>NC_135504.1:78239558-79439558 GCF_052857255.1 Amblyomma americanum | reverse complement strand
CCACTGCATAACATTTCAGTGGGTACCTGCTCACTGTGGCATTATGGCTAATGAAAAAGCAGATGAAGCGGCCCGTAAGGGCCATCAACATCAGAGATACATTCGAAGTTTTCTCACGAAATCTGATGCGTCCCAAATGGCTAAAAGTTTTGCGTACGAAGAAACGTATCGGCTTTGGAGTTTGCCGACACATCAGTACCAATTTCTTCACTCAATCTACCCACATCTTAGATCAAGACTCTCACCCAGAATTCCTCGACAACTCGAAACACTTTATCACCAACTTCGTCTGAATGCTGCATATACAAATGGCCTGCGATACCGTTTTGGACAAATGAACAGTCCGCATTGTGACAACTGGGCTTCGATAGAAACTGCGGAACATATCCTGCTTGAGTGCCCTGCGTATGCTAACGAGCGTGCGTAGTATGAACATTGCATGCAGAAGCTCTGCCCAGTGCCCCTAACAATGGACAAAGTTTTAGGCCCCTTAGCCTGCTTCAGGCAACAGAGACTTGCAATGAACTTTCTTTTTACATATTTAAAAGACATTGGACATCTCGATAAGCTCTAAATTCACTTGCAGGTTACCTTCATGCATTCTTCTTGCAGTGAACTTCGTCAGCCCATTCGTCGGACTATGCACTCCATCATTCCATAGGTTACATCAATACTCGCCACTGCATCCTTAGTACCCATTTCATGGCTGCATTTTGTCTTCGTTTTTTTTCACCTCTTCCACGCTGCTCTCTTTCAGTCTTTATCTCCCAAATTCACCTCCCTACGCAGAGTAGCATGCCAGCGATATTGAAACTCCGGCTAAATTCTCTGTTTCTTCATTAAAGAGTCTCTCTCTCTCTCTCTCTCTCGGGTAGATTTGGTAGACAGCAAACTTCTAGAAATTAAGCCACCAGATTACATAACTAGAACTCCGCGTTCCCTCAAGCACAGGTGCTACTGGAAGGTTAATGAACTGCGTGCATGGCTTCTGTTTTATTGTTTTCCTGTTCTGTCTGGCATCCTACCAGATGCTTACCTGGAGCACTTTAATCTCCTTGTTGGTGGAATCTATATGTTGCTGTCAGTGTCTGTTTCTTTCGAGCAGGTTGACGTGGCAGAAAAATTGTTATTCAAATTTGTTGATGGTGTTCATGCCTTATTTGGAGCACGCCACTGCTCCTTTAATTTACATCAGATTTTGCATCTTGCTGAAACACCAGTGTATCGATAATGGAAGTTATTTGTTGCTATGGTAACATAAAAATGAACTTTTTTATTGAAGGAAAATGTTTCAAGCTTTCTTGGGATTGCGGCATCTTTGTATTTGAACAGACCAGATGTTACAGATGTTACAGACCGAGACCAAACTTTGTGAAAGGCTCTTGTATATGTGTGATTATATATATTTGGCTTGTTTTCCTTGAATGTTTTTTGTACAATTTGTTTTATCTCCTGCACAAGGTGCATTTGTTTTTAAGCTGCTCAACACAGATTTCATGATAAATTTCTCAAGTACAGCCTCATCTATGCTGCGTTGGCACCTGTATGAGCTTCATGATGCCTGTGTATTGATTTGTTGTAAGGGATATTTGATCTGCTGCTTTGCGGTTTTGCACACTTTCAAAATAAACATTGCTAAAATCCTTTCCGGTTTAACCTTTGCTTTCTGGAAACACGTGTACGTCACACACATCTGAATATTAGTGTTCATTGCTTTTCAACATGCATGGAAAGTTTCCCTTAGCTTTTTTTTTCTGTGGGCAGCTTTTGGTGTGGGCAGCTAGCACATAAAAGCTCCTTGGGCTCTGACTGGGTATTGAACTACATTTGCTCTATTGCACATCGTTGTTATCACAGTCAAGATAAATATTTTCTTGAAAGTTCTCTCGTTGCTTAAAAATTTGCGTTCGACTGCACATCGCTGCTGCAGTAAACAAATTGTCATGTTTGCGTGCTTTATACGTAGTGTTGAATATTTATCCATCCAGGTTGCAAAAACGCCTTTGCAAACTACTGGACTCTTTGGGCTCTAATGCGACCACAAGGCACCTTGTGATAGTCTGTTTTTCGGTATGTAATTTAACTTTAACTTGCATGCAGTTTCCACAATCGGCGAAAGATGGCAATCAGCTGCGGCAGCACTTTTCATCGTGGCGCGCAGAGCAGCTGGTTCGCCAAGCTGCATCATCTGGCCGACTGCGAGGCCCGTCTGTGCCCTAGCTATGCGGGACACTGCAGCGCAGTTAGCCAGATGGCACAACCTGTAAAATTGGCTGCTTCTCTTGTTGACAACTTTTGACGAAAAGTTGTGCCACAGCCGACTGCAGCTTTCAGCCGATTCTGGAAAATGCAGGTGTTAAATTAATATCAGAAAACCTAGACGAATTAAATTTGCGCGCAGATAGCGTTTGGGTCCAAACTGCCCAGTATTTTGAGCAGGGGAATTTTTTAGAGCCTGGACAGATAAACATGGAGCACCTGTTATAATGATGTGCATGTGAAACCCAAAATATAATTAGGTCAGCATACATACATGCTTACAAGAATTATTTTGAAATATTGAGAGCCCTAGCTTCCTATAAATTCGACACAAATATATATATCAAAACTAAGCATGTAGCTAGGCCATGCTGAATGTGTCAAAAAATTGAAGCTGGGCCACATGATGCCAATATTGGATGTGTTGCGTATACCGTAGATGAATTAATTCAGCAGCAATACATTTAGCCTTAAGGCCTAATGTATTGCTGCATAAAGTCCCTATGGTGCCCAGATATGGCACTGATCTGGCCTTATGACGCGATGATGCCCAGATATAGCCCTTATTTGGTCGTATAAGGTCGCAATGCGCCCAGATATGGCCCTGATCTGGCTGTATAAGGTCGTGACAATGCCAGATATGGCCCTGATCTGGCCATATAAGGCAGTGACGATGCCACATATACCCCTGATCTGGCCATATAAGGTCTTGACGATGCCACATATGCCCTGATCTGGCCATACAAGGTCCCGTTACCCGTTCAGATATGGATTATATGTTGCCTGATATAGTCAAATCTGAGCCATCCATATAAGGGCAACATTTCGCACATATATGGCCATATATGGCCTGATTTTGACCTGGATCTGCCCAGATATGGCTTTATTTGCTGCCTTATATATTTATATCTGGCCGCATACAAAACATATCTGGACCAGATATGGAATTTCTGTAAGGGAATGCCCACCAAGGTTAAAACTGACCACATTTGTCGCTGATATCCTCCTTCAGTCTTGCTTTTTCTTGGTTTTACTCGTGTGGACCTAACTCTTTCTTTGCGTGTCTTTTAGCAGCATTGGCACACCGAAAGGAAAGTTTCCCTGTCAGGCAAGTTTTTCTGCTTGCAGATCCGGCTTAATACCAATGTACTTGGAAACGTCTACCGTATACCTCCATTACCATTGCTGAACTGACACATGCAATCATGCAAATCAAACTTCAATATTGGTGTCCTGCCACTTCCATTCCAATGTTTTCCAAAAGTCGTGAGTCACTGCTCTGATCATTTTCCTTGATAAATACAAAACAGAAATAGACATATGCAGTAAGAAAAAAGTTAGCATAAACTGAAAAACTCTTAAGAATGGACACTAATAGAGAACAAATGCGTCTATTTGCCTAGAGGTGCTAATTTGGCTTCGCGAGATCCACAGGCGGGTACAGCTTTGGCTATAACTTTGTGCTGCTGTTAATTAGAAACAATTTTTTTTGTCGTTCATTAAAGATTTAATCATCATTCTGATAAAACACAATTTGAAAAATTAAAATTGGTGCAGCTGAGCTCAGCTAAGCCTGTTTATGGAAGCGAACGCTTTCATGTACGTGGCTATGCTGTGTTGCTAAGCCATGTTAGACTCAACCTCGTTGTCCGTCAGCAAAGTCGTGGTGGAGGCGGAAGCATCAGCGGCTGCCTCCAAAGCTCTTCGCTGCCGCCTTCCGGCACACCTCAACCGCTGGTGAGCAGTGCACGCTCGTGTTTTTCGTCGGTCTCTGACGCTAGTTTGGTACGTTTAACTTCCCTACCCTATATAAATTCTTGACATGACTGGCAACGTCAGTCGGTTTATCAGCCTCAGCCGTCGTCTGCGGGACCAGCCCGACGGCATAGACTGTCTCGGTCGACTCGCTTCATCCACAGCGAGAAACTGCGATGCGGCTGTGTGTATGCACGCCAGAGTGGTGCCGTCTACCTTTCAAGCGAACGGTGATGTACGTGGCTAGTCACGTGGACACAGCCGGCGAGGCGGCGGCGACGCGCGACAGCAGCAGCGACGAGTCACGTGGCTGACGCACCGCCACTTTAAGCTCGAATGTACCGCGCCAATTGCATTTGCTCGACGAGGCTAATAAAGCTTTCGGTTCATAAGTTTTTAAGAAATACTGCGCTCTCAATGTTTAATGATCGACTTAATCTTTAACAATACTTATATATAGTAATATATAGTATATATATAGTAGGCAGGTTAACAAATATGAAAAATATTTCTCTCTCCTAGCAAAATTGCTGGCTTTCTCTGCATAAATAGAATTTACTCGATAATATTTTGCTATAAGCGAGTAGTCACTAAATTTTATATTCCTTACTTGATAATATGTACTGTACAAGTTTTTGTATAACACCTGACACATGTTTTCTTTGAACACTTGACACCACAAAAAAATCTAGTGTGGCCTAGAAGTGAGCCAGAATTAATAAATTTAAATAAATTTTACAGACAACACGAAGAACAGACTGCAGTCTAAAGGTATAAAACATTTGGCGTAGAAAATGTCAGGCACGGTTATTTAAAGAGGTTATAAATCTACACAAGGAAAGTTTGCAGTAGCATTAGCTGTGTGCGAAAGCGAGAGTCCACCTTTCTATTGATATTTTTTCCATTTCCAGAGTTATTATGTAAAGCGAGAACGGTGCTACCTTCTTTCTATTCCTCTTGAAACGACCTACCTAGATAACAGCCCAACATAACACAACGTCCAGCTAGTTACTTCATGACCTGATCGATAATCCACCGGCAAGACATATAAACAATTCAGACTGCTGGCAAACATATCTTTAAACTGCACAAGGCTACGGACAGTAGTCACGACATTATTCTTTTCATGGGGAAGTCAGCACAAGCACGATTAGAGGGGTTGGAATGCAAACGTGAGCAGTGGTATTCAAGCTAAGGTAACGAACATAATACTGCAGATGATCGATGTGTCAAAAGATTAGGCAAAGCATGTACACGAGATAAACACAAGGATAGTGTTATGAACAGGATGCAGACCTGCCGAAGTGGATTGAGGCGCAGACTCCTTCGATCTGAATAACCGCAGTGGCGGTGACAGCAGCGGCAATTTCGACAGCGTCAGGTGGCCGATGACCGCCCGAAAAAATTATGGCTCGCTGGTAAAGAGCCTTCGGAATTTTTCTCACGCTTGTCAAGGTGCGAATGATCCTCTCTCTTTTACTCTTTCTAGGAGAAGGACGCCTGGGGCAGCAACCGACGACGGACAGACGACGGACGGGGGAATACAAGGACGGCACGTCAAGTAATTAGCCGTGTCCGACACGAGCCTGACACACAATAGAGAGGTCGCCGCAGTTTAGGCCCGCGGCGCCGCAAGCATGACCTGTGTCTTCGATGGGCACGTGCCGCTTGCACTACCGTTGCACCACTGTGCGAAATAGCAGCGGACTTGCGATTCCTCCTCGCCAGTTCCCATAGATGGACTCTGCAACGAGTGACTCCACTTGCTACGTGCTGTGAAATTTTTCGCATCTTGGAGAAATGTGCAACGTGTTGGATTGGCCACCGCCTTAAAGGGGCGGAACCTGAGGGATTTTAAGGAGCGTGCTGAGTGACAGCAAACGCTCTGGGCCCTGGCGACACGGCTCATCCAGTCGCTCGACGCATGGACTCTCTAAGGTTGACTCTCTTCTCTTTTGTTATCTATGTAAATAAGTTTCACCAAAGTGCCTTTATGCCCGCTTGTTATTGTTTTTCCAGTGTTCAAGCTTCTATCCTATCTCGTCCCTTCTCCGGCCCAACCACGCTACCCTGCATTACGACAATTGCATAGTTGCCAATGGTGGGATCTGAAGCCTGCAATCACGACAACCGGTTGCCATCGGTGGGATAGAAGCGAATCATAATTGGTGGCAGCAGTGGGATGCTGCTACCCGAGATGTAACAACAGGCGCAGATATATATATATATATATATATATATATATATATATATATATATATATATATATATATATATATATATATATATATATATATATATATATATATATATATATATATATATATATATATATATACCAAAAGTGATTTCTGGCAGCTGATTTGGTCAATATAATATAAAGTCACCAAATATTGAAGAAGCATAACAGGATTTAATTCACGACGTTTCGAAAAAGGCTGGTCCTCCAGCCGAAACGTCGTGAATTAAATCCTGTTATGTTTCTTCAATTTTTGGTGATTTTATATTATATATATATATATATATATATATATATATATATATATATATATATATATATATATATATATATATATATATATATATATATATCTGTGTGTGTGTGTGTGTGTGTGTGTGTGTGTGTGTGTGTGTGTGTGTGTGTGTGTGTGTGTGTGTGTGTGTGTGTGTGTGTGTGTGTGTGTGTGTGTGTGTGTGTGTGTGTGTGTGTGTGTGTGTGTGTGTGTGTGTGTACACCTTTTTCCGCACCTGCGCAAGCGAACAAAAAACTCAAGTAATCTTAGATTCTTAGATTAGTTTAAACGACGCGAGCACAGAAATTTAAACTTAAAGGAAACGAAGGTATATATATGCGTTGGTTTAAGAAGAATAAAGTATACTAAGAATACTTGTTAGTGTTGCGCCTGTCCTTGTGTCTTTCTCGTGTGCGTGGTTTGTCTAATGTTTTCCGCACATCGATCACCTGTAGTATTATCATGCGCCAACGCAACAGAAGTGTTCTTAACGAGGAGGAAGTGAACATAAGCTTGGAAGGTAATGCAATGAGCTTAGAACGGATGGTCTGTTCAATTAATGAAGCAGAATATTGGACAATAAAAACGTAGCAGGAGGTGACATATTCAACTAGCGAAATGTAAATTGGAAGTTTTGTATGTAGGGTGTCTGTAAATGACACCGGGAGATTTCGCTGTCAATGGTGGAATTACTTGCCCTGCCGTACGTGTAACCAAACTCGGAATACTACCGTGCTGCCAAACTGCCATTTTATTCTCTCTTATGCCAGTGATTGCGCATACTAGAAGTCTTCTTGAGAATGTGCACAATGGCAAGTTGATTGGAAACAAAGTTATCTGCCGATGTCTGGCCCCATTCTTGAGCAGTATGTCAGTGAACGACGTCATAGGCTTACTCGTGACTTTTCCTTCGTACCTGATACATATGCAGTGGAACTTGTCCAATGAGACAAAGATTCAGTTGAGGATCACGCTTTTGTACACAATATAGAAAAGAAAAAAATGTGTGAGAGAATAGTTTAGCCAAAAAAAACCGACGCCAACTAAAAATAAAGTATCGGTTGACGTCAGTTTTTTCTGTCTACTATTGTTTCAAGAACCCAAGCAGGAGGACGTCTAAGATATTTTCGTTCATAGGAGAGAATTCGTGGCGCTGCTGAAGGCCGGCCTTCATTTGTTAAAAAACACTGCTTTGCGGGTGGCTATGGATGCAAAACGCGCGCCTTTCTGAGTGTTGACTACGAATAGCGGTGAAAATTTTTCGTAGCAGCAGCCCTTAACAACAGCGGCATTAGGAGTAACGATGGCGACACAAAGTGGGACAAGCGGCCATTTAAAACGCGCAATCACATATTTCTCGCACTGTCAAATGCGCACTGCTTAAACATAATGTGGAGTGCTCTAGTCACAGGAAGTACATCTCTGCTTTCTCACGAGCAGCAGCCGTAACATCAGAGAAGTTATTTTACGCGACGTGTAATTCAAACTTGCGCTTATATAGGACGCACTACGTCCGTCGCTATGGATAAGGGCGGCGCTGGACCATGAACACTCTCAAGGTTCGGTTACACGCAAATATCTATGGGTTCCGTGGCTCGTATGGTGGCGCCAGCAGCGACCACATCGCCAGCGCCGCCTCGTGGCACTCGCCGCGTTAACCGGACGCTCAGTCACGGCTGGTCTCTCGAGGGGAGAGCGCGCGCCCCCTTCGAGACTGGCCGTGGTGGCCCTGCGCCTTCCTCCATGCCCGATGCGTTCGCGTCAGCCCGGCCGCATAGCAGACGCGCACTGACCGCGATGCCATTCTGAGTCAACGCCTGCTTCTCTGCGGGTTACCATGCATTGAAAGCCTTGACGCTACCTCTGCGTCACCGCTGCTACATTTAGTTTCAATTGCTTTCAGGTTGGGCTGATCACCAATTGCGAGCAACCATGATTGTGTTGCAGTCCCGACGGCACTGCAATATCAGGAAGCGCAGTTGAGCTTATTGATATTAATTAGGTGCCTTTACAGTTTGAGAAACAAGTCTCTGATTAACTCAGATAATGAAATCAGCTATGTAATTTACATCTACTGTGACATCCACTACGTCAATGGTTGGCTAGAATTGCGAAAAACGAAAATTTACTACACATATCAGATGACAGTGCTCTACACCCTGCAGGATCGACACTGCTTTACTTTGTGTATTCACCTCAGAGAAGCATACAGAAAGACGATGGGTTTCTTGCTGATTATCTTCCACAGTTAGATGACTTTCATTTCAGGAATTTCATGAAGGCACCAATTACACGAATTATTTTAGTCGTATTTTCTTTTTGGTAAATACTTAACTCTAGAAAGGCCGTCGCGGTGACTCAGTGGTCATGGTGCTCAGCTGCTGACCCAAATGACTCTGGTTCGATCCTGGTTGCGGCGGTCGCATTTCGATGGAGGCGAAATGCTAGCGGTCCGCGTACTGCGCGATATCAGTGCACGTTAAAGAACCCCAGGTGTTCGAAATTATCTGGAGCCTTCTACTATGGCGCCCCTTATAGTCTGAGTTGCATTGGGATGATAAACCCCATTAAAATGAAAATATTAATTCCAGAAATTAAGGGTTTAGCGAAGATGTGAAATCTAAGAAATATATATAGGCAAATTTGAACCACTATCTGTTTTTCTTTTTATTCATCAAGAAAAAGATTTGAGATCTCAGAAATGCAATAAATAAAGACACAAAGTTTTAAACCACTGTAGGAAATAAAATGATGCAAATAAATGCACAAAAGCTTAGGTGAAACATTGTGAAAAACGACATAAGCACTCTCAGAAGTACTTCGTCGCTCCCACAGCATACACACATGCACGAAAAAAAACTAGAAACAAAATTGATATGCTGAACCACAGATGAACGTGACAAACGAAGACTTAAACTTCCGATGATAGCTCCAAAAACTTCACCGTAGACCATTTCCTGTGATTGACTGAGTGTATTCTTTCCCTCTACATAAAGACATAAAGCAACTCCTACCAATGATGGCACGTTCAAAACACCACAGTCAGTGTAAACCCTTTCCCAGTTCACACTCATGAATTTAATTCCACAGTGCACTCATTTCCAGCAGACCCTCTGTGCATGAGCGAGCATGCACGATGTCCAAGGAAAGCCTTAAAATATATTCGGTACCTTGACTGCAGTATTTTTATAGCTGTTACGACATTGGTAAACACAGCAGTAGGTCGAGCACCCATAATTATGAAAGTTTGTTTTCGCATTCGGACGAAACACCTCACCGCTCGCCTCGCTCACTGCAAACTGAACCAGAGAGCTGCGTTGGCTGCGTCCGCCTTTCGCCACCACTGTTAACCAGGTGGCGCCACTCGCGCGCGCCAAACTGCAGCGCACGGAGCCTATACCCCCGAAAGCAGAGCATTGGACAGCCGTCGCCGCAACTAATTAGGTAGAGCACCGGACGCGTAATTCGGACGTCGTGGGTTCGAATTACACCGGCGGCGTGATTGTTTGTTATGCTTTATAATTTTTTGCCTTTAAGTGGCAGATTAATCACAGCGCTTTTTTCCCCATTAATAAACACCAAAATTAAAATAATGAATCATTCTCGTATGCACCTTGGTTTTTGGTTACTGTGTGCTTCCTTCGTGTGTATGTCAAACGAGCTCCTCATTTCCCTTCCCTTGTCTGCTAAACAATTTACCAGTAATAATTCAAAGTGTTTAAGTAAGACTATTAATAATAAAGGGTGTTCCAGCTAACTATAGACAGGCTTTAAAAATACGCCGAAGCCCTCTAAGACGACGCGCCCAAATGCATGCTGTTGGTTATTGTATGGGGCAAGCACAGTATATTTGTATTGTGCTTAATTTTATGTTTAGTCGAGATTAATTAAACAACTTCGCAAGCGACGAAGATAGGCGAAAAGGCCCAATGATTTTACCTTTCCATCTATTACGTATCAACTTTTTTTCGCTCACAGCAGACGCCCGCGAAATACAAAAATACCACGTGACATGCCCGCTTGAGTGCCGCCATTGATATGCTCTCAATCGTTCCGTGTAGGAACGAACAGATCACTTAGCCCAGTGTGCTGCCGATTAAAAAGTGTCAGGGCGGCGACGCAGCAGCTGGCTGTGCGATTTACGCCAGCGGTATGCTTCCCTAGCGGCTCTTGATGATAGCGACAAGCATACGCAGTTCTTGTCGCTTGAGCTCACGTAATCGCACAGCCAGCGCCTGCGTCGCAGCGCTGTCACCTTTTTGAGCAGCACAGCACCAGTCTAAATGAACTGTTTGTTTGTTGGGCCGAACGTTTTACAGCACTGCAACACTCACGCGCAAGAGGACATGTCACGTGGTATTTTTGCCAATTTCGCTGGCATCTGCAGAGAGCGAAAAAAAGCCGATATTTAATAGACAAAAAGTTAAAAACTGTCCAATGGGACGTTCCGTGGACCGTTCAACTTTCTTATTGGACTTTTTCACATATCTTTGTTGCTTATAGTTGCTTAATAATCTCGACAAATTATTCAAATAAACACAATATAAAAAATAGTATGACTTGCTCCGTACAATAGCCCGAATCATACATTTGGTCCCGTCGTCTTAGAGTGCCCGGCAAACTTTTAAGCCCTGGCTGGGACACCTTGTATATATCATATTTGCGATGTTCTCCAGAGTCATTATACACCATAACAAGACAGGCACTTTAACGAGAATGTATTTTGAAGGGAAATAGTTTTCACATTTTGGAAACCTTGCAAGTAAAAAGAAATAACTGCCGACTGCTATTCACACAATCTATGCCATAGTCACCAACTGTCTGGTGTCCAGCCTTATTCTTGCCTACCTTGTTACTGGGGTCCACACCAGGGCTCCACAGTGTGTTCTTACCTTACTCCTTGTCTATACAACGCCTATATAGAAGGTTTGGTCAATCTTTTCATCATCGCTTTATGTAGGCGCGTAGGTACATGATATATTCAAATTGTACTTCAAATCTGGCTTAATTACGATATATGCCACCTTACTTCTTTTAATTCCTCTAAAATGAATCTAGGTCTCCAGCTGTATCCTTTCCCATCAGGAAAACCACAACTAATTCTCGTCTTTCTGCTACACTACAAAAGCATAGAACGTGCCGTTTATCACTGTACATGCTTTACCTCTCCTAGCTTCACTAAGCGCTATGACATGCCATATTAATCAGCGCTACTTCCTCGAATAGTACTAGTAGTCTCGCCTCTCTGAATAGCCTTCTAGCGTTATATGTTTCGAGCTTCGGATTCTAAGGGCAGCCTGTCCGGAGCCAGCGATTTTTTCTAAGCGCTGTCCCCTCTGTCACAGATCTGACAGCCGCCTTGATCACTTCCTCACAGCTCGCAGCAGCTCACGGCAGCTCACTGCAGCTCACAGCAGCTCAGAGCAGCGTATTCGCGTAGGAGATGTTGGCCAAGTACTACACCAAGGCGGCCAAATACTGTCCCGTTGAGGGAGTGCGTTGTCGGCTGAAGTCGATGCAGGGAGAGAGTTCACCGAAAGCGTGAATAGTCAGGGCTGTCGACGCACGGATTTTTCCTATTCGGTGTATAATCGCGCAATTCCGGGATGTGAGCCGTGGTCCTCTGCCAGGCTGAGCTGGCAGAGGACCTCTCTGCCGTCGGTGCATCTTTTAGCTCCAAAATAAAATACTTTGCCATTATCTCCTCCCGAAATTCTGTCTGACAGTATCTCTCTCTGAACTATGGACACGGATCATCTGCTGTGTCCACACATGCCGCGTTTTCAATGAAAAATGTGCAAAGCATAAAAAGAGTACAGGAGTTTTGTTTCATGAACTCTTCATTAACAAATAGTCAGGTGTTCACTGATTAAGTCCGCTATTTTTGAACTTGACTAATGTGGTAACCTAAAGACACCGGCAAGCATGGTCAATAATGGATGATTGATAACATTAACACTGATTATAAATGTCAGAAAAACATACGCACCTGTGTGGATGTAAAATATGAATGGCGGCCACTTGAGCGGTGCTGAAGAGATTGTCGCTAGCGATGAGGTCCCATTTGGCGGCAAGTGACATCTCTTCTTCAGCGCACAGAGTAGAAAAAACGACGTGTGTCCCTCTTTTAGCCTTTTCGTAACAATGATGTGCGTCTTTGGGAAGAGAAGCTGTTCCACGGCAACGCCCGAACGCCTCCAAAACTGAGTCGAGATAGCTTAACCGCTCTTTATCGGTCTCTGTGAAAAGCACGCCATTTGACCAGTCTTGTATTAAACAAGGCGCCAGGACGCAGTTGCTCATATAGGGCTTCAGCGCAGGGAAAGTCTTAATGTGGCGGGATACGGTTGGTACAGAGCGTATGGCGGTGATGCTTGTTTGTAAGTAATTGGACAGATACACCATACCGAGGGCCCAGAATGCTACAGCGACACTTCGGTAAGCAGTTGCGTTGGAGGGAGATATCGCTGGGCTCCTGCCCAGAAACGTGCAGAGAAGGAATAAGAGGAGTTGTGGCATGTGCGAATGAGTATCTCGACTGAATAGCCAGTGCCACCGAGCGCGCAAAAAGAGCACCACCACAGTCCCAGAAGCCACGAGGGAGAGGAGGAGCCAGAGCAGAGATTGCCAGGAATCAATAAATGTTATTTTCACGGCTATGTGGCGGCGTGTAAAAAAACAAAAACGCGAGGGGGAATAGCATGCGTATTGAAAAATGAATCCGTAACGTAAGATAATGCTTTGCACCGGAAGAACTATGAAATCTAAACCCTTCGAGAAAAATGCTTCTAAAGTGCCCGGTTCTATGAAATCAATTGTATTGTTCAAAGTTCTATAAGTATCTATAAGCGCCAGCGCATCAGGGCTTTGTGTACGCTCACTGTGCTTTGGGAGCGGTATTCTGGAGAGAGCGATGGATGCTCGGTACGTCTGCCCTTTTGGAAAAATCTTTTCTGTGTCCCGATCGCGGGTGAAAAGCCGCAAGGCTGGAACTACTTTCCGGAACGCACACCTGTGAAACTGGTCTTGAGGCATGCTGATGTTCCGAGGACCAACACTAAAAACTTGGCAGAGACGAGTTGAAAAAAGACGCAATGTTTCTTCATGTTGCGATTCTGAAGAAATAAACAAGTTGATGGCTGGTAGTTTAGTTAATTTCATAACCTGATGTTGGTGTTCTTTGCGCATTTTAAAAAAGTACGGTACAAATACTAGTTTCAGCGGGGCCACAAAAGAAAGTTCCTTGATTACTGATCTGTCGCACGTGTCACCGAAGTGCAGGTAAGGCTTGCACTCTATTTCGCGGTATTTCAAGGCTAGGAACTTTAGGGGAATCGGCAACTCATTCACGTTTGGCTGAAGCCATTCAACCTGTTCAACAGTGTATAACAAGATTGGTAGAGACCAGGATGAGTTCGACGCCGCCATGGAATTTAGCATCATCGTATGTTGAGCGAAAGTCGGAGAGAGTAAAGAGGCCATTAGTAGGGTATCAGCACTTAGCCAAAGCTGCCAAAAGACGCTTTTCCAAACGATTACTTCAAATGTGCGTTGAATACACAATCGCCGGCTTCTTAGCGGCATTTTCACAGCAAGAGAATAGTTTGCTGTGAGATTCAAGGGGATGTGATGTTACCTGATCCTGCTAGGTAAATTTTACCACTTATATATGCGAGACGAATTCGAATGTCTTATTCCTGGTCACGGGTGTGGCATTAACGGCGTTCCTACAAGGTGGCTTTCTGGCCTTAAAACAAAGTAATCATCCCCTTATTTAAACGTATACATTTTTGTAAGACTAGAATTGTTCCTTTTCCTCAGTTCTCTAGCACTTGTGAACGCTATAGCAAGACTGTACGCACGAAACTGCGGTCTGCGACTCGGCACTGGTCTCTGCAAAAATCTCTAACAATGGAGCTTGGGAACGCGCTTTTTCCCAGAAGAGGCGACCGCTACTGACGAGCTGTATATTCTGTGCACAACTGCCCTATATATCGGTTCCCACCACTTCTATCAATCGTCACTATGAAATTTAGGCTGCGCAGCTGGGACGTGGTCTGCGCCGATTACATCGAGCGATGCGCCTTCCCGCTGTTGTACTGAGATGCTGTCACTCCCGCTCTGGCTATTAAGCGCATGCATCGATTTACGCAAGGCAGGTCAATAACTACTCACTTATTTTTCCCCATCATAATTGGTATCGCTTAAGGTGGTACTATTTGCTTTAAAAAAAAAGACATCTTATAGATTTTCCTAACAAGAAACTGGGAAGCGAGCACGCCTTGCTCACTGTTGTACCTCCCAGCCCTCCGTCGGCAGTTTCTTTTTTTATCGAGAGGGTCCTGATGGCATTTATTTGCAATTTTAATGAATGTGTGTCCTCTTCAAGGGAACACGGGTCGAAGCAGAAATTGCAGCTAGAAAGCCAATCTGTAAGTGCTGGGAGGCTACGGATGCTTCAGTACGTGTCTCCAGGGTGCACCAGTCAGGATCGATTGGGCGAAAGTAACTTGTCCCGAACTAGAGGGCAATTTTGCGAAAGGAGCTCGCGTGTTACAAAACATCTTTTGATATTTCCGCTTCATTTTGCCAGATATAAGTCTCAGCATATTTCTGTAGTTCCTGTTGTTGCTGACATAACTGTCGGTTTTGTGTCGAAGCATTTTTCCTCCATGAACTTTTTTAAAACAAGTAAATAAATCCCACGAAATACGGTAACAACCACGTGACAGCGCTCTTCCAACATCATCTTGTACCGCTTTTGAACGTTAGAAGCATGTACGCTAACCACGTCGAATTAGAGGCCGATGCCTCTGTTAGCAATGTTTTAATTCTGTCATCACAGACTTTGATTCCATCGAGGTTTTGATCATCGAGGCTTTTATTCCGTCATCACAGACAAACCAAACAAGAGGCGAGGAAAGGGCTTTCTTGTTTTAATATTTTTACCGCGGAACTCGTTGAAGCGAGCGGCGAAACTCCACTTTGCCATAGTCAGTGTACCGTCAGCAATGACAGAAAGGCGAACAAGAAAACACGAATATATATTAGCTCCTGGAGAGGATGCACAAGAGAGGTTGATTCACACTTCTGCAGAAGAGTTTTGGCGCCTTCGGAGTGAAATTATCTTCCACTAGTTTTGAGCTTCTTATTTTGCTGCCCATAGCTCAACTGTCTTGTTAGCGTTTCATTTGTTGCTGATAGTGCAGTCGTAGATAGAATTCATTGTTTGAATGGCGTTTTTGTACCATTGAGGTTGATTGTCACGAGGCCATAGTAGCGCTGTACTTAAGCTTTGTGTGTCTCAATGAAAATAAGTTGGAAGTGCAGCATTAATTCGTCCTGTCGTAGATGTGTCTATTTCGGCCCCGTCTTTTCGTGCTGCTTAGTTTTTTCATTGGCGACTCCCTTGGGGGTTTAAATATTGGCTTGTCTACTTCGTCCGGCAGCATATGAACCGCACAACGTTCCATTTATGTACCACAGCGAATACTGTAGGTCCTTTAACACTTTTTATAAGTAGGCACTCAGGCATGCCCGCGTGATCTACACCACGGGCACAATATGGATTAATGAAGGGGTGATAAGTATGGCGGGCACATTGGCTTTGGGAGGATTTCTTCAGGTTACAGTGCATAAATAATGTGACTAAAATGGTGCATGCACTGCGGAAGACCAATGAAACTAAAGGCTCTGGAATCATGTCACCTGTTAGAGTGAAATGTTTGCGAAGCACCTGCTGGCCAGCTCAAGCAAGAAAAGGCCTTCTACTCATCTAAAGGGAAACTTTATCGTGTATACAGCAAGAACTACCGGGAAGATTGGTTTTTCCCTGAGAAACATTCGAGTATCCTTTACATAGCTACTCGCTGCAGGTATAGATTGGCACAGGTAGTCAATTCAGTTTATCGGTCCCATCTGGAACCTCACTGCTGAATTCGGCCTATGTTACCACAAGTATCTCCACACGCCCTCTTTTTAAAACATCCCGCCCGCTTTCCGACGATAATTTTTCCATCCTGCTCTTTCGGAAGTGCTGTAGACTACTTTCTCTAACAATGGATTCTTTTTCAAACTGTACGCAACCTCCCGAGTTATTCTGGGCTTACCGGCTGCAACTCCAAGGCGCCTAGTGGCGAGTTCGATAAAAGTCGACCCTGGGCAACGCGAATATTTGAGGCGGAAGGTCAAACGCAACTCGTGAGGGCAAAATGAGTTCATTTATAGCGCATATGGATATAAGCCACTGTTCTTCGACCAATTTTCTGGCGTGAAATATTAAAAGCAGTATATCGAAAATAACGATTTTCCACAGAAAAATGATACAAAGGAGATCTTAAATTGCTGTCAGCGCTAGAGGTTGGCAAAAAAATAGTGCGAACACTTAAGCTCCGTCTTAAAGGTATGACGTGATAAAGTTAATGGATGAAAGCCCATGTATGCGCAATTGCTCAATAACTCCATAACATTCATAGGTCCTTGGAGAGTCCTCATACCACTCCTAACTCAGTCGTGCAGCTGTTAAGCGAAGCGCCACTGCCCTGCGATGGCAGATGTTGCCACCGGCATTGCTTCTACGACCCAGGTTCTCTCCTAGCGAATCGAAAAGGCTTGGTTTTTCGATAATACTGGAAGTACAATCCTGTAGCGTGCAGCGTTGTGCCCGGCACCAGAAGAAGACGACAGACTCCAGTACGCTGGGCGGGCGCGCGCAGATCAGAATTCGGAGGATGCGCCATCGGATCTCGGCGCTGCGGCTTCTCCCTGTCGACCTCTCCCTCTCGACACGCCAGTGCACCGGGTCAGCCGCCGAAATCTAGGACTGCCCCCTGAGCATGGGCTATGGGAGACAACTTCGTTGCCTGGCCGACTGCCTCCTGTGCTCAGGCTATTCGACTTTCCCTCGGCGCCTACCCCTCAACCAGTCATGCAAGGCGCCGCGTACTACACCCTCCAGAACCCACGGCTACCAAAGTACTTTTACGGGACTCAACTGGACGACGTGGAAGATTGGCTCCTCCAGTTTGAACGTGTCGCCGCATTTAACCAATGGGATGACGCCGCCACGCTGAGGAACGTTTTCTTCAGCTTGGAGGACGGTGCTCATGTGTGGTACGAAAATCGAAAGCGGTTGCACAGGCGAAATAGTCTCCAGAGCACAATTTTTCACAACTGTGTAGCTCAATCAGCTAGGCGTCAGCTAGGGTAGATTAACGCTAGTATGTAGCTATTGCGATTATTATTAGTATTTTGCTATCTAAGTTTAAGAACTTTTTCGGCTCTAGTGACTGAAACGAAATTAATTAAGGTCATAAACGTAAATGGCGGAAAATACAGGGGCATAAGGAAGTCGAGAGACAAGTTCTTGTCTGGCTTACGTCCTTGTATTTTCGGCGCTTTACGTTTACCATTGATTACCAACTAGGCCGCACCTACACCTTACTAACCCTTATTATAGGTGCGCTCTGCAAATGGGACACAACGTAGCTATATGATGTTCTGCAGCGTTTAAGGTGAATTTAATAGCTTTTTCCTTGTTCGTAACCCTACCTTATTTCTAATCTCTCTAGCGTGGTCTGAATGTACAAAATGAATGCTTTGAATGCTGACTAGTGAGCAGAGGACATGAGGAAAGCTCTCGAGAGACGCAGGCAGTGCCGGTGGCATCAAGCGTTTTGGTGTTTTCGCGGGTGCCCTCTACATAACAGTATAGAAAACGATAAAATTAAAAGACAGGACCGGTATGAAACGTACTGCGGAACTCACCGTATCGCTTTGTCCGGCGGGCATGGAAAGCTATTTCGCCAAACACTGTGAGAATGGAGAAAGCTCCATTCAATTTCACTCACAGACACATTGAAAACAACGCGTTCAGGTGGTACGAATCGAACCAAATCACTTGTCCCTTCAACTCGGCTGAGTGTAACAGCAACAACTCTGACACGGAAAAAGAAGAAAGTTGCAATAAAGGCATCAAACACTAGCACCCTGCGGTAGACCTTCGTAGAATGCATCGAGCCTTAGAACAAAATAATGCCGGTTATTGTTTGAATACAGTGTTCGTCTTTGAGTAGGCTCGTAAAGATTATCTGGATGTTCACGAAGCCAACGTAAAGTGCATGCATAACAAGGATACGTTATACGTTGATTTTTGAAGGGCGTGCCATTTTCCTCATGGGTTAGGGCAAACTGCGACATTATGAAGTGTTAATTTCATTAAATATACTAACCTACGGTTGAAGAAACGCAGAAGCTAACGACAAGGATTCACCTTAAACTGTACAGGTGTGAAAAAAACAAAAAAAATGACATGTGTAACTTAAGAGGCAGCATGAGAGCTCAGTGCTTCTGAGAACAAACGCGACTTCATTACGTCCTAGCCGAAATCTAAAATAAATGGGCATGAACATGTCATGTAATTCGAAGGCAATATTACCGATCATCGCTAAGGGTAACGTACTGAATTCTATCAGGCGGAAACCATAGCAAAGAAGCGCAGAACGTCAGCTGGGTGAATGAGATTAGGAAATATGTGGGGCTAAAATGGCCGCAGGTGGCACAGGACCGGGTTAATCGCACACATATGGGAGAGGCCTTCGTCCTGCAGTGGACGTAATCATGCTGCCGAAGATTGTCAGAATTATAAAATATACTGCATTCCTATACTGGTAGTGTGTAATATTTGCTGATCGGGATTTCAGAAATATAGGAGGTATTTAGGAAATATTTGCGTTTGAAGTCAGTGAGCAAAACGTTATGTGAAAGATTTCCGTATTTTTATCACGTCTTCGCCACTACACCCTAAAGTAAGCCAGCTGCGCCTAGAGAGAGAGAGGGGGGGTTACTGACGAGGAAGGCAGAGGCGTTGGCCGGAAAAAAAAAATGAATATCTGGCCTGCTACTCTGCACTGGGGAAGAGTAAGAGGAGAAAAAAGAAAGTCATGATGGGGGATAATGATGATGGGAGGAGGCAGATGAAAAAAGACAAGACACATTTTCCAACTATATAAACGCGAGTCAAGGCCAGTGTCGCTTAAAAAGCGTGAGAGTGCCCGCATTGCCAGTAGAGTTTTCGAACTGTCAACCAAGCGCCTTGGATCAAATCCTCCGGGAGCGGCCTTGTGTCCATGCACTTCAAAATAGGTGCTACATGAGTTTC
Organism: Amblyomma americanum; assembly: GCF_052857255.1. NCBI lineage: Eukaryota > Metazoa > Arthropoda > Arachnida > Ixodida > Ixodidae > Amblyomma > Amblyomma americanum. The sequence continues at coordinate 79,419,872 of NC_135504.1, read as the reverse complement.
TCCTCATGCAACCGTGCCTTTGTTCTCGTGCAATCGTCTTTCTCTCAATCGTTCGAGGCACAACGTGGTAATCCGAGGCATATCTTGAGCGCCTGTGCTTGGACACTCTCTAATGTCCGCAAGCAGGTAACGCTCATGGTAGAGAGTACAGGAAGGCGGTAACGAATGTAGCCTATAAAGATAGTATACAGTAAAGTCTTAGCAAAGAGCGCTCCGTTGGGCCCCATTTAATGCCTGCTACGAAGCAAGGGACGTGGCTTCCTTGAATCACCCTGAGTTTCCTTGTACCAGTTTACGCAAGGACGGCTCGCAGCTATACGACCGCGCTTTCTTAGCTGGCACGCTTAGTATACCAGAATTTTTCTTGCCTTGTCATCGCCGCTAAATGTACAAGATTAGGTGCATAATTCGTCACCTCTTTTACACAAAAAAATTTATCCTCAACTGAACTGTGTCCGCCGTGGAAGCTTCCGCGTTTTATTCCTAGATGCTGTTTTGTGTTCTTGATTATGTACCCTCCGTGAGAATTGTTCACAATTCATGAATATCAACCGACAATAACAGCTGCAGTCTCTTCTGTTGGCTTTAATATCTCCCTGTGAAGCAGCAGCTCTTGTCCATTGCTTCGCAGTTGTTAAAGGGCAGAGAATAAAGCTGAGACCAAACGTTGCAGGGATGAAAAGAAACCCAAGAGTTGAGCTGCGATGAAGCTTTTATTAGTATAGAATACATACATTTTAGAATAGTTGTATATCGAAAGAGTGATATTAACTAGTACAAAGAATGCCAGAGACAAAACGAAAAACAACAGGACACACGCTAGCAACAGGCGTTTACTGCGGGATGGGAATACTTGCACTCAAACTGTCCTTCCTTCTCTTGTTCTTGCGTAACTGGCAACACCTACCGGCTGCAGTCTCGTCACGGGATGATAATGATAAGCACGAGAGGAATGAAGGGAAAGTGCAGAACGCGTACACGAATGAACCTAACAAAAGCCCACATTCGAAATGTGACAACATGTGCCACGTAAGGTCGCTGGGGGGGGCATAAAATTCTAGGAACGAAAGAAGAAATCGGAGCAACCGCGGCAGAAGCGAAAGGTGATAAAATGATAAAATTCTGATATGACAGTTGTATTAAAATTAACTTAGGAAAGGCACGCATAAAATGCTATAAGCAGCAAAAATTGCACCATAACTGCGCCGTCGCGGTGGCTCTGAGAATGTGGCGCTCGGCCCGAAACACGACATTTCGATGAAGGCGAAATTTTAGAGGCCGTTGTAATGTGCATTTTCAGTGCACATTAAAGAACGCCAGGTGGTCGAAATCTGTGGAGTGCTTCACTACGGTCGTCCCTTATAGCCTGACATCCTTTGGGACCTTAAGCCCCAATAAGCTAAACCTTATACCATAACTTAATGAGGGCCCGGTAAAATGTTTTCACACAGCTTAAATGGAATGGCGCGACGAAAAGCACTTTGAAAAGTTTGATGTACAAGAAATAGTAGCAGCTAAGGCTCCTAATCGGGATAGTTCTCATTTCAGTAACGAACTGGCGCTATTAACGCCTTAGCACCTCGAAATGACGAATATTGCAGTAGAGCATAGGAAAATTCCCATATACTTTCGTTCCATATTATTACGAATACCGAGATAATTAGTTACGTTAAGACCGCACTAGGCATAGTGTGCATATGCAGGTATTATCCAAGACGAGCTATATTTCTCTTTGAAAATCTTGTTAACTTTCACAATACCTTATAAACATATAAGTGTCGTAAACGTTATAAATTATCCAGGCCAGTATGTGAAATTTCATCAAAATTTTGTAAACGTACATCAACATTACGGCCTTAAAAAGAAATAATGTCGAGCCAATACCTTCATTCTCAGCTTTCACACATGAGATGCCACCGAATTATACAACATGACTGTTCTCTATAACAAGTTGCATAGTGCATCTGGCAAATGGGTGCTTTGGCCCTGATGTAATTAACAAGAGCGGATGAAGTGGAACGTTCTTGCGGGCTAGTTGGTTCATAGCAGAAAACAGGTTAGAACTGCGCAAATGAGACACGACTGGAGAACAGGAACAACAACGACAACACAGGCGCAGACTTCCAACTGTTTATTCGAAACCGAAAGGCAAACGCTATATAAGAGATGAAATTAGGCGCATAACCATCACTGTCATTCATACATGACTTGATTAAACTCTATACCGCCTTGATGAAATTTTTGCGTTGGAGAAGAGCCGATAAACCACTGAGCACTCCGTCTGCATGTCCCCAGACACTCCATGTCAAGAAAATGACTAAAAAGAAGTAAGGAACCTAACACTGAACCTAGCTGAGTAAAGAGGGTGAAAAATACGCGAAGTGACAATGCAGGTGACACAACGGACAGCAAGGGTAAAACAAACTATGAAAACGCGATAAAATCTTGGTGTGACATATGAAAAAACTGGCATGAGAGCATGGAAACAGCAAATAACAAGAGTAAAGGTGAAAATTAAAACCAGTTAAATAATGGAATGAGGTATGAGAAAACAACCATGACATGGAAGCCAACAAAGAACAAGTGTAAAGGTGAGCATAAAACTAGATAAACCTACATTTCCGGCGTTGAAGTACATCTTAGGAACAAAATTAGGACAGAAGTGAAACAATTTCGCTTTCACTGAGTGAAATCACCTTTTTAGAAGGTCAACTATATTTGTTTTACTTCTGTCCTAATTTTGCTGCCCTTTTCGCTCTGAATATAATTTGTGTTCCTTGTTTGTGATCGCCATTATTTGCTTGGAAGGTTTCTTCTTTTCTTTATACAGCCAATTCCTGTCATCTCCCAATGTTTGAATTGTTCCCAATACTTTCAAAGAGGAAAATGTTTAAATACGGTTAGTGCGTACAGAAAAAGCGTCCATACACTAAAACACCCTTCTGACATCTTTACACAGGGTGCATCATGTAAATTTTGCCTAGGTCTAAAACATGTATTGCGCAGCCGACGCCTTCACAAAAGGACATGTTTGCCGTGGTGTGACACAGTTCCTTCAATTTTTTTACACTGCCCGAAAATGGTTATAAACTAAAATAATACAACGAAAATTTCTAATTGCCATTTTAAGCCTAATCGTGTTTTGATCAGTTGTTTCGGGGTGCAGAAATATCAGATCCTGTTGCAGCTACTTACTCTTTGTGGCCTTTTTTTCGACGTTTATCTAAAGCCTGCGAAACATCAAAACGCCACTTGAAAGCTATTATTTGCTGCCGTATTTTTTCACCCACAAGTCAGTTTTAGACGAGGTAAACGTGTACGGCCACGCTCATAAGAATATGGACCACGCTTCGGTGGTCCATCTTAATCTGTCCGCGGGAGTACACTGACTGTGGCAAAGTGGCCATTCGCCGCTCGCTTCAATGAGTTACACGATGAAAAAATAAAACCAAACGCTGTCTTGATGTAAGTACATGTCCTTGCTGCTTTTCTACCTTATAATTTCTTTTGTCTGCATGATGACGGAAAAAATTACGAGACGCTCTTGCGTAAGTCTCTTAACGTGCGGAAATGCAAAAACTGCGAGCAGTCCACCACCTGCGCCATCTGCTGTACCAGCACCGTACATTCACGGGGGTTTTTCAGTGGGTACAGCATGATTACGCTATACGACTGCACGCCAAGCACGGATTACCGGCAACGGAGGAAATTTGGCACCGCTTCATTCGAACATGTGTAATTAACATGCTCATAATTACTCATGTAGGCCGCAATGCATATTTCGAAGATACGTTTTTTTTTTGAACTGTGCATTCTGTAGACGCACCTTTAGTCAGCTTCAAACGTTGAAGTGTCGAGGCGGAGTCTTCACAGTCTCCAATTTTCCATCATGGGTAGCCAGTCGGGTACTCGTGCTGTTGAGAGACTTTTAAACCTGACAAGGCGTACCAGGAAAATGTGGCAGGTTGCTGGTGTCAGGAATCAGCAAATGCCCCTGCAGATTTTGGATTAATTTTGTCGAAGTATGGCAATAAAGAATGTCATGCCGGTGAAAAAAAAAAAACATTGGGATTGCCCCCTATACTATAAGAATTTTGCCTGCAATGGAATTCTCTAAGGTTTCATGTGATCGCTTAGTGCTCGTAGGACTGTTTAGTCCGTGTAAGAGCCGCATGATAGATCGCCAGGCAGAGCCGCCGCGTTCACCGAAGTCCCTGTTGAGAGAGCAGTGTGCTATGGTGCGCGGACTATATGCTGCGCAGGATCGACCTCCTGCCTGGCTACATTTACTCAAAACATGCGTGTGCCTCCCGGAATTTCGAAGTGCGGACGAAGAGAGAACTGGATGCTGGTGTGACTAAATGTGACGGGTTTCGTGAAGAGACCTAGTTAAGTCGGACTTGAAGCCTGTCAGGGTGGGTGTACTTCCATGCAATGGAGGAAAAAATGAGTCGTGGTAGTGTGGCAGTGTCTCCGTCTCGCGCATCGGCGGCTCGGGATAGATTCCTACATCGACCGTATTTTAATTTCAGTTTTATTCTAATGGCTCATGATGTCATAATACCAATGATGTCACATACCTAGTGACGCAAGGGAGAGTTTCCGGAGATACATTTTGCGGACACTTCCGGGGTCATTTCGGTGGCGTGCCTATAATCTCGCACAGATCATAGCGTGCGCTTTCCATATTCCTGACTAGTGTGCTGACGCATTCTCCGACCAATGCTGACAGCTGCGTCGCCCTCTAATCCGACAAGGCTAGCGCACATGTTCCTTTCATTCAAATCATGGTCAAATGCGTTAGAATAAAATGTTGCAAGAGCGCAGTCCTGTAGTTTTTATCATATTTGCTACGCTTTCTTTTCTCGCTGTAAAAAAGCCCACAGCGGATAAACGTTGCTGCACGCAAGTGGCTGTTGTTCGGTCAGCAACACCGGCAACGGCAGAAATGTGTGGCGACGTATATACGTTGAAGTGTGCCGGTGGTTGTTATTTTCTAGCAGCCATTTTTTTAATAAAGAAGAGTAACGTTCGGTACGGTGATTCCATCTATAAACAACAATTATAAGAACTTGAAAACGCAATAAGATTAAAAGGTGCATAGTGACATAAACAAAATGGCGTGCAGATTGTGTTTTGGAACACGAGGTACTTTGGGAAATTTCCCTCTAGCTCGGACAAGCGTCTTTCGCCATATCGATCGTAAGTGGTGCGCACTGGAGACACGCCGTGAAGACTCCGAGGCCGTCGCCTACTTCCTGCGTCGGTCTACATCGACCATTTCTACATCGACCTGTGTGGCCTTAAATGTGACGCACATTAATTTAAATTTCTAATAAGTGTCCTCAGAAACCTCAAGAATACACAAGCTGCCGTTGAAGGGCAGAGGAATACAACAGTGTGCTGGACGTGCTTTTTTTCCGGCTTCCTGTCCGCGAAATCCATAATATGTTCCGCTTTTTTTAAATGTAATAGCTCCTACTCAACCTGGTTCAGAGCTTGGGGGGGTAGTACCAGGGGGAATGATCACGTTAACAACGTTTGTTCGCGGCTGACACAGTTCAAAACCGCCCGGCCCCAACCCCGTTATCGCGTGGCGCTACCGAGCGCACGCCGACTACGGCGGGCCTTTCGCTGAGGGCAGCAAAGGAACGGCACTCTGGCTGACACAAACAGGCGTTTATTGCTACAACAACAATAACACCAGCTAGCAACAAAATGCGCTAAGGAATCGAGGTCGTCCGACTGACCAGCACGGTTGCGAGCGAACGGTCGCCCACGCTAGCACAGGGTGGATACTCGACAGCCCGACGGGACGAGACGCCGGAGAGGGTTCTACCCCACCGCTTCGCCACGCTGGCTAAGCTGAGAGCAGAGCGCCGCGCCGGAAGCCGGAATGACAGTTACCCAGTCGAAGAGTCCTCACCCGCGCACGCAGCAATCACGCCCTGCGAGGCGCTCGTGCAGCTGCGGCGCAGGCGCCCTGTCTTCGTAGTTAGGCTAACTAACAAGGAAGGGCGCATCGAGGAAAAGCAAATCAAAGGGGATGAGTAGAGCACGTCCCCACGAGCATAACGCAACCAACTAGGTAATGAAATGAAAACTAAGTATTTTGCAAAATAATCTAGGCTAGCTTACTATTTAGCGGGAAATTGAAAATTCTGTCTCAACTTCATTCCTTATGGAGAAAAATATCTCGTTGTCTTCGCGCGGCTTCGACGGACCACTATTTCTGAGCTATGGCTCAAGTTACCAGACACACCCTGATACAACTCACAAATGTTTTGTCAGTGGTTTAAAACCTAGCAGTCGAGAATATTAAAGGAAACACAAAATACAATCCGTCATAGAAAACACTGAGATAGCGAATCTGCTCTACAAATATTCTCCAGTATGCGCTGAGGAAGGGTTCTTATATACTGCATATGCTTGTTCATTGCAAACAGAAAGCGAAAGTGGGGAGCAAGACTGTCGAGCACATGTGTTTAATTTTCAACATAAGCGCGCATATAAATATTTTGGAAGCAGAATCGCAGACCACAAAAACAAGTAAAAAGTAGGAAACAGTGCAGGAGAGTGGAATTATCGCTTGGGTTTTGAACCCCTAAGGAGGTCACGAGGATCGACACCGAATAGTCCCAGTTTATGTTCCATACAAGCGCATGTTCTTGCATTCGTACAAAATAGGTGACGCATTTTGGCTTGGTTTTATGGTGTTCAGAGCCCTAAAGCGGCTCAAGTTGTGAGAGACACCGTATAGCAGAGAGCTCCCTGTAATTTTGACCACCTGGAGATCTTTAGCTCGCGCTGACATCGCAGAGTACTCTGGCCTCTAGCATTTTGCCTCCGTCGAAATGAGACGGCCGCGGCAGCGATCGAGCCCGCGTCTTTCGGGTCAGCGGCCGAGCACCATAACCACTTAGACACCGCGGTATCTATAACTTATTTTGGATTGGACACCTATAAGCAGCGTAGAATTCACATAGATCCAAACGAACTAAGCCACACTGTTGTGCCGCAATCCTAACTCGCTCTATGCGACATATACCGAATGGATTTCGTAGATTTCAGGAGCGTCAAATATATAAGACATGCATTGCGGTGCTGAATGGAGGTTTTACCAACTTGTTTTAGTAAACAAGAGTTGCCTCTCTCGCTTAAACTTTTTGCATAGCATCTACCACAAACTGAACAGCGACCTGAGAATGCAGCAAACATTATTGCCTCTTCCGGAACTGATGCACACGCGAGGAAAAATTTTCGCTTTTGAACCAAAGAATTAGCAGACAGATGATTTAAAAATCAAACTAGCTGCGGGAGTTACAGTGCTACAGAACTTCAGGAGTAGACCTACATGAATTCTGCAACGTTACTTAATCAAAAACGAACACTAAAAACACACCCTCAACTAAACATGAAGAGCAACTTACAGAGAAAGCAGGTCGACATCAGTTTTCATAGGAGGAGCATTGTATGTGGAAAGAGCGCAGGAGTACCGAGTAGAATGCACGGATAAAGTTCAGCTAATCCCCCTGTCTGACAGCAAACTTATATTGTAAGACGAAAAGCGCGAAAAAAACACACGGACGCAAAGACGAAGGACAAGCGCTAACTTCCAACTGACGTTTATTGGAAACATCGAAAGATATATAGGCACATGGTTGCGTAAGCACGCCATCGATCGGCCTTTCAAAAAAGGAGATGGTGTACCTCAGCGGGTATGAGTGACATGACTTTTTGTATGCTGCTGTCATTGGTAGTTTGTCTTTCCCCCTTTCATGTGCCTATATATCTTTCGATGTTTCCAATAAACGTCAGTTGGAAGTAAGCGCTTGTCCTTCGTCTTTCTTTGCGTCCGTGTGTTTTTTTCGCGCTTTTCGTCTTACAATGCAGCACCAACTAGCCCGCACCCAAACCATACCAAACTTACATACCTGTACACGCGATTACGACCAGCTGCACTTATCAGCGTCACTTTCCAGGAAAATGAGTTTCTGTAATGATTTCCTCATTCCACATTATTCAAATTAGGAAACTTAAGTTCATCTGTTTGCCCTGTTGGGTGATCGCCTAATATATGTGCACTTACCGTTGTTTGACCTTAGAGGCCCCTGCTCCCTCGCGCAGGAACGCAGGAATGCGAGATATGTCTTGGTGCTCAAACGTAACGGACATTTTCATTCCTGAATGCTTCATTAGACTGCGGGGAAAAAACGCACACAGCAACTTTTTTTTTTATTTACCAGTTATCAGACAACAGGGGTTCATTACAACATTGCAGAGCGGTTCAGTGCCTCACAGCGATATAAATTCTTTTGACAACTTACACCTTTCCATATTTAGATGGTTATTCTTTTTGGATCCCCGCTCAACAAAATAAGGACGTATTTTCAAGGCTCTACATAATGTCCTTACTTTTGTAGCTAGTTTCCTCATTCTTTCATATATTCATCGAGAACTGTGGTCAAATTACTTTTAATTATAGTGGTATATTTTGTGCAGCACATTGTGCTACCAACAGCAGTATATGTAAAGCGCTTCACAATGCAAATGGCAGTCAGGAAACAGGCCCTCATTAGATGTTATGCATTAGACTAAAGTAAAAAACTAGTCTGAATGAGTGAGTACTAAAGAGTAACAATAATTACGCGAAAACTATAACAGAATAGCTCCCTTGTCGCCGATGTATCAGCTTGACGGTATAGTACGCTTATAATTCCATACGGATCACTTACGGTGGCCCGGAATTCAATTTGGCGGCCCATTTACTTCATGTGTACTCCATCATAACAGATCATAAAGCGACAGCAAAAACACCGCCTCACAACCTCACGATCTCGTCGCTTTCCTTAGGCCGCCCTTACCATTAATGCGCTGTTGAAACCCAACGGCGAGTGAGAGCCTTCTACGATTACGCCTGTTCATTATAACGCGCAGCCCTACGGTTCTTAATAATGCAGTACGTCGTGATTTTCTCAAAAAAGTACTGTGTCAACTGGATAGAATAATTCTCCTTCTAAGTACTGGTTGATTCTTTTTTCCTACCGTTTCTGAGTGCGCACTGTGTCGTCAACAGAACAGACCTCGAACTACAGCTTCAACGTTGTGGGCCGTACTGAGCATGAGTAGAAGTGAGAGTAAAGTCACCTGAGTGCCGATTCGAACAAGCACATAAATGTGTGGTATAGGAGTATAGAAAAGGCAGCACGTTTACAACGGCGACTGAACAAAATTAATTTATTCTTATTTGTGCACAATCAAACAGCGCCAGCAGGCCCTGGGAGCATAAAAAAGTGAGGGGGAGTATATAACTAACCCCCTCTCCTCTGGAAGACCCTTTGGCCGTAAGGACGATAAATAAATAGTAACTTGAAGACTGGTATCTAGGTTTAGAATGTCAGCCAACGCAGTAAAAAATGCATCCTCTACGTCAACACCACATCTGAAGGTGAATGACTCTAATCACTAACAACTTTTTCAAGAAAAGACTGAAAGACTAGTGTTTCGCTGTGTTCTTGTGCTTCCTATACATAGTCACAGCGCCGCGGTATATAATCTGGGTGAAAAGTGTATTTTCTGACAGCTATACAGACATTTGTGGTGGCAAATGTTCTGGAATAGTTTCGAACCTAGTTTACACTTCTTTAATTGCAATGACTCCCGTCTACTGACCGGTTTTTTGCTGTCATACTGAGTCTCCTGCTCTCATTGTTCAGTAGATGTTGAGACGATAGTGATATGTGCCACTGTGGAAGAAGAAAAAACGCCTGCATCCGCGGAGAAAGATGATTTTTCTCTCCCGCTCACGCGCTCGGGCCACTTAGGGACCGCCACAGCTTTACGTCTCGTCTCCGGAGGTTCTCCTTCGAATTGCTCGTAACATTTAGTGGAGTTGCAGGGTTAGCTGCGTACGAGGCCTGCGAAGAGCTCCTGCTTAACTCCTCGCATCAGATGGCGAAGCTCCTTCTCCTCAGTCATGTTGGGATCGGCACGCTTGAATAGACGTGCCATGTCCTCGATGTGCATGCGCACACTTTCATTCGTGCGCTGGTTTCGGGAGTGTAGAGCAACTTCAGCCTTATCCCGGCGGTCGGCGTTGGGGAATGTTGCCAGGAGATTCTGGCAAAACGACTCCCAGGTGGGAAGGGTAGTCTCGTGGTTTCCAAACCACGTCCGGGCAGATTCTTCCAGAGCAAAATATACGCTGTGGAGCTTGCGCTCGTCGCTCCAGCCGTTGTAGCGGGCGACCCGCTCGAAGGTCTCCATCCAATCCTCAGCGTCTTCGAAAACGTCACCGTGAAAAGATGGCGTTGTTCGCGGTGGGTGGCAAAGGATCAGCCCCAGGAGCCGGGGGTCAGTGGCCATGGCAGTTGGACTCACCGGACTAGGCTGGGTCGGCGCCGGGGACCCGGTGTCAGTGGCCATGTCAGTTAGACTCGTTGGCCGAGGCTGCGTTGTTCTTTTAGGCGGGGGAAGGAGCTAAAATTCAGGCGACTCTCCCCGGATACGGTGGCTGAGTCGCTGGTGGACAGGTGTGAGGTCCGTTGTAATGCTGTGCGGAGTGCGGTAGTCGGGAAGCGTTACCCCGCACTGCTCTACCAAATGCACCTCCCTCCCGAGACTCCCGAGATCCTTGCAGCAACGCTATGCGCATTGTTCAGAATGACGTCACGGTGCCGCCGTGGTGCAGTGTCCTGGTGCTCGTGCGGAACAACCTATTCCACGACTACGAGGGCCTGGCAGATGGCCATACTCCACTGCTGCTTGAGCGGGGCCTTGTTGTTGCCCGAGGTCTCGTCCAACTACGCGACAGCCGTACCAACGTCCTCCTGACCAACTTTTCCAACAAATATCAGCACCTCGTCAGAGGCACAGCTATTGCCTTCCTTTACGACGTTGCTGAGGTCCCAGGTTTGTGCACCGTGGGAGGACCCACTCCAGAGAATGCTGGCCCACACCACGCTCTTCAGTCAGTCAAAATAAATTCGGGCTTGCCATCTGTTCAGAAGGATCTTCTGTCGGACCTCTTGGCAGACTTTCTGGACTGTTTCGCTAAGTGTTCGAAGATCGGCCGCGCTCCACTCGCCAAGCACCGTATCAACACTGATGCGACTACGCGACCCGTCTGCCAGCGCCCCTACCGTGTTTCGCCGATGGAGCGAGAAGCCATTCAAAATCAAGTTGCTGAAATGCTTGCATACGATGTCATTCAGCCGTCCACCAGCCCATGGGCGTTGCCTGTGGTTCTTGTCAAAAAAGGACAACACTCTGCATTTATGTGTTGACTATCGAAAACTTAATAACGTGACCAAAAAAAAAAGATGTTTACCCACTGCCCAGGATAGACGGCGCGCTCGACCGATTGCGGGACGCCCGATACTTCTCGTCCTTAGATCTTAAAAGTGGGTACTGGCAGATCGAATAGGACGAAAGAGACCGGGAGAAGACAGCTTTCGTGACGCCCGACGGCCTCTATGACTTTAAGGTGCTCCCATTTGGTCTGTGCTCAGCACCAGCCACGTTCCAACGCATGATGGTTACCGTTCTTCTGGCTTTAAGTGGCAGTCCTGCCTGGTGTACCTGGACGATGTTATATTTTCGACCACGTTTTACCAACACTTGGAGCGGTTGCGCATTGTGCTACAAGCACTCAAATCCGCACAACCCACCATCAAAGCAGAGAAATGCAATTTTGGCTTTGAAGAACTTCGCTTTCTTGGTCACGTTGTCGGCGCACAAGGTGTTCGCCCGGACCCTGAAAAGACCGCTGCCATCTCAGGTTTTCCACGCCCAAGTGACAAGAAGGCCGTTCGCCGGTTTTTGGGTCTGTGCTCGTATTGTCGGCGCTTTGTTCAAAATTTCTTGCCTACCGCCGAACCGTTAAACTCACTGACTCGCGACGACACGCCCTTCTTGTGGGGAAGCGACCAAGAGGCTGCATTTGTCGAGTTTCACAACCGTCTACAACGTACTCCGATACTCGCCCATTTCGAAGAACACGCTGCCACGGACATCCACACTGATGCCAGCAATGTCGCCTTGGTGCGGCACTGATCCAGTGGCAAGACGGTGCAGAACGGGTCATCAGTTATGCCAGACGAACACTTACGCGTGCCGAGACCAATTATTTTACGACGGAGAAAGAGTGCCTTGCAGTGATATGGGCCATCAGCAAGTTCCGGCCGTACCTCTACGGGCGACCCTTCCGTGTGGTAAGCGACCACCACTCCTTATGCTGGCTGGCGAGCCTCAAAGACCCCTCAGGACGCTTGGCTAGATGGAGCTTACGCTTGCAAGAATACGACTTGACAGTCGTCTACAAGTCGGGTTGTAAGCATCAGGATGCGAATTGTTTGTCGCGTGCGCCTATCACAATCGGTCCCGAGGAAGCCGCCGATGATTTTCCTTTCCTGGGCGCTATTAGTACCACCCAAATGGCACAGCTTAAGCGGGCGAACTCGGAGTTCGCGCCGCTCATCGATTACCTCGAAGGCGTCGACGCTCGCATCCCGCATGTTTTTCGTCGCGGGGTCCACACCTTCACTTTACAATCTGGTGTTCTCTACAAGCGCAACTTTTCCAGCAACAGAGAAAAATCTTGTTGTTGTTGTTGTTGTTGTTGTTGTTGTTGTTGTTGTTGTTGTTGTTAGCCTATCAAAAGATGGCACATACCCACACTGGGGGATCGGCCAATAATCGGGTGGCTATTCACCAGAACGCAGTTAATAAAAAGGAAAAGCACGTGGGACCGCAACACCGATGGATTCTTCCTCATGAACAGAAAGGGGACGAGAGTTTTGATTTCAAAATTATAAGAATAATAATAAAGAGAGGGATTAAAAAATATGATTAAGTCAAAATATAATAATTGATAGAAAAGAAAAATTTGGAACACTTAGCAAGGAAGTCGGTGAGATTCTATCAGGAAATTTAAAACAGCGGTACAAACAGATCTGTGGCTGAACCCAAATGTGGTGGCGCCAAATGATAGCAAGAGCGGGCTGCTCAAACTAAGGCCGAGATGCTGCAAGGGCTCCTCCAGCAACCATTTTCTCAGAGAGTTGAATCGGCGACAATACAGCCAAAAATGTTCTATAGATTCAGGCTCACGGCAAAATGCACAAAGGGTAGAGAGCGCCAAACCCGACTTGTGTAAATAGAAATTTAGAGGGGGGATGCGGCAGCGCAGCCTCGTCAGTGATACTTCAAGCTGCCGAGAGCAACAAATTTTCCTGTTCCAATAATACTTAAGGTGCTCATAATCCGCCGATGTTAAAACTGTTGTGTCTTGCGTGCTTAAAAACGCACGTCGCCGAAATCTAGATGCTGTAATATAGGCTGTAGCCGGGATGATGGCAACACGGGGCCGCTGAGGGAAGCCTTTGCGAGATTGTCAGCAATCTCATTTACTGTCACACTGCTGTGGCCAGGAACTCATACTAAATGAACAAGGCTCAAATGCGGAGGAAGTATGGACAAGAAAGTTGTTAAAATGGGACCGTCAACATGTGCAGCGAGGGACGAACACAAAGATAAAGAATAAGTAATTAATGCAACTGCTGTAATAGAGGGGTCTAGCTTGCGTAGAGCAAGTACAACTTCTAGAAACTCTGCTTGAAAAATAGGCGTGAAATCTGGAAGGCGCAGTGAAAAGGACCAGTCTAAATGCGAGCAAAATATTTTCACACCTGTTTTTTCATTGCATTGCGATGCGTCAGTGGCAATTGCTATATCTGTAGGTAGGGTCCTCAGATGGGGATCTTCTAGTAGACCATTTAGAATACTCGGTGGCAAAAGTTTTGCATTTTTTGGGAATATGTCGTCGAAAACAATGTGGATAGCGGGCCCATTGCGAAGCGCAGGAAGGATATTATAAATGTCTACATCTAAAGGTTGAAGTAATCTTTGCGCAAACTCTACCTGAGGGGAATTGAAACGAGACCAGAGGACACCAAAAAATGATGTCGGCTGGCAGCAGAAAATGCTTTGGGAACGGTGGAAATGGGATTCATAGATCCTGAGGTAAGTTTGCACAGTTAAAAATTGAAGTCGTGATAAGAGGCGGAATGCGGGCTTCAAGGTACAGCACATTGGTAGCCACAAATTTTGGAAGGCCGAGGCACATCCGAAGTGCTTCCCTCTCTAAAAGGACGAGAGGACGAAGTTCATAAGTAGCCGAGCCTGAAAACAACACTGATCCAAATTCTAAAATTGGCCTGACATACATTATGTAGATCATTAATAGCGCATGTCTGCGCATGCCGTACCGGTGATGACATAATCTACGTAACATGACTACGGCACGAGCCCATTTCGCCGCGACATGATCAATGTGAGGTCGCCAGGTGAGTTTGTTGTCATGAATGACCCCTAGGTATTTTAGGAATGGAACCTGCGGTATTATTTTTAACTGGCAAGTGAGAGAGACCACTACAGGAGTGTATAGAGGGAAAACAAGGGTGGCGCACTTGCCAACATTTAACTTCAGGTGTAATGCGCTCAAACAGTGCTCAAGTGTATTCCAATATGACTGCAACAGACCATACAGGGAATGTATATCCGGCGCAGCAGCGAAAAACGCAATTCGTCCGCATAGACGTAATTGTGCACATGGCGGTGGAGAGGAATTGAGCTCCACAGAATATTAAAGAGCACAGGAGAAAGAACAGCTCCTTGCGGTACACCTCGCGTTTGTCTGTACCTGTCTGAATGAACACCATTATGGACGCAATAGAATTCCCTGTTATAAAGAAATGCAGATATTCATGCAACTATATAATCTGGAAATTGAAGAGACTGTAGCCTATGTATTAGGATGCAGTGTTCTACACTGTCGTAAGCTTTGGCGACGTCTAACGTAACCAAAGCCGCAACCAGGCGTTGAAGACGAGCAAGGAGAATTCTGCTCTCTAGATCAGCATGTACATTCCATATCGAACACCGTGGCCGGAACCCGAGTTGGCACGGGCTTAGTATAGTTTTGCACTCCAAAATGGCTGAGAACCGTATTAGTAACACCCTTTCTATCAACTTTACCACGTTTGATGTTAAAGAAATTGGCATAATATTATCCAATTCATAGCCTCCACCTCCATTTTTAAGTAAAGGGATTAGCTTGGACAGCTTCCACTCAGAAGGTATCCAAGCGTGTTTGAGTTAGTAGTTTATTAGGTGCAATAAGGAGTTAGGAGACTCTTCAAAGAGAATCTTGAGCATCTTTGTAGTAACACCATCAGGACCAGAAGCAGCAGCTGGCAATCTCTGGACAACTTGTGAAAGCTCTGATAGATTTACTTGTGAGGCATTATCATTTGGCACGACTGGTGCAAACAACATTGGGCGCAAAGGTAGTAAGGACGAGAACCGCTTTTGCAGGCCTGTGGCAATTAATTCAACCGCTTGGATAGCTTCTTCAGGTGCCATAACTAATGACTGAAAATTATGAGATGACATGAGCTGTTTCCTAGACCGTAGAGAACCGAATAGTGCACGTCGGTTGCCCGCCTTTGAAAGATAATCGAAGTGCTCTGAGTCATATTTTTCCTTCGCGCGAGAAACTGTGCGTTTAAAGGTGGCTGCAATAAATTTATAATCACTCCAGTTATTCGGGCATTGGTTATGAAGAAGCTTTTTTCCATGCTGCTTTCCTCCGCCTGTAATCTCTTGTACAGTCCGCATTCCACCAGTTAGAAGAATTCCCTTTTGCTGGCCTCACCAGGAACTCGGACTTTTTACGGCTTTTCTCTATAGCCAGACATATGCTTGCTGACTGGTGGGTCTCGGCGATGTTAGACACTGAAGCAAGGGCAGAGCGCAACGCCGTCTGAAATCTGTCATAATTTACATGTGACCACAACTGAGAAGACGCTGGAGTTACACGACATGTGATACCAAAATGAATAGGTATATGGTCACTTGAGGTGCCGCTATCAACAGTCGACCAATTCGTTACACCAATTCCAGGACTAACGAACGTGCGACCTAAAACAGATTGAGTGTGTGAGCGAAGATAAGCGTCGGATCCTGAATTTAAGCACATCAGGTTGTGATCAAAAACCCAGTCCCAAAGGCGCTTGTCGCATGTATTAGTCCTAAAAAGCCACGACACATGGTGAGAATTGAAGTCCCCAGCCACGAGAACTGGAGTTTTACAGTCAGCGAGTAACAAGTCCAGAGGTCTAACATCCTAGACTCTATTGGGGAAATAACAATTTGCTATTGAAAATGGAGAGCACCAGGAAGTACAGTCTAGTGCCAAAATCTCACAGTCTGGAGACATTTGTTGAAAAGATACCATAGCCCTGTGGCAAAATTTTGAAGAGACTAAAGTTAGTAAACCCCCTCCTATTGACTAGCGATCTAGGCGAAATGAACGGTAATTTTTGATATGAAAATGTTTTTCGGTTGAAAGCCACGTTTCTGGCAGAATTATGACATCCGGATTAAGCTGGGTAGAAATGCAGTGTGAATCTGTGGAAGCTGAAAGAATAGAGCGACGGTTCCACTGCAGAACTCGCAACGACGCTATGGTTGCGAAAGCCTAGCAGCAGCAACTGCCTGCTCCAAAAATGGTATCCTTGGGTTTGGTGCCAAGCTGCTGCTTCTTTTATTTGGGCTAGGTGCGCAGAGAACACAACGAATGAGACATGGGGGACCCGCTGCGCTTGAGAAGCCGCGCTTCAGACTCCACCATCTCGGGATCATAGATGATACCAATATCCCTCGAAATACCCGAGGTAGGTGCAGCGGAAGGGGCAGAAAGTTGTTGCTCGGGCTGTGATGCTACTGGAATTGTACACCGGATAAGAGGAGAGGGAATTGCTGTCGAAAGAGGTGCCAAACCGGCCTGCACGGCATGTGTAAGCTGAGTCGCTAGAACGTTTGTAAGGCACTCCGACACACTTGCGACAATCTTTTCTACCATTTTAGACATAGAAGCCCCCACAGCAGCCGCAATTGCCTGGGACAGCGTTGAGTCTAACATGACACCTTGCCGAGCGGTCACACCAGCATAACCGTGGGCACGTTCTTTGACCTCTGAAAGAGCGTCACGGTGCGAACAGCGTTTTCTGTCAATTATCTCCAGAATTTAGATTTCCAGAGCTCGAGAGGGACAATTTGAGTAGTTTGCAGAGTGGGCACCACCGCAAAGGCAACACTTCTCATTCTTCTCAGTATCAGACTACATACTATTGCCACTCCTTTTCCTGTCAAAACTTTCCTGTATCCAGTAATTAACCGCCTGTGTCTTGGCCACTCCCCCGTAGTGGGTATGTGCCAGCAACGTCTGAGGCCTTCCTTCCTTCCTTCCTTCCTTCCTTCCTTCCTTCCTTCCTTCCTTCCTTCCTTCCTTCCTTCCTTCCTTCCTTCCTTCCTTCCTTCCTTCCTTCCTTCCTTCCTTCCTTCCTTCCTTCCTTCCTTCCTTCCTTCCTTCCTTCCTTCCTTCCTTCCTTCCTTCCTTGCTTCCTTCCTTCCTTCCTTCCTTCCTTCCTTCCTTCCTTCCTTCCTTCCTTCCTTCCTTCCTTCCTTCCTTCCTTCCTTCCTTCCTTCCTTCCTCGTTGAATGACCATCCCCACAGTTAAAACACCTCAAGTTGGATTTGCAACCGCCGGCGCTATGTCCATAGCGCCAGCAGTTGTTACACTGCAGAGGACGAGATGATAACGGGTCTACCCGAAAAATTAGAGGCCATGCCTTGATTTCAGAGGGGCGGGAAGTGCCGGCAAAGGTAGCAATCACAGATTGAGTGGGCATCCGCAAGTTGTTAACATCCCGGCTACAGCGGTGCACAGCAACACCTGCGCCGACAGAAGCTCAAGAGTCTCTGCCGGAGACAGGGAAGAGTCTACGCCTCGTACAATACCTTTCGTGCACGCCAGATGTGAAGGGATGAAGGAACTTACCCGAAGGGAGGCAAAGGATGAGGAGTTTAGCAAATGTCTTACACAGGCGAGGTCTGGCGATCTGCACAGAATCCCGCCGCATCCAAACTGACGTACCTCTCAGACCGACCCATAATGAGAAGTCGCCGAGTGGAGAGCAGACCGAACAGCACCAGGGTTGTTCATCTTGATTGCACCACCATCCTTAGGCACCAGCGCGACAGGGATACTGCCGACACCACTGCGCAGAAAAACTTCCAACGGCAGGAGATCAGGGGACAGAGAAGCCGACCAGAGGGAGCTCCCCAGGCCGGGAGGCTGGGTCGACATAGGCCGGGCTTACTGCCTTACCGCGCAAAGACGCAGAGAGAAAAAGCCACAACCAGCCACCCGAAACTTAGCCGATCGTTCCCAGCAGAGGTTTGTAACCGGCGCGAATGGGTGCGACTGGAACGGCGGAGCAGCCGTCGTCGACCAAAAACCAGTTGCGAGATCGGGCCATACAAAATCTTTCTCCACGGATGCAGGCGCATTTTCTTCTTCCACAGTGGCACGTGTCATTATGTGTTATACTTTTTCGGAGATGACAGGAGGCATTCAAAATTAGTGACTATTTTTTACATCTCGAGTGGAATTCTTGTCTACAAAGGAAGTAACGATGAGTTTCACCTTAGGTTTTGTAAACTTAAGAAACGATATCTGTAAAACATGGTTTTCTGGAGTTCCTACCAGTCCGGTTAATTACTGGAGACAGATGTTTACCACGCCGCTGTTCGCTTTTCTATGCATGGCAGGCGCCGTCTTGTGAAAGAGAGAGGGAGAGAAAAACATTTAATAGAGAGAATGTTTGGGTTGGCCCTCATTCCAGGAGCCTATTGACTTTTGCCGCCGCTCTTGCCCGGTTCACCACCGAAAGCCGGTCCTCCGAATGTGATCTGGAAAGCGCCGCCTCCCAGTCCTCAGTTGTTAGGTTATTGATTCTTGATATAGCTGGGTCTTTCTGGCATACCCATATCATATGGTATAAGTCCTCCACTTCACCGCAGAATGCGCAGTGCAGATCATACGAATTTTTAAACATATAGCTGAATTTGACAGGATTTATATAAGTATTATCTTAAACTTACCCCTTGCTCCCCGTTTAGATTTTTGTGTGGCTTGACGTATACTTTCCTCGTTAATCTCAAATGCTGGAGTAAATCCCTGTAGCTTAATAGTGGTGCTTCCTCAGCATGCACCTATCCTTATCTAAAAGACAGTTCGTCCTTACAGCCTCTCACAAAGGACAGCCGGACACTGAATGCAGCCTAAACTTTCTGTCATTCAGGTGGCTCTCCAGGCGCTGCCATGCAAATCATGACTGGAATAGAAAAAAAAAGCTTTCCACCAAAATAATAAAAAGGGACAGGTGACAGAAACAATTAAAGGTATATTCTGTGTCGGGGAACAAGTGCACCTTTCGCCACCGGACAAGCGACAACAAAACCGAAAAATGAGGAACTGTTGGAGGTTACAAACAAAAAAAATTGATAGCGTTGTCCTCAGTGTCCCTTTAAGGGATACAGGTAAAGTTATATTCATCACCTGAGAGTGCTTCTGTGATGCACTCCACCCCATTCTTATTCTCCCAGAAATGGGAATCTTGTGGTCAGGATGTGCGGCCATTGTTTGCCTTAGCCTTACTACCTCCACCGCCTCTACACCGTTAGCAAGCGTTCGCACCCTTCTCATAATGTTGAACATAGCTTTTCACAGCATATCTGTTAAGGCGAATCTTCTGCAAGTCTCTTGTAGCGTTTATTGTGTTCGTCACCAAAATGTGACCACGATCTCGTGACCAACACGTGCACAAAGTCAAATCGTCGCGCTATGCGCCGCGCTGTGCCGACCACCCAGTCACCTTTCGAAAAAATAGTATTGCACTTAAGTCTGCTTATGAGCGAAAATGCGAGAGCCTTTCCCTGTCCCCTCTTTCTCCCTCAATTTTATCATTTTTTCTCGATTGCTTTATAATTCTTATTTCATTTTTTGGTTTCGTTTCTACGTTGGTATTTTTACTGCGTGTTATTTGTTTTCTTATTTTTCATTTACTGTTTCTCTCTTTATTATTTTTCCTTTTAATTTTCCATTTAGTTTGACAGGTGGAGCGCACACTTCTTGTACTCGTTTCCTGTGGACAGGTGTTGCGCACACTCATGAGCCAAGAAAGGCTTTGGCTTTAAAAAGCGTTTTCACCACCACCCCCGTTGATCAAAGGACTACAGGGTTTGCCTTTAAAGTAAGGAGACAGTCGTGGCGTTGTGCGCACGTGCCCCTGACTTGGAAACCCGTACCGGGGGAAGGGGAGGGGGGGGAGCTTCAGCTTCGCAACGCCACGAGCTCAGTTGGCTTCGAACAGGCGAAGCGAGTGGACGTCCTTGAGGGTGTAGACCTGTTTTGTAACTCCGTTAAAGAAACACTGGTGAAGTAGTTGGAACAGCTCTGCGAGGTGATGTTTTGCGTTACAGCAGAGAAGTCTTCTAATCCGACGCTCAACATGATCAAGACAGCCAATGGCATTCGAACGGCCGGAAACTCGGTGGGCTCCCTGAGTCGAGCCCCGAGATTCCTGTTTTGAAAAATAGGCGATGTCCAATCTGAACGAGTAACAAGGTAAGCTGGGTAATCGGACTTCCGGGTCGTACAGCGCTTGGCTTGAAATGCGTAACGGACAAGCGTGAATTCGGCTCTTCTTGTGTTAATACGGACGAATGAAGCCGTAAAAAATGTGAACATGCTGTACATGCGTTATTATGTCCGTGCGCGATGTTCCGTATTTGAATTAATGGCGAAAAAGCGTTGCAAGTGCGAATGTTTCGGCGTGCGTCGTCTGTTCGCGCAAAATTTAGGGCGCTTCATTCACTCGCTAAAAAGTTCTCCTGTTGTTACTGTTATCCTGCGGTTTCTACATTGTCATCTAATATATGAGTTGAGTTGAGTTGAGTTTAATGGCGCATAAGCGACTAAGGCTATCATGCGCCAAGCTCAAGGTATAAGAAATTCTTTTCTGTAGATTTTTACAAAGGTATAAAAATATGGCGGTGTAGAATGCCTAAAATGTTATATCCTTCTGCCCAGTATTGAGAGCAAAACAAGATAATAAAGGTTTAAAGGTTTCAAAGGAGGCTGTGTACCCTCATCAGCCGTCCTTGGCTGGGCAAGGACCGGAGGCTCCAAACCAATCAAAATAAAAAACCTCAACACTTTTCTCTGGAATGCGAAAGTGCCTGAGGTGCATCAGGCAAAGTACTGGGTCATGTTTTTACATATTTTTACGATCACCAGCTTCTGTTAAAAATCTAAAAACGCAGGACATGTCCACAATTGCATTTTCACCTAAAAGCAGTGATGGATGAAAAGGGATGCGTTGGTTATACAACGGAGAGAAGCACTTTTTTCGTAGCTTTTCTAGTTTCGAACATGAAATTAAAATGTGACTGACTGTATGTTAATCTGCACATGCACAAACTGCTTGGTCTTATTTTGTTATCATGAAGTTGTGAGTGATGTGTGTGTGGCCTATGCGGAGGCGGCAGATAATGACTTTGTTGAAAAGTTTCTGATGCACACATGACTTCCATTCACCGAGCACTGGTTTTATTAAGTGTAGCTTGTTATTTACTTCACTGTCCCAAGTGGACTTCCAAATTTTTTTTGCCTTACATTGCATTAATTTCATGCGGTCATTATAGGGCACACTTGCATTCTTTATTTGCTTGCCACAAGCTTGAGCAGCAGACAAATCTGCTCTTTCATTGCACTTTATGCCGACGTGACTTGGTACCCAGCAGAGTCTTATGTTTTGTCCTTGAGCTAAGGCTGTTGTAATGTTGTGTATGAGGTCCCCAAGCAGCGGGGTTATTGCATTTTAGAATGAACGGCTGTGAGCACACTTACCGAGTCTGTGTAAATAGTACTGTTGGCGAGGTTCTCATTTACTATTTTTTTTCTATGGCTACACAGATAGTGTAACATTCCGCAGTGAAGATTGAAGCACACTGTGGAAGTCCTACTATTTTATTCCAATTCCCGTGTACCACTGCACTTCCATGTAAGCGTCTGTTTTTGAACCGTCTGTATAAAAAGCTGCGTAATTGCTGTATTTTTTCTCAAGTGTGAGGAATTCTAGTATATGTTCTTGCGGAATTTGTTTTTTACGGAAGTCTGTAAAAGTGAGATCACAGACTTGCGGAAAGTTGTACCATGGCGGAAGTGGACCTCGGCTTCGAGAAATGCTTGGCAATATGTCTAGTACGCCAAGGTTCTGGCACATGTCTTCGAATCGTAAGAGCAGTGGACGGGTAGCGATGGGGTAACAAATATGTTTGTGCAGTGAACGAATTTTTAGAATGTACGAGCATGTGAGCATGGCTCTTCTGTCTGTAAGTGACGGCTCATTGGTTTCAACATAAAGACTGTTTATAGGTGGCGTCCTGTAAGCACCAGTTGAAAGGCGTAAACCTAAATTGTGTACCGGGTCGAGTCGTTTTAAATACGATGACCTTGCTGAACCAAATACTATACTGCCATAGTCTATGCAGGATCGTACCACAGAGCGGTAGATTTTTACAAGGCTTGCCCTGTCAGAACCCCAGTGTTTATGTGAAAGGACTTTGAGTATATTCAGTGATCGGCAAATTTTCTTTTTTAATGCATTTATATGAGGCAGGAAAGTGAGTTTTTTGTCAAATGTTATACTTAAAAATGTGTGCTCATTTTTTACTGGCAACTCTGTTTCGTTCAGATGTAGGGTCGGATCTGCCTGTAATCCTCGTTTTAATGAGGACAGAATTGCCACCGATTTCTGTGGGGAAAATCGGAAACCATTTTTATCAGCCCATGCTGCTAGTTTATTTATGGACAATTGTATTTGTCTTTCATATGTTGCTACATTGGAGGATGTACAAGCTATTTGAAGGTCGTCTACATAGACTGAGTACATAACGGACCTCGGGATTATTTTACTGAGAGAGTTCATTTTCACAACAAAGAGGGTAGTGCCTAAAATACAGCCTTGAGGTACTCCATTTCCTTGGATAAAATTTCTCGAAAGCGTTGAGCCCAGGCGGACAATAAATGAACGGTTAGACAAAAAGTCATTAAGGAAGTTCAGCTTTCTGCCACTGATGCCGAGCTCAGCTAAGTCCTGGAGAATCCCGAACCTCTATGTTGTATCATAAGCTTTTTCTAAATCGAAAAAGACTGCAAGGCAGTATTGTTTGCGAATAAAAGCTTCTCCGACAGTATTTTCTAGACGGACTAGGTGATCTGTTGTGGAGAATTCCTTTTTAAAACCGCATTGATGGATACCTAGAAGTTCACAGGATTGACGGACAAAAGTTAATCTTATATTCAGGACACTTTCAAAGGTCATGGCGAGGCAACTGGTAAGGGCTATGGGTGAATAACTGCTAGGAGATGTTGGAGGTTTATAAGGTTTAAGAAACGGTACAATAATAGCTTTTTTCCAGGCTTCAGGTACTTTCCCCGAAACCCATTCTTTGTTAAAGACTCTTAAAAGTGCTTCTACGGCAGGCTCAGAAAGATGGGCGAGCATTTTGTAGTGTATTTGGTCGGCTCCTGGAGCATTTTTCTTTCCGGGAGACAGTACTGTGTTTATTTCATGGAGAGTAATTAAGTTGTAGTATTCTTCTTTTTCACCTCCACTTATTGGAAGTCTTCGTTTTTCGGTTACATTTTTGTCTATTATAAATGACTGCGTATATTGCGATGAACTTGAAACTGCAGCGAAGTGTTCACCAAAATGTCTGCCTGTTCCCTTAGGCTTGTTTCTGTGCCAGGTGTTGTCAGAAGAGGAATTGTGAACGGTGAGAAGTTGTTCATTTTCGAACCTGTTCCCACATTTTTATAGATGTGATTTGACTGTTTATAGATGAAACATAACTCTGTCATGAAGTTTTCTCGGCAATGCGACGGATGTACCGAGCTTTAGTTCTTGCCTTTCTAAAATATACGAGATTTTCATGTGTCGGATACCTGCGAAATTTGCCCCAAGCTCTATTTTGTGTTTTTTTTTTTTGCTTCCTTGCATTCCTTCGACCACCACACTGTGTTTTTGCCGCACCACTCCCGAAGACTGAGGAATAGCTAAGTGTGCAGCATTAATTATACAATTCGTGAACATTTCGTTTATCTCGTCCATGCCGAGGTTTCCTAATATATATCTTCTACATTGGCTTGTGCTCTAAAAATTTACCAGTCTGCTAAATGCAGCTTCCAACATCGCGGTTCAGTTGGGATGATTTCTGGCGCATATGACAAACTGATTAATACAGGAAGGTGATCGCTGCTATATGGGTTGTCCATAACGTCCCATTTAAAATCGTTAAAAACAGATCAAGAACTAAAAGACAAATCTAAACAGCTCATATTTGCCGAGGTTGGAGAGCAGTATGTGGCCTTTTCCGTATTTAAAAGACGTATATTGTTTGTAAGGATAAAATCTTCGATTGTTTGCCCCCTAGAGTCGCAGCGCTCGCTTCCCCAAAAAGGGGAGTGAGCGTTAAAATCCCCAACTACCAGGTATGGATCTGGAAGTTCATCTATCAGTTCTTGTAGGTCATGGACTCTTAAAGTAAAGTGTGGAGGAATGTACATGGAACAGATTGTTAGTGCTTTGTCGCTGACAATGCTGACTGCTACAGCCTCAAGTTTTGTTTTGAGCTTGATTTCTTGAGCAGGGAAGCCACGTTGGACAACAATCGCAGCGCCTCCCGAGAGTTGATTTGCCTGCTCTCGATCACGTCTAAAAGTTTTATAATGTTTTAGGATGTGCACATATTGTGGACCAAGATTGGTCTCCTGAAGACATAAAACTGCAGGTAACAGTGACCCTAAAATATGTGTTATGTCACTGTAATTCCGCATAAGTCCTCTGCAATTCCCTTGAATTAAAAAAGGCATGTTTATGTTTTGGAGAGGAAATGAAGCGGGGCTTACTTATGTGGTGTGCCTGTTATGAAGGGCCTGTCTTTTTTTCGTTCAAGAGAGCTGTTCCGCCTCTGTAAAGGAGGCGGAGTGGGTGTTGTATCCATCACCTCAACCGAGGTGCTGGAGGACCGCGGAGGGGCCGCGGTTGTGTTAGTTTCAGGCCTCTCCCGACGGAGGGGGGTGGGGGGGGGGCTCTTGCGGGATGCCGACCCATGGACCGGCGCTCCCTGCTTTGAGGGTGGCAGAGCGGCCTTCTCTGTCCCTGCCTGGGGCGTGGATGGTCCTGCCATAGGCTCTGTGAAAGCAGCCTCGGCAGGTGCCGTAGTGCTGTGTGGTGCTACGCCCCCGCGCACCACATCAGCGAAGTTCGGTTTTGCTGTGAAAGAGAATGTGTTCGTAAGCGCAAAACGCCTCCTGGCTTCTTTGAATGAAATGTTTTCTTTTGTCTTTATGGTAATTATTTCTTTTTTCTTTTTTCCAGGACGGAAATGCCCTGGAGTACTCAGCATGGTCTCCTTCACAGTTTGCGCAGCGCAGTGCTGAGTCACATTCCTCATAATGGTGGTCTTTCGAAGCGCATTTCGCGCAGGTTTTGCGGCCACGGCAACTTTGTGAGCCGTGGTCAAACTTTTGACAGTTGAAACATCGGCGGGGATGGGGTATATAATGTCTGACGTTGACTTTCAAGTATCCAACTTCGATCGTTTCGGGCAAGGTACTGGTGTAAATGTGAGGACCATGTGTTCGGTATCTATTTCTTTGTTATCCCTGCGGATCTTGATTCAGTGAACGTCGATTACATTCTGCTCGGTGAGCCCTTCAAGCATTTCGGCTTCTGTCAGATGCATAAAGTGAGATTTAGAGATCACACCTCGGGCTGTGTTTAGAGATCGGTTGGGGGTTACAGAGATTGAGATGTCCCCTATAGACGCAATGTTTGAGAGTTTAAAACACTGGATGCTGTCGCGCAGTTCGAGAAGTCGCCGCTGGACATTTTTAAGACCTTGTAGCCAGGGCCCAAGGTATCGGTTAAGCATTTTGACACAAGGAATGGGGATATTATTCTTGCTTGTATTCCGTCACTTTCACTGTGGAAAACGTGGAAATTTGAAAGTGTTTGTCACTTTTTTGAGAAAAAAATCAGCTGCTTCGTTCCGCCCTCTTTTTAGAGAGCGATCAGGTTTGGATAAGAGTGGAGCCATAAAAAATTTAGTTTTTCGGTCATGGTGCAGCCACCCACCACGGAGTCCAACAAAGGGACGGGACAGGAACTTGAAAGGAAGTCCTGCCCACGCCAGCTGTACACCTCAACTATAACCAAATATGACACAACTCAGGGTAATTGGTAACACAAGGTTAGCCCTCGCCGTCAGGAAAAAAGGAAAAACCAAGAAGTGAGTAGGATATAGGAGAGCTGTGACACAGAGATAGAAAAGTGAAAGATAGAGGGGAGGATAGGAAAAGGCGACTGCCGATTCCCCCCGGTCGGGTCAGGCCGGAGGTGCCGTCTGCAGGAAGCTGGGGCCAAAGTGGTGTTGCCTCCACCGAGGGGCCTTAAGGTCCA
The DNA here is from genome assembly GCF_052857255.1 of Amblyomma americanum. Lineage (NCBI taxonomy): Eukaryota > Metazoa > Arthropoda > Arachnida > Ixodida > Ixodidae > Amblyomma > Amblyomma americanum. The sequence goes on along the minus strand of NC_135504.1, from coordinate 79,393,436 downwards.
AACGCTCGGCATCGGCTCAACCACCAGATTTCCCTTTTCTCCGGACACGGCAATGCCACGCACGGCTAGACGCGGGTGCTCGGGTCCGTGGTGATGCACTGTTCACCATCATCCCCTAGAGGGATGTCCCTGCGGATGTTCGGGAACCCGTGGTGTCGGCACTCACCAACGCCTGCAAGTTGAAGACGCCCCCCTGCGGGGATGACCTCTAATATATGTTAAGGTACATATTTACGAAAAGTTTCGCGCTACCAGGCGCTGAATATATGGACTACCCGCAACCGTAGCATAGCCTTACGTACTACGAGCGCACTGCTGCGCACATTGTAGCAGACTGGCTGCGAGGGCGAAGAGCTTGCGTCATGCAATCCCTCGGAAGACTTGCCGTACCTTTTCTACACAAGCCGCGGTGGCCTAGTGGTTAAGGCACTCGGCTACCGAGTCGGAGCACCCGGGTCCAATCCAGAACGCTGCGGCCGCGTTTCAATAGAGGTGAAGCGCGAAAGGCGCCCGTGCGGCCCTCTAAACTAATCCTGAGCCCTTCATTACGGCGTCCCTCATTTCCCACGTATCGCTTCAAGACATAATACCACACAATTTACAATATTTTTTTTGAGTTTCCAGTGTTTACAAAGCTTTCACGTGCACTCAATCGGAGCTAGAAGGGTCTCTTGCCACGCGATAGCACCGGAGCTATCGTTGCCTGCAAGCAAGGTTTACCGCGTTTTAGCTGCGCTGTAATTGGCACATGCCGCAGGTTGAGCTCTTCCATAAAGTCTCATTACTTGACAATGCTTCACAACCTTACCAAAGGTGCACAATCTGTTTTAATGTCCGTAAATGTTCTAGTAAGATCAACTGCTTTTGTCGAATATTTGCTATGGTTTAGGGAATAATTAGTGCAGAATCTGGCATGCGTAACTGTCTCAAGCAACTGAATTTCAGTTCGTCTGTAATAAAAATTCGACTGCATGACAAATATGTTGCATTTTCAGCCCTACTGTATTCTTTCTCCCAGTATGACTTGCACCGAGCATGCGCCGAGACTTCGTGGCTGAGAACCTCTACTAACGTGCGTCAATGGCTTGGATAGGCTAGTGACATAGCATCTATTCCAGCACTGAAAGAGGTGCACCCATTTACTGAGGCTTTGGTACGTGCACACGAACCTCACTCACACACAAAATTAACCATGCATGGTTATGCACAGCAATGCATTTCACAGCCCGCATGATGGTGTGGGACATTACATGCCATTTTTATATAAATTGTCGCTCTGAATGTTAAGAATTCCTGTGCTTGGTTTCCCAGGGCTGGTTGCTGCATTATGTAGATGAAAAAGAAGTACTAAATTAAATGCTTTGTTTTGTGGCATCTCTTGAATGTTCACAAGCTTCAGAAAGTAAATCAATGTGGCTTCCATCAAGGCGGAAGAGAGCCTGTAGCCATTTTGCTGTCGTGAAATTAGTGCTGGAGCCTAGTCAAAGAAGAACCACCAGCCAATGTACATACAGATGTCCCCAATGGCGGGCACATCAGCTGTTGATGCATATGTACAGAAGTGGGGAAATATAAAACTTATGCATTGTATGCAGAGTATTCAAGTTAAGGTAGGCAAGGAAGTACACAAACAGCTAGGCAGAAGATTAGCTTGCCTTGTGTTTTTTTTAATGAAAACCTCAAGTCAAAGCAAAGCCTCAAAGCTTGCTGCAGAGCTTCGTTACGGACACCACGGCATAAACAGTCCGGCACAAAGAAAAAACAAAGCAGACCACAGCCAAAAGCAGAACTAACTCCTCACTTAGGCAGGTTTACTGTTGAACAGCGAAATGAGAAAGTTCATCGGCTTTTAATTGGAAGCTCTTCTTGTCATCTAGGTAATAACATCTGATATTTGTATTGCAAAAACAGTTGAGGACACATTTTATACAGCACAGCATGTAATAAATGCGTTTAATGCAGTAGGCCTAAGTGACAAATTGTAAATGTTAATAAATAGCATATTATATCTTTAAAAAATGCTTTGGCTTTTCCAGCACAGAAAGAAGCTTGATCTGTTATTTTCGCCATTTTCTACAACTTCCTTTCAATAAGTTTTGTGCTAAGTTGAACAAAAGACAGTCCCATCCAGTTTTTATTTTGGCGTGAACACTGCGGCATAGCTTGTATGTTAACGGACTTAGGTAAACAATCTCTAACGATTAACCAAAGTAGCGAATTTTTCCGTTACCCATAAGCGAACCGCTGGTAGGCGCATTTCGTGCGTGTTTTAGTTTTTCTCTTCAACCTCGCCTATCGCTAACCAACAAAATAGGCATTTGCGAAAATGACCGTGCAAAAAAAAAGGTATATACCTCGGATTCCACATCTTAAATGATCTTGTAATTTACTTGCGACACAAATTCCCATTGCGCTAACGGTGTTTTCGTCAAACGTCTGCTCTACGGAGTGGAGCTGATCCACTAGCAGTCCTCCTTTTTTTCAAATTTGTGCTGCGAAAAAAAAATTTCACTATTCCGTTGAACCTACATCTCAAAGTATACTGTCTCGATAGAAAGAAATGCGAACAGCGCGCGCCTACGCCCTCAGCTGTTGCAATTTACTTCCGTCATAATTACACTTGGATCGCAACACAAATGCTTAAGAGACATCCACGATACAATAATGTACCACTCTAGAATCTTTTTCTTACCACCCAGGTAAAAGCGCATTGGAGATGAATTCCAACTGCGCAGCGCGTGGGCGCCGCGCTCTTCGCATTTCTTTCTATCACACCTGTACATTTTCCTAATCCTCCGAAGCATCTTGTTGATTTAATTTGTTGTGGGAGACGAAGGAAGACATCTGCTTGGAGATGAAGACCTTTGTCTGACCGAAAGACCTTGTTAGAGCAATAAACTGTATCCTATCCTATCCTATCCTATCCTATCCGAAGCTCGTCAGCGTTCAGGCATGAGGGAGAAAGTACGTGACAGCGCAAAAACAATTGTAGGCAGGCCAACGCGTGCAAAGCACGTGCAGAACTTGGCTTTTTCAAGAGAAAGCGCGCTACTCGCGCAGCTACTAAGATATGAAGGGCGACCGGTCTGCCCGGTCAATTGTGAGGAGTCGGCCGGAGAGAGCGCTTTTCACTGTTGCTTGCAGCGTCCCCCTGTGAAGCTGCAGTCCTCTATAAACCCTGTAGCTTTTTCTAATGAAGACTCACGCCTGTATGCACCTGTCTTTGCGCTACACGCCAGCGCCAACAGGCTAACAAATACATACTTCCAACTTCAGATTTCTGCGATAATGGATCGATAGATGGATGGATAACCAGTGGCACGTACTTTAATGTGGACGCGTTGCAATCTAGCTAACAATATTTAACGTGTTTCTTGGAGTCCACTGTGTCAATTTTTTTCTCTCTCCGGCTAAACTACTCTTCCACCTTTGCAGTTAAATTAGAGTGCTTGATACAAGTGAGCTTAATTAGCATAGCCGTACACGCATAGTAAAATACAACTTTAAAAACTCAGCATGCAGTTGGTAACAATGAGATATGGTCTGTTGATTCCTGCATTACTCTGCTGGCCAAAGATAACACTAAAAGAAATCAACTTTTAAATGTTTTGTTAGACAGCGTGAACAACGTCGGACAAAAATAAGAAGCACACGGGACGAGCGCTGACTCTCAGCTAAGGTTTTATTAGCAACACCTGGTGCTTATAAAGGGAGAAACATACACATAGTACAACACATGATACGCTAAAAGAGATAACAGATGAGGCAGAGAAGCACGCGACGCTCAAAGGCCACCAAGAAAAGCTATCTCTGTCATTGAAAGTGACTGACGGTTTGCTAACCCACTTTGGCTCTTTACTGATATAGAATGCTTCCATTACTTCTCGCGTGGCCTGATCACAGTACGTGTAAAGCACCTTTGTGCTACGCCACATGGCCGTGCGTTTTTTTCTTCTTTTTTTATTACTTCACACTTTTTACAGTGGCTCCCCAGGTATGAAAGTTCATTGTGGTTGTCTAGATTATTTCTGTCGCTTGCAACCTTTTATTTAAGCACCTTCCTGCCTGCCCAATGTACCGGGCTCCGCAGGAGAGTGGAATCTGGTACACAACCCCTTTGCGACAAGCGAAGATCTGGTCTCTGTGTGCGGTCTCCTGAGAAGCCCGGTACTTTGGGCAGAGGAATACTTTATTGAGCTCTACCGCAAATGCTTTTAAGCGGTCCAGATGAGTCCACCTCCGCAACGGTCGGTGGCCACTATTCCAGGGTTCCGCTGGACGCTGCCGTCAGCTGAGCTTGCCGTATCGGATCAATCCAATCAACGTGGCTGTCGCTGGAGAGCATACCCTCCCATTGTTCCGTATTTCGGTTTGATATAATTGAAACGACGTCGACTTTTTGACATGCCCATGTTATGTGATGTAGTGTAGGTTTTTCATCGCACACGGACAGTAGTGATCGTAAAGAGTGGGGTGGATTTTACTTAGTGTGTTTAGGTTTAGATATGACCCCGTTTGTAGTTGTCTCCGTGTGACAGCCTCTTCTTTAAGGATTTGTGCGGTGGTGGGCACCGCATCTTGCTGCCTTTGTAGTTGTTTAGTATGTCCCAGTATTCCTGAGGTACTGGCAGGGATTCCTCAAGGTCGTTGATGTTGGATGCTCGGTAGTTAGTATATCCTCGAGCTATCCTATCCGCCTCTTGGTTTCGTGCCATGCCCGTGTGTGCCGGTACCCAGATGATCTTATGTTTGATCGGTTCTGCATCTGTCTGCTGTGTCTTGCAGTCTGCAGAGCGGAGTATGCGGAGCGCTCTGTGACCGACTCTGCCGCAAAGATAGTTACGGCAGGCTGCTTGCGAGTCAGTAAGAATTGCCAGTGTCCGCCCAATGAGATAGCCCTTCACTGCCGCTAAAGCGACGGCCGCCTCTTCAGCCTTGGCTATCGTGCAGTCTTGCAATGAGGCGCTGGTAGTCTCCTGTATTTCCGAGTTGACTACTGTTGCCACTGCGTTGTTGGTGTCTTGTCCCCTGGTCATGGCGCATGTGGCAGCGTCCACGTACACTGTTTTATTCTGGGATGCGTGTGTTTTCTGTAAGCGGTCGGCCCTTGTCTCTCTGCGGTCTTTGTGCGAGTTGGGGTCCATATATCATGGTTTTGGAGCCACCCTGAGCGTGCTGCGGTACTGATCGGTGATCGTTTCGGTTCGCAATATTTACCGAATTTGCTCGGTGCAGCCCAGTTTCTTTAAGAGAACTCTGCCGGTGGGGGCTGTTGCAGTCTGCGCTTCCCGTAGTTCTTCGAACGTGTTATGCAGTTCCAAGGCTAAGAGCTTTTCAGTTGAGGTTTTATGGGGTAGGCGAAGCGCGATTTTATACACTTTGCTTAAAATCGCGTCCGTCTGTTGTATTTCACTCTTGATATGGTTGTAGTACGGGAGACTGTACGTCGCCCGGCTGACCACTTGGCTCCCGGCCAGCTTAAGTGTGTCTTCGCGCATGGCGTGACATCTGTGAGATGCACGTGCACGTGTTGGAGTGTAGATGCCTTTAATAGCTCACGGGCATGAGCATAGCGTTGATTTGACTGTACCCACATCCCTAGGGCCCGTATGAGTGTCTTCTCTGGTATTGGTTCCCCTTCGAGGCAGACTTTTAGTCGATGTTTCTTACTGGTAGGAACTGTTCGGCGCTGTTTTCCTCTCCACACCCGCAGGAGCTCAGATGTTTCGGTCGGGCACGCTAGCCATCTTGCTTTGACGTAGTTTTCCACGCAAGTGACCACTTCTTGTAGCCTGTCCTCTTTCTCGCCGAGTTAGCGAGTATTAATTCATATGGTGATGTCGTTGGCATAAATAGCATGGTGTATGCTGTCGATTTCTTTTAGTTGCTTTGCCAGTCCGATCATGGCCACATTGAATAGCGTGGGCGAGATGACCGACCCTTGAGGTATTTCCTTGTTAGGCGTTCGGAACTTCTCTGACCGAAGTTCTCCTATACCGTTTTTGAAAACTTTCGAAAGCGCTGCGACTAGGGACACAAAGAGAAAGCCACGAAGGACCCCCTGTTTTTGAAAACTTTCGAAAGCGCTTCGAAAGGAGACACAATGAGAAAGATACGAAGGGCCCGCTATTTTTGAAAACTTTCGAAAGCGCTGCGACTAGGGACACAAAGAGAAAGACACGAAGGACCCCCTATTTTTGAAAACTTTCGAAAGCGCTGCGACAGGGGACACAAAGAGAAAGACACGAAGGACGCCCTGTTGTGTTCGAAAGTTTTCATAGATGTACCAACTAGCTCAAATGTCCGTGTTTCTCCTATACCGATTCTTTCCCTTCTTTTTGGTAGGAAGACTGACGTAGCTGTGAATCCTTCGCCCGCAGTTCAGGTCATCCATGCCCGTAAGTATAGCTTATTGGCTCACATTGTCAAAAGCCCCTTTGATGTCTAGGGCCATAACGTTTTCTCCGTCCCTAAGAACGGTGCGAAGTACTTCATATAATTGAAGGAATACATCTTCAGTTGAAATTTTGCTCTAAACCCGAACAGGCTGTCAGGGAATAGTTCGTTGTCTTTCATGTAGTGTTGAAGTCTGTGCGTTACCACTCGCTCGTGTAGTTTTCCCAGGTAAGACGTAAGCGAGATCGGTCTGAGGTTTTCTATCTACAGTTTCTTGCCTGGCTTGGGTATCATGACCATTTCGGCATGTTTTCACTCCTCGGGGACTGTTTCAGTCTCCCAATGCTTGTTGAGGAAGTAGGTCAGTTCGGCGACCAGCTCATCGCTGATGTTGCGGATGAGTGCGTCGTTGATGTTATCCGCACCCGTGGCCGTATTTCTGGTGGAGTTTCATACGGCCGCGTAGAATTCTTTTCGTGTGATAGGTCTGTCGAGATTAATGTTATCGTCTCCCCGGTACTCCCCTGTATAGGTCGCCGGGTTCGTGCTACCAAAGCATTTGGCGCGCACCCTGTCGAGGAGTTCCGAGTCAGTGCCGTCGAATTGGTAATCAACCGGTAGATGGCTTTATTGTTTTCTGCTTTTGTCTTAGTCAGATCAAGAAGAACTCTAATGATATGCCAAGTCCGTGCCGTGCTTAGCGTCCCACTAAGAGAATCGCTGAATTGTTGTCAATTTTGTTTTGCCTGCTGTATGGCGCATTCCTCTGGTTTCGCTGTAATTTTGACGACCTTAAGCTTGAGTTTCCTGTTATGTTTTTTGTGTTTTCCATCTACTGGTGAGACTGCACCTACCATTCCAGAGTTTGAGCAGCCAAGCGTCCACCTCGGATGTTTGCGCCGTTCGGTTTATGCTTTTGGTGTACTTGTCTGGCGTATCCCTTAGCATGGTTCCCCATTCCTCTGTCGACGGTATGCCATTCTCGGTAAAGTTGCTGTCGCAGGCTTCTCGGAACGCATTCCAGTCCGTTATTTTTGCCGCACCCAACTGGCGTCTCAGCCTGTCTGAGGTTACTTGCGTCTTGAGTACGTAGTGGTCGCTGCCTAAATTTTTCAATAGGTTCTCCCATTATGTATGTCCAATTTCTCTTACGAATGTGAGGTCGGGGCAGGTGTCGATGTTGACGCTATTTCCAGCCCTGGAAGGGATTGCTGGGTCGGTGAGTAGGTTGCAGTTGAAGTTATCCGCAACCTCAGCTGATGCTTTACCTTTAATATTGGCTTTTTGGTACCCCCAGCTCTTGTCTATGGCATTAAGTCCCCCAAGATGATTAGCGTAATGTTCTTCGCTAGTTTGTGGGCACTCTGGATAAGTACAAAAAATTTTGCTTTTTTGTTGCTTCGGCGGGCTGCACACATTGACAATGAATGCACTTCCCCCTTCCCTTTTCTTTTTCGGTATGATTACTACTATCACAAGCTTTATGTCAGTGTCGGCTATGCTGTCGTTATTAATGGCTGTGACTGCCTAGCTAAGATCGCTGTCTTTCGCGTCATGTGGTTGTCGTAGCATGTGTATCCCGTGAGAGTGGGTGTCGCGCCCGTTTCTTGAAGCGCGATAACGTCTGGGGGTGTCAGCTGCAAGTGAATGAATTGTTTCATGAGGCCTTGTTTCTTGTGATAGCCCCTGCAGTTCCACTGCCATATGTCTAAAATGTCTTGTTTGCATGGGTTCATGTTAGCCATAATTTAAGTTCTTTTGCTGGTGAAATTGTTCGTTCCCTGGGACGTAGATGGATTGGCGAAAGCTGCTAACGCAGGCGGGGGGGGGGGGGGGGGGGGGTGTAGGCCTTTTCCTTGATGTTCTCTGTGTGCTTTTGTTTGCGGAAGGCACTTCTCAGCTCTGATAGTTGGCCTTGTACATGATAGATAGATAGATAGATAGATAGATAGATAGATATGTTTATTTGAGTGTGCCTCAACAGCCAAGTGGCCTAAACGAGCGCACACTAGGTCAGATACATCAAAAACATCACTTCAAAAGATTTAAAAGCAGGCACGAAAACAACAATTAGGCAAATATGTCCATGTCATTAAACGTTTTGTTATATAAGATTTGTAAACGAGTCATTGGACAGATGGCGTGCAAATCGGGATAAAATGTGTCGAAACATTTTGCAGCTTTTGCATGCGGCACACGAAAATTCAGCGACATCAGTAAGGTCCCACAGTTAATGTAACCGCGCACGACGTTTTGCAGAAACTGCATGTCACGTATGCGTCGCCTGTCGCCAAGGGTAGACATATTGAGGTCTGCCAAGAGAGAATCATAGTCGTAGAAACGACGGCGACCAATATATCTATCATAATAGATGCGTATGAACTTACGCTGGACATTTTCAATTTTCGTGCAATAGGCGACAGATACGCTATTCCAGGCTACTGACGCGAACTCAAGACGCGGTCTCACAAGGGCACAGTATAGAGTGCGTAGACATTCGTGCCGTCGAAATTTTTTTGTTAATCTAGAGATAAGACCAATATGCCTCAATGCGCGTAACACAATTGAATTTACATGCAGTCTAAAATCAAGCTTTGAATCAACAACAACACCAAGGTCTCGTACATGAGCCACGCGAGAAATCTCACCCGCCAAAAGTGTGTAATCAAACGTAACTGTGTCGCGTTTCCTAGTTAGAGACAGAACGGAAGTCTTCTTAATATTCAGTTTTAAGCGATTCATCAAACACCAATTCTCAACGTTGTTAATGTCAGCTTGCAATTGGCGGCAGTCCTCAATATCTCCAATATTACGGAATAATTTGAAATCATCTGCGAAGAGCAAAATTCTAGAGTTCTTGACATGTAACGGCAAATCATTAATAAACACTAAAAACAACAGCGGTCCTAAGTTGGAGTCCTGAGGCACTCCCGAAGATGACAGAAATTCGTTGGACACACAGCCGGAAAATCGTACCATGTTACGGCGGCTGCCAAGGTAGCTTTTGAGCCACCTGCAGTATATGGGGCAAAGTCCGTATCTTTCCATCTTCATCAGAAGTACCTCATGGGAAACCATATCGAAAGCTTTAGTCATGTCAAAGTTGACTGCATCTACCTGACCACGATTAAATACATGTGGCCCAGTATAATCAAGAAAGCTGCATAAATTCGTTTCCACAGAGCGACCTTTCAAAAAACCATGCTGCAGAATCGAGATCTTCTGTTTGAAGTATGAGCCCATGCGTTCGCACATAATCATTTCAAAAACTTTCGCAAAAGAACAAATTAGTGACACAGGACGAAAGTTGTTTACATCACAAGCATCGCCAGACTTGAATACAGGAACAACTACTGACAACTTCCAATGACGAGGGAAAACACCAGTTCGCAACGATAAGTTGAACAAATGCGCCAAAACAGGGCCGAAAATGTCAGCGCATCCTTTGATTATGAAGCTGGGAATTTCATCAATTCCTGTTGAAAGTTTTGGCTTAAGTTTCTGAATCACCGAAAGAACCTCATGCTCGGTGACAATATCATAAGCTAAACAGTCAGCGCTGTCTTCAAGAGTGATAACAGCAGTTGTGTTATCATGGCGCACAAAACAAGAGCTGAAATGATCAGCAAAAGCTTGGCACACATCTTGATGTTTAAAACAGATGCCATCGCGCGTCTTTATCACAGCAGCACTAACCTTATCATTTCTTTGCTTGCGCACAAAATCCCAAAAACTGCTTGGTTCCTTTTTAAAGTTCTGTTCGAGAAGTCTGTGGTAGTCGGCTTCATCACGTGCAATCAGTTTTTTCACAATTTTTCTGCACAATGAATATCTTTGGTACCAATATTCACTTTCTGATTTCACGTAGAGTTTGTGATACTTCTGTTTTTTCTTCAAGTAATGTCTCAAATCGTGCGAAAACCAGCATGGAAATCTACACTTCTTCGATTTACGGTGAGGTATACATTTTTTCATTATACCTTGTACAGTTGATGTAAGTAGCTCAACGCCTGTGTTTACATCCTCAGTCTCAAGCAATTCTGACCAGTCGTAGGCCAGAAGATCATTGTACAGCCTAAAGTAATTGCCATACGCGTATCTAAATTTTTCTGGCACCATCTCACGCACTGCACGAAACGACAAGAAGAACGACAAGGTAAACGGGCAATGATATTTGTCTACTAGAACAAGAGGATCGCGCACCGCTTGCACGCCAAAAAGAGGCACATTAGATAAAATTAGGTCTAAAATGTTTCCAGCACAGTTCTTCATTGTATTAAATTGATATAAACCATGAAAATTACTAAAATCAATTAAACATTCGGCTTTTTCTCGAGTTGCTGTGCAGTCACTAGTGACCAAACCAGTGGACCAATCGACCTTAGGAAGATTAAAGTCCCCGTAGATGTGAACCTTGTACTTCAAAAAATCAATTTTTTCCCCAATATCCAAAAAATGATCGGTAAAAACGTTAGGAGCAGAATTTGGTGGAAAGTAGTAACAGCCGACTAGATAGTGCGATTTGTCACACGTTGGAATTTCCAACCACACACATTCTTCGTATGTCTCTAGGTCTGGTCTCCTAAATGCATTTAGCACAGAACGGCAGGCTATCAGAACTCCGCCCCCGTATTTAATCTTGTCAGAGTACACCCTATCGGCCCTGAAAACAGTGTATTCATCTGAGAAATAACACGCACTTGAACATGATGAGTTTAGCCACGTTTCCGTCAGGCACATAATGTCGTACTCACATTCGTATGCATTCGCGAAGAGAGCTTCCCTTTTAGTTCGCAGCCCTCTCGTGTTTTGGTAATACAGCTTAATTTCCTGAGCCATTTTCGGATGTAGTTAGAGCACCATTAGGGTCATCAAAGCGCCGTGAAGACCACAGCTTTCCATAAAAAGGGCGAAATACGCAACCATCAGGCCACACTTCCGGTTTGCTCACAAGTTCAAATAAATGCTCATCCATAGAAACGTGAAAGGAGCAATATGTATCGTACTTAGTTTTCAGTTTTGTGCAAGTAACAACCTTGTCACCTACTGTGTCCGCCAAAAGTTCCTGTATGTCCGACGCCGTTGTTGTCGGGTCCAGACGAGAAACAAATAAGCTTTTCTTCGCCGGTAGTCTGGGCGCTACTTTAAGCATGGACTGCTTAGCTGTGCCAAACGTTGCTCGAGGCCGAGGTGGTTGGCTCACCGCTTTCGACGGGCGTTGCAGATGAGTACTCTGGTCCTGAGCAGGAGGCTTCGATGGAGGGGCCGACATTCCAGCAGGCGGATTTGCCGCCACGGCTGAAGCGTAGCTGGGAGATTCCGAGCAGACAAAATGCGAGCACTCACTCTGGCTGACGGTACGAACAGACGCACTTAGGCCATTCAAAGCCTCACGCAGGAGCACGTTTTCCGCACGGAGCTGTCGCACCTCATCAGTTAACGCATCCATTCGACTAGCCATTTCTTGTAGCATTAAAACAACACTCGGGGAAGCACTGATGGAATCTGAGTCTTGAAAATCCAGGGAAGAGCGCTGCACTTCGGGGGGCGTTTCTGTGTCGCCGGCTCCGCCGATAAGCTCTGCCGCCGAAGGATCACGCCGCTTGACGCAATGAACACATTTGTACTTGCTGGCACCGGATTCCATGAGGATGTTGTATTCCTCGGCCTGTATGTTGATGCATTTGCAGTGAAAACGCTGACTGCAAGACGCGCACGGCAAAAACTGCTGCCTACCACGAATGGGCTGGGAGCAGCGCGCACATGCGTCCGCATCGGGCGCCATGGTGTCAACACACCATTGATGCATCCTCTGTTGCATCAATTGTTGCATCATTTGCTGCACCATTTGTTGTATTTACACTTTGAAGTTTGAGCGTTCCTCGTCGTTCATTTGTATCGAGGAGTGCGTTTGTGGAGCGTTAGACAGCGGGGGGCTATTCGATCTTAGGTTGTGGACTATCTTTGTGAGTTCTCCAATTTGGCGTTCCAACTCGTTCTGTTTAACGCGTGCAAGTTCTAGTTCGCGCTTAAGTGCTGCTTTCTCCATGTCTTCATGCTCAAGGTAACGGTTGCGTCCGTTGTTTGTATTGGTGTTGTTTTTGTTACTTGTCCCACCCGAGTGTGACCAGTCCCACCCTCCCCGCAGAGGGGCGTCCGCAGGTTGCAGGCGTTGGTGAGTGGCGACACCAGGGGTTCCCGAGCATCTACAGGGACATCCCAGCAGGGGGATGATGGTGAACAATGCATCACCATGGACACGAGCACTCGCGCTTCACCGTGCGTGGCATCGCCGTGGGCGGGGAATAGGGGACCCTTGTGGTTACGCTGATGCCGATGGTTTGGACCTTTAAGGCCCCTCGGCGGAGGCAACACACCATTTTGGCCCCAGCTTCCTGTAGACGGCACCTCCGGCCTGACCCAATCGGCTGTCGCCTTTTCCTGTCCTCCCCTTCATATTTCACTTTCCTATCTTCTTTCTCGCCACTTTGCTCCCCTCTCCTCCCATATTTGGTTTTTTCCTCCTTCCTGGCGGCTAGGGTTAACCTTGTGTGGCCAACTACCCTGATTTGCGTCATATTTGATTATAGTTGGGGAGTACAGCTGGCGTACGGGAAGGACTTGCTTGCAAGTTCCTGTCACATCCCCTCGTTGGGCTCCTTGGTGGGCGGCTAGCACCATGGCCGAGCAATACACTTATTTTATGGCTCCCCTTCCAGAACAAAATGAGCGCCCTCAAAAAAGAGTATGGACCGATGTGACTTCCGAGTATCTCCTGAAACTCAAAGAAAATTTCCAAAACTCCATGTTGTGCATAGTGAAGACCAAGATATAACTGCCAGAACAATATCCCCATTCTGGGTCACAAAAAGCTTGAATGATACTTTGGGCACGGGTTACAAGATGAAGGAAATGCCTAGTGGTGATCTTCCACTGAAGCTTAAAGACAGTACCCAAAATTCAAAAATGTCCACCATAGCGTCAATTGGCGAAACCCGAGTGTTAATCACTGCACACAGATCCCTAAACACCGTCATGGGTGTAATCTCTGAAGCCGACTTCCTCAAACTGACCTAACAAATATGCTGGAGGGTCTCAAGGACCAAAATGTAATCAATGTCTACCGCATCACAATCAGGGAAGAAAACAAAGAAATACCAACTAGGCACCTTGTTCTCACTTTCAATTCAAGCACACTCCCCGAAGCAATAGAAGTTGGCTATTTGAAAATAAATGTCCGCCACTACATCCCAAACCCGCGACGGTGTTACAATTGGCAGAGATACGCTCATGGCTCAAAAGTTGCCCTGATCGCAAAACAAACGCGAAATGCGCCTCACACGGGCACGTTCCAGAGAACTGTGAAGCAGCACAGCGCTGCGCGAACTGTGAAGGAGATCACGCTGCTTATTCAAGCTCTTTCCCAACATGGAAAACCGAAAAAGAAGTGATTACTCGGGCTCTCTCACCCACTTGCATGTACCGTCAGATGTGTACTGTGAATGAATTAAATTAGCCGAGAGCTCGAAAAGAAAGGCTCCGCCCAACTGCCGAAGCTATTGAATTAAGTCACAACGCGCACCTCGCCGCGGAGCTGAACCGGTCTGGCCGGGTTGGTGGTGGCTGGCGCAGTCTGCGCGAAATAGAGACATGCTCCAAGTCTACCAGTGCGGTGAGAGTGCGCTGAAGGCGCCGAACGCGTCGGCGGTCAAGCGCAGTTGGAGTAGAGAGAAGTATAGAAGGGTATAGGCACATGGAGAAGGAAATACCTAAGCATATGAAGCTTAAAGGGTAACGCCGAATATTTAAGCTACCATTAGGGTTGATTCTTGTTTACAGTGAAGGGTGCCTGGGTGTTATAATGGTGTGGGCGTGCTACGCGCACCCGGTTCCAAAAAAGAGGAGTATAGAGGGGTATAGGCACGCTTTGGCCGACGTGACGTCGATCGCCGTGCAGCGCGCCTTCGCGCGTTACGCCGGAGCATAAACGCGCCTTAACAGAGCCTGCGCTTAACCGCTAACCAACGTATTCGGTGGCGGCATCTATGGGAGCCACTGAAACCACCCGCCCACTCACTGAATAGAAAAAAAAACCTGCGCCGAGGCTCGGAATCGAACCAGGGCCTTTAGCGTTTGAGGCGGAGACTCTACCACTCCGTCACGACGGGTCAAATTCAACAAAGAATAAAGGCGCGTCTAGTGAATGCACACAAGTGCTCTTTATACTGCGAACTGCCTTGTACGATCACCGACCGTCGTGCCATCAGTTTTTCATCGACCCTGGCGATCATCGGACCAGCCTTCACAGGCTCCTTCAAAGGTTAACTGCACTTGAAGCGGCACTTGGAGTTCCTCTCCTGTTCGGCACTTGTAAATCGAAGCGCATCAAAAACAAAACAACAGGCACGCAAAGCTCATAGACGCGAAGCGCCATAAATCGAAACTCCCCTGGCCACCTGTGGCGCCGCCAAGCATCGGTTTTCATTGCTTCCAACATCCAGGTTGTCTTTTGTCTGTCTTCCTTGTGTGATAAAAGTGCACTAGTGGTTTTAAAGGAAAACTTAATTCAATATTGAACTGAGCAACCTTCTTTTGTAAGCCTCAGAGATACGCGAAACCATGTAGGAATAAAAATATTCCTCTAAGGTGGTGTCTCTTGTCCTATGATGCCATCACGCTTGTACTTGCGAGATTGACCTGTGGCGGCGATACCTGTATTTTTGTTCTTCCTATTTTATACCTTACAAAAGCTTTGCTTTCAGTAAGAGTGGCGTTTCTGTGATCGGGAGGTGGTATTCTGTCAATACAAGCCAACTTCAATTTCTCCTCTGTGTCCCTTTAATTTAAGCCCCTCCTTTTCCCAGACTTGGCCACTTTATTTATTTATTTATTTATTTATTTATTTATTTATACACAGTACCTACAGCGCCCTCATTGGGGCATTATTGTAGGGGGGAAACATCATAAATAAGAACAAACATCTAGTACATAATAAATTAGGCAAATGATGCGGTCTACACAGAAAATACAATAAACCCATGCACACGGAAGCAAAAACAAACAAACAAACAAAATAAAAACCATTGTAGAAAGGCAAACATACCCTAAACACACACATACACACACAAAAAAAGATACATTTTAAAATACAGCACTGCTTAAACCATAATACACTCGGACAAGAATTATTGCACTTATATTGACAGGTGGCTTTGCAAATCGGTCAGAAACGATGTAGGAGGAGCGGTAGCGACCCGCGAAGGGAGACAGTTCCAATCATGCACTGTTCGTGGGAAAAAACTATATTTGAATACGTTTATACGGCAATTGTACTCGCGCACCTTAAGTGGGTGGTCAGTGCGGGCGGAAATGTAGCTGGGTTCACTAATGTATTTCTCTTTTGGAATTCCAGTTGATGGTATCACTCATATATCCTTGATTTCTCCAGGTAAACGAAATTGCTCTGACAATTTTATGCTGCTAGACACCCTTTAAAACTGTCACAGCACTTCAAAGAACTACAGTAGAACCTTGCTGTTCAGTTCTTGGTTCGTGTAATCTGCAGTATCACAAAACCAAAAATTATGCTTGTTGTGCTATAATTATTCACAATACAAATCCTGTATAACTTTTTGAAACGATTCCCTGGTATACATGACCATAATTTTGCCAAATTCTGACCATATGATGCATTCAGAGACCAAAAGAAGATGCCAGCCAAGCTAGTCATCATTTTTGGATGCTTTGTTCAAATGCACTTGAGCACTGCGGAGAAGACGACGCTGCTGTTCTGCACAAAGACAAGGAGACAAAGCATTTTATGAGCAGCTGCGGCTCTTCCACAATGCAGAAGTGTAACGGGACAAAGTATCTGAAAACGCTAATGGCGTCTTCGGCTGGTCGCTTTGAGGCTCCAAATCAGAGCAACCCAGGAGCAAACCAATCTGCGGGCGGGTCGTGATCCGAGCCGGAGGCACGGCGCCCCAGCCGAACACAAGGGTGCATTTCGGAGCGGCCGGAAGCGCTCGACAGCAGCGCCAACATTTCGCGGTTTCGCCGCTCAGCAACAAACAACATGGCGTCCGTTTACGGCGGCGGGGATTCGAGTCCGTCTACGGCAGAACAGCTACTGTACGCAATGCTGGACGGTAAGTTTACAGCGACTGCAATGCATTCATTTTAAACTCAGCACCAGTTGCTTTGATGTAAACGTGCAAACACGAGTGCTGGCACCAAATTTCTTATGTGTAGCAACAACTCGCTGTGGCGTTGGCGCCTAAATGGTGGGCTATTTTCAAGAAAGAAGATGTTCTGCGCAAGCGACATACGGAAGGTTAATTTGCATCTAAACCCCAGTCGCATATGTTTGCGTTTGGATGAATCATTTTCGCTCTCTTCCTACTTTGCCGCTGTTCGCCTGCGCTTCCACTTGCGTGCTCCGTAGCACGTTATATGCAGGCGCATTTCGTCAAGCTCTCTGCTTTTGTTTTTGTTGACACTCCTCAATGACGTGGCCTATTAGGGCCTTCACAACGAACTGGTCGATGATAGATACAGTTGTCAGCGTTAAACATAAATTACGAAATAATACTTATCTAGCGGTTACAGTGACAAGAGCGCTGCGTGGGAAAGCTAATGACCCCGCTTGTATTTCCTCGCCAGCATCTAATTTTCGGTTGTTTTGGCTTTATTTTTTCTTAACTGCTCACCCAGTTTCTTTACGCGCATGAAAATATATTTGGAAATGAAAAAATCGCGCTATTGCCTTAAAAAGTGGCCACTTTGTGTCGTTCACATCGCTAAAAAAAATGTATCAGATTTGTTTTCTTCAGCTGTATTGATATCAACTTATAGGCATATTTATAGGTCGGGACCAATTAATGCTGCTCTTCCTCACACACTGATGTTGGTAAACATAGAACACGGTGTGGGTGAGGGTCGTCGCATTGAGCGATCATATGATGACTCTCCTGCCTTCTTTATGTTCTCTCAGGTAGCCAGCCAAGCACATCTGATGAGCCTCAGTACTCAAGCCCAGAGCATGGACAGCCAAGTAGCATGGATGCTCCACCAAATGGTATGCTGAAGCGTCTGCATGGTCTAGCCTGTTTCCACGGACTTCATTTGCTAATATGGAGATTGTGGAATATTTCAAATGCAGCACTAGTGCGCCCTTCCCCACGTTTACTTCTTCGTCTATTTGTGTTATCTATCGTATTAGGCATCTACTTCCACTACAGGTTAGAAGACAATTATACTTTGCCCTTGTTCATTCCCATCTTGTATACTGCAACCTGGTGTGGGGAACTTGCAACAAGACTGATTCGTATAAATTGCTTTCTCTTCAGAAAAGAGCTCTATGCTCATTATGTTCAAGCCCAGTTGTCGAAAATAATCTTTTCGAAACATTTCATGTTCGCACTTTCTTTCATTCCTACAATTTGTGTTTGGCTGTTCACATTTTTTATAAAGTAAAGCATAATTTCAGGTCTTTCCAAAATGCTTATAATTCAAGAAATGTTACGTATGGTTTACGTGCGGTCGCCTTATCCACTGAAAGACCTAGAACAAACTATGGAAAACAAACTATAGATAACCTTGTAACATTGTGTAATGCTTATCAGTCTCTAATAAAAATCGCCGTAGAAAGTCATAGTGTATCTGGTTTTAAGAAAAAACTGAAGATTCTTTTTCCTCTATAAATTCAGCTAACTTTGTATATTTTGTCTTTTGCATTGCTTCCTTTACTGCCGAGTGTGCGTATCATGTTTTCTGCCAATTGCTGTTTATTATCTTTGCATCGTTTTTTCAGTGTTTGCTATTTCTATCGTATAACTTTTGTTGCTTGTTTTGAAAGTGTTTTTTTTTTCATGCGGCCACTGTTCGATGTATTATTCGGGGTGTAGGCCTCGTCAGGAGGTTTTCCTCGTCTTCCTCCTTTTGCCTCACCTCGAGGGCATATTGTATTATATGGCCAAATAAAAATACTACTACTACTATCTATTTAATATTTTCCATGGCCATTTTATAGCAGTTGGGCATTGTGCGCTTAAAAAGTTGTGCATTGCAGGGAGTAATGTGAAGCTGCTGTGCATAAAATCGATTTTATTGTACTGCAGTAGCATTAAGCATGTACTGCAGTAGCTGGCATTAAGTAGCTGTTCAATTTCTGCGTCACTGTTTTGCCGAGGCCCGCAAGTACACCCAAATGTATTAGTATTCTCTTTGTTTTCCACACAGCGCCCTGGACCTCTGGGGAAACGAAGTACCTCCTTGACAAATATGCGCTGTATACGCCGAAAGTGGGTCCACTGATGAGGTTCCGGACAAAGCGCGCCATGTACGAGCAGATTGCTCGTGAGATAGAGGAGGTCCTTGGAACCAAGCGCACTGCAATACAGTGTGAAACTCGATTTAAAACCGTAGCTAAAAGAAAGAAGAGCGAAGAGAAGGTCAACAAAACGTCGGGACAAGCTCCCTGTCGGCCAACTTTTGAAGAGGAATTTTCCGCTATAAGGGCCATTGATGATAGCTTGGAGCCCGAGGTGCTACGAGGCATTGGAAATGTCCATTACAAAAACACAGCAACACATGTGCGAAGTTCATCCCATAGTAGTCAGGGCTCTGCAGAGCTTGATACTGCATCTGAGGGTTTGTTAGCCGAGGATCTGTGTCAAAGTAATTTGGAGGAACCAGATACAGTCAGCCCGTGCAAAAAGCGCAAAGCAGATAGAAGCATGCGGCCAAGTACTTCACGAGCAAAGCACATGGACTTATTTTTTGAGAAAATGAGAGAAATTGTCCAAGAAAATGAAGCCAAAAAAGAAGAGAGAAGAATGTCATAAGGAATTGCTTAGGGCACATGCAGAGCACATGGAAACGCTGAAGAAAATTTTGCATCACGAAGACTGAGAAGACATCGTCACATCTTGGCAATGTTTACACTACTAGTCTACTATTGCAATAGTCAGCATATTTATCAATATTTTATTTATTGCTGTTAAGCTGCAGCTGTGTTACTTTATCATTTTCTCGTTTACACAGAGTTGTGGAGCAGTTCACAGCTGTTTTTAACTTTTCCATCCACAACCATATGTTACGGATTCCTACTTTATTTTTACAGCTTGTTTTGTTTGTGTTTGGAGCACAATTGAATATTGTCATTTCACCTCTTTGCAATAAAGTACTATGAAGCAGAAAGTGAGTTGAATAATACACTGCAACTGCATTGCTAAGAATGAAACAGCCAGGTGCAATTTTATTGACTGCAATTTCTAAGCTCACAGTGTGAAGTCAAATGTAAGGAGCAGAATATAACAGCTTGCACAAAATAAGATAACATTTAACTCAAAAATAAAAGTGATAAAGTAATGCCTTAATGAATGTAAAGAGAAAGCCACAGCTCTGTACACGGTTGCAAACAAGGGGAGCATTGCCTAGTTTGCATCATGCTGCACCCTCATTCTAGCACGTCTTAGGAAGAGGTCGGCTAGCTTCTCTCGTTTCAGCTCCCCCAGATGACGTAGCACACTTTCACCTGTCGTCTGACCCGCTCTACATTGCTCAGGGTCCACTTCATTTTGCCATGAGTGCTGGGCAAAGTGTAGTGCTCTTTCTACCACCTCCTCCTCTGTTAACAGATCATCTGTAGAGTCTCCAGCATCAATGCAAACATTGTGAAGGACACAGCATGCTATTATAAGCTGTGTTATCTTGTCAATCGTGGTTAGCTCAATGTATCTGAGTTGCCGAAACCTCTGTTTTAGCAGCCCAAACGCATTTTCTATTTTCACTCTCGTGGCTGTGTGGCGGTTATTGTAAGCAATTTTTGCTGCAGTAAGGTTGCCATAGTCTCTATATGGGGTGAGCAAATGCTCCCTGACAGGGTAAGCCGCATCACCGAGCAGATGATATTTGTTTATTTCACAAATTTTTGGAAGATCACTACTGATAGAGGATAGCCTTAGCCCTCTAGCATCGTGAATTTTTCCAGACGTGCCAGTAAACACATCTTCAAATCTTGCATTTGCATCACATATGCCTTGCATAGTGAGAGACACCTGGTCGTGCCGGTTTCCATATGTGGACCGCACTTTGTTCTTTGGGCAGCGCATGGGTATGTAGGTGCCGTCTACACATCCTATCACATTGGGGAAGCCAGCAACCTGGAAAAGGTGAGAAAATCAAGAAGATAAAAACGATACCTCGTGCTATTACGCATGCAAATATTTTTCATCCATAATGTAATTGCGGTACCTTCAAATGAAGCGTTGAAGGCGTTTGCATATCAGTGCTGCTCTAGAAAGTGATTTTTGCGCAAGATAGGTCGTTGACTACACTAGATACTTTGAGCTACCTCAACCTTCACCAGGCTGTCGTCTACTGCCTGCGCTTGCATAGTGCTACTCAATAGAACAGTAAGTGTACATACTTTTTCAAAATCCTTAGCGATGGCATCCTTGTCGGTTCCGAAGTTGATGACTTCTGGTGCTATATGACAGAGAAACTGAAGAACTCTGTCTATCACTGCCATCTGTGTTGATTCTGCCATGTTAAAGAGTACTGCAACCTCTCGCATGGATGCTTTGTTACTTGCATACCTGAAAAACAAGAGTAAAGCCATTATTATACCGCATTCTTGAGTATGTTGATGCATTGCAAGTGCTAAATAGAATTAAGATTGCTTTGATGCGATTACAATTATAAAGCAATGTTACTCATGCATGTTGCACGTTTTATGAATTATCAATGTAAAAGTAACCCCTTTAGGTCGATGTGTGGGCTATTTAACTGGGTTGGATTCAGGAAAGCAGTGCGCTAGCGACGAAAAATTCTAAACACTGCAGTACCAACTAGTCAGCTGTAGATTGACCACTTTTAAACATAGCCAACCGAGCAAATGACACAGTCCAAGAAATTAGCTACAGACAAAGAATGGTTTAAAGATGTTTTCAGGCGGCAATTCAGCTCGAACCTTGCAAGAATGCCTAGTTGTAAATTCAAATCGCGTGGAGCAAGAAAACTGTTTCACTACTTATCATGCTGGGGAAATTTCAGAAAACTTACCAAAGAAACGAAAGAAGATGCTCCTCTGCAGTCTTGGCGGGTGAGCCACCGTGATTTCTGCTTGAAGGATAGAAATTGGAGCCCTCGAACTTGGAGACAAGCTCGTAGCAGGCCTTGCGCGGAAGGCGAAAATTCCTGCGGAACTGTTGAACATGTAAATTAGAGCTAGCAATATTGACCGCACCTTGGCGCTTACCTCTGATTCAGAATAATGTCGCACCGTCGTGTCCACGTAACTTGTCACATTGGGTATTTTAGCCGGCACAGTGAACAACTCTGTGAACATCGCTGTATACACGTGAGTGTCGTCTTCGTCGGAACTGCTGTCGGTGCTGTCATTTGCAGCTAACAAAAGAACTGATGGCTTCGCTAACGCCACTAGGCGCTTCCGCTTCGACATGATGCTGCGAAACTGCGTGCACTCAGCAGAGCTAAAACAACCAAAAAGTTTAGCACAGCGGTACCCGGTACACAACTTCGGTGCAGAGGCAACTCGATCTGTTCGTGCGTTGGCGCCAAATTTTTCAGCAGGTTACGGAACTGGCTTGGCCTGGCTTGGCGCGGATCCCAACACCGGAAAACGTGGCTATCACGTGATGCGATCTCCAGCCGAGCTTTCGTTGCTCCGTCGGGTAAGTGAGAGCAACTCGGAGCCCCCTGGCACAGAGCGCTCCAAGTCAGAGGCGCTCGAAAAGAACCAGCCGAATACATGCCAATTGCTCTTTTTCGACCAGCCGAATACAACCACCCGTTTCGTAGCGCTCTAGAGCGCTCAAAAACGACCAGCCGAAGACACCATAAGAAATAGTTGATGGACTAGACGTGCCATGAAGCTTCAACCCCATGGAAGACAAAAATAAGGAAACCTGCAACCGCTAGAAAAGGAACTTTTCAAAATATGTGCCAGCTCATTCACCAAACTTTTAATGAAGTGAAAGTGCCAATAAATGCCAGGGACTAGGAAATGGAGCAAAACCTGGACATTGCGACAATCACGTGCAGAACCGCGAACAAATTTTTCGTAGGTGCTGATTCAAGCTTGTTGCTAAAACATTGCATTCATAACATCCAAAAAGAAGGGGGGAAGAGAAAGAAGAAAAAAAGGGGGGGGAGACAAAAATTTAGAAGGGAAGGTGGCACAAACCTTTGTCTTAAAAATGAAAAGGCCCTGTCTTCTTACCATTTGCAGACGCTATCATGTCAGGATTTCGCATTCTTTGAAAAGCTGTGTGCAATCACCTTGAAATCAGTGTGTGGCAGATTAGCCAGAAATTAAATTACTGTAATAAAATTACAGTAATTAAGTTATTTTTCTCGGTAATTTCTAATGAAATTCATTACTTTTGTGGCCTGGTAATTTAGTAATGTAATGAAGTACTTTCAAGCAGTAATTTCACGTAAAGTAATTAATTACTAGCGATATTACTTTTGCTGTATACCGAGTCCATGCTTCTCCTCGTATTCCATGCTTTGGCTTTGCGTTTGTGGAGATGAGCATCTACAAAGCAAAGATGCAGTTTAGGGGGGTTTAACGTCCCAAAACAATCGACTCGGGCTATGAGAGACGCCATAGTGAAGGGATCTGGGAATTTTGACCACCTGGGGTTCTTTAACGTGCACTGACATCGCACAGTGCGTGGGCCTATAGCATACCTCCATCGAAAGAGACTGCCGCGGGGGTCAGGATCAAACCAAAGAGTCTTTCGGGTCAGCAGCCGAGCACCATATAACCAATGAAGCCACCCCGGCGACTCCCAAAGCAAGAATAAACACTTAAGACTACTACCATGCTTTGAAGGCGAAAAAAATTCACTTTTTAATTTATATTGTTTCCTTCCTTTCTAATGACGCACCTACTCATTAGCTTACAGTCATAGGGCAACACATACATTAAATGAATCATCAAGAAGCAACGCGGTTTTGTGGCCCATGGGTTGCGCGATCGCCTCGCAATCTGAAGGCCCTTGGTTCAATTCTCTGCACCCTCGGAAGAAATTTTTCTCTTTGCTGATGATATAATTGGGGTTGTGGACCGCTTTTCCTGGGCATCGACAATAACGCCGGCTATCGATGATAATGTCCCACTTAAGGCTTGTGCCTTAAAAGCACGCAAGCAGTAATAGCCAGCACCCCAGGGAAGCGGCGCACGCGGACGAGAGGTGATGAGAGGCGTCAGCACCGCCTTGGTGAAGAGTCTACATATCAGTCACAGGACTGCTACGCATCTTCCTGCACTGCATACGGTCTCACACACAAAGGCACTGCATGGCCACCAAGAGAGATCCATGACCAAGGCACGCCATATGGCACCTTCGCACAGATGCACTGCGAGTGCTTGAGGAAGTATTTTGACGTCGCCGCACTGACAAGAAGTCTCAACTGACACATCTAAGAAAGTTGGTCGGGAGTTCTCGGGTTTGTTGTGGCCTCATTTGAGGCCCTATTTCTAACTCAAGGGCAGCATAGGCAACAGTGTCCCAGAGACATGCAATGTATTTCCACCAACTTGCCTCCAGAACAAATCAATTGAACAGCAGAATTGGCAGCTTCTCGCGCACCTGTGCACTTCTGAGTTGATGCATGGATAAGCAGTCAGTGCACTCCCGCTGTTTACGCAGATGACAAATTCTTCAAAATCAGGATGGTGGAACCATATTACACATTTAACGATGTACTTCTGATTGAAGAGTGATATGACAAAGACCTCATCTACATCAGCAAAGCGGCTGTTGAAATTGACTGAAAGGGGGCAAAATTTCGGACGCCCATTTTCAAGCTCAGTGGCGGTGCATACAAAAAAAACTTTAGAAATTTTGCACAAACTATGACCAATGCGCAACGTTTTAGCATCGAAACTAAGTAGTAATTTTCATTACTTAAGGCAGGTAATTGTAATGTAATATCATTACTTTCTGAGACCAGTAATTTGTAATGTAATTCAATTACTTCTGTGATTTCTAGTAAAGTAATTAGTAATTAAACTAAATTACTTTTCAAAAATAAGTTTGCCACGTATGGTGTGTGCTCAGCGGCTGCCTAGGGAACTTCTCAGTGTCCTTAAGTTCTTACGCAGACGATGACACACCACCCAGTTTCCTACATGTGGCAATGTCCATGAGAAAAAGGAATATTGTGACAAAGACGACGAAGCTGCCTGTGGTGCGGTACAGAGCACTCGCGCTAAACCAACGGCCATTAAATTTTATCTCTGCCATCATTCATTGCGCCCCACTCTTCGGACGGCCACCACGTAACAATAATATACACCACACAGCATTTGCATTGGAGGGAATGGCCAGGAACATTTTACATTTGGTTTTCTGCGTGCTAAAGGAATATAGACACGTAATTTTGTGGCATTTTTTCTTCTCTACAACGATGCAGAAAATACTACTACGCATGGATCACCATGTGATAATTGCCCATGGCTACTAAATAATTTATAATTGAATTTTTTTGTCAAGTTTCAGTTTCAATAGCCGAACAATTGCTGTGACGTCAAAGAGTGCTTTAGTGTCACGTGAGGCATGGAAAATGCCCATATAATCGCTGCTTTATCGTTATAATTTACTGCAGTGCTGAAGCTGTCCTTCCTCAAGAGCCAGAATGACAACTAATGCGGAAGCAGCGATTATATTGCAGTTTTTTCATGCCTCACGTGACTTGTAAGCACACGTTTTCGTCAAAGTTCTCATTCGGCTGTTGAAAATGAGGCTGAAACCGCACGAGAAAGAAATGCTATTATAAATTATTTAGTGGTTATAGAAGTCTACCAGGTGGTAATTCATGTATAACAACGCCTTAGGCACCATTACAAACAAAAAACACGCACCCAAAAGTTAGGTGTCTGTACTCTAATTCTTCAGACCGACAATTCTGCTTACTGATCATGCTTTGCAGTTCATCTCCTGAGCATCTTAGCGATATCATCTGCGAATTGCAAATTACTAAGGTATTCTCCATTACCTCTTATCCCCAACTGTTCCCAATCCAGGCCTCGGAATAGAGAAGGTATTCCTAAAAACCTCCTGTTTACAGGAGGTATTTTGTTGCAGAGGAGGCATTGTGGAGACTCATTTTTTTTACATGATTGGTGATGTATTAGACACTGCAGTCTAGACTTCTTCAGCACAGTTTGGTATTGACACTGCTGCTTCCATCATTGGCAAAACGCCATCCAATGAAAGTAGCACCTACATGGAAGCTGAAGACAGCTAAACCCATACTGTTGGAAAAAACTGCATGTGCGCTAGACACTTGCTTGTTCACTCAAATACAGCCTAATAGAGCAGCTCGGACACGGAACCTGGCTTACATGCCTTCAAGGCTGCACTCGTAGCCAATGATTAAAGGGTTTCGCCTGCGCATTTTTTGAAATGCCTCAGGTGACATCTTTTACCAGGTCAACGGATATACTGAGGCTGCTTTCAGTTTGGGCATATTGTTACGTGGCGACCAGCCGAATAATAAGCGGCGATGAAAGATGGCAGTGAGATGATCTTAATGGCCGCCCACCTAAAACGCGACCTTTCTGTTCCGCACCAGCGCCAGCTTTGCCGCTTTCATGACACTACCCGGGGCTGCCAAGCGGTCGTAGCGATAGTGAATAGAAGACACCGACGGAGAGACGCGCTCAGTGGAGATGGGTTCAGAGGACATTACAACAGAAATCGCAAGGGGGGAAGTGCTGGCCGCCACGATGAACGATATGTGTGAATGAATCCTGGTCGACGAAGCTTCCGGGCCACAGGTCACCAGGAGCCGACGGCCGAAGCCCTTGAATGCACCGACTGACATGGGCAGGGAGGCTGTATCCTCACGTGTGGGCGGCGTGTCGGGTCCTGGCAGCGTTTCATGTCAACGTGTCTTGTGGTTAAGGCGAGGGACGGGGCTCGGGTGAGCGGCGAGGTCGGTTCAGGTTCGGCAGGCTGGAGCACAGCCGGGCGGGCGAACCAGGTACACACGGCCGACGATAACGGCAGGCGCAGGCCTCCGAAGCTCCAGGACCAGGATGGAGATGATACCCCGCCTCTCACACCAAGTGTTACGTGGCGACCGGCCAAATAATAAGCGGCGAAAATGATGGCAGTGAGATGATTTTAATGGCCGCTCGCCTATAACGCGACCTTTCCGTTCCTGCACCACTGCCAGCTTCGTCATTTTCACGACAACATTGTCGCTTTCCGCACAATTTTTCCGCAGTGCCACGAGGTTCGCCTTAACGAGGTTTTACTGTACCTGTGAGTACTAAGGTTGCTGAATTTGATGCGTCTCAATGTGAAATCTGAACCGATTCATACACCTCCGGCAGTAAGGCCCACGAGCCAACTATAAAATTGAAGTTCTGATGTATTGCTATGTGATGCGTTCAGAACAGGCGCTGCCCATGATGGTCGCACAGATACCTTTGACCACAATGGCAACACAGGAATCAAAGGTTGCCTCTAAATTATAGCTCTCCACCATTCATGTCATGTTTCCGTTGCTCTACTGTCTTTTTTCACAGTGGCCCACTCATAACTCGCCTCAGTTCTGACTGCAGGGCCAATCCAGCAAACAAGTCTTACGCAGTGCTGTTCGGACGGACCTTATGGCCATGCCACTGCTTTAATTACACCACACCACTTTCGCTCGGCCCCATGGCGACATTCTTCACAGAGGTGGGGGAAGGAGGAAGTTGGAGCACCACGAAAGCCAAATGTACAACAAGGACGTAGTGCAGTGGCCTTGCTCAAAGCTCTTGTCCTGCGCTCAAACAGCACAGGTACTTCTGGTTGAGCTTACAACTTTGTCATGGCGGAGCTGACAGCTCACCAGCCACAAACATCAAAACAAATCTTTGATTACACATGCCAACAATGCCACATCTATTAACATAAGGGAGACAGTGTTAAGTCATCTATGCTATAGCCAACCCAAAATTCTTACCACTGTCAAGCAGATGACCTCGGTTCTCTTTGGCAATACATCCAGCTCATTACTGTTCACAGCTATGGTAAATTGTCATTTTTAACTCTCAGATTTTCTCACCAAAAGGCACAAGGGCGAATGGTTAACTGTCTGGTTCTTGGGACCAAGCACCATTAAGTAATCACTACAAGCTCTGGGCAAACACTCCCTGAAGGGGCCACAGAAAATCTTGCACCAAAGCTGCAAATTATACTGTTTGAAAGGGCACTACTTTTTATTTATTTGTACCTCAAAAGCCCACAAGGGAGTACAACATGAGAGGTGGGCTGACACGTATTAAAACCTCCTGTCAGAGAAATTTTCAGAAAAGGCACACTGAAGAGGTAAACTATTAATCTACATCCTTGAGGACTTTTTCCTCCCCCAAATCCTACTGCACTAGAAGCCGTGTGTTGGTGCTTCAATCTGAATGCCACACACCCATATGCATGCAGAACACGTCGTTTACCAGCATAGCACCATGTAAGATCATGTCAATGCCTCATTTGGGGGCAAGGGGTGCAAGCACACAGAACAGTAGGAACAAAACGCAAACACTAATGCTGTGTGAGTCACTCCTGCGCTCTGTCTTTTGGGCTGTATGTCTGAAGATAAAGAAAAACCCCTCCCCATTTTCCTGAAAAACTGAAACTACAACAAACAGCTACTCCTAAATTGTGAAAACAAAACGACAAACATAGAAGGAGGAAGAACATAAACATGTCTCGTCCTTGTCTTTCCATGTATTCATCAATTATGGGAACTACTTCCTCATTCAGCTACTTGTCCTACCTGCATTCGTCTGTGGCGTCTCGTCTCTCACCACTGCTTGTCTATAGGGGCACGAACGTTACCAGTTTCACAGCAGGAGTCCCACTTTCAAAATTATATTGCTAGATCCGTGACCGCCTAGTTGCTTTGTTCACTATACAGGCAGGCTTTTTTCATTTGGGGTCTGCAGGTGAAAGCTGTTGTCTTAATAGTGAAGGTCTCCACGTTTCCTTTTTGTTTCTTTTTTCTATGTAATGGCTAGGACAAAAAACTCGCCCACCCAATGCAAAGAAAATAGCCACATAATCATCAGGTCTCTTCCATTTGGCTGCACTTTCTTCATTAGTTCAAGAAGTGCAGCACGAGTTCTAGGCTGGCTTGCACTAGACAAAATGGAAGCACAGCTGCGGTGCAGCAATATTGCGGTGCCCATGTGTAGGTCGAATAAGTAGAGAAAGTATGACACTAGTTATTTAATGAAATGATGACAGTTCTTGTTGAAATGTTTATGGCTTATGGAGGTTTAACGCCCCAAAGTGACTCAGGTTATGATTGTTGCCATAGTTAAGGGCTCTGAAAATTTAGATCACCTGCGGTTCTTTACCATGCACTGACATCACAGTACACGGGCCTCTAGAATTTCACCTCTATCGAAATTCGACCGCCGCGGCCAGCATCGAAACCGCGTCTTTTGGGTCTCGGGTTTCATCCTGGCTGCGGCGGTCGAATTTCAATGGAGGCGAAATTCTAGTGGCCCGTGTACTGTATGATGTCACTGCACGTTAAGGAAGCATAGAGACCTAATTTTGTTGGCATATTTTTTTCTTTATAATGATGCGGAAGTCACTACTATGCATGAACCACCATGTGGTATTCGCCTGCAACCGCTAAATAATTTATAATCTAATTTTTCTGCAATGCTGTTTCGGTTTCAACCGCCGAACAAGAGCTGTGACGTCAAAGAAAGGTTTATGTCTTACAAGGCATAAAAAAACTGCGATAAAATTGCTGCTTTCTCGTTTTAACTTACTGCCGTGCTGAAGCCAG
The DNA here is from genome assembly GCF_052857255.1 of Amblyomma americanum. Taxonomy (NCBI): domain Eukaryota; kingdom Metazoa; phylum Arthropoda; class Arachnida; order Ixodida; family Ixodidae; genus Amblyomma; species Amblyomma americanum. The sequence goes on along the minus strand of NC_135504.1, from coordinate 79,364,207 downwards.
CCTTCCTCAAAAGCAAGAATGACAATAAATGCAAATGCACCAAATATATTGCACTTTTTCAGGGCTCACATGACCTACAACCTCTCTTTGATATCACAGTCATCGCTCAGCTGTTGAAACTGAGAGAGCACGAGAAAGAAATACAGTTATAAATTATTTAGCAGCCGTAGTAGCATACCACGTGGTAATCCGTGCATAATAATGCCTTACACCTCATTACAAAAAGATTGGTTTGGTTTATGGGGGTTTAACGTCCCAAAGCGAGTCAGGCTATGAGGGACACTGTAGTGAAGGGCTCCGGAAATTTCGACCACCTGGGCTTCTTCAACGTGCACTGACATCGCACAGTACATGGGCTTCTGTAATTTCGCCTCCATCAAAATTCGACCCCCGCGGCCGGGATCAAACCCACATCTTTCGGGTCAGCAGCCGAGCCCCATAACTACTGACCCACCGCAGTGGCGTGAATACATTAAAAAGAAGAAACCACGCATCTAAAAGTTAGGTGTCTGTGCTCCCTAAAAGAACACCAGGTGGTCAAAATTTCCGGAGCCCTTCCCTATGCCGTCCCCCCTAGACCGAGTCGCTTTGGGACATTAAACCCCCATAAACCATAACCTTTCAGCAAATAACTCTCCTCATTTCATTAAAAAACTTGTGTCATACCTTCTCTACTTCTTCTACCTACATATAGAGGAGAGGACTGACTGAGGAGTGATATTGAAAACCTAAGCGGTCAAGTCGAGCCGCATTCGTAAGTCGCCTGTGTGTATACATGCAACGATTTTTTTCTGTGAAACGACGATTTCCTAGAGCAGCTTCATGGCAAAACCTCATAGCGATTTGCTGCTTAAAAATTCTTCCAAGAATTTCAATATTCTAGTGGTCGTTGGTGTCGGCGGCATGCAGTTGGCTGCAATTTCGCAACGAGAGCAAGGCTATCAGAAAATCGGGCCTGCACTCGACCATTCGTTTTGGAAGCAGCCAGAGCGAAGGTGCATTTGAACTGCCTGAATTGACGCTGTATACTGCCGGCACCACCGCGGAGCTTCACAGAACTAGTGCAGAGAGTGCAGCCAAATCAAAGAAACCTATAATAACCACAATCTTAACAAAGTGGTAGTTTGGGCTTGTTGGCATAGCATATTAGAAGACATAGCGCAGAACAATGGAAGAAAGAAAAGGAGCACACAGGACGAGCGCTTATCCTGTGTGCTCGTTTTCGCTGTCCCATTGTGCTGTAGTATGTGTTGTGTGCCAAAAGCAGCGGCGTACCGTGCGTGTGTTGGCAACTGTGGACACAGGCTGCATGCGTGCGTATTGACGATGTGTGTGTGTGTTGTGCCGGCGGCATGCCTTCCATGTTGTGTGTCAGTATTGTACCATGTTCTTAGTTGTGCAATAAACGAAGTGCAGACACAACAAATGGCGACGAGGACGGGATCAAGAACGCTCCAAGAACGGCCTGAAGATCACCACATCAAGTGACAGTAACTGGCAGCCGCAAGAAGAGCATTGACAAACACGAAGTGTCAGGCCTAACTCTGCGAGCCCTACTCTGGGCGGGAGAACAATGACAGCTCAAGCAGCGCTAATCGGTAAGCTCGACAGTTTCGATGACACTGTTGAAGACTGGTCGTCGTATATAGAAAGGGCGGACGAATACTTTGCGCTCAACAGCTTACTGGAAGAGAAGAAGGTAGCGGCTATAATTACAAGCATGGGAGCGAAAACTTACGCTATCCTTCGCAAGCTGACCACGCCGAACAAACCCTCAGAGAACACGTACGCAGACATTAAAAAGTACCTGGGAGACTACTTTTCACCTGTGCCTCTTGAAATGTCTGAGCGACATCGGTTCTACAAGAGACTTCAGAGAGAAGGTGAGTCTGCTAACGAATATATGGCAGAACTGCGGCGGCTTTCACAGAACTGCAACTTTGGGTCATTTTTGGACCAGGCACTGCGGGATAAATTTGTGCGGTCTTCGCTACGTGCAAGTCCAGCAGAGAATGCTAACCGCAAAAAAGGTTACACTAAAGCACGCCCTTGACGAAGCAGTAGCACATGAACTTGCAGTGAAGGACATCGCCGAATTCAAAAGCAGGGAAGAAGTGACGGCTTCCGTGGCTCATGTCGAGAAGGAAGCACGACGACGTTACAGGTGTGACCGCAAGGGGCATCCACCGTCGAAATGCAAGTTTCTCACAAGTGTTTGCCACAAGTGCAATAAAGTTGGCCACATAAGTCCCGCGTGTAAAAGCAAGTCAAGTGATGCCAATAGAGCACCACGCCGGTCAAGCCTTACTTACAAGAATAGGCAGGCTTCAAAAAGTCAAGTGCATGCCTTGAACAAGACAGTGATGCATTTGAACTTCTGGCACATGTCGACGATGGGAACAAAAGCAGTCCGATCTGGCTGAAGCCACAGATTGAAGGGCACACATTGGAAACGGAGATGGACACTGGATCCAAGTATTCTCTTGTGCCAAGAACCACGTACGAAGCGCATCTCTCTCATCTGCCTCTGGAGGGAACTTCAGTACGGTTCAAGACGCTGACTGGTGAAGCCTTCAGCCCTAACGGTGTGGCAACAGCCAAAGTCACGTTTGGGAAGTCAACGCAACGCGTGCAGTTCTTTGTAGTCGACACTCCAGGACCTCCGCTCTTTGGAAGAGACTGGATTAATCGTTTCAACCTTCTCGAGCTGAGCAGTGTATTGAGGATCGACAACCAACTGGGGCCACGTGCAGATCAACTGAACAAGATCCTCGCAGAACACAGGGACGTCTTTGATAATAGCATTGGAAAAATCAAGCACATTAAACTGAAACTGCGTCTTCAAAGTGGTGTGCAACCGAAGTTCTGCAGGCCACGACAAGTGCCCTATGCCTTGAAGGAGAAAGTGAACACTGAGCCTGAACAGTTGGAAGCAGTCAGCATCCTTACAAAAGTGAATCACAGTGATTGGGCCACGCCCATAATGCCTGTAGTGAAAGCAAATGGAACTGTCCGCATATGTGGAGACTTCAAAACCACAATCAACCCTCACTTGGTGGTGGGCCAGTATCTCTTACCCCGCATTGAGGACATCTTTGCAAAGTTAGCAGGAGGACAGAAGTTTTGAAAGATAGATCTGAGACAAGCCTACCTACAAATGGAAGTAGACGATGAGTCCAAGCCGCTCTTGACCATCAACACAGAAAGAGGGCTGTATCAGTACAACAGAATGATTTTTGGCATCTCTCCTGCGCCAGCTGTGTGGCAGAGAACAATAGATCAAATTCTGCAGGGAATCCCAATGTGCCATGCTACTCAAGATGACATTCTTGTCACTGGTGAGTCAGAAGATTTTCATCTCAAGAACCTAGAGCTAGTGCTCAGAAGACTGCAAGAGTATGGGCTCAGAGCTAACCTCCAGAAATGTTCGTTCTTTGAAGACTCTGTAACATACTGTGGTTACAAGCTCAATGGAACCGGGTTACACAAGACAGAGGACAAGATCAAGGCAGTGATACATGCCCCTACACCCAAGTCCACGTCTGAGTTGAGGTCATTCCTTGGCCTTGTGAACTATTACGGGAAGTTTATTCCAGACAGTGCTAATCTTTTCAGACCACTGCATGCATTTCTGGAGAAATCATCACCATGGAAGTGGACAAAAGAATGTGAGGTGGCATTTCAGCGAGCAAAGAAGATTATAGCCTCAGAAACTGTCCTTGTGTACTACAACCCGAGCCTGGAAGTACGTCTGGCATGTGATGCTGGCCCCCCCGGACTCGGAGCAGTCCTTTCGCACAAAATGCCTAATGGGAGTGAAAAACCCATCGCATTTGCATCTCGAACCTTGAAGACTTCGGAAAAGCAGTACTCTCAGATAAAGAAGCACTAGCCATTGTCTGGGGTATACAAAGGTTCTATGCATACCTGTATGGAAGACACTTCAAGCTGATCACAGATCATCAGCCTCTGACACACATCTTTGGCCCAACCAGCAGTGTTCCTGCGATGCAGGCAGCACGCATTCAACGTTATGCCTTGTTTCTAGCTGGGCTCGACTACGAGATACAGTACCGCAAGTCATCGGACAATGCCAACGCAGATACATTGTCACGCCTTCCTCTTCCAGACAGTCCTGAAGACAAACCAGATGAAGCTGAACTTTTCTACCTGAACCAAATGGAGCAACTACCTGTAACAGCTCATCAAGTTAGACAAGCCACAGAGCGTGACCGTCTGCTATCGAGAGTCCGCCACCATGTTGTGAACGGGTGGGAATCGTGCAAACAAGACAACGAAATCCTTCCATTCTACAGGCGTGGAGATGAACTCTCTTTACACCACGGCATCATTGTTTGGGACATAAGAACTGTCATTCCAGCTGTATTGCGAGGAGCAGTCCTAAACGACCTGCACTCTGGACATCAAGGCACTGTGAAAATGAAAGCGCTTGCACGTTCGTTTGTGCGGTGGCCATCTGTTGACACCGATATCGAAGCCATCACTAAGAAATGTGCAGGGTGCTCCAGCGAGAGCAACATGCCACCAAAGGTCTCCCTGCACCCGTGGGAAGTGCCGAGTGGACCATGGCGCCGAGTTCATTTAGACTTTGCAGGGCCATTCCTGGGCAAAATGTTGCTCATTCTCAAAATGGCCAGAAATACATGTGATGAGTTCAACTATGGCAGAGCACACCGTGGATGCACTACGCATTATGTTTGCATCTCACGGCATTCCTGAACGCATTGTCACGGACAATGGTCCTCAATTCACATCGGAAGAGCTTCGGACCTTTCTCATGCAGAATGGTGTGCGACACACATTTAGCGCGCTATATCACCCGGCGACGAACGGTCTTGCAGAAAGGTTCGTGCCGTCCTTCAAGCACAGTATGAAGGCCATGAAAGGAGAGGGATCCATCATCAATAAATTGACAAACTTCCTTTTGGCATACCGTACGACACCCCACTGTGCTACTGGTGAGACACCAGCAAACCTTTATCTCGGGTGCGAGCTACGCACTCGACTGGCACTATTACGCCCACAACCCAGTGGACGTACGTGTGAGAAACAAGGGTCATCTCAACCAAGTAAGCCTCAGCGCTGCTTTTCTGAGGGGGAAGAAGTTTCTGTGCGCTCCTATAGGGGTACGAGTAAATGGGTGCCCGGAACAATCACAACCAGAACAGGGCCTCTATCATATGAAGTGGAAGTTGGAAGAACAACCTGGAAACGTCACACTGATCAACTGCGCAAGGGTTACACCGACGACAAACGCCATCTGGATCCGGAACCTGAATTCCTACCCAGTATGCAAACCTCCCCGGACAACGAGACATCACCTGCTTGTGTTCCAGATGAAAACAAATCTGCATCACCTCAACGTGATCCATGTGTGAGTGCACCAGAAGACAAACTTAATACTCCTCGGGTAGCACTTCCCGTGAGCCTCGCTGATCCTATCGCAGGTCGCCCAGTGAGGGTACGTCGACCACCATCGAAACTGGACTTGTAAAAAAATTACAAGGGAGGAAGTGTTGTGTGCCAAAAGCAGCGGCGTACCGTGCGTGTGTTGGCAACTGTGAACACAAGCTGCATGCGGGCGTATTGACGCTGTGTGTGTGTGTTGTTCCGGCGGAATGGCTTGCATGTTGTGTGTCAGTATTGTACCATGCTCTTAGTTGTGCAATAAATGAAGTGCAGACACAACAGTATGCCTTCTTCTAATATCACCATAATGACCTGTCACACTCTGCGAAAGTCCCTTGTGAGCTTTATGCACCTCACAAGCTTCCAAAAAGTCAAAGGACATCAAACACATTGCCCACTATGTTAATCTCTTTAAGGCCTCTTTACAGCATCACCTTTAGAAAGGTCTTATGATTTAAGGCCTTAAAAGGAAGCTTGCTTTTCCAGTTGCCTCATGCGCTCCATGCTAGTAGGCTACATGGGTCCGAACACCTTCCCCACGTAAAACCGATGCCCACAGAAGGTGGAGGGCTCACCCTGTGGAGCCTTAAAGTCTTTGCTGTCTCAACATTTTAACTTCCCATTTGTTCAGCATCTGCGCCCGCAACCGAACGCCGGACTCGAAGCAGGAATTGGGAAGGTCCATGCATACCAGAAAACTGCCTGTCAGTTTTTCAAGTGCTGTTTCCTGAAATAAATATTAATTTAAAAAGAAAATGTTTCGCTCCGCAGACACCAAAGCGTAATCACTTATCTCGCTGCAATTTTTGCAACTGTTTTAGAAAGCGAATTGTAACAGCAGCACAGAATTGTAAAGTGCAGCATTAAGTCAACACTAAACAGACTTTCCCAGCCGTGGGGCCCCAAAAAATTGGACCGTGTACAAAACTCATTGTACAAACGGTTAGTTCAACTCACGACCGGCTTTATTAGTAATAAATCCGCTCGTGGTTCAACTGGACTGTAGTCAAAAGTTTCCCGCTTTTTTCGGGAGCACGCAATAGCTGGTAATTACGCGTGTTTTACATGACCACGAGTTACGTTGGGCTGGGTTAACAAAAGATATAAAAACACGCTTAGCGCATGCTCTTTTATGTAGATCTGCACAGAGCTTTTGAGCAGAACATACGATAAAAGAGATGAGTCTTTCCCTCCGGGCCTTTGGGTCCACTGTCGGGCAAGCGGGCTCAGTGCCAGTCCTGGGTTATCTGCGAACACAAAATAGTCAGGCGCGAGGAAGTTCAAATTGCTCACATGCAACACGATCGCACCCGCCGCGGTGGCTAAGTGGTTAGGGCGCTCGACTACTGATCCGGAGTTCCCGGGTTCGAATCCGACCGCGGCGGCTGCGTTTTTATGGAGGAAAAACGCTAAAACGCCCGTGGGCTGTGCGATGTCAGTGCACGTTAAAGATCCCCAGGTGGTCGAAATTGTTCCGGAGCACTCCACTACGGCATCTCTTCCTTTCTTCTTTCACTACCTCCTTTATCCCTTCCCTTACGGCGCGGTTCAGGTGTCCAACGATATATGAGACAGATACTGCGCCATTTCTTTTCCCCAAAAACCAATTATTATTATCAACACGATCACGCGCTCTTTCTGTCAACTGGCCATAGTGCTACTGACAGCAATGCTCGGCTCGGCTCAAACATGGCTCAAACCGCAAAAAATTGTCGGACGTGACATCTTTTCTTCAAACCGGATTCGACGTCACGGGTTGAAATAACGCCGATAACGCTTGCTGGTTGCCGCAGTCACTGCCCGTTTAGGCAGTGCTGCACTGGTACTCGCGCAGATGCGGTCAAAAGTTTCTTTCTGCCATGTCGCCGACAAAGCTAAGAAGGTGTCACCGCTAAAGAAGCAAAGGTGGGCTTTTCGTATTTGCCATAGAAATGGTTCTCACACCAACATGTCTATTACATGTCAACAAGGGGTCCAGATCTGTCAGAAAAGCGTGAACAGTTTGCGGCACTGAAGTCTTGTGAATGATCGGTGGCTTCATCTTGGCTACGAGCTCACGCATGGACTAGAGTAACAGTCAGGTTTAACTCAAGGCCGCGAGACAACAGAAAGGGTAATGCAAGCAAAGTAAATGCCATGGGCCCTGTGGACTAACCTATCAATCGTGAGTGCCGGCGTGACCCGCCTTCGTTATTTATTTATTAATTTACACAATGCTGCAGGTGCATTTGGCCAAACAGGAAGAGGAAAAATAAAAATGCAGTGCCGCATAGACAGTACCTTATACATCTTTTTTTTTTTGAACATCTTGACCGTCAGTATGCCTGACGTGAACAAAGCATTGTTGAGAACGGGTCTACACAGAGCCTGCTCTATTTTTTCCCTGCCTGGTCAAAGGATGCTCAAGCACCGTCTGACTCCGCCGTGTTTCTCCGCAAGGCGGCGCTACCAGCCCTGGATGGACGGGCGTGCGCGTAGTTGTGGCCTGCTGCATGCAGGGGCTTCGGCGGCCGCGAAATAAACGTGGGCTTTTCCTACTTCTCAAAGGACCAACACCTCCTAAGCCATTACCGATTCATGTCTACAACAAAGAGGACCGCTCATTTATATCACCTGGAAATTAAACGCCAGTTTATTGTGAGTCAGCAGCGCCAGCGCCTCGACACCAAATGTTTTTCTTGTGTGTTTTTTTATTTCAAATTTTTGCAATGGTTCTCTCGAAGTCAACCTTGTCCATATTCCTCGTAGTGCTCTGCCCTGTTCATTAATAGGGAAAGGAGCGCGATCGCAGAACACTCCCTGGCTGACTTTGAGGGAATATGCATTGTGCTCACTGCCCTGAGAAATCAACGCATAACAGTCAACGCCACCACAAAAAATGCGTCACTCTAGAGCACAGACCTTTGGGCTAGTTGGTGCATTGCAGTCATGTACAAGCGCAGAACAAACAGGGACAAAAGAAGGATGGGACACCACGAGCGCTTACTTCCAACTAAAGATTTACTGACAAACAAGCACATTACATACAACCTTGCTGCATGACGTCAAACTGACAGCACTGCCGACCTCAAGTGGCCGCACCCAAAAACATTTTTACTTTTTTAGTGAGTGATACAGATGGTGCGCTGACGCAGGATGGACCCGCTTTTGTAATCAATTCTGCTTCTATTATCTCTCTAACATCCTGGCACCTATGCTTGGCCACTATCTTACATGCGCTGAAAAAAGGTTTGCATGGTTTCTTATTCTTCGCCGCGCAGTCCTGACAATGTTCAGAAAGATGACCATCCCTATAATTGCCTACCTTCCTCCTGTGCTCCAGCAATCTTTCATTCAGACATCGGCCAGTTTGACCGATGTACCTAGAACCACACGATAGAGGAATTTCATATACTACTCACAAGCACACGCTACAAAAGGATCTCGGTGCTTGATAGCGCATGGTTCTTTTGGCTTTTGTAAAGGATTGGTCATTTTCACTTGTTTATCCAGCTTCTCTGGCGCCGACAGCACTACTCTGACGCCACTGCGTTTTGCAATCTTCTTTAGGCTATGCGAGGTGTTGTGCAAATAAGGAACGACTACTATCTTATTTCCATTAGCTTCGCTCTGGTTCCTGTCCTTTTTCTTTGGCGTTTTCAACATGCCTTCTGATACAGAAACAATGAGGCTGATCAAATAACCAGCTGACTGGAGGCGCGTCACATGGTTTTGAAAACTAAGGCTCAGTGAATGGCAACACGACATTTTTAATGCATTACTTAGACATTGCTTAGCGATTGCTCTGCACTCCGCCTTCATGTCAGTGGACCGCGTCCCCGAGTGCTTGTGGCAGCAAGAGCTGAGGAAGCTTCGAGCCGCCCAGCCCAAACGGCCCCCCACGATGTGGTGTGCGGTTAAGACCTTAGGCCAGGTTCATCTACCGGACAATATGGATCGCATTCTTGGTCTTGGACCCAAGTTTGCCGTTGAGCCAAAGTTGAGTGCCCCGGAACAGTTGTCACTTGTACGACGTGTTTCGCGATTTGCTGATACCAGTGAAGCCGAAAGGTGCATTCCGGAGGGGTTTGACGTGCTAAATCACGCTAAAGGTGTAATTCCACGTGCTTCGATAAGTCGTTTGGCTTCGAATTTGAGAAAAGATAAACTGTGCGTTCTTCCTTCAGATAAAGAAGGTGGTTTTGTGGTGCTAACAAGGGATGAGTTTGGAAATAAGGCCATGGAAGCAGTGCTGTCAGTGCTGCATAAGGCACGAGCGGTATCTGCGAAAAAACTACGGTCGTCTGGTAAAGCTCTGTGCAACAAACTGAACCTTGAAATATTGGCGAAAAACATTGAAAAAAGTAATGCTGCATTTTTATAGGTCATGTTCACTGCTAAAACCCACAAAGTGGAGTGTCCCCTAAGGGTTATTGTATCAGAGAATGGCACGTGGCAAAATTCAGTCGCTCTCTTCCTGCAAAAGAAACTAAATCTTTTAGTGATTGACGAGCCCTTCCAGATTCGAAGTTCTGAAATAGTTTTGGAGTTCTTGGAGAGGAATCATAACAATGGTCTTATGGCCTGCTCTTTTCACATAAAGGGTTTGTATTATTCCTTGCCACAAGAAAACCTCCTCAGTTGTGTGGAAGAGTGCATTGATTGTTTTGGGTCAATAGGTTTTCAGAATGCAGCAGGTTTGTCCGAAGCAAGTTTTTTAGAATTGCTTTCATTTTATCTCAGGTCAACGTACATTGAATGGAATGACCAAGCTTTCATTCAGAAGCAAGGGCTGTGTATAGGTTCGTGTATTGCTCCTGTTCTTAGTGACATTGTTTTAGCCCATTGTGACAGTCGTTTGTGACCGCCTGAAGGATTTTAGCAAAGTGACAGTTTTTAGATATGTGGATGATTTCCTAATTTTATAACAAGGGTGCAAGGAATTTCCGGCCACTGTCAACCAGCTTTTAGCCCTTTTTGGTGAGTGTTTTAATCCTTCAGTACTGACGCATGAAATTCCAAGAGATGGTGTTTTACAGTTTTTAGATTTAAAGCTAAATTTCACTGAAAATTCTACTTGTTGGGAGTACCATCCAAGGGCTAATAAACCTCTCTTACCGTTTCTGGTAATAACTGGTAATATTTTTTTTTATTCAGGCAGCAGTAATAGGTGCCTAGGAGGCAGACATAAAGGCAAATTAATGCCTGACTCAGTGTCGGCCCCCTTCCCCCTTCCCAAACACATCACTCAACAGCAGGTACAGTCACATCGTTGAACAAAGTTTCGATCAACATAAAAGGAACACATTAATACAGCATAGCATACAGGGCTAAGTCACACTGCGAGGAAACAAACAGCCAATTCATCACATTCGAAACTTGTAAAGAGAGCAATCGCTGAGCAATGTCTAAGTAATGCATTAAAAATGTCGTGTTGCCATTCACTGAGCCTTAGTTTTCAAAACCAAGTGACGCGCCTCCAGTCAGCTGGTTATTTGATCAGCCTCATTGTTTCTGTATCAGAAGGCATGTTGAAAACGCCAAAGAAAACGGACAAGAACCAGAGCAAAGCTAATGGAAATAAGATAGTAGTCGTTCCTTATTTCCACAACACCTCGCATCGCCATAAGAAGATTGCAAAACGTAGTGGCGTCAGAGTAGTGCTCTCGGCGCCTGAGAAGCTGGAAAAACTAGTGAAAATGACCAATCCTTTCCAAAAGCCAAAAGAACCATGCGCTATCAAGCACCGAGATCCTTTTGTAGCGTGTGCTTGTGAAGTAGTATATGAAATTCCTCTAGCGTGTGGTTCTAGGTACATCGGTCAAACTGGCCGATGTCTGAATGAAAGATTGCAGGAGCACAGGAGGAAGGTAGGCAATTATAGGTATGGTCATCTTTCTGAACATTGTCATGACTGTGCGGAGAAGACTAAGAAACCATGCAAACCTTTTTTCAGCGCATGCAAGATAGTGGCCAAGCATAGGTGCCAGGATGTTAGAGAGATAATAGAAGTAGAATTGATTAGAAAAGCGGGTCCATCCTGCGTCAGCGCACCATCTGTATCACTCACTAAAAAAGAAAAAATGTTTTTGGGTGCGGCCACTTGATGTCGGCAGTGCTGTCAGTTTGGCGTCATGCAGCAAGGTTGTATGTAATGTGCTTGTTTGTCAGTAAAACATTAGTTGTAAGAAAGCGCTCGTGGTGTCCCATCCTTCTTTGTCCCTGTTTGTTCTGCGCTTGTACATGACTGTGTCACTCTGCTTTATGCCTAAGTGCCAGCGAAACCATATCCCGTATCCTGAGCCAAGGGGGTCTCCAGGTTGCGCCCAAGTCTACAAGCACTGCTGCGCTTGCTTACCAGGTGTTCCCAAAATCGGCCACGGAGAAAAAGAGCCCAAGGCATTATCTACAAAATTCCTTGCGCCGAATGCGACGCAAGCTACATCGGCAAAAACAAAAAAATATAAAAGAAAAAATTCGGCAACACAAAAGCGACGTCGGCAACTATGCAAGAAAGCTATTGTAGTAGAACACGTTCTTGGGCAAGTTGGTTCATAGCTTGAGTGGTTGAAGTGCACAAAAGACACGGCACATAGGCAAAGACGGACACGACACAGGCGCCTGTGTCGTGTCCGTCTTTGCCTATGTGCCGTGTCTTTTGTGCGCTTCAACCACTCATGCAAGAAAGCGCAGTCCTCTAACCGAACATTCCTAAGACACACAATCAACTTCGACGAAACCAGCATACTTGCTGTCAGAACAAGTTAGCAAACACGCGCTTCCTGGAATCCTGGCAAGTTCAAACGACCCCGAACAACATCAACACCACAAAGGGAACCTCCCCGCTGTATACGTGTGTACTAAGAGGGACTGCGCTCTGCAGCTTCCCAGTGAACGTCACCATAGTCCTACAACCTGACTCACAGCTTTAACCACGTTCCAGGGTATCCAGTGTTGTGCAATTGCTCCTCAGGTTGCATCACGTGCCGCCAAGGGAGAGAGCGGCTTAACACAAGAAGGGGCGCTCTCTCTGCAACTCGCCCACAGCCACACGTACCTGACAAAGAAACCGAGTAGGTTACTTTGTAAAGTCGTGGTGGTGACTTTCTTAGTTGGCATTTTTTCAACCTAAATTATATGTGCGATGGCTTATTGCTGTGTGCCGGGATGTAAGTCTGACGCAAAGCGGAAGACCGAAGGTATTTCTTTCCACGAGATTCCAAGCGACAACGAATTAAGAGCACAGTGGTTAAAAGTTATCTCTAGAAAGGACTGGGTGCCGAATACCACACCTGTGTATTCGGTCGTCTGCAGCAAGCATTTCTTTTCAAGCGACAACAAGGAAAGATGCAAAACCCGGAAGCTGAAAAGAGGTGCGACTCTAAGCGTTTTTTTGGACTATCCGCAATATATGCAGCCACCTGCGAAGAGCCCGCGCAGCGATGCAGTTGTGCGAAAACGGGAAGCGTCCATTCCGTGCCCGCCGGCCCTGGTCCGTGCTGCTTCTAAGCCGACAGATGCAGGTAGCCTTTGTCACAACGTCGACGTCGTCGGTCGGACTCCACCATCAACTACGTCGTTTCCTGCACTTGAAAGCTCTGCAAACATGGATTACTCAATCGGTAACAATGAGCCCGTGGTCGAGTTGGAAGCCTCAACACCGAGAACTGCAAAAAAAACAAGGCGACACAGACTGACATCCGCAGTTTTATTTTTGTAGTCGAACGCCAGAAGTGACGACGAAAAGAGCGGGACTTGAAAGCCCGAATAGAGCGACTGCAACAAACAATTAAAAAGTACAAGGAGGAACTAAGGCAACTGAAAAAAGACTGTCATCTTGCTGCTTTTGCCGGTGTCGTCAAAGCAGCGAGTGAAAAACACTTAGGTTCAAGCCTTCTGGTCGACCAAGTCAAAACCTTTTCAAAAATCAGGCCAACCTTGTCCGAGCTTGTTGTGCGTCATTGCATAATTTTAAAGAACCTGTCAACACGGGCGTACGAGCACGTTTGCAAAGAAGGTCTCCTGAAACTGCCATGCAGCTCTACTTTGCAAAGATTCCTCGGAGTCAATTCAGGCGAAGTAGGCTTCACATCCCTTGTTAAGCAACGCCTTGAGGCGGAAATAACGGGCCTAAAAGCCGAGCAGGCCAAGGTGTGCTCGTTTGTACTTGATGAGATGCAAATTCAGCGGAGGCTTCAATATAACAAGCAGAGAGATTCATTTGTGGGGGAAGTGGACCTGGAGAACAGCACAGAAGACAGAGCCAGTAGTGATCCTGTTTTAGCCAACTCACTTCTGTGTTTTGTGCTAGTAGGGCTTTCGGTGCGCATCCGGATACCTGTGGGGTATTTCTTCACGAGAAACTGCACTGGCCAGAAGTTGTTTTTCCTGATAAAGTACGTCCTAAAGAAGTGGAAAGAATTGGCTTTAAGATTGTACGGATTGTGGCTGATAATCACAAAATAAACGCTTTTGCTTTTCAACTGCTATGTAATGGAAATTTAACGCACTGCATGCAGCACCTTCAAGATCCGACACGAAAGTTGTTTCTCGCGTTCGACCAATGTCACATAATTAAGAACGTGAGATCCCAATTCCTTGCCCGCGACCTTGGTAAGGACGGCGATGTTTCCTCCTCCCACCTCAAAGACCTCTACAAGATGCAACAAGGGAGCATCGTGAAACCTGTTCGTTTTTAACCGCGTAAGCACGTCTTTCCGTCAAACATTGAGAAAATAAATGTTTCAAGGGCTGTCCAGGTCCTCTCACCTCTGGTCACTGCTGCGCTCAAGCTCCTCGAGGAACAAGCAGGACAAACGTGTGACATGTGCTTTGCAGCTGTGGGTCCAACCGTCATGTTTATGAACACGATGCACCGATGGTTTCTTCTAATGGATGTCAGCAAGTGGGTGCAGCACATTCACAAAAAAAATGCCAGACCGTAGACAATATCACTCTGTCGAAGATGGGCGCCTGAGTTGGCTGACAATGTCCTTCTTATGCTATCTTGAAGACATGCAGCGTAACTGCCAAGCGAAACAGTTCCTAAGTAAGGAAACGTATCAAGCGCTTATGATGACGACAAAATAAAACGTGGAATGCGTCAAGTACCTAATTGCTAATGAAGGGTTCAAGTTTGTTTTGACTAGAAAGTTTTCTTTGGACCCCATAGAGTCGTTTTTTGGCTGGTTAAGGCGGTCTGCAGGAAGCAATGACCAGACAGACGCTAGAGCGGTACTCGCTGGCGTAGAGAAGGCTCTGAAAACTGGCTTAGTGTCTGCTTCCCAAGATAGCAACGTGATAAAAATGAAAAGGAAAATACCTGGAGCCCTGAACAGCACACACAAACCTGCCGTCACCCAGCGCGCGGACGACTTCCCACCGGAGGCGAAAAGTCTCCTCGAAGGCCTTCTGAGGACAGAAAACGTTGCTGCCAGCGCCAGACGCTGCAGCACTTACAATGTTAGGAGGTTATTTGGCTCGCGTTGTTCAAGGAAAAATTGATTGCAGCAACTGCAATGCTCTTCTTACGCGACCAGCCTCATCTGCGCCCAGTTACAGTTTGATCCGTCATTAGGACAGAGGAGGTCTCCTTTATCCTTCAACGCAGTTTGTGTATGTTCTGTACGCCCTCAAGAACTACGTCGAGGCGTTGCTCAACGAAAGAAGGTTCTTATCAAAACCCCTGCAATCTGCAGTCAACAATGCAGTTGATGCTCTTGTAGAACATGGAGCACTGAAATGTGAGCTGGCTTGCAATGACCACCACAGCCAGCTTCTCATCGCACAAAGTTTTTCCGGCCTGTTTTTACTAACTATGCGTTATCGGTGACTGACAGGAACGACGTAGTGAAGCCGCTCACATCAAAGCCTCTATCTAGAAAGATATTAAAGTTGTGAAAACTTTTTTGTGCATGTATGTTTTATTCTACCTAGGACAGTAAAAATTTTTCCATTGACTCATCGCTCGCAAAAATGCTTCCTTTATGTTCTTACTTATATATTGAATCAGATACGACTTGTGCTGAGAATGCGTGTTTTGTGCAAAGAAGCACACTAATAATTACCGTCGATAAAGGTGAAAAGTGAGGAATTCTTCTCGGTACTGCAGCAACGTTAGATATGTATGCCCGGCCGCCGCTTTCATAATTTCCTCGATGAGCATGCAGCTTTTATTAAAGTACATGTGCACATGGCTTAACAAAAACAACTTAGCGCATTAACGATCGTGCCCACATATCACTCTTACTAAAAGGAGAGGAGTATACACAGAAGCAGAATTGCGCGCCGCGTTTTACGCTGTTTGCTACTCCTGCAGCGTCGTCTACTCCATCCAGGGCTGCGCGGGCCACTCGTCGGCAGCTTCGCCTACTGGCGCGAACGGCGCCTAACAACGGCGTTAGACGCGGTTGAGCGGGCACGAAAAAAAATAGAGGAGGCTATGGTCTACACCACCTCAAAAAACTAAGATTACAAGGACAGAACACAAAAATAAAAAGTAGTAAGCACTCTCGCTGTCTGTTTCCCTCGAACCGAAATGTAGCTCTCAACAGCGCCTCAAAACAGTCGGTGCATCGCCTCTTATAACCATAGTAGTCGATCACCAGGCATGGGTTGTATCGCTAGCTTTCGTTACATTTTGTGTATCGCTTGCCAAAAATTAAAGTATAGGCATCAAAATTATATATTTAGTGTATCGTGCATTTTAACGGTACTGTAAAAAAATGTTCAGCAGCTTTTAAGGCCACTGTGAGCCAGGCTTTGGGACGGCAGTGCTCACTGAGACGGTATAGGGTACTGTGTAAAAAAATGAAGTGCAATTAGACAGAGGCAATGCCAGTACCGTTGTGCTGGCCAGTCTTATTTCTTCCTGCGTTCGTTATTTGACGGGTAGATGACGTATACCTTGTGCTTCTGCCTACTCGGTGACAAAAGGGATGAGAATATAGGCTGTTTGTTGTGGCAGAAAAAAAATGTGGCTTCATCCCTCTTTCAGGTTGCGGTGGTTGCCAACAGAAGCGGATGACTTTCGTCGTCATGATTAGGAGCTTGCAGAACATTTGGTGTTTACTTTGTCAGAGCAATGAAGGTTACGCGTGGGCCAGTGGGGTCATTGGCGCAGGCAGCGTAAAATTCATCAGCTGGAGCATTCCTTTTTTTTTCAAAGAAACAGGTGCTGCAACAAGCCAAAGTTCTCAAGAGGCGGAAGTGAAACTTGAGTTTCTTAACTATACTGCCACAATTCTGAATTCGATGTGGCTATATGCCACATCGAATTCCGTTATCCGTTGATAAAAAGCTTTTTCATAAAATAAAACACGGCGATATGCTCATCTGCTCCTGTAGAGAGGCAGTAAATTCAAAGATAATTCTTTGCGTTTCTTCGGAGGGGCACAGGACCTCTCCAAACGTGAATTCGACGGTGTTGAAGCAGCAGACGATTATTGATGCCAGATGATGGAGACAAAGAGAAAATATATTTACAGGATGTACATTGGCAAACTGCGTTACAAGTTGAGTCACAGAGAGAGACAAACTGTAACTTAAAAGAAAAGATCTCACACAGAGAAACTGGACAAGACCTTACTCATCGACCCGAAGTTAGAGTCTGTGCAATTACGTGCCACTGCAAGAAGCCTGAACCTCAACTAAGCAAGACTGCTCTCCAATGATTTTACATGCAATTTTAAAGCTTTTGCAAACAAATAAGTTAGGGCGGTCATATTTCGAGGCCCGCCCCAGGCTTCGATAACCAATGGAGGTAGCCACAGCCTGTGAAGGTTGGATCCAACTTAGAGCAGGGGACTTAGCTAAAAAGATAAAGAAACACATACAGAAAACATTCTGAAAACCCTCTCCCCAGGGGGGGGGGGGGGGGAAGTTCTCGCCCTTACTGCTTGATGCTTTCCCCTTCCCAGCCGCACCCGCGCGTCGCCTCTCGAAGGATGAAAAGTTGTTTTTCAGCTAATTGGCGGGACCACTGATCCACTGGCTCTCCGCAGGAATTTCAGACGGCGGAGAACCGCGACGCTTCGGTGCCATCGAGAATGCCCAAAAAAAGAAAGCAAAAAAAGGGGGCCCATCGCGGAATTCGAGGTGGTCCGCATTCTGCCGAAGTGGGAATGCTGCCTAATACCAAGCGGCACCGCGTGCTCGTTGTGCGCAGCTCGCAAGCTTTCCTGGTGCGCTTAACAAAGCCAGGTGTCTTCGGCCGTCACAGCTGTGCTGTTAAACAGCCAGTGCCTCCTGCGCTTTTGCCACTGCTTGCGGGGGGGGGGGGGGAGGGGGGCGGCACGTCGGTAGCGGGAGCTCGGAGCTTCACTGAGAGCTGTCCATGTAGACCGGAGGCCCGCAGTGACCGCAAGCTAAGGGAATAATAAAAATGCACGCGTTGGTGAAGCACGGTCTTACACTTCCCTCCTAATATGCTAAATGAGCTTGGAGTCTGCTCATTTACGCAAAACCAAATAAAGGCCGCAATAACCTAAGCCTGCAAGCATAGCTTCTTATGCGAAAACTTCTTGCCACACCGGCACACGAATCCGTTGGTGCGGGGGTTATAGCCACACATACTAACAAAAAAAGGAATACACAACACTGCAACATGACGGTATACATATCCGGACATGGCGCAAAAGTTACAAATCAGAATAACTGACAGGCAACACACATACATAAAAAACACAGTTAAAAAACACAGTTTGGTAGCGGCGCACAAGTCCGTTAACAATCGCACAGCACAGTTAGGCGCAGACACCCACGCACACGAAACACACCAAAGTTCACTGTCGTGCAAGTGTCTCTACAGTCTACACCAATTTTTGGCGGCGCTGACCAGTTCCGTGCACGTCCCCCGTTGGGTGAGCGGGAACGTTCACGCCGGCCGAGGTTGGCCTGGCTATGCCTGGCGATCTGTCCCAAATACGGATCGCAAGGCTTCCGGTGCTGCGGTACGGCGTGCGCGGCCTACGCGGCAGCTCGCGAGTCGATGCTGCCTGGTAAAGTTTGTCATAATGGACGACAGGAGTTACGCTCTGGCTTTCCCGTGCAAAAAGGCGGCCCGCCGACTTTGCGCACTCACCGCGCTTTTCGCGCTGCCGCACAATTTGGTGCTCTGGTGCATGTGGAATCCCGCTGCCGCAATCCTGCCTGATCTGGTTCTGCTTTGACGGCGACGCAGTTGGCAAGACTAGTTTACACTCAAACCTTCCCCCTAGCGGTAGCGAGTTGTTAGGGCTACGCACTGTGAAGCTGCTCTTGCAATTGGCCAGCGATTTTGCCGCGAATGTATCTCTTTGGCTCGGCCCTAGCCCTGCTGGACCGTTATCCTGATCCGGGTTGTTGGAATAAGGGCCAATTGGAAGAGCATCGTCTGCACCTTCTCTATTACTCCCTTTCTCCCAAAGCTGCTCTCCTGGGGTTCTCGCGCTGATCTCAAATAATGGCGCGTCGCACATGCCCTCTGGCTTATCAGCTCGCTGTGCAGAAACATAACCGCCGACAGCGGAGTCTGCGTCGCTGCCGCCAACCTCCGACGGCTGCCCTTCGTTACAAGGTTCTGAGCGACACGCCGGGTATAAGAGGCTCTCTTCCCGAGTGCCCGTTTTCGCTCCTGGCTTGGGCTCTTCCGCGCTCATCGCGGTTAGATCAACATCGACTGTCTTTGCAAAGGACGGCGGCAACTGGTGGGTCGGCATTGCTGGAAATAGTTTCGAAACCTCTTTCGGTTCCTCTCGATTTGCCATTTGCGCCACTGTGCTGATTGCGCAGTTCAGCTCGTCCTCTAGTGACACTGGCTGCTCGAGCTGAGCCTGGGGAACTATGCTGTCAGTCTCGGTCGATCGCTGCAAAGAGCTGCCGTATTCCGCTCGTCCTGACTTTGTGCATTCGTCGAATGCCGGAAGGGGTCGCTCCCTACCGTACTAGTGGGACATGCCCTGAGGCCTAGGTCTGGCCGGCGCTGCTCCTCAGTTACGGATGCAACGTCGGACTGCCCGCCGCCTGCATGCAGTGTCTCGAGCGCTGTCACGGCCTCTATCTGTGCTGCGCCCCTTGCCACTAAGTTCTCCGAATGCACCTGCGGCCTTGCGCCGCGAGCCGCTGCTCTTCTCTGGGATGAGCTGCTGATATTCTGCCGACGCTCGTTATGTCCCTCCGTCTGGGAGCGAGACGAGTTGCCGCCTACAGTAGAGCGCACGGCAACGGGGCCTAGGTCTGACCTGCGCTGCGCCTTTGAGTCGGGCGCAGCGGAAGCTTGCCTGCCGCCCTCCTGCTGCCGCCTGAGCGCCTTCATTATTCTCTCTTCCTCCCGCAAGATCTCGAGTTTCTTCCGCTCGAATTCTAATTCCTGCCGCTGATTTTCAATTTCGAATGTATCTGTAACAGCATACTGGGAACTCGATCTCGCTGCGGCATGCATCTTGAGATCTTAAACGCCTACACCCTCAAATCCCTAACACAAGCCAAGCCAACCTCGACCAGACGCGAGAAATCCCACTCACCCGGCACCAGCGTTGCTGCAGGTTGTAGCCCAGAGCCCGGATGTCACGCCTTGGCTGGTCGTCCTCGAAGGTGGCTCGCACAGCCGTCCCTTGGTTGCTGCTGCCGCCCGAGGTCTTCTTGCTTGCTTTTGGAAGGGTGCCGAATCCTGTCGACAGTGCCAGTAAATTCAAAGATGGTTCTTTGCGTTTCTTCGGAGGGGCACAGGACCTTTCCAAACGTGAATTCGACTGTGTTGAAGGAACAGACGATGATTGATGCCAGATGATGGACACAAAAAGAAAATATATTTACAGGATGTACATTGGCAAACTGCGTTACAAGTTGAGTCACACGGACAGTCAAACTGTAACTTAAAAGAAAAGATCTCACACAGAGAAACTGGACAAGCCCTTACTCATCGACCCGAGGTTAGAGTCTAGGTCTACAATTACGTGCCACTGCACGTAGCCTGTAGCTCAACCAGGCAAGACTGCTCTCCAATGATTTTACATGCAATTTTAAAGCTTTTGCAAACAAATAAGTTAGGGCGATCATATGTCGAGGCCCACCCTAAGCTTCGATAACCAATGGAGGTAGCCACCTTCCCTGAGGGTTGGACCCAACTTCGAGCCCGGGGCTTGGCTAAAAAGAAAAAGAAACGCATACAGAAAACATTCTGAAAACCCTCTACCCGGGGGGGGGGGGGGGGGGGGAGTTCTCGCCCTTATTGCTTGATGCTTTTCCCTTCCCTGCCGCACCAGCGCGTCGCCTCTCGAAGGATGAAAAGTTGTTTTTCAGCTAATTGGCGGGACTACTGATCTACTGGCTCTCCGCAGGAATTTCAGACGGCGGAGAGCCGCGGCGCTTCTGTGCCATCGAGAATGCCAAAAAAAGAAAGAAAAAAGGGGTCCATCGCGGAATGCGAGGTGGTCCGCACTCTGCTGCAGTGGGAATGCTGCCTAAGACCAAGCGGCACTACGTGCTCGTTGTGTGCGCCTCGCATGCTTTAATGGTGCGCTTAACAAAGCCAGGTGTCTTCGGCAGTCACAGCTGTGCTGTCAAGCAGCCAGTACCTCCTGGGCCTTTGCCACTGCTGGGGGGGGGCACGTGGGTAGGGGGGAGCTCGGAGGTTCACTGAGAGCTTTCCATGTAGACCAGAGGCCCGCAGTGACCGCAATCTAAGGTAATAAAAAATGTGCGCGTTGGTGAAGCGCGGCCTTACAGAGGCTTTTTTATTAGCTTCTCTTAAAGCTTGGCTGCATCGTGGGGCTTTTTCGAGGTGGCGGTTTGAGCAAATGCAGTTACTTAATACTGCTAAGTAAAAGTAACATCTATTTACCATTACCAGATTAGCAAGATATTTTCTACCTTATAATATCTATTAGACTTTTTTATTTTTTGTTCTTTTTCTTCCTTCTTTAAATGTAAAATGTTCAAATTCAAACATCTGTAACACCGTGCTAGGGAAATAACTTCAAGTGCAAGGATCTTGCACCCTTTAGCACAACACAAACGCAGAGGCAGCTCAGTAAATACTGCAGTAACAAACGAAAAACATCTAAAAGTTATAAGTGTATTCGTATATAGTCAAGTGCTCAAAGAGTTGTTCATATGAAGAATATTAGCTTTAAAAATTATTGCTAGGCTGCTTATGGAAGTGGTTGTTTCAACATCACCATGGCTTCAGTAAATTGCTAACGTTGTAAAGAAATTAGCTACTCTGAAAAAGAATTTTAAAAAAATTGGAACATAAAGAAATCAGTGCAGCCGGTTTCGTTAAAACCCTTTCAAAAACAAAACACTATTTATTTATTTATTTATTTATTAGTACCTCACAGGCCCCGAAGAGCATTGGGTGAGGGGGGCAAATACAGGTGTACATACGGATGGGAAAAAAAAACCATAATATCGGTGCAAGAACGCGGTACAAGTCAAATACAAGAAAGGAACACGAAATTTATACAAAACCGAGTTAAAATAACATCAGACACGAAACAACGTTAAGAACAAATGAAACTGTTGTACACTTCGAATGCATTAATGATTCCAGAAATCGCTGAGAAATATCTTAATCACTTTTACATCCTATTAATACTGGCGATTAGAGTGATGTATTGAAGTATTGACTACCTGCATCGGGGATCAGTTTTGGTTATGTATCATGTTTCAGTATCGGAATTACAATTTTTCAGGATAACGGTATCGAAAATATTTTATGCAGTATTGTGCCCAGCCCCGTCGCTATCTTTGATCTCACACTCAAGGTTATTTTACCTTTCTTTCTTTCCAGAAGTAAATGGGATCAAGAAAAACCTCGACACACATAAAATATGGGCAGTCGACATTGGAGAGAAAAGTTGTCTAAGTTGGACCTTGATCGCGAGTGCTCTGCTCCAACATCAGAGGACTGCTGTTGGTTGTGTGACGACCTGGAAAGCTGGAGCACTGTCCTGAATGCTCTTCAGCTTGACCTTACTGAGTGGCAAGTCGGAAAGCTGCAGCTGAGCACACTAGCAGGATGCAGTTTTTTTTTATTCGAGAAGTGTGCCATGAGGCATAAGTTGAAAAAGGAAAGGGGGGAAGGAATGCACGGGATTGAAAGCTAAAAGAAGGAGTGAAGAACCGTTGCGCTGAGGTAGTCGCAGAGGTTGTTAATGAAACGGTTGTCCATTGTCCACTTCACGAAGTCACTTTCGCGGTTCCACCGCAGGCCCACCTCCCTGAGGAGCCGTTTTCTGATAGCAGCCGTCGCTGGGCACGTCCACAACAAGTGCCGCACATCACATATGTCCGGTGCAGCGCTACAGTGAGGGCACCTGTCAGGTAGTGGCAGATCTTTGGCACGCCACCGATGACGGACAGATGGTGTCAGAGCCGCCCCTGCCCGAATCCGGCGCACGGATACCTCCTCCTGCCGAGTAAGACTACGGGGGAGAGGGTGCGAACACGGAGGAATTAGAGCGCGTGTTCGCTGGCGCAGAACTCCGGAATCGGAAACGTGGGACAGGAACGGATCTGGGGGAAGAGGGGAAGGTGGCGGATCGTCTAATGTATGAAGATGAATCATAGCATCCGCTTGAATGTTATGTGGATCCTGAGCATGGCCGCGAATCCAGTGTATGCGCACAGGACATGGATACTTTGCGCAGAGCACATGAATAGATTGTGAAATCTGGAACGTTCGTCGAACAGCCTTAAGCTGTTTAAGGGCGGCGCGGGAGTCGGTGTAAATGTGAACTGTATTGAATGTTGGAACGAGCGGAAGGGAAGCAATGACATTGTAAATGGCTTGAAGTTCCAATGCCAGGGGAGTAAACGTATCCGCAGTATACGTCGCGCGAGAGTTGAGATGCGGATGAGATGGACTATACACAGCAGTAACTCCCCTCTCTGCAGAATGAGATGCATCCGTGTATAATATGCACCCTTCAGGCAGATACGCTGCTGATACCGACGGGGAAACAGTGGGGCGATTGTCAGTGAGCTGGCAATAGGACCACGGTGGAAGTGTCTTTAAACGATGAAGTTTGAGAGACTGTTTTCGAGCTCTATTTGCCACCCGTTGGTCGATGATTTCACTGAGTATATTAAGTTGGGCGAACTCCCGTAGCACAGGTATGGGTGTTAAACGAGGCAGATATGTTATGACGCGCATAGCCTCATGATTGATAGCTTCAAGGGAGTCCCACTGTCTGCGGGTGAGACGTTGAAATTGAGCGTGATATACTATCCGTGGCTGAAGGATAGAGCGCACAAGCTGGCGGGCCGTATGAGCACGTGCGCCTACAGAGCGCATAGCTATGCGACGATTCAGACCTAGAGTAGCGTGAGCCGATTTACGGGTGGCTGTCAGCCACGGGGTGCCAGTCCCAGATGTATGGAGGAGATGACCAAGAATATGAACAGTTTCTACCTGAGGAATTAGAGAATTATGTACCGTAAAATTTAAAGGGGGAGCTTCCCGTAAGGCGGCTTTATTTTCAATTCGAATGAAACATGATTTAGTAGGAGAGAGTGTTAGGCCCAAAGGTGGGAGGCGAGATGTCAATACATCCAGCGCGTGTTGAAGGACCGACTGATGAATAGACGCATCTGGATGACAGCACCACAAGGTGATATCATCGGCATATGCAAGCACGCGGATAGAAGGGATGGTCTCTAGGGCTCGAACAAGAGGAATTAAAGCCACATTAAATAATGTGGGGGCGAGAACGGAGCCCTGCGGCACTCCACTATTGGAAGTGAAATTACCAAAGGGCTTTTCGTGGACACGCACGCTGAAGGTTCGATTTGCTAAAAAGGCGTGAATGGAGAGGAGGAACCGGTGAGGGAGACCAAGAGTTTGAAGGGAGGCAAGAATGGCAGAGTGAATGATGTTATCATATGCCTTTGTTATGTCTGTAGCGATTACGGTTCGTACAAGGTGACTCTGTGGAGAGTGGTCAAGCACGTCAGCAGCCAAAGTAGCAAGGCCGTCCTCCGTTCCAATTTGTGGGCGGAAACCAATTTGGGAATATGGGTAACAATCATGGGATTCCAGCTACCATGATAAGCGTGCGGCTAGAATGTTTTCATAAAGCTTGCAGATGGTAGGGGTAAGGGAAATTGGACGAATAGCCGAGAGAGATACTGGAGGCTGGCCTGACTTGGGTATTGGAACCACAATAGAATGCTTCCAGTCTCCCGGCATGACGCCAGAAAGCCACACTTCGGTAAAAGTATCAAGTAGGGTTCCCAAAGCCCTCCCTTCCAAGTTACGGAATAAGGAGTTAGGTATGCCGTCGTGCCCGGGAGTAGTAGTAGTTTTTAAACGGTCAATGGAGGCCAGCAGCTTTTCCATGGTGAGGTCAGAAGTAATCCCATCGGGGGGCTCTGTTACCGATAAGTCAGGTGGAGACGTAGCGGTGCAGTCATGGTTTGGAAAAAATTGACGGGCCGCTTGTTGTGCAAATGTGTCCTCATCCAGATTGAGCGCGAGACGAATGCTCTCTGTGTAATCTGCAACCTGAGAAGGGCGCTCCATGGCGTGAAACACTCTCCAAAGATGTCGATTGCCCTGCGTAGAGGACAGGCGGGCACACCATGCAGCCCAGCGTTGCCTGCCTAGCCGCTTTGCATAGCGCCGCGCCCGTGCGGTAGCGTGGTGAAGAGTAGGAAGAGCCGAAGGGTCATCGGGGTGACGAGTAGCGTAAAGATCCGCCTGGCGACGAAGAGCCCACAGATTCAAGAGATGTATGTCCGGGTTTGGGTCGTCTTCATTTACAGTAGTGGTAATAGTGTGAGTAGCAAAAACAGCAGATAGAGTAGACAATGCTGAAGAGGGGTTGAATGTAGATAAATGATTGTCTGCGCGTACAGAGTCCCATGATGTTATTCGTACAGTGCGGCGTATTTTCCGTAGAGGCGTAGGCGTGAGGGAGATAAAAATAGGGCTGTGATAGCTACCCCAAGTATCAGAATCAACAGCCCAACGAGGGTTACCGGGGCCTAACCACCAAGTCAAATCAGGTAAATACGGGCCACCTCGTGGGCGGGTAGAAGTATTCGGGTGGTTTAAAAGTTGAAAGGAATGATCCGAAAAGCTGCCTTGGATGTGTGAACCCCTTGAGGAATCCGATGGGTAACCCCACGCAGTGTGCGCGCAGTTGAAGTCACCACCAACTAGAATAGGGATACCCGAGTTGGTAGAACGTAGAAAACGAACCCATCCCAGATTGGGAGATGCGGAGCCAGGACGACTATAAAAAAGAAACTAGAAAAGGGGTGTGCGTGCAGGTTTTACGAGAAGGGCGACAACCTCTTGACGTGTGTTGCACCACCGTGAAATGTCGAGCGGTGTGTGCGGAACTGAACTGTGAATATAAATTGCAGGTTTACCTGGGCTGAGGGAGGAGGCGGTGCAACGGCGATCAGGGATAGATGGTGAATGGTATGCGCAGAAACCTGAGAGGCGTGGGAGTGCATTATGCTCTTGCAGTAGGAACGCCTATGCCCTCAGCTTTCTGTCGCGAAGGCGGATGTTCACTTCAGAGGCCTTATTAGCGAATCCTCGACAGTTCCACTGCACCACCACCGATGATGATGCGCTATCCATGACGAGGCCGAAGAGCTTCCACGATGAGGGATGTCACCTGCTTCATCAGCGCTAATATCTTATCCACTGTCGGGGTAGTCACGGCTAACAGGTGGTCGGCACCTGATTGTGGGCCAGTGCTTACCCTAGGTGATTCATCCGATGATTGCTCCCGAGTTATGAGAATTCTTCGAGAGGATTGAGAACGACGCTGTTCCCGGCGCTGGGTGAGTTCGTCTAGTCGGCGGCGAGCCTCCGCGATTGCATTGTCTAAAGCTGTGTCTTCATCTGTGGTATCCACATGTGATGGATGCACTGGACGTTTTGGCGTATCATTTGATCCGGGAAGGTGAGCCGCTTGTGCATATGTACGCTGGCGAGGAGACGTATGGTGAGCAGCAGGCTCAGATAAAGGAAGTTCAGGGAAGTCGTTGTCGTCACATGCGATAGCTGCAAAGCGATTACTTGTA
Source organism: Amblyomma americanum (assembly GCF_052857255.1). NCBI lineage: Eukaryota > Metazoa > Arthropoda > Arachnida > Ixodida > Ixodidae > Amblyomma > Amblyomma americanum. Next base: position 79,337,774 of record NC_135504.1, on the reverse strand, counting down.
GGAACATCCATTTTTGCAGGCGACTTGTGAAACTTCTTCGCTTGCTTCTTCTTTGGACAAGCGGGGGAGCGAATGTCATGGTCCGGCAATTTGCACAGGGCACAATGAGCTGTTGGTTCATTCATGTCGGCCACAGCTGCTGGATTAGGGCAGGTATTTTGCATATGTCCTTCTTTGTGGCAGTGATAGCAAAAAATACGACGAGGTCGGAAGGGCTGTGGTTTGACGATCGCACCGTAGTAGGTAAGGTACTTCGGGAGAGTCAACGGGCCTTGCAGGATGAGCAGGTATGAGCCCCGGCGATCCATAGGCCTTGCTTGGAGTACAACATGAGTTGAGCAGCGAATATTTGCGCGAACCATCCTCGGGAGGGCTCGTTCTGTCGACATGATAAACCATGCAGCGGAGTGTGTCAGGACCAGATGCAAAATATATTTGCACCGGGACATGCTTGCTGTCATCCAGGGGGATCCGCGTAACTGCGCAAAGTTTCTGGGCGTCCATCAAGGATGACAAGTTTACCGTGATGGTGTTCGATGGGCGATGGACGACAAACCCGCAGTAGTTCGAAGAGCCAAGGGCATGGTCAATTGTGGCTTGAACATTCCGGGCAGGGATGGCAGTCATATCAAAGCGCAATGTAGGCTTGATGGTAACGCGGAACGAGTTCACAGCAGGCGGAAGAGAGCCTTGACTCACGGGAGGCATCTGTGGAGGAGGCTCAGACGCTGGTGACGGCCCTTGGTGGGAATACTGAACTGGCGCGACGGGCACAGTTTCTTGAGGGAGTGCCACGGGCACGGAGGCGGTAGAGCAGTCCATGTCACAGGCCAAAGTCGTAGCATCGGAAGACGGCGCAGGCTGGAGGCCCAGAGGCGCTGACGATTGCGTGGACGTGGAGGCTGCGTCAGGTGGCAACACAGCGGGCATCCGCGTAGCCGTCGTCGTCAACGCAGAATCCATGCAGACGCGTAGCGCGGCCTCGCTCGGCAGCGCCGAGCTAAGCCTAGCTTGCCCCTGAGGGTTCCGGTTGGGCTTTCTCACTTGAGAATGCGCCCGCCATGCCGGGAATTTCTCTGCAGGTGCATCGTCAGCATTCGGTCTCACGGAGGGCACTGTCCGACCCACGCCACACGCGAGAAGACAGCGAAGAGCGAAAACACAGACCTAGGAGCAGACACGTTGTTGTTGTTGTTGTTGTTAGCCTATCAAAAGATGGCACATACCCACACTGGGGGATCGGCCAAGAATCGGGTGGCTATTCACCTGAACGCAGTTAACAAAAAGGAAAAGCACGTGGGTGCATAACACCGGTGAATTTTTCATCATGAAGAGAAAAAGGATGAGTGTTTTGATTTTAAAAATTTAAGAATAATAATAAATAGAGTGATTAAATATTAATGATTTAGTCAAAATGTAATAATTGATAGAAAAGAAAAGGTTGAAACACTTAGCAAGGCAGTCGGTGAGATTCTATCAGGAAATTTTGAACAGCGGTGCAAACAGATCTGTGGCTGAACCCAAATGTGGTGGCCCCAAATGATAGCAAGAGTGATCTGCTCAAACTAAGGCCAAGATGCTGCAAGGGCTCCTCCAACAACCTTTTCTCAGTGAGTTGAATCGGCGACAATACAGCCAAAAATGTTCAATAGATTCTGGCTCACGGCAAAATGCACAAAGGGGAGAGAGCGCCAAACCCGACTTGTGTAAATAGAAATTTAGAGGGGGGATGCGGCAGCGTAGCCTCGTCAGTGATACTTCAAGCTGCCGAGAGCAACAAATTTTCCTGTTCCAATAATATTTAAGGTGCTCATAATCCGCCGATGCTAAAAGTGATGTGTCTTGCGTGCTTAAAAACGCACGTCGGCGAAATCTAGATGCTGTAATGTAGGCTGTAGCCGGGATGATTGGCAACACGGGGTCGCTGAGGGAAGCTTTGCGAGATTATCAGCAATCTCATTTACTGTCACACTGCTGTGGCCCGGAACCCATACTAAATGAACAAGGCTCAAATGCGGAGGAAGTAGGGATAAGAAAGTTTATAAAATGGGACCGTCAACCTGTGCAGCGAGGGACGAACACAAAGATAAAGAATCAGTAATTACTGCAACTGCTGTAATATAGGGGTCTAGCTTGCGTAGAGCAAGTACAACTGCTAGAAACTCTGCTTGAAAAATAGGGGTGAAATCTGGAAGGCGCAGAGAAAAGGACCAGTCTAAATGGGAGCAAAATATTCCCACACCTGCTTTTTCATTGCATTGCGATGCATCAGTAGCTATTGCTATATCGGTTGGTAGGGTCCTCAGATGATCTTCTAGAAGGCCATTTAGAATACTCGGTGGCAAAAGTTTTGCATTTTTTGGGAATATGTCGTCGAAAACAATGTGTATAGTGGGCCCATTCCGAAGCGCAGGAAGGATATCATAAATGTTTACATCTAAAGGCTGAAGTAATCTTTGCACAAACACTACCTGAGGGGAATTGAAACGAGACCAGGGGACACCAAAAAAGGAGGTCGGCTGAGAACAGAAAATGCTTTGGGAACGGTGGAAATGGGATTCATAGGTCCTGAGGTAAGTTTGCACAGTTAAAAATTGAAGTCGTGATAAGAGAGACGGAATGCGGGCTTCAAGGTACAGCACATTGATAGCCACAAATTTTGGAAGGCCGAGGCACATGCGAAGTGCTTCCCTCTCTAAAAGGACGAGAGGGCGAAGTTTATATGTAGCCGAGCCTGAAAACAACACTGATCCAAATTCTAAAATTGGCCTGACATACATTATGTAGATCATTAATAGCGCATCTCTGCGCATGCCGTACCGGTGATGACATAATCTCCGTAACATGCCCACGGCACGAGCCCCTTTCGCCGCGACATGGTCAATGTGAGGTCGCCAGGTGTGTTTGTTGTCATAAATGACCCCTAGGTATTTTAGGGAGTGAACCTGCGGTATTATTTTTAACTGGCAAGTGAGAGAGACCACTACAGGAGTGAATAGAGGGAAAACAAGAGTAGGGCACTTGCCAACATTTAACTTAAGGTGTAATGAGCTCAACCAGTGCTCAAGTGTATTCAAATATGACTGCAACAGACCATACAGAGAATGTATATCCGGCGCAGCAGCAAAAAACGCAATGTCGTCCGCATAGACGTAAGTGCGTACATGGCGGTGGAGAGGAATTGAGCTTAACAGAATATTAATGAGCACAGGAGAAAGAACAGCTCCTTGCGGTACACCTCGCGTTTGTCTATACCTCTCTGAATGAACACCATTATGGACGCAAAAGAATTCCCTGTTATGAAGAAATGCGGATACCCATGCAACTATATAATCTGGAAATTGAAGAGACTGTAGCCTATGTATCAGGATGGAGTGTTCTACACTGTCGTAAGCTTTGGCGACATTTAACGTAACCAAAGCCGCGACCAGGCGTTGACGACGAGCAAGGAGAATTCTGCTCTCAAGATCAGCATGTACATTCCATATCGAACACCGTGGCCGGAAACCGAGTTGGCATGGGCTGAGTATACTTTTGCGGTCCACAATGGCTGACACCCGAATTAGTAACAACCTTTCTATCAACTTTACCACGTTTGATGTTAAAGACATTGGCCTAATATTATCCAATTCATAGCCTCCACCCTGATTTTTAAGTAAAGGGATCACGTTGGACAGCTTCCACTCAGAAGGTATCCAAGCGTGTTTGAGAGAGTAGTTTATTAGGTGCAATAAGGAGTTGGGAGACTCTTCAAATAGAATCTTGAGCATCTTTGTGGTAACACCATCAGGGCCAGGAGCAGCAGCTGGCAATCTCTGGACAACTTGTGAAAGCTCTGATAGATTTACTTGTGAGGCATTATCATTTGGTACGACTGGTGCAAACAACAATGGTCGCATAGGTAGTAAAGACGAGAACCGCTTTTGCAAGCCTGTGGCTATTAATTCAACCGCCTGGATAGCTTCTACAGGTGACATAACTAATGACTGAAAATTATGAGAGGACATGAGCTGTTTCCTAGACCGTAGAAAACCGAATAGTGCACGTCGGTTGCCCGCCTTTGAAAGATAATCTAAGTGTTCTGAGTCATATTTTTCCTTTGCGCGAGAAACTGTGCGTTTAAAGGTGGCTGCAATAAATTTATAATCGCTCCAGTTATTCGGACATTGGTTATGAAGAAGCTTTTTCCATGCTGCCTTCCTCCGCCTGTAATCTCTTGTACAGTCCGCATTCCACCAGTTAGAAGAATTCCATTTTATTGGCCTCACCAGGAACTCCGACTTTTTACGGCTTTCCTCAATAGCCAGACATATACTTGCTGACTGGTGGACCTCGGCGATGTTAGACACTGGAGCAAGGGCAGAGCGCAACGCCGTCTGAAATCTGTCATAATTTACATGTGACCGCAAATGAGAAGACGCCGGAGTAACACGACATATGATATCAAAACGAATAGGTATATGATCACTTGAAGTGCCGCTATCAACTGTCGACCAATTAGTTACGTCAATTACAGTACTAATGAACGTGAGATCTAAAAGAGATTGAGTGTGTGTGCGAAGATAAGTGGCCGATCCTGAATTTAAGCACATCAGGTTGTGATCAGAAACCCAGTCCCAAAGGCGCTTGCCGCATGAATTAGTCGTGAAACCCCAAGACACATGGTGAGAATTGAAGTACCCAGCCACGAGAACTGGGTTTTTACAGTTTACGAGTAAAAAATCCAGAGGTCTAACATCCTGGACTCCATTGGGGAAATAACAATTTGCTATTGAAAATGGAGAGCACCCAGGAAGTACAAAGTCTATTGCCAAAATCTCACAGTCAGAGGACATTTGTTGAAAAGATACCACAGCCCTGTGGCAAAATTTTGAAGAGACTAAAGTTAGTAAACCCCCGCCTCTTGACTGGCGGTCTAGGCGAAATGACCGATAATTTTTGATATGAAAATGTTTGTTGGTTGAAAGCCATGTTTCTTGCAGAATTATGTCATCCGGATTAAGCTGAGTAGAAAGGCAGTGTAAATCTGTGGAAGCGGAAAGAATAGAGCGACAGTTCCACTGCAGAACTTGCAACGACGCTATGGTTGCGAAAATCTAGCAGCAGCAACTGCCTGCTCCAAAATGGTATCCTTGGGTTTAGTGCCAAGCTGCTTCTTCTTTGATTTGGGCTGGGTGCCCTGAGAAGACAACGAATGAGACATGGGGGACCCACTGCGCTTAAGAAGCCGCGCATCAGACTCCACCATCTCGGAATCATACAATTTATCAACATCCCTCGAAGTACCCGAGGTAGGTACAGCGGAAGTGACAGAAGTTTGTTCCTGGGGTTGTGATGCTACTGGAATTTGAGACCTGATAAGAGGAGAGGGAATTGTTGTCGAAAGAGGTGCCAAACTAGCCTGCACGGCATGTGTAATCTGAGTCGCTAAAACATTTGTAAAGCACTCCGACACACTTGCGACAATCTTTTCTACCATTTTAGACATCGAAGCCTCCACAGCAGCCGCAATTGCCTGGGACAGCGTTGAGTCTAGCATGACACCTTGCCGAGCGGCCACATCGGCATAACCGCGGGCACGTTCTTTGACCTATGAAATAGCGTCACGGCGCGAACAGCGTTTCCTGTCAATTATTTCCAGAATTTGAATTTCCTGAGCTCGAGAAGGACAATTTGAGTAGTTTGCAGAGTGCGCACCACCGCAAAGGCAACACTTCTCATTCTTCTCAGTGCAGGTGCTTGTTGCATGACCATCCCCACAGTTGCAACACCTCAAGTTGGATTTGCAACCGCCAGCGCTATGTCCATAACGCCAGCAGTTGTTACACTGCAGAGGCCGAGACGATAATGGGTCTACCCGAAAAATTAGAGGCCATGCCTTGATTTCAGAGGGGCAGGAAGTGCCGGCAAAGGTAGCAATCACTGATTCAGTGGGCATCCGCACTTTGTTTACATCCCGGCTACAGCGGTGCACAGCAACAACACCTGCAGCCGACAGAAGCTCAAGAGTCTCTGCCGGAGACAGGGAAGAGTCTACACCTCGTACAATACCTTTCATGCACGCCAGATGAGAAGGGATGAAAGAACTTACCCGAAGGGAGGCAAAGGAAGAGGAGTTTAGTAAATCTCTTACACAGTAAATCTCTGAGATTGACTCATAATGAGAAGTCGTCGACTGGAGAGCAGCCCGAACAGCACCAGGGTTGTTCATCCTGATAGCACCACCATCCTTAGGCACCAGCGCGACAGGGATACTGCCGAAACCACTGCGCAAAAAAGCTTCCAACGGTAGGAGATCAGTTGACAGAGAAGCCGACCAGAGGGAACTCCCCTGGCCGGGAGACTGGGTGGACATAGTCCGGGCTTACTGCCTTACCGCGCAAAGACGCAGAGAGAAAATGCCACAATCAGCCACCCGAAACTTAGCCGATCGTTCCCAGCAGAGCAGAGCCGTCGGGGCAGCGATGAACAGGACGAACGCCACTGGGTCGAACGATGGTGACCGGTCTTGCGCGGGCCGTCGTGCGCTTTACAGCACGCAATGCACTAGGTCTTCGTCTTCTTCCGGATGCAGTTCAACTGATGTGGAGGGATGGGATATTCCTTACAATGCATCTTTGTTCATGGTGTGGCTACCAAAAAAACACAATTGTGTTGAAGCAATCAGCATTGCAGAAAATCATCCGTGTCTGCATGTCACTGAAGTTCCCGATAGCATCAATCAGCGTGCTTCAAACCTGCATCACATTTCCATCCAAAAAACATGTCCATTTACTGGGCTTTGCTTCTTGATGCCCTCAGTCTTATAGAACAACTGGAGGTCCTTGAACTTAAAGATGTCGTTGTGAGTGACAGCTTAGCTGTATGGCTTGCTCACAATCTCGCAGGGAACCGCACCTCGTTCAGGACAGTAAACCTGCCACAAGCCACATTTCATGGCAGTGCCTCTGACATTCTTATGAGCGGCATTTCGAAATGTGAGTGCCTGAAAGAGCTTATGCTCAAGGCTAATTTAAGTCCTGCTGGACTGAGACGTTTGATAAGTTTACTGAGATTTACAAAGACTTTGGAAACGTTGCATTTGGAAGAAGAACTCTAAAGTGATGATTTCAATATGAAATTAGATCCTGAGAAAAACAATGCAAAAATATGCCACGCTATTGGTGAGTTCCTCAGGAAAAATGCATCGCTCACTGAGCTTCACTACCATGCACATAGCAATGGCTGCGTAGAGTTTGTTTCTCAGTTCTCTTGAAACCAACAGTGTATTGAAAAGCCTAATAATCCCCTGCATCGATTATTATTATTTTTATATTGGCCCCTATACCGGTGCTGTGCTGAAGTCGGTGCTATCCAAAAACACAGGCCTTCGTTCACTGAGTTTTGAAGGGTGCCAGATTGACGATGGTGCTGCGGAACTGATGTCTCAGGGACTTAAGAAAACACTACGCTTGAGTTCCTTGATGTTTCTGACTCTTCTGTGTGTCCTCAAGTTCAAGACCTTCTCGGTGCTCTAAAATTGAATAAGACCACGGCGTTTATTGAAGATTAATGCTGGTGCGGCAACGGAAAGTGAGAGGCAAGTAATTTTGATAATGCTTGCATGCTATATGCAGTTTTCTTTTAAAGATCACAACTGTTTGGGAAGAAGCCCGTTAAAGATGATTAATAGAAAGGTCGTGCAAAGTGCAAGCAGGAAAAAAAAACAAAGTTTTACAGAACCAGAAGGGCTCTATATCTTTTAGACTTGGGAAAAATTGTGGATTTATTTACTTTTTTATTTAGCAGCAAACCGTATACAGTTGAGCCTACTTATAACAGATTCTGTTCGTTGTATCCAATGTTCATAGTAAGTAAACTCTCCATACAAAGACCAAAAATATTAAGTCCTCCAAAATTGATGCTTAGTTCTTTAAAGAGACAGTTATGCAAATCTGCTTGTTCAAAGTAGACCCTACAGCAGCTTTTTCCAAGGTTTTCATGACTATCATTTTCTCACTGGTACCCTTGCTACCAACAATCGACATTAGGTATGGGATATAACTAATTGTAGTTCAAGCATCCATGGCAGCTAGCGGCAAGTCAGCCACATAATTGGATTCCTAACAGTAGGGGAGTTCTCGTACTTGGCGTTGAACAGCTTCGTCACAACAAGCAGTACTGTGTTATTGTGGTCTGCAGGAATGTAGTCATCCGAGGATACATCTGGCCAGCTATGCGTCAACAAAGCGTTGCCATAGATCTGCATGCATCTGACCACATGTGTTTTCGAGACCTTCATCTATACACAGAAGCAGGGCGAAAGTTGGGCACATTGGTATTGGTGGATAGCACAGAGGAAGAAAGACAAGACACGTGAGGAAGGCGCACACTACTTGCTAGTACTTGCTAATAGCGCCTGTAGTTTATGCCTTCCTCATGTTTGTCATCTTTTTTTCTGCAGTGCTATCCTTCAAAATGAGCATACATCGTTCCTAGGTCCATGCAGCGCTCATGGCACAGAATGTATGAGCAGTGCTGCTTGCTGTCTGACGCTGCCTGCACATGGAGCAGCGCAAAAGATGAGCCCACTGGGCTGGCGATGCATACTATGTGACCAGCATGGCTAGCAAGGCATTCAGACTTCTCAAATCGCTGCTCTTGATCCACGACCACGGGCAGTAGTTAAGATATCAATGGTGCCCCTGTCTCGTGCCCACTGCACTACTTCCACTAGGGATACTTTACCCAACCGGCAAACACAAAGGCAATGATTGCCCTCGTAGGCCATCGTTGCGAGCCTTTTATTGCATGTTCTTTTAGGGGCGGTGTCGCAAAGGCTGAAAGACGCTTTTTGATCTCGGCGCTTGCTATAAGTGCAACCTCTTCAACTTCGATGAGAGTTTACGGTGCCTCCTTGTTCACTATAACCGAGTGGTATGACCAAAGCTGTTCGTTGTGTCTGAGTCGAGTTTCCATTCCCTGATGCACATTTGGATGGTAACACCACACTCGTTCGTAATAAGCGAGCATTCATTATATCAGTGGCCTCGACTGCAATATGCGTGTGCATAAAAGATGATGCTGAAGGCAAAAAAGAAAATTTCCAGGATTACAGTCTTTTGTTCTTGCTGTCTGTGACATCCCAGGGCTAAAATAGGGCTCTGTTTTTGTTCTCGTATTTGTTTTTTGTGCTGATCATTAGGCACATTTCCTGGTTTGGTATGCCAACAGTTTCGAGTAGAGGTTACATTTTGTGGGTGGGAAGTGTGCATTAGTGCAAGGGAAGTGTGTTATTGCCCATGTGCTGTTATTTAGGTGCATTGTAAAAGCACCCCATGTAGTCAAAATTTACCTGAAGTGCTCCTATACATTGTGCCTCTTAATGTGGCTTATGCTTGCGCCATAATCATTGATTGAGCACCTAATAATACATGAACAAAAGTTGAAGCTCTAGATCTATACTTCTCTGTGTGTAGAACAGTTCAAGTCTGCCCTACTTTATCGTTAATGGGAGAAAAGGCAGTTAAAACTGTTGTCGTTATTTACGCACAAAATGTAACAGAATTGGGCATACATAAATCTTTATGAAGATTTCAGAATTGAATTTTGTTTTAAACTTGTTGTTATAGTTGCTGAGTGATTAAAATTAACACCCTCATATAGTCACCCTCATATAGCCCCCTCATATAGCCCTCCACTACGATGTCCCTCATAGCCTGAGTCGCTTTGGGACGTTAAGCCCTATAAACAAAACTGTAGCATTACAACCAGCCGAAGCGTTGATCTCTCCTCTTTATTGTGGAACTAAAATGGCGGTGTTCTGTGGTCTGAAAGCCATGTAGAATTCCAATTAGCTCACAGTTTTTAACAGCCACACATAAAAAAACATTGTTCTGAATTTGTCCACATTTTTCTGTAATATTTGTTACAAGACTGATGAAGACCCAAAAATTGCCAAAAAAAAACTGATTGGAAAAATGGAAATTGTGACCAAATTGCCCATTTTAGTTGCTGCATCCCCCTTAAGTTATTTAAAGGAATACAACGACACGTGAACACAAAGTATGATTTCTCATACACACTATGTTCATCTAGTGTCATTGATGGGTTTTCTCCAAGCCATAAGTTTCTTTATTCTGTGCATTGCCTAACTGAGCCTTGAAATGCATTTCAAACATAGTTAATTAACCTGCCCGCTAATTCTTCTGTAAATAACCATAATACCCAAACATAATTCTTCTACACATAGCAGAGGACCGGCAATTATTTTTTCAAAAAGTGCTCGCTGTTGCAGTACTTCTTTCAGAACTCTGCTCTTCAATAAAATTATTTCCACTGCTAAAAAATCACAAGCTGAGAAACTATTAACCAGATTCTTTAAGCACCACATACAGCAGACACCAGTGAAAGTGTAACTGCAGGGAAAGCAGGCCAAGTAAACTTAAAAAGTTGCATGCCTAAACTGCCAGCAATTATCTACATACCAGGAAAAAAACACTTAATATGCAGTGGCTTACTGGAGCATTGTGAGCTTCTTAAGATACCAGTGCTAATGCAAGCTGACAGACAGCCTCTGATCAGTTATAACCGCACCAATAATCCACCTTTGAAAAATAATTTCTATGGTTAATCCTACCAGTGACGGCAGTAACAACTCAACAAATTTTATAATCTTTCAATTAAAAAGCAGGCTCTTGAGTCACCGGAATCGCAGCATAGCAACCTTGCATTTCTGTGATTCTCTGCACACAATCTCATCCACAAAATTTTTCCGTGATTGAGCTCCCTCCATGTTTCTCTTTCACTGTTGATTCGTGTATCTTTTACAGGAAAGCATTGTCCTTGGAGCTTACCAAAAACCAGTGGTATGGCTCTGTGCAAGTCCTCTGGTGTGACACGGATGTTGAAGGACTTGTTGCTTCCTTGTTGGATCCATCACTTTGTCCTGCTGAGCTTCACCTCTACACAAAGCTGCTTTCTGAGCAATCTTTCTCTGCTATATGCAATGCGCTGGCTTCTGATACTTGTCTGAAGGACTTGAGCATCTACTTCTACAGTGACACTTCTGTACATGTGGAAAGCCTGCTCCAGATGCTTCAGGAAAACACGTCACTGAGATCCCTTACGTTTTGTGATGGCTGCGACGCACCGGGCTTGTCTGTTATGGCATCACAGGGCCTCGTCACGAACAAATTTGTGACAGATCTGACTGTACTTTGCTCTCAAATGAGCACCACGAGTGCAGAAGTGCTTGGTTTGATGCTTTTGACAAAAGAAAGTCTTCATAAGCTGGTCTTGTGCCATTTTGGACTGCAACCAGCCTGCCTTGAAGCCATGTCGGAAGGACTAATTCAAAATCATTTCATCACTGAGGCGGATGTTGAGTGCACAAGTCCAGCGATAAAGGCAGCTGGTAAACGGAATGTTTTGTGCCTCTATCGAACTGTTCGTTTCGTCCTGAGGCAAAATGTTGAAAAATTGTGTGCCAAAGCATTTGAGTTCCTCGAGACAAAAGAATCTTTAATTTCCTGTGTAAAATCAACCTCTGGGATGACTGAAGCAGAGGCAAAAGCTTCTTTGAAGGAAGGAAGGAAATTTATCTGCACCAATTATTTTTTCATTAACCGCATAGTTGCTCAAAAAGTGGAATGCTATGCAGGAGAAGGCACTCCAATAGACAAGCTCGATTTCGACTGTTGGCTTGCCATCACAAAACATCTGAAAGTTTCTGATGTTGTTTATGCATGAGATCAGTGGAAACAGTGTAGGAGCAGGATTTCTCATATGATCAAATGTGACTTTTCAATGCTAAGTACACTAAATTAAAATCTCTAAGAGCTAAATTTTTAGTGTGTGTTAATAAATGTGAGGGGATACTTTTGAGAGGGTTTGTTACTTATGGTCAAGATTTTTTCTTGGTTGCACTTAAGTGAAGGTTCAGTAAACACAACCTTTCCTTTAATGGTATTGGCTTATGTCAGTGCTGCTTTATTCTTTTTGTGTTGCCTCATTTCATTATATCAAAATGTTTTTATTTTTAATACAGTGTAGCTCTGCATTACAGTAGTATACAGCTGTTGATTAAGTTCCCATGCTCATCATCATCATCATCATCATCAGCCCTACTACACCCACTGCAGGGCAAAGGCCTCTCCCATGTCTCTCCAATTAACCCTATCCTTTGCCAGCTGCATCCACCCTTTGCCTGCAAACTTCTTAATCTCATCCGCCCATCTAACCTTCTGCCGCCCCCTGCTACGCTTACTTTCTCTTGGAACCCACTCCGTTACCCTTAAAGACCAGCGGTTATCTTGCCTTCGCATTACATGCCCTGCCCAAGCCCATTTCTTTCTCTTGATTTCGACTAGGATGTCATTAACCCGTGTTTGTTCCCTCACCCACTCTGCCCGCTTCCGATCTCTTAACGTTACACCTATCATTTTTCTTTCCATGGCTCGCTGCGTTGTCCTTAACTTAAACTGAATCAGGTAGATGGCGTAGAGGTAGAACATCCGCCTCGCGTGCAGGAGGACCGGGGTTCGAATCCTGGTGCCGCGCAATTCTCCACCGGGTTTAAAGAAAAAAAAAAAAACTCGTGTCGATGGAATTGCATAACCAGGCCTGGAGTGCGGCCTTATCTCGGTGACCAGAACCGACAACGCACTCTCTCACCAGAACAGGATTTGGCCACCCTGGTGTAGTACTTGGCCACAACCTTCTATGATCAAACCAATTAACCAATTAACCCATGCTCATAATGAGGTGCAAGTCTTGCATGCCCTCATGGCTTGAACTTGAATTCATGTTACAAAGCAGCAATGCCCTATTTACATAGAAAATGCCATTTAAGTTCAGGAATGTCTATTACGCAAAAAATCTGATTTATCTGTGGCAAAAATATTGCTGTATGGCTTATGTCCCTGTCCTGATTTCTTGACACGAACTTAGTTGTGTGTGTTCAATGTCTAGAAGCCAATGTGCATCCTTCATGGGAGCATCGTGGTCTGCACTTGTCGAGCAAGTGAATACTTGCTTGGTTGATCTCTTCGAATCTACGTTTTCATCAAATCTTCTCCATGCAGCAATGGGAAAAGGCTGTAACCTGGCAAATCAATTTTTCACAATACTCCTGTGCTGGTTATGTGACTATAGTCACCACATACTGTGGGGCAAGCCTATCCAGCATGTTCTTCCCACGAGGGCTCCAAATGGTAAGGTGAAGTAAAGGAAGGCACCAGTCTGCACACTAGTAAACTGACTGTTTATTTTATTCTCTGAGTAATATACTGTCAATTAAGCCAGAAACAAGAGAAGCAGAATAGCTGCAAAATAACTTGCAAGATATGGTAATGTTTTTGTTTTTTCTTGTATGCTGTGGAGGCAAGGCATGAGAAATCAACTTACCGGAAAAGATACTGAAGGCATGCTGACACAGCGATCGCTGTTCGTATTGATCTCAAAAGCTTCTAAAATATACATTGTTTGGTCAAGTGTTTTTAGGGGAAGCCTCCAAGGTGGAGTAAATTTGTAATAAGGGAGTAATTACTCATCGGCATCCACCAAAGCGCAGCCATACAGCTACAAAGGAAAGCCAAACAGCTTTCTTAGAAACTTCGCAGTTAAAGAAAACTTCGTCCTGGTCCGGGGTTGGAGCCCCGGATCACCACTTCACCGGAGCAGTTGCTCTACCGAGCTAACCGGGACGGCAAGCTTATGGTAGGCTGACAGCGAATCGATCAATAGCTCGAAGTGGGAGCAGGTTGTTTTTTTTTTCTTTGACTGTGAAGTATCTGAGAAAGCTGTTTAGCTTTCCTTCGTAGCCGTATGGCTGCGCTTTGGTGAATGCCAATGAGTAATTACTCCCTTATTACATATCCCTAGTTTGTTTCTGCTCAGAATATAGGTCCTTTCTGATTGTAGTGAGCAACCATTGTTTTTACTGTCAATGTTGCAATAGCCTCAGATTCGTTTGTTGTGTTGTGCGTGCAGATGCTCTTTCAGTCTTATTATGCACCTCCCTGTTAGTGCAACATATTGCCACCAGGCGGCCCCAGGTAACAGGCAGTTTTTTGGCTCGTGACGCCATCGGAGGAGGAAGCTTTTTTCGGAGATCCAGCGACTTCGTCCGAACCTAAGTGCTTTTTGGTATTTGCTCTTGTACATGCAGTAGGAACTGTAGTTTTAAATCATGTTAAGAGTAGGAAGGCTAACGCAGGTGTGTGTGTCGTAGGTTTCTGTGTAGGAATTTTGGCGGGCTTTTACGTTGCGTAGTCAGCCGGACGATAGGTCTGCAAGCTAGGAAAGTCAAGGTGGACGGGGAGTTAGTACAGTGCCAGGAGTGCGATCGTTGGTGCTATTTAGACGAGACCGTATTCGGGACCTTAGCCGAGGCAGGTGGGCTCGCTTCGCGTGCAGGCTGTGTAAGCGTTTTGAGGAGGCCGTTCGGTCGTTGAAAGGGGAATGGGCAGCTAGGATTAAGGAACTCAAAGGGGACCTGAAGGTGGAATGAGAGGAACGGATTAAGCTAGAAACTCAGCTCGCCGAGTCGCTTAAGAGGGACGGGGCTAATGCCGACCTAATGGAGCGAATTGTGGGCAAGCTGAAAGAAGCGCGGATGGAGCGGGCCTAACTAGAAGAGCAGGTAGAAGCGCTGAAATCACGGGCGGCAGGTCACCAAAGTAGCGATTTTGGTGCCACACAAGCTTGGCGTAAGACACGAGAACCATTTCAATGGTCATTGAGATTTGCCGAGTAGCAGCGACACAACTCCTTCGAGTTCGATGGCGTTTGAGAATTTCGAAGACCGTCGACTCGATGGCCATTGAAACTCGCCGTGTGACAGGGGTGTAAATCAAGACCTACTGAACTAGAGACCTACACACTTGGAGGGGTCCTATGGGACTGCGTGCGCCAACTTTCGTTAACTTTTTGGTCGTTGAGGGCGCTCGGTTGACCTGTTTACCAAGCGCCTTGTTGGGAAAAGCATTGACCTGTTGGGAAAAGCAGGCCCAGCTAGAAGAGCAGGTAGAAGCGCACAGGCCGCGGCCGGCTGCAGGGCACTCCGGTTCGGAGCAGTGTCAGGTGGGGACGAGGCTCGTCGATCCTACAGCCCTGTAGTGCAGCAGGCTTTGAGTGTGGACGACAGAGAGGTAAAAACGGGCACGGTGATGCTCAACAGTAGTGTACGGTGGAGGGAGAGACAGCTAGCATGATCCGGAGAGCAACAGTCACAGTCAGGAAGGAAGCGGTTAGAGCGCAGAAGGGTTCTGGTAGTCGGTGACTCGAACGTAGCGAGGGTTGAGGAAGGCGTTTTGACGACACTGAAGGCGGACAGGCAGGTGGAGGACCCGTCAGGGAAGTGCATGGTAGATGCAATGGCCAAAGCCCAGGAGGTGGTAGCTAGGGACAACGTGGATAGCGAGCACCTTGTCGTTATCCATGCTGGTCTAAATGATGTGCTGAAGGGGAGGAGCCAGGACCTCGAGAAGCAGTTAGAAGTGGGGAAGCATAGGTTCAGAGAGGCCTCTGAGAGTGTGCATGTGACCGTATACACAATCCCAGAGGCAGTCTAGCGGAAAGGAAAGGAAGGTCGTTGAGGCTAACCGTGTAATTAGATTAATGAGCCAACGACTAGGATATGCGGTAATGGAAGGTAACAGCAATGTGTACGTGGTCAGCTTCCACCGTTTTGCACAGGATGACATTCACTACGGTGGTGCCACTGGCAAGAAGGTAGGTAGTAGGATAAGTCGCCAGGCAACAGCTTTTTTTTTGGGGGGGGGGGGGGACCCAGAGCTCTGAGGGAACCTGTGTAGACAAAGAAGAACCAAGGTCAAAGACACGATGGAGCCATAGAAAAAAGACACAAGCGCCAGGGCGAAGTTAATTCAGATGTAAGTTGAATTAATATGCAAGGTGGTAGGAATAGGCTGATATGGGAGGAAATAGAAAAACAGTTAAGGCAGGAGGAATTAATGGTATATGGCTTAGTGGAAACGCATCTTAGAGACATGAAGCAACCACCCTTTAACCTAGACTACGCATGTGAATATTGCAATAGAACAGAGGGCAGCAGAAAGGGGGTGGAATTACAATATATTGCAAGCGACATTGATGAGCTAGGAGGACAGGGCGAGATAATTATATTAGGTGACATGAATGCACACATAGAAGACCTGGATGGGTACACAGATTAGACAGGAAGCATGCTGCTGGATGTGTGTGACAGGCATGATTTAGTTGTATGCAACAGTACCGAGAAGTGTGAAAGGCTCATAACATGCGAGGCAGGGAGTCTGCACTCGACGATAGGTTATGCACTTATGTCACATAGGATGTGTAGTAGATAAGGGGTAATGAGCATAGATGAACATGGTTGCAGAAGTCTAGGTAGTGACCACAAATGTATAAAGTTGAGTTTCAGAAGAGAAACCAATGCAGGATTGAAGCGAGATGAACAATCAGAGGGGAATTTTCACTCAAAATTGGAGCCAGCAGCTGAACAAACAGAGAAAGTAGATTTTTGAGGATAATGAAACAAATTGGACTTATACCAAATTAACTCGATTACTTGAGCTATAGCTAGCTAAGGTGCGAGTCAAGCCAAAATGGAAAAGACCCGATCCCAAGAGTTGGTGGGATGAGGAGGTCAAGAAGGTGATAGAGAAACGTGGGGAAGCGTTGAGGGAAGACAGATATTCCAAGAAGGGGAGGGGGAGCCAGAAGCTGAATTAGACAGAAAATGGGATACCTTCATAAGGTGTAGAAGGGAAGCATCCTATTGGATTAATGAAAAAATTAGAAGGAAGGGTGCCCAATGGATGTCAAAAGTAAACAAAAAGGATAGAAAATCAGCTCAGAGATTCTGGAAACATCTAAATGCAATGAGTAATAAGACTAGGCTAGAGCAAAGGTTTATTTTTAGAGATCAGGGTATTCGACTAGAAGGGGATGAAGCGATAAAACACATAGGAACAAGGATGACAGAAAAATTCTCAGAAAGAAATGTTGCACGTAATTTATCGAAGGATGATAGACCGGTTACTGCAATAGCTTCACTTGAGCAAAGAGAGTGGGAAAGGGCAGAGAAGAAGGTTCCTAGTGGCACATCAACAGGACCAGATGGTATTCCGATTATGTTATAATAAAGAAGCTAGGACCAAAATCCAAGCAAACATTAATACAGGTAGTGAATAAATTGATAATGGATGGGAAAGTCTTCGATGAATGGCGATTATGTAGAATAATCATTATATATTAGGGGAAGGGGGACAAAGTTGACGTAAGTACCTACCGTCCCATAACAGTGACATCTGTGGTTTACAGGGTGGGGATGCAGATTATAAAGGACAGATTGCAGGCTTGGGTGGAGAACGAGGGGGTGCGAGGGGAACTAGAAAATTGGCTCCGGAAACAAAGGAGGTTGGAGGACAATCTATTTTCATTGACGCAGTGTATACAGATTGCTGAAAAGGAACACAGGCCCTTATGGCTAGCATTTCTGGATATTAGGGGGCCTACGATAACGTTATTCAAGAGCATTTGCGGGACATACTGGGCACATTGGATGTGGAAGATGGAGTATTTAACCTTTAAAAGGTATATATAAAGGTAACAGAGTGCTTATAAAATTGAAAAAGAAATGTATCAGGGCCTGTAGAGATACAGCGGGGGCTTAGGCAAGGATGTCCTCTTTCTCCTTTGTTGTTCATGTTGTACCTGCAAGGGCTGGAGACCAAGCTAGAGAGGAGCGGACTAGGCTTCAACCTTTATTTTTTAAAGCGAGGAGAATGTGTTAAACAGTCATTACCGTGACTAATATACGCCAATGAAATAGTGCTAATGGCTGACAACAAGGAAGATTTACAGAAGTTGATAGACATATGTGGTACAGAGGGAGATAGATTAGGTTTCCAGTTTAGTAAGGAAATACCGGCAGTCATGATATTTAATGATGAGAATACAGGAGTTCATGCTAGAATTAGTGGATGAGTACAAGTATCTTGGGGTGTGGATAAATAACGGTGCTGAGTATCTGACAGAGCATGAAAAATATGTAATGAATAAAGCTAGTAGGAGTGCAGCTGTCATGAAAAACAGGGCACTGTGGAATTACAATAGGTATGAAGTGGTAAGAGGAATCTGGAAAAGGGTGATGGTTCCTAGCCTCACTTTCGGTAATGCGGTCCTGTGCATGAGACTGCAGATGTTCAAGCAAGGTAAGAAATTAAACAACGCGGCATAGGGAGGCTAGCTTTAGGAGCACATGGCAATACACCAAATCAGGGGGTACAGGGTGATATGGGATGGGCGTCGTTCGAAAGCTGCAGATTAGCTAGCAGTAAGATAGCATTTGAGGAGCCGTTGAGAAAAATGGGGGAAAAGCAGTGGCCTAGGAAAGTTTTCAGATACCTGTATATAAAGAATGTTGGCACGAACAGGAGAAAGCGAACTAGAAAATTGACGAGCAAATATCTGGACAGCAGTAGGGGGGGGGGGGGGGGGTCAAATAAGAAATTATCGGTTAAGAAAAAGGTTAAAGAAACAGAGAGAGCTCTTTGGAAAACAGGGATGATGATGAAATCGGCACTGGGAACATACAGGATCTTTAAGCAGGAAATTGCCAAAGAAAACATCTACGATAATTGTAAGGGAAGCTCTTTGATGTTTGAGGCCAGGACTGCAGTTTTGCGGACTAAGACATATAGAGTCAGGTACCACGAGATAGACACGTTGTGCGTTGCGTGCGGAGAGGAGGAGGAAACGGCTGAAGACTTGATACTCTTCTGTAAAGGGCTTCGCTCTACAGTGGAAAGCAGCGGGGCTGATTTACCGAAGGCATTGGAGTTTAAGGACAGTGAAGGGAAGTAGATTTTAAGCGGGTAGAAGCAACCAAGCGAAGGTTATCTTATTGGCGGCTAAGATTAAGAGAAGAGTAAAATTTCATTTGTCATGGCTAGGTGGCTTGAGCCACCGACCGATTTTAAGGGTTCAGCCTTATCCATCCACCCATCGATGAATGTTTGTCATTGTCATCATCATCGTCTGCTTTTCACAAATGATTTTTCTCCTCTCACTGCCTCCCTGTGCTTTGGTCCTCTTATTATTTTGAAAGCTAGTAATGAACGATGCAAATATGACATTTCTTTAAATCCTAGCGGTGAACATTCTGTTTGCGCACATGCATGCGGGAGACTTTCTGGCATCTTTGCTAAGGCACTGGATGAATAATGAATACCCAAAACGTAGACAAATGACAAAACTATTATATCCTTGAAGTAAAACAACCGACGCTACTTGCTCAACAGGTTAACTGTAGCGCCATTCCGCCCGTAGCTCAAGCCACCTAGCCATGACTTATGAAATTTTACTCTTGTCTTGCTTTTAGCCACCAATCATATAACCTTCGCTTGGTTACTTCACAGACTCGCTTTAAATCTACTTTCCCTTCACTGTCGTTAAACCCCCAATGCCTTGGGTAAATCAGCCCCACTGCTTTCCACTGCAGGGTGAAGCCCTTTACACAAGTGTTCAGCCGTTTCCTCCTCCTCTCCGCGCGCAGTGCACAAAGTGTCTATCTCGTGGTACCTGACTCTATGTCTTAATCCGCAGAACCCCAGTCCTGGCCTCAAACAACAAAGAGCTTCCCTTACAATTATCATAGATATTTTCTTTGGCAATTTCCTGCTTAAAGATCCTGTATGTTCCCAGAGGGTCAGCTGACAGCGCCGCCATACGGCGGATTCATGCATGTTCTACAGGAGGCATTGGTTCGAGGCTACTTAGAAGTCTTATGGTGTCTTCGGCTGACGGCACTCGTGGCGTTTTCTGCGCACTCGTGCGCTGCCGTACGTTCGGCTGGGACGAGCACGACACGAGTGAGCGCCACCGCGCCACCGTGAAGACTGACGGTGGAGCGCGGTGCAATCCCGTCGTGCAGCGCGCGCTAGCAGGCGCCGGGCGAGCCGGCAGCAGACGACTCGGCGAACGTCTCCTGCAGCTTCAGTACCGCATTCCAAATGCAGCGGAAAGAGCAAATTGACAATAAATGTCGCGCTCGCTTTCTTCTTGCATTGTTGGAGTCCAGTAGTTAATCGGAAAGTGAAGATGTGCTAGTCTCCGCTATTCGTGAGCATGGTCGCCTGTATCAGCGGTCGAAAGTGGAGAACTTCGCGATCAGCGTAGTGCCGCAATACAGCGATGAAGAGGTACGTTTAATAACGGCAGTTCGTTGCGTCTATCTGTTGTGCCCCGCTGCTTGGTCTTTTTGTTCATTTTAATTTCTTTCATGTGTCTATTTTCAGTTCCGGAGGCATTTTCGCCTGACCAGAACGACTTGCAATTTGTTGACGACGCAGTTTGAAGACTCAAGCTGGTTTCTAAAAAATTATTGGCATGGCGGAACACCTCAGAAGACAGCCGAAGAACACGTTTTGTCCTTTCTGTGGTAAATGACCACGTAAAGAATTATCGTTGAAAGCGCAAAACATATATGCGTTTGCACGATTCCTTTTCATATGTATGTTCACAGGCGTTCCCAGTCACTCGAATGCTTGACTCGTTTTTGAAGGTATGCTGGTAACAAAGCCACCTTTAGATCTGTAGCACAGCTGTTTGGAATGGCAGAGAGCACACTGCATAGTGTGGTGGACAGAGTTGCGGGCTTTTTGGAGGACGTTGCTCCAATGTACATAAGGGTGCCCGGAACAGAGGCAGAGAAGCTCCAGACGAGCTCTGACTTCAAAGCGGCAAGTTTGCTTTGCTGCAGATTTAGAAAATATGTGCTTTTTTTTTCTGGTACAATTATTGCGCTAAGGCAGGTGCATTTCCAATTTTTGAATGGCGTGTATATGCTTGGTGATAATTCAAAAGGTGATTGTTTATATCTTATCTTTCACTGTTTATTAGTTCGTGGTTATGTTTGAGCTGCAACTATAGGTCATGCCTTCATACGTACGAGACCGAATGAATGGTAAATCAACTGCAAGCACGATGAAGTGGCAGGGATGGTTTATCGCATGCGTCTTTCTATAAGAAGATTGGGACCGCGCTGTATAGATTTAACCACGCGTACTTTCACGTGATTATTTAGCTGAAGGATCGATCCTCGCGCGCCTCATAATCGTTAGCGCATTGTGATATAGCGGTGCCTGTCCCGTTGTTTTCTTTTTTTTAGATCGCTGGATTTCCAGACGTTCTGGGAGCTATTGACGGCACCCACATTCCTACACGGTGTCCAGACAACAGAATCAAGGCCAGTTTTGTCGACAGGCATGACATGCCTACCTATGCCCTCCAAGGAGTTTGCAACGAGAGAAAAATGTTTACAGACGTGTTTTGTGGTCCCACAGGACGGTTCCACGACGCCAACGTATACAGTTACTCTTTCTTGAGTGAGAAGTTGCCTGCAGCATGTGAAGCGGGCCGCTTCCATGTTCTCGGAGATGCAGCGTACCCTCTTCGCGAGTATATAATGACGCCGTTCCGCGGCCACGGACACATGACTTCACTAGAAAGGAGATTCAACTTCAAATTGAGCCAAACGCGAGCACGGATCGAGAACACTTTCGGAATTCTGAAATGCAGATTTCGGCAGTTGCTGCACCTCGAGTTTCACGGCTTGGAGAGGACCACAAAATTCATTATCGCCTGCTGTGTGCTACACAATATTTGCATAATGAACAGGGATGAGAACCATGAAGAAGTACAGTTGGCAGACGACCACAGCACCACCAACAACACGCCACCAGGTGAGACCACGACAGAGAGACTGCTGAGGCAACTTGGCGAATTGAAAAAGCGCGCTTTGGCGCAATCTTTTTCTTGAAGACAAGGACATAAATGCAACGTATGGAAGGCTTTTATTTTATTTATCAAAGAGAAAAGCCGAACGCAAAAACACTTCGGAGCTCAATACACCAACTAGAAAAGTCGTACATCTTTTGAGAGGAGGCTTCTGATTAGCTCCATCTTTCCTTTGTGCCTTCTCTCCCTGGCCTGCTCCTTGTCCTTGTGTATATTCCAAAGAACCTCGCCAAAAGTGAGCCTTGTTTTTTTCGCGGCTGGAGGCGCAGTCTCCGCAGTGTCAGCGTCAGTACGTGGTGCTGCTACACTGGCCGCCCCGTTGTCTGATGTGCCGGCCTGGCTTGTACTCGGTGCCGGTGTCATGCGCTCAACGCGCCCCGCACCTCGCAGTATCTCGGGGCATACACTGTAGTCTACCGTAGCCACCATGGCCATTTCCTGCGCAAAAGGAATTTCTACAGGACTTGCCCCGCTCTGTCTGTTGTGCTTTCGCGCGTTCACGTACTTCATCTTCACCGTCTTGAAGC
Source organism: Amblyomma americanum (assembly GCF_052857255.1). NCBI lineage: Eukaryota > Metazoa > Arthropoda > Arachnida > Ixodida > Ixodidae > Amblyomma > Amblyomma americanum. Next base: position 79,315,461 of record NC_135504.1, on the reverse strand, counting down.
GGTTTTCACACTGTAACGCGGTTCTTTTCTTTCCTGTCACTGTTTCCACTTCTGCCGCGATCGCAGCCCACATGCTTTTTTTGTCCTTGAATTTCCTCATGGGGCCCACGTCGGGCATGTAAAGAGCAACTTTTTCAAGAAGTAGGCGTGTTTCTTTGTCGTCCCACACGGAGACGAATTCTTTGCCGGAAGGCCCTCCATCTGTAACAGATATGACATACTGTATACTATATTTGTATACTGTACTCCATTGTATAGCACAAATCATGTTCTTTTTAAATACGCATATGCGTTGCAATGGGTCTCACTCATTTTTTTTTCTTTACATATAAGGTTAGTTTAATTTTTGTTCTTTGCATGTTCGCCGTGGTTATTTTCATTTCAATGACGTTTTTAATAAACTGAACCCAAAACGAGCTCTGTGTGTGTGTGTCATTTAATTGGCTGCTTAAATAACACAGCACGTGAGTTGAACGCTGCCAAAACAATGAATAAAGGGGTTGCAATGAATTTACAAAACACAATTGCAAAAATTTTATTTTATGTTGAATTTAATTGCTGAACCTCATTTATAATGTATGCGTCCTGCAATCCAGGGGCGAACAACGGGTCGGGGACTTGCCATGCATGGGCAAACCGCATCCTTCACCGTTTTTTTCTTTGGACCGAAAAATTTGATGACATGCAATTGAACAGATTATACTATTCCCTAACCGTCCCCTCCATGCATTGCCAGATATGAATCCGGCCTCGGCATACGCGTTAGGTAACGCCCATTTCAGGTCATTTCAGAAAACGATGTCTTCATTGAAGATCAGATATTTTAATTAACATCGATTGCGTGGCTGCTAACACTGAAAGATGACAGAAGAACATGCGTGGCACAGCAATATTCGAGAAGTACACCGACCTTCACGGCGTGCCCCTGCTACGTCGCGCTCTTCACGAATGGTTTCAGTAGTCTGCTTTACGGGCATACTGCAAACTCTGGGAGAAGGCGAAATCAGGTTACGAGTCGAGTTGCCATACCTGCAAGTAAAATATTTTTTTCCCTGTTCTCTGAAATTCGTTTATTGATGTCGTTGTGACTTTGAGTCAGCTTTAAACACTTTCACGACTCCTGTAACTCGATGTCCCATTTTTGCACGCTCCAATTTAATGATGCAAAATATGCGGCAGCTTTAAACAGGCGTCTTACCTGCCAAGTCATCCCGTCTGGATGTCTCTTGGCCCTGTTGAAGTGTTGCTATGACCTCTTGCACTTTAGATGGATCTAATATTCAATGACAGAAAAGCACGCACAAATATTAGCAACCCATGAAAAGCCAGGCTGGCCCCTTGCAGTCCAAGTTCATTTCATTCCCCATCCCGTATCCTTCAAATAAAAGTTTTTTTTTTCTTACCTGCCTGAAGAGTTTGCAGTTCTTCGTTTGTAAGCTCACATTTAAAACATTTCCCGTCGACATATAGCTGAACTGAATTCATTGTGCAGCGGCACCAGCAACACTTCTCACATGCGATGACTTTTGCTGAACTGTCGTCTGGTGAACTCAAATTCCGCGCGAGCTTCGCAGATGGCGCTCGAGGTGAAAAAAAACAAGCGATTGCGGGTCGGTAGGCTGGAAACGCTGATTGGCCCAAAAAAAGTGACGTCACGCCTCTAACGTCATGGTCACGTTACTTTTAATGACGTCATGTCCGGTTGGGGACAGACACATTTTCCTTAGAGTTTTCTCAGAATTCCCCACGTTTGTGACAGCGTGCGCGGGATAAAGAAGCGCAACGTTACCTCCACCCCACCCAGTTCGACCACTTTGCCGAGCGGGGTGCAGTTGAAGAACCCTTGCCTAAATGCTCCCGCCATTCACGTTTACCCCCCGCCTCCCCTCCCCCCCCCCCACCCCCCCCCCAAGACACTTTCCCGAACTCGGATGTTTTGTCGCCTTTTTATTTTTATTTTTTGTGTTTGCATGCACAGTGCACATGTCTCTACTTAAGCAAACTGCGCCGCTGATTCCACATTGACTATTCCTGCCGAAGAGGCTCCAGGGAAGTGTCCTGCCATGTCTGCGCTTTATTCTGTTTTTTTTTTACTCGTTTTGGCCGGGGGCACGCGCGTACACGCATCTCCGCGAATCCGCCACCGTCTGTTTCTGTACTCGCCGCCGCTCTGCCTTGAGGGGCGACCATTCTCCCCTCCCGCTCCTCGTGTTCCTTTAATTCTTTCTCTTTTTTTCTGCAAGCTCCCAGCGGCTTTTCGGTGGACAGGGTGCGACAGCGCGTATTCTTTTTCTATTTATTACTCTTTCTCCCTTTTCTAGTATTTTTCTTTTCTGTCCATCTTCTTTCCAGCACCCGATTGCTTGCTGCTATTTTCATGTGGCGGACATGTGTGCCAATTACAACTCCTCAAGAACGGGAGGAAGATCGCTGTAACTTCAGTCTTGAGAAAGGACAGCAGTCTTGAGAATGGACAGGCTCTGTCCGAAATGTCGACTCCAAATAAATCTGTCTAAATGAAGCGTCTCTCAACTTTGCATATATATATTTAGTTACCCTAGATGTAGTGTCTCTGTACACAAACATACCGCATGATGATGGCATCCGATTCTGGTCGCATCCTATGGAAAACACAAAAACGATGATGCTCCTAGCCAAATTAAGTACCATCGCTGCACTTACTGATCTGGTCCTCAAGCTCCACTTTTTTGAATTCAACAACTCATTTTACCTACAAACGAGTGGTACCGCTATGGGAACGAAAATGGCCCCAAACTATGCCAACATATATATGCATAGCATTGAATCGGAGTTTATCCGCTCATACCCAAGAAAAACGGCTTTTTACAAACGCTTCCTAGACAACATATTCATGGTATGGACGAAAACAGAGGACCAATTCATCCAGTTTATTTCAGCATTTAACAACGTACATCCAAACATCTGTTTCACACACCCTTACTCCACCAGTCAAATTAATTTCTTGGACGTCTCAATTCGAATGGAGAAGGGTGCCTTAATCACCAGTGTCTATAGAAAGCCCACGGATAGGCAACAGTACCTTCATTAGAAGAGCTGCCACCCACGCCACTGCAAAACTTCAATTCCATATTCCCAAGCCATCAGATTCAAACGGATCTGCTCACGACCAGAAGACTTCGAAAAAAATTCTAGCCGTATGCGGGAGGTTCTGGGGGACCAATGCTATCCGGCCTCCATTATTGATGATGCCGTTACGAAAGCGGAAGCAACATATCGTAATGAAATGTTTGGGGATCCCCCATTAGCAACCGCAAATGAACACCGCTCTAATCTCGTCTTAACCTTCGCAAACAACCTTCCTAATGTCAACAAAACTCTAAAAAAAACATTTCAACATAATCGAACAAAACGATCGACTGTCAAAAATTTTTCCAACAGTTCTACAGGTTACTTACAGACTACCAAAAAACATGCAGAATTATGTAGTTCACTCTACTGTCAATAAGTAAAACCCTGTGGTTTGCCTACCTTGCAGGAAGAATCGCTGTCAAGTTTGCCAGCACATGCGGACAACAACACTAGCTCAAAGCACACACTCTAACTTCAAACACTCCATCCGTGAAAACTTGAACTGTGGCAGTAGTAACGTAGTATGCATGCTCGAGTGTGGCGATTGTCAGATGCAGTACATTGGCCAAACAGAGAATTCCTCCCGAATTAGATTCAACAACCACCGCGCGCACCCCAGATCTGTTTCTCTCCTCCCCCTGGCGAAACATCTTTCCCAGGAAGGTCACGAGTTTCACAAACTGGAAGTTACGCTGCTACAGAGCGGCTTCCAAAATGCCCGTGAGCGTGAGCAACGAGAGTCATACTTTATATATCAGTTTAATACTGTGCAGGCCGGTACAAATGAAAACCCTGGTACTCTCTCCCCACTTCAGAGATCATAGTCCTAGCCCTACTGAAATTCACAGCACCCGGACTGCATCGCCTGAGGTCATGCCAATTTGCGTGCTTGCTTCCACATGCCGCCCTTCTCCTCCCCCTGCCAGTCTTTCTTGCCCATGACCAGAGAAAACAGTTATGAGAGCAAAGCATATTGCCTATTCCCCCCCTCAACTTTTTATATTTTTATATATTTTATTTATTTCTTTTTTCCTGCTTTGCAGATAATAGAGCGTGATGCTCCATATAGGGCAGTAACCCATTGCCATAACGCACACTTGGGTGATTTCGCGCCTTCGTTCCCCATTTTCTTTCTGTTACTCTCCCCTCTCTCTCAGTTTTTAGGAAGGAGCCCTCTTTTTGTCTCCGCGACGGAAGGCGGGCGGAGGCACCTTCGACGCATCTTCGCGTTTCGTAACTTCACTTAATTGAGGTCTCCTTCGTTTTAAAATTGCGCTCGTGGCGGGAGGCGTTCTGGAACAACGCTGACCTCCGACGCCGCGCGATTGCAGAAGCATCTATAGCTTTGCGCCGGGATGCAGGAAACTCAGGCGCCAGACGCCTCTAAGTAGGTAGAAAACAGTGCCTTCCACTGGTTCCATGGTATTGGTGGCTGATCCGGGGTTTTCAGGAATGTACGAGGGGGCGTAAGATCCCGTGAAACTCATAGTAAAGATTTACCTCGTCGGCACGTTGTTGTATTGTAGATGCAAGATCGAACGACACACCGGAGCGAGCGATGTCATGCTGACGCCAAGTTTCCTCCGACCCCCCCCCCCCCCCCCTCTACTTTTCCTGCGTCACGTATACGCGGTGTCAAGCAACATGCATGAGACTGAAACTGAAACTCTGAAGAAGAGAAAATGAAAGTAAGAGAATTGAATTTGAAAATAAGAGAAGAGAAACTGAAACTGCCGCACAGTTCATTACCTGATGGACACAACAGTATCACGTATTACTTAACGTCTTCATAAAACCACTGTTTGTTCGTCTATACCATTAGCAGCATTAGCATATGTTTGCTATTAATGACACCCAGGTAATGAACATGATTTACCAACTTAAGTAGTGTTGGTTCTGGTGTAACGCACGAATAATTTATAGACATGCCTTTGTGTATACGCCAGAAATTAAATTGTGAAGCAAGCCTTGAAACTGCCTACCTGATGGACACAACAGTATCACGTATTGCTTAACGTCTTCATAAAACCGCTGTTTGTTCGTCTATAACATTAGCAGCATTAGCATATGTTTGCTATTAATGACACCCAGGTAATGAACATGATTTACCAACTTAAGTAGTGTTGGTTCTGGTGTAACGCACGAATAATTTATAGACATGCCTTTGTGTATACGCCAGAAATTAAATTGTGAAGCAAGCCTTGAAACTGCCTACCTGATGGACACAACAGTATCACGTATTACTTAACGTCTTCATAAAACCGCTGTTTGTTCGTCTATAACATTAGCAGCATTATCATATGTTTGCTATTAATGACACCCAGGTAATGAACATGATTTACCAACTTAAGTAGTGTTGGTTCTGGTGTAACGCACGAATAATTTATAGACATGCCTTTGTGTATACGCCAGAAATTAAATTGTGAAGCAAGCCTTGAAACTGCCTGTGCATTTCTAATCAAAAAAGGAAAAAAAATTATCTTGCTTTCATAGCATGCGTGTCATCTATATCAGATGTGATTGTAATCTTGAGCTATAACTTGAAATGACCCATGCTGGCTGCCATGAAAAATCACTTTTTTAATTGTTCAACAAACCTCATAACTCATTTATGTCACGAAAGGAATGAAATGCTTCACTTATGTCTCATTGCTTTGGTACAGTCATGGTTCATTATGCAATGTAAAATCTGATTTAGGAATATTTTGTTACTTGTTGCATGGTTTGTTCCTGAAATTCAGCACATCCGCCAGGGTTGCGTTCCCGCGTGGTTTTCTTTTTTGTTAATTGAGTACAGATGAATAGCCACCGGATTCTTCGCCGATCGCCCAGTGTGGGTATGTGCGATCTGTTGATAGGCTAACAACAACAGCAACATTGGCCAGGCTATCAGCTTCCGCAAGTTAGGTTCACGCAAGCTCCGCTTCAGGTTGATCTGATCTCCTTGCAACGAGTTGCTGATACGCAGGCTGACCCCGTCTTCTATTACGACCATATTTACCCGTTCCATGCGAAACATATGCCCGCAAATATCCTAAATGGTCTTCTTTCTGAACACCTACACAATTTTCCTCATCATACTGTTCTCTCCACTGATGCCTCCGGCAGCTGTCAGAAGGCGGAGATTGGGATATATTCGCAGGATCTGGCTTGGAGCTATTCCGTTCGTATCCCGGATTATACTTCTAAATTCTTCGTAGAGTTTTTGGCTATTGGTTTGGTTCTTCTCAAAATTCCCAGACATGTAGCACGGGTTCTTATTCTTGCAGACTGCCTTTCAGTTTCAGGCTCTCTCCAAAACTCCGGAAAACCTTTATTGAATCGGCCGCTTAGGTTTTTTGTTCCGTGCACAGTGCGTGAGATCCGCTTTGTCCGGGTACCTGCAGGCATTCGGGTGTCTTTTTTTAACGAGGTGGCTGATTTATTGGCAAGGCCAGCTCTCAGCGCTCCTGTAATCTTAATTTATCCCGTCCCTCACATCATTCTGTTGGAAACTTCACGTTTCCAGTGGTTCTAACATATTTCAGCCAGCTTGAGTGATCCGTTGCTCAATACCGTGGATTTTCACCACTTAAAGTACCCATGGAATGTCCGGTGGTGTAAATCAAGGCGTTTTGAGGTGTCAATGACGCTTCTGCGATGCAGAATCCCTCACTTAATAATAATTGGTTTTTGGGGAAATGAAATGGCGCAGTATCTGTCTCATATATCGTTGGACACCTGAACTGCGCCGTAAGGGAAGGGATAAAGGAGGGAGTGAAAGAAGAAAGGAAGAAGAGGTGCCGTAGTGGAGGGCTCCGGAATAATTTCGACCACCTGGGGATCTTTAACGTGCACTGACATCGCACAGCACACGGGCGCCTTAGCGTTTTTCCTCCATAAAAACGCAGCCGCCGCGGTCGGGTTCGAACCCGGGAACTCCGGATCAGTAGCCGAGCACCCTAACCTGTGAGATGCAGAATCCCTGACTTAAATTTGTACTTACGCAGATACGGGTTCCCTGCGACAAACCTTTGTGTCTCATGTGGGCAAGTTGAAACATTAGACCATTTTCTCCTCTCTTGCCGGCGGTTGTTCAAGGAAATCAGTATTTGGAGGTCCCTCTTCCAGTTCTTCTCTCGTTCGGTGCGAGCGCCAAGGAATTCCCGTTAAGCAGTGTTTGTGGCTACCTTCATGATTACATAAGTGCAACTGATCGGTTACCTTGTTAGCTGTATACAAAATTCTGTCTCATGTCCGAAATGCTTGGTTCTATTCCTAGTAATTCATATTTCTTAAATTTAATTGAATTTTCCTATCTTTATCTTGATTCAGTCTTCTACGCCGCCGCCTCACGTCTTTTTTCCCGTGCAAATACTTCATTGGCAAATCTCCACTGTACCTTGGCCAATCCCTCCGCCTGGGTATGTGCCATATTTACTGAGGTGAAGAAGAAGAGTGTGGACTACAAATACTATCTGTACTTGTGCTCTATGTGTTTTTTTTTTTGTCTGTTTGCAATGTAAGCCATTACTAGGTGGAAAGGCATGCACGTAATGGACATACCCTGTGCACATGAATGGGGAAAGCTGGCCATGGTTGTCCAAGCATTGCCAAAAAAGCAACGGGACCTTCAAGAAACAGGATAGGGTTGTGACCCCTCACAAGCAATGATTTTTATACAATTTGAAAATGTGGCCATTTACAGCACTCCCGTGGTTATATTCTTGCAAAACAAGCCAGCTCATTTAGGCGGAACCATTTTTAGAGGCTACCAAAAAGGAACATGTCAAAAAGTTACACATAGCATCCTGTTTCATTGATGTTGTTTATATGTGTGGTAAACGATATGAACAAGCATCTCTTTGTTGGTTAACTGCTTTGCTATCCACGCACTGTCATGCAGTACATACACAATCACAGTTCAGTGACTGCAGAGCGGTCTGCAACCAGTAACTTGCAACTATACTATGCAGCAAGCTTCTTTGCACGGTATTTGTTATATTTATCGAACGATGAGATGGAATTGGTATGGCTATTTCTACACAGTGCATTTCCTAGAGACCCCTTTCTGCCATACTGTACTTTTTACCCAAAAAGCTTCCTACAGAGTCATTTAAATTGCTACGTATAAAGATGTTTGTAGCAGGTGTGTGAGCCCGAACAAAAAAAATGATTTAATTTTCCTTAATTCTTCAGTATTCCTGATTATCACGACATGGGCGTCTATATGTTGGTACAACTTTTTTCAGGTATTACAACTGATGTACCGGTGTGTTTGGTACTAATTCATCTTCAGACCTTTCATGTCTGTTGGGTAAAAAAAAACGAAATAATAGTTGGCTGCATTAGTTTTCACTGAGATAACTAGCATCACACAGCATGCTCTTGAAATTCCTCTAGCTGTCTGTAATTGGCTTCATTGTATAGCTTCATACTTGTTTAATTTAAACTCTGCACACTGCTCTTTTCACCGCACATGGCGACATGGCACGCGGAGCCCCGTGGGAATGGGCGAGGAGGATTCAGAGGTCGGCTGCTACTTCCCTGGAATCCAAACACAGCTATAGGCACCTGCAAGTCACGGTTAATTTCGGAAAGGCAGCTTTCCCCGCTTCCTTTCGTCGTCTTGTCCGTCGTGCGTCGCGTGTCGCGGCGAACCCGACAAAGGGGAGGCCATCAACCCCCTTCCCCTCCCCCTCCCCTCCTGAAGCAGAGGAAAGATCCCACAAATAGTTTCCTAGAGAGGTCCTTTTTTTCCCTGCGGTGAACGAGGGGTCAAACGACAGGCCCAACCAGTGTGAGGCAACGTTCTCTGTTCATTCTAGAGACGCAAGCTTACACTGCAAAATGAAACCTTGTCTTTCTCTTCCAAATGCAATTTCATTTCATTTTTACAAAATGCAAGTTACATACTACAGAGATGCAAGGGCTAAAAGCTGCTAAAAAGCAGCTTGACTGGGCCCAAGCACCTCTGAAATGGCAGTACACGACAAACGCACTTCAAACAAAAAAAATGTTTACATATACGTATAAAAAGCATTAAAATGTTTACGTGCTCTTAACGCAGCGCTATCCACGTTCTTTTATTGATGACGCCATAAGCAGAGCTTCAGATCTGAACCGTAGTCTAATACTCCAGGGCACCGAAGAGATAACCGAAATGATTACACTACAAACCTTATTCTCACATTTAACAGTAACGCACCGAACATAAACAGAATTCTTAATAAGCACTTTAATATTCCCCAGCAAAGTCAACGACTATCGAAAATATTTACATGCGCACCCCGCGTGATTTACAGGCGTGCCAAAAACATTCAGAACCATCTAGTCCACTCCAAGGAACACAAAACCCCAAAATATGGATGCCAGCCCTGTGGTAAATGTCGCTGCAAAGTTTGCAAGCACATGAAGACTACGTGTTTCGCAACTAGTACGAGGTCAGTTTTCCAGCATTCAATCAACGGCAAGTTTGACTGCGACTCATCAAACATTATTTACCTTCTTGAATGCACTGTGTGTAACCAGCAATACATAGGAGAGACAAACACTGCAATCCGCATTCGATTTAACAACCACCGAGCACACACCAAGTCTCTCCCCAATCTTCCCCTATCCAAGCATGTAAACTCAGGACACCCATTTGACCAACTAAAAGTAACAATTATTCAAGGGGGCTTCAAAAACAGGCGAGAACGTGAACAACGTGAATTCTATTTTATCCACAAGTTTAATACTATTCAAGAATGTCCTAACGAAAAGCCTGGAATCCTTTCTTTTATTCACGACCTCCAAACAAAATAATACTGCACCTCTCGTTAAATGGCTAACTCAGATATACCCTTTATAACTCCTAGAGTATATCCCAGGCAATCATACCCCTCCTTACTTACACTATCCTGCCTCGTGCAGTATTAATAAGCTTTGACGTTCTTTCCTTACTTTTTTCCGACAATTTGAAATCTTTGTACATAGCTAGCCCAGCCCTCCTCCACTACAACCAAGTATTCCCGACGAAGTCGGTTCAACGACCCGCCCAGGGAGAGGGGTGCACCGTTCAGTGAAACCCAGACCCCCTGAGTAAGTTCTTACACATGTGCTCGTTAACGTAGCCCACTCCTTCCTTAACGTTCTAGCCCTCGGCTCACCGGAAATTAGTGAGACCCCCAAAAGGCGCCTGGTATGGCCTGTTCGTCGCTGCCAGTGTCATTTGCGCAGCGGCGCCTCTTTGGCCACGCATCTGCAGCGGCGCCCATCTTTGTGTTTGTGCATTTTGTTTGTGTCTTGTTTGCACGTTTTGCTTTCGTACGCCTGTGGTTGCCGCGCTGCCCATATCGCGGGCACCGTCTTCCTCTCCCTTTCTCTCGTTTCGCCATCTCCTTTTTTTACCCCGTCCTTCCTTACTAGAATAGTTCCCCCCCCCCCTTTTTTTCTTTTCTTTCTATTTTTTGCTTCCTCCCCCAATCTTGTCCCTGTCTGCTCCCCACACGCCTATCTTTATTTTTTTTTATTTTTTGTTCAATTTTTTGAACTGCAATGAAAACAATGAGCATGTATGTTCACTAACAATAGTTTACAGACGCATGAAAACAAAGAGAAGACCCGAGAAAATAAAGAGAAAAGAAACACTCAATAGGCATACATGGCACCGGCAGACAACAAAGGAACATTAAATGCAACCTGGCTATATATTAACAAAATACATTTTTAACTCGCTTGGTTTAACACTATCCAAAACTTTGTGCTTATTAAGAGTGGTCGGTAAATTGTGTTCAAGCGTTTGTAGTTTATAATTAATTCGAAAATATGGAATATACCAGAGATCGGTATTTCAGGTGTAGAGTCGATTCGAAGCGGTCCTTAAATGTGTAGTACGTATTAAGAAATCTCTATAAGCAGGAGAAGATGGTAAAAGAACCTCAAAATGCGAAAAACATATATATGTTCAAAACGAATGATGTTATAATTTCTAAAAGCAGTTTGCGTTGGAGAGAGAGATAAGGAAGGTTTGCAATGTAGCGGATCATTTTCTTCTGCAGAACCTGTATTTTTATCTCATTTGTTTTTGTGGTGTTGCCCAAACAGAGTTACGGAACCGAAAAGAGCATGATAAATTTGAATTTTCACGTGAGTGGGAAGGAGCTATCGACATCGTGTTAGAACACCTGCTACTGAAGAGAGCTTTTTGCACATATTTTCCACATGTCGATCCCACCTGAGATGCGACGAGAAAGTAACTTCAAGGATTTTGTGGCTGTCTACAATTTGAATTTCTTGACCTACGTATTTAGAAGCGCGTTGTAGTTCGACTGGCTTGTTCCTTGCACGGAAAATCATTACCTTAGTCTTTGTAGGGTTTATTTGTAGGCAATTAGAAGAGGACCAGTTCTCTAGTTTCGTAAGGATTACGTTGCACTCTTCAATTAACTTGTTTGTGTCGTGACCAGGGATTAGTAAACTGCTATCATCGGCGTATATAATAAATTTCGCTTTGTCATAAATATGCACAATGTCATTTATATAGATGTTAAAAAGCATCGGGCCCAGAATGCTGCCTTGAGGCACACCATTTCGTACCGCCAGAAAAAAAGACTGATGGTTGTGGATATAGACAGATTGTTTTCGATTTTGCAGGTATGATTTCATGAGGTCTAAAGGTGTTCCTCGAACTCCGTTTTGAAAAAGTTTATGAGTTAAAATTTTATGGTTTAGGGAATGGAAAGCCTTACTAAAATCAATGAAGAGTCCGACAGTGAGAATACCTGCTTCAGTGTTTTGCAGGATACATTCCTTAAGTGATAACAAAGCCGTTTCCGTCGACTTTCCCCTTCGGAAGCCAAATTGAGCATCAGACAGGATTTGTTTTGCATTAAAAAAGTTCACTACACGGGAAAAGATTACTTTTTCCAAGCCCTTTGAAAAGACTGGAATCACAGATATTGGTCTATAATTGGACACTACATCTTTATCTCCCCCTTTAAACACAACTGTCACTCTTGCTTTCTTCATTTATTCCGGGTAAACTCCCGTTTCAATTAACAAATTGAAGATGTATGCAAGCACAGGTGCAATATATGATAGTACACATTTGACTGGTTTTATCTGAATATTGTCAACATCTAAGGCTTTGCTATTATTCAAATTCATAAAGGTCTCATTGGTGGGCTCAAGGAAAAGGCTTTCGAAAGGGCTACAAGATGAAGGAACTTCAGGTAGATGCATCATAGGTAAATGGGTGGTTAAAAAATTGCTGTTTAAATGGCCAGCAAGAGCCTGACCGGATAATTCAGAGCCCTTATAGATTATTCGTTGAGCTGGCGCATTTTTCGTATTGCGACGTAACAAGTTATCTACAACTTTCCACAGTGTCTGAATTTTTCATTCTAACATCAGAGAACAGTTTTTGATGATACACAGTCTTAGCACGCTTAAGCTCAGCATTTAGATTATTTATTGTTTTTTTTAATAAGAGATTCAAGAGAGCGATTATTTAAAAAGGCACGGTACTTGTTTTTGCTCTTTATCATTCTTCTGAGCTCTGGCGTGATCCATGGTTCTCTTATTCGTTCAGACTGCTTAATGTTCTTTATATATTTCCACAAAAACCTTGCTGAATATGCATTATTTGAGTCCTATATAGAATAACTAGGACTCCCGCCCAAAATCATTTCAGCTTATCTGGGTACCTCCAACCTTTTTTATTTGCGTGTAACTCCAGCCCCTCTTCATCTTTGTTATCGTAGCCGCTATTGTTTCTCAAGTACCATCTTGATATTAGCAGTTCCTAATTCAAGCCTTTTGCAGGGTTTGAAGGACCTATTTAATTGTAAATGAGAACACGTGCACAGGGTGGAAAGCGTGTGATCTGCCAGGAAACACTGAGGCGGCCCCGAGAAGGGCCTTTATTAAGGTTGACAGCCGTTTTGTGCCTCTTCACTTGGCAGCGACGACACAGCGTGTGCGGTCCCCATGGTTTTGCCCCAGCTGTCGAAGCAATCCTCGGGCACAACCTTCGACATCTGATGTTTTTATTTAAAAAACACATGGACCAAAGTCGTGCTGTATGCAGTGCGATCACCATGTAGTTCCACTGACGGCGAACAATCATCCACCTACCCCGGCTCTTTGGACAGATTCAGGAAACGACTGAAAAGAACAAAAGTAACGAGCAAACAAGTCAGAACGCAAAGAAACGAAGGCGCTCTGCGCTAATGCTGTAGCGAGGTCTAATATGTAAAATTTCACGGCTGGCGTCGATTTCTACAAAGCGCGGGTAGTCGCTACGGAAATAAACAAAGGCGCACTGGAGCTGGGCAAGTCTGCAGCTACAAGCACGAGTTTTTTGTCTCTACCGCCGATTTCCACACCGCGCGATCGTCATAACTTTTCTTGGACTTGCTGTTGAAGCTGACAGCGATCATAAAAATTAAGGCCGCCGACTGTAGTGACAGAGGCTTGCCATTGAAAGGAACAAAGCCGTGCACTTTGTCAACCAGGCAACGAGGCCTAGCGCGAGTTTTAGAGCCGACTTGGACAAAGCGCGAGACGGCGCGCGCTTCTAACGCTTGCCGACGCAAAGAAACAAAGGCGCGCTGCGCTGGGATAATGCTGTAGCGAGGTCTAATATGTAAATTTTCACGGCTGCCGTCAATTTCGACAAAGCGCGAGAAGTCTCTAAGGAATTAAGCAAAGCTGCACTGCACTGGGTGAATGCTGGACACTTAGGCCAGGCGCGATTTCCACAATGCGCGAGTCGGAACTTCTGGACTTACCGTTACAGCTGATAGCGATCCTAAAGGGCAGATTGTAGTGGCATAATTATCGTGGCCACTTTTACCCTGGACTTGCCACTGCAAAGGAACAAAGGCGCACTGGGGTCGATGCCCTGGCGTCTCGCCACGTGGTATCGGTCCGCGGCAAATAAGGACAGCATCGGCTCGCCAGAAGCATCCAGAAAACGATGCTGCAAAAAAAGTTACGTTACAAGCGCCGCAATTTGGCGAGTTCTGCACGAGAAAACTTGCGAAAACGTTGTTCAACCCTTACCTCGTGATTGAGAACGTGCACGCCCGACAAGCGCTTCATCGTGGCTGTCAGACGGCGGTTCAGATGGCGACGCCGGCGGTCCTCAAACCGCACCTTATGTGGGTCGTCGTAATGGAGTTGCAAAATTTTGAACACCAGCACGACGTGCTCCTGCAGCAGGAAAACGAGGTCCTGGAATGCGCAAGGCATGTAGGTAAGCGGTACAGCACTTCATGAAGCGAAATTTGAGATAAAATGCGCACCTTTATGTCGCTGGCGATTTCTCGCGGGTCAGCGCCTTTTGGGGGTCGTCGCAATGTCGTGGAAGCAAGAACTGTACAGAAATTTCAGCTGGCTGCGCCGACGAGCGAATCACGCAAAAAAAAAAAAAAGAAGCCATACCTGGACAGCTTCCGAAACGCGCGCGCCGCCGCCTACGCTCACGAAGAGACCACGCACGCCCGGCGGCCGGCCGGCCGGCCCTAGCGATTCCCTAGGCACTCTAGGGACAGGCCGAGAGAGGCGCGGCGACCCCACATCCGGTTGAGAACGAGGGCAAAGTGAAAAAACGTCGCGCATACACGCATCCCACACCCTGGCTCGAGACCTCTACTTCCGAGCCAGGGGAGAGCCGCCCGACTGCAAGGACCTGGATGAGAGACTGATCAGCTATGCAGAAATAATAGAGAGCTATAGAAGTCAAAGGAGGATTTTCCCTCCGCCGGACAAAATACTAGGGAATAAAGAAGCTACAACTTGGCGTAGACTACAAGCTGGGAACTTCATAAACCCGGTGTGGGCATCACACGTATTTAGGGAACAGGAAATAGAGGAAAAATGCAAAAAATGCGAGAATAGGGGGACCCTAGATCACATCATTTGGGAATGTACACACTCCCCAGGGATTCAAGAAGGAATAAATAGCAAGGAAGCCTGGGAAACCCTTCTGCAAAGCGCGGACCCCGCCGTGCAGAAAAAAGTCATTCACCTGGCACTGAGGCCGCAAGAGACCAAGAACTCTATGCCTGCCTCGGCGCGGAGGGACGGGGAGACGAGGCGCGCTACGTCACCGGCCGGCCAAACCCCTCCCCCGCTCCCAAATTTAGTATTCACACGGGCATCGGGGAGCCGCCGCAGGGGATCTAGACGCGCGAAGCGGCCGGGCGGCGTGGGAGGGGTTAAAGAAAGGGCCGGACGGTCGGTTTTGCTGTTCTTTGAAGACAGAAACCGAAAAAGGGAAACAGACAGTTCCCAGCACCGGACACATCAAATACATGATGCGGCCGTATTTGCTAAGACAAAGCTATTGTACTCACCAACAGTGTACGGCTCAAACTGGGGGAAACGAGTTGCCATCTCCCGACAGATATTCTCCCAGACGGAGGCTTTCAAGCGTGTCTTGTAGTCGCTGTTGCTGACATCCCACAGTGAAGGATACTGCTCAACTAACGACAAGAAGAAAAGCATTGCTTCGTCGCTCCAATGCATCTTTCGCTTCTGGCGCACGCTGAAGAAAGGCACAAAAATCGACGCACGAAGCTCGACAGGAACGTTGACGTACACAAGACAGGCGCTTCTGAAAACGAGCGAATACTGACTACACAGCGAAATATTGCAGGAAAGACCGGAGGTTCAGCACAGCTGGTCCAGTTCGTTCACAGAAAGGCCAACTGCGAAGCGTAGCTGGTCTGAGTCCCCACGAGAAGCTTGGAAACCATGCGCACTGCGAACGTCAAACTGATGGGAACTATTCCGTTCCCACGATGGTGCCGACAGCAAGCAATTCGACAAGGGAGATTATAAGTCTGCGAAGGCACAGCTCAAAGGGTTGAAAAGGAAAGAAGGGGCTGTCTGGTGTACCTCATCGTTCCTATCGTGTTTCATGCGTCTCGAATTTTGTGCATCCCTTCATTAGGGAGAGGGGGGGGGGGGGTTAAAATGCTAAGATGCTTTGCAGCGACGAGGCAGTTATTATTATTTTTTTTACAACAAAATCCGCCATCTGGGTTTACCATGCTCAAGGAGCGGGGCTGTGCTGATCTGAGGAGGGAAAATGCCGACAGTCGAGGGGGGGGAAAATTAGACGAAAAAAAAAGAGATGCGTGAAAGATAGAAGAGAAGAAACTCTGAGAAGATGCAGACAAACACAAAGACGACGTATGCCACAAAACGCATCTTGCTCTAACCAGTTCATAAATATTGGACTTCAAAAATGTTTTTATTAGTGCACGTATTCCTCTTCGTCCAACGTGCGCAAAATCCACGGCAAGAAGTAATACAGCTCCGTCGACAGCGGAGCGCCACTCACAGCGACCCCAACGCGCGCCCTGCCAAGTGCCGCCTAATCTCCCGGGGACGCGGGGACTGAACGTAGCGGCCGAGCGAACGGTCCCCTCCCCCGTCGGCGGCGGCCGCCGGACCAAAACCGGAAACTGCGTCGCCGCGAGCACTCTCGAAGGCGTGACGTGTACGCAGCCGCCGTCAGTTCGGGAGGGATTCTATCCCCCGTGTGAATACCCCTTTAGTTGCGAGGCTCCCGGCCCCCACCCCTAGGCCTGCGTGCCAGAGATGGGGAGTAGGGGAGCCTCTTCTCTGGTGGAAATAAAGGTTTTTGGAATGGAATGGATCCCACCGACCAATCGGCGTTTCCAGCCCACCGACCCGCAAACGCTTCTAAAGAAAACACGCTGCACGCCGCCGCACGTTCGGCTGGCACCGTGATGGAGAGCAACTCGTGTAGTATTTGAGGTCACTTCCTGAGCACCAGCACGGAGGCAGTGCGGCTGAGCCGAAGACACCATTAGACTTTTTAGGCATTTACTGCACTCTGAGACATCAAAAACATGTTTTTTGTCGTTAACAAACTAACAGTTGTTGCTAAAAGTCAGAAAAAAAAATTAAACATTGTTCGGGCGCTGCGCATCGCAGTCTCCCAGCCATTGAAACCGAAATTGAGGGTCATCATTCAGCGCCGCCTAGGAACCGGTCTGCGCAATGTCGAGGTGATAATAATAATTATCTCGAGCAACGTTTTTAGATCTAAAAACGTTGATCTCGAGGCCCATTGAAATCGAGGAGACGCTTCAGGCATGTCCTAGGTAGGGACCGGAACTAGGTACAGCTGGGAACGGACTGATGTAAACACAAAGAAAAAGACCGGTTCCCGGCTCTGCCTAGACGTTTCGATTGCGAAGTGAGATGCGTACCGAAGTGAGCTGCGTATGACAGTTCACACGAAGAGTGTGACCGGCATCACTAGTAAGCAGTGAAACCTTTGAGATTACTTGGAAAACCGCATGGCTTAATTTCTCCAGTCTTGTTGCACGCTGTTCGTTCCAGCTCCAGCGTGCGACTTGCGGACCTGACCTAAAAGTTTTTCTCATCGACCCTCCGCTCATCGTAACGGTGGGAGAAGAAAAATGCAGCGTATTACGATCGAAAGAGTAATTTTTTGTCACTTAAGAGGTCTAGTATGTTGCGGCAGGCAGCCAAGTGCGCTGCTGGCTTACCGGTTTCTAGATTATGTCAGGACGGCGCGTCATCTAGAATCATCACCTAGAACATAATCTAGAAGCTATGCACCAACTAGCCCAAACCAAAGTAGTTCTTGGCTTACCGGTGTTGTTGCCTTTGTTTGTCGCATGCAGTCACGAAGTTGTTAAGAAGTGTTCTTGGCACTTTTTGTGACAGTTTTGTAGTTTTAGCAGGAGCACGTCATCA
The DNA here is from genome assembly GCF_052857255.1 of Amblyomma americanum. Taxonomy (NCBI): domain Eukaryota; kingdom Metazoa; phylum Arthropoda; class Arachnida; order Ixodida; family Ixodidae; genus Amblyomma; species Amblyomma americanum. Next base: position 79,297,623 of record NC_135504.1, on the reverse strand, counting down.
GTGCACTCGATTGCTGTTGCGACTGCGGGAAGAACGAAAAGGAAAATGCACGGGCCTGCCTTCTGGCTCGTGCTGAGCCACAATCGCTGCCACGTGCTCTCTTTTTCGCGTACATGGAGCTCAGTCTTTAAAAAGAGATGTGAGAGGAAAGGTTGAAAGGTACGACGCGCGTCGCAACAACCGCGTTGTCCGAAGCGACGACGACGGTTTAGCAACAGATACACCCGGTGAAAAGGAGCCCTCGCCACATGTGCGGGACCCCTAGATCCCAGCCCCGTAGGGCAAGGAAGCCACCCGACCCCTGCACTCGATTGTGTAATAATTTTTTTTTTTTTTGGGGGGGGGGGGGAAGGAAATGGCGCAGTATCTCTCATATATTGTTGGACACCTGCACTCGATTGTGTTTTGGCTTGGTATTATGGAGTTTAACGCACTGACATTGTACGGTACACGGGTCTCTAGCGTCTCGCCTCATCGAAATGCGACCGTCGCAGCCGGTATCGAACCCGTGTTTGTTTACGTCTTCGTCCCACCCACCTGCGCAAGTGTTACGCATCCAAACTATCCCAACATTATATGCTCGAGACTAGACGGAGCTACTGTCAGGGGCCCTACGACCCAGTGGTGTAATACTGAGCATGCAGTGTAGCTGATTGCAGTGTGCACGAACGGGAAGGCTCGTAAACAAGCAGTTACAACGCTTTGTCCTTCGGCGCACAGTGTAAAAAAGTGTCAAGAAAACGTTACCATCTGTGCTGGTCTTCCTAAGCGATCGCTCGTTAATATGCATATGCTTGTTTACTTTATATTATGGTCATCTTCTTGTGTTTGGAGATGACAGCTCCCTTCCACGGCAGCTAATGCCAGCTGTTTGTTTGGTGCAGTGAATGAGCATGAGAGTTGGTATTTTCCTTGGGATTTGGTACACTGCACAAATGACAGTTGTGGGGTTTCAGTCTTCTGCCATGAGCAACATCAGTTCTGCTTCCTCAATTGACAGTAGTTTCTGTTCACAGGGCCAGCTGCATTTCACATAGATCAAAACTCCTCTGACTTATTTGTCTTCTCTGCATAGACTGCATTGATGGAAATCTTAGTTTGTTGTATATTTGCTGTGCTACTGCGAACATTTACTTTGCTAAGATAATAATGTCCAGCACAAAGACGTTTTTCCAAATACACCCTAAGGAGATCCCAGTGCTTTTGTAGACTTCTTATGTTTGTGTGTATTATTAAGCAGGGTTTTCATTGTTCTTTGATAATGTAATCCTCTGCAAGTACCTCCCAATCTCATATCCAGAGTTGTTCCTTATCTATACTATGTAATGCTGACTAAGTTGTTCTCACTCTCTAATGTGATTACACTTGCCCCTTCTTGTTTTTGAAGAAAAACCGCCGTTTTGAGCCAGCATAATTTGTAGTCTTTCTCTCCAGCCAATTTCTTTGCTATCCATAGCACCTTTATCGTATGAGATGCTAGATTTCTCATTGACGTATGTCTTCATTTTTTTAAAGATGATTCATTCCTTTACCTGTGTGTTGCAAATTTGTGAGATAGAAAATCTGACATGTGTCGGAGGCACTGACCCTTCTTTACATTTCAGCCTATGTACCGCCTCTATGTGCTCCAAGGCCAGTTCTGCCAGGGATTGTACCGTAAGATTCAAATTTTCATTTTATTTTTATTTTCAGGTATTTCATATCCCTAAAAATTTCTCCTTCTAGAGTAGTGCACTAGACTTACTACCTTTGCTTCTAGTTGGCACGTTTTAGACCGTTGTGCCTCTAGTGCCTCTATCTGTGCAATCACCCTTTCCTCGTGCAGTACAACTATCTGGGGCAGATGAAACCTGAGCTGCTGTTCAGCCGCAGTGTTTTTGGAATAACATCAATTGGGTGTTTGCTTTGTCTTGTACAGGCGAGGGAAAGTGAAAACACAAGGGGAATGGTGACTGAACTCCATATCAGCGCTATCATGATAGCACGCGGCTGTGGTCAAGATATCCTTGCTGCACCCTTCCTAATATGCTGGCCTGTTTGCCCACGCAGTTGTGCCGGTCACGGCTTTTCCGAGAAAAAAGCTTTAAGGAACCGCTCTTCACGCCTGTTACGTTTATTACCATGTTACGTTCATTTTTCAAAGGATACTAAGGTCAATTTGGAGCACCTGCATCGAGAGATTTCAGCATTCTAATGACAGGGGTATACTTTTGCTGCAAATGGGGTTTTTTATCAGCTCTTACAGGTTACAGAATGGAATACATATATTGTGGCTATTGGCTGTTTTTACAAGTGAATTCCAGTGAGTCGAGGCAGATTTTTTTTTTTTTTTTTTGCAGAGATCCTTGTTGCTAGGCTACTCTGCTGTTTGCTTTGATACAATAATCACTGATTCCTGTTTGGTCTTGACGTCTCAATTTTTGACCGCAGCGGTGGCCAAGTGGTTGAGTATCCGCTTCGCATGCGGGAGGTGCGGGGTTCGATCCCCAGTACCGCCGGGTACCCACCGGTGATACAATGGGTACAAGATTTCTCTTGCCTGGTGCTCGGCTTATTCAGGGTGAAATGCTTGGGAAATGGGTTTTTGACTTCACCATGAGTAGTCGGAAAACATTGTGCCATGGCGCTCTTTGGCCTCAGATGCCCTTGCGCCATAAAAATCCACCATCATCATCAATTTTCAGTGAAGTGGTGGGAAATTTTAAATATAATTTTCTCAGTAATAAATTACGTTTATCCAGCAGCAAAAGGCTGCTGGATAAACATCAGCATTGCCAGAAACAATCATATAGTCAATTTTCCTAGTAGGAAAAATTTTAATCTGTTGTCTAAAGTGACCTTGTCTTGTGTTACAAGGTATAACACTTTCTACTGATGTGCGCAGCTGCTAGGTTTTTCCTTTGCAGCTTATTTTAGAACGGAATGTTCGGCTAGTCAGTATGGTGACACCCTGGACAATGCATAGCAGAATAACTGGGGTGAAAAGAGATGACATATGTGACTGACTGGTGAACCCTATGTGAACAGAACCGCAGTACCGTAAAATTCCTACAGAACTAGAGACCTGCACATTTGGCACTGCTCCAGCGCGCATGTTCTAGTTCATGCCTTTTGCCGCTAGGGAAGGGCAGCTACGGGCGGTGTGGTGCTACAATTAACCTGTTGAGCAAGACGGCGTTGGTTATTTTACTTCAAGTATGTACTAGTTTTGTCATTTGTCTACGTTTTGAGTATTCATTATTCATCCATTGCCTAGCAAGGATGCCAGAAAGTCTTGTGCTTACATGCGCGCAAACAAAATATTCACCACTAGGATTTGAAGAAATGTCATATTCGTATCGTTCATTACTAGGTTTGAAAATAATAAGACAGGACAAGTGCACAGGGAGGCAGTGAGAGGAGAGAAATCATTTGTCGAAAGCAGGCGATGATGATGATCATGACAGACGAACAGGTCAACCAAGCACCCTCAACAACCGAAAAGTTAACAAAGATTGGCGCATGCAGTCCCATAGGACCCCGCCAAGTGTGCAGGTCTCTAGTTCAGTAGGTCTTGGTTAATTTCACATTTCCGTGCAGTTCTGTTCCCGGAAAGCGCCCCTCCATTCCTACCACACTCTCCGCGCCTAGCCGATCCAGTCTAAGAATCCAATCTAATCCAATCCTGCTTTTCAAGCCATTTGCATGCTCTTTTGCCACGTGCAGTTTATTGCCTTGTTTTGATGTTCACAAGTCGGCAATGCATTCGTACAAGTGGCGAAGAAAATTGAGGTCATACAATGGCATCAGGAAAACGGAAGGAACAGGCACCAAACAACTCGAGAGTTTAAGCTCGACCGGAAACGGATACGGGAATGGGACAAGATTTTCGAGAAGTTGCTACAGCAAAACTACGGGAAAGCAAAACATGGAGAAAGTTGAGTAATGGCGCGCCAGAATGCGTGGACGATGCACTCTTTGAGTGGGAAGGAACAGCAGGATGTTTTAAATTTATGTGCACCACGCTTCTTTTTTTCTGGCAAGAAAATGTTGGCGCTATCTTGAATTTTGGTGCCATTCTGGGATAGCACCCTCCCCCTGCTTTTCCAATAATTTTGACTTGCAGGGATAGGGGTGCTTGCTCGGAATTTTACGGTATGTATTTTTCTGGTCATTAAGGGGAACCAACAGACAAAATGCTTTGAAAATCAATCTGTGCTAGTTGATTTGGCAGACTCCAGAAATGCAAAATATAGAGAACTTCCTGGTATGACAAGGCAATGAACAGCATTACATGGGAATTATTGTGATTGTATTGGCTGCAGATATTTGTAATAGCTGATTTTGGACAGGTCAACTTTTCTATGTCATTGGGTAAATGCAGGACTTTTTCTATGCAATATTTTTCATGTATATCATGTGAGAAATGGAGTGCCAGCATAGGTACTGTTTCAATGGGTTTCACGTGCTCAGTTTTCCTGTCTATTTTTTTCTCTTTTTCCCTCGCCTGGTTCAGAGCACTTTTGTTCCGTATAGTACCCAGTTGTCACTGTTGGGACTTTTGCCACCATCTCTGTCTCTGATCCAAAGTGGCATTGCACAACATTTTTTCTGCACAAAAGCTCCCTTCTTATATTCACCTTCAGTGTTATTTTTGATTAGGCTGAATTGTCACCCTCTCCTCAATAGGCCGAACATGGTTTGTGGGGCTATGTAAATGCAACAGTGATATGATTGCTGTGCCAAAGGACAAAGCCTGCAACATGCTGCTACATAATGACAAAATACGAGTAATCTGCTCCATAAGTTCGTATTTCCTTAAGAACATCTGCGTTAGGCGGCACTAGTGGAAAACCTAATTTTACCAAGAATTCTTCAATTGGTCGGTAAGCAGGCGGTTATCATGCTGACCGAGCTCACATTTAGCCCGCATAATGCAAACAGAGAAGCGAAACAGGCCTGGAGTATGCAGGGATTGGCTTTGGTCATCTTATGGTGTGGATCTGGAGGACATTGGAAAGTCTCGTGGCACAGATATTGACAAATGGCCCCACTGACAACTTTCACGTCCTTGCTCAGTTGAAATGAGCAACCCAAGCTACCGCGAACTTCTCGGTGGGTGTCAGTTTTGCGGTTCGCTTCTTTGTCCTGTCAAAAAAAGGCGGTTGTGTGTGGCGTACACATGGCCGATGTGGGAAAGAGTTTTTCAGAAGTGCGTGTTTAAGATTTGTTGAAAAAAGCCGAGATACTGGAATCGCATTCAGGGTTGGCGGCCATCAATTTTGCTATTATAATCTTGTGCCATAAGATAACAATTAAAAAGCTGATTAATTAATTTTATCTGGTTATTTTTAATTCCACTTTATTACGAACAAAATGCCCATCTTGCTATGTAATCTAACCCGCTGCGCTGGCTCATTTGTTAAGCGCTCGTCTACTGAGCCAAACAAAGTACCCGGGCTCGAATCCGGCCGCAAAAGGCGCCGGTGTGCATTGTGTTTTCAGTGCACGTTGAAGATCCCCAGGTGGTCGAAATTATTCAGGAGCCCTCCACTACGGCACCTCTTTCTTCCTTTCTTTCACTCCCTCCTTCAGTTGCGGCTCAGGTGTCTAGCAAGATATGTTAGACAATTACTGTCATTTCGTTTCCTCCAAAACCAATTTTCAATTTTTTCATAAATCTACCTGTGCAGACCACCAGCAATGACACATCCTTCATGGGTTTAAAATGATGTATGTCAGCTATAGAAATGCTGGGTACATGAATATGGAGGGCCAGCTGAAGCTTAGTTGATAAAGAACATTATGTGAGATGCGAAGGTCATGAGTTGGTATCTTCCGATTGGCATGTGGCTGTCTTTTATGCTACTCTGTTTTAAATAATATTGGACTGTAAAAAGAAATTACAACAATTAATATCCCAGTGATCAGTGTTACAAAAAACATACCCTTATGCTGTCCTTCGTTTCTGTTATCTATTATATACGCAAAATGCTCAGTTTTCTGCTCCAAAAGCTGCTTCGAAGTTGCTTCGGCCAATTGCATTACTCTACATGAGCAGAGAATGTAAATAAAAATGTGTAGCTCTTGAACTTAGCAAACAAATAATTTGGGAAAAGTGGATTTGCTTGTTTTTCTTTTTTCTTTTTCCTTGCTCTAATCTGGCAGTCACCTTGCAGGTTGATGGCAGCCAAACCCAGCTGCTCCGCCTACTACTCTGTCATGGCCAGCACAGCCCAAGCAGTCTCCATTACCTACTCATGCTGTTCAAGCAGGGGACCTCAACGATGACTGCCGCAACTACTGCAACAAGTAGGTTCCTAAAGGAGGTGACAACATTGTGTGATGTGCCTTTGGTGAGTGGAGTTTTTGATCTTCGCATATGGAGGTCTGCTGAGTCGCTGTTATTCAGAGCTAAGTGCCATGGTACCTCTGTAGCTCAAGCATTCAGTTGCTCAGCCTGTCACCACAGGTTTGATCCTAGTCGGTGCAGATCTGTTTTTGTAAACACGAAATGCACTTGATCGGATGTGAGATTTGGCTTGCAGGTCACTTTCAAGTTGACTGCATATTCCAAATCGAATGGGAAAGCAAGATGACGCGACAGTTTCTAGGAAGCCATCATTGCATCACGCCCATCGGTGAAAGGCAGTTGGAGATGAGAGCAAATGTCTTCGCTGAAACATGTGCACTGTTGTTTTATGAACAGCAGTATATGAAAAGTGGATGCAATGTAGCCTGGATACTAACCCAGTTGTATGATTGTGGGGCATCTATAGCAACAGAATTGTAACATATGAACGCTTGTAAGGGCCACACTTTTTTTTTCCAAATTTGGGGGCCTATTTTTAGAGTGTAGCCTATACGCAGTGTGCGGAAAAAAAAATTTAAGTAAAAACGCAGCGATCGAGTGGCATTTATTCTACGTTCAGTCGTCACTCGCAGAGTATTCCAATTGTGAGCTCAAGCTGTGCTCTGGTGCACAGGATGTCGCACAGGATGTCTGCTGTCAATGCGTAGCCATTGTTCCGCGCATCCATCATTTAGCAGAACTGCTGTTCCAGATCAGGAAGCTTGCACAGCTTGCCTCAGAAAGCACGCTTATTGCATCTTGTGTTCCTCAATGTATCTATTTGGTTGCACCATCGTCGGATGCACTTCTCGGCCACACTTCTCGGCCACATCAAATTTCCTTCCTCCTGTACACTTGCCATGCTGTAGGGCGAACTCTTAGCCATGTAGTTATTAAGGTGCTTGCCCATTGTGCTAAAGCTGCAATGCTCGGCGGTAGCACGCGAAATCCACAACTACGCTGAACGAACACTCTACCAAACCCCTCATGCCTTTGACAGCCACAAAAGGCTGGAGCTCGTGATGCCGACGAGGATAGTATGAGCTTGCGGCGGAGGATAATGTTGACGATGATGATGAGCCGTCGCTTTGGGCGCCATTCATGGGCGGCACCTGGAAGCTCCAATGCTCATGCGTTGCCTCCGTGATCAAGCGCATCGTGGCTCGCCATCGGAGCTGATCGCGGAGGCCATGGTATGGTGGCTAGAAGGGAAAAATGGGAGCATCGCCTGCTGCGGAGTGTAACAACAGATCGTGCAGGCAGCGGCGGCGCTGTTGTCACTTTTTAGATCGGTCAGCCGCGGCGGACGCCCTGCGGCTGTGCCAGCCAGGCGCGTTGCAGCAATTCCAAACAGTCTGCAGAGTTTCCAAACAGCTTGTTATAAGAGGAATCCGGCAGTGTGTCTAGCTAGCTATGGGGTGTTGTACACGGAGATATAAGCGCAGAATGTAGCATGGCCATTGACCTATCTCTAGTGGCATGTAAACCATGAAGGTAGCATCCAAGAGCCGGTTTACTTTGCGATCAGACCGCGCGTTTATAAACAGTTTCAAACCTAGCCACAGGAGCTAGTACCGTATTTACTCGATTCTAAGCACCCCCTTTTTTTCACGATCGCGATGCCCAAAGTGAGAGGGGGTGCTTAGATTCGAAAAATCTAGACCCCCCCCCCCCCCCCGGGCCCCTCTTTTCGCGGCGAAATCTCGATGAAACGGTCGCGAGAAAAAACATTTTATTTAGGAAACATTCAAAAGAAAAATAGCTGCAGACAGTGAACGCACCGCTATCTGCTACTCGTCACTCTCACTGCCACTCGAGTCCGTCGCACCGCTCGAGCAGCTGCTCTCAGTATCCCAGAGCAGGTCGTCTTTTGTTCCGTCGAAGTTATTTGTAATGGAACACTTCTTAAATGATTTCACCACAACATCAACTTGCACCCGCTTCCACGCCTCCGAAATCCACCTTGCGATGGTTGACGGGGGTGCTTTCTGCAGCTTTCCCGTCGGCGTTTTCTTCCGGTCGGGGTTCCGCACCCATTCTTCATACTCCTGCCGAAGATTAGCTTTAAAGGGCTTGTTTACCGATACGTCGAGAGGTTGCAGCACTGGTGTCATGCCGCCTGGAATAACAACCAGGTCGCAATTGCTGTTTTGGAGCTTTGTTTTTACCTGGGGGGTGAGATGACCACGAAACGCGTCCAACAGAAGCATTGACCGTGTGCCTGCAGATGCGCCGAGCAATGCTCCCGGGCGCTGCTGCCACACGACTCGAATCCAGTCGGACATCAGTTCTGCTGTCATCCACCCTTTCTCTTGGGTTCGTACGATGACATCTTTAGGAAAAAGCTCATTCTTCGGCAGGCTTTTTCTTTTCAAGATGATATACGGCGGCAGTTTGAGGCCGTCGGCTGTTACGCATAGCATCACAGTGACACGTTGCTTCTCGTAATCTGTCGTCTTCACTTTTACTTCTCGGGCTCCTACTTCATTAACTGTGCACGCCCTCGGCATGTCAAAGTACACCGGCGTCTCGTCAGCGTTGCCGATCTGGCCGAGCTCGTAGCTGTGTTGCCTGCGGAGATTAATCACATACCGCTGAAAGGCAATAAGTTTTTCTTCGAAATCGGACGGCAGCTTCTGGCATATTGTTGTCCGACGCCTCAACGAAAATCCATTTCTTTTCATCATGCGCTCCACCCAGCCCCGGCTTGCACGAAACACCGTGCGGGGAATCTTCATTCGTGTTGCTATTTCCATCGCTCTGAGCTGAATTGCATCAGCAGTGACAGCGAAGCCTTTGCATCGCTCGCTGCGAACAAACTCGCAGACATCTTCAATTTGCGGATGTCGGCCCTTGCGCGGTCCCGTGAACTTCTTGCGTGTCGCGGCGCCTTTGAAAATCTGGTCCCGCTGTTTTCTCCACCTGTTGACGCACGCCCGGTCCACGCCGAATTCCGCAGCGGCACTGTGGTTGCCATTATCTTCGGCAAACTCGATCACAGTTCGCTTGAACTTCAAGCTGTAGGCAGCCCTCTTTGCACTCATATCGACTTGCGTTAGGCACGTTAGGCGTTAGGGCTATCAAGCAACTGACACTAGACAAAGCAAGGCGCGCCCGCGATGCCCGCGAAACCTGCCGAGCGCCGCCGATACCAGGCCCATGTGACAACAGGCTGACAGACCCGACACTACTCAAAAATAAATAAATAAATAAATAAATAATTATTACTACTGACAGAATTATCGCGGTTGCTTTCGGCTGGTTTTTGGTTATTTTTTGCGTTCTGTGCCGCCTCTGTCCTCGCTTCGGCGAGCGCGGCCACGGCCTCGCCCGCTTATCTGTTTTTTCAGCAGCGTCAGCTCCGGCGGACCCATGACGCGCGTCTTATCTTTTCTCTTTATCTTTCCTCTGATCTTTTAACTCTCCTCTATCTGCACGTGGCCGCGGTGGTGGCTTGGCTCGAGCCAGTAGGCAGGCCCGTGCAATTTCCTTTTCATCCTTCTCTCAGTCACAACAACAACAACAACGCGCAGGCCGCGCCTCCTCGGGACTGCACAGGCTCGACGAAAGAGAGAGCAAGTGCACTTGGCGGCCTCGGCAACGCTCTCTTCCGCGCAAAAAGGGGGGTGCTTAGATTCGCATGCAAAGTTTTTCAGAAATTTTTTTCCGAAAATAGGGGGGGTGCTTAGATTCGGGGGGTGCTTAGAATCGCGAAAATACGGTATATGCTCACATTTACAAACGGTTGTAACCCCCTTTCACGGTGGTAAATCATATGCAGCACTCAAAGAGACTATGCAATAAATTAATTTAGATTACTTAAAGCAGATGAGAAATAGGCATTTCATCACTCGTCACCCCAACGTGAGAATTTATGAGCTAGCATCAATAACAACGAAGATATAGAGGAGTAAAAATTACGCTCCTCCTCTCCCCTTCAACTTGTTCACGCAGGGCACCAGACAAAAATAAAGAAAACAGCTCTGGGACTGGGCCTCGCCCATGAATACGTCATCCACTGGCGTTCCTTTTGCAACTTCCTGTTGTCGCTCCTAGCACCCCAGCAGCAGCATCGGCGGTGTGATTGTGGCACGCGTCGGGTTTCTGTGCTTGTTGTCTGTTGTAGTTAACAGTAATGGACCCAGACCTCGAGGTGCGACAGCTCGCTCTTATGGCTGCGATGGGCATCAAGCCCTATGCGTTCACGCCGTACCGGCTGAACGCCAGCGACGAGAGTAGCTACTCGGCGAGCCACTGCAGTGGCTCCGGAACTCCCGACAGAAGGAGGCGGCAGAGGAAAATTGAAACCATATGCGCGAAGGCAATGCCCCGGCTCGCGCGGCGGCACGAGCAGACGATTTTCACGGCTACCGGAAGTGTGCCCGTGACGTCTTGGCCGCTGTGGCTCCAGCGAATGACAGCGTGTGGTGGCCTGGGGACGTCATGGGTATAGTGGCGTCTTTTTTCACAATTTTAGTTTCAAAATCGGTCACTACGAGCACACCAATCAGCACGCAAATTTTAAAAAACACGGTTTTAAAAACTCATAATAAATTCCCGGCTCAGTTCCAAAGACTCATACTTGGTGTGAATGCTTCTTAGCATCATTTCTAAGCATTGAAAACATTTACAAGCACCTTTTTATTCATTGCATAGTCCCTTTAAGGATACATTATTACTTCCTTCACTTTGCAGTTGTTCACTTTCCATCTATGCGATAAAAGTTTCGTGTCTGGTGGATTTTCTGCATCTCGACTCACGCATACACAAACACAGAGTGCAGAGAGTTGAAAGATTCGATGTTTATTTTTGTACATCACAAATCTCGTGCGACAAGCAGTTCTAAATCACAATCAGAGGAAAGCATAAGTCCAGGCATATTCATGTAGCGCGACGAAGCTTCAAATAGCGCATTCACTGCCGCTTACCCTCCCGTGCCTTGTTTTCTGCTTTTACTGTGAAATGCAGCCTTGTCATCACATAAAACTTGATGAGTCTGTTGGTTACATCTGTCGAGTGTTGTTTGCAGTCAACATGATTCAGTCTATGTCTTGACAGTGCAGAAATCAGGTCCATTATGCTATTTGCTTTCAGTTTGCTGAAACTGAAGCAGTATGTGAACGAGTCTTCCATCTTTGCGATAAAAGTCTGCAGTTCATAAGATGGGTAAAGCAGTCCTCCCCTGTCTACTTCTTTGACTGAACAGGTATCCGCAGGCATTTCGGAATCAGGTGGATGAATGAGCGCTTTTGCACATTCATAACATTTAGTTTTTTTTATCATCCTTGTTGCAACGTATCCTGTGACGTAATAAATTACTCGGGAGTTACTTTTGGGTGAAACCATTGCGCTGTGATCCAATGGGATGCCGGATGACTTGAGTATTTCATGCACTTCGTTGGGACAACCAATGTCCATGTGCTCGTCAAGCTTCTTCTTGACCTCTCCTTGGTCCTTGCATGTCCCATGTATGAGGCTCTTCATCATTGTTGGCTGAACATTTCCTTTTCCAGGTGCCTTTACCAAACTGCAGAACGTGAGACAGTTTGCTGAAAATAGAAACTGTGTCGGCATCGGATGACCATTGCTTCCAGACATTTGCCTCTAGATTCCGAACACATTCTCCAGAGGATCTTGGCTTAGTCGTGAAGTTAACAAGTACAGTAAAAGCTCGTTAATTCGAACCGCAAGGGGACGCCATCTCAGTTCGAATTAAACGAAGTTCGAACTAACGAAAGCAATGAAGAAAAACGGGACACCGCGACCAGGAAGCAGCAGGGCATGGCGCCAGTTCAATTTAATGTTTGAAAAAATCCGTAATTGTAGTCTGCTTTTTTTCTTTGAAGGCAACAGCAAGCACTTTTTGCTCTAAAGAGCGAATGTTGCGGAAGGCTTCCTCTTCGCTTTCTTCAAAACTGAGGAACAGGCGGGCGGCATTAAGTCCGGCCATGACTTCCGCAGCGGAGGGCCACACCAGTGCCTCGTCGTCTTCCTCGTCGTTGTCACTGGCAGCGACAGGCTCTATGTTTTTAACTTGGGAAATGATGTCCTCGTCTGTGGTCACACCACAGACAACTGCGCTCGCATCCACGTCTACGTAGTCGGCAAAGGAAACGTCTTTCAGAACGTCTGACATGGGAGCGGTGACGCTAGTGACGCAGTCTCCGTGCGCAGGTGGCTCGTCCACGTGCTCGCCTTGCGTGGTGAAGCCACAGTGGCGATAGCAATTGGCTATTGTAGCCCCTGTCACTTGTTCCCAAGCATGCACAAGCATATGCAGTGCACTCAAGAGCGTCACTTCGTAATTCTGGCATAGAATAATTCTTTCTAGTATGTGGCACCGATAAAATGTCTTCAAATTTTTTATAATGCCCTGGTCCATGGGCTGCAGCACTGCCGTTGTGTTGGCTGGAAGAGAGGCCAACTCAACGGCATTCGTTTGAACTTCAATCTTGTGCGCAGAGCAGTTAACGACAAGAAGAAGGATTTTGCGGCCACAGCGCTCGAACTTCTTGTCTACCTTCATAAGCCACTGCTTAAACAGCTCTCCAGTCATCCAAGCCTTCCTGTTTGCCGCGTAGTCTGTTGGGAGGGACCTGATGTTCTTGAAGCAGCGAGGATTGCTCGACTTTCCTACCACGAACAGCGGTAGCTTTTCACTTCCGGTCATATTTTCCGCAACCATCACCGTTACTCGCTCTTTGCTTCGTTTACCCCCCGTACACTTGTTATCTTTGTACGTGATCGTTTTGGCGGGCAGTAACTTGAAAAATAAGCCTGTCTCATCAGCATTAAAAATGTCCTGCGGAGAGTACTTCCGTTGGTAGCCTTGTAGGACCTCGGAGCGCCAACTTTCACATGTTTCCAAGTTAACAGCCTTCATCTCCCCTGACACCGCACGAAACACAAAGTCGTACCTTTCACGGAAGCGGTGCAGCCACCCATCTGAAGCTGCGAAGTGGTCGTAGCCCAGCCGCAGGGCGAAGTCCGCTGCCTTCGCCAATATGACGGGGCCACTCAGCGGTATGTCCTGAGCACGCATCTCCTTAATCCAGAGGAGAAGCGCTTTTTCGAGGTCGGGGTACTTTGCCAGCCGCATCCTCTTCCTTTCGCTGGCAACTTCTGCCTCTAAGGCGTCTTCAATCGTCTTCTTATTTTTTATGTAAGTGGACAGCGTGCTCTTCGGTATTCCATGCTTCTTGGCGATTTCTTGTTTCGACAAGACTCCGGCGTCCACTTCCCGTAAAATGTCGCATTTATCCTTCAGTGTTTTGGCGTGGTATTTACCGCGGGCGCACGCCATTCTGAAACCGCACGTCAGCACGGCGAAGCACACTACCGAGGCCTCACTTTTCAAGCGATCCGCACAACAAAGGTCGTAAGCGCGCGAAAACCAGAAAACTCGAGGCTGCCGAAAGCGGCCGAGACCACCGCGAGTTCAGGACAAAGACGTTGACGAAGGCTCCTCCTATTCGTTCAATTCTCGAGTGCTAGTGGAGCTGCGATGTACTGGATTCGCTGTATTTTTTGTGCTGGTTGCGCCATCCATCGGTTAACAACTGCAGCTACAGTCGAGTGCTAGCGGGGCTGCGATTTACTGGATTCGCTGTATTTTTTGTGCTGGTTGCGCCATCCATCGGTTAACAACTGCAGCTATACGACAAGATTCTTAGGCCTCTGAGATCGGCGGCTCAAAACCCGAAACCGCAGTTCTCGAAGGTAGAGAGAGGGCGTAGCTGTTGCCACAGCTGCCACCCCTTGCCCTCCAGCCTCTGCGCTGGGTGCTGGCACCGGTTTTACCCGCTTTTACCTTCTCTCCCCCATTTTGGAGGCAACTCAGCCGCTGCAGCCTCGCGACAAGGCCTGCTCTGGCCATGTGGCAGGCGGCACGCCGCCCAGGCGCGGCGGCGCGTAGTTCGAATTAACCGTGGCAGAACCAACTCACGTTCGAATTAACGGGCTTTTTTATACATGGACTTCTATGGAGCTAGGCCGGACCAAGTAGTACAATTCGAATTATCACGAAATTCGAATTACTGAAGTTCGAATTAGCGAGCTTTTACTGTACTTATAGCCAAGTTTTGCTGTCAGATATTCGAGAATGGACACGTTGCTTGCCAGAGTAACGCGAAGCCTTTCTGTGGTACCCGGGCTGAGGAAACCGGCTTTCCAACTTCTTCCTCCCAGGTATCTAAATATGCAATAAAATCTTTCACCTCAGCCAAGACTTGTGAGCTTGGGTGCTTAGCATCACGGCTACAGCGAGGTAGCTGCAATCAGCTTAGCCATTTTTCTGATAAAGCATGTAGTTGCTTTGCTGGAGTTGGTGCCACATATTCTGTGGATCTCTTCTTTATATACATATAAGCCTCTGATTATCTCATCACTGAAAAAAGTGAAAGCATAGTTTACTTTCATTTTTCAAACCCATTCGGTTCGATGACAGCTCTTGTTACACGAGGCATTGCTTTGAGTCACATTATTCCTATTGTCACACTTCCACACCTCTTTCACAACATCTATCCTGGCCCTTCCTTCAGGCACCTGGAGACCCGTTGATACAACGCTGTTGCGGGAGCACTTCGCGAGATGCGGAAAGTCTGGTGATAAGTGCAGGCTTTTGCTGTGATCTGTAGGGTGCATTACTCTGCAGACAATTCATTTTGAAGTTCCTTGGATGACGAACTGTCGCCACATACTTCTATTCCAGAATGCGCCATTTGTGGTCACAAAATCCACAAAAAGGCCAGACTTCTCAGCAGCTAGTGTTGCATCAACTATGATCTTCGCAAGCACATCCGCGTTAACGTTTCCATGGGTCCCAAAGACTCCCAGGATCTGCTGAAAGTTGCCTGAAAATGGCTGGTACAACACTACCAGACCGTGATCACATGCTTGTGTGCTTTGGTCCAGAGAAGTGTATTTGCCCATATCAATGAAGCCTTCAATAAATCCACTGCTTGTCACTTGAAGGCTCTCTGAAAGCTTCATCTCATTAATCAAGAGACCTCCGTGCCTCTGAAACTCGTCCGTAGTTTTGGTTTTTTTCTGCGATGGCAGCAAGGGCATTTTCATTGAACCCAAAGTTGCTTTTATAGTTTCTCACATATTTGTTCAAACAGCTCTTGCTGGGCAGAACGATTATTTTGTGCTTTCAAATATGCTCATATAACTTTGGACTTATCATCTTCATTATAATGCAGTCTAGAAGCCACTCACCACTGTACTTCATTCCCTGCATACCTTTCCTTTTTGATGCTTCAAAGCATGTATGTACTTGCTGCCGCTGCTTCTCGGGCAGCTCAGACAGACATTTCCGTAGGTCTGACTCAGGGAGGGCAGAATTAGCTTCCTCCATCTTTGCAAGCAATGTATCTAGTTGATTAACTTTTGCCTTTTGCCACCTCAACTTTCTTCCCCACTTAATCAGTTTCTTCGTAGTACGCAAACCAGTGGCCACTCGCTTTTCTCTACCTGTTGGACGCTCGGTTCAAAAGCTGCCTCCTTAGATATCTGCAGTGGATACAGGGGCTTTGATCTTGAGAAATTCCTGAGCGGTTTTATGCGAAGCATATTAACGTAGGTTTCGGGCCTTCGCGCGACGCTCGGCGGTGGCCACCATTGACTCTGAAGTGGGGTCACGTGACATGACGTCACGTGATGACGTCACACAGGCTGCAGATGGGGCCTCATATCGCGCCACCGGTCGCCTCCCGGCGGTGGCCACCATTGACCTTCAAGTGACCTTCAAGTAGGTCATGTGACATGACGTCACGTGATGACGTCACACCGGCTGTAGATGTGGCCTCATATCGCGCCGTCGGTCGCCTCCCGGCGGTGGCCACCATTGACCCTGAAGTGAGATCACATGATGTGACGTCACGTGATGACGTCACACTGGCTGCAGATGGGGCCTCATATCTCGCCGTCGGACGTCGCCCGGCGGAGGCCTCCACGCTTCGGTTCGCGCCGTCGCGCGCGACGCGGCGGCGGCGCCACCATCGCTGCATCACGTGATATGTGACGTCACACCAGTCGCGCCAGTCTCTGTGCCCACAACCGCGCCAGCGTCGAGGCAGCTGCTTAACATGCTTCGCATCCACTGGGCTTAACCTTGATAAGCCTCCAATTTTTTTGCTTTGCAATTTATTTGCGTGCACTCTGTGCTTTGATTGAGTGGAGCTCTGGCGTTGCTCCCGAGGAATAGTGCTTTGCTCAAACCCGGAGCACACATTCATCTCATTGACAGAATGGAGCAGGCTCTCTACAGATTTTGCATCAAACACGTCCACTTTCTTCGCAGTGACTCCTTGTACAAGCACAGCACAATGGTAACAAGTATCATCTGCCGAACACAACACAAGTTTCTTAAAGCGCAAACTTTCATCGGCTGGCGCACAAACAGTAAACACGATAGCCTTCGGGGCATCTGCATGTAAATACCTAGACCAGTATTTACTAGGAAGCTTCTCGCCTTTCAAGTGATCCAGCCTTTCCA
This sequence comes from Amblyomma americanum, assembly GCF_052857255.1. NCBI lineage: Eukaryota > Metazoa > Arthropoda > Arachnida > Ixodida > Ixodidae > Amblyomma > Amblyomma americanum. The sequence continues at coordinate 79,280,794 of NC_135504.1, read as the reverse complement.
CGCTGCACGCGCTGGGAACAGGTGCACCGTGTGCTGTCAATCCAAAGGGCTGTCGTTCTACATTGAAGGTGGTTCATTCTCGTCGTTGGTTTTCCTTTTCTTCCTGAGCACTTCTCCTCACGATATTCTGGACTGCCGCTTCTGAGGAAGTTTTTTTGAGAGATAACACGGCGTGTTCGGGAAGATCGTCAGTATTGCATCCTCGGTAAGGCATGGGCGGCCACGAGGAATCTTCACTTTTTCTCCATTCACGATGTGTGTGTAGTCTCTCACAACGAACTGTTGTTCGAAGTGCAATTCACACAGAACTGAAGTCCGATCGAGAAGCTTGTCTCCACGTGGAACGGCCCGCTGCCATGCTGTCAGGTGGTCCTCGTGGTTCGGCACAGTAAAAACAGTTTTTGACACCTGCCTTTCTGGCTGAAACGTACACTGTCGAGCATCCGGGTGCGGAACAGTGTGCTTGACACTTTGCAGGTTTATCCATCGTTATTTACGCCATGGGAACACTTCACAATTTTGCCGAGGACAATACGATCGCAGCAGTGGAGGCGTACGTGCTGCGCTTCTGCCCGGAGAGACAAATCTAAAAAGCGACGCATACGCCACCTCTCGTTGGCATGGATAAGGGCTACACGCTCCGCCGTTTGCTGCAGGCTGCGAAGCACCCACCTCCCCTTCTAGCCACCATAGCCATGGCACATGCATTTCGAAGGCTACTCCTGCATGGATCATGGAAAGTTTGGGTGGGGCCCTCACACAAATATTTTTTTTAAATATTTCCTTTGGGAAAACAGGGTGTGGTCCAAACACGGGTGCAGCCCTTACAAGCGTTTTTCAGGAAATTAGTTGAATGCAGTTGCCCGGATTTTAATGCCTGCTTTGAACTCCCACATATACATTCATTGGTTTCTTGTCCATAAAGTTCTTGGGCACATCCTTGAATTTTTCACAGAAGTATTCTGATTTAAAATACAGTGTAGTCCAGTTATAGCGATACTAAGCAAACTAAAAAATAATCCACTTGTAACTGGTCATCATCATCTCTGGAGTGTTGAATAAAAGCCTCCCAAAAGCACCTGGGTCATTCCATGCCAAACGCCCAGACGTTGCGCTCGAATATCTCCAGTTTGTAAAAAAATTCAATTAAACTTATCCTAGTGCGTAATCAAGGCCTCAAATATTACGTGGCGACCAGCCGAAGAATGAGACGCGATGAACGGTGGCAGTGAGATGATCTTTAATGGCCACCGGCTGTCGCATATATTAAGGAGCCTAAATTAAATTTTAAAGGAAAAAGGTGTGAAGAAGAGGACGCGAATTAACCGAAGAATAAAGACGAGGAAGAAGAAGCATTCGTTGAGGTGGAGAGAGATGATTGGTGGAGAAGCATTCGGTGAGGTGGAGAGAGATGATTGGTGGAGAAGAGAAGAAGACGCAAGGCTTACGTGGACTAACACCGAGGCTATAAAAGGGCGAGTGAGAGCGAGGCACAGGGGGGAACAGCAGAGAAGAGGAGGCTCCGGCAGGTCAGGGACACATCGGCTGGAAGAGAGCGACGCTGGCTACTGCTCCGGTGAGCTCACGTTCTACGACATCGCATCGTGGACTTCCTGCCGTGCCTGAACCCGTTCCGGGGAGTCAACAGAGGACGCTACCACCTGCTACAGCCAGGGGTGTCTCCAGCGCTGTTGCTACCCATCCAGGTGGTGCCCAAACGCCAACACCGGCATCACCTCCACGGGCGCTTGGACCGGGAGCTTGTAAGACACTGCCAGCGACGCCAGCCCAAGCACGTCAAACGCCGCCTCGGCTCCGGATACTGGATACATACAACGCCGCAGCTGCACTGAACCAACCGTGAGCACGAACGCCGAACACGAATAGTAGAACGCTAGTAGTAGACGCTGGTAGTAGTGTGCCCGGGTCGTGTGTATTTATAGCCTTTGTGTGTTGTGTTAGTTTTGTGTTCTAGTGTGTGTGTGTCACATAGGGTGTATTAAATGTGCGTTTGTGTGGGTACACCCGTCGCCTAGTCCATTCTTTCAGTCCGAGTGTTCTCCGGAGAGATCCGTGACACCGGCCTAGTGCAAGCGCTCCATCCCGCGCCACTGCCAGCTTTGTCATCTTCGTTACACAGCCCAGGGCTGCCGAGTGATCGCCCCATTGTGAATAGAAGAAGACACTGACGAAGAGACGCACTCAATGGTGATAGGTTCAGAGGATGGTGCAACAGAAATGGCATGGTGAGGAAGTGCTGGTCACCACGATGAAAGATATGGCTGAATGAATCCTGGTTTACGAAGCTTCCCGGCCGCAGGTCGCCAGGAGCCGATGGCCGAAGGAAGCCCTTGGATGCGCCGAACGGCATGGGCAGGGAGGCTGTGTCCTAACTTGTGGGCAGCGTCTCGGGTCAGTCGGGTCATGGGTTCAAGTTGCGGCAGTGTCAAGTCATGTCTTGTGGTCGGGGCAGTGGTGTCATGTCATATCATGTCTTGTGGTTGGGGCGAGTAAGTGTGCTCGTTGCTTGACAGGTTGAGTCACATCGTTGGCCTCAAAGAAAAATTGTAGCCGGCCAAACCACGATGCCCAGTTGGAACCAGTAAACTCCTCCAGACGTGCAGAAAAATCATGCTGGCACTCAGCCATGACTCACTGGATGCTCCACGATGCCCTCTGGGCTTCCCTGCCACAGGTGATCCCATCCTCGTCGCCAATGTTACGTACTGAGAATTACTTTATTCCGCACGTAGTGCACATAATGAATGTAGCCTTGCCGGAGATGGCGACCACACTATATCACTTGGCGCAAACACGCTGTCCACGTGAATGTCCCACACCAGAGCTTGCCAGGTATGTGGCGCCACCCATCAGCACAGTGGGGAGCGTTCACGTGTAGTTCCAGACACTCCCACTACGTGGCTGCACCCGTCCGCATCCGGGCACCGAAACCTGAACTTGATCACGGACGCAACAATATATATGCATTGTAGTATCCGGGGCGGGTCGGATCATCGCCTTCCCAAAAGGCCTCATATACTTTTGTTCAGTCGAAGTCTGCTATATCTTTCGGCTTAGAAGTTTGTAATGCTATTATGCCATATAATATGCTTATCTGTCTCATTCTTGTACCTGATTAAAACCAACATTGCGACGACAAGCAAAACACGTGTGGACAATCAACAATCACTCACACGTGTACTCAGACGTTGCAGGCGATCACAGCGGACACTGAGGTAGTCGTGCAGTGTGGAGCGCCAGTAGCTCGCCACGAGAATTGGGGGCATCATTTCTAGTGAACGTCAACATCGTCGAGTGAGGGCGCTGCTCGCAGGATGTGAGCTTAGCAGACCATATCACCTAATGCAGCGACCGTTGTCGTGTGCAGCAGTAATTTCTTTCGTCCTAGCCAATTGTTTGGTGCGCAAAAATATGCAAGGGAAAGCGGCCTTGTAATGGACGGCCATGTGCCATTACACTGCGCATCACATGGAATATTGCAGTTTGTTTGCTTTGAGGTACATAATGTGAGTAGTATGTAGATAATTGGGGCCTACACTAAATATAAAGAAATAAAACAAATCCGCGCCGTTTATTATTGTGAGGAAGGCGCAGTGCACACGGGCTTTTGCACACTCACCACCAGCATCATCCCTATGCGGCTGCTGCTGGTTGTCATTGCTCCCGACACAACTTCGGCACTCTCGGTCAGCACACTAGGCAGTATATTCTATGTACTGTACTCCGGACTTACTCCTGCACTGACTAGGCTTGGCTGATAACAGTAATAAGTGCCCCGCTGGTTCGAAACATTGTAGAGGGCACCTAAATTAAAAAATGGTAGAAGTAACCAAGCGCGAAGTTATCTTATTGGTGGCTAAAATCAAGACAAGAAAATTTTCACGAGTCATGGCTGTGTGGCTTGAGCCACTGCTTGATTTAAAGGGTTGAGCCTTATCCATCCATCATCCGTACAATGTTTTTGATACGCTGAAAAATAAGATGGACAAGCCTTGTGAAATGTTCAGACGACGCACAAAATATGCAGCTGAAAGTGAACTAATATTCATGAAAGAATTGTAATGTGTTGAGCCCATGCCTGCTTGTTTACTTGTTTGACTTCGGCTGTCCATCACCGCCTTTGGCAGTTGACAGGCCAGAGGTTTCCTTTGTTGCACAAGCATTTAACGATTTTACCATTGTTCAGTGTCATCTGATTTTGAACAGAAAGCTTCAAATAGAAGTGTGTGTGCGGTCAGAACGTATCCCACCCAAAGATCCGTATGACTTCACTATACAAAAAACACTGGGGCAGTAGACCTCAATTTCGAGTTTTCAGATACAGGGGCCTGGCTGGTTGCATTTCTTATGCACGTTTGGTATAAAATATGCATGCAGTAGCCGCAAGAAGAAAAACAATTACAAACATACTGATCGATTTGCTTCTTTGCAAATTTACTAAATGGCAATATAACAGCAAACAAGTACACCGGATTTGCAGGGAGACTGCAAAATGATTAAGGACACAATGTGGTTAGTGAAACAAACTGAACAAACGTTCTCGGACATTTGGCTTTCCGTGTGTCCGGTAATATGGGCCTTTAAGCATGAGCCAATTAGTTGCTCGAACTTCGGGGATATGAGTGGGATCGATAACACGATTTTCTTCTCAGCCATCGATGGCTGCAACCAACACCTTTGTTATGGTGTTCCCGTGCGGTGGCACCACCGCTCTAGTAGTGAACGAGACGGTCATGCCATGCAGAAGACACCAGGTTTATTCACACTCGTGAATATAAAGGAAAGTCAAGGGGAGAGGGAAAGCATGATAGCGATCAAGGATAGAGTGCGCACATGCCCACTAGAGGGAATGGCTTGGTCGTCCAGTTCATGGGTTACAGCATTTCTTCACCCTTAGTAGCCAAAACGCACGACAGGTTTCTTTGATCGCGTGGAGTGCTGTAGCTGTGGGGGTTGCGCTTCTGGTATTCTCTCGGATGTGTCGGCCGGCCTGGGGTCCTTTATAACCGGGGAACCTGGTGTAGGAGGCCTTGACAGGTCGACGACTGCAGGGGTCTCAGCTGTGCTCCGTTTACGAACTTGATCCAAGTGGCGGCGGACAAGCCCGTCCGGAGTCTTAACATCCAGGAGGCGAGCGCCAGAAGTAGCTTCCACAGTGCCCGGGACCACTTATCGCCGGCGCCGTAATTACGCACGTACACATAGTCACCTGGTGCAAAATTCCAGCCCGAGTCATTCACTGCTTTGACAGGGCCGGCTCTGGAAGGAAAAGACATGTCCAATCTTGTACGCAACCGGTACCCTAATAGCATCTCTGCAGGAGAAGGACCTGCTTGGTGCGGTGCATTTCGATAATTGCACAACAGCCGGGCCAACGTTACGAGGCAAACGCCTCCTATCTTCTTCAAACCTTTTGACTGTGTGCACGGCTCGCTCGGCTAGGCCATTACTCTAAGGGTGATAGGGAGGTGTTCGAATATGTGCGATTCCATTGTGCTGCATAAACTGCTCGAACTCCCATGCTGTGAATGTCCTCCTGTTGTCAGACACCACTCTGTGTGGTATGCCGAAACGGCTAAATATTGTCTTCAGGGCATTTATTGTGCTGTGAGAGTTCACCTGCAACGCTGGAACCGCCTCAATCCACTTTGTGTGGGAATCGACGACAACCAGTATTATTTTCCCCTTGATTGGTCTAGCATAGTCGATATGCAAACGCGACCACCTTTCTCGTGTATCGGGCCAATTTACTGGTTCTTTCGCCGGAGGCATCGGTGATGATTGCATGCAGTTGTGGCATGTCGCAGCAATTCGCTCGATGTCTTGCTCTAAGCCGGGCCACCAAAATAATGACCTGGCTTTTGCCTTCATAGCGAACACACCCTGGTGAGCTGCATGTAGTAGTTTAGCAGCTTCCCTCGCGCATCTGTTGGCACTACAAAGCGATGACCCCAGTAGAGCATTTCTTCAGTAACAGACAGCTCATGCCGCTTTTTGTAAAAATCTGCAATTTCTATCGTTTCCATGTCAAAACTGTGCGGCCAACCTTCCCGTGTGTACTTGCGTACCTGTGCTAGTACCTCATCATTGACAGCAAGTGCTTGAAGTTCCTTTAATGGCACGGCTGGCGGATCCCACTGGTCCAGGGTCATTACAATTTGGGCCTCGTCTTCCTGGTCCGCTTCCTCCTGCATTGGTTGAGGTAGACGGCTCAGAGCATCGGCATTGCACATGAATTTTCCAGGCTTATGTTGCAACCGGTATCGGTAGGCCCCGAGTATGATAGCTCATCGCTGAATGCTGGCAGCGGCCATAGCCAGCGTTTGCCGGTCCGCTCTTCGGAGACCAAACAATGGCTGATGGTCAGTTAGCAGTGTGAATTGCCTGCCCTGCAGGTAATCGGAATCTCGTGACACCGTAGACAAGAGCCAATGGGTGGCCCCTTGATAAGTCCCACGCCCTCTGTGAAAAGGTCAGCGTACTGGTCCATCACGGGTGCAGCTCCTCGACTTTCCAGCTTCAATTCGGCTGACTGCGACACGATGTGAAGAAGTGGTGCCCCTTGTATCTCGAGTTTCTGCAATAAGTCACGGCCGCAAAGGCTGGGACCTTCGCAGTTTTAACACTACGAGCTTGCAGTCAACAGTCACTGACTTATAGGAAGCTCGCATTGGCAGAACGCCAAGCACTGGTAGCTTTCCAAGATAGCATGAAAGGATCAACGCAGCCTCACAATGCGGTGGCCATTTATGACAATGGGCTTTGTATATTGCTTTGGGCACCACGCGGACAGGCGAGCCTGTGTCGATTATCATCTTCAGTGAAATTCCATTCCACGTGACAAGCTTCCATAGGGGCGGAACCATACATTCATTACTTTTCACTGACCATATCTGCAATGCATTGCTGCCGCTATCTTCACTTTCCGCTGAACCTTCGGTTATCGCCAAGGATCGGTGGGCGGAAACTGTTCGAGAGCATACTCGCGCCAAGTGCATTTGTAGCATCGGCACATTCGCAGCGAGCACGCAATGGTCTGATGTCCTGGTCTGCCACAGCAGCTACATTGTTGCGATAACATGCTCGGCTTATTCCTTATTGCGGGCTCCCCTTTCCGCTGAAAGTTGAACCCACAGAGGGCGTCACCTTGCCTGTCCATCTGTAGCGAACCAAGCTCTGCACTTTCTGCTGCTAGAGCAAGTGCTTCGGCTTCCGAAAGAGTCAAGTCCTTCTTCGCTAGCAGCTGTTTCTGCAAGTTTTTCGACCGCACTCCGCAAACGATGCGATCCCTCAGCATTCACTGCAGCATTAATGAGAAGTTGCAGTTATGGGCTAGCCTACGAATCTCGACGATAAACGCCTGCATAGACTTTCCTTCTTGCTGGTTTCGGTGAAAGAACTTCAAACTTTCCGATATCTAGTTAGGTGACGGATCATAGTGCTCATTCAATGCTGAAATGAGTTATTCATAGCTCAACGAGCTCGGTTTCCTCGGTGCTACGCTACCGCAAAGAATCTCAACGATCCTTGATCCTAACGCTGCAACCAACAAGGCCCTCTTCATGGCATCGCCTGTAACCTCGTTTGCTTCAAAGTAAGCGTCGACTTTTACGACATACGCTTGCCACTTATCTGTGTCCTCTAAGAAATCCGGAAGCTTGAGGGCCATCCATGACTGAGGTTGGGCTGATGGGTGTCTTCGTTTCGTGGCTGGTGCCCGGCAGCTGTACCGTATCGGTGGGAATTCTCGTCTCCAGTGTTATGGTGTTCTCAGGCGGCGGCACCGCCCTCTAGTAGTGATCGAGACGGTCGTGCCATGCAGAAGACACGAGGTTTATTCACACTGGTTATTCACACTGATTATTCTATCTCTTTCCTTCCCTCAACTCGTGTTTTCTTTTTACTTGCACAGTTGGCAGTAAAGTGGTCACCTTGGAGGAATTCAATCGAAAGACGCAGTTTTCTTTTCACACTTCAAAACCACCCACCGCCCTGTTCGAACGTCCCATCCCCAGTAAGCCATGAATATGCAGAGGATATCCACAAATGGTCCTAATGTCCAATGTCTGTGTGTCGATATCCTGTGCATGTTGATGGGACTACTGCATTCAGATATCAGTCAGTGTATATTCAGTGGATGTTCATGTGTGGATGGTTTTCTTTCTTCACATTGAAAGTTTTGGAAATGTGCTAACAGCTTACCAGAAGGCATGAACATGCTAAAGTTGTTACCTTTGCATTTTAATCATTCCTGCTTTCACAGTCTTACGTTTTCAGGAATGAATTATTTCAAGCGGTTGGCTATTACAGGTTTTCATTTTATTTTATGCGTGCGAATGCATGTATGGTACGATGATTTGAAGAAATTACTCATGTTAGACCAAGAACCACAAATGCCATGATTTCAAAACTAGAACAATAATTAGAACTCTCTTGACTGTCGGCAGTCTAACGGCCATGGGCATCGTCATTAGCTGTTTTTACGAGAAATTGGCACACAAGGATGAAATCTTGACAACAGAGCTCGCGAAAATCGGTTAGAAAATGCCCGTCTTCTGTCGTGCCAAAAGTAGCCAGCACAGCGAGACGACTTTGGCCTCGTTTCAAAGAGCGACGCCTCAGCTTTCCTTCCCGTCTGTACGAAAGGTCTACTGCGATTGGTAGCTGAGAAAAAGACAGAAAACAAAATATAAAATGCGGCAATGCTATTGGCTGTTGGACGTCACGTGGCGAAATGCAAGCACCTCATTGCCCGGCGACATATTTTTTAATGCTCCACGCTTTTCTCGTGATAAGTGCTTCTTGACCAGCTTCGGCATCCACCTTCGACGCAGAGCAAATCGTGGGCTCGGGCGAGATTGACAGCAGCAGGTCAGAATAGACACGTTTCTACCCAGCGCTGGTCGGGAGGAATTGCGAAGCACGGCGGTGATAAAATCGCCAGTTTGGCAGCAATTTCTGCAACCTGGCGCAAGATGTGGACGCTAGCGAACGAGCATGTAGACGCCAACCTGCCATTGTCTGCGGAGCTACCGTTATGGTCGTAGATTTGGTGGCGATCGACAGACTGCTTCACAATGCGGTGTGCACCCTCGACCTCATTTGTGCAGCTTGCTGCAAAATGTGATTCAGACTATTTGCCAGGGGCCTTCTAAGCTGTTTGTTTCGGTAAATTAAGCACTGCAATGTGCTTAGACAGCTTCAAAATGCCTCATTTCGTTTTTTGGGCTTTTCTCAATTTCATTTTCTGCACCACCCTACACATTGCTGACAAGCTTTTCCCTATTTCGTTCGCACGATTTTCACTATTCTTGTTTTATTCGAAAGCCTAATGATTGGAGCTTGCAATAAAGCCATTAACAGCACTCTTAATAAAATGTGAAAATGTGAAACAGCATAGAGAAAAATCACTTTTTTCCTCGCCACTTTTATGTGAACTTCGAAACATTGTAACTTTGGTTGCAGAAGGGCTAGAACAATGAAAGCACCCTAATAGGGAACCGCGGCGTCACAGAGTGGCGCTACTGCTCCTGACAGAAAGCGCCATCTCCGACAGAAAAAGAGAAACTGGGGTCATCCGCGGTGGCGCGCGCCCTTTGAGCCGCGTCGCTCCCGCTCGCTTCCGTGCACGCGCCGAGCTCACGCTGCGCCATTATGTATCGTCTGAAGTGCGGCTACAAAAAGGTCGCTCAGCTTGACAGCTACTTCCGAAAAACAAACTTGAATAAAGGTCAAAAGCTAATTTCACATGTATACTCTGTGGAGCAGAGTATTGACCACGATGGAGCCCGGCTAAGTGGCAAATGCACATCGCAAGTGAGCGACCACATCGTGTATGACGTGTACGTCGAGGTAAGTCTGTCATTTTGTTATATGCTCAGACTACCGATAAATGACTCGCATTGATTAGGGGGCACTCGATCCATCTCTGCTGGCGAATACGAGGCAGATGCTTTAGTTGCTGGTTGGAAAATTCACTGACGCTTGCGAGGTTGGCTGAATTAAAGCACTGCAAAACTCGGCTTACTGCCGCCTAATTTTTTTGAAGTTCATAGTTCTTCAGCGCAATGGCACGTTTTTAGCCAAGGAAAAGAAGACAGAAGACAGAAAAGAAGAAGGACGAACAAGGACGAACACAGCGCTGACTTACAACTGTTTATTCAGAGTCACACACACAGCTTAAATACTCTCAGACCAGCGCAGGCGCACACCGTAAAAGAACCAAAAAAGGGAAAAATAGGAAAAACAATCTCATCATATCTTTATCGCAGAAACTTTGACAGGAACGCCTTTTCTGTATTATGCAGAATGACTGAGGTATCGCTGACACACTCTGACCCAGATTTTTTAATATAGTATGCCTCTATCGTTTCACGGGTTGTTTTTAATTTGCTTCTGCTTAGAATCCTCACTGCCGAAAACATCGGTGTGCAATCTTTGCAAGTTGCGCAGTGCTCAACAAGGTTAGCACCTTCCCTATTCCTTAAATCTCTTTCGTGTTCCCTGAGACGGTCGTTGACGCAGCGCCCCGTTTGCCCTATGTAGGACTTGCCACACGTCAAGGGAATTTCGTACACAACGCCTGTGGCGCATTCCGCAAAGCGGTTCCCGTGCCTCTTTTTACACCCAGGTTTCTTGTCATCACCTGTGATGCGTCGGGCCAACTGGCCTAGCTTCCGAGGGGCTGAAAAGACCAACGGCACATTGTGCCGGTTTGCCACCTTTTTGAGGCCATGAGATAGTTTGTGCACGTAGGGCATCACTGCAGGTTTTACTTTAGCCGTCTCAGGGAACACGAAAGAGATTTAAGGAATAGGGAAGGTGCTAACTTTGTTGAGCACTGCGCAACTTGCAAAGATTGCACACCGATGTTTTCGGCAGTGAGGATTCTAAGCAGAAGCAAATTAAAAACAACCCGTGAAACGATAGAGGCATACTATATTAAAAAATCTGGGTCAGAGTGTGTCAGCGATACCTCAGTCATTCTGCATAATACAGAAAAGGCGTTCCTGTCAAAGTTTCTGCGATAAAGATATGATGAGATTGTTTTTCCTATTTTTCCCTTTTTTGGTTCTTTTACGGTGTGCGCCTGCGCTGGTCTGAGAGTATTTAAGCTGTGTGTGTGACTGAATAAACAGTTGTAAGTCAGTGCTGTGTTCGTCCTTGTTCGTCCTTCTTCTTTTCTGTCTTCTGTCTTCTTTTCCTTGGCTAAAATTGTGCCGTTGCGCTGAAGAACTATGAACTTCAATCAACAATACCAACTAGCCCAAGAACTAACTCTACTGAACTAATTTTTTTATTCAGTTCTCACGTCTGCCTACGAGTTTTGTGGGCTAATTTGCATTACAGGCGTGATACCCAGCCACGGGTGTCGTGCGTGCGACGCAAGCGCGGAAATGTACAGTGCCGTTAGTTTTATCCACGAGGAAGCCATTAAGCAAAAAGAAAAGTCAATCTGTGTGCGTGAGTGCGCGAGCGTGTGTGAAGAATCGGGCTCGATTACAACCGAAAGATTTTTCACGGAAAGCCAATGCGTGTGATAGGACGGCCGATCAGATGGTGATAGAAAGTGATGTAAGATAATGAGACAGTGAATGCGGTAACAGAGCAATTGCGAACAGTAATGCAGCGAAACATGCATGACGAGATGGAGACGTGGCTCTAGCAAAAAGCAAAATGTCTTGGCGCATCCAACTATAAGCCAGGCCACCCAAAATCTGACGTTGCCTTACATTTACAATTAGTTTGATGGTCTAGCATGTCTGGCTGGTTTGAGAAATACCCAGACAATTTTTCTCTCATAGTTGGCGTGGTCAAGCCAGGAGAGGCGGAACCTCCTTGTTCAAGGAGGGAGATGCCCATGCAAAGCTGGCATCACAGCTAATTGCAAGCATGCAGCTGCTGTGTGCCTCTATGTAAACAGCTACGAGGAGGAATCATGCACCAGCCAGCCCCAGAAATGGGGAAAGCCGAGTGACAAACCAAAGAGGCGCTTATAACAAGATGTTTCGGACCTCTTCTCCTGTGAGTAGAATTCGCTGTTTTATTAGATGCTTCAACACTGCAGCCTGAAAGTATGCTTTCTGGCCAACTAGTTTAGCTGATCTTTTTTATTTCTATGCATTCAGCATGCCGCCCATCATAGCTGCTGCTTCCATTTGTTAAGTATGCCATTAACTTGTTTAGTTTTTTTTTATTCGTCCTTCTTAACAGGCCAGGACACTAGCACTCCAGAAGGAAAGCCTCATGACCCAAACATCATATTTAGCTATCCGGGCATAGCATGTTCCCTACGACAAATATTGGAAATAGAAAAGACAAGTGCTGAGGATAATATTTGTGAGGAAGTAGTCAATGAAATTGTTGAACAAGTGACGGGAAAATTGGAGAAAGAAACTCTAGAGGAATTACTACAGCCAATGAAGCACCAACCAGTCTACAGATACCTTGAGGTTCTTGAAAATGAAAAAACCCAAATCAGAAATTTTGCCAGCAAATTGGATGAGAAAAGCGCTGCGAGCTACGATGAAAAAGTAGTGCTTAAAGAGAACCCATGTGACCTATGCCTTCACACAAGGGGCCAGGCAAACTGCTCACGGTATGTAATGGAAATTCGGCAAATGATAGCAAGCACAACACACATAATGAATGAAATCATGTTTATAATGCTTATAATTTGCAGCTGGCACAAAGAGCGTCACGTGCGAATAAGCAGTACAAAAACACATGCCATCAGGACAAAAAAGAATGATGACGGATTGCAGAGAGCAGCTGAACAATTATGCAAGAGATCATCCTACACAAGTGCTGCAATGCAATACGGTATACTTTCCAGCAGCACATAACTTCCTTTAAAAGGAAAACATGCTGTGCTTTGTCATCAAATCACATCACTGTGCTCCCTGTGCCACAGCAGGATTGAATTATGTCCAATGTTCATAATAATAAAGTCTAGGACGTCAAATTGTTTTTTCAGGTATCAAAACAGAAGCAATTGCACGAGATGAGCTGCAACAAAAGCTTGGTATTTGCATTGTACAAGTACTGTAAAAACCGGAATATAGGTCGAACTTTTTTTCAAAAAACCATGGTGAAAAGTCGACCCCCGTCTTATATACCGGTCATTGGCGGAAAAAATACGGAAGTCTTGCAACAATGAGTGGCTGAAGTCAACAGCCTCCATCACCATCGCCATCAGCAGCAGTGCCGCCATTTTGCGTTTCAGTAGATGCAAAGCGGAAGCTAACGGCAATTTACCGTCGCCTTCAAGAAAAACACGATTGAGTACGAGGAAGCTCACGGGAACCTGGCGGAACAGCGCGAATTTGGAGTATCCGAAAAGAGCATTCAGTACTGGCGGAGGCAGAAGCTGCGTAGTGTATCGAGAATAGGAAGGAAACGCGCTGCGAGCAAGATCGCTGCCTGTGACTGCCGAATGCATCCGCGTGAAAGCGGCAGAGATCGCGCGTGCCTCTAGACTCACGAGCGCGCAATTCAAAGGCTCGCCATCCTGGTTGCGGCGATTCATGAAGAGGAGGGCTTTGCTCTACGGCGCTGTACTTGCCTGTGCCAGAAACACACGCGGGCCGATTGGTGCGCGATATTGTTAAAAAATTTTCCGGGTGTACATACAAGCAGCATTTAAATGAAATTAAATACTGTCACCATTGTGCAACCTCTCGAGTCGCATTTGTTTCAAAGTAAGGATGTCTTTCGGTACTTTTCGTATTGAAAAAAGATCTTTTTCATTTTTAGAATTGGTTAGTTAGGGGGTCGACCTATATTCCGGTTTGACCTATAGTCCGGTTTTTACGGTAAGTTTGCTTGTTGTTTTACCTTGCATGAGTCCCTCCTTGCACGTCAAGTCTTTTATCCCTTAGGTCTTTCAAATAAAGTACTAATTAATCCCATTCGTTATTTTCAGACAGGACTCGTACTTCCAGAGCAACCATGGCTTTGCTGCAGCCCCGACAGTATCGCCAAAATTGACAATGAAACTGTGCTCATTGAGATTAAGTGCACATATAAGTTCAGAGATGAACCTTTCATCTTGTATGAAGAAAGGCGCAGCCTGTTGCCTTACTTAGTTTTCAGTGGGGATGAAATTGTATTGAAAACAACACATAGCTACTACACTCAAATCCAAGTGCAAATGTATATAATGAACCTTTACAGGGCCATTCTCTATATTTACAGTCCTAAACACTCAGTGATAGCAAAAGTAAACCGGGATGAGGCCTTTCTGTGGAATCTGATTCCAAAGATGGAGTATTTTTATTTTAAGTTTTTAATTCAGTTGTTGTTCTAGATCTCAATACTTTATTTCCTCAGCTGATTCAAGATGCTTCGCTCAAGGTACTTTACATTGTATAACCACCTTTTTTATCATGTACGCACTGAATTCCTTATTTATTTTGAACCCCTATCCATTTTTTTTAATTCCAGGAATATGCAATTATTAAACATACTTAAGAATTTTGTATTCAGAAGTTATCTAATGAAAATGTGTTATGTGATATTTATTGTCATGAAGCAACTCTGGCTATAACAGGTGCCTTTTGAAAGGACGTGCCATGTTAATTTAATACACCTGGAGATTTTAAGTGTTTGAGCATGAATTTTTGTTCTAATGGTAGGTTTTTCATTTTTTAGTCCAAGTGTCCCCTAGTCATGACATAGGAAAATTTGCCAGATAAAGCATTAACATATTTCATCCATAATAAAACTGCATTTCAGTAAAAAAACAGTGAAATGCATTAAATTTTTTTAGTAAGGCACAAGTAAAACTGAAAAATGTAAGTTATCAATAATATAGCGCTAAAAGTAGCATGCAAAGTCCATATGAATAATTAGGGGAAGCGTCAAGCGTTGGTTTGCAAGAGTTTTATGTCCAAAGGGCAACAGTCTCAAGCTTTTACTACATTAAATTTCGGTGCATTGTACTGCATTTTTATTGTAAACACATCTGGGCTGACAACCCAGATGTGTAGCACTGTTTATGCTAATCAGATGTCTAAATGATCTCATTTAAGTGTAGTCGGGTGTAGCTCATGTGCAATAAATCAGAGTTCTATGATATGAAGTCATCGTCATGAGCCTGGCTATACCCAAAGCAAGGCAAAGGCCTCTCCCATATTTCTCCAATTAACCTGGTCCTGTGCTAGCTTGCACCCACTTGACCCCTGATTTGCTTCTTTATCTCATCTAATTATCTGCCACCCCCCCCGCTACACTTTAGTTCCCTTGGAATTCATGTTACCCTCAGTGACCACCGGTTATCCTTTCATCGCATTACATGTTCTGCCCATGCCTATTCTTGATTTCGACAAGAATGTCAGTAACTGAAGTTTGTCCTGTGACCCACTGTGCACGCTTCCTATCTCTTAACGTTACACCTATGATGAGGTGATACCAAGTGATGTTCAAAAACCATATTTCTGTGATACCATTTCAGTGCCATGTACTGGCTTGCATCCATTGCTTTCACTATTTTGCTGCCATCTATGGGAGAATAAAAAGTTAAAAGCACAGATCTGCTGTGCAAAACACATGGTGACCAACACAGAACCTTTCACAACAAAAGTAAGTAAAACAAAAGTCCTCAGTGCTGTGATTAGCATACCCATTTATTGGCTGGGATGCATACAATTGAGTTGTGAACTCACTTGGGTGCTAACATGAACTCTTATGAATGTAATTCATGCAAACTAAGGTATGGACTACATCAAGCAAAGCAGGCCTATTGCTTAATTATTGGAGGTTGCAAATTTACTAAGGCAGCACACTGAAAATACTTTCTTCATGTGTGGTATCAGGCTAAGTGGTACTCTGTTCCTTAGAATATGAAAAATTTTCAATCTTTGGATTACTCTCTCAACATAGATACGTACAGAGGCAATCTTGTAAGTCATGTCCATGTCATCATCAGACATTTGACCACCTGTTGAATTAAAAGGAGGCATGAGTAGCACCGCACCTTTCCCTTCTACCGTTGTGCGGATGCTTGGAAATCCTTTATCACTTAAAATTAAATCGCCTGGTCTAACAAGCTCCAGAAAGCCAGAGTCTTGGGTAATGAATGAGTCAGTATGTCGCCCTCCATAAACCTTTGATACGAAGCTTATCATACCATTAGGAATTATACCAATTAAGAATTTCAGCGTGTATCCTCCCTTGTAATGTGAATACAAAATATGTTGACAGTCAGGGTTTGAGGGTGCTTCAGTGCGGATCTCGGTACAATCTATTATTAAGGTGCAGTTCGGGTAGTTTTCTTTAAATGGGGCAGGCAAAGAAAGTTTGATTGCTCTCCGGGAAGGCATGAAGACCCAATCCTTCAGAGCAATGCTTAAAATACCAAGTGTTTTCCTAAAGACAGTGGATGCTGTTGAGGGTGCGACACTGAAAATTACTCCTAGTGCACTATATGTTATCCCAAGACGTAGCTTGGCGATAAACAAGCACAGCCTATCTTCATTTGACATAGTATTGCGCTTGTACTTCGGAGGAGGCAGCAGGTTCAAAAGGAGGCAGAAGACTTGCAGTGTCACTCCACATAAATCTTGCAGTGCTTTTTCTTTTTCCTTTAGAGACTGAAAGCCTTGAAATCCACAGTTTTTCTTCCAGTTGCCATCCGTACTTGCAACCTGCAGCAGAATAAACAGAGAACATGGTGCAATTTACAGGCAAATATACTTTAGCAAGAGGACTAACCATTGAAAAATGCTATTTGCATCACCCTGCAACTATGCTCATTCATTCCCAAAAGAAAATAAGCACCACTACTATAAAATAACAAAATGTTACACAGGAAGAAAATTTCACAACAAAGGTAACTGCACTAAAAAACAGAAATCCTCTGCTAGCCTTAATAAAACGTTAGCTAGAATTAAGCACAACTGATAAGAAGAAACCGCAGCATAGTCCAACCTTGTCACTCATTTCTGTGTGCACAACTTGAGTAGATGCATCAGTTCCATTTGTTGCAGAAAGAAGTATAGTTAGCTTTCCTTGAGCCACACTCGCTTTGGTTTGGGATGCCTGAAAAAAAAAATATGTATAAATAACTGTTGTATTGCACAGATATGTTCTCAGTACTGCAGAACAGTGTTGAAAGTGCAGTATTAATAGCAAATTAATGTTGGATTTCTGTCAAGCTTTTTCTATAGACAGAAATATGATCCCATAATTAAAAGGTGTTCTTACAGCATCTCTCTTTGCAATGAAATGACTTTCTCCTGTGCCACACACACTCATTGAAGGATGCGAATCACTTGTGCTGATTGTCGAAGCCACAGCTGCGCTCATCTCCAGAGGTGCATCACTGAGATCCATCATGTGAATGTCCTGATGTCGACAGTCTGTAATGGAGGTTCCTGGTTTATTCATTGTCGCTTCATCGTCTGTACTTTGTGATGGATTTTCACTTCCTGCACCGAGCTGTCTAGAAGATATTGCCTGGTTGAGACGCCTTTGCAACCTGCATTGAACCAGTAAAAGTAACATATTACTGCCAACCTTAAAAAGGGTGCAGCCAAGCTCATCGTGCAATTAACTGCTATATTTATATCTAATTGTCCTTTTGAATGCCCTCCCTGTTACAATCAGTGACAGGATTTAAAGTATGAAATAAAAAAAGCAGAGCTCATTAAAAAACACAATTAAGGCTGCATTTTACACTGGCATTTCACATTTTTGATTTCATACCTTTGCGCTCTTTCCCTGTCAGGTGCTTTTTTTCTGTAGATCGGAGGGAAAATGGTAGGGATGTAGGCTGGATGTTGGATAATGTCACTCTTGCAGTTGCCTACAAAATGTCTGCTGCAAATTCTTGTGTGCTCCTTAGGCAACCACAGAGTTCCATCAGGGCTACATAAGAAAGAATAGTATTGTCTATTATCAATTGCCAAGGCAAACAAACACACGCACAGACACAAACGAAATCGCACAAGTTCCGAAGGGAGCAGCCCAAATAATTCACGAGCTCCTCGAATATAGCATAATAATAAGTGCAAGTGTGATTCACAGGTTAAAACAGCATATAAATTCACAACAAAACAAAGCAAACTACGGCGTCTATCATATTGCCTGAGGTGGGTTCGGGCGTAGAATTCACAAACCATCCCTTATTGCAGCAGTTCGTTCCGATGTGATAAAGCTGTTCTGACAGCGCCTAACTGTAATCACCTAACAGCGCAATGTTTATTTAAACGCGCTAGCATATTCATGTGCGAACTTGTAACAGCGACGGCTACACCTAAAAAAAACAATACAGGAAATCAAAAGCTACTACGCAATCGCAATCCAACTTTTTCATTTGTGCTTGCGAGAACACAACAAGTACCCGTAATCATCAGTGCAGTCGTCGCGTGCATGCTCAGCGTTGAGTACCGGCTTGTAACCAAAACGAACACAAAATACAAACCGCCACAGCCGAAAGCACGGCATGGCTATAGGGACTTACCTAACCCTCCTCACTGCGTGGATCCACGCTTGAAGTCTTTCTTTTTCATACCATTTCCACGGAAATTGGTATAGTTTTACAGGTGGATCAAGTCCCTTGGTGTTTTCCGCACTGTTGTGGCAGCTGACAACACAGCAATACTTCGGGCCCCGCTTCCGCTTAGGTAGGGCCGCTTCTGCCATTGTACAAATTCCACAACACGCTCGCCGAACAACTGCACAAAACTGGCGGCGCCGCGGCGCCCTGCTGCGCCCAGGACGGCCTCGGAACGCGTGCGCACGCACTTGTCTGCCGCCGCGCAACGGCGCGCACCGGCTGCTTCTCTTCCCAGTAGTTCACGTTCTGCCGCCAGATGGCCAGCAAACTTGAGCCGCGGGTCCCTATTGCAAGCCTTAATGATAGCAGAATCTACTGGTATAAAATTTATTTGAATCTGAGTAAATTTTTCCGAAATTTGTCAGAATCATTAAAACAAAATTCTTGAATTAAGAAACAGCATAATATACGCAAAAATGGACACCATATTTGAAATCAGTGCACTAAGATACATAATAGCTGAAATTTTCATTTGGCTAGGTCTAATATTGAAAATTTTTTCTCTAAGAGCCTCTTCCACTCTTACATGCAGGTTTTTACTAATGACGTGCCTTCAAGTAATGCAAGCATTTTCCATGCTCAAATGAATGAACTGATGTTCCTTTGTTTACATCTTGGTTGCACAGCCCATGTACAGGAGGCACTTACCAACTTCAGGCTTTGGGGGACGACCCTTGTCAGAGGATGCAGTTGTGAGCAAAAAATGAAATTACAGTGAAACTTCACTTAAACTTCAAGGGACACCAGGGAAAAGTTTGTTAAAGTGAATGTTCACTCGACTCAAATAAGTATGTGGCAGCTTGTTGCCATTAGGTAAAAAAAAAATTGGGTGGTCAGATCGTATATCAACCCATTTATTCGTTAATCTGCTCATGTTCCGCTAATTAGCACCTTGCAAAGAACGCTGTAATCTCCTGCTGCACTTTTGCACTTAGGATCGTAGCAGTTGTGAACTTTGTCACTTTGTCTAAGCACTCGTGGACCTTCTCTGGCACAGCGGTCTGCTGGGCAGCAAAGGCTTTAAGTTTCTCCAGGGCGATTAGTGCTTCTTTGGCAGATATTTTTGGCACTTCGTCATCAGTGGTCGAATCTTCCTTGTCTTCGCCTTCAAAAGGTAATGCTTTTGCTACAATATCTTCCATAGTGAGTGCGGCGCATGTCTCCACCTGGGAGTCACAGGCGGCATATTCCTCAAAAGACAAAGGGCTGCCTGTGCCTAGTCTTTCGGACAATTATGGCCAGCTACCTGGCTCACTGTTATCATCAGTGCCATGGTCCTCTGCTTCGAGATTGGTGTCCATAGCAGTCGAGGTTGCTGAATGCAGACCTGCTTTTTGCCAACAATTCATTATTGTTGCTGGTTTCACACTCCACTAA
This sequence comes from Amblyomma americanum, assembly GCF_052857255.1. Taxonomy (NCBI): domain Eukaryota; kingdom Metazoa; phylum Arthropoda; class Arachnida; order Ixodida; family Ixodidae; genus Amblyomma; species Amblyomma americanum. The sequence continues at coordinate 79,260,837 of NC_135504.1, read as the reverse complement.
GCTCCTGTGAGCATTTCTGCTGCCACGCTTTAATCGTGTCAGGCTTCTGCATTCTTAAATTTACTAGAATGTACTGCACAAGCCGCTTGTAGTGTACCTTTACATTCTTTAGTATGCCTAGGTCAAGAGGCTGCAGGATTGACGTGCAGTTGGCCAGCAGAAAATCAACTCTGATGTTACTGAGACCTGTGTCGACTAAGTGTGCTGAGCAATTGCCCACAATTAACAAAATAATCAGATTTTTTCTCGCCATCTCGTCGTTCAAGCCTACAATCCACTTTGTGAACATTTCACGTGACATCCAGGCCTTTGAGTTATGGGTATAATCACATGGGAGCGATGCAAGCCCTTTAAAGCACCTTGGGCTGTCATAGTGACTGATGATTAAAAGTTTCATCTTATGCGTGCCCAATGCGTTACTGCAAAACAATGCTGTGATCCTGACTTTTGAGCTTTCCACCTTTGCACGTGTCGTCTTTGTTGCACATGGTTTTGTTTGGCAGCAGTTGGTAAAATACCACGGTCTCGTCTGTATTGTGTACATCATCCGGACTATAGTCGCTGATGACGTCGTATAGTTTTTCTTCTCGCCATGCGCTTGCTTGCAGCAACGGTGTCCGCACTGCTGGCTTCACCACAGACTTGTATCCATTCAATTCCATAGCACGCCCGAAAGCGATGCAACCATCCACTGCTTGTGTCAGATCTAGTGACATCGAAAAGTGCGACAAAGTCTATGGCCTTCTGTTGAATCACGGGTCCTGAAACCGGAATGTTCCTGTATCGTAAATCCTTTACGCATGTGGCAACAGCATCGTTGACGTTCGTGAAATATCCAGTGCACAGTCTATGGCAGGAGGGGCTGAACTGCGCACTTTCCGATGTGGCCGCGATTGCTTGGCGCTGGCTTTTAATCGTAGACAATGACGATGCAGAGGTCCCAGATGCCTTCACAATGTCAACTTAATGCTGCCCGGAGACAAGCTCGCACAAAATGTCCCGTTTTTCGTCGAGAGTTAAGCGCTTTCGTTTGCCGTTCATGGTTGACCAGTACGTGTGCGCTTCCTTGAGACTAGGACGACTAGGCCTAGTAGGGCTGAAGCTGTGGCTATGGCTGGCTGTGGAACCAACTAAACGCACTAAGCGTGAAAAAAAATACAGCAGTGGCTTCGGCTGGCTACGACCTTACTTAGGTAGCGGATTAAATTCAAAGTTAAATGGCGGCCACTTTTCTTAACACAGTAATCGTGCGCAGTTGGGTGATTCTCAACGTAAAAAAGTGCGCCAAAAAGGGCGGGTTGTACTTGTTGAAGTGCTCAATATGGCCTAGGAGACATGGGGTGGCACCTCGGAAACTGTTCGTAGAACTGAAATGCGCACTGCACTGAATTTCGTTTAAGTGAAGGGTGTTTGCATTGGGTTCAGTGGCGCTGCGGTGGGGGGTTTAAAAAAGTTTGTACAACTGAATACTTCGTGTAAATGAAGTTCGTTCAAGTGGTACTTACTGTACTCCATCCGAAACATCCATCTTCTATTCCACACTTTCTAAGTGTAAATGTTAAGCAGTAATCCAACATCTTCATGTAAAGAGATTCCTAAAATGCCATTCCAGTAGCTGTATTTCTATATTCCAGCATAATGTAATCATAAAGTACCCTTCTTGAAGTGCAGTAGAGCATGCAAGGCAATCCACAACCGGAGTGCTTTTGCCAAACTATTCCCCACAGCCACTTGAACTCTTACCTGTTAAGTGCAGAAGTGGGGATCAGATCGTAAAAAAATTGAAAAGTACATATTTTGGCTTTTACAGCACTGTTTTTGTGTTTAACTGAAATATTCCACCCAAAAACCAAGTCTAAGTGCTCCAAATAAATACAGTAGAACCCCGCTGTTACGTTCCTCACTGCTGCGTTTTCCCGGCTGTTACGTCGTTTTCGTCCGGTCCCGGCATAGCTCCCATAGGATCCAATGTATTGGGTACCCCGCTGTTACGTTGTAGCTGTGAAAACGTTCCCGCATGATACGTCGCAACCTGGCACCCCGAACCCGGCCGGGCAATACGCGCCAACCGCCAAGGCTCCAGGCTTGGCTACGGAATTGGCTACAAGACCATGGCCTCCGAGATCACCCCCTTGCACGCGTGTGGGTAATCTCTGAGGTCATAAAAAGCCGCACGCGAGTTGGAGAGATTGCCACTAGATGGCCACTGCCTCGTCAGCCGAAGCAAGTAAAATCCGCGGGCCCGCAGCAATCCAGTCTTTCTTGTTTGTGCGGTTCAACCCATCCGAGTAATCCGTGTCCTTCCGTCAACAGCTACGCTGCCTACACCTTGTCAGGCCTCGCTAATCCAGTCTTTCTTGTTTGTGCGGTTCAACCCATCCGAGTCGTCCGTGTCCTCCCGTCAACACCTACGCTGCCTACGCCTCGTCGGGCCTCGCTAACACCGCGAGCGATTTGTCGTCCTTTGATGGCGTCGCGCAAGCGCAAGGCGCTTTCCCTCGAGGAAAAGCTGGATGTTCTCGAAGCAGTCAACAGGCAGCCAGCGCGGAAAAGAGTCTGCATCGCCAAGGATCTTGGTCTGCCACCCTCGACGCTTAACAGCATCGTTTCGAAGCGTGCCGAGATACAAGGGAATGCCGCGCTCTTCGGCCCGAAACCTAAGCAGGCTCGTGGCGCCAAGTATGGAAACCTCGACGAGTCGCTTCTTACTTGGTTTAAACAAGCTCGCGCTGCCGGTGTTAACTTCGACGGCAGCATTTTGCGCGAGAAGGCAATGGAAATAGCCGACCGACTAGGCATCAGTGACCTCGCGTATAAGACGGTATCCGGGGAAGCAGCAAGTGTAAACTTGGAAACAGTCGACGATTGGAAGGCCACACTATCTGCCATAATTGAGGGGTATGAGCCTTGCGACATTTACAATGCTGACGAAACGGGTCTTTTCTTTCGGGGGCAGCCATCCAAGTCGTTAAGCCTGAAGGGCGAAGCATGCCACGGAGGCAAATGCAGCAAAGATCTTTTCTTTCGGGTGCAGCCATCCAAGTCGTTAAGCCTGAAGGGCGAAGCATGCCACGGAGGCAAATGCAGCAAAGAACGATTGACGGTGCTCCTTTGCTGCAACATGAATGGCTCGGACAAGCTGAAGCCATGGGTAATCGGAAAATACCGAAATCCGCGGTGCTTAAAGAACATTCGCCTGCTGCCATGTCACTATAGAAGCAACAGTCGTGCATGGACGACGGGTTCTTTGTTAGAAGAATTTCTTCGTTACTTCGACAATAAGATGGGCTCCCAGTGCAATAGTGTTGTCCTTTTTCTGGACAATTGTGTTTCCCACCCAAGAGACCCGTCGTTTCTTCGGAACGTTAAGCTTGTTTTTTTTCATGCAAACACTACAAGCCACTTGCAGCCATTGAATGCCGGCGTCATAAAGAACTTAAAGCACTCGTACAGGAAGTCCATCGTAAAGCGCTGTCTGGCACGTATTGATCGCGGACAGCAGCCTATGATCGTTTCAATACTGGACGCTATGCACTACGTCGCTTCAGCGTGGACTGCAGTGAGCGCGTCAACTGCACAGCACTGCTTCGCGCGGTGCGGCTTTCGCATGGACGGCAGAGAGGAAACTGCTACGGAAGCTGAAGAGACGGAAGCAGCCTCTCATGATCAAGAGCTGAGTGAAGCTTTGTATGCGCTGGGTGCCACGGGAGCCACGTATGACGACTACGTCGCCGTGGATGCTGCTGTCATGACGTCCGAGTGTCAGAGTATCGCCGAGATCGTTGCAGACTCGGTCGCGAGTGAAGCCTCTGACTGTGATGCCGACGAGGAGCACGAGCCGCATGATTCTGGGGAGTTCGCGGACCCGAGCTTTGGAGAAGCTGTCGCGGCTCTAGACCTCCTCCGCAGGTACATTGCACCTCAAAGCGACTGAGAGCAATGCGGCTTTCCAGGCCATCGAAAAACGCGTGGTGTTTTCCAGCGAGCGGAAAAAACGGCAATCGACCATTCTCGATTTTTCTAAGACCTAAGCTCACTTGATGTCGAAATAAATTGTTTCAAGGCAAAGCGGCACTGTTTTCATTAATTTTCGGACCTTTCCTCACTGTTGCGTTTTCCCGGCTGTTACGTTTTTTTTTCGCGGTCCGGTGAAAAACGTATGAACGGGGTTCCACTGTATATTTGTCGACACTTACACGCAGATGTGTGTGCTAGTTTAGAACTTTCAGGCTTGATTTCGCTGTTTGAGCTTATCACCGTGTTCATGGAAATTATAGCGCAGGAACGGGTGCATGGATTCTTATCCCGTTTCTTTTGTTGTAATTGCTGAAAATGGTTTGCATCGTTACAGTGTCATATTTACCGTTTAAGCTAAAAGGTTTTGTTTTTCATTAGTTTGAGCATGATATATTGTACAGTAAAATCTTGTTGACACGTTTTTAAAAAACTGCGGGGAAAATGTTTTGTCCAGGAAACGTATGATCCAAACTGCCTATTTTTGAGAAATGTAACTGTTGTATGAGGTGCAAGGACATTTATCGACAATTTCACTTCATAAAACTGTAGATTAACAATTTTTAGGACAAGATCTCAACAGATCCTGTTCTAGTGCTTGCAGAATTCAGTCTGCATTCGCACTGTCTTAAGCACGGTAGGTACTTTGTAATGCATCCGGTCCGTTGACAACAACGGCGAAAGTAAGCAGAATATTTGAAGTTCCTCGTCTTTTTCAGATGCTTCCCCCTTTTGCACCTAAATATTGCGGGGAAGCCACCGCTGTGGCAGCTGATTGTCGCAGTGTTTTTAAGTGTATTGCTGTAGTTTGTAGAGGCTTTGCCTCCTTGCCCTTACACACACAAGAAAAAACCTCAGCGTTCTCCTCTTCATGTCGCGTCCATGCAAAAACGTCTGTCTTGACTCTCAAATGCTAGCACACCATTTTTATTTATGTTGTCGACAGTAGTGCTTCGTCTCCTTGCATCTGGGTACTGTAGAAAAGCCACCATAATACGACAGGTGACTGCCGCTGCATTTTAGCCTTTCATGTCGTGTGCCGTCATGGTCTGCTCACTTGAATGTTTTTAACATGTGCTGTTGGTCAATAAATGTGTTATACGACCACAATTGTCAAAATTTTAAGCGTAGTAGCAGGGAGATCGTGTTATCCGGGAACATATTAACTGGGAGAAATATAGTGGAACTCTATGGGACACATTAAATGTCTGCGATTTTGAGCGTATGAGCCAGGAAAAGATATGTTCTGGAGACATATCAATGAGGTTTTTACTGTAAACATAAAGAAAAGTGCATACTGTGTCCTTTAAAAAAAAGAGCTGAGATATTAAAAAATAAATGGAGAGGCTATTTACATGACACTTCTTAATAAATATTGAAAGCACTTACACACCCATGCGCATTTTGTTCTCATGCTAGGTTTTCCATGTGCAAGCAACATATGAACAACATATAAGCAATGATAAAACAAAACCTACCACTTCCAGCACCTCGCTTCCATTTGTGAACTGCTGTTGCCTTGCTAAACTGTTGAACATTACTTTGGTTTCCTGCATGTTAATTTTTAGACCCACCGTTCTGCTCTGCCTGTCTAGTTCATTGATCATGCACTGCAATTCATCTCCTGAGTGACTCAGCAAGGCAATGTCGTCAGTGAATTGCAAATTATTTAAGTATTCTCTATTAGCTGTTGTCCCCAGCTGTTCCAAATTCAGGCCTCTGAATGCTTCCTGTAAACAGGCGGTGAATAGCATTGGCGAGATCGTATCTCCTTGCCTGACGCCCTTCCTTATTGGAATTTTATTGCTGACATTATGGAGGACTTTGGTAGCTCAGCAGTTGCTATAGGTATCTTTCAGTATTTTCACATAAGGCTTTTCTACCTGGATTCCGCAATGCCTGTATGACAGCTGAGGTTTCCACAGAGTCGAATGCTTTCTCGTAATCAATGAAGGCTATATATAGGGGATGGTTATATGCAGCGCATTTCTTTATCACCTGATTGACAGTGTCAATATGATGTATTGTTATAATACCCTTTACGAAAGCCTGCCTAATTTGGTTGATTAAAGTCTAGGGTTGCCCTGACTCTATTAGCGATTACCTTAGTAAATACCTTGCAGGCAATGGACAGTAAGCTGATCGGTCTAATTTTTCAAGTCCTTGGCGTCTCCTTTTTTATGAATTAGGACAATGTTTGCATTCTTCCAAGCTTCTGGTACGGCCGAGGTCATAGGACATTGCATATACAGGGTGGTTAGTTTTTCTAGCACAATTTCCCTTCCCTCCTTCAACAGATCCGCTGTTACCTGATCTTCACCAGCTGCTTTTCCTCTTTGCATTGCTGTGAGCTACTGTCTCTCTCGTTAACGCTCTGATTGCATTCACTACTGTGTATATTTGTGTAGAACTCTTCGACTACTTTAACTATCTTATCCATGTTGCTATGACATTACCCTCCTTGTCTATTAACGCATGCGCCTGATTTTTACCAATGCCTAGTTTCCTCTTCACCACTTTCAGGCTATCTCCGTTCTTTAGAGTATGGTCGATCCTCTCCATATTGAACTTCTTTATGTCGGCTACCTTGCGCTTATTTATTAACTTCAATAGTTATGCTACTTCTATCCTGTCTGTAGGGTTAGACACTCTGCGTGCTTTGGCGTTTCTTAATCAGATCTTTCATAGAAGTAGATAATAAAAGGATGTAGCTTTAAAATGAGACCACAATGGCCAATCTCTGTTAAGCCGTTTTCGCTGAGCACGATGTTGAACTTCGCGATTCCTAGGGCATTTTTATGGGCCAGTATAGTATTGTCCCGTTACTGACTTTAATCACTAATATCTGAATAAATACTTATCGAAGGACATTAATAGCATAGAAACGGGTTCTTTAGAGCTTCTAGATTGTGATGAAAAATATTTCAAAAAAAACGATTTTTGACCATTTTTCTTCTCTAAGACCCGGAACCCCCCTTAATGTACAAATTTTGCCAGTGGGCTTCAATCTGTGGAGCAAAACAGAAGCAGAACATACCACTACGCTATCTATCATGTACAGTGCGGTCCATTGTTAAAGGAAACATGCGATCACATGGCCTCCGCTCTTCACGAATAGCTGCCCTGAGAGCCGGCGAGAGTCGGTGGCCCAAAGTGCATGCGCAGTAAGCACGGCTGGCTTTTCTTTCTGCACATGCGCCCGGTGCCGTCCGTTCTTCCCGGCTTGTCGGCGGTAATGCTTCGCGAAGAGCAGAGGCCAAGCGATCGCATGTTCCCTTTACCAATGGACCGTACTGTACATATGAAACCCACAGGGAATGCGCTCTTTTTGTGCTAGCTGGAGTGCTTTTGAGGCTCTGGAACACGCCACGCCTTGACGTCACAGGCCTGTTGATACGGGAAAGCACCAACTGGAAGTAGGCTTATGAAAAACGTTCACACGTTTCTTCAGTCATTTTTTTGTTTGATCGCCTTGCTGTGCATAGGCTGTTATTTTCCTGTTTATGATGAGCAGTACACCTCATTAAAGAAAAGTTTTGAGCCTTAATTTGAAGGCCAGAATTATCACTTGAAGTGATGAGCGGCGAAAAAAAGGCTGTTGGAGAAAGGTACGGAATTTCATCGAGCTCACTTCAACTATTTTGAAGTTGAAAGGCAGCATCATGAGTGGCATCAGGGCTGGTGGTTCTGGCCAACAAAGAAAAAAGCTGAAGGAAGCTGCTTATGTCGACGTCGAAAAAGCCCTGTTCTCATGGTTCATTGATATGCATGCAAAACGCATGCCGTTGAGCAAGGCCATCTTCAGCAGAAAGGTCTCAACTTTGCTTGTTTCTTGGGTGCAACGATTTTAAGGCCACCTGCAGTTCTTGATCCGAGTCAGTGTTCTCCATACCTGTGTCTGGGGCACTCTGGATTTTTGTGTCGTCGTCCAGCTCTTCAGTTGTCACAGCACAATTTGCTGTGGCAACTTGCGCTGTGAGAACTGAAAAAAAAACAGCCGTGAGTATACTCAGCGTTGGTGACATCGCATACGTGAGCGTTGAATCACAAATGCCTGCTTAGGCAGAGAGAAACTGGCGGTGAAGAGGATGGACACTTTTTGCATTGTTGGAAAACTCACAGGTGCGACTTGCAGGGTAAGAGTAATAAAGTTCAAGGATGAAAAAAATTATGCATGTGAGCTGAGCGAACTAAAAAGTGACAATGTGGCAAGGGCCGAGACTCGGGGGGGATGCAAGAGAAATCAAGCGTACGCGAGTAAATCACCGCTCATTACCTCAGAACAGTTGCCCAGTGACAAATCCTCCCACCAACACGCTGCACGGTGCTATCCTCGACGAGATCATCCGAAATTCATCGTATTCTGGGAGCACAGGCAACGAGGAGCTGCGGCCGCAATCCGAGCATGGCCAAGTGTACAGCTCTACACAGCCGATGCACGGGTATGCACTGAGAAGCAAGTGTGACCCACCAACTTATCAGTGGGTTGTGTGCTCATCACTCTCTAAATTTCCATGGAATAGATTAAATTCTGGGTCATACAATTGCAGGCTGATGTGCACTTGGAATTTTTTTTATCAGATAGTGTATACAGTGAGTAGAAAAGTTGCACTTGTGCCTGTGCGGTCAACCTTGTGTCAAATGTTCGTTAGTGATGACAAATATGCTACAGAAACAGGATTTTGTGTTGTGTGCAGTGAAAACCGTGTGTTTTTTCTTTGTGCAAAAATGACTTTTGTAGTGACAAAAGTCTTCTTTAAGGATAGGTGGTTGTGATGAGCATTTTCTACGACGTGCCTTGCTTTCGACAGTGTGTAATTAAACACATCGACAGCCTCACCCCCTGTGTGCCGGTGAGGGTACGGCTTCATTGAATGAGGCAGGAGAGGAAAGGCTTTATTGCACAATATGATAGCTCCAATATCTTCTCCTCTTATCACCTTTGTTGGCACAGAAAATAAACCTATGCCAGCTAATTTGGGTATCAAAGCACACCTATAAACATTGGAATCATAGTTTCTACCAAGTTATCCCACAATCGTATACATAAACTTTATGTGTAGTCAAGAAGTGCCAGCAAGGAGGTAGGTAATGTACCACCCCTTTCAGTTATAATAATCTTGGGCATTCTCTTTAGGCAGCAAAAATGATGTGGCACCCGTCAAGGGGCACCGAACTCATTTGGGAGCCCTGTCATGGCTGCGAACTGTCAGACATGGTCTTGAATCTCATCATCTCTTGTGGCTATCTTCGTTGCCACAGGCTCCAGTTCCTCTGCGGCAGTGTCGCCGAATTCTCTTAACCCATTAGGGACCAAGAAAAATCTACACGACCAATTCTGTTCATTTTTGATGTACGGTGTCTCTCTAGTGGATAGAGGAAATACCTTCAGTATCAAGAAAATGCCTTTATTCCTTCAAAAATACAGAGGTGTACTTTTTATAGTATGCTGGGTTCTTCCCATTGCAAAACAAACACTTGCTCCATGCTGTTACTTAGGTGCATGAAACTTGTTGAAGCACTCGTAATTCAAACAAAGTGTTACATTGCACTTCACACATGCCCACATCGACCTTTTGTGGCAATATTGGCACCACAGCTGCTTTTCTAATTTATTTGGAAAGTGGCCTCCCTTGTTAAGTGCAATGTCACCTACAATGGTGGCTGGCAGTTTGTGAGTGGCGTTATGTTTTGTGCCGAGACGCAGGTAATACCATGTGACGTTTCTTTGATACGCAAGGAGGTCGATTGGCTCATCTGCAACCACTTCATAAATTTTCCATGCATTCACCATGGCTACATGGAGCATTTGCGTAAACAAAGGCCACCACCACATTTTGCCGTGAATGCCAACTCTATAGTTGTTTACGGCATGATCTAAGAGGTCTACACCCCTCATGCTACTGTTATAGCTGCTGAACAGCTTCGGTTGTGGAACATTCACCCTTTCGTGAACTGCAGACCACCGCTTTACAAAGGACGTGGGTTCAATACCGTCGTAGTTCGTAGCCATTGTTACAACACTGCTGTCCTTCCACTCTACGAGAAGAACCTCACCGACGGGGTAGAAACAATAAAAAAAATTCTCCTCTTTGCTTTCTTTCCATTTCTTTTTTAGCTGGAAGAGAGGACTTCACATGTCGGTTCTCGCGAAGAGTGCCTGTTGCCCTAAACCCCTTTTCATGCAGAGTAACAAGGAGATTCCGACTTGTAAAAAGACTATGTGGTCACTAGGATCAGAAGTTGCCTCAAGCAGAGAGCGAACAACGCGAGTTCCCAGCAGATTCTTATCAGAGTTGCAAGATTTTCCACAGTAGGTATCAAAACCATAAGAGTAGCCTTCACAACTGCACACCATCCCGTTCTTGTACCCAAAGCGAATTGGCTTGCCACGCATAAATTGTTTGGAAGGATGGTGTCCAAAATATTTTAATATAGACTCATCTGTAGAAAGGTTTCGGTGGAAGATACCATGCTGCTGAAAACGCTCATTCAGTAGGTTCATGAGGGGACGTAGTTTGAACATACGATCAGTCGTCTCCCCAATCAAGTCATGTTGGCTAGGTGCAAAAATTTTTTTATATCAAGAAATCTATTTCGGCTCATGCACTTAGCTACGTATGGCACTCCAACATCTTCATCAACGCATCAGTAGTTTCTGACAAGGGAGGCGATGGTAGCCAGACAGCAAAAGAATACCGATGAACGTCTTCAGATCATCCAAATCGAGAGCAAAGCCGTGTTCATTTTTCTGCTTTGCATACTTGCCAGTCTGTATTATTATATGAGTGAGTATATGATCATCAAGAATGGTGCTGAATACTTGACTCGGAGAACCGTTGTAGAGAGACCGCGACATGGTTTTGCACTCCGCTGCCCCATCAGTTGAATTCTCAGTAATATTCTCAGGTATATATATTCAGGTTCATTCCTGACCCAGTTCACGGCAGGAACCTTTGCGCGCTTCAACGCAAGGGCGCACTCATCATCTTCATTTCGACATCAATGAACTTCGGGTTTCCCTGAAAAAAATGGTTTGATGTAAAGGACTTGCATAGCTTCGAAGGCTATGTCTCAGTCCTTTTCGCTGAAAACAGGAAGCAGTGACATCGGTAAGAACCTGTTCCCGCACAAGGTGAACTGCACCTCGAAAGTGCATCGGAGTACACTCGGAGACATCTGTGCAAACTGATGCAAATATTCACAGTGCACACTGCCTCCCCTCCCACACTGAATCACCAACCTTCGTGCATTCCAAGCCCTGTCTGATTCTCCCCGCTTCAGCTCCGCTACATACCGTAGAGGCTACTACGGACAAAAATAACGAAGAAAAATAGTGTTGGTGTCGCGGTCATTGACGCCGAACAAGAAGAGTACGCAAAGTGCCTAACTAGGCGCTACCGTACTAAACAAAAAGAAGTTCTTGCCAGAAACATCATTCACTGGCATAGCACCCATACAGTCTTCGTCGCCTTCCTCTTCATCTGTTTCTGCTGATGGGTCTGGAGGGATTATGACCACATCAACGTCATCCCCAGCGTTCTGAGCAATATCTGCTGCAGCCTCGAGTGCTTCGCTAAACCGACAGAATGGTTTCTTGCTGAAGAAAACACCCGGACCCATAGTATCAGCTGCCTGCAAGAGCGACTGCCATTGTGCACACACGAAGTCCCGCTATACTATAGATAGTACAGCAAGGTTTACTCTTATATAACACAAAAAGCATGAAAGATATAAAAGTTTCACAGCACTCAATGCTTACTACTGCTCTTCTTGAAGCTATATTTTATTTATTTCTTTTGTTGTACCCTAAGGGCCTGACTGGGGATTACATATGGGGGGACAGCAAATAACAAAATACTCAAGGGTTCTCTTCATACTTAGTACAGAGTGAAAGAAATATTGAAAGAACAAAGTGTTAATTATGAAATTGGGTCGGTCTTATACATCGTGGGCATGATGCTGTTTGCAATAAACAAAAATAATATGTACACGTGCAAGGCAAAACATAGGTACAAGGTGGCAAGTTCAAACAGATGACAATGCTACGCCTGATTCAAGAAATGTTAGTAACGATGAACGGAAAGACAATGATTCGCTAATAGCCACAATGCTAGCAGGTAAAGCATTCCACTCCCTTATAGCCAAGACTAACGGTGAATTCTGATATTTCTTTGTGCTAGCGAAAATCGTTTGAATTTTATGCGAATATTCGGTACGAGATGATATGTGATGTGCTGCTGTGATGTGCCTGCATGCGAAAGATTACTGGTTGTAGTAGAGGGAGTGGAACAACAATAGGCGAAAGAATTTCCGTCGTATGTTGAGGTCCAGAAGTTTTAGAGTCTGTTTATTGTGGTAACGCTCTGGTATGGAGAGTACGACCGTAGAATAAAGCGTGCTGCTTTATTTTGCACTGATTTTATTGAGCTTGATAAGTTTCTTTCTTGGGGATGCCAAACTACCGAACAATATTCCAATGACGCCCGAACTAGAGTAGTGTAGGCCAGCAGTTTGGTGTCAGGGTTAGGTAGAGATAGACGACGTTTAAGAAGGCCTAATTTTTTCAAAGATTTGCTAGTGATATACTCTATGTGACTATGCCAACTTAGGTCCGGAAAAAGAACAACGCCTAAATACTTGAAAGTTGAAGAGCGCTCAATGACACTATTATTTATAATGTAGTTGTTTACTGGAGTTTTAGAGAGTGAAGAGAAAGTCATCTGTTTGGTTTTATCGGTATTTATTTCCATCTGCCTAACACTGCACCAAGTACTTAACCTATCCACATCTGCTTGGAAGGCAACAACGTCGTTAGGATTTGCTATTTCCCTATGAGTGATACAATCATCAGCGAAAAGACGTAAGGAGGAGCTAATGTCTGAAGCGATGTCATTAATATAAATTAAAAAGAGAAGTGGGCCTAAGACGGATCTTTGAGGTACACCTGATTTAACATGTTTAGTTTCAGATATGATGTTATTATGAGATACGGATTGCTGCCTGTTAGCTAAAAATTCTTCAATCCACTTTATAGTACCATGATCAAGCTGCAAGTTATGCAACTTTTTTGATGAGGCACTTGTGGCCTACCCGATCGAAGGCTTTTGAAAAATCAATAAAAATTGCGTCAGTGTACAAGGCGCTGTGAATTGTACAATGGAGATCGGTTACTAATTCAAATAATTGTGTTTGACATGAATACCGGTACCGAAAACCATGCTGATTTTCAAGTAGCAAGTCATTTACATAAAGGTGTTTCATGATGTGGGTAAATATTATGTGTTCAAGTAGCTTGCAGCACACTGAAGTAAGAGAAATTGGTCGGTAGTTGTTGGGATTTGTAATATCCCCAGACTTAAATATTGGCACAATGAGTGCAGTTCGCCAATCGTCTAGAACACAGCTACTGTTAAGAGACTGCTGGAATAAAAGTGATAATAATGCCGTCACGTGAGAAGTTAGTTTCAGAAGTTTAGTACTTATACCATCAGGACCAGGGCTAGAATTTAGTGGTAGCCTATCATTCGCACGAAGAACCCCATCTGTTGTGATAGTGATAGGATTAGAACGATAAGCAATGAATGGAACGGGAAGCTGAATGTGCTCGGGGATAGGTGCCTCGTCTGTAAATACTTTGCTGAAGTGACTGTTTAGATGTTCTGCACTTGCTTCAATAGGGACCAAAATTCAATTGACGTCCTTTATTTAGTATTATTAACACGCTTGAATCTTTAGGATTGACAACACGCCAGAATTTTTGAGGATTTGTTTTTGACAGGTTCGGAAGCATATGATTAAAAAAGCAATCCTTTGCTTCTGTTATGCTTTTTTCCGCAACAGATGATAGTTCCTTATACCTTTTCCAATCACGGGGTGTGTAGCCTGAGTAGCCCTTCTGTACGCCCTTTCTTTCCTGTTCAGATGCTTCCTGATTTCTTCGTGAACCAGGGAGCATCAACTCTTGTCTTGATCTGAAGTTTTGGCACGCAGAGTTCTTCAATTTCTTTCAACCTGTTGCGAAACATTATCCTGTTTTCATTTGTGCTGCGTTCCTTGAAGTTATGATGGAATGTGGCTTTGAAGTCAGCCAGCATTCGGCTCATTTTGTCTTGGTCCGCTCTGGCGTAGTTCAAGATATATTTTTAGCGGCTGTTTTTGTGTGAGCCTGTATCGGGTGTAAACAGTGTACAAAGCTATGGTCGCTTACACATTATAACACGTGCACTTCAGTATTGTGAGGCTGATTAGTGAAGATCAAATCCAAGATATGTTTCCCACGTGTTAGCTCATGCACCAGCTGAGTTAATTTGAACAAGTCAAGAGTACTGCGAAAGTTGGAACAGTGAGACAGGCTAGCCTGGGAATCTCCAAATGATGTATGCCAGTCAATAGCAGGGCAATTAAAATCTCCTCCTAAAATAGAGATGCAATTCGGGAAGTTGTTAAAGATGCACTCAATGGCCCAGTGAAAAGAATCAACAAAATTTGACGAACAGTCAGGTGGCTGATAACAAACACCGATTACGTAAGTGATACCACTAAACCGTACCATCACAAACAGTAGTTCCAAGGGCTGTGTCAAGAGGAAACAGACGGCTGATAGTCGCTTCTTACCGCTATCATGACGCCTCTGTGGTAGGAAGTCCACATTTATTTGACGTCCCGATAGCTGCGGCGGCTGAGATGGTGGAGTGGACTGTTGACGTTGTTGGCTAGGCCAGTTGCCGAAACCATTCCCTGTTGCACGAGCGAGAGGTTCTGGTTTGGGCGAGGCAGGTCGCGCCAACTTCGTCTCCATCTGCGCCGCCGGCGATGCCAGCGCCGCTACAGATGCTCCCCCCTAGCGCAATGCGCGATAAAAGAAAAAAAAATGGTATGTACAAGTTTGTACGAGTGAATCAAGTCCAGGACACGGTTAGGTTCGTGAAGGCCGCCGGTTGGGAGAAACAAACTCAGGTGGTCAAGCCTGGCTGCTACGCAAAGGGTGACGGGAGCCAAAGGATGACGACGATGGCGCAAGGAACAGGCGGGAGAAGTCGATGAAAAGGAGGCGAGCAGGCGTTGGGTTGAAGTGGGCGGGAAAATGTCATTGCAGAAAATGCACCCGCGGCAAAAGTTACGGCCGATATGGGATTTGCGCTGGCCCAGCGGGTGCAGACGAAGGGATGGTGTGCGTAAACACGTCCCGTAGAAGAGGAGGGGTTGCCTCAGCCGCTGGCAACAGTTAAAACACAGAACACGACAGTGGGCTGGAGGTCTGCAGTGTGGGATTCGGGCGGCCGCATAGGGAAGTCGTCGAAGTGGTCGATGGGGCGGAGCGGCTTTATGCAAAACCGAGCTCACTGTGGCAGTGGAACGGGTGGCTGGGGACACAAGAAGCAAGTCCGGGGCGTAGTTGTCGGAATGGCAAGCATACGGTATGGCTGTCTCACTTGTCGCGGAGGCACAGGCACTGGTGAAGGCGCCAGGTAGACAGGGATGTGGGGCAGGCGGTGCGGGTGCCACGTGAGATGCGACAAGGTCCTCGGATGGTGTGCATGCGGGCCTCACGACAGGAATGACAGTTGTGCTTACTGTGGTCGGGCTTGAGGGAGCAGGCGAACGTGGGACTAGAAGAGAGTCTGGGCCCGGATCGAGAGAGGGTGCTGCTGGTGATGGCCGAAGGGTAGGCGCCACAGCTGGGAAGCAGGGCTGGGCAGAAGGCACCGTGGGACGGGAGATCACAGGTGGATGGCCGTCCATAGGGGCCGGTGAAGCAAACTTGAGAGAGATCGAGGTGTAGTTTGAGGCAGCTGGTTGAGAAGGTTGGCAAGAGACTGGCACGTCCTCGCGTGGCACTTGCTGAACCGTGAGTGGGGGCTCATTCGGTGGCGGCAATAGTGGACACACCGGTGTGGGCAGCAGCTCCGGTGCATAAGCTGGCGGAGGGAAAACCGAAGCAGCTTGGGTCGAGAATGCGGCCAGGGGCGATGAGTCGAGTTGCACCGCAGCTTCTGAGTCCGGAACAGGAGCGCAGAGAGTTGGCGGGAGCTCCAAGCCAAAATATGCCGTCAAGCCCTTCGTGAAATCAGCGTATATGTCGGGACCTGGAGGCGGCAACTGCAGCTGTGCCAGGAGACCGGGTGGTAGTTTGCGGCTGGCGTGCTGATAGCGCAGCAGCTGGCTGGACATGAAAGTGCGAGTCCAGCAGTGCCAGCCACAAAACGGGGTCCCTGGCATAAAACGTGGGCAGGCCGGGCAGCCGAGGAAGTAAGGGGCGGTGATACGGCTGAAAGAGCTCACCGGATGTGATGGGAGGTGCGTACATTGCGATAAAAAGCTGCCGAAAGCCGGGTGTGAACAGTGGGCGTGCAGAGGCAAGGCCAAGTGGAGGGACAGGACGGACAGGAAAGCAGAGCCGGTGGGAGCGACATTGCGCGCGTCGGAGCTGTCGTCCGGTGTCACCAGGTGTGGTAGGAAGTCCACATTTATTTGACATCCCTGTAGCCGCGGCGGCTAAGACGGTGGCGTGGACTGTTGACGTTGCTGGCTAGGCCAGTTGCGAAATCATTCCCTGTTGCATGAGCGAGAGCTTCTGGTTTGCGCGAGGCAGGTCGCACCAACTTCATCTTCATCAGCGCCGCTGGCGATGCCAGCGCCACTACACCTCTTCCTCTCGAAGTCAGTCTATACGGAATATTGATAAATGGCTTGGGAACAATAGTTTAGTATTTGGTACGTCTCCGGTCAGCCAGGTTCAGTGCCAAGAACAATATCTGCCTCACTAGTGTAAATCATTGCTTTCGTCACATCAAGTTTAGGAAGTAAGCTATGGAAATTGGCCATGAGGATGAATACATTGCATGCGGTTTTTTGTTTGACTTCATTTCGGCCTACTTGTCACACTGACGGGCTGTCATGATGCATAGGAATCAGCCTAGAAACCTGTATAACTTGGTCAGTTGCAGCGTCGTAACGGTACAAATTGCCACGAAATTTTAGTTTATTAAAATGGACAGCACAGCGCTCATTTCAGTTTTCTTGGTTTTGGCAAAATCCCGCAGCTTTTTACATTCTAACTGAACTTGCGGGGAATAATCTTCCAGCCATACCTTGGGCGACACATCTATCAACTTATGGGCATTGCGGAGAACTTCGTTTTTTGCCTTAAAATTTAAAAATTTGACGATGATTGGCCGATGAGCATCAGCGCGTTGTTTTCCTATACGGTGTCCGCGTTCAATTTCACCTGTCTCGACTTCAAGGTGAGGTGAGAGGAACTCACGAACAACAAAGAGGTTTCTTGAAATATTGATTATTCTAGCCACATGAACAAGTTTACGAAGCGCTTACCTGTTCGGTTGGCGGGAATGAAGATTGAAAATAGTTGATCGTAGACATATACTCCGAGGAGCACTACGAACGCGCTTGCTGGATTTGGGAGTGTTGCCTGTCCCCCTGCTGGCGGAATGCAAACGACTCGAAACGAATTACTCATTCCAATTAAAAAGAAATGGAATTGTAGCTGTGCTTTTAAAAGTACAGTGGTCCCAAATGGGTTAAAATGATGTTTGCGGAAGGGCGGCTCACTCTGAAAATATTAGCCACAGTCCTTTCTTCTCACGAAGTGCTGAGCCTATACAGTGATAATGTTGAGTGTTTCTCCTAGGGGACGGCCCTTCTCATGTTTCTGTCCATTCGCTGAAGCCGCTTACAGGAGCTTACCACATAGGCGAACGTCTGCCTCGTACTCAAAAGTTCACTTTAAAATCTTCGTCAGACAGGATTGTCACTGTGGTGTCGTACGAAGACGAGGGTCGGTGAAGTGTTACAATGTGGCTCCTTCGTGCACATATGCAATGCGCGTACCATGAAGAAATGGCATTGCTTCTCCACTGCTTGCCTCTTCTTCTTTCTGATGGCAGATTCCTTTAGTAGTTGAGCTTGCAATTCCCATCTTTTGGCGAAAAGCAAAGCCTGCTGCTGAACCAGCCGAGGACACAGCTCATTGCAGTGATCCAAGCACTCTGTATGTCAACATTCTCAAAGACTTAGCCAGTTGTTGTCTGTTGCATGCATCACAGAGTAGAAGTGAGAAAGTGTACCATAGCAGTGAAATGCTTTCAAATAACACACGTTGGAACCAGCCGGCTTTTGACGATGGATTGCGGGAAACAGCACAAAGAAAATGATGACAAACGAACTGTCCCACATCAGATAGTCTTGGCTATGAACCGACATCGTCACACAAATTTTGTACCCCAAAGCACAAAAATACACAAAAAGAATTGTCACAAAGGGAAAATATATGCATGACACAAAAATATATATGCTGCCTTTTTATTATCAGTTCGCTCTAGATACGAGGTCACGGGGTCAGGGTGCTAACTGAACGGAGTGCTCGTGTAACAGCAGGCGAATCCAGTTGAGTTCAACCGCAGTTGAAATACTGAACTGATGGTTAACTGAACTGCTGCTGTAAACTCCTGTGTAACACTGCTATTAGACACCTGAGTTAATGACGCCACTCAGTGATCGGAAAATCTCTCCAGTAGACTAAAAGCATATTGCTATGCACAATTGCGAGCAAAAGCTGTTTGCTGTTGATACTTTATCTCTTGGGCAGTAGTGTAACAAAAGAATAGACTTGAATAAAACTCATGTTGAGAATATACAAGTGGCGTTCAATAAAGACTAAAAGCATATTGCTATGCACAATTGCGAGCAAAAGCTGTTTGCTGTTGATACTTTATCTCTTGGGCAGTAGTGTAACAAAAGAATAGACTTGAATAAAACTCATGTTGAGAATATACAAGTGGCGTTCAATAAAGATTTCCCTGACTCACTTCCTGTGGATGGAGAGCAATGAAACCTTGCAGATTTATTAGTCCTTCTCTGCATAGGTGCCACCCAGGTACACACATTTCTCCCATCTCTTTATGCAACTGTAAAACACCTCGCTTGTAGAAGTCGACATGTTGCTCCAAAAGCCATGTTGTGACTTCAGAAATCAGTCTCATCATCTGGAAAATGCTTGCCCTTCAAATATGACTTCATTGTTGGAAAGAGGTGGATATCCGATGGTGCGAGGTTGGGTGAATAACTGCGATGCGGGAGAATTTCAAAGCCGCAGCTGCGTGCTTCCATCTGGGCAACATATGAGTTGTGAACTGGGGCATTGTCTTGCAGAAGGCGGATTGTCTTGCACTTTTGGTGAGCATGCTACGTCTCTGGCTTTTGATGGCCTCCTGCAATTTCTGCAGCAGTGAAGCATAGCATGCCCCAGTAATCGTGGCACCCTTTGCTAGAAAATCCATCAAGACTACTCCGCGCTGGTCCCAAAAGACTGTGAGCATGACCTTGCCCGCCGAGGGCTGGGCGCGTGCCTTCTTTGGAGGCAGTGAGTCCAAGTGCTTCCATTGCATCGACTGCACTTTAGTCTCCAGATCATAGTGATGGACCCAGCTTTCATCCTGTGTAATCAGTCTGTTAAAAATGTAATCAGTCCTGTGTAATCAGTCCTGGTTTCCATAGCACATAATCAAAAGAGCCTGGGAGCATTCGAATCGTTCCTGCTTTTGGAAAGGTGTGAGCAGCCAGGGAACCCAGCAAGCGGAAACCCTACGCATATGAAAATGGTCCTGACTGATTTTTTCCGCGGACCCCACACTAATCTTGACATTTTGGGTTAGGTCTCGAACGGTTACGCACCGATTTTTCAAAATGGCGGCCTCCACTTGCTGGATGGTGTGCTCATTGATAGCAGAGCAATGTCGCCCTGCACTTGGAGCTGTTTCCACCGAAGTCCGACCACATTTGGATTGACGGTGCCAGTTCTTCACTACATCTTATGATGGGGAATACTCCCCATAATGCTCTTTTATCTCATCGAACGTCTCCCTTCAAGTGCGACCTTTGAAGTACAGGAACTTGATGACTGCTCTTTATTCCACTGCATCCATTATCACACGTCACACCACTTCAGCACCTGTAAAAGAAAGACCGTTATTAGTTCACAGTTGCACATTGGCACATGACCTATAGTGACAAGTCATTACACATGCACAGTTTCTGCATCCTGCAATAAATAGAAGTGAGTCGGGGGAAATCTTTGTTGAACGTCCCTCGTAACAAGTTATTAAATCACAACTGAGAACACAAACCACCTTTAATTGCTGTTTTTAATAATAGTAATAATTTTAGGCTAATGGTCACATTTCAAAGCAGTAAGCTAGGTTAGAACACCAAATTAATTAGAAAGCTACTTAGAAGAGTACTCAAATACGGTAAACTCAATCGGGCTGTACTCCTCCGTGCTGCTCGCAGTTCTGTAACATCGATGTCTGCTGGGAAACCAGACTCGAACCACAGTATTTAGTGTGTGTAAGGCGGGGGTTTTTTTAAAAGAGCTGGGAGGAAGGGAGCAGCGGCAAGAACAATCCGAGGGCAACCAGGTCGAGCACAGACACACGTGGCGATAGCAATACGGCTGACGCGCAGGGCCATCTTTTTCGTTTTCACGAGTCATCTGCTTTGTCTGGGTCATCATCTTGTTCACAATCACCCCCGGGGCGAAGAGGAGCCATCCTGGCGACTTACGGCGACCGCAGTATGGAGGGGTTGTAGTGAGGCTTGAGACGCTGGATGTAAACTGTCTCGCGGCCGCGGCAGCGGAGATCGGGAGATGGCGTGAGGGGTTCGATGACGTAATTAACGGGAGATGTGCACTCCAGGACACGATAGGGGCCGTGATACTTGGCGAGAAATTTCGAGGAGAGTCCAGGAGTACTTGATGGTATCCAGAGCCACACAAGCGCACCAGGAGAGAAGTGCGATGTGGTGTGAGCGTTGTCGTGGCGGAATTTCTGGCGAGACTGGGCGTCAATTGTGAGTGACCGGGCGAGTTGGCGACAATCTTCTGCGTGTTGCGTGGCTTCGGAAACAGGGCTATATTCGGAGGTGTCAGGTTGGTAAGGCAGAATGGTGTCTGGTAGCAGATGGATGACGGCCGTAAAGAAGAAAGAAGGGAGAGAAGCCAGTAGTAGACTGCTGGGCGATGTTGTAGGCGAAAGTCGCATAAGGGAGGATGAGATCCCAATTCGAGTGGTTGAATGCAACGTACATAAAGAGCATGTCCCCGAGGGTGCGGTTAAATCGCTCGGTGAGGCCGTTGGTCTGCGGATGATAGGCGGAGGTGGTACGATGGATTATGTTGCACTGGCGGAGCAGGGCGGTGACGACATCGGACAAAAAGGCGCGTCCGCAGTCGCTAAGCAGTTCACGAGGTGCACCGTGACGAAGGACAAAACGTTGCAAAAGGAAGGAGGCAACGTCTGTCGCTGTGGCAGACGGAAGAGCGGCGGTTTCGGCATATCTCGCGAGATGATCAACCGCAACGATAGCCCAACGGTTGCCGGCCGCAGTGTACGGAAGCGGGCCGTAGAAATCAATTCCGATATGGTCAAAAGGGCGTGGTGGGCAAGGGAGTGGCTGCAACTCTCCAGCAGAACGATGAGGAGATGGCTTGCGACATTGACAGGCGAGACAGGCGCGTACGTATTTAAGTACGAAGGTGTACATGCCACGCCAGTAATAGCGCAGCCAGATGCAGGTGTATGTCTTGAAAACTCCCGCGTGACCAGATTGTGGGTCGGCGTGGAAATAGGCGCATATGTTCGTGCGCAGGTGGCGAGGAATAACGAGTAACCACTTGCGGTCGTCGGTGCTGTAGTTCCGGCGATAGAGGAGGTTATCGCGAATCACGAAGTGGGAAGCATGGCGGCGGAGAGCATGGGATGGTGAAGCAGCCGTGGGATTGGAGAGAAAGTAGAAGAGAAGCGATCCAGGGGTCAGTACGTTGCGCTGAGGGCATGTCGCTAATGTGAAGGGACGACGGGGAGATGTCAGAGGTGGAAAGGCTGGCGATCTCGGCTGGAAGTGGGCAGCGGGACAGGGCATCAGCATCTTGATGCTTGCGGCTGGAACGATAGACTACACGGATATCATATTCTTGCAGACGAAGAGCCCATCTGGCAAGGCGGCCGGATGGGTCTTTCAAGGATAGAAAGCCAACAAAGCGCATGATGGTCCGTCACAACGTCAAAAGAGCGGCTATAGAGGTACGGGCGGAATTTGGCAAGGGCCCATACGATGGCCAAACACTCTTTTTTGCTTACGGAGTAATTAGTTTCAGCCTTCGTAAGTGTGTGGCTTGCGTAGGCAACAACGTATTCATCAAAACCACAGATGCGCTGGGCGAGTACGGCGCCGAGGCCGACACCACTGGCGTCCGTGTGGACCTCAATAGGAGCGGTCGAGTCGAAATGGCGCAGTATGGGCGGCGCTGTGAGGAGGCGGCGCAAGGTGTTATATGCATTGTCGCCCGCCGGAGACCACATCGATAAGTCGGAACTGCCGGACAGTTGCGTTAAAGGCGCAGCAATCGAAGCAAAGTTGCAAATAAACCTCCGAAAGTAAGAGCACAGACCTAAGAAGCTGCGCAAGTCTTTGATGGAAGTGGGTTTGGAAAAGTCTGCGACAGCGCGAAGTTTATCAAGGATAGAAAGCCAACAAAGCGCATGATGGTCCGTCACGCCAAAAGAGCGGCCATAGAGGTACGGGCGGAATTTGGCGAGGGCCCATACGATGGCCAAACACTCTTTTTTGCTTACGGAGTAATTAGTTTCAGCCTTCAAAAGTGTGCGGCTTGCGTAGGCAACAACGTATTCATCAAAACCACATATGCGCTGGGCGAGTACGGCGCCGAGGCCGACACCACTGGCGTCCGTGTGGACCTCAATAGGAGCGGTCGAGTCGAAATGGCGCAGTATGGGCGGCGCTGTGAGGAGGCGGCGCAAGGTGTTATATGCATCGTCGCCCGCCGGAGACCACATCGATAAGTCGGAACTGCCGGACAGTTGTGTTAAAGGCGCAGCAATCGAAGCAAAGTTGCAAATAAACCTCCGAAAGTAAGAGCACAGACCTAAGAAGCTGCGCAAGTCTTTGATGGAAGTGGGTTTGGGAAAGTCTGCGACAGCGCGAAGTTTAGCTGGGTCAGGACGAACGCCTTGCTTAGAGACAACGTGTCCTAAAATTGTCAGCTGACGCTCAGCAAAACGGCATTTCTTCAAGTTGAGCTGCAGGCCAGCGTCAGAAAGGCAGGTTAAAACGTGCTTCAGGCGGGATAGATGGGTATCAAAGTGGGGGGAAAAGACGACAATGTCGTCGAGATAGCATAGACACATTTTCCACTTGAGTCCATGCAAAATGGGGTCCATCATCCGTTCGAAGGTTGCAGGGGCATTACAAAGGCCGAATGGCATCACAGTAAATTCATACAATCCGTCGGGTGTCACAAAAGCAGTTTTGGGACGATCGGCCGATTCCATGAGTACCTGCCAGTACCCAGAACGTAAATCGAGGGAGGAAAAGAGCTCCGCCCCTTGCAAACAGTC
The DNA here is from genome assembly GCF_052857255.1 of Amblyomma americanum. Lineage (NCBI taxonomy): Eukaryota > Metazoa > Arthropoda > Arachnida > Ixodida > Ixodidae > Amblyomma > Amblyomma americanum. The sequence continues at coordinate 79,237,387 of NC_135504.1, read as the reverse complement.
CAGAGCGTCATCCATGCGGGGGAGCGGATACACATCCTTGCGCGTTATCTTATTAAGGCGGCGGTAATCGACACAGAAGCGTATGGAGCCATCTTTCTTTTTCACAAGGACAACAGGCGATGCCCAAGAGCTACTTAAGGGCTGAATGACGCCATTTTGAAGCATTTGGTCGACTTGCTCTGTAATAGTCTGGCGCTCGGTTGGAGACACACGATAGGGGCGCTGCCGCAGCGGCGCGTGGGCACCAGTGTCGACGCGATGGGCGACGGTGGAAGTTCGGCCCAAGGAAGTCTGGTGAGCGTCGAAGGAGGAGCGAAATTGATGAAGGAGGTCGAGAAGCTGTGTTCTGTGCGGCGGGGGGGAAGATCGGCGTCGATGGAGTGCAAGAACGATTTGGTAGAAGAGCGATCTGGCATAGAGGCAGGAGGGCTAAGCGCGTTCATGGCGAGGAGCGGTGTATCGTCGGTCTCCTCGCGGATGAACAGAGATGCGATGGGCTGCACACTGCCGAGGCATTCACCAAGGCGCAGAGCGGTAGGGCAGGAAAACGGGTTAGAAACCAAAAGTATCGAAAGGCCAGCGGACACAGTCAGTATGGCGTATGGCAGATGGAGACACTTGCGGTGCAGAAAAGCATGGCCTGTAGTAAAGAGGACAGTGTTGTCACCGATAGAGTCGCAAGACAAGTGTACAAGAACGGAAGAGCACGGGGGAATGTCGATGTCTTCGGCAGCGAGGGCTTTAACACAGGCAACAGGAGGAGTAGCGTCCAGAAAAGGATTCGGCAGAGAAGAGAACACGACTTCCGCTCGAGCACAGTCGATGATAGCTTCATGGACGGAAAGGAAATCCCAGCCCAGAATAACAGGATGGGAACAGGAAGGCAGCACGACGAATTCTATCGTGTAGAGGGAGTCCTGAATCACAACTCGAGCGGTACACGCTGCAAACGGCTTGATGTTCTCAGCGCTGGCCGTACGCAGTGGCAGTCCAGCAATCGGCGTCTTTACCTTCTTCAACGAACTACAAAACTTTTCGTCCATAACAGAAAACGCAGCACCAGTGTCCACAAGGGCCAAGACAGTAATGCCCTCGACAGAAATTTCGATCAGATTAGCAGGGGATATGTGAGGCCTTGGAAAGTTCGATGGGGACGCAGTTCTCGCCTCAGGAACTGCGGCACCTAGTTTTCCTCCGGAGGGAGATGGGGACGACGTCGCATAGGAGAAACGGAGCGGCGCCTCGGTGAACGTGAACGGCGTCTAGAAAGGGCTGAACAGTCAGGAGAAAAAGGACGACTAGACGGCGGCTCAGCAGATCTGGAGTACTGACTCGTGGAAGGCCAGTACACGGGAGCTGGAGGAGGTGGCGCATAGACTGGGAGAGGGCGGCAAAGCCAGGCCACATGACCAGGCAAGCCGCAATTGTAGCAGATAGGCCGGTTGTCGATGGTGCGCCAGGGATTGCTGAGTCGCGGAGCCGGCCGAAGAGAAGGAGCCACCGCTCTCACAGGTGTTGGAGGCAAAGCATAGGTAGGCAGTCGAGGTCTGGCGACGACGTCCGTGTATGTCAGTGGAGCGGCCACAGGGGGCGGCGTCTGGGCGACAACGTCCGCGTATGTCAGCGGAGCGGCGACAGGCGGTGGTGGATGGGCGGGCAGAAGAGCCTCGGCAACCTGCTCTTCGATGGTGTGTCGAAGGGCTGGAGCCAAATCTGGAGCTTGCCCTGTAGGGTTCGGCAGAAGAGAAAGCTGACGCGCCACTTCTTCCCGAACAAAGTCTTTGATTTGTTGCAGCAGCGATGAGGTGTCAGGTGCTGGTGTCAGTCCAGCAAGCGACTCAACCTGTCGAGGGTGCTGTCGAGTCAGGAGCCTCTGCTTCCGCAGCTCCTCGAAGCTTTGGCAGAGGGTGACGACTTCAGCAACGGTGCGCAAGTTGCGCGCTACCAGCATCTGAAAGGCGGCGTCGTCAACACCCTTCAGAATGTGTTTAATCTTGTCAGCTTCCGACATGTTGAGGTTGACACGCTTGCATAGGTCAATGACGTCTTCGATGTAACTGGTAAAGCTTTCGCCGACCTGCTGAGACCGTTCACGCAAGCGTTGTTCGGCGCGGAGTTTCCGAACAGCAGGACGACCAAACACTTCGGAGAAGGTTGTCTTGAAAGCAGACCAGGTGCGAATGTCCACCTTGTGGTTCCGATACCACAGGTCAGCCACGCCGGTGAGATAAAAAATTACGTTATTTAGTTTGGTGGCATCGTTCCATTTGTTGTAAAGGCTCACCCTCTCGTAAGACGTGAGCCAATCTTCGACATCCTGCTCATCGGTTCCACTGAAGATGGCCGGGTCCCGTTGGCGAAGGGAGCCGGCGCAGGTAACAGCTGGGCCCACTTGCACGGCTTGATGTTGAACGTCGTGAGGCATCGCAGGTGGCGGGAGAGTACGGTTGCGCAATTCCAGGGCTGTTATCTGGCTCCTCCACCAAATGTAAGGCGGGGGTTTATTTAAAAGAGCTGGGAGGAATGGAGCAGCGGCGAGAACAATCCGAGGGCAACCAGGTCGGGCACAGACACACGTGGCGATAGCAATACGGCTGACGCGCAGTGCCATCTTCGTTTTCACGAGTCATCTGCTTTGTCTGGGTCATCATCTTCACATGTGCCACAGTTTGCAAAACACTTTGGAAACACGATGCCAGAAACATCAATCACGGGACTTTCAAGTGATCGCTAGATGGAGCACTTCGACTTGAATGTGACCTCAGAGCAACCTCCCTTTGAATGTGACCTTGAAGTCTTGAACGCCTCCCAGCTCAGACTTTGAAAAAGTCTTTACTAGTTCTTTGCAAATGTCCACATTAGCCACACCGTGCGGCATGTGTTTGAAAATCGTGTACAGCCGGAGACCGTGCACCGGTGGCTGCATGGCTGTGTCGCCTGCTCACCAGCGTTGAATCAACACAGCAGTCCTAGGCGTGGTGAAGATATTTCTAATTTGATATGTTGCTTTGACATCACAGAGGCAGTATTGTGTGGTACATGCATTGAGGATTTTATTCCAAACAAGCTGAATTTAACAGTCAAATGCTGAAGCAGTTATGAACAAGATAAAATATATGGCACAACACACTCATTCCATAACTACTCCTTCAAATAAATGTACCGAAAAACAACCATTTAAAATGAAAGGTATACAAATGAAATTCATAAGCTTAAGACAGCCACATGGAAAGTGATAAATGCTACACTGGAACTGCATAAATAGACCAAAAGACAAACTGTCATGATAGTTTTTATAAAATATAAAAACCTAACAGTGATCTTGCCTTAGGACCACTCATACTCATTGCACAGGTCAGCAAATATAGCTTCGTTGTTGATCTCCAAGTACATACATGGGTGCACAGACTCTCAGTTTGTACGAAAGTTGCGTAAAGTGTTTGTGAGCATGTTTCAGGTGACTTGCATCTCCAAAGTCAACGACATCATAGCTATATGACATGGTGTACACAATGCAGCTTTCATCAATTGCAGTCACAGAAAGAATCCTCTCTGCCCTAAGGTTTACATTCCCCAGTTTCTATTCTATTGAATCTTGCTTTGATGGAACGAAGTCCTGCATGCTGTGAATAGTGTGCCCAGCAATTCTTACTCTGTCATGCTTGACAATCTTGTCAGCTGCCTCAGAAGTGAGCCCTCTGACAAACTCGCAAAGTTACTCGGGTACTGGTTTAGGTTTACCAAGTGTTTGCAAGGCACCAGGTTTCTCTCAGTTTCGCATCAAATATCAGCGAACTTTTTTCGAGTCCATGCTCCTGATTTAAAGAAAAACTGCTTCAAAGTAAAACACATGAGAAAATCTGGAGAGGTACACCATTTGAAGATGATACAAGCTTTAGGAGAAGGCCAATGTTGGGCTCCTATGGAAAGCATGACAGTGCCCACGGCACTCCATGAAGCAGCACACCTTTCAGGAGGTGTAGCAGTGTGTGAACATGTGATGCCACCTTGTGCTCTAGCATACTGAAATTCAGTCATCACCGCAAACTCTGTAAGCTTCAAAGCGCTGATGTTGACATCCCCAGCAGTTACAGATGTTTTTTGAACAAAATATACAGAGGGCTGAACTAAAAAGTTCCAAATGTTTGTAGTGTAGCGACCCGCGCAGCTTGCAGTGGCGAAATGCCAAAAAGGATGAAGTGTCACCAGCACTTGCTGGAGAGAATGCTCGGGACCTTGGCCAAGGCCGGACGCTGTCGCCTCCGCTCCACAGCTGTCTCCTTTCTGGCAGCCCTCAATAAATGTGGCCATGGTCACCTTCCTGGGCGACCTCCACTGTAGCACTGCTCTGACAGCACATCCTTCAAGCAAGGCAAGCAGTGATAGAAAATCCAACACTGCCACTCAGCTGCACTCCAGTACTTGCGGAGTTTTACAGCACATGGTGGTCTATTGAAACACTGTGGGGGCTTAAGACGGCAGAGCCGTTCACTCACTATGAACTGCCGTGCGGGATCTCCACTATAATTACTGTATTTATACAATTGTAAGTCGACCTATTTTCCAAAATTTAAAAATCCGAAGTGGGAGGTCGACTTACAATCAAAACCAAAGCATGACACCATTAGTAAAGGCGAAACAAACAAGATATCAGGCGTGCTACAGTGTGGTTGCATTAGGAGTCTATATACTGTAGCAGACATAGGGAGGTGACGACACGGGGCAGTACCTGCGCCACCTTCCTGTGTCCTGTGTCTGCTGTGGTGTATAGCCTCCTTATGTCTACCAACTGGCTTACACATCTACACTCCTAAGTGGTTGCATTTTTGCTGCACGGCTCCGTCACATCGCTCTTGGTGCTGGCCTTGAGCAGCTGGTATGTCAACGCAGAGAACTGGCATCCCGCGAGGCGGCTGTCGATAAGCAGCAAACCGGCAATTAATACTCCCCATATGTGGCTGCAAATTGTGGCTGCTGATAAGTGGCGGCGGCCCGATAGCGCAATTGCATTCTAATCTTAATGGGGGAGCTCAAGCGTCCAACAAGTTTTCTTTTTACTTTCAATGCGCGGTGTGCTCGTTGGGTTTAGTCTGTGTCTGGTTGTAGTAGTCCTTTTTTGATTTCCCTTTTTCGCTGTTTAGTTTATTATGAAATGCTTTGTATTCCAGCCACTTTACCGGATTGCGTGTTTCTATGAAACGCTGATAAAGTTTGTTCTTGTTTATTTTCATCAACTTCCGTGTGATTCATGAGTTCCGAGCCTTTCTAGGCTGACAATAAGGTTTAAGAAGGAAACACTCAGCATATATTGCTTGGCATCTGGCTAAAAATGTTTCATATGCTGTGTTCGTATCTAAATATCTGTCCAATCAGTCTGTCTAATAATTTCTCTGAAATATGCTAATGCTTCAGGTGATATGGAATGATACGTGCTCAGATGTGTCTGTTTACACATGGGCTATTTGCATGGCAGCTCCACAGCAATGGGCCAAAAAGGTTATACTAATAAAGCTCCGAAATGTTTTTGCTAGGACACGTAACTACACATCAAAAGCCAGGCTTGGAAGGAAGTTGGATAAAATGCAAATGGATTGTGTTGCTTACCATTTGCTCTATGCGCAAAGGCAGAAGTAATTAATACGTGCTCTATTCACAGTTTTCTTGGCCTTGGCCTGTGTCACAGTTTAGTGCCTGTGCTCCATCTAAGCGCGAGGTCTCTGGACTGGCAACCCAACAACAGGGGCACTCTCAGAGTGCCTCAGAGCCTCGGTGCTGTGGATGCGAGCTTGTACAGAGAGGCTGTCTTATCTTGTCGTAGCAGTGTCTCTGTCTGGTATGACTTTTTGCAGGAGAACTGAAAAACAAGTGCTGCCCTGTGGCTTAGTTCAGCTTAAACGAGACGTGGAAAACAGAATGGCCAATTGTCAGAATTTTTAATCTTCATTTTTGTAATCTTAGGGTCTTCATCTGTCTCTTGATGAGATATTACAGTGAAATTTGCAGTACAAAGTCAGAAAGTGAGCTTTTTTAGGTATGATCATTGAAAATTGAGAGTGAAGCACACTTCTGATGGTTGTGGCCCTTTTTAAAGTCCGTGGTTTTTCAATGATGGAGCGCCACTGTCTTATGACCATAAAGAGGAGAGTCAGAACTTCAGTTGATTGCAACTGGAGTCCTGTTTCCAGGAAATTCTTTGTTTGCCAGCGCTACATCTCCTGACTGGTCTCTAAATGCCGAGTGGAGTAGCTTATGGGTGTCTGAAGCTCGACCCCAATAGGCATGTGACACAAGCGTAATTCTGCCATTAGGCAAGATTACAACCAGGCTTTCAAGTGAAACTACATTTGTAGTGTGAAAATAAACACGCCTTTGTTCTACCGTAGACGGCTTTTCAGTTGTCATTAATAAACCGGCAACCATGGTAGTGACACGGCAAGGAGGCACTGATGCTCGGACAGATATTCGTGATGGGTTGGGAACAAAGTTCTGCAAAGACCAACATGTTGCTCACAACAAAATAAAGTCTGTTAACAGCTGTACAGTGCAGGCCAAAAACGACTGCAATACTAGCAAATGAAATCACCAGCCTCAACCTCATCTAGAAAATAGCGTACTTTTGGGCCATGGGCATGTCTACTTGCCCAATCGGAATTTCATAAAGCATGGACAACAGGAATGGGAATGCATTTGCACTGACCAACCGCTGCGGTGGCTCAGCTGCTGACCCGAAAAACGGGGGTTTTAGGTGATATTCTAGAGGCCCATGTACTGTGCGATGTCAGCCAGGTGGCCGAAATTTCCGGAGCCCATCACTACGGTGATCCTCATAGCCTGAGTTGCTTTGAGACGTTAAACCCCAATAAACCAACCTTTTGCACTGACTACACCCAGTTTCCGGAATGTGTCCTTTGTGTGTCAGAATGACTGGTACACTATAAAAAATTAAAAAAAAACTTTTTTTGGCTGCTGTCCTGCCAGAAAATATGTGTACAATTCTGTTTTCTGTTTTTCAGTTCTTTGGTTATTTTACAATGTTACGTTTTTATTATTTACCGAATATCCCTGTGAAATTTCTGTGAAGTTCTATTTTATGTTTTGAAGGAAGTCTGCGATTTTCAAATTTTTCTTTCTCATTATTTACTGGAAGCTTGTAAAATATCTGTGAGGTTCACTTTTCTGTTTTTAGTTATTCTGTTATTTTACAATGTTTCTTTTCTGTCATGTACACAAAATCTGTGAAATTCACTTTTCTGTTTTCAGTTATTCTGTTATTGTATAATGTTTCTTTTCTATCATGTACAGAAAATCTGCAAATGAAAATTGAGTTAAGTTGTCTGTTTTTAGCTTCCCTTAATTTACACAATTTTCTCTTTGGTTTGCAGAAAATATATTTGAAATTCCAGCAAAGTTCTGTTTCCTGGTTGTTCTTTTATTTCAAGTTTTTCCTCACGCAAAATATGGTTTCTGTGCAAGCGTAAGTGCTCATTAAATTACAAATATGATCTTTACATCGTTTATACCAATGAAAACGGGTATTCCATAATTCGCTGCTCGAGGAAAGTTGCCTGTAGCTAATTTAAGAATATCTAAATATGAAACGTTTGCTCAACACACTGATTTTCATCAGTATAGCATTGCCTGAGAACCAAAAGCCAAACATCTTAATATGAATGAACACTTTATCAAAATGAAAGTCACATCAGCAGTCTCCTATGGCTCGAAAACTATTTCTGAGCTCAACATAATAAAATGTGCTACAATAAGCGCAAGAGAAACCAAAAATAAAAAAATCAATCGTTTAGTGCCGTTACAAGTGCAGCCACTCTTGGTGGCAGGCAGTGCTGCTTCCCGCCATTCTTCTGCTCCTTTGTTCCTCTTGCAGGATTAATACCTGCAATAGCCCTGAAAGAAAGAGCCACGAGCTATGACTAACGACCAGGCACAAAAACTCAATTTTTATAGCTGAAAGACAAAAATATATACGTTCTAGACTTCAGAACCACTCTGACAAGGGAAGATGTGTTAAAGAAATCAGGTCTCATGTATGATCCGCTACGTTCTGAAGGGTAAAAGCTAAGTAAAAAAAGCACTAATCTTACCTGTTTCCACCCAGAAAAAAAACTAGCTTTTTGAGTCGTCACTTTGCTGCTCAAACCTTCTTGCCAAGCTCCTCATAACGATAAAGCAGCAAGGTTCGTTTTATCAAAAACTGTACATCAGCATGACTCACAGGTACTGCTAGGTGGAAAGAGCATACGATGTATGACCTGTATGACCTGTACCGGTCATACAGGTACCATTGGAAACAGAAGTCTCTAGGATGCTAGTGAAGTCATTTAAGTGCCTTGCTTCTCAGTGAGCACCTCATTTTACTATCACATATTAAATAACTTGAGATCGACTCTCATCTCCACAAGTGAGGTTTTGATCCAGGGGGTAATAATAAAACTGTCGGATTCATTCGTAGCTCATGCGCCCTAGGAACTCATAGCCATACAGTACATGTGGCCCTATGATTGAGGAGGATTGAATGGATAAAACAAGGAGAAGCGTGCTTTATCAAAACGTTAGATCTCTTTTGCTTACCTATTTCTGCAGCAGTTTGCCAAGTCATGGCGCACCACTATCCAATCAAAAAACAGCCTTAATGTCATACCCTGATTCTATTACCTTCAGTACCCTGATTCCATTACCTTCAGTGTGTATGTGAAATGCGGCAGACAAAGAGTGGGACAGATACATTTTTTCCTTCTCATTGATATTTTATATACAGGGTGATTTTTGTCACTTTTGCAGATATTTGTTTTAAATACTTAGTTACATCAGTGTGGTCTTCTGAGCTAGATTGTACAGCAAGGCAGATATTAGGTACCTCAAATGTATCTGCAATTACATAATTAACTTTGACTTACTTTTCTATTATTGATCTTAGAGGCAAGGTAGGTTATATTGCAAAATTGATGGTCGTTAACTTTGAATGTCAGCTGTTTTTAAATATTCCTAAATGGCAGTATCATTCGAGACATCGACCATCAAAAATACACATATGAAAGCTCATTGAGTCGGCTTATCAGCATTGCATATTTATAAAGAATCGCTTCTCACACTTCTAATGCATGCAGCAAATACAGGCACAGTTAGTGTATTTTTATGAAGTATAAGTTAACTAGATTTCAGCGGCAATACCGTGCACAGTTACGGCATTGTATAGTTAGGTAAAGTGGGCAAGCAGAGTGAACTAGCTTTCCTTCGATACTTCGAAATACATTGCCGAGTAACAAAATCTAAAAATAAGCCTAACCTTCGATGTTGACAGATAAATTTTGCACTACAACCTTTCCTTTAAAGCAGAAATAGTACTGTCTGTTAGCTAATTTAAGCTGATTAATCGTCTAATTATTGATTCATATGAGGTACATGATGTCCACATTGCTGTACAATCCAGCAAAATAGAAAGTACCGGCATATTTCTCACAGTTCGTTACAGACGTCTGCAAAAGTTTTAAAAAATCACCGTTTATAATACATTTACGTGCTTGTCACTTGCTTTGTTTTTGGTGTTGCACTTTAGGATAACAAAAAAAAACCTGATCTTAGACCTTCACGTTTACTAGAATGCATCCTTGTCTCTATGCTCTTGCATTAACCTCCCAGCACAACTAATAAACAGCACACAGGTGTGATCCCAAGCTGCTACTTTACTGCTAACTATAGAGAGAAAAAGTTTCTTTATGATATTTTGCTGTTTGATACATTTTCAAAAATGAGACTGGATAATGAAAGCATGTTATTACATCAGTCATTGGTAAATTGATTATTAATTTCTTGTACTACAAGTTGCTAAAACTTCCTACCTGAAGGCAAATTTACTTCTCTGCTGCTCCAATACTACAGCACACTACCAAATGTCTTTAACGTTACCGCGTCCCAGTGCTAGTTCAATGCCGAATTGTAGAAATGCCAACTTTCACCTTTATAAGCAAATTTCATTGAAAGTATGATATTTTTGATGAACACGCACACTGTTCAAAAAGCTTTTACGTTGAAGTGCTTTTTCTTCGCGTACTCTCAGTTTAGCAGCGTAGTGACCCCTTTTTTCTGAATAAGGTTTTGGAAGATATGCAGACTGCAATACGCACTTGCACAAGGTGTGCTGTGACGTCAGGCAAGTGTACAAGTGAGTGAACATTGGCTTCAGTTCTTACCTCTTTGTGAATTCCAAGTGCGGGCTCGTTTCCTTCTGGTACTGGATGTTAAAAGCAAAATAGGCAAAGAAAGGAGCTTGAAGGCCTCATCTGGCTTCGATGAATGAAGCACTAAATGGGTGGCCACGGAGATTGTATACGAATTAGCAGTGAGAAAAATTCGTCCTGGAAAAGAGTTGGAAGGAAGAATTATTACTGGCCTTGTTCTTCCGTTTTCATTATGTCTTTCAGCTACACGTACAGCCTCTTTATTCAGAGGGGTGGGTTCATGACCGGTTTAGGAGGATAAGTGAAAAACGAGGAAGGGATAATAACGAAGATTGCATTGGCCTACACATGATAGACACACCGAGCCTACAGTAGTCATTGAGCGTTTCAATTAGCGGCAAGTGTATTTTAATAAATTCTTTGCATTTGTCTGGTATAATAAAGATTTCCATTTCGGACAAGCTAGCACCATTTAGTGCATTTTGCAGCAATTTTTTTTATGTACTGCCCCTTTAGTTAGTCGTCAGTGTCTTACCTTTTGCGCAAATGAAAGGACAGCTTGGCAGATCCCCAAGTCATCATCGCTGGCCGTCTCCTTATATGAAAAATCCAATTCACATGTGCATTAGCATTATGATCGGTCACTGGCATGTAATACAAGAGAAATGTTGCATTAAGTCCTCAACAACAGATGCGAATTCACTTAATATGAGTTACCATTGCGTCGCACGCAAAAACGCACCTCAGCAAGTCCGCTCGCTTTGAGAATAAATTTTCGTTTATGGGCAAGGTTCAGCTAAAACTTCCAGATTTTTCTGTTATCTAAGTGCAAATGCCAAAGATGTGGTATTAAAAGAATCCCTGCACTGCTGTCGTTAAAGCCAGTGCTGGCTTGGTTATTGGGAGCAATAAATCAATGGGACACTTCACATTGTGCATTAACGTGCGACGACTACAAGGAAATAATGCAAACTACATTTGTCAGTTTTTTACCTCTGTTAGCTTGTAGAACAGCTCTTTGTCTTCTCCGAAGATTGCGAGCAGTAGTAGTGGCGTGGCTCTGTATTCAACTGCCATTGACTTCCTGATCGTTTTGGCAGCGTCTGTTTCTTGGAGACATGACTTCACATGTTCTTTTTTTACTTGGCTGTGTGCGTAACGAAAAACTTGCCGTCCAACAGTCTTTAGTCGATCATCGAAAGTCTGTGCAACATTTGAGCCTAGTAAGATGTTTACGTGGTTGGTCAGGTATTTTGCTTGAAACAGAAATGGCCAGCTTCGTTCAATGTCTCGAATATTTGGGGATGCATTGATGAGCTGACGTTGTGATGCATAAGTCTTCCACATGAGCTGTGGAACCATTGTCTCATCTGGAAACACAAGCCTGAACTGCGACAGCAATTCGCCTTTTTTCTTCTCCTGTGAGTCAGCAGTCTCGTCAGATGGAAGCTTTGGTTGCCATGCCACACACCCATACGAGTCTCTCTGTATCTTCGCCCGTTTGATTCGAGAGTCCAGCTCATCATCCGGTTCGAGCTGATGTGGCTTCTCAGAGCTTGGCCTTCGTTTGTTTTTAACACAGTTCTCAAGTTTCCACAAGAGTGTCTCAATACCCGAGCCAATTACTGCCCCATTTAGGGTGTCCTCGAATGTCTTCGGGTAATGGCTGACAATTTCAGCGGCAATGGCCCTCAAGATCTTGCGACCTGGCTTCCTGGTTATGGCAAGAATATGGTCACTCACAAGTCGTACCATTTCATTCAAGTCGCTCTTTACCGGACGCTTCCCTTCTTGGCAAGCCTTCATAAGTTGTGGTGAGAAAACCTCCCAAGGTGTAGAAAAGCTTGCACCCTGTGTGCTTGTAGGCGACTGAATGTCATTTGCAGAAAGTGACACTGGTGGGGTAGGTGTAGCAGCTGAGTGAAACCTTTCAAAAAGAATCCTTCTGCTGATTGGCTTTGAAAATTGCAAGTCCTCTTCAACCACATACTTCAGATGATCCAGGGACTCTACACCACATTGCTGTAGCGTCTGGACTGCCAGCTCTACAGTGTTCTTGGCCAGGGCTAGCAACCAGTTGGAAATTTGTTGTTCCAACTCCATTGCAGCTATCTGAAACACAGTTCAAACTCCATGAAGTAATCCATGCTTCGAAACAAAAAAAGGATAACTGCAGCGTGCAAGGTTGTACTGGATTACTGGTGTTTGTCAAGTAGGCTGTCAAGCTCAATGCACTTGACTGGACCGTCATTACTTAAGATGTTGAAATACTGCATTCCAGGTTCATACGATGTACTGAGAGTTTTTAAAAGAAAAAAATGCTGTGCATCTTTTGACAGGATCAGCTGTATTTTCCCAAAATTTAGTTTGCCGTTCTGCCATCATATTACAACTAGCATTTTGCACTCATACAAGAGACCCCGAATAGTTGCTTGATGTGTTAAGAAAAATTCTCCTTCATCAGAAACAACTTCCCAAACTTCGTTCTGAATTTCAGGACTGCAAATGCTGATCATGAAAGTAGATGCATTGTGGAGAAGGTCAGTACTGCTTCCTGTGTTCTTCTGTGCTTGAAAAAGCTGATGCCACTGAGATAAAGTCAACATTAAATTCTTAAAAATTTGGCAGTTTCTAGCACATTTCTTGAAGTAGCTGTTTTGCTGTCGCATCGCATTGTCCACAATCTGATCAGGGGACCAAACTGCATAATAAGCATTGGATAGTGAAGGAGGTAGTGGTGTTTTGGCCTCAATGGAATATTTGGGAACAGAGCTGCTCGGCTCGTCATGTAATCTTCGATATCTTGGAGCCTCATAACTCATAACAGTGTATTTTTAAAATTTTTTTCTGTATTGCTTAGCATATCTTCAAATCGCCAGTGCAACTCTATCACGAAGGTTTGTGATACTTGCGCTATGCTTCTGTTGCCATCGCTTGTATCCGTGTTTGTTAGGTGGGCCTAGTTGCTGTCTCAATAACACCCACTTTCACGCAGAAGTGTGCGATTGGGTGTTAGAATCCTGGAATGTGATCCCTTCATGTTATCGTCATTGGCTTGTGGACGTGTGCCTGATGAAGAAAGCAGCAGCAAAGATATTGAAGGCAATGATAAGTCTTCTTTTGACATAGAAACAAGAAATTTTTTTTACTTCTTTAATACAGAACATGTATGATCAGTGCTTGCACATGCATTTTTATGGGCGGATTGTACGCCTGCCTTACCACATAACCTGCATGGAATATATGCACGGGGTGCAGGTTGTGCCCGAAATTGTGGCAATTAATGCTGCCAGAGCTGAGGTACGTTAATTTTAGCAAGAGTGACAAGTTGTGCGCAAAAGTTTCTGCGTTTCGATGTTCAAAAACACGACTCGTACCACTGCACACAGGACTAGCAATTCTGGCTTCCGATCGTGCTTGAAGTTTTTTTAAACGGCCCATCTGCAGCAATATTACCATGTACATGTGCATGTGCTGGGATGGGCTTCTAAGCTTTGTGTACATCTGTCATATTATAAAGGCTTTTTGCAGTCAACTCAACCAATTAGGGCACTTACCCCCATATTCACAAACGGATCTTATACTTATCTTTTCCCTTCCACCACTTAACAGCACCAAAACGCGTTTCAGAACCCAAACTTGTACTTAGACGGAACGTTTTCGCGATCTTCACTTAAGGGTAAGGCGCATTCCTAAAGTAGCTCGCGGGCTACTTTAACGCGCTACTTATGGGATCCAAGGTGGCTGACCACCACGAAAGTTTCTCGGCATTCGTCGATTTCTTTGCCCTCGCAAGAGAAATTGAAAGCCGCGATGGTCGCCCATATGCAAGAGCATTACGACACATGCTCAGGGACCGCAACAACCCAATGGAAGTATACGGAAATGGCGAGTTTCGCGCCTGGTACCGATTCACGAAACCAGCCGGTCTGCAGCTGCTGGAAATGCTTCCGCTGGAAGCGAACACCGACGACCGCGGCTGCCCCGTGCCGCCGCTCCTGCAAGTGCTGGTAACACTGCGCTTTTACGGCGCTGGAACATTCCAGGTCGTTAGTGGAGACCTAGTAAATATTTCTCAGCCAACGGTATTGCAAATCGTGGAGCGCGTTACAACTATGATCACAGCAAGATTGTTTCCGGCGCTGGTAAAGCTTCCTGACTGCACGAAAGTCCCTCAAGTAATACAGGAATTTTACAGAATGGGACAGTTTCCGGGAGTGACTGGGTGCTTGGATTGCACTCACGTGCGCATAAAGAGTCCCGGGGGCAACGACGCCAAGGTGTTCAGGAACAGAAAAGTATATTTTTCCATCAATGTTCAGGTATGTGCTCAGTCCTATCTCCTACCTTTTAGCAGCCTTCTGCTAAAGCCCTCAGCTTTAGCAGCATTAGCAGACGCCTTTTGTTTTTCCACTTGGATGCGCATTTTTTATTTTACCTTATCTGCAAAAATTGGGCTTTATGTTCTTTTATAACAAGTTGCAGAGAAATTGCATTTAAAAACAATAACAGCATGAACACATCAAGCTTACCTTCGTAACCCTCTACTTAATGAAACCATTGCAGTTACTTTATTTCAGTTCACTACATGTAATGTAACTAATAGTGCTGCTTAAGCTGTTGTCATATGATTACTTTTAAGTGTTTTGTTGCCGTACTGATCGGGTGAAAGTGACCAAGTTATGAGGGCTAGCAATTTGGCTTGATGGAGCAAACTCTTTTTTTCATCAGCAGCCAGAGCTGTAAAGCCTAACCTGCAGTTTTTTCACGTCACTAGCTAGCCTAACAACATACACTGGTACCATTACAACTTATATCTCGAACAAGGACAAGCAGCTTCCAAACTGGTGTTACAAAGTCGCAGTAATATTGCGAATGGAACTCGTTATGATACTGGCGTACGTTGCCTGTATTGAGAGCGCATTGCTGCCGTTGACCGTGTTGAGGTGTGCGTCTCAGCAAAGAAGTGGGTTGAAAATGGGCCGATAGCAGAGGCTGTCTCTGACGTGAGCTGCGGTTTCTCCCAACTTTGTTGCTACCAAGCCAGACGTCACTCACTTGTGGCATTACAACTCACATCTCGACCAAGGACAAGCAGCTTCCAAACTGGTGTTACAAAGTCACAGTGATATTGCGAATGGAACTCGTTATGATGCTGGCGTAGGTTGCCTGTATTGAGAGCGGCTTGCTGCTATTGACCATGTTGAGGTGTGCGTCTCTGCAAAGAAGTGGGTTGGAAATAGGCCGACAGCAGATGCAGTCTGTGACGTCGGCTGTGGTTTCCCAACTTTGTTGCTACCAACCTAGATGCCACACACTTGTGGCATTACAAATCACAGCTCGACCAAGGAGATGCAGCCTCCAAACTGGTGTTATCAAGACACGGTGACATTGTGAATGTAACCCTTGATGATACTGGTGTAGATTGCCTGCATTGTGAGCGGCTTGCAATAGTTTGAAAGGGTTAATGACAAGGGAATCTTTTTTTCACAGGCAATCACAGGGCCTCAGCTTCAATTTTTTTACGTCGTCGCCAGCTGGCCCGGCTCAGCCCATGACAGTCGTATCTTCGACAACAGACATGCGAGAGCCCAGTTCAAAAATGGTGCTGTGCCTGGAATCCTGCTTTGAGACTCAGGCTATGCGTGTTGCCAGTACCTTATGACTTCATTTAAGGACCCTAAAAGCAGTGCAGAGAGGAGGTAAGCTATAAATACAATAGCACTGTGTAGAACATTGCTGCTGCATTGAGCACTGTAGCATTTTAGCCAACATTTTTTTTCTAGGTACAACACCTCACAGAAGAGGACACGAAACAGCGTAGAGAGGGTGTTTCGGATTTGGAAAAGGTGCTTTCCATGCCTGGATATGAAACTCCAGATAAAGACTTCCACTTCTGCGCTCGTGATAACAGCATGTGCCGCCCTCCACAACTTGAGCCTGCACTTAGTGGATCCAATCCCTCCAGATGTCTAGCCTTCCAGCATCACACAGCCTTCTCTTGCCGCAGTTCCTGCTGGAACAGCGGGGGCATCTGCACAGCCACAGCCGCAGCCGCAGGACACATATAATGGCTTCAGAATCCGTAAACGAATTGTTGAGCAGCATTTTTCATCACAGTAATGTGAGAGAGCTCCTGAGGCATCCTAACTGTTTGGCACAAATCATACAACCAAGGTACCGGTGCAATCAAAACTAACTCCAGGGCAGTATTAGCAACAAAAATTATTTTCATTTATTGTATCCTTAAAAAGATATAAGCTGCCCAATTGTGATTGTGCGAATTATGCAGTGCACCATTAAGTGCCGGCAATTACAATTTTTATTCAAATGAACTAAACCGATTCAACACAGCCGCCTTACATTTACTTGTGGCGGCGGTTGTACATGTATGCCAAGGAGCATTACTGGCTCAAAATCATCTGTATTAAGCACTTCACAGGAAGACCTCATCACGATCAACACATAAGCAATCTTGTTTTTACTACAATATACGTTCCGATACAGCAGGAAGTGAAGCATGGTAAATCGGTTTCCAATAGGGTCCACCTAGTATCAGACTTGCAATTAACATTGCAATTCAGTGGTCGTGTGTGTTGGGCTGATCCTATATTCGAACATTTCAGTTCAGCAATTGTATGTGTTCGGCTGATCCTGTAGGCACTGTAGTGATAAAATGCCATGCTTAGCCTCCCGAGGCAGTGGGTGTTGGCCTATTATAAGATTGCAGTTTGCTCACGATGATGGCTCCCTAAAGGTTCAAGGCTGAATGAAGAAAGATTGGCTGTAAGCACTAGTTATTGCTATACGTGTCTTTGAACTTGTGTGCTATGTGCCACACAGTCCAGATGAACTCAGACCAAACAGCTCGAACTAGACTTTTCAGTGAAACAGTCATTTATTGTTGACGTGAAGTGATTTGGTAGTTAACGATTACACCAAACAGTGAAAAAACAAAAGCAAAAAGAAGGCACTCTTGTGCCCTTTCTTTCTGTCTTGAGTTTTTTTGCCCTGTTTGTTATGTTACTGCATCTGTCGCTGCAGCAACTGCAATTGCAGCTGTAAAATAGCCCCTTTTGCTTCTGCATTTTTAAGCTTTTGAGCATTTCTGGCTTTCTGCTCTTTCCTCTCCGCATGCATCATGCATATGCGGAGGAGGTGTTCTTTTCTCCTGTTGTTTTTCTCCTCCGCCACCGCTTTGAGGTGTGCCTGCAGCTCGTCTTCAAGCGCTGTGCAGCGTCGGTTTACTCTCGTTGGGGGGCTGTACTGGCGTCTGGTACGTCGAAGCCAGTGCTGGGATGTGCCGCCGGCCCAGGTGGTTGTGGGGTTGACTGGCGTGGTGGCGGCAACAGCTCATCAAACTCCCCCTGGCTGCTGAGAGACGCGAGCTCAGTGCTCCCTTCATACAGGAAATCCTGCTGGTCATCGGGCTCTGCAAAATATTATTTACTATGAGCACTTTTTGCTGTTTGTCCTTACTCCTTGCCATGACTATCATATGTTAAAGCAAGGTGCCATAAGCAGTCTTTTCTGTTAGCGAAAGCAGTAAGTGATATTGACCGACAAAACCTCACATGGTGCACTATGCAATGATAGAATGATAGGTTTGCAGGAATTTGTGCCCAGCATCATACGCCATTTTCATATTCTTAAGCACTGGGAATGCATGGATATCCTTCAATTGGCTGCAGCTACCACAGGCTTAACTATGTTTCATGCATATGATAACTGTGCTATCAGGCTAGACTGAAATACAAATGCACTCTTTACATCAGCATGCAGTGTGCCTTCATGTGTAACCTGTTGATTAACATGCATGAGGCCATACAAATCAAATTGCTCTAACAAGTTTTCCATTTTTATAGGAACTGCGTGTTACAGACTGTGTTCACCAGTATCCTGCAATGTTCACCTGCAGAGCTGGAAGAAGAGCATAACTTACACTAGCATAAAAAGAAAACATTTGACAGAAGTCTGTCTGCCTGGGAAATTCAGTTTAGGAGAAAGACGATTGATGCCAACCAAGTTGATTTTTAAAAAAAACACGACGTTTCAGGACCGGCTCGGTCCCTTCTTGACTTTGAGTGTACTAATGTACTGGAAACCGAAGCTAACCCACGCAGGAGGCTTCTACTCGAGTTGTTGCACATCCAGCAGACAAGGAAAAATGTTAATCGCTCTCTCGGGACACTTCCCTCTTCTTACATCCATGGTTTGCAGCCACTGACCTGGAAGTCTTGCACACGAGGGCTTAAAAAGCCAAGCTGTGTCTCGTCCATAGTCGCAACATGAAGAAGGGACCAAGCCGGTCCGGAAACGTGTTTTTTTTCGAAAATTATCTTTTTCTGCGTCAGTCTTTCTCCTAAATTACACTAACATGCAGAATGACAGGGACATAGTACAAGATCGATTTCTGATTTCAGCAAAAGCAACAGAGAACCAAGCGGCTACGCCAGTCTGCTCTGATTAGGATTCAAGTGAACGCTGAGAACTGTCCACAGGCCAGAAAGTCATTAAAAGTTTAGACGTCTAGTCTAGTACATCCACACACTTGCTCAGTCTGTGAATGCATTACCCTTGCTCATGTAAATAATAGCATTATGGGGTAATTAAATAACCGAGCAGAAAGTACTGATCCTGATTTGCAGCTGGGTACAATTACAATGAATTTGCTCCCTGCTCAGTTGATTCTGAACAGACTCTTTGTGTGCGGTTTCTCTATAAAAAGGCGGCAAAGTTCGATCCCGGGTACTCTGGCTCAGTAGTCAAGCGCCGTAACCACTGAGCCACCGCGCAGAGATGATAGTTTATTATAGCGGAACATGGATGTGATGAGAAGGCAGCTCACATGTACGGAAAAACTCTTTCGTGTCGACGGCCTTGCATTTCCGCCACTTTTCTTTTAGGTTTTCCCACCATTTACGCAGCTGCTGGGCATTGCGACGTCACACGCCGTGCTGACTATTGAAGTCAAGCGTTATTTGCTACTATTTTTGCTTCTTTTGGAGCATAGACACTGCGTCTGTCCGCTTGTTTTCAATGACATCTTTGTGCCTGTAAACGAGGTCCGTCAGAATGCATCTTTCGTCCTTGGTGAAATTAATCTTCCTTCATTCACCAGCCATAACAAAAACAATAAATATGCGGGCTAAAATTACAAAAATAGAGAAAGGAGAGGTTGCAAACAAAACGCAGGCACGATGAAAAAAACAGCAGATAGAAACACCAAACGAACAGCACAGAAAGGGAGAAGTGTTTCCAGACTAAAAAGACGACGATTCACTGAAAGTAGCATTTTTGCATTCAAATTTTGAGTGTAATTATGTTAACGCACGAATCAACACGTATTTAATTGTTTTCAGCCACGTATAGCTACTTATTTGTGAATAAACTAGCAGTTTATTTTGAAAAAATCTTACAGTCTCGTTCCCAAGCTTGTTTCCAGCCACGATAAGTAGAACTTTCTTAAGGCTTTTTTTTTGGTGCATTAAGTAGGAATTCTGAAGTGCACCTACACTTTCTCTTATTCTTTTTCTTTTCTTATTCTTATGAAACTAGCTCTTTTGCCATAAGTATAAGATCCGTTTGTGAAAACGGGGGTTTCGTAAAAAGAAAATCCGCATAAAACATAAACAGGACGTAAGACAGTATATCACGGGCTTCAGTTACACATCTGCATGCATTTAAAGTTTGCACTAAAAGAGCTTGCAGGTATTGCAGTATTATACTTGGAACGAGGCCACGGATTTCACGTGCATTACCACTTATTTAACTGTATGTATAGCTCCATTTTTGCCACTAGCTGGGTCAGTAAATGGATCATAGCACACCATTGGGCTGTGGCGGATGATTGCATGCAGTGTTTGTGCACAGTTTAGTGAATGAGTCTTGTTTTAAAAGATGACAGTCCAGTCAAAAGTGTTTATATGTCGTCTGTTATTGAGATACGTTCGACCATCACAGCAAAGAGGAGTTTGACTGTCGTCCTTCAAAGACCTGATGAATGCCTTTCTGCTCCAAAGCATTTTGTAAAACAAAAATGGATTGCCAAACGACGCTCCTGTGCAAAAGGTCTCTACAAACAAAAGGTAGGGGTTTAGTTGAGCATTCTCCTGAATCGTCTGCATGCATAGAACGCAGAGTGCATGGAAAAATGTCATACGAAGTTGCCTCGCTTTATACTTGACCACATCTGCCTGTTAGTGCACAGTGGAGTAGAGTAGAAGGAAAAATTATAATGCAATGCCATATGAAGGTTTCTAACTTTATAGTTGACCACATCTGCCCGTTAGCGCATGGTGGAGTGACATAATTTGCAAGTGCCCTAGAACTATGAACCAGACCTTGTCATATATGCATATCTCCATGGATCGTGTTCAACTGCTGATATCTTTAAAAGCTGTATCAGAAATGCCAAGCAGGGGGAAAAATGTATACAAGAGCCCACTGTTCAAATGCTCTACATGAGTGTATGGGTGTCTTTAAATAATACACCGGCATTTCAAGGACAGTATACATATACAGCCAGGGAAGGAGCACGACACTGTGATGACCGCCATAATGCGCAGGTCCACACGGGACGGAGAGGCAAAGAGACACCGTATGGCTCAGTTTAAACAAACAGGTATATTCAATAATTACACATGATTAAGATTATACATCAGAGGCTGGGGCGTCCGAGCTTACGTGCCGACGACTTCATGGGGGCGATGGAGTGGCTCCGGAGTTGGGCTCGAGCGGTTGCTGGCAGAAGCTGCACGCCGTCGGGCTTCGACGCTGAAGGCCCTCTTGGCGAACGATGTCGTCCTGAGCGTGTATGCAGTAGAATTTCAATAGTCGTCCGTTTCTTCGAGGATGGTTCACAAACCCTTCCTCTAGTGTCGTTCGGCTTGGAAGATGAACAGGAGGCGAGCTTGTAGATGATGACAGCAGAGCATAATTTTACAACATACATATACAGAGAGTTAAACTGGAAAAAGCAGAACTGAATTTACAAAAGAACAAACTTTGCACTACTTTACTCATCGACCGGGCAGGTTAGTGCCTAAGTAGCATCACATTACATGCTAAGCATGGAGCCCCAGCTCAGACTGGACTGCATCCGTTTACATGCGCTTTTAAGCACTTGATTAACAAAGGACTAAGGGCGGTCATTTTCAGTGGCCCGCCCAAAGCATCAATTCTCCAATCAAAAATAACATGCGAGATGGGGACAACCCCTTGGGTTGGGCTTAGCCTCGAACCCAGAGTCTTGTTAACAACACAAACTAAATAAACAAAAACGCCACAACTCTCTCTCAAGTGAGAGTATCCACAGGCTCTCCCTTCGGAGCTAATCCTTGCCCCATGCATGCATACCGCCACCCACCATCGGTCCGCGTCGCCCGTCAGCAACAGAGGAGGGGGCGAAAGGGCCCACGATGCTGCCGGGCTACCGACGGCGGGACACAGCTAATAAGCATGAAGGGGTTCGTCTGTCGCTCCGGGAAACCAGATTAAGGGTCGCTCCTGTCTTCCCACATTCTTGGCGAGTCTTGCCTGTCCGCCAAGACAGGTGTCCGTCACGGCCCTCCTGGGAATGCGCTTTTGTTCACGAGGCACGGCGGGAAGCTGTGGGTGCCTTCCCGGCGATAGCCCACGTCGAAAGGGGGGGGTGAGGGGGTCCGTGCGTCAAGCGACAATTTTCGTTCCCCGTATGTACTCGGGGGCTCTCGGTTTCCGCGTGTGCCGGCGTCCTGCTTTCTGCAAAGGTATGCAGCTGGAAAAGAGGGGCGGCCTTAAGCCCCAACTCGATGCACACACAAGGAATGTACCTCGTAGCACACAAGGAATGTCACACTCGCTCACCCTCCAGAAGAATGTTCTCCGAACATTTGAGTCCCTGCAGCTCCCCTTGTCTTTCTGAATCGCCTCGCACAGTGCGTCCGACAAAACACTTTTCGCTGCACTCAACACCATATGCCTCCGCTGTCATAACTGGCGTCTCCAGGGGCAGCACTGATCTTCTTTTACAGATAAACATGAAACTCAGCACCCAAGCCTCTCCTTTCTAGTCCAAACTGGACGAAATAAATTTACCACAGTTACAAAGGAGCTCCCACTTCTAGCACGATCACGGCACAGACAAAAATATAGATAACGAAAGGAAGTAGGGCAGGTTCTGCATGCGCTCCGCATGCTCTCCTGTGAAGGTGTTACTTAATGACAGAAAGGTTTAATTACCAACTCCGATAACTTAACACATAAGCACATAGCAATGTTATGAGCTGTGGCATTACACAATTCTAACCAGTTCAAAACTCCGCTCTGTTTACACCATTAGTCCGACTTAGCTTTCCGATTTCGCAGCGGATATCGGCCTTCATGAGTCATACTAAGTAAGTCTGTGACCCTTTGTCTGCTTTGGGACTCGCGAGGGCTCGTGGCAGGAGCCTCTCCTGGCGTTATCTGCGCGGCAACCTCGCGCGCTTCTTCTTCTAGCAATGCATGAAGTAAATCCGGTGGCATTCCGGCCGTCACCTCTGGCGCCTGCCGAACAAATGCAGGAGAGGGCGTTTCTTGCGAACTATCTGCGCGCTCCGCTTCACTTCTGTCCCCATCAAAATCCGCGCTTTCCCTTTCCTCATTTCGTGAATACTGAACCGGTGCCGACTTGAGGCGATTTGCGTGTATCCTTATCAAGCGCCGGTTCACGTCTCGGACTCTGAAGTTTACCGGAGAAAGCTTCTCGACAACCTCGCACGGTCCTCTCCACTTCGTCTGGAACTTACGAGCTAGCCCAATCTGCCTTTGGCAGTTTTCAATGTACACGCTGTCCCCCACATTAAACGGCGCGTCTCTAGCACTGCGATCGTGCACCTCCTTCCTGCGCTTCGCCGCTTTCTTTAAGGCCTCCTTTGCGATGTCCCTCGCCACTTGCAAGCGCGATTCTAGCTCCACCTTATAGTCGTCCAGTGAAACGTATGGGACACGACGGGGGCCCTCTGGCACTTCACTAGGCTGGTCCGGGTCTCGGCCGTAGAGAAGAAAGAATGGCGATTCGCCCGTGCTCTCGTGTGCTGCGGAATTGTAGGCAAACATTGCATACGGGAGCCACAAGTCCCAGTCCCGCTGGTCGCGCGAAACAAAATGCGACAGGAACCCGGCCACGGTTTGGTTCAGTCGCTCCACCGCGCCGTTGCAAGCCGGATGGTACGGTGTTGTCTGCTTCTTAGCGATCTTAAGCAGCTCGCAAACTCTCCTCATTAGCTGCGACACGAAGTTCGTTCCCCGATCTGTCAAGAGTTGCCTCGGGGGTCCATGTCGGAGCACGATCTGTTCGACAAATGCTCTTGCAACCGTGTCTGCCTTCTGATCTGGGAGTGCTACCGCTTCCGCGTATTTTGAAAGGTGGTCGACAAATACTAAAATGTACTTGTTTCCGGAAGTGGTCGTGGGTAATGGGCCCATTATGTCCATACCTGTCCGCTCGAAGGGAGCCGAAACCTCCGGGAACGGCTGAATTGGAGCTGGTCTTCGTCCCTTGGGTGTTTTTCTTTCGAGACAGGAATGACACTTCGCACAGTAGTCTCTAACATCCTGTCGCATGCCACTCCAAAAGTACAAACGCTCCACACGCCTGCGTGTCTTCGCTACGCCAAAATGACCGGCGCATGGCGCATCGTGAAACGCGCGAAGAACCCTTTCTGTCCACGACCGAGGTATGACGACTCTCTCCCAAGCGGTTTTCTCTGGTCTCCCTTTCCTGGTTGGCCTCGTGCGCCGACACAGGGTGCCGTCTTTGCTAATGAAATAACCTAGCTGTTCGGGGTGAGACGGTGCGCCCTCTAAGCTTTCGATTATTCGCTTCAGGTCAGGATCTTTGCACTGCTCTGTGCGTAATTCGGCGGGGTCGACTACGGGGACAAACTCATCTATAGCTGCCACGGCAGCTGCGCGGCTGAGTGCATCAGCATTCAGATGCGTCTTTCCTGACTTGTGCTCAACTTCAAAGCAGTATTCCTGCAGGTGTAGATTCCATCTAGCGAGTCGCGAGCTAGGGTCCCTGACACTCATCACCCATTTCAGAGGATGGCAGTCTGTGACTAGCTTGAATTTGCGGCCGTAAAGGTAGCATCTGAAGTGCTTTACTGCCCAGACAACGGCGAGGCACTCCCTTTCCGTAGCTCCGTACTTTTGCTCTGTGGGGCTCAGCTGTCGGCTAGCAAAAGCAACGGGATGTTCTTTGCCCTCGATAACCTGAGAGAGCACGGCGCCAACTGCGAACTTTGACGCATCTGTGGCCATAACGAAGGGCAAATTAAAATCCGGGTGGCGCAACAGCGGTGCACTCATTAGCTTCCTTTTCAGGGCCCCAAAAGCATTCTCCGCGTTTTCGTCCCAGCGAAAGGCGACATTTTTGGCTGTTAAGGCGGTGAGCGGCTTAGCGAGCTTGGTGAACTCCTCTATGTGCCTTCGGTAGTAACCGATCAGGCCGAGAAACTGCCGGACCTGGCGGACGCTAGTCGGGGATAGAAAATCCGAGACACACCTTAGTTTCTCAGGGTCCGGTCGCACGCCGTCAGCTGAAACAACGTGCCCGAGGTATTTCACCTCGTTTTTGAGGAATTGGCACTTAGAGGGCTTCAGCTTGAGACCCGCTGCTCTTAGTCGCACCAAAACCGGCTCAATATCGCGCAAATGGTTATCAAAACTGTCACTGTATATGATAATGTCATCCATATACACGAAGCACAGCCTCCCCAGAAGACCTGCCAGGATAACATCAGCGGTTCTCTGCCAGACAGCAGGGCTGTTGGCCAGACCCATCGGCATTCTTTTCCATTCATAGTGCCCTGAGGGCGTGTTGAATGCCGTTTTCTGGGCATCTGCCGGATCCATTGCTATCTGCCAGAATCCCGCCGCCATGTCCACTACCGTGAAGTACCTGGCAGAGCCCAGCTGAGAAAGCGTCTCCTGTATATTGGGGATGGGGTATGGATCGATGCGAGTTACGGCATTTAGTTTGCGGTAGTCCACTACCAATCGATACGAGCCATCTGGCTTTTCCACCAATAGTGCTGGTGCTCCCCAGGGTGACTTTGAGTGTTCGACAATGCCGCGATCAATCAGGTCCTGCACCTGCCGCTCCATCTCCTCACGTTGGGAGTAAGGAATCCTGTACGCACGCTGGTAAACGGGCGATGAAGCGCCGGTTTCTATCCTGTGCTTTATAACGCCACAGCAGCCCAAATCCAGGTTGGACGCGGCGAATACCTCCGAGTAGTCGTTCAGCAAACCAGCCAGAGCCTCCCTCTCCCTGGATTTTACGTGAGAAAGATCGAACGACACCTTTGGAGCAGCCGAAGGACTAGCATGCTCTACAGTTGCGAGTACCGTATCGGTGGGCTCACGTTGCTCTATCGCAGAGGTGAAGAAAGCCAATGTTTTGTTCTTGGGAAGGCTCAGTGGCTGCTGGCTACAGTTAACCACCCGTAGGGGCACTCTGTGGGCGTCATTAACTGTCACGAGGCACGCGGCTGCCTTCAGGCCATTGCTGAGAGAGTCGACCGGCTCAAGCACTCCCACGGCGCCGCTCTCTACATCTGAAGGCACAAACGCGTACAAAATGTGCTCCGACCAAGGAAGGACGACCGCCTCCTCGACCAGCCGGACGGCAACCCGCGAATATACCTTCTCCAATGGTCCCACTGTTTGACGGGTGTCAATATCGGTAATGCGAATCTCAGCCCCTCTCCTGTTCAAAAACGGAACTTTTGAGCCGCCCGCATTAACCTCTTCCTCAGAGAATGAGACTACTACCTTCCCTTTTCTCAAAAAATCCTGCCCTAATATACCTGACACTCCGTTTGGCAGAGACACCGTGTCCGGGCATACGTAGCAGGGGTGCTCCAATGCAATTCCGCCGAGAGAGAAGTGTAACCGGTAGAGTCCACTTATGCCAAGAGGATCCCCCGTTATGCCTACAAATTTGGTTGCCATACCACCAGACGCTTCCAACACCTCGCGGTCCCCCTTCCTTCGAAGCGTGTTAAAACTGCTCTCCTTAAGCAATGTCACCTTTGACCCCGTATCTATCAACAATTCCATACAACAACCATTTAACTTGCAACGCACAACAGGGCATGCCTCGTCGGCCACACAAACTACCACCACCTCATCATCTACTGCTCCCTCCCCACGCTCCTCAGGCTGGGGAGGACGAACTAGTTTTTTGTCTCGGTATCTGGAGCCCCGCTGTAGGCTTGCTTAGGGCGTGTCTCGCCTGCTTCTCTTTGTGGCTCCCCACGGCGCACGTTTTGGCAGAACCTGGCGATGTGTCCGCGACCCTGGCAAGCGAAGCATACGATTTCTTCAAAATCTCGCATACCGCGCCTGTAGCTTTGTGGCGGTCTCCGGTTTCCAGCGAATGGGCGCTGTTGAGCGCGCGCTTCAACCTGGCATTCTACCTGCTGAGATAGCAGCTGTTCTAAGCGATCTAACCGCTCTGTCAAGAGAGCAACCTCAGGGTTGAGCACCGCTCTCTCTATGACGCGTACTCTCGCTGCGGCTGTCGTTAACGCCTCATTTTGTTCCTCATCCAATGCGGCCTCCACGGCTTGGTCGAAATTGCTCGGCTTGCGCGAGAGCACGAACCGGCGCACGGGGTCTTGCAGACCAGCCACGAACAAAGCGGTCATTTCCTCTTTAAGTATATCCTCCGCGTATTTCTTCTTAAGCTGGTCTCCTTCCTCCTCCCTGCTTAACGTATCGCGCGCTAAGCGCTGAAGCCGCGACGCAAACGTTCGCACGTCCTCCCCTACCATCTGTCCGGCGTCACGGAACCTCTGTACTCGCACGTGACGTGGTTCAGTGTCAAAATGCTCAAACGCGAGCTTCTTAAATTCCGCAAATGATTTTGTGGATTTTACTTTTTCGTCTCGCCATGCAACATCATGAGCAGCTCCTGCCATCTTACACCTCGCCATTCCCAGCATTTGAGCATCGGACCATCCCCCCATTTTCCCAATCTCTTCTAGCATGAAAAAGAAATCGCAGATTGGAACCCCTGTCTTATCTCCCGTAAACGTCGGAATGACGCTTCCTAATGCCAGCATGCTTGCTCCGAGCGACGGCTGTGGAGAGGGAGCTCCCTCAGATAAAGACATTTTTTTTTTCAAGCCCTCCGGTGCCTCAAGCCTCTCAAATGGGGGTAAGAGTCCCACAATCAGTCCCGTGATTCCCTTTTGATTACAATTTTGAAGTCATGAATGTCGCAGCATTCAGAGGACATTTGCTTTTGAGACCCCACTTCTGACACCAGTGTGATGACCCCCATAATGCGCAGGTCCACACGGGACGGAGAGGCAAAGAGACACCGTATGGCTCAGTTTAAATAAACAGGTATATTCAATAATTACACATGATTAAGATTATACATCAGAGGCTGGGGCGTCCGAGCTTACGTGCCGACGACTTCATGGGGGCGATGGAGTGGCTCCGGAGTTGGGCTCGAGCGGTTGCTGGCAGAAGCTGCACGCCGTCGGGCTTCGGCGCTGAAGGCCCTCTTGGCGAACGATGTCGTCCTGAGCGTGTATGCAGTAGAATTTCAATAGTCGTCCGTTTCTTCGAGGATGGTTCACAAACCCTTCCTCTAGTGTCGTTCGGCTTGGAAGATGAACAGGAGGCGAGCTTGTAGATGATGACAGCAGAGCATAATTTTACAACATACATATACAGAGAGTTAAACTGGAAAAAGCAGAACTGAATTTACAAAAGAACAAACTTTGCACTACTTTACTCATCGACCGGGCAGGTTAGTGCCTAAGTAGCATCACATTACATGCTAAGCATGGAGCCCCAGCTCAGACTGGACTGCATCCGTTTACATGCGCTTTTAAGCACTTGATTAACAAAGGACTAAGGGCGGTCATTTTCAGTGGCCCGCCCAAAGCATCAATTCTCCAATCAAAAATTACATGCGAGATGGGGACAACCCCTTGGGTTGGGCTTAGCCTCGAACCCAGAGTCTTGTTAACAACACAAACGAAATAAACAAAAACGCCACAACTCTCTCTCAAGTGAGAGTATCCACAGGCTCTCCCTTCGGAGCTAATCCTTGCCCCATGCATGCATACCGCCACCCACCATCGGTCCGCGTCGCCCGTCAGCAACAGAGGAGGGGGCGAAAGGGCCCACGATGCTGCCGGGCTACCGACGGCGGGACACAGCTAATAAGCATGAAGGGGTTCGACTGTCGCTCCGGGAAACCAGATTAAGGGTCGCCCCTGTCTTCCCACATTCTTGGCGAGTCTTGCCTGTCCGCCAAGACAGGTGTCCGTCACGGCCCTCCTGGGAATGCGCTTTTGTTCACGAGGCACGGCGGGAAGCTGTGGGTGCCTTCCCGGCGATAGCCCACGTCGAAAGGGGGGGGGGGGGGAGGGGGTCCGTGCGTCAAGCGACAATTTTCGTTCCCCGTATGTACTCGGGGGCTCTCGGTTTCCGCGTGTGCCGGCGTCCTGCTTTCTGCAAAGGTATGCAGCTGGAAAAGAGGGGCGGCCTTAAGCCCCAACTCGATGCACACACAAGGAATGTACCTCGTAGCACACAAGGAATGTCACAACACATAGCAAGGATAATGTTATAACGTGAGCATAACGCGTCTTTCGTGATGAAAACTAGCAACTGATTATCTGATTACGATGTGCTGCCCGTTCTCTAGTTGGGATTTTTGTAGACCCTCCTGGGCAGAGGTTTCAGGGTGAACACTTCGTACTGGGCCCCTTTGATAGTAGAGCGATGAATGGACAGGCCCTCGGGGAGGGTCTTGTTCGCGCGAAGCGGGTCCCGTCTCCACCTGCGAAGAGCGTGCCAGTTTGAGGCTTCCTGCAATGCTACTGGCTAACGTTTTTTATAGCACTGGAAATGCACAGATTACACTTTTCATATTCTCCGGAGCTATAGTTCCAGACTCGACAATTTTCTTCATTTGCATTCGCTGGAATGCGGTAGTCTGAAGCGGGCTGAGGTAAAGAAAATGCGTGCACGTGGTATATACCGGTGAGGCCAAAAGGAAAGGCGCAGTTAACAGCCTCGCTCAAGGTGGGAACCCATATAGGCTATCAGGGCGAGAATGAAATAGGCTGTAAAAGGAGAAAGAGGGAATTTCCATAGTCAAGAGCTTCATTAAGATGAAGGAGCGCTCTTTAAGCACCACTGTCTCCACTGAGCAGGCTCACTTTTTGCTGGCTGCAAACAGGTAGAGCGAACGCAGTCTGAAGAAAGCGTTTTATCATCACCACCCTAAGTTCACATGCTTGGCACTCGCCTCTGCGTCGTTGACGTGGGTCAATGATTCATGTTCGGGGCAGTCGGCAGGGTAGTCTATTCCGCATTCATCGCAAACTATAGTGTCCAGACCGTGGTTTCAGAAAAGGGTGTGCAGATAACATTTTATATGCAACGGTCGCTGACTGAAGGGGGCTCAAACTTCGCCTGCAGATTTTCGGCTGGGAATCGGTGTGCCACACTGCAGTGACAAACAAAACTTTCTAGCATTGGCAGCTGGCTGCTGCACTGATCGCATTTGAGGAAAGCTCTTTCCGTCTTCAACTTGTGGACATTCCTCATACGCTGCAGCATGTTCTTCCGCTGAGTGAAGACCTTGTCGCAGACGCTACATTGTCGATCACGATGTTTGTAATGAAAATCGTAGTCATCGTGATCACACCGGTGCTCGCCCTGGTTGGGAAACACTGGCGCTATTCCAAACAAGCAGGCAGTGTGAGAGCTTAGCGCGTCAGGTGCACTTTTAAAATCTCGCGCCCGGCGCTTGTGCAGTTTCGGTAGTTGAATTTCATGCTGCATCCGACGCACCGATGATCCAAGAGCTGCCAGTTGGCGGACACGTAGGCACAATAAGACCACAAACCCGCAAAGTCCACTGTACTTAAACATTTTTATACAACTCTTTGCACGACTGTGCGTTGCGTGCTCGGGGCATGTACGGTTTGTACAATGTCTTGTACTCTAGTGCCGCGTTTCCGGGGCGTCATGGCTCGAGCCATGGCAGCATAGACTCTGGCTCCTCGGCAGGTGGACCGGCCATGGGTGGTTTCTGTACAGCTTGCACCGGGAAAGGGGTGTTTATCCTCGCACACAAGGGATGGCGCACGTAGGTTGGGTGCTCCATGAAGGGGAGTCGACTTGAGCGCCGACTCGGGGAGCAACAAGCTTAGAGGCGAGAGGCCAGTCCAGTGGTCTGGAAGAACTCCAGCAGTAACCGGAAGGCATGGATCCGTCTACACCCCGGGTGGAGCAGGTCCCAGTCTTTGGAGGCAGGTAGGCTAAGGCTGCAGTTGCCTGCCGCCTTGGTGCTGTGGCAGCGTCGGGCAGGCACAGAGGAGGTGGCCCAAGGTCTCATCAGCCCTGCAGGAAGAGCAGGCTGGAGAGGGGCTCTGCCATGGCAGTGCAGGTGGGCCTGCATCCAGGGGGCACGCGTTCATAGCCGCAGGAGAAGGGTCCGCTCCCTCCGTATTCGGCAGTCTGGCACCCTCAGGAAGAGGCCCCACGAAGCCACGCGGGGATCTGGGTGGAGATCTCGTACAACGTGTTGGAGGGCAGGGCGGGCGAAGTCCAGCTGGTTCTTGGCCGATAAGACCGGAGAGCCATTGCTGTGGGTGGCCCCGGCCATCTGGTCTGCCACTCTGTTGCCAGCCATGCAGAATGTGGGAGAGGAGCCACTGTAGGGAGACAGGATGACTGGCATCGTTGATGGCCATCAGGCGGCCTGTGATTTTTGCCACGGTGTGCTTCCTGGGCTGGACCCGCCACAGCAGCAGGGGGCAGCTCTTGAGTTAGAATGACTGCTGGCTGCTGTCCGGGTGTCAGGAGCAGGAGGTCCACTACTAGGTGGAGGCCAGCCAGTTCTGCTGCTGTAGAGCTGGCCGGGAACCCTACAATAAATTTTTTTTCCTAGAACTCGTGTCTGGAAACTTTATTTTCATATACCGTTGAGCAGCATTCTATGAGATGGTCGATTCTCCAAATCACACAAGCATTTCACGAGTAGGACATGCTACCACATGCGCTACTTTTGTTTAATAATAAAGTTCGAACTAGACAGCAGTGTTGTAGTATTTACCGAAAAAAAGTGTCTTAATACGTTACTTGTTACACTCAAAAAAAGGAACACATTACCGCCCTACAATACCTACCAAAAAGATAACGCGTTACCGTTACCGAAAAAAAGTACCGCACGTTACTTTGCCATTGCTCCATGGCCATAAATTTTTAATCTGCAACTTCGCTGCAGTAACTGGCGCTAACAATTTTATAAAGCTCATAGGTCACATAAAACTTCTAGCAGAAACAATGATTTTAGCCGGAATCTGATTTAACGAGAATAATTTGCACAAATGTGCAAAAGCTTAGCCATGTCATAGTGGCCTAAAGTTGCCTGCACAGTTGCATGTAATGGCTTCTCTGTGGCACATGGTGAAGCCATTTTCTAGATGTCAATGAAACAAACTTACACTTTGCAATCAGTTCTACCTTCACAAAGAAACCAGTGCTGAAATCTCGGCAAATGTACAGTAAATCAAAAATGTTCTATTCCAAAATGCTCGGCATGCTTGAACTCTTTAGAGAGTTGTGTGAGTGGTTTCGGAAGGGGAGGTAGGTGAAGGCAAATGTGTGAATGCATGTTCAAGCATGTGTTTCGTGGTTGGAGTATTCTGTCTTTTTTAGTTGGGTGCGTCGTCAAGAGCAGTAGTTTCTGGCATGCATGCGAGCCGCAACGAAAGTCGTCGAGAGCACCTGTACATTTTATTTGCAACATCGCTTTAGGTGTTCTGTGCTTTATTTTTTCTAAAAAAGGGGGTCGAGGGGGGCACTTGGAATAAAATGTAACTAGTAACGTGGCACCTCACATTACCAAAAGATGTTAGCGTATGTTATCCATTACAGTTGGGAAATGATAACGAGTGCGTTACTAAGTTACCGAAAAAAGTAATGCGTTACCACCAACACTGCCAGACAGCTGCAAAGCAGTTCTCAAAATGCATGATACCTGAGTGAAAATAAGCTGAGCGCTTTATTCTGTGGCAGGAGGCAATGCAAGTCTGTGTTAGTGTACAGATATTTGTGCCCATCAGACATTTCCTTCAGTAGCTATCGTTACATTTGGAGCGGCTAACACCAACTATAATGCAGTGATGTGGGATGCAAAGGCGGAGCTGGTGGGTCTTAAATTGTCTCCAACTTGTCAAGCTCAGAACTCTCGAGGTTTAAAAAACTGATGATGCTCACTGTTGTAACTGCTATGCAGATGCATAGATGTTCCAAGACGTTACTATACCTTCTGTCACCTTGCAACTAACAGGCAGGAAAGTCTTATCGCCGCACTGCTGCTAACCGCAGATCATTATAAGTCTGACAATTAGCCATAGCATATGACAACCACAAATGAAATATGTGCAGACCTCAAGCACCTACATCAGTGCATGCACTCAAGAAGCATTCGTAACAACGCAAATGCATATTCACTCAAGATTGCTGCGACACCTCAGCTCAAAACCCGTGTTGGCCTGCAAGAAGCCTTAAACCTATAACCATTACTCAATGCAGCCGCAAGTGGTGTATAGTCTGCTGCCATTGCAACCAAGCTCAACTCAAAATGCGAGTATAGCCGACGACAGTTCTGGACTACTAGGGATTTAACTGTTGATTGAAACAAATACGTTTGAAACAGACAGGCCAAAGGGTCTAGCTACCCTGGTAGATCTGTCAGCAGACAGTGGTAACAAGCAGTAGCCAACAGTGCAGGGTGATACTGCAGAGGCCATACCGTGACAATGCATACCAGGATTACTTACACTTGACGTCAGTACACGCTATTTACACTACTCCAATTGCGGCAATGCGTTCCGATATGAAATTGCTCATTAGACCAAAATTATATTGAAAAGGGGTTTAATGGCCCTGAAAGAACCAGGCACTGAAGGTGTTCTGGCCGTTGGCGGTTCTCAAGCCAGCTAGCAGCGCGTGCTCAGCGATAGCACTGCCGCTACCACGTTTACACATCTTCGTCTTTACAATGGCCCCCGGGGATGAAAGGAGCCATCATCCTGGCAACTCAAGGCGTAGTGCACAACATGGTGTCATGATAAGGCTTCAGACAACTGATATGCACCGTTTCACGACCACGACAGCAAAGGTCTTTTGCAATCTTTTGTAACATCTGACTGACCTGCCACGGTGGCTCAGTGGTTAGCGTGCTCGGCTACTGATCCAGAGTTGCCAGATTCGAACCCGACCACGGCGGCTGCATTTCGATGGAGGCGAAACGCTATGGCGCCCGTGTGCTATGCGATGTCAGTCAGTGCACGTTGAAGATACCCAGGTGATCGAAATTAGTCCGGAGCTCTCCACTATTGCACCGCTTCCTTTCTTCTCCCAGCCAACCAAGTCATGTTCAGAGGATGTCCATATAATATTTTATATATATTAGATGTCCATATGATGTTCCTACAAGTTCGCACTATGTCTACTGAACGTCCATATGATCTTCATTTTGATCATAATGGATGTCCACATAACGCCTACATCATGACCACACGTGACATTTCTGAGACATTCAGATGATGTTCATTAGATATTCATCTAATCTGTTTTGAGGTGCACGGAGGGCATGGAGCAGGCTCTGTGCTAGATGTAACGTCATATAGTGGAAAATATAACAGAACACGGAGGGCAGCAGTGATGTGTCATTCAACGCGATGGCAAGACGGGCGAGTTGGTGATAAATGA
This sequence comes from Amblyomma americanum, assembly GCF_052857255.1. NCBI lineage: Eukaryota > Metazoa > Arthropoda > Arachnida > Ixodida > Ixodidae > Amblyomma > Amblyomma americanum. Next base: position 79,203,407 of record NC_135504.1, on the reverse strand, counting down.
CTTCTGGGAAAAATACTGCAAGAGACGAGAACAAAGAAAGGAAACAACAGGACCAGCACTGGACCTGTTATTTCCTTTCTTTGTTGTTCTCGTCTTTTGCGCTATTTTTCCCAGAAGACATTGATTCTCCAGTCGGTCCAGCACTACTCTGACGAGGGCTCCGGTTCGTTTCGACCAGCCTGTGAATATAATAGGGCACAATATAAAACAGGCATGTAACTGAATAATGCAGTTTGTGCAGAAAAATGTCTGTTAAGGTACTTTGTGCTTGAAAAAATTAGCTCAGGAGGTGGAAAAATTATAAATATGAACCAAGACAAGTAAAAACTGTAGGGAGCAAATCACAAACAGTAGTAGTGTGCACACACTTTGTTAAAAAAAATCAAAAAGTGTCTTGCACCTTAATATAAATTGGATAGCACAATGCATGCAATCTAACTTTTGCGAATGCCATGTCATAAATATACATGCACCCTTTTGGCCATTACCGATCAAAAATGTTTCCATGCTGGCAAAAAAAGGAATCAGCTTGCCTGAGCTTTCTTAGCAGCCCTTTCTTGTAGCTGCTTCAGCCTGCAAGGCACATGCTGTAGCCACTTCTTCACTACACCCTCAATTTCATCTTGCGTGGTTGAGAAAACTCTGCGCGAACAGCATCTATGCAGAATGAAAGGACATAATCAGCATGATAGAACACTTAAAAAGAAGCAGAGAATTGTTGCTGCTGTATTAAAGCTGGCTGTTCGGCTAGTTGGTGCCTTTAAACAGGTGGAGCCCAATGCGAGGAAAAACGACGAAGGGATTAGCATGGAGAGAGTTTCCCCCTCTTTTGTTTTTAAGGCCCACCATCCATCTAAATGCTATGAATAAAGCAGTGCCAATCCATGCCAATCCTTTCTCATCTGTGTCCCTGGGCTGTACTCATTTAAATTGGTTCATAGTATATTACTGGCTATATCCAAAATTGTGAATTCACTTACACCTAAGAAGGAACACACCTTGCTTGCTACAAAATTTGTTTCACTAAAAAACTGGAAACGAAAACTTCATGGAGGGAGTTTGCAAATGGCTTGTGCACAATTCAATTAATTTGTTCCCTTTCATTTCAAAATCATTTCCAAAATGAGAACAATGTTATCAATTGTAGAATAAGCTTACTTTGCTTATCGAAGTTTAATTGCTAATTTTGGGCACCACTAACAGAATTGTGATGACCACATTTAAGTCTCGGAGAAGGAGGAGGAAAAAATATTTATTGCTGTATTAAGCAGAGGTGTTAGCGGCTTCCGGATGTCTTCATCCCTTGGGCTGAAGTCCTGATTGATCCGGTGGTTGGTTTCCTTGTTCCAGGGTCCCACTGAGCCGTGCCACCTCACATGCGTGCTGCACTAGTCCTATTTGGATCGACAGCTTGCTGCTGGTGAGCAGGTCCCCCCACTGTTCTGCATTGGGCTCTTTTAACTGATGGAAGGAGTTCTTGCATTCCCATGTGATGTGGTATAACGTGGGGCTACCCTGGCACCACGTGCATATGTCCGCGTATTGGTTCGGATACATTTTGTGGAGTGTGTGTAAGTTGTGGAAGGTTCCTGTCTGCAGTCTTTGCCAGCCGACTGCTTCGTGTTGTGTTAAGAGTGGGTGTGGCGGGGGATACGTTATTCTCCTGCCTCTGTGATAATTCACTATCTCCACGAACGTTGGCTCCACCGTCGTGGTGGGTTCCGAGTCCATTGATGTATCCGCTCTGTTAGTAAGCTCGCAAGCTAGATCATCGGCCCTCTGGTTCCCCTTCACTCCGGCGTGTCCCGGTACCCAGAAAAATCTTATGCTGTATTTGTGTGCTCGGGGGCCCTGCTTGGAGGATTATGCGCAGCGCCCCTTTGATGACTCTACCTGCGGTGTAGCGTCTACACGCCATTTTTGAGTCCGTGAGAATTGTGAGCGACTCGTTCCTACGGTATCCTTCCGCTACCGCTAGAGCTACAGTGGCTTCTTCCCCATCGGATAACGTACAGCCTCTCAGTGTTGCGCAGGTGATCATGTCACCTTTGTGGTTCACCACCACTGACGCAACTCTGTTCTTTAGAGTTTCTGTTCCAAGGATGTAGGGCCGCATCCGTGTATACTGTGTTTTTGTCATTCGCGGGGTGCTTTTCTACATATTTTGCCCTTGCGGCTTGCCTTGCCGCATGCAAGTTTGGGTCCATGTGCCTAGGTAGGGGGCACACCCTGGTGGTTTGGCGAATAATCGGGGATGCTCGCTTCCCTATCCTCTGTTTCTTTACTGATGTACCACCTTAAAAGGAGCACTTGGCTGGTGGTCGACTGCTCGAGCCTATACAGCTGTGCACCGAGTTGCGCTTCTTTCAGTTCTTCGAAGGTGTTGTGGGTTCCCAGCTTTAGCAGTTTTTTGTTCGATGTATTCCTCAGCAGGTTCAGTGCCGTCTTGAATGCCTTTGTGATCAGTGTGTCTGCTTGTATTTTTTTCATGTTGTGTCATGTTGTGGTAGGGAAGCGAGCATGGGATGCGGCTGACCACTACGCTCTTGACCAGCTTGATTGTGTCGCTTTCCTTCATGCCGTGCCTTCTCTGCGATACCCTGGTAATCATTCTGCTGACTTGCTGCGTTGATGTTGGAGGAAGCTTAGGGTGTGGCTGCACCTCTTGCCGCATTGGATCCACATTCTTAGGACCCTTATCATGCTGCGTTCTGGGAGAACTTGCCCTTCTAGCCGTATTTCGATCTCTCCTTGGATGGCTTCTTGCCGACGGGCAGGGCCTCCGATTTCTCCCCTAGCAAAAATCTCCGATAGAAAAAACCAGTAGCCTACTGGGTTATTGACACCAGTAAGCATATTGGTCCAGTAACCATACTGGACCAGTAACCATACTGGACCAGTAAGCTTAGTGGTCCAGTAAGCATATTGGTCCAGTAACCATAATGGTGCAGTAACCATAATGGTCCAGTAAGCATACTGGCCCACAAGTTTTGGTCTCTGGCAGCAAAACAAACAGGTGCAAGGGATTCGAACAATGTATATACTTTATTTGCAAATTCCCCCATCTTCATGGCATATGTGATCAAAGGCTTTGTTCAGACGCTGCGTCGTCTTGCCAGTCCTAAGGCCCACTCCATGCAGCTCGAAATGGCAGCATCTGAAAAAAGCTGCACGAGAAAGACATGTTATACTGACACCATGCCAACAAGGGCATTATTAGAAGGTCCCAACTGGATCATTTGCCTGCACACACTTGAGCCAGGCAGAGCACATCTGGAATATAAGCAAGCAGAAACAATGTAAAGACTGCACTTTATTTAAACATCTCGCCTCTGCATTTTCATGACGTCGGCAAGCTTGCCCGCCACAATCTTATTCAGCTACGATGCCGCCGCCTGTCTTCGTCGGCTTCATACCTTGCTTCCAGATAGTGCTGGAAGAATGCTGTAAGAGCAAAGAAACCCAAATCAATCACATCCACAGGAAAGAAGAAATTATTGCACTTAATATCACCATGAACCAACTGTAGGAGCAGCTGTGCAGATAAATGGCCTGTTACAGACTAAGCTGCATTCACTACAAAATATGTTGATTACTGCAGCGTAGCTCCTGCACAGAAGCATAGTGACAAAAAAACGAGCCATATTACTTAATAATTCACTTCAGTAAGGTCCGTCTGGAATATCTGCTGTCAAAAATTGGGCACATACCATTGAGTGCAGCATATTTCAGCTGGTCCAAGCGGGGTTTGGGGTCCGCCTTTGTCCTGTTGCACATGTTCCCTGTGATGCTTTTGCCCACAAGGCCTGCAGTGGAGAATATTTGAACGCAGGCCTCGCGAACAAAAACCGAATCTTTTTGCCTCGACATCAAATGGTTGAAACCTTCTCTGGTCAACGACACTCCATGCCCCAAGAACACCTGAAAAACAAAAGTAGTAGGTGACATGTACAGCTTAATTTTCTACCAAGCACTGTTTTTAAAAAAACGTTACAAACGAACGGTAAAAAAAAACGATGATGAACACCGCTTGTATGACCCACGGACTGATATGGAACTGGTTCAGTGCATGTGGCCCCAGACAGCTGCGAGAAAGTGCCTGCCCTTATCATGCTCTTTTCATGCACGCAGTGCGAATGCCCATTCGACATCAGTGTGAAGACTGAGGTTTTTACTTTCATCATAATCTCTAACATCAGAATGTTCTTGTACAGAAAAAGAACACACCTGTGTTTATACCGATGGTCTGGTATAAACGCAGAACACTGAGATGAAAAGGATGTCAGGAAACTGGAAGATTACACTGTGCCAACAGGATATCCAGATTGAGGTCAATTCAGTAGTTCCCTTTCCAGAAAACTACTAGACTAACAGTGTGGTATTTAGTAGAAAGAAGGAAGACATAACCAACTTTGATTTCTACACTAAACACCTACTGACAATGAAAACAAAATAGAGATTTGCACATTCGCTATGGTGTCATACAAACTGTGCTACAAAAATATGCCCGAATAGCACATGCAAATGGAGTAGTTCTTAAACAGCAGATGAACAATTTTGCTAACAAAGCTAAGTCTTCAACAAATCAAAAGAAAACAATAATGTACTTCTGCCAAGCAAATTCTCCATAGAGACCATGCCTTGGCACAAGAGGACCTGTTCCCGTCATTAAAAGGGCACTGCACAAGGTCTCACAGTACAGTGACCACAATAACCTGCAGCAGTTTTTTTCCATACCTTGCTGCCAGTCGCTTGAAATGGCAACCCTTGAAGCTGGTCAGCTGCACACTCCTCTGGTGTGGCTGGATTGTGGCCTAGTGATGGCGAGAGGTGGGGCCAGCACTGCCACAGGCCTTTGTGACTCCCTTGCAGGCGGGTCAGCAGGTTTGGCCTCTGGTGCAGCTGGGGGCACTTTCTCTGGTCCAGCTGGTGCAGATAATGCGGGAATCCTTTCGACGGCACCCTTTGCGGGCACCCTTTCAGATGTACGAATTTCTAGCTTTTTCTGCTTGCAGGAGCAATGCCTGCTCATCAGTTGTTCTAGGAAAAAAATAATAAGGGGACTACATACAATGTGCCAAACATAACAGACCATAATATGCTTCATTCACTTCAATATACCAACGCTAAGAGGTGTTGCATGCATAAAAACGCACGACAGATAAATGCATATAGGCGTTTTGTTGTTCCTTTAATTGACTTTTCCTTCAATGCTCTATCAGTCTAACTAGTGCATAACACAAAAGCATGACACAAACCTGCATCAAAAATTTTAGAGCATAGCGCTTTCTCCATCTTCTTGAGCCTTTCACGAAGGTCTTTATTTTCGCGCCTGAGCTGCTCCAGCTCATGTGCCTGCTCGTCAGGCTCATTTTCCATGAGCTGCTGCAACTGCTTTTCTCGCAATATCCGCTGAGAATTATTCTTGTTTTTCTTCTTCTCAGCTGCAGCTTTCCTCATCACCTGGGAAAATGACAGTATTAGAAAAATGTCACAATCAGTACCCATCAAGCAAACATGCACTGAGAATTTTACACAGTGCGGGCATGCTACACAGTTGCACGACCACAAGGCCTAAATATGCTTTGTCACGACGTGTAATACGGGCTTGTAAGCATAATATGCGCCTCCTAGTTCAAGGCAGTGGCAATCAGCCGCCCAGGAGATCAAAGCGGGGAGCTTAGTGGTGCTTTTCCGGCAATACATGCCGGTACCATGCCGACAGTCGCCGACAGCGGCATGGCATAGTTGGTCATGCGCCCGACAATACAGCGCAATGTATACACAAACTAGCGGCCTGATTTCGATAAAATATCAGGCAGCGAATGTTAAATGTGCGCGCTCTAAACACGCACTTACCTCGCGCAAAGAATCATCACTCGACGGCGTCGTTTCTTCCGTCTCTGTATCCGACGGCCTCGGTGGCACCGGAATCCGTTTCTGGCGCTCGGCCTCTTCTTTTGTGTCTGCGAGATAAGCAAATAAACAAGCTTTATCTAGGCTTGCAAATCACTGAACGCGGCACATATTCTAGCTCACTTACCAAACAGTCGCACGATCTGGGCTTGGTAATAACCGCTTTGCTCATTATCTTCCCAGAAGACCTCGTACCACTTGTTTGTAGCGAAGTCTTTCAGGCCTTTCGGCTGGAAGCTGCGGAACCGACTGATTGGAAGAACAGTCTTCATATCGTCGTCACGAAATCTTACGTACGCGAACATCGCGATCGCTTCAGAGGTCGCAAACACGCACTACGCCAAATGAACTAGATCTAATGACTGCACCCACGTAGCGCTGACAACAGAAACGTGCACTGCGGCTTGGGCGGTCAGGCGGAAGGAAGGCAGGCCTCGGGTGGCTAACAAACGTGGTGGCGTACTGATGATGATGATAGCCACGCATGCAGTTCTATATTTATTTTATATTTTTGTCTTGGTGTAATTAAAAACTCAAAATATGCATAAATACAAATGATAATTTTTGCAATAAATTTTACTATAAGTGAAATGTTATCATCAGTATAGATATGTGCAAATATATGGTGCGTATACATTGGCCGCAACGTCATGGCCATTCCTTAGCTGACTGTTATCCAATCCAATCCAGTTGCTGTTATGATCGCTGCAAGAAAGGTTATGGATGAAATGCAAAGCACACGGCGAGCGAAGAAAAGAAAAAGGTATTTAGAACCGGGCGAAGAATACGCTGTGCCAAGGACAACGTTGCTCTACCAAAAGAGGCGTGATGAAGAACGTCAACCTCCTGCAACGGTACCGAACACCTTTCCGAAAACGGGCATCCAAAACCACTCGCCTCCAACTGCTAATCCCGTCATTGATCAGCAGTCTTCAGAAATCGCAACTCCATATGCCTCTGTCAGTGATCTTCGAGAGCAACAAAACTGCCGCGAAGATCACGAAGTCCAAATCAACGACGATTGCTACAGAAAACCGGATGAAGAGAGCATTTACGCGCACAGTTGTTCTGCGAACGAAGACAACGTGGACAGCTGTTCTGCGGGCGAAGACGACTTCAGCCATGATCGCTGCAGAAATGCGGACCAAGAAAACTATGATAGTTGCCACTCTGCGGACGAAGACGATGTCGCCGACCATTGCAACAGAAACGCGGACGAAGACAACACGCACAGTTGCCGTTCTGCGGACGACGGCGACAGTGATAGAGAGTTCAGTGATTTTTTTTCCATTGAGCGTCTGCCGAACTCAGACGTAACAGTTAGAGACGCCATGTTCATTTTGATGGCGTACACATCATCATCTGGGTTAAACTGGGTCGACATGGAGAAGCTTGTGGGGGTGATAAACCTCTTTCTGGGGAAACCAATCCTACCCACTTCTCAGTATTTATTGAGGAAAGTGTGGAAGCGCTGGGAGGCGGACATAGTGAAACGACACTACTTTTGCGAAGAATGTGGGGCAATTATTCCCAATCCCGAGAAGCGCGAATTTTTATGTCCCAGCTGCAACACATCAAACTCGGCGCAAAATTTCTTCGCCACTGTAAGCATTGAAAAGCAGCTCGAGGTGATGCTCACAAATGACACTGTGGCCCAGACCCTGCTGACATCATTAAAAAAGAAACGGGCCACTGCATCTGATCCTGGTTCATCAGAAAACAAGGTTATTAGAGACATAACGGATGGGAAGCTCTACCAGCGGCAGATGGGGAAGGCTGCATGGTCTGATGTATCGCTTACATTGAACACGGATGGAGCTAGAGCATTCAAATGCAGTAAATCATCACTGTGGCCCATCCAAGCCGTAGTAAATGAGCTACCAGTACCACTTCGCTGGAAACATGTACTCTTGTGTGGCCTCTATTTTGGCAAAAGCCACCCAAACATGGCGTCCTTCCTGGAAGTTTTCACAGAAACTGTGCGTAGAGCAGTGAATTGGGAATGTGACGGGGAAAAGTATTCATCAAATATGTTTACCTGCTGCTGTGTAGATGCTCCGGCACGAGCAGCTGTACTAAATATCAAGCAATTCAACGGCTACTACGGATGCAGCTACTGTCATCATAAAGGTGTTCTTGTGAACCGTAAGTATGCTTCTAGAACTTAAATTTTTGTTTACCAGAATGTGGACCAGCATTTTTGGGCTTTCATTTAAACTTGTATTTGTATAGCCATCAACTCAGAGCGAAGCTGAAGTTACTGCCGTGTTTATATAAGAAAATATGTAAGCCTTGTATAGCCTTGCCACATTACATCAAATAGTTTTGCAACAAGCCCATGTAATACAGCATGCATCAGCTTGTTCTTGGCTTTAAAAGCCTGTTGCCATAGGTTTGTGCAGGTCTCTCCATAAGGATAGCCAAAGTTCATGTAGTGCCTGTTTGTCTTCTGGATAGCAGGGCACAAAATATGGCACAAAATTTGTGTCCTCCTTCCCTATGTCGTTTGGGGGGCCACTGCTCCCTTGCCCTCCCCACTGTGCATGCCTGTGCCTGTTACCTTCACTTTTCTGGGCCATGTTGGCCAGTTAGTCATGGGCCTGGAAATACAACCGAGGCTAGCCAAAAATAAACTCCGTTAAGGTTTATGCTGCTCACAATTGCACGAAACCTGCCAGCCAAATCAAATCTTTCTATTGTCCTAATTACAGGGTCTGTGAAGTACCCAGTGGCAGATGATGGGGGTCATCCTGAGCCATGGACAAACAGAAGTGTGAGGAGTGATATGAAATCATCACTGATATCTGGAGAGCCATCACGTGGTGTGAAGGGCTTTTCACCACTAGCCCGCCTACCTGACTTTGACCTTGTCTGGGGAGTCTGCCCGGATTATATGCATTGTGTGCTGGAAGGCGTGACAAGGCAGCTTGCAGACACGTGGTTTGGCTGTGTCCAGTCTGCTTCATACATTGGAGTTCCTGCCACACTCAGTCAAGTCAACACAAGGCTATTGAGCATAAAGCCCCCTCAGTGGTTTTCAAGGCTGCCACGTAGCATTGGGGAAAGAGCGCTATGGAAAGCAAGTGAGTGGAAATGGTGGCTTCTGTTTTATTCTGTTCCCTGTCTAGAAGGCATCTTGCCAGAGGAGTATTTGCACCATTTCTGTTCGCTCGTGGCAGCGGTCTACATCCTGCTCAAGGACGAAATGACGGAGGAGGACATCCATGAAGCTATGGATAAACTATCATGCTTTGTGCTTAGTATGGAGGAGTTGTATGGTCGTGAGGCAATGACTTTCAACGTGCATCAACTCCTGCATCTGCCAAAGAGCGTGTTGGAGCTTGGGCCGCTGTGGTCGCACTCGGCCTTTGTTTTTGAGTCCGGAAATGGCATGCTTCTCAAGCTCATTAGCGATGCTAATGGTGTACCACTGCAAATCCTTGAGCGGTTTGCCATGAGACTCCAAATAACAAAGCTGGCAAATACTCTCAATCCAACATCTCAAGTGCAAGCTGTGTACGACACGTTAATGCCTTCCTCATGCGCAGGCAAAAGCTCCACTGAAAAGCCACTGGGAAGAGGCACTCTGTTAAATGAAATGGATGAGCAGGTGCAGTGTGCTGTCCAGGAGAAGCTTGGACAGGTTCTTCCATTAATGAAATTTAAACGCATAGATGTTCATGGACAACGTCTTCATGTAGAAGGTTACAGGCGCGCAAAAAAGACACGGAACTGTATATTCAGATGTGTGCAGGGAAAGTACTACATTCTGGAGAGTGTATTTCAGTTGCCGGGCAGCACTTGTTTGTTGTTGTGTACATGCCTGGCTTCTGAAAGTTATAGGGATCTGCCACATATCCACAAATGTGCCAAAACTTCCAAGAAGGTAGTGCTGGCTGCTGACAAGGTTAGCAGTGTTTCAGTCGCCATGGATGTTGGCCGTGTGTGTTATGTTGGAGACATGCCAAATTTATTTGAGAAGGACTGAATGAATGGCTTTCTTGTTATTTTCACTTCTATTATTTCTCTTTATTTTTTATTCTTTTGGTTTGCATCACACTTTAGCTGGTACAGCCCTTACTAAGACTGCAAATGAACTGGGTTCTTGCAGTGTATTTACTGTCAGTGAAATGAAAATCAAAATTGGTTTTTGGGGAAAGGAAATGGTGCAGTATCTGTCTAGCATATCTGGGGACACCGGAACTGTGGGATAAGGGATATTGGTTGTGATATTTTTGCATATTTATCTTTTGTGTTTGTTCAGTGTCAATCATCTCTTCATTGTAGTGTGTGGTATTTCCTGTTTGCATCTTGTTTTTCTTCAATCTCATTCACCTTTTGTCATTGTGTGATGTTTTTTTTCTACTATCTTCATCTTGTGTTTCTTCACTGTGAGTGGCCTCTTCTTGTTAGTGTGTTAATTTTTCTGCTGTTTTCATCTTGTGGTTTTTCACTGAGAGTCTCCTTATATTGGTAGTGTGTGATATTTTTAGTGCAATTTGGATTTGTTTCTTCATTGCATATAGTTTGTTTTTAGTAGTCTTGATAGCTTGTTTGCTGTTTTCACCTTTCTTGTGTTTCGTGCCAGACTCATAAGTCGTAAACATTCACTGTTTATCTCTGGCCTCACATGTGCATTATTGTATTCCTATGTGTTTACAACTTCAACTGCGACAATTTGTCATGCTCTGCCAAATCATTACAGTGCATTCTGTAATTTTTTGAAAACATAGTGCAAAAAAGACACGGACGACACAGATGTGGACGGGGCAGGCGCTAACTTGCAGCTTTATTTTAGAAAAGCCACCACGTTCAATATACAATGTGCCTTTTTTGCGCTGTTTTCAAAAAACTTATCGTCTAGCCCAAACTAAGCCACTGTTGCATTCTGTCAAATTTCAGTTTTGAGTGGGTGTCATGCAAATGCATACAAAATTGGTAACACTGCCTCTTAGGAGAAATAACGCGATTGGATACCAGTTTAAACTATATTAAGTCTGTGCCTGATAGGCATCTGAGTAGATCTGGTACAGCATGTCCAAACCAGTGTGCATGCAGATAGACCAATATCAGTCTCTACTGGGCCCATAAAGATTCAGATACAACCAATACAACCATGTCTACTTGACCAGTAAAAGCCAATATGTACCAGCTATGGGACCAGTTCAAGTTTCTACTGGTCATGTAGAAATCCAAATACAACCAGTAGGTATACCAACAAAACCCATAAAATATTGTATTGGACCAGTACACATTTCTATGGGATATTTTTGCTAGGGTCGGTAGGGCATGCGAGTCCACTCTCTCTGACATATCGTTCGACGCATGTCGCCGCTTGCTGGATTAGTTCTTTCTGGCCTAGCGATCCGTGGTTGATCCAAATCGTGATATCATCCGCATACATATCATGCTGGATTCCCTCGATTCGGCTCAGCTCGCGGGCTAGTCCGATGATGGCTATGTTGAAGAGGACCGGTGAGATTACGGATCCCTGCGGGGTGCCTTTGGTTGGCGTTTCAATGATATCGCTCCGCATGTCTCCCAGTCCCACGTTGCCGTGCGGTTCGAGAGGAATGCCCTCACGTAGTCGTGTACTGTTTTGCCACAGTGGGGGATGATTAGTCCCTCCATGATGGCACTGTGGCTGACGTTATCGAACGCGCCCTTGATGTCTAGTGCCATTATGATGTTCTCTCCTGTCTTGGGGATGGTGTTGATTACCTCCTGATTTGCAGGAGGATATCCTGCGTCAACAGGCTCGTTCTGAAGCCGAACATGCTGTGCGGGTACAGATCATCTTCGAGGTTCTGTTGTATTCTACTCGTGATTACCCTTTCGTAGAGCTTGCTCAGGCACGACGTTAGTGAGGTGGGCGCGGGTTCACTATTTTTAGCTTTTTACCGAGTTTGGGTATCACTACCACCTCCGCGTGTTTCCATGCTTTGGGCACCGTTCCCGCTAGCCACTGCGCGTTGAGGTAGTCCGTGAGGTGGACTACCGCTTCGTCGCTGAGGTTGCGATTTGGGGAGTTTTTAATCTTGTCTGCTCCGGCTGCCGTGTTTTTAGTCACGGTCCTGATCGATGCGTATACTTCTTCCTTCGTTATTGGTCTGTCGAGGTGCGGGTTTTCCTTCCCTTTATACTCTTCTTTATATCCTTGTGGCTTGTCAGTGCCGTAGCACTTCTTTTTGACCGCCGCGATGACCTGTTCGTTTGTTCCATCGAATTGTTGAATTAATCTTTGTATGGCTTTGCCGCTTTCTGCTTTTGTCTTGGTTGGGTCCATGAGGGTTTTGAGTATGCACCATGTTTTGGCAGTGCTGAGCGTGCCGTTCAACGAGATGCTGAATTGCTCCCACCCTTGCCTGGCCAGCTGTGTCGCGTACTCCTCCGCTTTTTGTGTAATCCCCGCGATCTCCTTTTGCAGCTTGCTGTTTAGTTTCTGCCGCTTCCAGCCTTTTCGTGAGTCCGCGTCTTGCCTCCCATAGTCTGAGTAGCCGTGGGTCCACTTCCGGTGTAGCTTCTTTTCTGTCAATTTCCTTCGTATGTTGCTCCTGTATTTGTCTGAGTTGCGTGCTCCACTCCTCTATTGAGGTAATTTCGCCCTATAGCTGTCTGCTATTGCTACGGAAGGCGTCCCAGTCCGTGATGTGGGCTGTTCCTATCTTCCTTTTTGTTTTCTGCCTCCAGCGTTACATTTAGCACGTAGTGGTCGCTTCCTAGGTTTTCCAGCAGGTTCTTCCGCTCGGCCTGCCGCGCTCCCCTAACAAAAGTTAGGTCTGGACAGGTGTCGGGGCTAACGCTGTTGCCTAATCGCGTTGGCTGATTTTCGTCCATTAGCAGGGTGCAGTTTGTATTTTCTGCTACAACGCGTATTAGTTGCCCCCTTTTTCTCGCCTTTCTGGTAGCCCCAGCTAGGGTCCCTCGCCCCAGCTATGAGGAGTGTGTTTGACTTTGCTAGGTTGCCTGCTTCAGCGAAAATTTTGCTAAAATTGCCACTTTTCTGCTTGGATGGACTATATATGTTTACTATGAAGGTGCTTTTCGCTTTGTGTTCCCTTTTTGGTATGATTTCCGTAATTACGTGCTCAATTGCCGTGTCTGCAATTTCATCATTGTGCTATGCTAACTAGGTTTTTGTTAATTAGGGTCGCTGTGCGTCTGCTTTCCTGACATTGATATCCTTTTAGTGTTGGTATTGTGTTGGTTTCCTGTAACATTATTTTGTCTGGTGGTGTTCCCTGTGTGGATAAACTGTTGCAGGAGTCCCTGCTTATGCTGGTAGCCTCTGCAATTCTACTGCCAGATGCTTAGTGTGTTGTGTCCTGCCGTGCTGATGTGCTGTTGTTGTTGTTACTTTGGTTTTGGTTCCGAATCTTCCCGATCCAAACGCACGACAGAAATTCCTGTCGCGCATCTGTCGCGCGACAAAATTTTGTGTCGCAAGACAAGCTTTCTTGTCGTGCTATGTGTCGCGCGACAAAGGGTCGTGTCGTGGCTTCTGTAGCGCGACAAAAACCTCTGCAGTGGGGTTTGTCGCAAGACAGACATTTCTGCTGCCGCGTGTCGTGCGACAAAGGTATCTGTCGCAGGCTTTGTCGCGCGACAGACATCTGTCGCAGGTACTGTCGTGCGACAGAGAGAGTCGTGCCGCACGACAGAGCTGCGTGCCTCGACAGAGCTACCTGTCGTGGGTTCACCCGCGCGACAGAAGTGCCTGTCGTGGGTTCTGTCGCGCGGCACGACTTTGTCGCGCGACAGAGCCCACGACAGGCACTTTTGTCGCGCCCACGACAGGCAACAGCGCCGCCTGTTGTGGGTTCAGCGGCGCGACAGACTTGTAGCACGCCTCTTTTAGCGCGACAGAGGTGTATGCCGCGGGTTCTGTCGCGGCGCGACAGATTCCTGTCGAGGGACTGTTCGAACCCGACCGCGGCGGCTGCGTTTTTATGGAGGAAAAACGCTAAGGCGCCCGTGTGCTGTGCGATGTCAGTGCACGTTAAAGATCCCCAGGTGGTCGAAATTATTCCGGAGCCCTCCACTACGGCACCTATTCTTCCTTTCTTTCACTCCCTCCTTTATCCCTTCCCTTGCGGCGCGGTTCAGGTGTGCAAAGAGATATGAGACAGATACTGCGTTATTTCCTTTCTCCAAAAACCAATTATATATGTCGAGGGACTGTACTGCTTTGCTGCAGATTTGTCACAATGCTGTCACTGCGGATTCAGAGCTCAAATTCATCAATGATGACGTTTCAAAAAGTTTTGTACTACAGAAATAAATTGTCTAAAAAATTCATATATGTAAATGGGTCTAAAAATTAACATGCTGCTAACTCAGTTTGTGAAGGAACAGCAGTTTAGAATTAGTTGTGATACTGGAAGTGGTAAGGGAATAAGTCTATTTTGGGCTGGTATAACTGCAAATCTGGACCATATATGAGTGTGAATTTAAAAAATGAGAATGGGGCATGTTTGACAGGTATATACTCAGATAAATGTAGCTTTATAACAATCTCACGTGAAATATTTTATAGCTAGCTGTACATTCCTACCGGTGCTCACCTGTGGGGCAGAAACATGGAGGCTAATCAAAAGGGTCCAACCAACTTAACTTGAGAACAATACAGAGAGCTGCATGGAAAGAAAAATAATATGTGTATACTGATAAAGGACAGGAAGACAACAGAGTGAATCAGAACAAATGTGGATAATTGACAGCCTAGTGGAAATCTAGAGGAAATAGGCTTGAGGCATGTGATGCGAAGGCAAGATGACATGGTCATTAAGGGTAACGGATTCGGTTATAAGAGAAGGCAAGTGTATTTGGCAGAAAGTTCGGTGGGTGGGTTATATTAAGAATTGTGCGCAGAAAGATAGCTGTGGCTGGCACAGGATGAGGTTAAGTGGAGAGATATATGGGAGAGGCCTTCGTCCTGCAGCAGGCATATACGCAACATACATGTTATCATCAGGACTATAGTGATTCATTGTAATAATTCGGTGAATCGATCCACCATATGATCTAGGTTTTACAGAGGATTCGCAAAGTGCTGCATTCAATGGCTAGGTTTAAGTACGCAATGGGCCTGTAGGTGCCAATTTTATATTCCTTAGCCCATTCCTTATGGCTGCCAAATAACTGGCACCCTTGAAGAGTCGTAAGGCAAGAGTTGCTTCTGAACACGAGGGGCGTACATCCAACAAGTGTGACCTCTGCCCAACTTCACTCGAATATCTAGAAACTGAAGTTCGTCGTTATCCGGTGTCTCGAAAGTAAATGTTATACTTGTTGGATGTACGCCCCTCGTGTTCAGAAGCAACTCTTGCCTTACGACTCTACTCATTCGAAGGTCATAAAAAGAGGCATAGTTTGTGTCTGGATTCGGCGCTTGATAAATCGTGCGTCCATGAGATGCAGTCTAGCTTTCAGAACCAATTGGCTAGAATTTTGTCAGCGGGCTACCCCTTGTCGGTCGTGACTTCTGTTGCAGAAGCTTGCCTGAAAAAAGTGAAGGCACGCACAGAGAACTCCAAGAAGAAAGAAAGGAACATGAACCTGCGACCGGAAGTTGCCCCCTACCTACACAAGGTGTCGCATAACATGAAGAAGGTAGCGAACAGGTATGGGGTGCCGCTCGTTTTTTCGGCGCCGGTGAAGCTGTCAAAGTTGTGCCCTCGTATTTCCGGAAGCGAAACAAGGAGAAGCGGGTGTGGAAAAAAGCACACTACGCCCTATGTGCAATGCGCTTCTGAGGTGGCATACGAGCTGCCACTTTCATGTGGAAAAGTGTACATCGGTCAAACGGGGCGATGTATTAACGACCGGCAAGGGGAGCACCAAAAGAATTTAAAGAACAAAGAGAATGTGCACTTGGTTAGGCACTGCCAGTCATGCGTGACATGTTCGCCACGTTTCGATAGTGTTCGAATCCTAGGCAGAAGCAAGTATAAAACGGCACGTGAACTCCTGGAGGCCTTTCACATAAAGGAAAAAGCAGATTGCTGCATTAGTGATGCATCCGTTTTTTTGTACGCTTCGGAATTCAACCTTTTCGCGGCAATACGATAAGATGTTATTTTGTGGCACGTGTTTGCTTTGGTTTTCTTTCTGTAGTGCGCAGATGCGTGAGCCATTTTAAGCTTGAATTCTTTTCGCAATAAACCAGTTGTGAGTGCAGCGTTCGTCCGTGTTTTTTGCGTGTTCCTTCTCTGTGTGTGTATGCTTCTTCGCTGCAATATGAATCAAGAATGTTACCAACTTGCCCAAAAACGTGTTTTACTCAAGTGCGTAAATCTGTACTGCTTTTTTCAGGGTAGGGCATGGTTCCAGCGCAGTTTTTAAAGAAAATTTTGAATTTCAGACAGCTTATTATCAGTGTTTTCAATCTTTTCATGGATTATGTGTTGTGTTACATCTCTGCTTCCTTATCCTGTTATTCTTGTGCTTCAAGAATAACACTAGGCTT
The DNA here is from genome assembly GCF_052857255.1 of Amblyomma americanum. NCBI lineage: Eukaryota > Metazoa > Arthropoda > Arachnida > Ixodida > Ixodidae > Amblyomma > Amblyomma americanum. The sequence goes on along the minus strand of NC_135504.1, from coordinate 79,187,023 downwards.
TCCAGCTAGAATGGTCTGCAAAGAGAGGAGTAGCGGAAGTGTCGTTACGTGGGTCTGTATTCCAACTGCATTGCTTTTGAAGACGTCCCTTTCAGTGACACTTGGTTGGCCAGTAGAATTGAAAGTGTCAGCTCATTCAGTTCAGCATTTCGGCCAAGCAGGTGTTGCCGAAAGGACGCAAGTTGCAGTATTGGCCCTGATAAGTTTTTGTTTCATTCAGAATAATGCCACACTAATTTGTACCGCACTGGTGCCCTAGTCGGTTGAGGATCCGCCTTGCATGCGGTAGGTGTGGGGTACAATCCCCGATGCCAAAGGGTACCCACCAGTGATACAATGGGTGCAAACTTTCCCCTGTCTGGAGCTCGGCTTTTTTAGGGTGAAATGCTTGGAGATGGGTCTTTGACTCGACCTTGAGTATAAGAAAACTTTGTGCTATGGCGCTCTTTGGCCACAGATGCCCTTGCGCCATAAAAATTCATCATCATCAATCCTAATTTTGATGATGCGTGTGTCAGCAGTTGCAAAACATGAGCTATGTGTGACTGAATGGAGTATCCTTCTGTGATATGTGAACTTAGTGCTTTTGATGCTCATATAGAAGAAGCTACAGCCACAAAATGTAGGAAAGCATAGAGGAATATTTTTATTTTGGCTTTTGATCAATAAGGGACCAGTAGAGTAATAATTTTGTTTTAATTCAAAGATAACAGAATTGTGAATAGAACACAAAAAGGCATGCTGTCGATGGAACTGAACCCATGACAACATCCGCCGCAGTGGCTTAGTGGTTATGGCGCTCGGCTGCTGACCCGAGCGTCGCGGGTTCGATCCCGACCGCGGTGGCCGAATTTCGATGGAGGCGAAATTCTAGAAGCCCGTGTACTGTGCAATGTCGGTGCACGTTAAAGAACTCCAGGTGGTCGAAATTTCCGGAGCCCTCCACTACGGCGTCCCCTTTAGCATCAGTCGCTTTGGGACGTTAAACCCCCATAAACCAAACCTGAACCCATGACCTTCTCACGTTCATTTAGTTTATTTTCTTTAAGGACCAGGTAATGCTGCTTTGGCCTAGAAACGTTCGGACCCCCTTTTTTGTTTGATGTCTGTCGGCGGCCTGGATCGTGTCCACAGTGTCCTTAAAGGGTTGTAGTATTACGCGGCCTACAACATGGCCCAGGAAGCACATCGTCGGGGACCCAATTTCGCTTCTCTTGGGTTTGATTGTGAGACACTGGCATCTCGCACCCTGCAGAACAACTGATCGTGGGTCCCAACGTGTTCCTTAGAGGTTTCGGTCGCCACCAAAACATCGTCGAAGTAGTGATGGACGTGTTCATGAATCCTTTGAAAACCACCGGGGCGGTTTTAATTCCGAACGGCATGAAGTTGAAGCGATACAGGCCAGAGTTGCAAGAGAATGCTGTGGCTTCTTTGTACTCCGGCACTGTTGGCACCTGCCAGGACCCCTTTTCAAAATCAAATTTGGAGAACTACTGGCTCTGGGTAACTTTGGCAAACATCATGTCGACGCGAGGAATTGGTTTAGGGCCGGGGGCGACGATCTTGCTTAGTTGGCGGGAGTCGATGCATAAACAAATCGCGCCACCCCCTTTTTTTTGATGACGACAATGGGCGAGTGATACGGAAAGGCAGGCTGTTCAATGATCCCTAGACGCAACATATCCTGTATCTCTTTCTCAACGGCCTCGTTCAGGGCGAATGGTATGGCAAACTGTCGGACTTGGATCGGAGAATCTGTCGTAAGTCTGATTTTAAACGAAATAGCGTCCGTTTGGCCGGTTTGGTTAGAAAAAAAATATGTTTGAAACTGCATAGAACTACTTTGGCTTCATGTCGCTAATTGTCCATGAGTTTAGCGGAAATGGTGACGTCCTTTCAATCTTGAGTTTGATGCAGCATTGGGTATGGGACATTCTCGCTGAATGTTTTTTCATCTTTCAGTTCATCCTCATTAGCCATGGTAGCTGCTGATAACTGCGGTACGGCAGTCACTTCGGAATGTGGAACATTTTCTGTGACGCCTTTTCCATCCTCCTCGGTAGCACTGGCAGCTGCCGCTATCTTCGGCACAAAAGTCGTTCGTTCCTCATATTTTTTCAACATGTTATTTTGGAAGAGCGTGACTCTTTGACCCTGATTAACAAGATATTCTGTCACTGCATCTCTCCAATACTTCAAATGGTCCTTTCCACAACAGGATCAGCTTGTTGGAGTCAATTGGCAAAAGAACCAGAACTTTTTCGTCCTTGGAAAACTGTCACTTCCTAGCATGCTTGTCATAGTAGGCTTTCTGCAGCTGTTTGGCCCTCTTCAACTGCTGTTTGGCGAGAACACAGGTGTTCTCTAAGCGTTCGCTAAGCCCCATCATGTACTGGTGGATGGATTTGGTTTCCTCATCCATGTGGCTGTTAGTCCACAAATCTCTTAGCACACTCATCGGCCCTCGCACGTGCCCTCAGTATTACAGTTCAAAGGGCGCGAAGCCGATGCTGCTCTGCGGTAGCTCCCTGTATGCAAACAGCAAGGGTCCCAAGTACCTGTCCCAGCACTTGGGTCGCTCTTGGCACATGCGGCTTATCATGCGTTTCAGCATGCCTTTGAAACGTTCAACTAACTTGTTCACTCTTTGGCGGTAGGGCGTGGTCGGCAGCTGTTTTACTGACAGGAGGCGACTGAATTCCTTCATGATCGCAGGCATGAAGTAGGAGCCACGATCATTGATAATTTTGCGAGGTATCCCGACTGTAGAAAACATTTCTACCGGTCCTTTGGCAATCTATTTCGCTTCAATAGAGCACATGGTCATAGCATCCGGGTATCTTGTAGCGAAGTCCACCATGGTCAAGATATACGAGTTCCCTTTCCCAGATGTGGGCAACAATGGCCCAACAACGTCAACAGCAACCCGTGTGAAAGGGGTTTCATTGATAGGGGTGGCACCATATGGAGCTTGGCCCACGAGGTGTCGAGGCACCTTTCTTCGATAAATGTCACATCACTTGACAAATCGCCTCTCCTCCAACTCAACCCCGGGCTAATAAAACTCGGCCAGTATGCGGTCTGTCGTTTTCATCACACCTTGATGACTGGCCAAAATGCCTTCGTGTGCAAGCTTAATCACGGTTTCTCGCAGCTGTCGTGGAACAATGAGCTGCTAGTTCTTTCCGTCACGGCATCTTGTGCTTTCGAAATAACATTCCCTCAAGTGAGGAAATATTGTGTCTCATGCACTCTAGTCACAACCGTGGTGCCGGCATATGCGGCTTATGGTTGCAGCGGACATTGTTACCACTGGCAAATCAGACACTGGATGCTTGGCATGTGCAACCGCTATAATTGTGTCTCGTAAGTGCAAGTCAAACCTTTTTAATCGCTTGTCAAATGTGCAGGTTCAGGGCCAGAGACGGAAGGCCCTCGCTCGCTGGTCCATGGTTCCGGTGAATTTTTTCACTATTTCCATGCCCATATGTTTTGTTTAGCACTGGTAGTTAATGTCTTCATGTGTTGAAGTTGCTTCTTTTGGGTGGGAATATTGAACTAAACTCCAGGCCTCCGAAGGATGATCCTAGCAAGAATCATAATGACATTGTTGCTTTACTGAAGGCACTGAATGGTAAAATGAACAAAAATAACTCAGAACTCCTGTCCCAGATTAGCGAAATAAAGTAAATGCAAATAAATCACGAACAGCGAATTAACAATTTTCATGACCAGCTAACGGCTATGGGAGCTAATATTGCTGCTTCACATTTCTACTCTGGAAATGATATTGCCCGTACAGTATTGAACGCTATTCAAACTGAAACGACCGCCCTTAGTAGACGTTTGGACGAACTGGAAGACAGATCAAGGCGCGAGAACTTGCTGTTCTACGGTTTTCCTGATCAGGAGTCGGAATCATGGGCGGAATCGGAAAAAAGGGTTTGCGATGCTATTTTATCATCATTAAACATGCAGCTAGGTGATGAAGCCACTGCCCGAGTGCATAGCTTGGGCAAGTTTGTTCCAAACAAGTGTCGTACGGTGATAGCCAAGTTCTCGAGCAGCAAAATCAAAGCCATTTCTTCCGATGGGTCGAATGTAAAAATGTGAGGCGTCAGTGTTTGCGAACACTACTGCCTGGCTACTTGCGCATCACGAAAAAAACTATTATTTTGGTAAAGCCAGTGATCAGCAGTTCTCAGTTCGATACAACAAGCTCTTCACAACAAAAAATGATTTACCTCTCCTCAACGGACAGTGTCTCTGAATGCAAATGTGATAATAGTAATGACACGTCTGCACATCTCAGCGCTGCCGAACCTGCATCTCCTGAAAACGACGCACCTTTATCTTAGCAGTCAAACTGTGCTTGTGATTCTGAAAGCGAAAATTTTTTTCAGACATTCGAAGTTTCATGAACAAACGCGAGGACCTGTGCTTCCTCATTGACGCTTGTAGCGCCGATGTTTGCATATGCACTTAGACTTTGCTCAACGCAAAGAATTCTAAATACGAACTTTTCAACTGCGGTAAGTTGTTTAACATATATCGCCGTGATCGTTCTCTTAGATCTGGCGGAGGTGTTCTAACTGCCATTGCAGACCATATTCAGAGTTTTAATTTTCCTATTGTCTCCTTCTTAGAAATGGTGTGCGCATGTATACCGCATTAACCACCGTGACGTGGTTTTCTACGCATGCTACTGCCCTCTGTTGGAGATGGCGCTTTAATCCCACCGCTGCCACAAGTTGGATGGGGGGCTCGGAGTCGCTCCCGACGGGACCACAGGTCATGAACGACGCTTTCTCAGATCGCCACCACTACCAGGACGGGACTACCGACCATTTAAAGGAGCTGGATGATGGGAGGAATAAGATTTGGGGGTATATTTACATTGTTTACCTGTTTACAGGATGAATGATCACAATGGAGGATGCAAAATGGCGCATCCTAAAAGGAGCATCGAGGAGGAGCATTAAAAGGGAGCACGCTTGAGGACCACGATTTTCACTGCGCTCGCTGTCTAGTTTTACACATTTCTCGGTCCCCAGATCGTGGCCTCCGCAATCAGCTCTGGCGGCGCGCCGTTGCTCCGGCCATTCCATTCGCACGGAGAGAGCGTAATCGGAGAAAGGAGAAACCGGTTTGACTGCTCCTCTCGCCGCACCATGGCGCGCGCAACCCAAGGCTCGCTTTCCCTGATGCGGACGGGAGCAGAGGACGAAAGCGCAGTTTTCGCAGTCTGTGTGCGACGCGCACTAGAAAATTATCGCACAGCACAAATAGCTGACTGGTGCAATTAGGCAATTGCTTTTTTAAATTATGACGCAGACTTAGGACCGCGGTGAGGCAGATTGTCATGAGAGCGTTCGTTTCACAACGCGCAGGCAATTTTCTTTATTTCTGCAGCCGTGCATGGTTCCAGAACACGGAACGTTTTACAGTTGAGCGGAGAGGATTATTTTAATTCTGCAGTTCTTTTACATATTAATTAAGAATATGAAATTACTTTTGATAGAGATCAAAGAGTTCTGACAGTTTTCCTCTATAAATGGTACAAATGTGATTTTTACTTACATGTGTGTAATATATTTAGCTTTCAACGCTTGCAGATGCCACTGAATGCATTGTCCCACTCAAATGTTGGGCTTCTTTTTTGTGGATGGCTCTTTTGTGACGTGTTCAAATGTATCATATTCTACCCCAATCCTGCTACAGCCTCGAAGGAGGCTAGCAATATCCCCGAATAAATAAAATCCTGCAATGCATAATGTTTTTGTACGTTGTGTATGGTTGGAACTGAGGCGAATTCAGTCTCGTTTTTTTTTCTTTCGTGCGTGGCAAGCAAAAAAGAGGGTTTAAAGCGCCGAAGCTACAGCTTGGCAGGAGGACAGATAAAACCATTTGAGGATAAATGACTTTTTATTTACAGAGACAAAATCGGAGCCATATTGTTCGACATCCGTTTTTACATTGTGTTTATTTTAAACACGGAGCACTTTCCTGTGCAGTGGCTTGCAGGCCAGCTTTTTGCGGTAAGCAGCCCTGTCTGTCACAGTAGCACCGACATTGGCTAAGAGTGGCCTCATGAAATTATCAAACACTACAGATAGTGTGCTTGCGGCGTGGTCAACCCTTGCTGGGCAAACGAAAAGGGGGCATTGCTCTAGTCGAGGCAATAACAGTTCAGCCAGCTGCTGACGCACGTTGCTCTTTTTTATGTGCGGCAGGGCAATGTCAACAGCCTTCTTATCGGTCACAAGGACCGTGACAAATTCTGACTTTGGGAATGTTAGCCCATCCCTTGATTGCAGGTCAATAAGCGCCATCAGCACGGGACTAGGTCCATCCGACTGGTGGAGGGGAGGGCAGAAGTTGCATGTTCTCCGCTCCTCATCTGCTCTCGCCACGAACCCTGCTATATAAGCGATGCTGATTGATGGGGGCCGCTGCACTGAAATAGAACATAGCCAAATTAGTATATGGAGCTAGACATTCTCCAATGTATACCCATTTGTGAGAGCACGAAAAGCTTTTGGCACCAACCTATAAAAAAGTTCCGCAGAGCAAATTTTAGACAGCATGTAGAGACAAAGCTTGTGCATAAACCAAATATGACATTTATCATGTCGCCACTCAACGTGCATTCCCTCAAAAATTTTCAAATTTTGGGCATTGATACCACTCAGTTGTTATAGCCTTGACATAACGCGAAATGATTGCTTTTTGGTGGCACTTCACATGGGTAGAGTAGGTGAACGAGTGTGCACTCACGAGACATCGCTTTCAGGGATGTGAAGAGCTCGTCAATGTGCATCACAAAATCTTCAGTTCCCGTGAACCTAAAACAAAAATATGCACACTGTTCATATCAGCCAAATATATGTATTAGACAAATCGCTGTTGGCTGCAAAAGAACAGCACTAGTTGTCCAGCGAGCCAGTCAAGCGTAAGCTCTTGAGAAACATTTGATGCAAGATAAACCTGGCTGGGGCAACTTGCGCTGTCTCGGTCGAATCATGCGTGGTTGCTTGTGCTGTTGCTTCAGCCGGAACATCAAGTTCGGAGGACGTCACATTCAGAGAGGCACCATGCATACTGCAATACATGTAAAACAGTTACCGCCACTACTAAGCAGCAGCCACATAAAAGCAAAAATTGCTTCTAACACATTGCCCATCGGCACAGCAGGATTTGCGTGCTGGTGTGTTCTGCACTGTAAAAATTCCAGTCAGCAGGCAGGCTACAACACTAGTAGCTGCTCGCATCGTGAAATCTTAGTTGTGCAAGGGCCTGATATGTGATAAGCTTTCTATTTTGAAACAAGAGACAACCAGTTCATAACAATGAGCACTCGTCCCGGAGCTCAAATAACATGCACCTACCTCAAAACAGTCTGTCCGTTTTCAACGTTTGAAGCTTGGGATGGGCACAGGCTGCCAGTCCGCAAGATACTCTCCAGGCTGAATGTCACGGCTCTTGCATCCAGACAGTCGTTGCCGCCAGCCATTTTCCGCAAAGAACTGAAGAGGAGCTCAATGGGGTCGCTCGAGAAGTTCCTTGCTAAATTTTAAAAAAGCCGCTCTCGGGAATGTGCTTAATGCATAGTAGCGTAGATTTGCTTGTCAGAAAGATAGCCTCGTAGGTTTCAGCACTGAGAAACTTTTTCCCGCTCCTTTTACAGGCATTGTAGAGAGTTTCGAGGTAGTCTGGGAACTCCTTCTCCAGCCATTGTAGGCGTTCGTCGGTAGCGCAAAAATAGTGCATTTGGTCAGGCTTTCTCATATGCACATGTGCTGTTCGGTTGGCCACATTGTGGATGGCAAACCACTTCTGCATCATCTTCATAAACAATATTGTTGCGTCTGCGTTCCTGAACTGTTCTGCCTGAGGGTGGTAACTGGGGTATTCTTTCAAAAAAGAAAGCGCCGAGATAACTTCATCTGAAAACAGCTGCACTGCTCTGCCCACATGCATCTTCTCAAAATTAGTTGGCTCTATGTGCTTGTGTCAGGAATCGAACTGGTTTCACAATCTCGTTTTTTGAAGGACATAGAGCTGCTTCACAAACTCTCCAGTTATTGGCTGACTGCCATCTGTCATTTCCCCGTCCAAAAGAAGGCTTCGCACGTTTTTTATAATATGACACTGGTCAAAGGACAAGAATAGGCTTCTTTCTGGATCACATGGATGACTGACCACTGGCTTGAGGGAGCCATTGCCCAGGTGGCGCATCATTGGGACATTACTCTTGTGGTTATCCGTGACGATCCGGACGACGTAGAGGTCACACTTTTCAACTTCGGCGATCACTTCTTTTGTCAGCTGATACAGGAGCTTGCCACTTAATCGGTCAGTGAAGAAAAAGCCGCAAGGAATTTTGTACGACGTGGGCAGGCCTGTTGCAACGAAACACAGCACCTTGTTGGCAAGCACAATGTTTTTTACATTCTCTCCTGTCCCAGCGTCTTCTCTCACAGTTTGCTGACCAAAAAAGCAGTCCATTTTACGATCGTAGATGTATTTGGAGCTTATAGCCATTTCATCCACAACAATTGAGGAAAACCGCGCTTGCTCTTTCAGCTGCCCCACCTCTTGCTTTAGGCGTTCTTTAATGGCGTGATCCCACTTTCACTGTTGGATTTTCCAACATAGCGAAGTAGCATGTTTTTTTGAAGGCAATTTCAACAGTCCTCTGTTGCGTATGTAACGGTATGCCTTAGGGGACAAGTAGTACAAAACTACACATTCCCGGACAAAGTCTGGAGACCACACAGGCCGTTGCCTTGACTCATTGGCGATCTGTTCCGCTAGGCAGTATTCTAAGCAGAACTGGGCTGTGCCCACTTTGTCCAAGCACTTTCTCAACGCCAAGTGGAGAGTGTGGTTTTCAAAACCACTGAGCTTGTTTTTTAGGTGGCTGTTTTCTCGCTGCAGTCTCCCTCCCGATAGCATCTGCTTTCCTGAATAACTGAACTCTCATTCGGTTTATATTCCTTGAACCCGACTTCTTGCGCGGAAGAAGGTTATCGGCAGTTTTCGTTGCGCAATCAAGTGCCTCACTAGACTGCTGTAATTCACCGACTGCACCTTGTGCACTTGGTTTCTCATATCCTGCACCTTTAGGACTTGCTTCTTCATCTCCTAACAAGGGCGCATGAATCAGGCTATCTTGATACACTACAGGAAACGAGCAGGCAGAAGTTGCCGAATGGCCTGTGCTTTTTTCGCAACCACAGGCTGAACCAGCAGCTTCATCTGGGCCGCTCGATAAATTTGATGCCCTTTCTTGGTTTGGAGTAGAATTCTGCTTCAATCGCTCCAATGTAGGTCTTTTTTGTGGCATGTTGTGGCTGCATGTAGCTTGGGTAACCCGCGAACACGCTCGGAACAGAATCCGTTTTCATGCGCCGCAGTTTTGTGGACCCAAAAGTATAATCCGAATCTAAAAAGTGAAGGCTACAGACGACACTGCTAGCAGACTTGTCGCTTGGGACAAAATCTTTTCTTGATATGGCCTTCAGCCATGCTTGGCGGCGATCGTCATTCGCGGGAAATTCGTGAAAACTTATTCCAAGTTTTTTTTTTCTGTCAGAGTGGCAGAAAGGTACATAGCAGTACATTTATCTGAAAAATACAGAAGCAGATAGGATTGTGGTGCGAAGCTCATGACAGAGAACCGATGCAGTTTTCATCACAAAGCAAATTATTTAATTGCGGGATCACATTAGCTACACGAAACCACTCGCACATACCAGGAACACATGCAACATAGCAAAACAAAGCCCAGCAAAAAGTTCTCGCTTCAAGAGCAAAAAAGCAGAGTTCAGAACTTCTGACTCTTGTGGTGGCATATAAACAATGCACGAGCGCTTCTCGTAATTAATTATGTTCGAGCCAGAGAGAGCTTCGCTGGAAAGTAGCTGCCCAGTACTTTAAAAATCCAGTGAAAGGCACAAAAAGCATACCTGAGTTTTGTGATACAGCGCGACAACTTGCAACACACAAAAAAAACCTTTCAGCACGATGGCATGCAATCTGGACGAAATGTTGCGCGGTAAAAGCCTCGGTTGCCCCAGTCGGCTTTTAGACGACCACTAAAGCTGCATGCAAAAGCAATCCGTAACTGTTTAACAACGTACCTCGACTTCTTTGTAGCTGCAAGAAGGAGTTGAAAGAAATGACTTCGTATTCACTCTTCTTCTGCGTGAAAACGTGCCAACAGGGTTGATGTCGCCACTGAAATCGCAGACAGTGCCGGCCAGGCGAGCGCCCCTTGAGCCTTTGGCTAAGGTCGCCACCTCGCGGCGTGTTACGGAGTTAGCATAATTACTTTTCTCCGCTGCGCTACGTGCCGAATGGAACGGCCTGAGAAACGACGCGGCGCCGGAGCTGATCGCGGAGGCCACGCCCAGATTCCACAGGTTGAGGATGTCTCCACCGGGGTGGGAATGGCCTAAGATTTGTATTATCACGCACAAACACGCACCGCCGCAAACATGGACACACCCTCGTCACGTGTCGAGCCAGGGAGAGAGGAGGATGCCCTCGGGTCAACGTCGACGGCAGAGGGAGATGTTTTCTAACCGGCCGTAAGTCTCCACGCAGGGTTGACACCTGTTCTTTCGATGTCAGCCGACGCGCCGGACAAGATCGAACGGTCGGGTCCAGTAGCCGAAAAGGTCGCTTCGTTCCTGGCGACGCCTGCGAAGGCTGGCAGACGATGACCGCTAATCCGCCGCCGTTTTCCCACGCAGACCGTCTTCTACTGGGAACCAGGCCGCATTAGTTCTCCCAACTTAGACACGACCATTGGGAATTAGCTGCCGCTGATCCCTGCGGCGGCCTCTCTGCTCCGCCAAGAGTCCATCCAGTGCAGCCGCATTCGGTGAGGCCTGGGAGCGATTGACAGATTCTCGGCACTCGGGGAGGGGTTAGCGTGTGAGCGACCCTTATCACGGGGAACGGAACCACCCCAAAGAAGAAGCTTAGTGCTGGCTTCCAGCAGGTGAGCCTTGCCGACGACGCTGCCAATACAGACGGGTGGTCGCCCGAATTTAACACCCCCACCCCCACAGCCCCTTCCTCATTTTGCGCAGATCTTCATGATGTATTAATATCTGTCAGATTCCCAAATTCACCTATATTCCTGCTGGATGATTTAATTACCCTAAAATAAATTGGACCGCTCCTGTTCCGTTTGCCTCGGAACAGTCATCTGAAACCTCAGCATTTCTAACGTGTGCGCTGATTTCAACTTCTCGCAAATCATAACGCAACCAACACGAACCACACCAACGAGTTGCAATATCGTAGGTTTGATTCCGACTACTTCCCCCTATGTTGTTCATTCACTCACTTTTGTACCGGGTTTCAGTGACCACTATTCTATTCTCATTTCAGTGATCTTTATTCTATTCTCGTTTGCAGGAACCGTGAGTCGCTCCGCGCCAGCACCAAAGTCCGTAAGAAATTACAACACAGCAGACTTTGCTTCGATAAATAGAGAACTCGGGAACATTTTTGGATGAATACCTACCAAATGTTTTTGCACTTACTCTCAAAGAAAGCAGGTCTTTGTTCTAGAAAAGTCAATTCACTAACAGTTAAATATATACCGCAACGTGTCATATCAGACAGGCAGCGATCCCCGTGGTTCAACATTTCCTTAAAACGGGTACTAAATAAAACAGACATTGTTTCGCAAGGCAAAATTTAGCAGTGGGCACAATGGCTGGGCTGCCTATGAGATATTTAACTCTCTATACAAAAGTAGAATGAAGAGCACTGAACAAGAATTTTTTTCAAAAGACCCTGCCTTCTTTGGTGATTGCAGATTCTAAATAATTCTGGAACATTATTAGTGACTAAAAATATAACATAACTTTTTGCGATCAGAATGGTGGTGTTATTCCTAGTGTTGCAATGCACTTAATGAAGTGTTTTCAAATACCTCCTTGCAACTACAGTCTGTTTCCCCGCCTGTTATCGGCGACATGAAGTTTCCACGAATGGACACTACTTATTGACCGAGTCAGTGTGCAGAACTTAATTAAGAAGTTTAAACTGTCTTCCTCCTTGCGCGTAGATGTTAATAATTCGAAGTTTTTGAAGAGTACCGATGTGTACTGATCTATAATCCTCACTGACCTGTTCAGTCAATTTTTGAATTCTTGTGTTGCCAAATGATTGGAACGTGGGCAAGGTGGTACCGTTATTCAAGTCAGGTGACATGCTTTCACCCATTAACTATAGACTGATTTCCTTAGCTAGCGTTCCATGCAAAATCTTCGAACATATAATGACCTTAACTAGCGTTTCATGCAAAATCTTCTAACATATAATGTATTCCAACCTTGGTAATTTTTTCAAAAAAATTCATTCTCTACGCCACATCAGCACGGATTTCACACATCTTTTTCATGTGAGAGAGCTCATATCTTTCACTGGACCTTTTTGCTGCCACAGACTGTGGATACTACATCGACTGCATATTTATAGATTTCTCCAAAGCGTTTGATCTTGTTAACCATCGTTTACTTTTTTTGAAGCTTGGCAGGTTTAACATTGATCCCAACCTTTTAGCATGGATCGAAAAATTTCTTCCCAACAGAACGCATTTTGTATATGCCAATAACTCTGATTCTTCTGCTTCTCCAGTTTACTCCAGTCTACCCCGGTGTTCTGTGCTGGGACCATTACTTTTCCTTATCTACATTAATGACTTGCCTGACCACATTAACCCTTCTGTTAGATTGTTCGCTTCTGACTGCGTAATTTACAGTACAATGTCTTCTATCTCTGACTCTACCCAACTTCAGTCCGAAATTAATAGTATATCCGACTGGCGTAACTCCTGCAACATGCGCCTTATCCGTAATAAGTGCAAACCATGCGAATTTCCCTGAACCTGCCTCCTGTTTCCACTGACCGTTTTGACTACGACATTGATGACCTTTCCTACAACACGTAACGTCTTACAAATGCCTAGGTGTTTACATAACCAACTATCTGTCCTGGTAAACACATTTAAACTTCATGTACAGCAGTGCCAATCGCATGCTCGGATATTTAAGGCGAAATTTCACTACGACACCGTCCTGTATAAAATTTTTACTGTACAAATCACTCGTACGCCCAAAACTGGAATATGTGTGCTCGGTGTGGGATCCTGGTCTCGAATGTCACACTCAAACCTTGGAGTCTGTGCAAAATTGTTGTGCAAGGTTCATACTTCCCAACTACTCTCGTTTATCAGGTGTATTGAATTATGAAAGCTACATTGAAGCTTCCACTACTTTCCTCACAAAAAAAGTGTCTCGCTTATCTCTCAAAAATTGCTATCATCATAATCGCCATCTTAAAGAAGCGTTTCTCTCTGAACCTGAATACATTTCATCCCGTAGAGACCACCCTCATAAAGTAGGCATCCCGTTTTGTTGCATGAACACATATTTTTACTCATTTATTCCCAAGACAAGCAATGAATGGAACAACCTGCCCACCTCAATTGCTACAATTACTCAATCTGTTTTGTTCATATATCTGTTCATATATCTGCTCTGTTCATATATCTGCCTTTTCCCTCTGTATTGCCACAATTTTTGTGCTATAATTATATATTTCATGAATTCCACTCCCTTTGTAATTGAAGGTATAGAAATGAATAAATAAATAAATAAATCACCACGTTCTGCTGCTGTCGAATTGTCTCGATGTGCACAATGAGAGATCGTCTCCCCAGTCGGCGGTGACGAAGTTTCCACCCGACTCAGAAGCTTTAACCCCTGCTCTCCGAGATTTGCTTGAAGGGCCGAGAAGATCAGGCTGTCTTCAGTTCAAGGGAGATCGCACACACTCGATGTTCCCAAGAACCACATCGCACAAAGGGTCAGCCATGCATTTTGCTTGGACTATGCCGGCAAAGAAGGGTGTGTCCAGGGAGACTGTAGCTACCAGCAGGTAACCGGTTAATGGTGCGGTTCAGCAGCGATGCAGGACTTTTCGATCCAATACACGTTGTGCCCAGAACAAACTGCTGTCTTACACCAACTGTATTGCAGCCAGTATCCTGAAGCACACTAACAGGCTGATTTTCCAGCAGTCCTTTGGTGACTGGCGTCACACTAGCCTGCCCCTTTGACCGATGGGTTACAGTCGCATAGACTTCTGTTCTCTACAGCCAACATGCAGGAAGCTTGACCCTTTGCCCCTCGTTTCATGCGATACACATCTGCGCGATGGCCAGACTTTTGACATTTCCAGCAAGTCCCAGCGTGAACACTTCAAGTCCGAGATGAACACTCTGAGGCACGGTGTCCTGTCTTTCCACAGAGGAAGCAGCGATCCTCCGCCTTACCTTCCTTCCGGGATAATTCTGCTTTCCACACAGTAGCAGCAGTCGGCTCCTTAGGAATATCATGTTTGCCTAAACTGGCCAAACCATGAGCTTCCATGAAGTGATCTGCAGCTTGTGAAAGCACACCAAGTGTTGCACAATTTCGCCCCTTAAGGAAAACGAGCAAAGATGATGGGCTGTACCCACTCATAAATTGCTCGGCGATAACAAGGTCCCTCAAGCTGTGGTATTTGGTTTCTGTTTTGGCTATTTCTTGCCAGTGATGAAAATAGCCCGACAGCCGCACTGCGTACTAAAGGCCTGATTCATGATCTTCTGGTTTAGCTGTGCGGAATTTTTCGCAACATCCATCTGCGCTGTAGCAAAAATGCTGGAAAAGCGCTTGCTTCAGTAGACTATAATCGTGGGCAGCCGCAGGGTCAAGCCGGCCGAGCAGAGTTAAGAGCCTCTCCCGTAAGGCAGAGGCTAAGCGAAAGGGCTGTTTCTCACGCGGCCACTCGTGCCACGACGCGACGCGCTCGAACCTCTGTAGGTGTGTGCCCAAAATTGTCTTGTGCCTCGTTGAACGGTGGGATTAACTTATGCGGACTGGACACATTCCTTGATACACCACGCACCTCATTGCCAGCAGAGTCTGCACCTGATGTAGGCGGCGCTTCCTGGCAGTGGTCAAGCGATTGCAATCGCAACTCGAGCAGACGCTGTTCGCCTTGAATTCTTGCAGGCTCCATGTCATGTTCTTTAGTGGGTAGCTCCGATTTTTTAGCGAGTCGCTCAGTCTGTTAAGCACGTAGCTCCGACTCTTTCATGACTCGCTCAGTCTCTTTAGCACAATCCTCACGCACTCGGGCATACTCTTCGTCTACCCACTGTTTTATTGCAGCCTTGCTCATGCCCAATTCCTTCCCTGACGGGTACATCAGGTGCACGTCAGCACCTATCCTGGCAGACTCGCCAAAATGTGATTTTCCGCGCCCGTCAAAGACACCAATTAACACGTTATGAACGACACCTTTATACAAAGGACGTCAATGTATGTTAACATAAAGGACTGAACAGGTGCGCACATAGGCAGGCGGTGGCATTGCGAGAGATGGCCGCATACAGCTGCTGTCTGCTGGACATTGTTCTGGGTAGGGGCTTAATGCATACGCGTTCACAAATGTCCCGTGCCACTCACGGATCAAAGTGGGCCCTGAGGACACATGAAGCCGCTAGTCCGGAGGGTTGGCTTGTTAGACAACACAGATCGACAGTCATCTATGCGGAGGAGCGGCCGTGACGGCGGCGAACTGAAATTACTGCGTCGTTGCAACTCGCCAAGACAGGCACTGGCAAGATGGCGGACTGAAGCTGTCACACTGCTGCGTTCGAACACCGCACACGTCACCCCCGCACTGCCACGCACACTCCATGTTGTCGTCTTCTTCGCCACGCTGGCCACTGCAGCGGTGCTACAACCACACTCATATTTCAATGGAGGCAAAATTCTAGAGGCCCATGTACTGTGCAATGTGAGTGAACATCTAAGAACCCCAGGTGGTCGAAATTTGCGGAGCCTTTCACTACGGCTTCACTCATAGCCTGAGTCCCTTTGGGACGTTAAACACCCGTAAACCATAAACAAATTTCTGTGACACTCCAGATAGAATATTGTAATTTCGGATATGTTCTGATGCTGTAATCATGCAGCATTTTTAAAGCTTCATCTGAAGTGGCATGCTGGCCCCTACATTATTGCAGAGCTACTTTCCACTATGCATTGCCTTATAACACAGAATGCTTTCCAGGTCTACCATGTGCATAGGCTTACGTTTTTGGTTTAGCATATGTGTGGTCATAGCCACTATCTCACTGCATTCCTCTAAGGCTTCTTCGCCGCTCAGTGCGCTGCACATTGCAGTTTTTTCAGGCGCTGTGGGTTTTCCCATCTGAATATTTTTGACTTGTTGGGCTTTCCTTTTTGTTGAATAGAATCTTCTTTGTGACTGAATTTTTCTGGTTGGAGACCCGGACTACTGGTGACTACTTGTTGACGGCGTTAATCGATTAAGGAGTTCCTCTAGCACAGGCTGAAACCACGTTGTGAATTCTCTATCTTCTGGGATTTGCGCCAGCTGAGTTCTTATAGCGTCCATGAGCAAGATGCATCGTTGCGAACCTGAAGCAGTTCCTTTCTTCCTCAGTTTCTGGAGGGAAGCAGCCTTCAAGCTTTCCTCAACTTTGTGGTCGCTGCAGATCTGTACAGAAGAATGCAGTGGATATAACTGTAAACGTAATCATCTTGTAGGGCTAGTGTGTGTTTTGGAAAGCAGTGCAAAGAATAGTAGTGTTGCAAAAAATAAAATTGATATCAATATTCACAAGGGCCTGCACACTATCGTTTTAAGCAACAAAATTGTAAGGACTCTCCTAATTTCTTCTGTGGCAGTACATGACATTGTGCATTATGATTTGCAAATGCATTGTGATTTAAGTGGATATCTTAAATCACAAGCTGCTTCCAAAGCTATGGTCTGTAGATATTGCTTATCTTAAATCACAAGCTGCTTCCGGAGCTATGGTGTGTAGATATTGGCGTAACGTACACACTGTTTTTGTTTTACGTAATTTTAGTTTCCCCTTTTACAAAACCACTTCACTGCTGAATTGAAACCATACCTCTTCTAAGCGAGCTGTCTGTGCCAGGCCACTTTTGCTGCTCTTTGAAGATGGCATGCATGTGCTTGTAGAGGTTCCCTTTTGATGCATTGTCTGAGCATGTGCATGTGACGCTATGAATACAGATGGAACACTTTATACAAGCGAATGTGCAGCTCTTTTGACACAGTTTTGTGCAGCTTCGTACCTGTTTATCGAATTGTTGGGGATGACTGTGACTGGACAGCCCATCTTCCTGCTCCATGCTCCAGTGCACTATGTCTTCTTTTATGTTTACTCCAACATTGTGTTTCAGTCTTGTTTGATGAGCAAATGAACGTTCTGCATTCTTGCTTATTTTAATCAGTTTTCGAAAAATTTGTTACGGATTAGATTCATTACGACTTCAATTAATTTATCAATCCTTTTGTTTTGTTTTCCACTAAGATAACAGTATTTGATCTCTCGGTGGAGAGCTTGAAGTCTCATGTTTGTGTTGATTTTCGCCTCTTTGCGGTAACATGCAGCCCAAACTTCAGACCGGTGAAAGTAATTACTGATGAAGTAAGTCTTAAAGGCGATGAGACCATTTGCAGTAGTGCCGCTGTCATTGCAAAACTCTGAGAAGGCCTCCATGATTGTTTTGAATTCTCCTTCGCTTGGAGTATCCATCATGGTCCTGAGTGCCTGCAGATAAACACATTGAAAGGTAGGTGTGTTTTTCTTCCTTTTGTAGCATTCATGTTTACTCGAAAGAAAAGTGGCTTCTGTAATAATTCAGCAGCAATGTCATTAACCACTGCGCTACTTATACTGATGTGCATTTGCACTTTTCCTTGTTATCGGCATAATTTGTATTGTATAAAGAATTGTGCTCTTTTGCATGAGAAAAGGGCAAAATTAATTGAGACGATAGTGAGAAATCAGCAGAGGGGAAGCGTACTGTGTTAAGGAAATGGGGACTTCTAGGCATTGAGGAAAAATTTGAGCTTACCTAGGCTGGTAGCTTTACAGTAAAGGGGCTGCTTTCACTAAAAGATTCTGTGAGGTGAGAAAAGCCAGAAATTGGCTATTGCCGCTGGCATTGTCTCGAACTAAACTGTGATGATGTTGGGGGAGATATTGTGCTGCATAGAAGACCACATGGCATGCATTTTTTTGGATAGTGCTTAGGTAACTGTTGTATTGCTGTGTCTGCTCGCGCAAAACATGACCACTACTATAACCTGAGGGCGGAGCTGGCGTCCTTACAGAACAGAAACCAAATCAAGTACAATTATAACCTGAGCTTCGCTTGGAACATTCATGGTAGCCTGAGGTGAGAGTGAAAAAAAACGGGAGCAACTTGTAGATGGTTTGTCGTGTGCAGTTGTCATCGCTGCTTAGCTACTTATCACTGTCTGAAAATACATTGTCAACTTTTCTGCCATGCACTTGGCAAAAGTGTAGCAAAGCCTCTCATGATTCTTATCGCAATTCTTTCTTCACCTGCAAATCATTGACTGTTTTTTAGCCCAAGATATTGTGCACCTCTTGAGTTTCTAATATTACCCTTTCCATATTCCCCACAACTCTTAACTCTTGCCAGTCTCTGCCCCGTGTGCCGTTTGCTACCACCCGTGTCATTATTGGTCATCTTTTGCTAACTCCTGTTTGCCTGTCGTCTATAAAATGCTAGCATTATGTAGAGTACAGGCCAACGAGCGTTCACGCTGTGTACAAGAGCTCAAAAGCAAGCCGGTATTTACAGTACAATTTTTAAACCTGCCCGCTTCCGTGCCTGGCGGCGACCTGCAGTGCTGGGCTTTCACCCGAATCCGTGCTCATTACCTCAGCATCAGCACTCGTTACGTCAGCAGCAGACTGTTAGCATTGGTTGGCGCGCATCGGCAGCCGGCGGAAGGGGCAAGTGCGAGGAGGCCTGCGGAGAACTGCCGACATTTCGTCGAGAAAAAAGTGACGAGAGGGAAAGGCGCGAAGACGCAGAAATTCAAATTTTGACTGCATATAACTCAGCTTTTACGAAGAATATTTGCAGGAGGATATTTGTGAAGCGGCATCCTTTAGAATCCTAGGCACATCACATCTTTGTTGACACCCCCTTTCACAGCCCCTTTTAAGTGTGTATGTGGTCTCAACTGTATGGTGGCATATAGAACTGAACGACTCTGCCGGTTTTTTAAAGCAATTTGAAAATGCATGCGCATACAGGTCATTTGCAGGCTGCCTATGTCAAGAACCCTGCTACTGATGTTCTCACCACAAAACTAGGACACCCAATTTCTCTCAAAATCTTCCACACCCATTCTTGAATGGTACTTTTTATTATTTGCAAAGCTTAGATGTACAGCCTGCCTATAAGCTCCAACATCCCAAGACAGCATTGCCTGGTTCTTAGGGCAAATAAACTAAATGAACATCAGAAGGGCGTGGGTTCAGTTCCACCGACAGCATGCCTTTTTTGTTTTCTATTTACTATTCTGTTATCTTTGAGGTAAAACAAAATTATTACTCTACTGATCCCTTATTGATCAGAACGCCAAATAAAATTATTCTTCTATGCTTTCCTACATTTTTGTGGCTGTTGCTTCTTTTATATGAGCATCAAAAGCACTAAGTACCCATATCACAGCAGGATACTCCATTCAGTCACACATAGCATCGCGCTGTGAAAGAACCAGTCCATAGCAATAGTTGCTGCAGCTTGAAGAGAAGAAAGTGAGTCAGAGTAGTTCGGCGAATGGAATACGAGGATAGTATCGTAATTGTACTGATACAGGCCTACAGGCACACCGTTTGAAAGGTCATTCACGTAGATGTTAAATAAGAGGGGACTAATTAT
This sequence comes from Amblyomma americanum, assembly GCF_052857255.1. Classification (NCBI taxonomy): domain Eukaryota; kingdom Metazoa; phylum Arthropoda; class Arachnida; order Ixodida; family Ixodidae; genus Amblyomma; species Amblyomma americanum. The sequence goes on along the minus strand of NC_135504.1, from coordinate 79,167,176 downwards.
GGAACCTTGATGAACGCCAGCTTTTTTTTAGCAAAGAAGCTCCGTTTTCCTGCTTAATCGAGACGTATTGCGTTCTGTGCTGTAAAAAAATTTCCAAAAGCGAAAGAACCAGTCCACGGAAGCCTAACCGGCTCAGTTTACACAATAACACACTGTGACACACGCTGTCGAAAGCCTTGCTGGCATCTAGAAACAGTGCACACACTACTTGGTCATGTTCAAAAGATCGATTTAACATGTTAGAAGGTCCTCAAAAAGCATTTCCATCCCTTTAACTAGCACAAAACCATAGTGACACGGTGACAGGATTTTGTGCTCATCTAAAAAACTTGTAATTGTAACCAACAGATGTTTTTTCTAATATTTCAGTCAAACAGGACAAGACTGAAATAGGACGATAATTGTCATACCTATTATGCGCACCACCTTTGTGAATTGGGGTAATTATAGCCGCTTTCATGTTCGTCGGGATCATGCCATTTGAGATAATGCTGCTGAACAGCGATATCAACACGCCTTTAAGTATGTCGAACAAAGTTCGCAGATCATCAGCTGACATGCTATCTATTCCCACAGGTGTGTTGAGCAAAAATAATTGAACGTGGCTCATGAACACAGTGAACACTTGCCATGTCATATGGATGTCACACTGATGCGGGGTCGCAAGGCAAGGAACAGGACGACATGATGAAATATGATTTAATGGCTGCAGTCCTAGCTGAGCGCTTCGTCCCACGCCACTGCCCTCTTCTTCTCCATAAAAATATGAAGGCTTTGCAAGTTCATTTTATGAGGCATATGTGTTAGTTTGAGCACAAATTTACTGTTAACAAAAATGTGTGCTTGGAGTATAAAGCAAGGAATACTGTGTATAAGTTAAAGGCACACTGAGGACAAATAAAATTTGGGCTGTATCAATAGGGTATGGCATTGTAATGTCAAAAAGACCACTTTCTTTAAGAAATGAGGTGTTATAAAATAGAAAAGCTCATCAAATGAGATGCAGGCTTCGCCATCACCATCACGTTTTGCACGTAAAACGTGTGCACCGACACCAATCTTTGGTCGCTGATTCGACAGGTTATTCACTTCGCAGTAGTGGCACCCCACCCTTTTTAGCGAGGACTAAAGAAGTTTGAATCGAATGGCAGGAATAATTTTTAATCTAAATTCTTCAGTGGTAAATATGTGTTTTGTTGTAAGACAAACGTCACCATAGGCAGAAGAGTCAGAGAATCCAGTTTTACTCACAACAGTTGCTGGATAAAGTGTTCCTCAGTGTCATTTTAAAGAATGCAACAAATAACTCAGAAAACGGGCATAAGTAACACAATATCGAGTAATACATAACCTATGAATAGGGACATATAAAATTAAAAAGATAGTTCATGAAAGATGAAATATTCATTAAATAAAAACATTGCACCACTCAAACTAGTGACGTTGAAGATATATAAATAACGTGAGTAATAAATTAACAATGAGTATTGAAAGTAATGTTGGCAGACAAAAGTATATGCAGGTAAGCATGAACAAGCAGCCTACCAAAGTGAGGCAAATAAGGTGTCCATAGTTGCTAGCATAAATAAATAGGAACAAAAAAGCAGCAAACACTTGTATTGAACAAAGGTCATGAACAGACTCTAAAACGTTATTTTCCATTCACATGCAGGTGATGGCGCCTACCCATTGCAGCCATGGCTCATCACGCCTATCCCGGTCATCACGCACATGGCAGTCCAGCAGCCAGATTCAACAGTGCTCATTCAGCACTCAGGTCTTTTGTTAGCGGACAATTGGTGTGCTGAAGAGTCGGTTCAGATGTCTTCAGAGGTACCGAGCACTGCACTATTAACCGGAGGCCGCTGCAAAGATTGTTGCAGCCTGTGCAGTGTTACACATTGTGTGCATTTATGCCCGGCAGCCTTATCTTGACACCTATGACAGTGGCGATCCTGATGGGGACACAGACCAGTGTGAAGAACAGGAAATCCCTGCACTCTATTGGATAGGCAGGAGCAAGCGTCAGCAGCTGCTGCAGGCATTCGCTCATACGCACCACCGGTAGACATCCTGTCTGCTCCACTAGCTGCCTCACCAGCACCAGCCACGCTGCCAACACTGCCAACCACATCACCAGCACCTTCAGCCAAGTCAATAGCACCAAAAGGCATTTCACTTACATCTGCCACCAGTTTCTTCAGTGCTTTTTTATTTTATTTTTATTTGCAAATACTGCAGGCCCTATTCGGGCCCAAGCAGGATTGGGTACATACAACAACGTAAATTACCACTGCCAATTAGCAATTAAGAACACAACAAAACATGTACTTACATCATTGTAACACTATACGTAACAGAAATAAACATGAACGTACAACAGTGCATACGTAAACAAAATAACATTGAAAAAGCATAACGCAAAAGAAACTGCTTTCATTGCGGCAATTTTAGAGGTCAAAGAAAAGGTTATTTGAAAGCTGAACGAACGATTCTGTTGTATTAGCGTTAACTACTTCTTCGGGTAATTTATTCCATAGTGAAATTGCATGGGGAAAAAGAGAATATTGATGGATGTTAAGGTTACTAAATGGTTGCCTAATTGTTTTGTTGTGGTTTGTACGAGCAGAGCGCATGGGGGGCTCGGGTAAATAATATTCACGCGCTATTTTGTAGTGACCATGGTACAGCTGATATAAAGATTTGATGCGAGATACAATTCTGCGATGAACTAGTTTTTTTCAATTTCGCCCTGTCGCGAAGAAAGAACACGCTTGAAAAACGCGAGTATGTGGAGTATATAAACCGCAAAGCTAAATTGTGCACTCTTTCTATTTTCTTGATTAAATATTTTTGATGAGGGCTCCAGATTAAATCCGCATATTCTAATTTTGGTCTGACAAGAGCTTTGTATTCTGTTAACTTAACGGTCGATGAAGTACGGCGCAATTTCCGTTTCAAAAATGCCAGCTTTTTTAGCGCGTTGCTGCAAACGTTTTCTATATGGGGTTCCCAACATAAATTGCTTGTGAGTGTAACACCTAAATACTTCACTCGCTGGGTTTTATGAATATAAGAATTATTAATAATATAAGCAAAATCTAAGGGTTCTTTCTTGTTGGTAAATGTAATAGCTGCCGTCTTCAAAGCGTTTAGCTTCAGTCCCCATGTTTCACACCATACGCTAATTGAGTGCAACGCGTCATTAAGTCTTATTTGGTCGGAGTGATGATATACACTAGTATAAGTAACACAATCGTCCGCAAAAAACCGGATCTTCACAGGCGATTGAACAGATAAATAGATGTCATTGATATAAACTAAGAACAACAAGGGACCGAGAACTGACCCCTGTGGCACCCCTGAGTGCACTTCCAGTGTACCAGAAACGCAGTCTTTAACAGCAACGTATTGTTTTCTTGAGGACAAATAAGATTCTATCCAACGGATGATATTGCGTTCAATGCCCATTGAGAGCAGTTTAGTTACTAAATCGGCATGCGGAACTAGATCGAACGCTTTGGAAAAGTCCAAAAACACTGCATCGATTTGACCCCTCATATTCAGCTCATTCATACAGTCATCCGTTCTCTCAGCTAACTGTGTTATTGTGGATAAACCAGCCCTAAATCCATGTTGATTTGCATGAAGTAAATGGTTATTCTCTAAATGTGTTATAATCGCTTTAAATAAAATATGTTCTAGCAGTTTACAAGTTGTGGATGTTAAGGAAACTGGTCTGTAATTATTTAGTTCTAGAGGGGATCCAGATTTGTGAATCGGAACTATCCTTGCAAGGCGCCAATCATCTGGTATCACACAGGATTATAACGATGTTTTATATATTACATATAAGTACTCTGCTACACAGATTGCGTATCTGTTGAGGAAAACATAAGATATTTTGTCCGGACCTTATGACTTTTTTATGTCTAGAATACGTAAAAGACTAAGGATGCCGTTTTTGCTTAAATCTACTTCGGGCATCGGATTACGAAGCGTGTAAGGTTGCAAGTGCGCGTGCGATGCGTTTATGGCAAACACCGATTGAAAAAAGGCGTTAAATTCATTTCCAACGGTCAAAGGATCGTCAATGCCTGTGCCAGATGTTTTGATCTCTGTGATGCCGCTTTTATCTTTAGATAAATATTGCCAGAATTTCCTTGGTTGCTCCGACATGAAAGAAGTCAATGTGGAAGAAAAGAACTGATCTCTTGCAGCGCGCACTTTATCTTTGAAAGTGCGTACTAGACTTGCAAGTTGTTTCCTGTCACCACGTTTTCGAGAGCGTTTTATTTTGCGTTTCCGATGTATCAGATTACGATCCATCCACGGGTACTCCCTGTTGATGCGCTTTTTCTTCAAAGGCACGTAGGTGCTTTCACAGTGCATGACTATGTCTTTAAACTTTGACCACAGTACATTAACGTCATTTGTCTCATTAAGGGAAGGGAATAAAGATTCCATACAACTAATAATTCTGTCATGCGTGTGCCATGGCGCGGGTTCCATGACATTGTGCTTTGCTGCGTCTGTAAGCCTACAGAGCGTTTTTTTCCCTTGGCATTTTTTTCTGAAACAGGAAATTCGTGCTTCTTGTTCTACGTCTTTATCAACTGGATGCGATCTGAACACAGTGCTGAAGTGATGCTGTAGAAATTGTAGTACACGGTGTACTTCTTTAAACTAGTGGGGGTTGATGGCATGCGGGGTTTCCAGCAGCTGAGGTTCTTTAATGTACAATGACATAGAACAGCACATGGACATGTTTAGCATCGGCCTCCATAAAAATGTGGCCACAGCTTGAATCTGCAACCTTGTGATGCTCAGCAGCCAAACCTTACAGTCTTTCAGCTGGAACAACAGTGGCTACTTCCAAGCTGCAAGCTCTACGTGTGGATTGTGCAGTGATGTGTGGTGGTGCAGTGTTGTGAAAAAATTAGCTTTGTGCATACTCTGTTTGTGTGCCATGTGCATCGTGATTTCAGTTGCCGTTGTAGAATAGACAGTGCATGATATGTGCCTTGGTCCTGTGCTCTTTATGTAAAAAGTGGCTCTACTCAGTGCACCAGTGCAGTTTGAATGTGTATGCAGCACGCCAAAAAAAGAACCATCACTTTCAGCACTTAGCCATGAAAGAATGTTGATTCTTTTCCTTCAGTCTTGAGCTTCACTATCATGGTGGAGTTACAAGTCTTCTCGTTTGGGACAAAACCCACTCGTGGGCACTGTACTAGTGCTATTTTGCCATTGGCAGTTCAGTGGGCCACGAGGTGTGCAGTCCCAATTTTTAATGCTGAGTTCTTTTGATTGCCTTAATTGCATTAACATTTCATGTTTTATGTATCGTGGTTGACTTCTTTTCTTTGCTGCCTTGGCAAAGATTGAGCGCAACTTCCACTTCATTGATTTGATTGGCAAGAGTGCACGCGTAGCCTGCAAAGAGGACGTCATATTTGGAAGGCGCTGCTCGCAGCCTGTTAGTCTAATTTTTGTGTATATCGGACTGGCGTGGTGGACATCATGTGTGGCCGCACATCATGTTTGGTTTATGGTTTAGGGGGTTTAACGTCCCAAAGCAACTCAGGATATGAGGGACACCATAGTGGAAGGCGGCGGATAATTTCGACCACCTGGGGTTCTTGCACCGACACACAGTGCACATGTCTCTAGAATTTCGCCTCCATCGAAATTTGACTGGCATATATAAATCGAAAAATGAATACTTTTGTATGCTATTTAATTCCTGCCTGAAGATAGGATACTTTCCAAAAAAATGGAGAACTTCTAGAATAGTATTAATACCAAAAAGTGATTCCCAAAAAAAGACAGGAATAGAGAAATTTCGTGCTATAGCAATCAATTCAATACTAGGAAAGGTATTCGAAAAACTTATTAAAGATAGAATATATCATTATCTACATAAAAATAATCTGTTTGAGAAACACCAATATGGGTAAAAGCATAGAACTTCAACTACAACTGCTTTAAAAGAAATCAAAAAACGAATAACACAAGCAAAATTGGATCACCTCGGCATAGCAATTAATTAACTAAATATTAAAAATGCATTCAACTCAAACCAACAATCGTATGGTGCAAAACTTAAAAGACTAAAATGCTATAAAAATTTAATTAAAGTAACTGAACATATGTTAAGATACCGGAAAGTTATATATGAAACTCAGACAAGTATTATAGAGAAACAGTTAAACACCGGATCACCACAAGGTTCTCCACTAAGCCCTCTATTTTGGAATTTAACATTGCAAGATATTTTTCATATACAGAAACCACCAGAAACTCACATGCAAGCATTTGCAGATGATATTATCATTACTATTAAATATAAATCGCGGAAAGACTTGGAAACAAAAGCAAATGAAATTCTAGATAAAATAAGCGGTTATGGAAATACACACAACCTAAAATTTAATCCTGAGAAATCAAAAATACTCACAATTGGAAAGGTTATGGCTCACATCCACCAAATATAAAAATGGATATGACTAAACTCAAAGTTGAAAACGAACTGAAAATTCTTGGAGTAATATTCGACAGGAAAATGTCATTTTTACCACACTTGAAATATATACAAGATAAAGTTCAAATCTTAACAAAAAACCTAAGCAAATTCACGGGAGTCGGAAAAGGGATAAAAAAAGAAATACTACGCATAATATATGTACAAGCAATTGAGAGACAGATAGTATACGCATCTCCTCTGTGGTATGATGGCAGAGTATACAACAAAAGGAAATTAGGAGTTATACAAAGAATTCCACTAATTCTAATAACCAAAGCTTATCGAACTACCCCAAATGTAGCCCTCAATATTTTAGCAGGAATTCCTCCTATTACATTAAAAATCGAGCAAGAAAAAACTATATTCAATTATGCATAACGAAAAATCCTTCTCCTGGGAAAATTTTATCATAAAAAATGAACAAATACATGATAGGTATGATTTATGGGAATACCACCCAGCAGAGAAACCTAAATTTGAATACCAAGAAGAGATCATTGAAGCGGACATTAACACTTTTACAGATGTATCCCAAGCACAACAGAAAGATGCAGCAGGAAACATTATTGAAATCAAGAATGGAGCAGCATTCGTAGTAATGGATAAATCAGGAAACCTATTAGAATATAAACTATATAGACTTCCTACTTATAGTAACAACTTTCAGGCAGAAACGATAGCCATCAAGAAAGCAGTAGAATTTGTTAATAAAGAAAAGCAGGAAAAAACATATCAAATAATAACGGACACTCTGAGTACTTTGAAGTCACTTAATAATCCCAACATTGATAATTCATTTGTTCAAGCAATAAAACAGGAATTACTAAAGAACAAGACATCGAAAATAGTGTTAGCATATGTAAAAGGCCATAGTGACAATAAAGGTAATGATAAAGCAGACGAATTAGCAAAAACCGCATGGAAACAAAGAGATGAAATAGATATTCCTATGACAAAGCAATTTATTAAAAAACAACTTCAAAAACAAATGTTCGAAAAATGGAACGTATTTTGGAGAGAAGAGGGGAAAAGTACGTACACTCATAACTGGATTAAAAACGTTAAACTTATTCCTGGACATTTTCCAACGGATCATTATCAGACTCAAGCATTAACAGGACACGAAAGATTTCCATTCTACTTAGCCAGATTCATTATCAGCGATAATACCCGATGTAATTGCGGAAAAATCCCGGTTAACTTTGATCACTATTTAGAAGAATGCTCAATTACAGAGAAACAAAGGAAAAAATTAACCAATATTCTAGGAAAGAATTTAGAACTGAGGAAACCGGAAATACTAGAAACAGAAAACACAATGCAGACAATAAGTGAAATGGTTAGGTTGATAGTGGAAAAATCCTATGAGTAATTACAGTTTTGATACGAGGAGTTACCCCTGCGGCCTTTGGCAAGGGGCGAGCATGCTTTGGAGGTGTCAAAACCTACACCAACAACATAAGCAACGAAACATTAGGTTAGAAAGAAATCAGCATATATTTATTTATTTATTTATTTCTGATACCCTCATGGCCCACAGGGCATTATTGAGGGGAGTGGTACATAGATATAAAATGAAACTCTTACAAAAATGGGGTTAACGCATACATAGGCATGCCTACAAAAAAAAGAAGCTAGCTGCAAGAAAATACATGATTAAAAAAAGTGAAACACTACAATAATTAGGAATACCAACACCAAAACGAATAAATTCACAAAAACAGTCAAAAAACATTTCATGTACACACAAAGATATGAACTAGAACATCACCCTTCGTAGAAACATTGAACGGGTACGATGGCAGAAGGCTATTAACAGAACAAAGTGCATGCGAGAAAAAAAAGGAACAGGGCTAAATACGCAATATACAAAACGAAGTGAACCAACTGAGGCTATGGTAAACCATAATGTAATGACAACAGTGCCCTAAACTCATCAACGTCCTTTGCAGCTACAATATGTGGTGGTAGGTGGTTCCACTCCGACGATGTTTTTGGAATAAAGGAATTTATGCAGGATGTTGTCCGGCAACGAGGAACGCCAACTTTCCGTGAGTGATCGATGCGAGATGAAACATATGTTGGTGTTGTGATCAATGCTTCTTTCAGAGTAGAGTTCATGCTGTAAATTTTAAAAAACAGACACAGACGGGATACTTTTCTGCGCAGAGCAAGGGGGGTTAACGATAAACTATTTTTTATTTCTGTGACACTGGAAGCACGATTATAGTTGCGCACAATAAAACGCGCTGCTCTATTCTGCACAGCTTCTAGAGCGTCGATGAGTGTGTTAGTGAAAGGGTCCCATACAGAGTTAGCGTACTCTAATTTTGAGCGCACAAGTGACTTATACAGAAGAAGCTTGACAGGGGTTGGTGCTAAGTAAAAATTGCGCTTAAGGTATCCAAGCATGCGGTTAGCGGAAGCTATGATAGAGCTGACGTGTGCTTTCCAAGTTAGATCTGATGTTAGAATGACGCCGAGATATTTATAAGATTCCACGGGTGTTAGCAAGGAAGAAGAAATAGTGTAGGCAACGGGACTTGAATTTTCGCGACGGGAAAAGCGCATTACTTTGCATTTAGTCCTATTAAGAGTCATTTGCCATTGTGAACACCAGTTAGAGATAGTGGTTAGGTCTGCCTGAAGTAATTCAACGTCATTCGTATTTTTTATTTCGCGGTAAACGACACAATCGTCCGCAAAGAGTCCTACTGAAGATGTTACACTGTTAGGCAGGTAATTAATATATACAAGGAACAGCAAAGGACCTATGACAGAACCTTGTGGGACGCCGGAGGTCACAGGAATGGATGACGAGTTAAAGCCATTAGCGTGTACATACTGCAATCGGTTAGACAAAAAGCACTCAATCCACCTTAGTACATTATGATCAATATTAAGTTTACTTAGTTTGTAAAGAAGTAAGTTGTGCGACACTGTGTCAAATGCTTTGCGAAAGTCTAAATAAATACAGTCAGCCTCAATGCCATGATCAAGTATGAAGTTAATATTGCTCGTAAGACTTATTGTGTTCCGCAAGAGAACTATTTTCTAAAACCATGTTGTGCACAGTTGAAGAACGAAGATGACTCAAGAAAGTTAGCTAGGTGGGACAGGATGACATGCTCCATTATCTTGCAAGGAATGCTGGTTAATGATATTGGTCGATAGTTGAGTGAAAGGTGTTTGTCGCCTGATTTGTGGAGTGGAACCACCTTACCCAATTTCCAGTCATCTGGGAGTTCACCGTCTTGTAGGGATTGCTGAAATAATTTTGACAGTATTATGGCAGAATGTACTTTAGTGTTTTTCAGAATTTTACTGCTGATATTATCTGGACCGCAAGAAGAGGATAGTTTCATGTGAGCTATGATAGTTATGATGCCTTCAAAATCAAAATGAATAGGTTCCATTGGGAATGTGATGTGACCATTATAATCCGGTAGTGATGTGCTTGAGGAGAGATAAAATGCCTTAGCAAAAGTTTCATTAAGTACCTTAGCACTGTCGCTAACAGGGATGGGATTTGATTGCGCATCGAGAAGAGAAACTGATGGCTGGACTGAACCGTTGACAACATTCCAGAACTTTTTTGGATCAGTTAGTAAAAGTGATGGCAGAGTGACGTTAAAATATCGCTCCTTGGCTATCTTTAACGCATTTTTGTACTCCTCAACCACACCTCTGAGTGCTGCCCAATGTTCAGGTTTTCCCGATGACTTTGCCTTGGAATATAACCGTCTTTTTTTGTTACCAAGGCGTTTTAATGACCGGGTGAACCATGGTGACCTGCCATTAGTAGTGATGATTCTTCGAGGAACATGCAATTCAGTTAGCTCATGTAGTCTGTTCTTAAATAAACACCAATTTTCATTAACAGACCTTTGGTCAGACTTTATGAGAAAGTCATCCAAAAATAGCTTAAGGCCATCATTAATTGACGTAAAATTTGCCTTAGCATAATCGTAAATGGTTTTAGATTTATTTCGCGATTTGTTAGACCGTAAGCTTAATTCGATAAGGAGTAGGTAATGATCGCTTAAACCTGGTAAGTAGCTTACGTCGGAAACAAGGTCTGGGGAACTAGTTAGCAAAAGGTCTAATATGCTTGAGCTTGTAGATGTCACCCTTGTAGGTTGTGTGACTACCTGTGTTAATGAAAAGGTGGAGCAAAGTGCTGAAAAACTTGTTGATTCTGATGATCCATCGTTGCCTAAATGAGTGTCTGACCAGTTAATGGCAGGAAAGTTAAAGTCACCAAAAAGAAAAATAGGCCGATTAGGAAACCTTACTTGAATTATGTTAAGAATGTCATGGAGGTAATTACAGAAGCCAACGGTAGTAGATGGTGGACGGTAACATGCACAAAAGAGGAGAGCTTTGTTGTTAATTTTGATCTGGACACAAATGAACTCAAGAGTGGTATCAAGGTTAACTTCAAAGCATTCTATATCCTCAGATACAGCGATTAAAGTGCCGCCGCCGCGGCCAGAAGGGCGGTCACAACGAAATATATGGTAACACTTTTGTGAGGAAAATATTTCGCTATTGCGCACGGATATATTGAGCCAAGTCTCTGTTAGTACGATAATATCAGCCCCCATGGTATCGGCGGTGCAGGATAAGCTGTCACGATGACAAAAAACACTGCGTATATTAGTGAAAAGGATAGAAATGTTTCTAAGTGCGCAGGTCGATGCTCATCCTTATCTAGTTATCTTGGAGAAGAATGGCTTGAAGGGCTTGAGTTGGTTACAACACGTGTTCAATTGTTTTCCCGGACACTATCAGTTATAGGGCAGTACACGTAACATCTTTTCTTAAGAATAAGCTTGTTGTAGCGGAGGCTAAATGATTCTTTGGGCTCAGTTTGCTTTGCGAATTGAACAAGTTTCTTCCGCGCATGCTGGTGGCCTGAGAAAAATCTTCGCTAATCGAGACGTCTGAATCTTTCAATTTGGTCTTTGCACCGAAAACTCTTTCTCTGATTTTGTGATGAAAAAATTTGACTAGTATTGGTCGCGTTTTCTCTGGTCCAGCCGTGCCAATTCTATGGGCGCGCTCAATGTCCATTTCAGCTAAGGTTACAGAGATTTCGTCTTCAATAATTTCCCGTACCTTTTTCTCAGATTCAGCCCATGATTCAGTCGATACTTCTGGAACATTGAAAAACACCAGATTTTCCCTTCGAGACCTATCCTCTAAATCGTTTAAACGGATTTTAAGCTTCTCATTTTCGTCCAGTGCCCTTTCAGCATTTTCTTTCACCGTCGCCAAATCTTCACGAACTTCATCTAGAAGCTCCAGTTTATCTTCAACCGAATTAAGGCTTATTGAAAGGTCTGCAATCTGTCCGCTCAATTCTTTCTGATTGGCTGTGAGGTCTTGCAAGGAACTGAATATACGCTCTTGCCCTTCCTCAATTTTAGCAGAACAGTCCCTTAGGTCATGAAGCAATGCTAAAACCGCTTCGCTTCCGCTGTCCAGAGCGTCTTGAACCGACTGGGCATTCCTCGCGGCACCAGTTTTGTTCGGCCCAGGATTCAGCTCGACATCCCCACACAGCAGCAATTTCATTACGCAAAAACACTCATGCACATGATTCAAAAGCAGTTGTGGGCACGGGAACACAACAAGGAATGCATTACTGGAGCGCTTAGAAGATGTGTAACTAACCTGGAACAGGCAGAAGCGGAACAAAATGGTCGGCTGCATTGTAGCGTTGTTCCCATGCCCACTAAACTGCTGCGGGCGTCGCCTGTTGCTTAAGTAGAGCGGGCTTGATGATGTCGATGCAGTTGCGGTCAACAGTCCAGGAAGAGCCGCGGTAACTGGCGCCGGCGTGGTATCCAGAAGATGGGCGGAACACACGTCACTTCGCGCTGGCTTGCCTTGCTGCAGCACGTGTGGCAGAAAACCATCGCAACACCGATAAGGCGCCGCGTCGGTGCTTGTGCTGGAGATGGTCACGATCTGGAACAGGCAGAAGCGGAACAAATTGGTCGGCTGCATTGTAGCGTTGTTCCCATTACATTACATTTATATTAAATTTACATTTTGAAAAACACATTGTAGCAACATCTGGAGGAGCAATGAAGTAAACAGGGAAGGAATTAACGAAAAGCAGAAAACTTGTGAAGAAGACAACCAGAGTGAAGAGGAATTTAAACCGCACTAGCCTAAAGGATTGTCGATACATATATAACCGAAAATGAATTGGAACACGGAGAGAAGCGGCAGACGTCAAGAAAAGAGGAAAACAATACAGACCAGCAAGAGCGGTTCGGCAAGGAGTAACTGAAAGCATAACGAAGCAAGAAGCTAGAAGACAGAAGTGAAGCATAACGAAGCAAGAAGACAGAAGTGAAGAGTTTTTTTTCAATTTTTTTTGCTCATTGGTTTCAATAAACGCCCCTGTTGCCGTGGCCGCTCCCTTGGCCGTGGACGCTGGATGGTAGCCACCTCACACTTTCTCCCTTCCACACATCTTTCTTATCCTTCCCCTTTTTTTTTCTTTTTTCCCCTTTTGACAACCTGTCATTTTATTTATTTTTGTACCCTTTTTTCATTTTCACTCCTACCCGCGATACATTAGTGGTGCGGGGAATCTACTTCTATTAGACTCATCTATATTCTGTCACGGCCAAGATCGAACCCGCGTCTTCCGGGCCAGCAGCCGAGCACCATAGCCACTGAGCCATCGCGGCGGCGCACACATTTTGTGTATGGAAGCAAGTGCTACCGCTAAGGCAGTCTCTTCAGTCATCGCGCTTGAGCTCATGCTCCCAACGGAGCCGATAATCTGAATTGAGCCAGTGGCAGTTGTAACTACTAGTTCCTTAGTGTCTGTGCCGGACAGGTATTTCACCGCATCGACATGTAGCAAGTTTTGGTCACAGCCGTATTGGCACATGAGTGCCTTGACTCTGGCTGTTCTACAGCCAGTGTGCAATTCGGAGTGCATGTTGCTCGGGACTGGGGCTACTGTGATCTTAGCTGCGAGTTTTGGCGGGGTGGCGTGGTACCTCTGCTGCAACGGAATGGCCTTTTGGGCTTCCACCAGCTCTTCTGCCGCGTTGTGTTGCCCCAGCTAGAGCAGGTGGTGCGTCGAGGTGTACGGGGGCAGTCCGAGGACTCTCTAGACCGCCAATCGCAGGAGGACATTCAGCTGATTCCACTCGCTTCGACTGTGTCGTTGATAAGGTGCGTGGAACCTCAATCGGCTGATTAGCAATGCCTGCACGATTTGCATGGTGTCACTTTTCATGACTCTTGGATGGATAGATGGAAAAACTATTTTTGCGAGTACGAATGTGCGGACGATTCCGTGCTAGATGGCCATCAACCCACGGCTGACTGCGACCTGGCTGGCCCACTCCACGGCCCTCGTCTGGACGACCGCATCTGAGCTGGCCAACATGGCCTCCCACTGCTCGAGAAAAGGATCACGCAGAATATCCGCCACTGGTGGCGCTATGCTACAGCTCCATAATATGTGGTCATAGGTTGCCAGTTCCTGGCACCATCTGCATTCCGGCTGAATGTCCTGGTAGATTTTGTTTAACACGAACGGGTTATAGAAAGATCTAGTCTGGAATCTTCGCCAGGCGCTTTCCTGCACCTTCACCAATTGCTTGTCCGGGGCCGGGTAAATTCTCCCCTTAAGTTTGTCATCATCATCATCAGCCTTACTACACCCACTGCAGGGCAAAAGCCTCTCCCATGTCTCTCCAATTAACCCTATCCTTTGCCAGCTGCATCCACACTTTGCCTGCAAACTTAATCTCATCCGCCCATCTATCCTTCTGCCGCCCCTTGCTACGCTTACTTCCTCTTGGAACCCACTCCGTTACCCTTAAAGACCAGCGGTTATCTTGCCATCGCATTACATGCCCTGCCCAAGCCCATTTCTTTCTCTTGATTTCGACTAGGATGTCATTAACCCGTGTTTGTTCCCTCACCCACTCTGCCCGCTTCCGATCTCTTAACGTTACACCTATCATTTTTCTTTCCATGGCTCGCTGCGTTGTCCTGAACTTAACCTGAACTCTTTTCGTTAGCCTCCACGTTTCTGCCTCGTAGGTGAGTGCCGGTAAGATTATGCTGTTGTACACTTTCCTCTTGAGGGAAATTGGTAAACTGCCACTCATGATCTGCGAGAATTTGCCATATGCGCTCCACCCCATTCTTATCTTTCTAGTTATCTCCCTCTCATGAGCCGGATCAGCTGTCACTACCTGCCCTAAGTAGACGTATTCTGGCACAATTTCTAGGCTCTCGCTGCCAATTGTGAACTGTTGTTCCCTTGCTTGGCTGTTGAACATTACCTTGGTTTTCTGCATGTTAATTTTTAAACCCATCGATCTGCTCTGCCTGTCTAACTCGTTGATCATGATTTGCAGTTCACCTCCTGAGTGACTCAGCAAGGCAATGTCATCAGCAAATCTCAGATTATTTAGGTATTCTCCATTTATTCTTATTCCCAACTGTTCCCAATTCAGGCCTCGAAATATCTCCTGCAAACATGCGGTGACCAGCATTGGCGAGATCGTGTCTCCTTGCCTGACGCCCTTCCTTATTGGAATTTTATTGCTGACTTTATGGAGGACTATAGTAGCTGTGCAGTTGCTATATATATCTTCCAGTATTTTAACATAAGGCTCTTCTACCCCCTGATTACGCAATGCCTGTATGACTGCTGAGGTTTCCACTGAGTCGAATGCTTTCTCGTAATCAATGAAAGCTATATATAGAGGTTGGTTATATTCTGCGCATTTCTCTATCACCTGATTGATAGTGTGAATATGATCTATTGTGGAATATCCTTTACGAAAGACTGCCTGATCATTTGGTTGATTAAAGTCTAACGTTGCCCTGACTCTATTAGCGATTACCTTAGTAAATACTTTGTAGGCAGCAGATAGTAAGCTGATCGGCCTGTAATTTTTCAAGTCCTTGGCGTCTCCCTTCTTATGAATTAAGATAATGTTTGCATTCTTCCAAGCTTCTGGTACAGTCGAGGTCGTAAGGCATTGCGTATACAGGGTGGCTAGTTTTTCTAGCACGATGTCGCCTCCATCCTTCAACAGATCTGCTGTTACCTGATCCTCCCCAGCTGCTTTTCCCCTTTTCATTGCTTCTAAGGCTTTCTTTACTTCATCTTTCGTTACTGGCGGGATGACGCATTGCTGTGCACTGCTGTCTTTCTCATTAGCGCTCTGATTACATTGGCTACTGTACAGGTCTGTGTAGAACTCTTCGGCTACGTTAACTATCTTATCCATATTGCTAATGACATTGCCCTGCTTGTCTCTTAATGCATACATCTGGTTTTTACATATGCCTAGTTTCCTCTTCACTGTTTTTAGGCTACCATCGTTCTTTTTAGCATGCTCGATTCTCTCCATATTAAACTTCCTTATGTCGTCTACCTTGCGCTTATTTATTAACTTTGATAGCTCCGTTAGTTCTATTCTATCGGTAGTGTTAGATGCCTTCATGTTTTGGCGCTTCTTAATCAGATATTTCGTCACCTGAGATAGCTTCCAGGTATCTTTTCGAACTGTCCTACCGCCTACATCTATTGCGCACTCCGTAATTATTGATGTCAGGTTATCGTGCACTGAATGAACATCAAGATCATCTTCCTCAGTTAAAGCTGAGTATCTGTTTTGCAGCGCTATCCTAAACTCCTGTGCGTTCCCTCTTACGGCTAACTCGTTAATGGTCTTCTTCGCTAGCTTCTTCCATTCCGTCTTCAAGTCTAAGCTAATTCTAGACCTTACCATTCTATGGTCGCTGCAACGCACCCTTCCGAGGACGGCCACATCCTGAATGATGCCAGGTTTAGCGCATAGTATGAAGTCGATTTCATTTTTAATCTCACCATTGGGGCTCTTCCAGGTCCACTTCCTGTTTTCTCGTTTGTGGAAGAAGGTATTCATGATCCGTAAATTATTTTTATCCGCGAATTCGACTAATAACTCTCCCCTGCTATTTCTAGAGCCTATCCCATAGTCACCTACCGCGTGGTCGTCAGCCTGCTTCTTGCCCACCTTCGCATTGAAGTCGCCCATCAGTACAGTGTACTGCGATTTTACTCTATTCATTGCTGATTCTACGTCCTCATAGAAGCTTTCAACGGTCTGGTCATCATGGCTGGATGTGGGTGCGTAGGCCTGCACCACTTTCAGCTTGTACCTCCCATTCAGCCTAATTACTATAGCTGCTACCCTCTCGTTAATACTGTAGAACTCCTCTACGTTGCCAGCTATATCCTTATTAATGAGGAAACCCACACCTAGTTCTCGTCTATCCTCTAACCCGCGATAGCACAGTATGTGTCCGTCCTTTAGTACTGTATACGCCTCACCTGTCCTCCTAACTTCGCTAAGCCCTATCACATCCCATTTAATTCCCGCTAGTTCCTCGAACAGCACTGCTAGGCTAGCCTCACTAGCTAACGTTTCAGATTCCAATGGCGGCCTGTCCGGAGCCAGAGATTCTTAGCACCCTCCGCTGCGTCACAGGTCTGACCGCCGCCGTGGTCAGTTGCTCTGCAGCCGCTGGGGACTGAGGGCCGAGGGTTAATTGGTTTGATCATAGAAGGTTGTGGCCAAGTACTACACCAGGGTGGCCAAATCCTGCTCTGGTGAGAGCAGTTTGTAATAGTTAGTAACGTCGTGAAAGGACACCAGCCCATCTCTCGTGGACTTCCCCGGAACGTCTGGCTCACCTGCTCAGTAGACGAAACCTCGAGCATTCATGTAAGTCGCCTCGTTCCCAGGGTTCCCAGAGTGTGCCGGTACCCAGACAATTTTCACCTCCGCAGTCTCTCGCCCCGTGGCCCGATGTAGCAATCGTGCCGCTGTGACAGATATTCTGCCCCTCGCCAAATTTCGGATGCCAGTTTTACAGTCGCTGAAAATCAGGTCAGCTTTAGTATTAGCTACAGCTAGTGCTATCGCCGCCTCGGCAGTTTTTGAGGAGCGGATTTTGACTGATCCAGAGGTGGCCAAGCGTCCCCGCCCGTCCACCACCGCAACTGCAAATGCGTCCTTGTCCTTATAATCGGCGACATCTACATCGACTGTCCCGTTGTACTTCCCGTACTTTCATGTAAAGCTCTGGCTGTTGCCTTCCTGCGGTCCTTGTGATGTATCGGAGGCATATTTTTGCACAATGGTTTTATGTACAAGCCCTTGTGCATTTCTTGCTTCACCTGAATTTTCATGTCCCCGGAAGGAACATCAACTCCATTGCCGATCCTCTCCAATATGTCCCTTCCTTCTCTCGCTTCTGGAAAGTCTACTGAGTTTCATCACCAAGTGCGCCTCCCGCAGTTGTTCCAGGATGTTGTGCACCTTTAATGCCAGCAGCCTTTCGGTAGACGCATTGTTAGACAACCCAAGGGGCCGCCTTATACGCCTGCCTTATCATAGCCTCCACCTGGCCTTTCTCTGTCGCGTCCATCTTCATAAAAGGCGTCGCATACACTATTCTACTGAGCACAAACGCCTGTACCAGCTTACTCAAGTCGTTTTCCTTGACCCCTCTCTTACGATTGGCAATTCTCCTGATTAGCCGCGCGGTAGCATTGACTGTATTTTTAAGCCTTTCTAAAGCCTCCCTATTCTCCCTGTTAGTCTGCTGATACAGACCTAGGATCTTGGCCGTTTGGACCTCAGCGACCGGTGCACCCCCACTTTCACCTCTAGCAGTGGTGGCGGCACATAGTGCCTCGTATGTATCCCTCTTGGTTTATCCCTGAGCACAAAAAGCTCGGACTTGGGCTGAGAGCACAAGAGTCCTGCCTCCCCTGCTAGCGCCTCCACAATATCCACTGCCTGTTGTAGAGCTTCGTCCAATTGTGCATCGCTTCCCCTTGTTACCCATAAGGTAATGTCATCCGCATAATATGTATGTTTAAGTCCCGATATCCCTGCCAGCCTCGGCGGTATCTTGATCAAGGCGAGATTAAACAAGAACGGCGATAAAACCGACTTTTTTGCTGTCCCCCTGCCCCTCAACGGGAAGGGACCCAATTTAACTTCTCCGACTACAATCTCCGCAGTCCTACCCTCCAGAAATGATCTGATGTATCGGAAGGTTCTACCCCCCGTTCCTATGTCCGATTGGTTCCTTAATATTGCCTCGTCCTATGTGCGATAGGTTCCTGTATATTGCCTCATGGGTAACATTGTCAAATGCCTTAGTGAGGTCGAGCCCCAAGATAGCCTTGATGTCCGTTACGTCCGAGGATCAACCACGTCCTTTTTGAGTTATATCATGACGTCCTGCGTTGATAAATTAGCCCTGAAGCCGACCATCGCTTCAGGTATCAACTCCTTGTCCTCCACATAACCCTGAAGCCTGTTGCGGACCACATGCTCCATCAATTTGGCCAAGCGGTACGTCAGCGAGATGGGATGAAGATACTCAATATAGACCTTCTTTCCTGGTTTAGGAATAAATGTAATCCTAGCATGCTTCCACTCTGCCGGGATCTCCCCAGCCGCCCAATACGGCTCTTGGAGATGCAGCGGATCAAGTGTGCCACCTGCGCAGATTACTTCTGGAGCTGCTGTACAGTGCAGGAGGTACAGGCCCAGCATCCGCAGTCTGTGTACTCTAGGGGTGGGTGTGCCTTCGAGGTGGAGGTCGATATCGGGGTCGACTACTTTGGTCCTCGAACACGCACGGATAACGAGTAGTTCCGAATTCTCAGGTGGGCACATAAGCCCGCTCTCAGTCGCATAGTTTTGTGTCACCTAGACGGCTTCTTGAAGGCTATCTTGGGTGTGGCCGTCAGAGCCTGTCGTCATCCATATCGTTCTACTAGCCTTAGTAGCACGGCCCGCCATGCATGATCTCGCTGTGTCACTCTGACTGCCAAGGGACATTTTCTCCTATGTCTCTCAAAGTTCGCAACTGCGTACGAGCCTCACCTCATTGACCTCTAGCAGCCTCACTGGGCTCCTGGTTCCGACTCTGCATTGAAGCAAGCATTGCTTGCAGAGTCCGCACCAGCTCCTCTGTGTCGTCAGCCTGGCGCGCCATATGTCCTTCAATCAGTATTGCAAAGACAACATAACTATTCATAAACAATGAATACTTTAAGAGAGGCAACGGTGAAGGAATTGCTGATTACTTACCCTTGACATATGGGCCCTGATGTGCGCCAGGTCCCCACCTATTTGACGAAGCTAGTGCTCCTCACTAGTCACCAGGCGCACCTGCTGGTGTCGTTGGCTATGATACAAGGCACGCCTTCTCTGTGCACAGGCTTGGCGCAGAGGCCTATGAAGAAGGCTATGAAGCCACCTGTGCACAGGTGGCAGTGCTTTGGGGGGTGGTGGCTGGTGATGTTGAGGTGTTGGCATGGGTCTCTGCATGTGTGTTGTTGCAGTGTGTTCTGAGCACCTTTATAAATTACCGAAGTGATTCCTCATTACAATTCACCTAAGTGCAGCCTTATGGTCTAAAAGGAAAGCTACACAGTTCATTACGAAATCATTGTGCTCTGGGTATTGAACCTGAGACTACCCTCTGTCCAGTGCAGTTGGTGTGCCAAGCAAACCAGGATGGCTAACAGATGGTAGGCAGATAGCGAATCGATCAGCAACTCGAAGTGGGAATGGTGCATGTTGAATTAGTTTAGGAGACAGACACTTTGGATTGAATGCCGATGTGCAGAAATGTGGACCTTTCACATGCAGCGAATTTATGGCATGTATTTTCAATCTTTTGCATTACTTCATTCTGCGGCGTCTTTAGGACACATACTTAACTGTGCCTACCAAGCACATCGCAACTTGGCCACTAATTCATAATGGTAATGCTGTGGTGACAAAAGCACAATCGTCCTGAAGGAGGCATATTCCTTCAGAGTAAATCTGCAGCGACGAGGAACTGATGCAGTAGTTATTGTTGATTATTTGCTGGAACCGCGCTTGAATTTGATGTGTCACCTTGCTTTCAAGTACCTACATGTAACTACATGAAGCATGCAAAGCTGCTGTGAAGTGGTGTATGTCACAAACCTGGATTCATGTAATCATGCTCGCCGGGTGGAGCTCTTGTTGCTGGTGCTGGCCTGGCTGCCTGGAAGTGCGGGAGATGGTTTACATTACCTCATACATCATGTTTCATTTGCAGCACGTTGCCTATTGAGGCTTTCAGCAGTTTGTTGCTATGTAAATTTGTGCTGGTATCCTTTGACATTAAAGGAACAAATTTTTTTTTGTAAACCTGTGTGCAGCGCTGTTTATACGGTATGCTAATGAACCCTCTAAGTTGGAAGCAATCTTTGGGGTGCTTGTTTGTGTGTGTGCACACCCACTTAGTGTACTGTTTGCAGTGCTAAGGTACACATTTTTTTCATGAAGTTCACAGAGAGGGATGCACTGAAATTGTTTTGTACATTTCAGAAAGTGCACTACACACATTGCCACCATGGCTCTGTGCATTTGTGTTGTGAAAATGTGCACTCTCTTGCTCTCAGTAATTGGAATAAAAAGGATTAGTATATGCTTTCAACCTCTTCAACTCATTCCTGTCAAGCATCGTATGCTGCACCACGTCAGAAGACTTATGGCAGCGACACAAATCCTGCGTAACCCTTTGCATACTTCATGTGCAAACTTGTATTCCTGAGCATGTAATGCACATCTGAAACTGCCTTGCAATTTCACACTTCTTGCCCGACGGCAAGTTCTTTTTCCTATGCAAAGCTTAAAACATTTTTGGCAGCAAAGTTTCTCACCTGCGGAGTCCCTGCCCGCGGACGTGCTCCGAAAACAGCGGGGGCTCTGCAGCCACCGGAGCAGTCCTGGCCGACGATGGTTAGAATCCATGCGTCGACCTTGCTTAGGACTGCTCCAGGGTTCGGCAGCCCTCCGTCCGTTTTCCTGCATTAATAATACGAGAACTGACTATTACACACGTGCACTTCAGTGGACGGACGGGCAGAAGAGATGTAAATGTTTTGTGCATTTCATGTATTAATGCAAGTCAAGCCTCCGTGACGCCTCTTGCGCTCTGTAAGCACTTCGGCTTACCTTTGGTCGGCAGCAGCCAGCGTTCCAGCTTTGCGGGCGGCTCGCACCCGCTCCTGCCATAGCCGTCTCCACCTTTCAGGCGAGCGAGTGGCCGGCCCTATGGCATTCAGCTGTGCTGCCAGCTGCATCCACAGCACTCGCCTTTCCTCCGCCGATATGCTGCCATTTGCCACGTGGGCCAACGCGTGGTTGTTTTGGATAAAATTAAGAAGCGCTTCGAGCTCGATAGCGCCGCAGCGCGCGGCATGAGCACCGCGCTGCTTGCTATCGTCGTCACTGCTGCCCGCTGCAGAGTCCATTTTAGATGTGCCGCGATTGCGTGCCTCGTAAAGCTCTGCCCCGTATTTCTTAGGGAACGTCCGTGAATAGACAAACGTACAAATTTTTCATGTAATTTCATTTCTTTGTTACATTTTTTTCATGTGACGAAAATAAGTTATAAGCGGTAAATTTTCAGTAAATCATTTCTTTTTGCCTTCACTGTATGGCCGCGCGAATACTCTCCCCCTTAACGCCACATGTGCGAACGAAACGACAGTCAGGGACTGCCAAACAATTCTCCGTCATAGCGTTTTTCACGCTCTGCCGCCAAGTATCGTCCCTTCTTGTGGGTATAGCAGCGGCAGCGTCGCGAAGAACATCGCTTCACGCAGTTACCGCTAAACTACCTTCACTATTCTTGCGACTATTCGCGCCGCGTTGAGAACCAACGCTGGAGCCATATATTCCTTTGCTGGCCAACGCATGTGCATGCATTGATACGCTGAGACCGCAACGCATTGCACTGTTTTGCTCAGTGGCTGCAATACGGGACGCGTACGCACCTACGCGCCGCAAATGCTCGGCTTCAGGCACGCTTTAGGGCATCGGTGTTTTTTGAACTTGACGCAAGTAGCAGATGACAGTATGTATCGTTTTAATACTTTTTTTCTTTCTATGCCAATTGCGTCATCCCATTCTGCGTTGACGTACTTTGGCACCACCTTGATGTAAGCGTCACGGGTACGCCCCGCTCTGGGCGGATCGGCGAATATCGAGAATAGGGCCCCTAGACGAGCGGTTTTGGCGTTCGAAGGGAGCAGACGTGTTTTTTCAGGGCTCTCTCCGCAACGCCTAAGCCTTCTTCGCGTCGACGGGCTCCAGCATGGAGCCCACGTGCCTCGGACACGTTCGCCGCGAGCCGAGTGCGTTGAGGCCACTGCAGAGGTCTATCAGCCTCAACGCTCGGCCATGTGATCATTCCACTCTGACCAGGCTGCTGGTGGCACTGGAGCGTGCCACACAGGAAGTGCAGCATGCCAGCCTGTCCCCGGCCGAGGCGGTTGCGTCGGTGCAGGCCCTGAAACTCCCTGGATCGAGCCGGGAGCGGCCACCACGTGAGTGCGCTGCTGCACCACCACCAGCGGCCTTGGAAGCTACGGCGGGCTTCCCAACTACCATACAGGGGGCCAAGGAGACCAACTCACCGCGTGCAGATGTGGTCTCGGACCTGGGGAGCGAGGCCATGGATGAATCCACGCATCGGAAACGCCGTCGCTCGCCTTCCCCATCCGCTGAGAACAACAATGGCCGCGGCAGACAACCACGTGGAGCGACAAGGAGTGTGGCAGGCAGCCTCGCCTCGTCCCCTTGCCGGATCGCATTCCAGGGGTCCCGAGCAGCACAATGGCGGGCTCTCCGAAGGGGGGCGTCTGCAGCTTGCAGGCGTTGGTGGGTGGTGGCACCACGGGTTCCCGGGCATCCGCAGGGATATCCCCGCAGGGGGATGATGGTGAACAGTGCATCACAATGGACCCGAGCACCCGTGCCTAGCCGTGCGTGGCATCGCCGTGTCCGGGGAAAAGGGGATCCTGGTTTTTGAGCCAATGCCGAGCGTTTGGACCTTTAAGGCCCCTCGCCGGAGGCAACACCACTTTGGCCCCAGCTTCCTGTAGACGGCACCTCTGGCCTGACACGACCGGCAGAATTCGGCAGTCGCCTTTTCCTATCCTCCCCTCCATCTTTCACTTTCCAATCTTCTTTCTCAGAACTCTCCTATCCCCTACTCATTTCTTAGTTTCTCCTTTTTTCCTGGCGGCGAGGGTTAACCTTGTGTGACGAACTACCCTGAGTTGCGTCGTATTCGGTTATAGTTGCGGTGTACAGCTGACGCGGGCAGGCCTTCCAACCTCCTGTCCCGTCCCCAAGTTGGGCTCCGTGGTGGGTGGGTGCCACCGCAGCCGAAAAACAACTTTTTTATGGATCCCTTTCGTTCAACAATTGATCGCCCTCATAAACGAGGGCGGACCGATGCCACTACGCAGTTCCTGCAAAAAACGAAATAAGTTTTCCCTAGGTACCATTTAGTACATAGTGAAAATTCAGATCAACCAGCAAGGAAACTGTCCCCATTTATAGTTTAAAAATCTCTGACTTATGCCCTGGGCCTTGGCAACAAGGTGACGAAGCTAGCCAGTGGCGATCTACTCCTCC
Source organism: Amblyomma americanum (assembly GCF_052857255.1). NCBI lineage: Eukaryota > Metazoa > Arthropoda > Arachnida > Ixodida > Ixodidae > Amblyomma > Amblyomma americanum. The sequence continues at coordinate 79,143,116 of NC_135504.1, read as the reverse complement.
AAACCCGAGACAAAGTGCAATTTTCCAAACTCCCAACCATAGTGTCCTTTGGACACATTCCTGTATCGATTACTACACATCGATCACTAAACACAGTGAAAGGAGTGATATCTGAACACGATTTCCTGAACCTTTCTGAAGAAGAGGTGTTGGAGGGTCTGAAAGACCAGAACGTCACCGAAGTCCATCGTATCAAAATCCGAAAAGACGACAAGGAAATAGCAACAAAACACATACTCCTGACCTTTGCCTCCAGCCAACTTCCCGAAACCATAGAAGTAGGGTATCTTAAAATAAATATAAGACCATACATCCTAAATCCCAGACGCTGCTTCAAATTTCAAAAATTTGGCCATGGCTCACAGATCTGTCGTGGCCGCCAAACATGCGCCAAATGTTCGTCAATCATGAATCCGTGGACTTCAATGCTTCACCACTGTGCGCGAACTGCGAAGGGGATCAACCCGCGTACACGAGGTCATGTCCTACCTGGAAGAGGGAGAAGGAAATAACAATAAAGACAAAGGAAAACATAACTTATCAGGAAGCACGAAAAAGACTCCCATCAGCCTTCCAGTTCACGGCAAAAACAAATTTCGCCGATGTGGTGCGCAGGGGCGGCACACCACACAAGGCTTCGGCCACTGCTCAGGCTAAACCTGAGGCAGTGCCACCCCCGCCCCTGGCAGATGCAGGGAAGGCTGCCCTGCCACCTCTGACAAGGGCCCGCCGGCCCCTGAGTCGGCCGTCCGCAAGGCTTCCCCCAGTCGGGAGAAGCCCACAAACCGCACACCCGTGGGTTCACCGCGGAAGTCCAGAGCCTCTAGCGAGGGAATGGACAGAACACACAACTCGCCTTTGCTGCAGCATAGGCACAGCTCCCTGGAGCGAAAAAAAGGCCCCAGTATTGGCACCCCCAAAACCGGTACCCTAAGTTGTAACTACACTAGTCAAACATGGCGTTCCTTATACAGTGGAACTGCCGAGGACTAATGAATAACTACTCTGACATAAAAAAACTTTTAAAGACAATGTCCCCGGTGTCTTTATGCTTACAGGAGACCAACTTAGGTCCAAAACAAAGAAATATTTTAAAAAGTAAAATATCTTTCGGTGTGACCGAGAGCAAGCAAGTAAACTGTCTGGGGGTGCTGCTATTGTCATCCAGAATGGTGTGGCAACCCGCGAGATCAAACGTAAAACCAAATACGAAGCCGTCGCAGTCACCATCCTTCATTTTAAAACACTCACAATATGTACCATATATCTTGAACCACACCTAACGGTAACACTTCTTGATTTATAATCCCTTTTAGAACAGTTACCGGAGCCATATCTGCTAGTTGGTGATGCTAATGCCCACTCCGGGTTTTGGGGAAGTGCACACACTGATGCAAGAGGTCGTATTTTAGATTTTATTCTAAGTAATAATGTTTGCATTCTAAACACCGGCAAAGATACATACAGCTCTCAGAGCACGGGAAAAATAAGTTCCATAGATTTGTCTTTTAGTTCACCCTCTCTCTTTTATGATTTTAAATGGGATGTCATCGATAACCCATACGGCAGCGATCACCTCCGTGTATTAATAAGCCTAACATCCCCACCACAAGTCAACCGAACGAAACCACGACGGTGGAAGTTACATTTAGCCGACTGGGCACTTTTTAGAGAAATGGCCAGCTTAGATAAAATAGTTCCAGATGATCTCAGCATAGACGAACTGAATAAAGCTATCACAAACTGTATTTTAACCGCTGCACGCATAGCAATTCCTCGGTCATCTGGAGTAGTAAAGCAGAATCACAAAATTTGGTATACACATGAATGCAGAGATGCAAAAAAGAAACAAAACAAAGCTGGGAGACCTTTTTGTAGGTACCCAACGCAGGGGAATTTAATAAGCTTTAAAAAGGCAAGAGCGAAAGCCCGACATAATCGCCGTAATGCAGAATAACTTCATGGCAAGGTTACGTCTCCTCAATAAACAGCTCAATTACGTCAAAACAAATGTGGGAGATGGTAAAAAAGATAAATGGCACCTACTCCCCATTCACTGTTCCGCTTCTATCAACCCCTGGCATACAGACAAATTTAGAACAGGTAGATATTTTGGGTGAATATTTTTCTGCAGGTTCCAGTTCATCTCACTACAGAGCATCGTTTTTCAAATACAAAAACGCAGCTGAAAAACAAAGACTGCCCACAAGTGGCAGTTCAAATGAACCCTATAATAACCTACTTACAATCCAAGAAATTAATAGAGTACTGTCTGCTGGTAAGCAAACTGGACCTGGCCCAGATGAAATACATTATAAAATGCTTTTCACACGATTTTCACGATTGTCACGATTTTCACATTTCTATAAAATTATCCGGAGATTTCTCCTATACCTCGAGCTTGGCGCATGATGGCTTTAGTTGCCTATGCGCTATAAAACCCAACACAACAACAACAATGGCGGGCATTCCAGCATCTCCCCGACCAGGCCGCCATTGTGAAGGGCCCTCTCCCTCTCTGCTCAGCCTCGACCTACCAACACCCTCTAGAGATTTTGAGAAGGCCTGAGTAGTCCTCCCGTGACGTCACGAAAAGAGGCCCGTAGTCGCCGCCACTTATGGTGGAGTTTGTGGAATCGCGGTTGAGATCACCTAGCAGAAATAAGCATTCATTAAACAATCCACACTTTTTCTTCTGCTAAACGCTAGAATAAAGAGCAAGCACTTTACGAGACATTTATTTAGAGGAATTAGCCATTAACCAGCTGTGTAAAGGTTGTTTATAAATTCTAATATCAGCAACTCTGTCACGTTCTCGTCTTTCTCAGTAAACGTTTATCTTTATACAGTCGTGAGCAAAAGTGGAGAGACCCCGCCTTCAGGCGCGGAAGCAGCTGCGGGGCCGCACCGCGGCGTTCCTATCTCGCGCCGCATGTTCGCAGCGAGAGTGCCCCGAGTGACGACAGACTTCACCCTCGCTCTTGCACGGGCGCTTATCACGCTTGATAAATTCCTAGTGCGGCATTCGGCTACTCTACAGCTGACGGTCGCGACGAAGGTGAGCGCGCATCGCAAAGCGCCTAAAGTCTCTGAAGGGAAAATACGGCGAACTGCTCTGCTCCTCATTTTTCAGCGCGCCTTGACGGTTACGCGCCGGTGGGTTGCCTGTATTGGCATGCTGTTGGAAGGCATGCGCGGCTTTCACTCGACTACCGAATCCCTGTTTAGAGACGAATACATCGAGGCGTAAAATGCAAGGCACTGTGGATCCTCGCTTTGAGCACCCCCTTCAAATAAGTATTAAAAATGTTTGGAACTCACAGGCTCTTTATTGCCGCGAGAAATAAAGAATCTGAACGTAACAATCAACTAATACTTAGTGAAGTTTTCATTAACGGCAATTACACTAGCAACTCGGCGCGTCATCGAATCAAACAGTGATGTGTCGCGACGAGCGCGAAGAGTGCCAGTCTTGCTTTACGGCAGTCCACAGTTGATCATCCGTAGCCTCGCGAAGATGCGAAGAGTGCCAGTCTTGCTTTACGGCAGTCCACAGTTGATCATCCGTAGCCTCGCGAAGATCCCGGGCCGCAGTTTGCTTCTTGATCAGCCCGCACACGTTTTCGATGGGGTTCAGATCTGCATCTGCTGGTGGCCACTCAAGCGTGCGGATGTCCGCTCTTCCAGCAGTGCGCCCACGAGGCGAGCTGTGTGAACTGGGCTACGACCCTGCTGGAAAAGGAAGCTTTCGATGCGTACAAGGGGACCCAGGCCATCGTTGCTTCTGACACCCCACACAATGACAGCGCACCTCCCACTTGACAGGACGCCCGTCGTGTACTTGGACAGATATCTATAAAATAGGAGGGTGGAGAAGACGCAAAGGAAGAAAGCAAACCAGGTAGCACAGATCTATCTAGCACAATGAAAGCATTAGGACAGATTACATTTGTCTTGGATAAAGAAATTTCTTATATTTCACAGGTTCAAGATCAAGCACTGTATCATTTTTTTTTTACGAGCCGATGTGCGCTGGGTAAGGGGTAGGCTTTGAAAAAGAGAACGCGAAATAACATGTCAGAAATTTCTTTATCCAAGACAAATCTAATCTATCCTAATGGTTTCATTGTGCTAGATAGATTGTGTGCTACCTGATTTGCTTTTTTTCCTTTGCGTCTTCTCCACCATCCAATTTTATAGATATCTGTCCAAGTAAACGACGTGCGTCCTGTCAAGTGGAAGCTGCACGGTCATTGCCTGGGGTGCCATAAGCAAGGATGTCCTGGGCCCCCTTTTCCGCATCGAATGCTTCGTTCCTTCCTGCTGCTTCCTTTTCCAGCAGGGTCATAGCCCAGTTCACATAGATCGCCTCGTGGGCGCACTGCTGGAAGAGCGGACATCCGCGCACTGAAGTGGCCACCAGCAGATGCAGATCTGAACCCCATCGAAAACGTGTGTGGGCTGATCAAGAAGCAAATTGCGGCCTGGGATCTCCGCGCGGCTACAGATGATCAACTGGGGACTGCCGTAAACCAAGACTGGCAGACTCTTCGCGCTCGCCCCGACGTTGTGTCATCACTGTTCGATTCGATGCCGCGCCGAGCTGATAGTGTAATTGCCGTTAATGGCAACTGCACTAAGCATTAGTTGATTGTTAAGTTCAAATTCTTTATTTCTCACGGCAATAGAGAGCCTGTGAGTGCCAAACATTTTTAATACTTTTTTGAAAGGGGGTGCTCAAAGCGAGGATCCACAGTGCCTTGCATTTTACGCCTCGATGTATTCGTCTCTAAATAGCGATTCGGTAGTCGAGTGCAAGCCGCGCATGCCTTCCAACAGCATGCCAATACAGGCAACCCACCGGCGCGTAACCGTCAAGGCGCGCTGAAAAATGAGGAGGAGAGCAGTTCGCCGTATTTTCCCTTCAGAGACTTTAGTCGCTTTGCGATGCGCGCTCCCCTTCGTCGCGACCGTCAACTGTAGAGTAGCCGAATGCCGCACTAGGAATTTATCAAGCGTGATAAGCGCCCGCGCAAGAGCGAGGGTGAAGTTTGTCGTCACTCGGGGCACTCTCGCAGGGAGCGTGCGGCACGAGATAGCAGCGCCACGGTGCGGCCCCGCAGCTGCTCCCGCGCCCGGAGCCGTGGTCTCTCCACTTACGCTCACGACTGTACATTCCTTTAAATAAATTTACTACTGTTTTAAAACCTTTTACCTTCCTTATTTCTATACCTACAATTTTATGGAGCGCAGCTATAATGAGAAATGAAACACACTCTATTAGCTTCACAGCTGCGTAAGTTTTAATAGGGACATGTGTATTTATTATAATATTGCTCTCAAGACAAATATATACACTTCCGCCGTCCACCTAATTAAAACATAGCAAGGAGATGTCTTCGTTTGCGCATTTGGGAATTTGACTTGGGTCGACGCAGTTGTTCTCAGTGCTCACAAGTAGCTCCACCGCCGATTTTTTGCTGTTTTGCTACAGATGGAATGGAGGAATTGGTGCCCATTTTCATTATCGGCGCCTTTACAAAGTGAACTGTCATGATAAAGTCAGTTTTTACTGCAACTGCATATTTGATGTCTGGAACTTGGTCTTCAATATGTGCAGTAAATTAGTCGTTCATTTCCTCAGATAATATGCCAGAATGCATCTTGCTGGTTACATATTCTGTCAACTTTATAATCTTATCCCCTTCCTGCTCTTTTCGGAATACCTTCGCAGACTCTTCAAGCGCTTTTTTCAAAGCAGCAGACTCAAGACGCGTTCGCTTCGAGTCGAGGACATCCCTCGCGGACGGGCATTGTGGAAACTTTGTTGGGATTGTGGCTGTGCGAAAGTGGCGCAGTTGTGGTGCTCTCTGTAAGCTCGTCGATGCGGTGGCTGTCTCAGACGAGTGAAGTTCGCAAACCTAGAGGGAAGTTCATTTTTGTTTAAAAATTAGCTGTAACCTGGCAAGAGAGCTATCTCTTGAAATGCTGGATTCGCTGCTTACAACTGTAACAAAAGCTTCTTGGTTTACAGACACTCTTCTATAATGCACCGCTAAGTCTATTCTATTTTCAGAAGAGAGTATTATTTGGAGACGTTTCAAACATCTTACCTTTGCGGTGACACAACGAAATTTGCGCGTGGTACAGCCCTAATCCAGGCGTTCTGTTCTTCACCCCGGGGAGCCTTCAAAACGTGGTTTTTGGGCCCCGATTTGCAATTAATCCGGCAACTGGGCACGCAGCACTTGTTAGGCATATCCTGGCAGCAGCGTAATCCACATTCCGCTCCAATGAATGCACCAGCAGGAATAAGACGAAGACGTTGTGAGATCTCCTGTAGCCTCAGCTCTGTGTATTTCCCTAATTTTTCCTAATTTACCTAGTTTTGTTTTAGGATGACCTGTGGCTTGTTTTCAAAAACATTGTTCGTGACTGTATTCAGCGTTTTGTACCAGCGATATGCAAGAAATCGGACAATCACAATCCCTGGATTACGCGAGAAACTTTGCAATTGCTGCGCAAGCTAAAACGATTAAAGGAAAGAATAAAAAATCGAGCTCAGCCAATTTACAGGCAAAAATTTATGAAGTTTCAGAGAAATTAAAACAGTGCACTCTGAAAGGTAAATAAAAATGCTACAATAAGCAACTTCCGGCTATTATAAAAACTTCACCTGAAAAGTTTTGGCGGTCAACTGCACTAGTTTCTCGTTCTACCGATGCGTTTTAAATGGACAACATGTAAGTGACAATAACCAGGTTTCATCAGCATTTAATAACACCTTTAACAAAGTTTTCACGAAAGATGACGGGCGTCTCCCACCTTTTAGCATGTCCCTTCCTTCCATGCCTGATGTTATAATTTCTGAAGAGGGTGTTTTATATCTATTGTTAAAACTGGATATTCTGAAATCACCTGGACGAGATCATATTCCGAATGCCTTCCTTAAACAGTATGCAGAGTGGTGTTCAAAGTATTTGTGCGTCCTATTCACTCGATCATTGAAAGAAGGTGTTCTACCGCGTGATTGGAAAACTGCTAGAATTAAGCCTTTGCATAAAAGTGGAGAGAGGATGTGTATTGAAAATTATCGCCCTATATCATTAACTTCGACAACGTGCAAATTATTAGAACACATCATTCATAAGCATCTAACCAATTTCCTCGACGAGCATAATGTACTGGAAGTTGTTCAACACGGGTTCAGACGAGGGTATTCAACATGCACTCAGCTGCTCGAAACAATCCATGATTTTGCGACAGCAATCAACGAAGGAAAACGAACAGTTGTTATCTTTATAGACTTTCGAAAAGCTTTTGATAAGGTTTCGCAGAAGAAATTACTTCATAAACTCAGTTTTGTTATAAATAATAAACAGATATTAACATGGATACAATCGTACCTATCTAATCGCCGTCAGTTTGTCGAACTGCATAAAACCTGCTCCAATTACGTTCCTGTCGATTCTGGCGTCCCCCAAGGATCCGTCCTCGGCCCCATACTGTGTTTATTGTTTCTTAATGATATTGTCAAAGACCTGTCAGTACGTGTTAGTTATATGCGGACGACTGCGTGCTGTATGAAAAAATAAGTTGGACTGATGGTCAAATTAGGCTGAATAATGATTTTGCAAAATTATTTTCTTGGTGTGAGAAGTGGCAAATGTTAATTAACTTTGAAAAAACCGTATTTATGAGCATAATACTTAAAAAGAACCCTCTGCTATATTACTACACTGCTAATAATAATTTTCTTCATGAAGTTACAGAATATAAGTATCTTGGTCTATGGATCTCTGTTAACCTCTCTTAGACCAAGCATGTCGAGTATGTTTCAGCAAACGCTCTCCGAAAGCTTTTTTTGTTACGACGCTCGCTTAAGTTAGCAACCCCTGGTACACGCCTCCTTGCCTACAACACTATTATTAGACCACTCTTAGAATATGCAGTAATTATCTGGGACCATTTTACAAAGGTAAACATAAATAAACTTGAAAGAATCTAAAAGAAAGCAGTAAGGTTTATATATAACACTTACGGGCGGGCATCAGTCAGTGACCTCCTCAAAAAAAGCAGTTTACCCTCTATTCCTAACAAAAATTGCATATGTCGCTTTTAAGCGACATATGCGCCATATTTCTATCAAATAATTAATAATAATTTCAATGTTGACACTTCGAATATCCTTACTTATTCCTCGGGGTACCAAACTAGAAATCGCGATTTTCTTTCCATAACACCATTAAATTCGCGAGTTAATTGTTTTAAATATTCCTTTTTTGCATGGACCATCATTGATTGGAATAACCTCACGGATGATGTTGTCAGGCAGACATCATTACATTAATTTCAAGTGCATTTGCATTGATTGTTGTTAATTGACCTTTCCGCTATATTTTCTTGTTGAAATTCTATGTGCAATTCTGTTTTGTTTGTAATTCTGTATATTAACACAATGTTCCCACCTGCTATGATCTTGTGTACAAGATCGCAGTATTCATATATAAATAAAAAATAATATTCGAGGACGGCAGCATCTTCAAGGTGGTACTGTCCCTATGGGAAGAGTACGGCTGCTCCGGCGCCGGCAAGCCTAAAGGAACCACGCCATTCAAAGGAGGCTTGCTCGGAAGAGACGGCCATGGCTTCCGAGGCTGTGGAGCGACCAGAACATGAACACGACCACCCGTCCAACGAGACCTCATCGCTTAGTGGGGATGAGTCAACGATCGTGCACGGTGACGAGTCAGTGGCCGATATGGTTCAAGTGAGGCTCCAAGTTGGTGAGTCATCGCAAGCAACGAACGGTAGGGATCTCGGTAGTGGTTGAGTCCACAGAAAAGTGGGTTGATTTAAGAGAGAAGAATCCCATCTTACTTTTCGCGGCCATTCATCACTGCTGGGATCAGCTCCGATTGGAAGTCGGTTGACCATGCACGGGGCTCTTCAGCTGGATGTCTCGACGGAAGAGCAGGTTGACAAGCTCCTGCCGAGCTCTCAGAATTTTGGCATCACAGTTAACGTGCGGTTGCCCCATTCCTACATGAAGAACAGCTGTGTTATTAAGGGTGTACCAAAGTGGTATTCAGAACGCGACCTGCTTGATTATCTGAAACCACAAGGTGTACTGCACGTGAAACGACTTGTGCGTCGTGTGGAGTCTCCAGGAAAAGAATGGGCTGCGAAACCTACCAACTCTATCGTGTTGACATTCACTCCCAACTCAGAGCGCCTCGAAAAAATTGATATGGGATTCACAAAACACGCAGTTGCAGATTTCACTGAAGCTCCTCCACGGTGTTTTAGATGGCAACGGTTTGGGCACGTGGCCAAAGTTTGCACAAAGAATCGACGCTGCAAGCGGTGCGGAGGCGACCACGACTTTAAAACCTGCAAGGCAGATTTGGCTTGCGCCAATTGCGGTGGTGATCATCCAGCGAGTTTCGGAGGCTGCCCCTTTTGTGTGAGCGCTCTGCACCGTCGGATATCTTTTATTGCTGGTCCGAAAACCCCCGCGACTGCGACGCCTGTTCCAGGATTAGACGAGTTCCCAGTGTTGGAGTCTGATGTTGTTGCGTTGCCTAACAATGTCCCTAAGAGACCTGAATCCAGCAAGACGCCAAAGCCACGTGCGCGTGAGTCGGCGGTTCGATCTCCAGCTAGAAAGTGTCCATGTTCCTGAGCGGCCGGATCACAGCCAGACTCCACGTCAAGGGGGACCCTCATATGCGCAAGTGACAAAAAAAACCAGCTACTGCGGCCAAGAGTGTGTCCCTGTCGGCATCTATTGTCGATGTAGTAAGTGAGTGCGTTGCGCAAAATAAGGAGCTCAAAAATCAAGGTATGTCTGACCTTCTTAGTGTTTTGTTTGGGGCCCTGCGTTCACATGTTCCAGCGATGACGCCTGGTAACCTGAAGAACTTTTTACAGCTGGTGCTCTCTTTTGAGTCCCTAATTACAACCTTCGCAGCAAACTTCCTTGCGAACTAAAATGGATGGTGTTAAACCTCGTGGATCTCATATGCACCGAAAAGTGCCGTTTATATTGCAGTGGAACTGCGCTGGGATTTTAAGTCGGTTAGCTGAACTAAAACTATTCTTGAAAGAGACTTGTGTTCCAGTATTGGCCTTGTCAGAAGCTGGCCTGCCAAGCGGGATACGTTTGACTGGATATGTCGCCCATAAAAACTGCAGCATAAAGTCATTTCCTGCAGGAAGTGCTGCACTTTACATAAGAAGGGAAATTCCACATGTTTTTCTTAGCGTTGCACGATCTTTGCACGGATGACATTGAAGTAGTGGCTGTGAGTATACACCTCGGCTCTCGAACCCTTTCTATTGCATCTGTGCACGTGTCTCAGCGGAAGAAGGTAGCATTGGATTTGTTTCTACAGCAGCTCTGCGACCGCTGCCCAGCTCCTAGAATCATCTGCGGTGATTTCAACGCCCATCATGCCATCTGGGGTGACAGGAACACGGATTCGCGTGGACGCAAGCTCGTAGAGGTCATTGACAGTTTGGACCTGTGTGTTGCCGGCACACATATCCATTTACAGGAGGCGTCTGGCTGTGCGGGCCTGCAGGCCTAGTCCACTGCAGTGCAGAAGGTGCGGAGGATTGGGCCACACCACCGGGGCCTGCCGGGCTCCACACCGCTGCAACCGCTGCGGGGGCCCCCACGAGCAGGGCGCCTGTCCACACCGCAAGCCGCGCTGCATTAACTGCGGCGGGCAACATGCGGCCACGGACCCCGTGTGCCCTCACTGGCAGCGCGAGAGACATATGTGGCTACCGTGCTCGCCACGTCGCAGGCGCCTCTGTTTCGGCGCGCTGTCCGGGCCATGGTCACCGCGGAAACGGCGCCCCAGGCCACCCCGCAGCACCGCACTACACCGCCTGGCGCTCTTTCGTATGCGCTGGTGGTGACCGGTGGACGGAGCCAGCGCAGCCAGCAGCTTCCACAGCGGGACCGGCAGAGACCGGGCCCGCGCACATCTCGCCGGGCACCACCCGCACCTGCTGCCAAAATCCCAGGCCAGCCTCCGGATAGACGGGGCTGGGAGATTCAGATGCTGAAGCTCGCCCTGCGGGCGCTCAGCTCCCTGCTTCCGGAGGGATCAGAAGCAAGCCGGGCCTGCATAGAAGCTGCAGACTCTCCTCGACTGGATGCTAAACAACATGGCTAGTCGCCGGGCTCCACCACCGATCCTTACAACCCTGCAGTGGAACTTTCGATCTCTTGCAGCGCGGTACTCCGAGCTCCGCGTGCGAATCGCCGAAAGCACGCCGGAGGTTATCGCGCTGCAGGAGAAATATGTGCGGGTCCACGATGGGGAGCCCCAACGGCGGCTACCCGGCTATGTTCGTTACCATTCAGCAACCACATGTGAGGAGATGTCCTGTGGTGCAGTGCCCCGTGTGGACCGCTCCCATCGGCCTGGGAAATCGCGGTGTGCAGTGTATGTGCGGTAGGATGTGCAACATACTCTCGTCGGCTCGGCGACGGCGACAACCGATGCCCAGGAGTGTGTGGTGGTGATAGTGCGCGTCGGTGGTGTTGACACGTCGGTGGCCTGTGTTTATGTGCGCCCAGCTGTCGCGTGGAACGCGGTGTGTTTTCGTGCAGTGAGTTCGTGTTGTTTCCCGCGCCAAATCATCTGCAGTTACTTCAACGCTCACCACAGTGCGTGGGGCAGTGCGCGCCACTCAGCGCGAGGAGACGACCTGCACGACACAGCAATGCAGCTGGGACTCACACCAATGAACACCGGCGAGCCCACCTTTCGACGACGCGGAACACCCGGCTCCTGCATCGACGTTACCTTCGCATCCAGGGGCATCGAGGCGATATGGCACCGATCACCATCTCTCTGGGGCTCGGACCACTACTCCATCCTGATTAAACCCAACGCGGCGGAGGCGCGCGCCACACGGACATACTCCATTGTCGACTGGAGTGCGTTAAGGCAGGCTGTAGACGAGGCGGCCGCCTCAGGCGCCCCATTTTTCACGAGTCCGGTACGGAGCGCCCTCGCAGCCACCCGAAGAGCAGAGGTGAGGGCGAGGCAGCCCACACCTGACAACAAACTGCTCGAGCTGCGCGAAAAAAGGGATCACGCAGAGCGAAGAGCGCGACGGACCGACAGGGCCGCCGACTGGACGATCTACAACCGCCTGGACGCGGCAGCGCGCCGCCACGCCAACAAACTATACCGTCGGCAGTGGGCTTCATTATGCCAGAGGATGGAGGAAGACGCCAGCTCGCGGAGGCTGTTTGACACCTTGCGGCACATCACGGAAGCCCAGGCAAACCCGCAACCGCTTGCTGCCCTGGCAATATGCAGCGGGCTCAGCGACGAAGAGCTCACTGAGCGGTTTGCCGACCGGTTTGTCCCGCCCAGCCCCGCAGGTGCAGCTATCATAGCTGCACCCGAGAGCCCCAGAAGCGGTGCCGCTCCCTCTCTCGTCACCTCGGAAGGTCCATGCGACGCTCCTTTCACAGCGACGGAACTGAACAACGTGCTGCAGCGCTGCAGCCGCCGATCGGCGCCCGGACCAGACGGGGTGACCTACCAGATGCTGCGAAACCTGAATGCGGAGCAGTGACAGGTCCTCCTGCAGCAGATCAACCTGGTGTGGGAACGCGGGGAGCTACCGGAGGACTGGCGCACCGCGGTCGTCGGTCCTGTCCGAAAGCCAGGGCGCCCACCTACGGAGCTGAGCGGATACCGACCAGTGGCACTAACATCGGCGGCGGGCAAGCTCATGGAGCATATGGCGTTACAGCGTTTGAACGAGCGAGCCGCGGATGCTGATTTGTTTGACGGGCGGTAGACAGGTTTTCGTGGGATGCGGTGCACGGCAGATTCAATTTCGGACGTTGTCACGGCGCTGGAGCACGCCAGGGCGGCAAGACAGGTCGCGCTGCTGGTGCTGCTGGACGTCTCGAGCGCTTTTGACAACGTCCACCGCGCACCATTTCTCGCGGTGCTCGAGGAAGCCGGTGTGAGCGGGTGACTGTTGCAATATGCTTGCGGCTTCCTGTTTCAATATGTACGCGGCTACCATGCGCGTACGAGTAGGGGGCAAGTTCCCCGAGCCTCGTCCGGTGGAACTGGGCGTGCCACAGGGCTCTGTTTTATCCCCGTTTTTGTTTAACGTGGCCATGTCGGTGGTGCCGGCCTGCCTCCCCAGGAACGGCCGACACCATGTGTACATGTCCATATACGAAGAGGACATTCCTCTGTGGTGCCGGGGGCCACCGGGCGAGGCGCTGCGCGTGCGGGAGTGCCTTCAGGGAGTGCTGACAGCAAATGACGCCTGCTTGCACGGCCTAGGTCTGTCGCTGAGCGCGGACAAATCGGTAGCGATGCCTTGCGTTTCGCGCTCGCGCGCGCGCGCCTTGCGCCACTGTCACTGGACGGGACTCCGATTCTTTGGCGTAAATCGGTGCGGTACCTTGGCCTGGACATCGACTGGCGCCTTTCCTTCCGCCCCGAGGAGAGCAAGGCCTGTTTGCAGATGAACAGGATCACCGCTCGAGCCCAGGGCATATCCCAGCAAGCCGCTTTGCGACTGTACAACGCCGCAGCATTGGTGGCGGCACTCTACGCGTTGCCGCTCGTCTCGGTGCGCAAGCCGTGCTGGAGGAAACTGGAGCTGCAGCACCGCAAGTCCCTGCGCGTGTGCCTCGGCCTGCCAAAGAACTCCCAGCGCGCCGGCTGCAACACTGGCCGAGGCAGGAGCGTGGCCCCTCCAGCTCCAAGCAGTGCGCAGGGCACTGCATCACATCGACCAGCTCCATCGCGCACCGGACGGCGGCTCGCTCCTGCAGCGGATGCGCACGCACCCAATCTCACAAATGGGTGCTGCGCTGCAGGAATACGAACGCCTCACAGAAGCCGCCCCCTCCTACGGCCCCTGCCCGCCCTTGCCTGCTGCCTCGGAGATACAGCGAGAAATCGTCGGCATCGCGGGAAAGCGTAGCACACCCCTGTGCGCTGTGCAGCAGCTGACCAGAGCCGTCATACACGAGGAGCTTCAGGACCATCTCGTCGTGCACACCGACGGCTCAGTGGTCCGCGACAGCCGCTCCCTCGCTGCGGCGGCTACCATACCGGCCCTGCGGCTGCACAGCCAGACATACACCACCTTCCTGGGCTCCTCCACCACGGCGGAGCTGATGGGGATCCGGCTGAGATAGGACCTGCTGCTCCCCATCGTCCCTCCGCCACCCAGGAGTGCTCTCCTATGCGACTCCCGCGCCGCCCTCACCCGCCTGGAGTGCAACGGCCGTGGTACCCCAATAGTGCGCGACATTCGCGCAAGCGTCGTGTGCTTATATACCGCAGCAAGGATGCGCTGTGCGCTTACAGTGGGTGCCCGGCCACTGACGCATCACCGGCAACGAGGAGGCCGACGAACTCGCGACCGCCGCACACCAGCTACCGCCACGTGATCTCCTCCTTGCGCTAGAGGACGTGCGTGCGGTAATTCACGAACATCTCCGACGGCAGCACCCCGACCCACGCATCGCCGGAGGTGAGCGCCTCGGCAGCCTGCCGCGCTCTTTCGCGGTCGCAACGCGCAATGTTCCTCCGCGCGCGCATCGGCTGCGTGTGGCCCGGGGACCGACGGGCGCGTCACGGAATAGCGATGAGTGATGTGTGTGATGGATGCGGTGCAGTGGAGACACTGGAGCACTTCTTCCTTCGCTGTACCGCGTTCGCTGATGCCCGCCGTGATATGCTCGCGGCCTACAGAGCGCTGGGCTTACTCCCAGACTCGCTCAAGACACCATTGTGGCCGCAGGGCAGTGCGCGCACCCGTGAGCGAACTATGGTGAGCCTCTGTGCCATTTCTCGAACAGACGGGCTTGACGTCCCGTCTGTTCTACGCCAGGTAGTGATGTGCTGTGACCGTTCGCTACCCGTGCACTACCTCGGATGCTTAACAGCTGGGCGCCCCACCCCAGCTGTTCTGTGGAAAGTGTTATGCGCGTGTGTTATTATTTTTATTTTATTTTTTTCATTGTCTCTACACGCGCAGTGTATATACGACCACTCCCTATGTCCTTTCTTGCTGTCCCCTCACCCCTTTCCTTTCTCTTCTTCATACTGCCTTCTATCCTTTATTTTTGCTGCCCCAGCTCGGGTGCCGCCGACACAGTGATGGCAGATGCCGGGGTGAGCAAAAATCTTTTAACTTTCTGGGGGTGAGGGTGCCCTGACAGGCGAGCAGCCTGCCTTTCGCTTCTCTTGCATTTCCGCTATTAATTCGCTTATTTGTTTCTTAAGCTATCTGTTTTCCTCTCGGGTCTGCTCTTGTTCCTTCCTGATGTTATTAATTAATAACTGAAGTGATTCCCAAGAGAAAAAGAAAAGCTAAAAACACTTTTATAGCAAATTTGTACAGCCCACCTAAAAATAAAGAAGACTTCATTAAGCTTTTTGCGGAAGCAAAGAAGCTTGCAGAGCAGAATACCCTAATAATAGCAGGGGATTTTAATGCGAAAAGCCCACAATGGGGCAGTAGGATAGAAGATAAAAAGGGGCGCGGCATCTGCACAGCAGCGGAAAACATAGGCTGCGAGTTACTCACAGATGAAAGTCAGCCTACTAGACAGGGTAATAGCGTAAGCGTGGACACATGTCCCGACCTAGCCTTTGTCAGGGGAGCTAAGCAAGTCGAATGGGAGAACCTGCAAGAAAATCTCGGCAGCGACCACTACATCATTAGGGTCAGTACAGAGGCAGACAGCATCAAAAGGAAGATCGGCAAGGCAAACCTAACTGACTGGGATGCCTTCCGCACCCACTGCAAACAACTTAAGGACGACATAACTTCGGCAGAAGATTGGAGCCAACAGCTTAGACAAATCAGGGATCTCTACATTAAAGAAGTCGATCGAACAGAACAAGCACCAGAAGTGGACAAGCGACTCCTCAGGCTCTGGGAGGCAAGACGAGGCCTGACCAAACGGTGGAAGCGCCAAAAGCTAAACAGAAAGCTAAAGAAGATTGCCGGAATCACCAGGCAAGCAGAGGAATATGCAACGCAGCTGGCAAGACAAGGGTGGCAGCAGTTTAGTACCTCGCTGAATGACACCCTCAGCACGAATAGAACGTGGCAGATCCTCAGAACACTCATGGATCCGAGTAAAAGCAAGGCGGAAAGCAGCAAATCCATCCAAAGGCTAATTCATCAGTACGATGGTACAGAAGAACAGCTGCTCCAGGCAGTACGAGAGAAATGCTACGGGAAGGACCAGGTAGACGGCTACCAAGGCGACTACTAGGGCGAAGAAAACCCAACCACAGACAGACCCATCACTGGAGAAGAGGTCGCCGAGGCCATTAGGGCAACAACGAAAAATACGGCAGCAGGGGCGGACAAGATTCATAACTCGTTAGTCCGAAATTTAAGCGACGAAGCAATCACCCAACTCACCCTATACCTAAACAAACAATGGGAAGAAGGGACGGTCCCAGCGGAGTGGAAACACGCCGTAGTCGTCATGATCCCCAAGCCCGGCAAGAAACTCCAAATTGAAAACCTCAGACCGATCTCGCTAACATCATGCCTAGGCAAGCTGTACGAGAGAATAGTTACCCGACGAATACAAACACATCTAGAAGACGGAGAATGGTACCCCAACACCATGTTCGGATTCAGGGCAAATTTATCAAACCAAGACATCTTGCTACAACTAAAAGAAGAGGTACTCGAAACAATGCCAAAGAACGGGGAGAACGTTGTCATGGCCATCGATATTAAAGGGGCCTTTGACAACGTATCCCATGCTGCCATTATAGAAGGACTTAACAACACCAACTGCGGGAAGAAGGTCCATGACTACGTTAGAAGCTTCCTCACGGACAGAACAGCGACGGTAGGCCTAGGAGACCTGCGGAGTGACACCTTTCAAACGCCATGCAAGGGCACTCCGCAAGGCTCAGTAATCTCGCCAATACTCTTTAACATAGCGATGGTCAACCTCGCCAAGAAACTCAGCCAAGTTCAGGGGATTAGTCATGCAATGTACGCAGACGATATCACCATCTGGACCACCCACGGCTCACTGGGGGAGAAGCAGGAGGCGCTACAAGAGGCTGCCACCTGCATTGAAAAATACACAAAACAAAGAGGACTTAAATTCTCCACGGAAAAATCTGAGCTCCTCAGAGTGGGTAGGCACCCTACGGATGCTCCACTCGAAATAAAACTAGAGGGCCAGAACATCCCGGAACAAAAGATGATCAGAATCCTCGGCATGTGGCTGCAAGGAAGCCGGAAGTGCAGTCATACACTCAGCCTGCTAGACAAAGCGGCAGGACAAGTAGGCCGGATGATCAGCAGAGTAGCGCACAAGAGGTATGGCATGAAGGAGGAGGACACACTCAGGCTAGTCAACAGCCCAGTGGTCAGCCGGGTAACATATTCATTACCGTACCATGTGACTATCGAAGCGGAGAAGGAGCAAGCGGAAACAATACTCCGGAAGGCATACAAAACAGCTCTTCATCTCCCAAGAAATACATCCAACGACAAGCTCATGCAACTCGGAATCAGCAACACCTTCGAATAATTAAGAGAATGCCAGCTCAAGACACAAATACGAAGACTTAGCAACACAACGACTGGATGGGCGCTCCTGACAAAGCTAGGTCGGGAAATAGAAAAGCCACAAAATAGCAGGGCCGCAATACCAGACCCGCTAAGAAAGAAGCTATACCTATCCCCCGAAACATGGATCCGAACCTCCATGCTAGCAGGAGACAGGTTAGGGCAGAATTTTATGAGAGGAACATGGGGCATCGGGACAACACAGTCTACACTGATGCCTCCCTATACCCCCAAACACACAAAAATAGCGCGGTAGCAGTAGTTGTAAATTACCACGGAGAACACATCACAAGCCTCACAGCCGAAGTGTCTAACATAACACAGGCAGAGGAGATTGCTGTCACCCTGGCAGCGAATGAAGGATATAGGACAGGGAGATCCGTTAACACCTTAACGGATTCACAAGAGGCGTGCCGGAACTATACTAGAGGCAGAATTAGCAGCACGGCACTCAAGATCCTCAGTAGAGCTCTGCTCCCTGAGGGACGACCAATACACAACATAATCTGGATACCGAGTCACGCAGGAATCAGGGGCAACCAACGGGCAGACAACCTAGCTCGAGGACCTACCAGCCGAGCAGGAACGTCATTAACCCCGGAGAGGCCCCAGATTAATTGCGGGGACAGCTATTCGGAATTATTAAACCTATATAAGGGGCTAAGATTCCAATACCCCCCACCACATAAAGCATTATCCAAGGAGGAGGCCACAGGATGGCGAAGGCTGCAAACAGGCTCCTTCCCAAACTTATACATATTAAACAAGATGTTCCCCACACAGTATAGCGCCAACTGTCCGTGGTGTGGAGCAAAACCAACACTATATCATGTCACATGGGTGTGCGGAAGAAATCAAGCATTCCACAAACACAAAACACCAAGTGGGGAGCAATGGGAGAGCCGGGTCACAAGCTGCGAGCTAGGGGTCCAAAGGGCCCTCATAGCACACGCAAGCGACGTGGCCCGACTCAGTGGAGCCCTGGACTAAGGGCCCACCCACGGCCAAGGACGACCCAAGCTTCATGACGAAGACTTCGTCCTCTACCGCTAATACTTCCTAAAGGAACCAATAAAGTTTTTCATTCATTCATTAACTTCCTTTTTATTATATTTTTGTCAATAAACACTTACTGCTACTAGTACGCGAGCAAAAGCAGAGTTCGAGAGTAGGCACAAAACAACCACGTGACTTCTGCTAACAAAAAAAAATTTCATTTCCTCCTTGTCATCGTTTTTCTATTCGCACATGCGCAGAACACAAAATCGCGCGTCGGCGAATATCAGGTCTAACAGCGCCATGAACTGCGCGCATGGAGGAAGGAAAACCTAGGAGAGGCCCTTTTCCTACAACGTGGGAGATAAGTGCGAAGGAAGTCATGTGGTTTTTCTCACTCGGGAAGCCATCTTGTGCGGGCAGCTTAGCAACGGCGTCGCATTGCTGTTTACAAACCGGGCGGTAGCAGCCGGCCGCGGCGTAGGCTTACTTTCTTTAACTGCTCGAGTTTATGTTTTTGGTGGTGCTCACGGGCTGACGTTGACGGCGTTCAACCATATCTTAGTGCAAAGTTCTTGTCGCGCGCCCGGATTTTAACGCTTTCGGCGACAACTATTCAACGACAACGTCAACTGCAGCGCTGCTCGGAGCCGTCGGGAGACCGCCGCTGTTCGCATTCGTGCTGTTTGTGCACCAGTGATTCGAAACGGTGTGCACTATAGAGCGGTCGTCGGCGTATTGTGCGAAAGTTTCGTGTCTTGTGCGTGCCGTGTGCTATTCGCGTTCCCGTTTCGATCAGCACTGAAACCTCGTTGCTAGTTATGCGTGTCCTTGCAACGCTCCAGGGATTGCAACTGGTGGTTGTTTTAATACAAATGGTACTTTTGTTTTTCGACGATTGCGCTTGTGTGAGTGGCGAGGTTCATGACATGGGCGGGGAGCGATATTGTAAAGGAAGCAGCTGCACTCGCTTTGTTCTTAGTATATAGAAACTTTGTTGCATGTCCGTTCGAAGTATCGTGCGAGCTATTTGCCTTTGGAACGTGCCGGGCTCATGTGTATTCGTTCATATCGAGATCAAGTCTGTATTTTTGGTCGCGCGCTGTTTTTAGATCCGTTGCCTGTAGCAGGTTCAGCAATTGCTTTGTTGAGGTCATGGGTAAGAAATGCGAAAAAGGCGAATAATTTTCGCACTTCATGACAACGAAAATGTTTCAACGTCCCATATTGTTTCGTTTGCCACCCTTCGCGTATTAATAGTATGAACGTTATTGCTCTGAGCTTTAGCTGTGTAATTAAGCTCGAACTGCATTTGGACGCCTTTTTTCACATGTGTTTATTTGGGTTATGTCCTATGATAGTGTCATTTGTGGTAAAAAGCACTCAGTGAAATGAGAATGCACATGTGCATTCAATTTCAGTGATGCCTGTGGTTATGCTGAAGAAAAAATTTGATGTGTTCAATAAATTGACTTCCATTTTCAGTAAGGCGGATCACAAGTAAAGTGTGCTACTCTGCATACAAGCTAGTATTTCAACAATTAACTAGAGAAAATTTATGTGTACAGCTGCAGCTGTCCACGTTAAACGAGAAGCACAGCATTGAAATAATGCACAACTTTGTGAAACCTATACTGAAGCCACGGGGTACTCGTAAACTTCTAGAAGCAGTCTGAAAAGGTACATTCATGTATATTAATTATCATGCACTAAACTAGATCTGTGGATGTAAAACCTGCCACGTTGCAATGCTGGAAGGGTGGATTTATGGATAATTCTTAAAAGGGGGAGGAGAGGTCTCATTTGAAACGTGTAGCTATTTCTTGATATTTTTTTGTTGAGAAATAGGGGTTCGGCACGGTTTTCCTATGAAAAATTTCAGGCTTTGGGATGGGGATGACATCCCCCCCACCATAATTCCTCCCCAGGCCTTGCTACTATGGGCACTGTCGGCCCTCTCTGTTTCTGTCACCTCTATGAGCGGCTCTTGTAAATCAAACATCATGTTTGGCACGGTCATCATTATGAATATGTTATGATGCTAAGTTTTGCATTCAGGGTCAAGAGCTCAGACTTCTTAGTATATTTTCCCATCCTCGCTGCAGTAGAAAAGCATTTCCGGCATGGCCAGCCACACGAAAACTTGTTATGAAGATAAATACAGTGTTCAAGACGAAAAAACAAAATACTGCAGGATTCTTTTTGTCCTCACTGCTGCAGCAGAAGACATTGTTGACATAGCCAGCTGCCAAAACATATGCAATATAGAGATTGCAATATTCATCAACAAGAGCAGCATTAAAAGGCAGGTTGAACACTAAGCTGCGGTGCGACCATGCATGGAAGCATTGTTCACGATTTAGCCAAAAGCAGGCACGTGCACACTTATTTAGCGTAAATCTGAGAGGGTTGTGCTATCAGCCAGAGAGCGTGATTGAAGTGTGGCCAGTATACGAACCACTTTATGCGAGCACAGTATGAAAGCAACCCGGCATCAAAAACCTTGCTCAGGGATCTCAGGCATGAAGCCCTAAATTCATTCCAGCAAAGAAAGATTTTTTTACAACCTCATGAGCACGTTTGACAGCTGTCCAATCGAAAATCATGACGCTCTCATGCACAAAGTGTTGCAGAAGGCCATTTAAATATAATCCTCGTGCAAGCAAGCTGGACACAGAAAGCTTCCAGGGTAGCCATGTACTAAAACGTTTCAGGAAGTTTAAATGTAAAGGCAGTACTTTACATTGCATTAAGGTGGGATAGTTCTTCCAGAAGTATAAAATATAGAGCGCGATCCAAGGAACACAGCAGAAAAAAAAAGAAATGGAAGATGATACAAGGCACAGAGTAACAAGTTCTATTTCAGTGGTACCATGTCTAACAGTTTATATAAAAAAAGAGAACACAAACTAACATGCTCTTCAAAGAATATATATATGCAAGATTTGGTTTGGTTCTCTTCTGCTATATTTTGGCAGCAGCTGTGCACTTATATACAATTTCACTGAACTAAATTTCTTTTGTCCTTCACCTTATTTGGTGAAATTAGCCTTCTGGCCCTGCTATTAACACGCACTAGGCTAGGATGAACCGGATGTAAGTATACCAGTATATTTCGCCAAGTGCAGCCTGGAAGGAACCCAGGAACATATCTCCGTACTCGCAAAACGACGCAGGCGAAAGCGGCGAAAGAGACTACGTACCATGGTTGGCCACCGCAATAAGTGAAAGTTCCTTCCCGCGCTTACCGCAGTTGCGATGAGTGCTTTCGCCGAATGCTATTTGATTATGACCATGCAAGCCGGACTGTTTCGTTCGAACGAGAGAGCTGGGACGGCGCGGAGACGACGCGGCAAAGAGCAATAACTGGAAGGAGCTGGATGTCCAGCACGATCATTTCCGACGTCTCCCGTACATGAACAACGGCCAGAAACCAAGCACCACTCACGCTGGAGTCTCTTTAGGCCGGCTTCTTCTCGTGGTTTGAAACGCGCGCGGAGAAACGTAAACAAGAGTGCGCCCTGACAATATGGCGCCGAGTTCGTTTCCGGCTTCAAAAAATGTCACGTGATGGCCTCTGCTTAAATTTTCCGTCCTCCATGACTGCGTGCATGGTTCTGACTGCGGGCTTTGCTAGCGCTTCGACTTCGCCATTGCAAGCCATGGCCAAGCTGCGCTGCAGCTAGTGGTAATAACGTTCATGCAACGGAAAGAAAAAAAAACTTAATATGTCAAACCGTTCAGGTTATCAGCTAAAAAAGATACCGTAAAAGTAAATACACCTTATATGTTTTTGCCGACATCAGCGACGTGAGCATGAACGCGAACGGCTCTATGAATTTCCCCTGCTGCTCTGTAAATTGCAAATGGCATGGCTGCGCGCGTAACTTGTAGACATGCTTGCAGGGGTGAATTGTGTAGTCGGTGCGAACAGTTGGAAGTTTAATCGACTGAAATTGCTCAAGGAAAGGCAGCGGCACTGCATTTTTCTTGTTTCTGTGCTTTGCGATTGACTTTGGCGGCAGCCACTCGGAAACGTCTCCTGTTTGGCGAATTTGTGAGAAGGTGAGCCTTTTGTTCTCAAATTTTGAAAGCGGTTTTATATTTGTATTGTAATCCTGCGTCGCGCCGCATGCTATGTTCACGATAACATCAGTGCAACGTGCATGCGCTTTCTCCATCTGAAGTAACATTGGTCGATCAGCGTAAACTTTTGGATTCAATTACGCACAAATTGTCCATGTTGGTACTGCGTATAGAATGTGTATTGAGATTATTCTGCGCACGAGATGGTCTTCTGATAATTTGTTTACTACCAGATATAGTCTAGAGATTTGAAACCATTTGTCTCACTGAAACAACGTTGGAAAACTGTTTTGTGTTCATGCATCTGCTGTCCTTAAACTGAACTTTTCGGCAATCGTTCGCATGGTTCCTTTGGATCTAGACAATTGGCTGCTGTTGCTGGGGCGCCTGATAGCAAAGCCCCTGGGGACGCCCAGTGGGTCAGTTGTTTGTCCAAGTGCTGAGTACTAAATGGAACCATTCCTGATTTTTCCAGTCCATTAACCTCATATTCCTTGCAAAAATTACAGTATGTAATCAGGCAATAAAAAAATTGGTAACTTCTGTATATTTCAGAACAGTTCATAGAAATGCACATGAAGCATCAGTATTTTCACGGTAGACTTTCTAAGACCAGGATTAATTTCTTCTAGGACAGTGGCAAGCAGTAGGTCAACTGTACACAAATTTATTTTCCTCTGGTGCAAAGTAAAGAGTGAAAACATCATAAGACAACTCTCTAGTCTTTTTCATTCTCACTGCATTTGGCCAAAGCATAATAGGAAATGCTGTATTTCTTATACCCTAGTTTGTTTTACTTTGAGCAGTAGATATTGACAATGAACAGCAAGGCAACTCCACTCGCTGACAATTTTGCCAGTCAGCAGCGCACACTTCCACGTAATGATGTTCAAAGATTGCTACTGGATATATTATTTCAGGCGTCACGCTGCTACCGTGGCCGCGGCCAGTCAGCAGCGTCGCTCCGGCGGTGCAGGAAGCTCCGCTCCCCGGTGAAGCTGACGTTTGAGCGCGCAAAAAAAAGTGAGGCGAGGAGAGGAAAATGCGCAAAGATGCCGAATTTCAAATTTTGCCCACAGTTAACTCAGTTTCTAGAGAACGCACTAAAATTCTTGGCGGAGGATAATAGTGAAGCAGCGTTCTTTAAAACCCCAGGGATGCGGCATCTTTCTGAGAGCCCCTTTAAAACACCAAAAGTTTTGGAGTTTACAGCTCGTATTTATTCGATAGGTTACACCCATGTCAATGCATCGACTTTATCTGCGTTGGATTTGTTTTTATTAAATATGAAACATTTGTTTCTAGCGCTGGCATTATAACATCTGATATTAGTTATCGCTGTCGAAATTTCTTTTGTGACCCAATAATGAAAGTTTGAAATAGCTTTGAGGGAAGATAACTATCCGGCATATGACTGATAATTCCCTTAGGACCTTTCAACAAGACTTTTCCCAGCAAAGGTAGTCCTCTGTTTATAGCAATCGAACGGAAATGATACTTACGATTTATTGAAATTACAGCGCGAACATTTAATCCATGAACAATGAAAGAGAACTGCGAGTACCTGACAATAGTTTAAAAGTTATGAAGCGGAAATATGCTCTTTTTCAAACTTTTCACCAAACGCGAAGCCCAGATGCGCTAAAAATTTCGAAACCACTTGAAACAAATTAAATACTGAATTCTGAGGAGCGAAGGTTGCTTACTGTGAGAAACCATTCGCAAAAATCTATAGACAGCAACCGGCGGCTGCATGGAGGGTAATAAATGGTACTCTAGGAAGACGAAATTGTCGTATTCTCTCAGGAAGTAATTCATAGAATCCAATTAATTACAGGTCGAGCTGTTGCTGATATTTTTTTAAAATAATCTCAGTGGACCTTCACCACATACTAGCAGAAGCCTAGTTAACAAAGATTCAGGGTGCTGTTACGCTTAAAGTTTATTTCTCAAGCCCACAGATGAAGCAGAGGTTTACGGAATATATATGATCCTGAAAATAATAGCGCTACTTTTGATACCAGTAACATTCAAATGAAACCCGTTACATGTGTTTAAAAGTGCACAGCGCCTCCACTCACGTATATTTTGGAGTTCTCTGTCGAATCCGGTGAGTTCCCCAGAGCAGTGAAACTGTCCAGGGTGCCAGCTCTTTATAAAAGCAGTGATAGAAACTTAGCAAAAATTACCGTTAAATATCTGTAACACCCATAATCGCTAAAAATTTACAAAATATGCCGTGCTGCCGTTTTAACCAACTCTTTGAACAAATTCATCTCATTTCTGATTACACAGCTCGGCTTCAAGAAAGGGCGTTCCACTGAGTTTCACCCCTGACTTGTCATTCTTATACTAGAGTCCCACTACTATACCATTTGTATGTAGGTGCGACGTGGATGTAGCTAGCTCGCCTAGTAAAGGGTTAACCCACGCCTTCATCGCCGAAGCTCTGAAGCTTGGGTCAAGTCATGCCCAGTTTTGAAAGCTACACTGCCGTGTGAACGGTCTAAAAGCATCCATAGCTTACACGTTTTTGTATTGGACGTGAAAGATGTCAGCTATAGGTCTTTGCACGGCGACGATTGTTATTCAGTAATGATTTGAGAATTTAAGTGAGACAAGACCGCCTATCAAAAAATGGAATAACACGACCTTTCGGGACCTACTAGATTCCTTAATCAGGTGCGACTGCAAGTGAGTTACAACTTGCTCTTTTTTTTAAGCCCTTTAGAGTAAGCCGCCGGCTCACTGACCGCAGACTGTGGACATAAGAAGGAGGAAAAGGTTCCGAGGACGCGGTTAACATTCCTTCGCGCCTGCTTATGTGCCATGACTCTAATAAGAGGCTCGGTGTCCGGCACAATTGCTCCGCCGAAGTCAATCTTGTGGTCACATTCCTCGCAGAGTTCGGCCACCCTGCTTCGATCCCTGTTCATGAGCAAGGATGTGACCACAAGATTGATATCGAGGAAACCATTGTGCTGGACACCGAGTCGCCCCCGCGCAGGAAGCTCTTACTTGAGTCGTGGCACCTTCAGCAGACACGAGAAAATGTTAATCGCCCACTCGGAACCCTTCCCCCCTCTTATAATCACGGCCTGCGGTCAGTGACGTGGTGGCTGCCTGTACGAGGGTGGCACACGGCAAAAGGTAAGCGTGCACACGGTTATGGTACCTGTACAGCGTCGATTCACGATCTTTTCTAACCATACTCGTGTGCGCTGAGAGCAGAGGACGAGCGGCGGAGAAGCACGTTTAAAGCGCCCGCCTTATTGGATGTGGAGGCCGCCGCCTTCTATAGCGCTGCAAGGAACTTAGGAAACGGGTTAGAGGTTCCGAGACTTCGGGTTATTTATTTCTTGGTTCGCGTTCTTGTCCGACTAAAATGATATTAAAAAAAATTTCACAACCGTTTTACGTGTCTAAAGTTGCATGCCCCCAAGGCTGCTCCAAATACCAGAAGCAGGATTGTTCACATAAGTACATCAAAAACCAAGCAGGGTTCCAGTCGCCTACTTGTGAAGTAGATGTCACTGTGCTTCGAAAAGACACACGCGTCTTACCGAGGTCACCCAGGATTGCACGTGTGCTTTTAGCCAGAACTGTTTCGCTGCGTTCTCTTATTTTAAACCACGGCTAAACAAGCAGTTCGTTTAACCTGTGTCCACCAACGTAAAAAAAGCAACTGAGCCTTTGGCAGTTCAATCTGCTCTTAGCTCCATAACGTCATGAAAACCAGGACAGAAACGCACTGCGCTCACAGCCTCGGAAGTCGCAATGATGTTTCCGGGAACGACGAACATGAGAAAAAAGAAGAAACAAATGCAGCGTCATTGTATGAGTCACGCATTGACGAAGCGCAAAACACAGCAGTCTGAAGTTCCCCTAAGTGGCCATGCACACTGAAGTTTTCGAAAACACGCGCATCTATTGCGGGGCGAAGAAAATATTTAGCGGAAGTGGCGCGGCGGGCAGTCTTCCTTCGAAAAATTATTGCGACGCCTCTGAACAGGATCATCCTGCAAGGTTCAGGAAATGATGCGAATTAACTGAGAACACAAAAGCTGTCAGCGCGACAAAATATAATTTGTTATCAAACTCAACGCCTCAATATCGCTGAACTGAGGTCTCAATAACAGGCACAGTATGTGATAAACAGTCTTGGTACACTTAGTGCGCGTAAATGGCAGCCATTTCACAGATGGCAGCAAAGGCGACAACTTCGAAATGTCATACTATTTAGGAAACGTAAAGCAATTTTGGGCCTTGAGCGTTTTCTAATAGTCTACCATTTTTGCAAAAGCTCCATTAAGCAAGGAAGTCCTCTTATGTTGCTCGCACTGCTTGAAACGAAGCGGCAGGTTTATGAACCGAGTATGGCTAGTTGGTCACTCGACATCTGAGGCAACGTACCTAGTGCAAAAAGACGCGGAGACGAAGCAGGAGGAATGTATACTCTCGCTAGTGCGTCCTGTGCTTCTTCTTATTGTAGTGGCAAATTTTCACGACAGGAGGTGCCGAAACAAATTGAAATGGGACCTCTTATGTCGAAGTTAAAACAGGCGAAGGATGACCCCACGATAAACGTTCACACAACAAGCCGAAAACGCATAAATAACGTAATAAAAGTGATGTAACATATTAAGGGGAAATTGAGACACAGCATGAAAGAAGAACACAGATGGGGATCAGTGCAAACTAATTAGCACTAGCGGGGTAAAGAGAAGACAGACCTACTCGGAATACAAAAGTACGAGCAAACTCTAGAAGCACGGTGGTACATTAATGGAAAGGCAGATAAGAAAAAGAACGGAATGCAAAAAATTGCTTAAGATCTCCGTATTCAAACAATCGAAGATATTTTTAAGCAATCTTAACCACGTACGAAACTTAATGCGATTTATGAGGAAGTTATATTTTTGGTCATTGCCTTACTGATAGAGTGTAGTAATTATTTCGACTTTTAGTTATCAGTGGTGCATGATGAAGTGCGAATCAGGTGGGGCTGCGATTATCTGGCAACGATGAATGTCCTGAAAGAGATTACTGCCCTGAATAACATAAGAAAGCAATTACGCCAATGTTATGTCGAACTTGGTTTCTGAAGGCAGAGTTTCAAGAGATGCACAGCATGGTGAACTTAGGTATGGCGAAGACTCTAAGAGGTCCGAATGGCATTCCAAGTCTTTATTTTTCTTTCGATGCCACGATCTGTCCGAGTCAATAGGAGGGCTAAATACCGCGACGGGGCTAACCTCTGTGGCGGTGTTCACACCGTAAGGTTGGACGATGAGGCAGAGCTCGGGCTGATCCAGCAAACTAGTAAATCTCGCCAAGATGTCCGATCTTGAAATCCGTACCTCATGCGCAGCTATCGCACTTCAAATCTGCTGAGATGTGCCGCTGTACTCGCGGGCAACTTTGATCTCGGCAAGAACGAAGTTTCCTGTTTTCCAGTGGACGTTTGTTAAATTTCCAGTGTTTTGCGTTGCATTTTGTGGACTCCGTAGTGAGCCTTGATATCACCCTTTTCATAAGGCGTAAAGTGTCAGTCCCAACAAAGTCCATGACTAAACCGCACAGCCGACCAGCTCGCAGGGACGACATACTGGGAATGGCGCTACACAGAATGTCATTTCGTGGACACTGCAATAATATCACCATTTCTTGTGTCCAAATGCTTAACAGATGCCTTGGGCCCTCGTTACAAGGTATCAAAAATGGCCAGCGGCGACCTACTCGTTGAATTTCGCGAGAGCATCCAATGCTTGAAACTCTCATGCATTGCTTCCATGGAGGACATCCCTGTCTCCGTGATTCCCCACCGATCCCTTAACACAGTCCGAGGCGTTATCTCAGAAAGTGACTTCATCCATTTAACAGAAGCCGAAATGCTTCAAGGGCTCACCGACCAGAATGTGATTGACGTTCACCGAAACAATATCCGCAAGTATAATAAAGAAATAGACACCAAACACATGGTCCTCACATTAAACACCAGCACTTTGCTCGAAACGATCGAAGTTGGATATTTGAAAGTCGATGTTAGACATTATATACCCAATCCCCGCTGATGTTTCAACTGTCAAAAGTTTGGCCACGGCTCAAAGACCTGCCGTGGCCGCAAAACCTGCGCGAAATGCGCCTCGAAAGACCACCATTCTGGGGAATGTGACGCAGCACTGCGCTGCGCAAACTGCGAAGGAGACCACGCTGCACACTGAAGAGCGTGTCCGTCCTGGAAAGAGGAACCATCACCATAAAGACCAAAGAAAACATATCATTTAAAGAAGCAAGGAGACGTTTTGCGCTTACCAACACATTCTATTTCACAGCAAAACCAAACTTCGCTGAAGTGGAGCACAGGGGCGTAGCACCACAAAGCACTCCGGCGCCTGCCGAGGCCTCTTCCACCGAGCCGATGGCAGGGCCCTCCACGCCCCAGGCAGCGTCAGCGAAGGCTGCTCTGCCACCATCAAAACACGGAGCGCCGGTCCATGGGTCGGCATCCCGCAGGACTTCCCCCATCGGGGGAGGCTTGAAAGTAACACAACCGCGGCTTCTCCGCGGCCCTCCAGCACCTCTGTTGAGGTGATGGATACAACTCCCACTCCGCCTCTTTTACAGAGGCGGAACAGCTCTCTCGAGCGAAAAAAAGACAGACCTCTCATAACGGGCCCAGAACATGAGTAAACCTCATATCGTTCCACCCCAAA
This sequence comes from Amblyomma americanum, assembly GCF_052857255.1. Classification (NCBI taxonomy): domain Eukaryota; kingdom Metazoa; phylum Arthropoda; class Arachnida; order Ixodida; family Ixodidae; genus Amblyomma; species Amblyomma americanum. Next base: position 79,113,690 of record NC_135504.1, on the reverse strand, counting down.
AGATAAAAATAGTGTTTTTAGTTCGGTGGAACTGTAGAGGCCTGTTGAGGAATTACAGTGACATAACAGATATTTTAGGGTCAATGTTTCCTGTAGCCTTATGTCTTAAGGAAACCAATCTAGGTCCACAAGATATGAATATCCTGAAACATTACAAAACTTTAGACGCGATCGCGAGCAGGCTAATAGACTCTCAGGAGACGTCGCGATTATCGTTCGAAGCGGCGTCCCTGCTCGAGAAATCAAAATCAAAACAAAACTTGAAGCCGTTGCGGCCAGCATCATCAGCTATAAAACAATAACTATCTGTTCTGTATATATTCCTCTACATTTTACATTAACGGTTCATGATATACACGAACTTATTCATAAGCTTCCACAAACATATTTAGTAGTTGGGAATTTTAACGCTCACTCTCTTTTTGGAGAAGCAAGCGCTGTGACTCTAGGAGACAAATATTTGAAGGTTTGATCCTTACAAGTAATGTATGTCTTTTAAATGCGGAAAAGGCCACACAGTGCTCCCCTACCTCAGAGAAAATGACCTGTTTAGATTTTTCATTTACTTCCCCTTCTGTTTTTAACGATTTTAAAAGGGATGTCATTGACAACCCATACGGTAGCAATCACCTCCCTGTAATAATCAGTTCAGTATCTCCACCGGAAATAATCCCCACAAAACCGCAACGTTGGAAGCTGCATCTATCAGACTGGGAACTTTTTAGAGCAAAAGCTGCTTTACAAAATATAGATTTAGAAAACCTGACCATCGATCAGATAAACGAAAAGCTCAGCAATTGTATCGTAACGGCTGCAGAATTAGCTATTCTGCTGTCTTCTGGAGCAGTGCGACAAATCCACGAAGTGTGGTGGACAAAAGATTGCAAGGAGGCAAAAAAACAGCAAAATATAGCTTGGGGTAAATTTTTCAGGTATCCAACACATGAAAATCTCGTATATTTTAAAATGACAAGAGCTAAAGCTCGCTACAACCGTCGCATTGCCGACAAAACTTCATGGCAGAGTTATGTTTCTTCTATAAACAGTCAAATCACGTCTAAAAAATGTGGGAGCAGGCTCTAAAATTAAACAACAACTTCTCAACGTTCACAATTCCTCTGCTGACAACACCTGGCACTGAAACAAGCATAAGGGAACAGGCAGACATTTTGGGTGAACACTTCGCTGCAGTTTCCAGTTCAACGCAATATACGCAGTTATTTATAAAACACAAAAATGTAACCGAAAAACAAAGAGAAATAGAGGTGAAAAATAAGAATAAAACAATTTAATTACTCTCCAAGAAATAAACACAGCACTGTCTGCCGGGAAGAAAACTGCTCCAGGAGCCGACCAAATACACTATGAAATGCTCGCCCATCTTTCTGAGCCTGCCGTAGAAGCACTTTTAAGATCCTTTAAACAAGTATGGTTTTCAGGGAAAGCACCTCAAGCCTGGTAAAAAAGCTATTATTGCACCGTTTCTTAAACCTAGTAAACCTCCAAGATCATCTAGCAGGTATGGACCCATAGCCCTTACCAGTTGCCTCGCCAAATCCTTTGAAAGTGTCCTGAAGAAAAGATTAACTTTTGTCCTTCAATCCTGCGAACTTCTAGATATCAATCAATGCGGTTTTAAAAAGGGATGCTCTGCAACAGATCACCTAGTCCGTCAAGAAAATATGAGCGTTTGGACCTTTAAGGCCCCTCGGCGGAAGCAACACATCACTTTGGCCCCAGCTTCCTGTAGACGGCACCCCCGGCCTGACCCGACCCGGGGAAATCGGCAGTCGGCTTTTCCTGTCCTCCCCTCCGTCTTTTACTTTCCTGTCATAATTCTTAGAACTTTCCTGTCTCCTCCTCCTTTCTCGGTTTTTTCAGTTTTCATAGGCGGCGAGGGTTAACCTTGTGCGGCCAACCACCCTGAGTTGCGTCATATTTAGTTATAGCAGTGGTGTTCAGCTGGCGTGCGCAGGGCTTGTTTCAAAGTTCTTGTCCCGTCCCCTTGTTGGGCTCCATGGTGGGTGGCTGGCACTGTGGCCGAAGAACAAAATTTTGTATGGCTTCCTCTCTGCTTACTAATGATCGCTCTCTGAAAAGGGGGCGGACCGATGTCACATCCCAGTTTTTCAACAAAAAGAAGACAACTTTCCCTAAGTACCACATCGTCCACAGTAAAGAAACAGAAAAGCCAGCCAGACAAATATCCCCGTTCTTGTTTCAAGAGTTCTTACAGATTCCTTGGGCCCTCAGTACAAAGTTACAAAGTTGGCTAGTGGTGGCCTCCTGCTCGAACTGCTCGACATTACTCAAATAGCAAAACTTGCAAACATTGAAACTTTTGGCTATATTCCTGTCTCTGTCACACCACACAGATTATTGAACACAGTACGTGGTGTCATCTCAGACAATGACTTTCTGCACCTAACAGAGGAAGAGATGCTTGAAGGACTTTCCCCGCAAAATGTAACCAACGTCCATAGAATTACAATCCGCGAAGACAACAAATAAATTCCATCAAAACACCTGGTCCTGACGTTTGTCTCTTGCACCCTGCCCGAGTCAATCGAGGTAGGCTATGCAAAAATCTCCGTTCGCCCATATGTACCCAACCCTAGACGCTGTTTCAAATGCGAGAAGTTCGGTCACGGCTCACAAAGCTGCCGTGGCCGCAACACCTGTGCTAAATGTGCTTCAAATGACCACCAATCAGACGACTGCGATGCCGCGCCACGCTGTGCAAACTGCGAAGGCGACCACGCTGCTTATTCAAGGTCTTGTCCTGCCTGGAGGAAAGAAAAGGAAAAAATTACAATAAATACAAAAGATAATATCACATTTAAAAGAGGCAAGAAGGCGTTATGAGATGTCACGGCACTTTCTCCATCACTCCTCACACAAACTTCGCCGTTGTGGTGCGCGGGCGCGGCGCATCACAGCGGCCTTCGGCACCTGCCCAGCTCATACTAAGTGAGGTTGAGGCAGGGCCATCCGCGCCCCTGGCAGATGCAGCGAAAGCTGCTATGCCACCCCCGCAAACGGGCCCGCCGGCCACCTAGTCGGCAGCCCGCAAGGCTTCCCCGTTCGGGAGAAGTTCACCACCCCCCTGCCCGTGGGTTCCCCGCGGAACTCCAGCGCCTCCAGTGAGGCGATGGATACAACTCTGGGCTCGCTTCGGCCGAAACGACGGCGGGGCTCCCTTGACCGAAAAAAAGACAAAATCATGATAACAGGCCCTCAAAAAGGAGGGACCTGAGGTTCAGAATACATCCCCTTAAAAATTTATAATGGCATTTCTTATCCACTGGAACTGCCGTGGAATTTTAAAAAAACTATGATGATGCAACAGATATCTTACATTCTCTGTCTCCTGTGGCACTGTGCCTTCAGGAGACCAATTTGGGACCTTTACACAAAAATATTTTTAAAAATTTTAGTCTTTCGCTATGACCGTGATCAGGCGAATAGGCGAATCAAGCTCCAGACGAATTATGAAGCCGTTGCATTCACTTTCATTAGCTTTAAAACAATTACCATATGCACAGTGTATCTTCAACCACACCTCACAGTAACACTCTATTACCTAGAAGCACTGTTTATTCAGTTACCGGAGCCATAGCTGGTAGTCGGAGATTTTAATGCGCGCTCCCCATTTTGGGGAAGTGAACACAGACGCCAGAGGTCGGGTTTTAGAAGATTTTATTCTGTGCAACAACGTCTGCTTGCTCAATACAGGCAAACCGACATATTACACTTCATCCTCAGGTAAAATGAGTTGCATAGACTTGTCTTTTAGCTTGCCATCCATTTTTACCGATTTTAAATGAGATATTCTTGATAACACGTACGGAAGTGATCACTTTCCAGTGATAATTACCTTTTCATCACCACCACCAATAATTCCAACTAAACCACGCCGTTAGAAACTGCACATAGCGGACTGGCCACTATTTAAAGAAAAGGCCTGTCTGGAGAAAATATTTTCAAATGATCTTAGGATTGACGAAATAAATGAAATTTTTACATGTATAATTTCGGCTGCACGTCTAGCTATTCCGCAGTCGTCAGGAGTAGTACGCCGAAACCACAAGGTTTGGTGTAACCAAGATTGCAGAGAAGCAAAAAAGGATCAAAACAAAGCCTGGAGAACTTTCCGAAGATACCCCACACGCGACAACCTCATAAATTTTAGAAACGCGAGAGCAAAAGCACGATATATCCGTCGCAATGCTGAAAAAACATCGTGGCAAAACTACGTATCGTCAATAAGTAGTTCAGTTACATCAAAACAAATGTGGGAACAAGTCCGCGAACTAAATGGCAGCTTTTCTCCGTTCACAATTCCTTTCCTAACATTTCCGGATAGACAAACAAGCATCAGCGAACAGGCCGACAAACTAGGGGAACACTTCGCCACAGTTTCAAGCTCCTCACACTACACACAATCATTTTTAGAATACAAGAACAAAACTGAAAAACAACGACTGCCGACCAGTGGTAGTGCAAATGAACAATACAAAAAATAATTACACTAGAAGAAATCCGTACAGTACTTTCGGCCGGCAAACAGACAGCACAAGGCCCAGATGAAATCCAAATTTAAAATGGTTGCACACCTCTCTGAAGATGCTGTAGAAGCTCTTCTGAAAATTTTCGATAAAATATGGCAGTCTGGAAAAATGCCAGAGGCGTGAAAAAACGCAGTGGTTGTGCCATTCCTGAAATCAGGAAAACCGTCAACTTCGGGTGGAAGTTCCAGGCCAATAGCACTTACGAGTTGTCTTGCTAAAAGTTTTGAAAGTGTGTTAAATATTAGGTTAATGTTCACCCTAGAATCGCGAAAACTTCTTGATATACACCAATGTGGATTTAGAAAAGCATGCTGTACAATCGACCATCTCGTCCGTCTTGAAAACACAGTCCATGAAGCATTCATACACAAACAGCAATGTCTGGCAATATTTTTTGACTTCGAAAAAGCTTATGATACCACCTGGAGGTTTTGGATCCTTCGTGACCTCGCGGATCTAGGTAACCGTGGCAGGATTCTAAACTATCTAAAAGACTTCCTCTCTGACTGTTCCTTTCGTGTACGTCTAGGCTACACGCTTTCGAAAAAAATTCATCCAAGTAAACGGCGTACCGCAGGGGTGTAATCTAAGTACCACACTCTTTATTGTAAAAATGAACTGAATATCGCTAATAATTCCAAAGACCATCATGTATTCCGTATATGTTGACGACCTTCAAATTTCATGCACATCTTCCAGTTTATCAACACGCGGAAGACACATACAGCTTACACTGAACAAACTAGCGACTTGGGCAGACCAAAATGGATTGAAGTTCTCTCCACAAAAAAACAGTTGCCGTCCTTTTTTCACTGAAAAGGGGCGTGCAGATTGATCCCACCCTGCACATGAATGAAACTTTTCTACAAGTAAAACAAGAGCATAAATTCCTAGACATAACTTTTGATAGAAACCTCACATTCCTACACTCTCAGAAAGAAAGCTTCCCGATCGCTAAATATACTGAAGATACTCTCACGGAAACTTTGGGGGTCAGATAGGTTGTGCCTTTTACAGATCTACCGCTCCGTAGTACGGTCCACTTTGGACTATGGATGTATTGTGTATGGGTCTGAAAGACCATCATACCACAAAAAACTGGATCCTATACAAAACCTGGGTCTCCGTTTATCAACTGGTGCATTCATAACATCCCCAATAAACAGTCTATATGTAGAAACAAATGAACAATCTCTTGCAAACAGAAAAGCAAAGCTTACCTGTGCGTATGTACTAAAAATAAGATCCGTACCAAAACACCTTTGTTACCCCATCGTTACCAAGTGCACATCTAGAAGACTGTTCAATAATAAACCACAATCAATCAGACCTTTGCTGTTACGGTTTGAAGACGCATGTCATGAACTGGGAATACTAGATGCTCTACCTAAAATTGCCTCGAGACACGATCCACTGCCACCATGGCACTGCCCTCACACTGCATGTGACTTCACGCTTACACAGTTTTGTCAAAAGCAAACACCACATAAACTCCTACTACAAGAATACTTGGCTTTGAAAGAAAATATTCAAGCTACATGGAGTTTTTCACTGATGGCTCCAAAACAGCGATGCATGTTGGAAGTGCCGTAGTACAGGGGAAATGGGAAAAAAATAGTAAGATTACCAAATGATGGATCAATTTTTACTGCGGAATGCTATGCAGTCTGTATGACTGTGGACAAAATTATGCATGAGAACATCAAAAACAGTATAATATACACCGATTCTCTGAGCCTACTCACAGCGCTGCAGTCAAGAAATGCAATTGAACCCTTAGTGGGGAGCATCATACACAAAATAGAAAATTTCACAACACAAGGACATACGATAAGATTCTCCTGGATCCCGAGCCACGTCGGCATAGAGGGTAACGAGAGAGCAGACGCAGCAGCCGTACGAGCTCAAAATGGTGAAATAAAAAATGTGGACATACGTTTTAAAGACTGCATGAAGTTGATACATAACACATTAAAGAACAAATGACAGAAAGAGTGGGATAATGAACTCAACAGCAAACTACACTTCATAAAGCCACTCTTGGGGGAATGGAAGTCATGCAAACACCAGGAACGTTTCACTGAAGTAATCTTATGTCGTCTTCGCATAGGACACACACACCTGACACACAACTACTTACTTACAAAAGAAGACAAACCCGTTTGTGAAAGATGCGGAGACGAGCTCACACTAAACCATATTTTATTCGCATGTTCAAACCTAGAAAAACTAAGGAAAAAGTATTTTAGTCAATTTTATAATCAATGCATTCCATTTCACCCAGCACTACTCTTGAGCGATAATGCAATTGTTGACATTTCTTATGTTTCTAACCTTTTACGAGAGGTTGCTTGTCTTAAGGAACTGTAAATGCCTCACCTTTATGTGATACACCTCAGCCACTTTCTCATACCTGAGAAGATGCTGAGGTGTGTATTTCATTGGTTGGGGGTCTCGACATCCTTCCTCTGCAAAGGATGGCCGCTGAGGTTACCTGACCTTTTTAAAGCTTTTAACATTGGCCATTTTGAAAAATTCTGTCTTTTACCTTCACTAGATGGTGAGAAATAGCATTTTAGGCCCTTTTCACCACCGCTTCATTTCTGTCATATTAAATCCGGCACAAGACAATTTTCTATACCTTGCGTTTGGCGCATGATGTCCTTAGCCGCCTATGTGCCATAAAACCCAACACAACACAATACCCGTCAAGAAAACACTGTCAGAGAAACTTTTATACACAAACAATACTGCCTTGCAGTCTTTATTGATTTACGAAAAGCTTATGACACAACATGGAGGTTCGGGATTCTCGAGGACTTATCTAAGATCGGCATCCTTGGCAGAATGCTGAACTCCCTTAAAGACTTTTTGTCTAACCGTTCATTTAATGTCCGCCTCGGCTCAACGCTTTAGAGAAATTTTATTCAAGAAAATGGAGTACCTCATGGCTGTATTTTAAGCACTACCCTCTTTGTCGTAAAAATGAACTCTCTCAGTAAAATAATCCCGAGGTCCGTTACGTACTCAGGCAATGTAGACGACCTTCGAATAGCTTGTACATCCTCCAATGTATCAACATGCGAAAGAAAAATACAATTGGCTGGAAATAAACTAGCAGCATGGGCGGATAAAAATTGTTTCCGGTTTTCCCCACAGAAATCAATGGCAATTCTGTTCTCATTAAAACGAGGACTACAGGCAGATCCCACCCTACATCTGAACGAAACCTAGTTGCCTGTAAAAAATGAGCACAAATTTTTAGGTATAACATTTGACAAAAAACTCACTTTCCTGCCTCATATTATTGCACTGAAAAAGAAAACTTCCCGATCACTGAATATACTCAAAGTCCTTTCACATAAACACTGGGGTCCTGACAGGGCAACCCTTTTAAAAATTTACCGCTCTGTAGTAAGATCCTGCTTAGACTATGGCAGTATAGTATATGGTTCGGCAAGGCCATCGTATTTGAAACGACTCGACCCGGTGCACAATTTATGTTTGCGCCTTTCAACTGTTGCTTACAGGACGTCACCTATAAACAGTCTTTATGTTGAAACCAACGGGCCGTCACTTGCAGACAGAAGAGCCATGCTCACATGCTCGTACATTCTAAAAATTCGTTCACTGCACAAACATATTTGTGACCCCATCGCTACAGAGTGCCCATCTAGAGTACTCTTTATCAATAAACTGCATACTACCCGTCCACTGCTCTTACAATTCGAAGACATGTGCCAGAACCTTGGCGTGCTAGACATATTGCCAAGCATTTCTCGAAGGCGAGGTCCACTTCCGCCATGGTACAACTTTCCGGAAATCTGTGATCTCACTCTTACAGACTTCCGTAAAAAACAAATTCCGCAAGAACATATCATACAAGAATTCCTTACACTTGAAGAAAAGTACAGTAATTACGCAGCTTTTTATACAGACGGTTCTAAAACAGACGCTTCCGTTGGAAGTGCAACGGTACACGGGAATTGGAATAAAACAGTAAGACTTCCACAGTGTGCTTCAATCTTCACTGCGGAATGTTATGCTATCTGTGTAGCCATAGAAAAAATAATAAATGAGAACCTCGCCAACAGTATTATTTACACAGACTCGCTAAGTGTGCTCACAGCCGTTCATTCTAGAAATCCAATAACCCCGCTGCTTGCCGACCTCATACAAAACATTACAACATCCCTAGCTCAAGGACAAAACATACGACTCTGCGGGGTGCCAAGTCACGTCGGAATAAAGGGCAATGAAAGATCAAATTTGTGTGCTGCTGAAGCTTGTGGCAAGAAAATAAAGAATAAAAATGTGCCCTATAAAAATTGCATGAAATTAGTACAATGTAAGGCAAGGAAAATTTGGCAGTCCACTTGGGACAGCGAAGTAAATAACAAGCTACACTTAATAAAACCAGTGCTCGGCGAATGGAAGTCACGTGTGCATCAGAAACGCTTCAACGAAGTCATTATCTGCCGCCTCCGTATAGGCCACACACACATTACTCACAAATTTCTGCTAAGAAAAGACAAACCAGTTTGTGCATGTGGAGATGAACTTACAGTCAGTCACATTTTAATTTCATGTTCTAAACTGGAAAATGTTCGGAAAAAGTGCTTCTCTTCGTTTCATAACCAACGCATTCCTTTTCATCCATCACTTCTCTTGGGTTAAAATGCAATTGTGTACATGTCCTTCGTTTCTAGATTTTTAACAGAAGCTGGTGCTTTTAAAAATATGTAAAACCTGGGCCAGTACGTTGCCTGATGCACCTCAGCCACTTTCGCATTACAGAAAAAAGGGCTGAGGTATTTTATTTTGATTTGATGGGGTCCTCCAGTCCTTTCCCAACCAAGGACGGCTGATGAGGGTACCCAGCCTCCTTTGAAACCTTTATTATCTTGTTTTGCTCTCAATACTGGGCAGAAGGGTATAAACTTTTTAGGCATTCTACACCGCCATATTTTTTATACCTTTGTAAAAATCTACGGAAAACAATTTCTTATACCTTGAGCTTGGCGCATGATAGCCTTATTCGCTTATGCGCTATTAAACTCAACTCAACTTTTAGTCTCGTCCATGGCAGGGAGGCCACGACCACGCTGGACGCCATGCTGCCCAACGTTACCGAAGAACATAACGTCGACGTGGCCGCGTACCTTCAACGCACAGAAGCCCGAAGAATTACCCGATTAAGGATGAAAGACCAGCAGCGTTACAACTTACGAAGACGCAACGCGGAATACAAGCCAGGAGACCGAGTTTGAGTTTGGATGCGCACTCGCCGGCGCGGATTGAGTGAAAAGCTTTTGTGCCGCTTTTTCGGGCCGTACTAGGTTCTTTGTTGGCTAGACGAACTGGACTATGAAGTCATCCTTGATGAAATGACTGCATCTCTGCGACGCCGCGTACGACCACAATTTGTCCATGTCGTCCGTATAAAGCCCTATAATGTACGCTAAACGAGGCTGTGTTTCCACTCTGTTTTCTTGCACGGCTGGTTTTATTTGTTTCTAGCCGCCTTAATTGCTTTAAAGCATCGGATCGATGCTTCTTTGAGAAGAGAGTAATACCGCGAATATTTGTAGTGTTTGTTGATACTTCAAAGCTGCCGGCACGCCGTTTTATCGCTTTGTTCGCGATGCAAGATGCGACCAGATTTATCTCGATTTTTCGCATCCAGGCGGAGCCCATTCTAGGTTGTTCCAGAATTTTGTAGCCACTTTGCACGCCGTATCTCGAAAGTTAACTGCAAGCTTTAAATTGAGCGTTCTGTTGGACGACCGCTGAGCCCGCATGTTGCTACGCCGCTGCCGAGTGATTCAGTTCATTGTGGGCGCAATTTCAGCCTAAATTAAGAGTTTTAGTTTGACATAATTTTCGCTGCCGTTCTGCTCCCCGGAATATAGTCGCCACTTCGTGACAATGTGATAGCAGAGGCAAGAAAACCCTACTCATAAAAAGAGTAATTTTCGAACCATAAGACAAAGTAGAAGAGGGAGTGGAGTACAAGCATCTAGCAGTAAATTCTTCTCGATGCAGTAAGGAATTGGTGAGCAGCTGAGTTAACTGTCGTGTTGCTGAAGCCCAGCTGAGTAGCGCCAAACAAAAGCAAATTTGCAGGAGTCATAAACACACATAATTTTGAAAAGTAATTCCGGGAAAAGTTTTTGGGGGGAGGCGATACGGCCACCGGGCAACAAGAAACGATCCAACGTTACTACACCCAGCCTTACTACACCCACTGCAGGCTCAACGTCTCTCCCATGTCTCTGCAATTAACCCTGTCCCTGGCCAGCTGCAGCCACCGTATCTGCGCTAACTTCTTAATCTCACCGGCCCACCTAACTTGCTGCCGCCCCCTGCTACGCTTGCCTTCTCTTGGAATCCACTCCGTTACCCTTAAGGACCAGAGGTTATCTTGCCAAGAAAAATTCAATGCGCTAAGGAAGGGACAAAGTGAAAAGTAGACACACACACCAGCGCTCCCTTTCTCCTTTTCACTTTGTCCCGTCCTTAGCGCTTAAAATTTTTCTTGTCAAGCACCAACTGGCCCGGCTGATTCCCCTCTTGGATTATATTGCTTTCGAATTACATGCCCTGCTGAAGTCCATTTCCTCCGCTTCATCAGGATGAGGATTCCATTAACCCGCGTTTGTTTCCTCACCTACTCTGCCCGCTTCCTGTCTCTTAACGTTACGCCTAACATTTTTCTTTCCATGGCTCACGGCGTTGTCTTAAGTCGAACCCTTTTCGTTAGCCTCCAAGTATCTGCCCTATAGGTGAGTACTGGCAAAATACAGCTGTTGTGCACTTTTCTCTTAAGAGGTATTAATAGTATGCCATTCATGATCTAAGTGATCCTGCCATGCGCGTTTCACCCCATTCTTATTCTTCCTGTCATTTCCATTTCATAATCCGGATCGGTGGTTCCTACCTGCACTAAGAAGACGTATCCCCTTAACACTACCAGCACTTCGCTACCAAATGTGAAGTGCTGCACTCTTGCGAGACTGTTCAAATTACATCGAATTTCTGCATGTTAATTTTTAGACCCACGATACTGTTCTGCCGCTCTAATTGATCATGCTTTGCAGTTCGTCTCCTGAGTGAATCGGCAACCAATGTCATCAGCGAATCGGAGATTACGAATGCATTATCCATTAACTCTCGTTACTAACTGTTCCCAGTCCAGGCTTCGTAATGCATTGTTTAGATAGGCGGTGAATATCATTGGCGATATCATGTCTCCCTGTCTGACACCCTTCATTATTAGAATTTCATTGCTAACATAATGAACTATGCCAGCTGTGCAGTCACTACAGATATCTTCCAGTAATTCGACATGATTCTCCTACATCCTGATTCCTCAGTGCCCGCATGATTGCTGAGGTTTCTACTGAGTCACATGCTTTGTCATAATGTTTGAAGGGTATATATAAGGGTTGCTTATATTTTTGATGATGATACAGGCTCTGCAATTGTCAACCGCCCGAAGCATCTTACTGATGCTGGACTCTGGTTCCAGCAATACAGGAGCTTTAAAGCATAATGGCTGGCCAGCTTTCCACGTTTCGTGAGGAATTCAGGGGTGCTGCGGTCTTTCAGTGGAACGCAAGAGGCCTAAAATCATGAATCGCAAGTTTTCGGCAATATGTTTTCAACAACCACTTCCCGATATTAGTCATCTGTGAACCTAACTTATCCCAAGCAATCAGGATTTCCGGGTACGAGCCCTACATTCGGGGAGCGCAGCAAAGGTCTGGTTTACATCCGAACCGACGCAACGTACGTTTGCTGGCCAGTTCAACCCCACAATGACAATCAGTACGTGTGTTTCATAGTCAAAAATGTATCCATAGAGTTCACACTGATTGCGGCGTATGTGTCCCCCTCCGATCAATTGGACTGCGAGAGGTTGAAGACAAATATGGAGGCAACCCGGGCTCCTAGGATTATTAGCGGAGATTTCAACGCCCACCACCAACTGTGGGGAAGTCCTATAATCAACGCCAGAGGGCGGAATCTGGCCTGAAAATGAGATTTACGTAACGAATGACGGCAGCCCGACATACCTGCGATGCAGTTGATGCAGCAGTTTCCTAGACCTGACGCTAGTTTCGCGGTCTCTGCACCGGCGTGTCCAGTGGTTTTCTGATGTGCAGACCCACTGGGGTGACCACATATCCACGTACCTCAAGATTCCAGGTCATGGGGCGTCCGGCCCAGCTAAACACGCACACATCGATTGGACGGCATTCAAAACCCGAATGGAAAAGGCGTCTAAAGAAGCCCTCACTCCTAGTTTGAAGGACAATATAGCAACAGCAATGAAGGCTGCTACAGGCTTCCTGACGTCAACTAGAATGCGCACCGAATTTGATGTCGAATTAGACCACCTACGTGCTATTCGTCGGCGTGCAGAAAAACGTTACAGACGGACCAAATGCGTAAGGGACCTCAGAGAGGCGCGTCATGTGCAGAGGAAAATCAAGCGAGGAATGGACACGCTGGCGGAACAGCGCTGGAAGTCCTTCTACCAATCTCTGGATCCTCGAAAGCCCATTTGCCTCATTTGGCGGACAGTGCGGGGGCTTCGAACGCTTCCACAGCAAAGACAGCCCTTCTATGCGTTGGTTCTACATCAACAACGTCATCAGATTGAAGTAGCAACTGACTTCTGCAGGACGACCGCGGGTGCAGTGACTACCTCGGGTTCCCAGCGTGTTCCTCCTGCATCACGGGATTCATTGGTGGATGTTGTCTTTACTCGTGAGGAACTTGATGCTGCCCTTGCAGAAAGTAAGCGTTCGTCTGCAGCAGGTCCAGACGTTATTACATATGCTGCGCTGTGCCTCCTTGGCCACGACGCGCGTAGAGCTACTCAGCCTTTACAACCACTCGTGACAAGACGGTGTTGTCCCTCCCCAGTATAAATCCAGTCGCATGAGACCATTACTAAAACCAGGGAAATCCCCGCTCGACCTGTCATCGTACAGGCCAATAGCTTTGGCCAGTTGTGTAGGAACGTCACGGAAACAATGCTTCTGGCGCGTCTTGAGTGGTACCTTGAGCACAATAACGTGTATCCTAATACCATGGTGGGTTTCCGACGGGGTCGCTCCTCTACAGACAACGTCATTGTTCTCGTGTCCACAGTACAGCAACAGAAATGTCAGAAACGCATGTGCGCGGCACTTTTTCTTGACATCAAAGGTGCATACGATAACGTGACACATGATGCCATAGTTGATGCGGTAGAGGCTGTTGGAATCGGTGGACGGATGTGTAGGTGCATCCAAAGCTATCTGACCAAAAGGACATTTTTATTATGTGTGAAGATGGCTCCACACCCGTGCATTACACCTACCGGGGCGTGCCCCAGGGCGGAGCGCTCAGTCCTACATTGTTTAATCGAACACTTATAAGACTCCAGGAGTACCTACCTAATACCGTCCATATCTCTACGTACGACGATGACATCTGCATCTGGGCCTCCTCTGTGACGCGTCTCCAGGTGCGAGCAAGACTAAAGAAGGCAGCAACCATAACTTCCTCCTATCTCCGAGGGCAAGGTCTGAGCGTGTTATCCGAGAAGTGCGCTGTAGCGGCATTCACGAGCAAAAGTATGACTAGTTATCCGCTACTGACGGCCATGTCATTGGCTGTCGTGCATCTCTAATCGTTTTTTAGGAATTGTTATAGATCGGAATTTATCATGGAGCCAGCATTCTAAAGACAAACTAATCTCTATCACACACCTGCTCAGATTTCTTGGCGGAAAATCATTGGGATTGTCGATTCTATCAATGCTGCAACTCTACAGAGCACTCTTTTTGGGAATTTTGCGGTATAGTGCACCAGTGCTTTCAAGTACATGCAAGAAAAATTTGTGTGTCCTGCAAGCTATAAGAGGTCAGGCACTTCGCACATGCCTGGGTCTCCCTCGCAGCGCATCAACATTTGCTACCATTGCAATCGCCCAGGACTACCCACTCTCGACGCATAAACCCTTGAAACCCTGCGGTTCCACATACGGCATCTAACAAGGATTCCACAGCACCACCTTGTGTCAGTGGCGAAAAAAAAGATCACACGCATCGTTTTCAAAGGTTATAGCACCCCACCAGTCGTCCATCCCATCGCAGTTCACCCCGGCAGCACGGCCTTCCTCGGCGCTGTGGTGTTTGCGGGAGCCATGCGTGCGCCTTTCAATTCCGGGCATAACGAAAAAATCGAACTTATCGACGCCGGCTATTAAACAGTTGACACTCTGCCTACTCCACGCAACATATAGTGACCGCATTCATGTGTATACAGATGGTTAGGTCTCAGGTACAAGTTCAACCTATGCCGTGGTCATTCCTGCGAGACGGACCTGTAATATCCAGCAAACTTCGAATCAGAGAACCTGCACCGGGTCAGAATTTCCGCTCTTCGTGCGGCTGTGCAGTACATCGGTGCGCAAACACCCCCAAAAATTGGCTGTGTTCTGCGACTCGAAAGTAGCCCTACAATATCTTAATTCTGCTTTATGCCATGGCGATCATGATCAACTCGTAGCTTTATTAAGACATCTTCAACACCAGGTGCTGGATGAGGTTCATCACATGGTCTTCCAGTAGATACCGGGACACTGTGGGATTATAGGAAACGACTCAGCTGCCGTTGCAGCTCGAGCGTCTCACGGTGGTGTCAACATTGTCCAGATATCGTTGACAAGAGCCGACGCAGCAAGACATCAGCGAATGCTTGGCCGAAAAGAGATTTTAGCTTCATGATCTCCTCCTGGCAACTCCACCTGCCGTCTGCACCGCCTAGACCCCTTACTTCAACTGAGCCCTCCGTCCGGCCTCTCCCGCTGCGATGCTACGCTGTTGTGTCGCCTGTGGCTGGGAGTGGCGTTCACAAATGCCTACTCCCACTTAATCGCAATGGGAGACTCTCCTGCGTGTGAAATGTGTGGGTGCGCCGAAACTATAGAACACCTTGTTTGTAACTGCCCTCGGTTTCTGCGTGAGCGTGCACTCCTGGCTGCAGCACTCCGCCGTTTAGTTCCTCGGCCCCTTACTGAAGCCAAGATTCTGGGTCCTTGGAGTAAGTCTTCATCGCAAAGGACAGCTTTGAAGGCACTTTTAAAGTTCTTGAAGAACTCAGGACTGAGTAAAAGATTGTAAACAATCAGTGTGTGCCATGTGTACCATACAAATAACGGCCAACGGACACGTCGAAAAGTGATCATATCCCTTTGTTTTATCCATTTTCTTTCTCTCCCTCCGTTCTCCTTTCCACGTGCAAAGTAGCATACCGGGCGCTGCCTAGTTAACCTCTCTGCCTTTCCGTCTTTCTCTCTCTCTCTCTCTTGATGATGATGAATTTTTATGGCGCTAGGGCATCTGCGGCCAAAGAGCGCCACGGCCCAGGGTTTCTTCTACTCAAGGTGGGCGGAAAGACTCACTTCCCTTAACATTCATCCTAAAGAAGCGGAACACCAGACAGGGGAAGCTTGTACCCACTGTATCGCCGGTGGGTATATTGCGGCACTGGTGTTAAAACCCCGCACCTGCCGCATGCGATGCGGATGCTCAAACGACTAGGCCACCACTACGGTTGTTGGTTATATTCTGAGTATTTCTCTATCACATGATTCCTAGTGTGAACATGATCTACTTGCGAGTGTCCTTTACGAAACCTTGACTTATGATTTGGTTAATTGAAATCTAACGTTGTACCCACTCTATTAGCGATTTTCTTACTAAATACCTTGCAGGAAACTGACAGTAAGCTGACCGGTCTGTAATTTTTCAAGTCCTTTGCGTCTCTTTTCTCATGAATAATGATAGTGTTAGCATTCTTACAAGCTTTTGGCACACTCGAGGTCTTAAGGCATTGTGTATACAGAGTGGTAACTTTTCTAGCCGAATCTCCCCTCCATCCTTCAACAGAGCTGCTGTTACCTGATCTTCCCCAGCTGTTTTCAATCTTTAGTATTGCTCTTAAGGCTTTCTTTGCTTCCTGTTTCGTTACTGGTCTGATGTCCTATTGCAGTAGGCTACTGCCACTCTCATTAAGTCTTCGGCTACTTGAATTATTTTATCCATATTGCTAGTGTCATTGCCCTCTTTGTCTCTTAACGGATGCACCTGGTTTTTACATATGCCTAGTATCCTCTTAATTGCTTTTAGGCTACCTCCGTTCTTTAGAGCAAGCTTCTTTCTCTCCGTATTAAACTTCTTTATTTCGGCTTCCTTGTGTTTATTGTTTAGTTTTATAGCTGTGCCTGTTCTATTCTGTCTTTGGAGTTAGACGCTTTCATGCTTTGGCATTTCTTAATCAGATCTTACGCCTCCTGAGACAGCTTTCGATATCCTGTCGAACTATTCTATCGGCTACTCCGTAATGATAGCTGCGAGATTATCGTTCATTGTTTGAACTTTAAGATCGTCTTCCCAAGTTAAAGCCGAATATCTGTTCTGCAGCGGTAACCTCAATTCCTCTACTTTCCCTCTTACAGCCAATGCGTTAATAAGATATCGCTTCACTAATTTCTTTCCTTCCCGCTTCAACAACGCACCTTTCTCAGTATCTCCACATACTGCACGATGTCAAGGGGAGCGCATAATATGAAGTCTCATTTTTCTTGTCACCATTCGGGCTCTTCGACGTTCACTTCCTGTCCTCTCTTTTGCGGAAGAAGGCATTTATGATCGGTAATTTTTTTCTCTCTGCTAAGTCTACTAGTAACTCCCCCCTACATTCCTAGAGCCTAGGCCGTAATCGCCTAACGCCTGGTATCCAGCCTGCTTCTTGACTACCTTCGCGCTGAAGTTGATTTTACTTTTTTCTTTGCCGATTCAACATCTTCATAGAAGCTTTCCGCGATCTGGTCATCAGGGCTACATGTACGCGCGTAGGCCTGCACTACCTTCAGTTTGTACTTATTATTAAGCCTGGTTACGATAGCGGCCACCATCTCCTTAATATTATAGAATTTCCCTACGCTGCCAGCTATATCCTGATTGATGAGGAATCCCACACGTAGTTCTTGTCTGTCAGCCAATCCACTATAGCACTACACATGCCTGGCCTCTAGTGTTTACACGCCTCATGTGTCCTCCTAACGTTTCTTAGACTTGTGACATCCCATTTAACACCCGCTAGTTCCTCAAACAACACTGGAAGGCTAGCCTCACTGGATAAGCCAGGTTGAATTTCCAATGGCAGCTTGTCTGGAGCCAGAGTTTCGTAGCACCCTACGTTGAGCTACAGGTCTGATCGCCGTCTTGGCTAGTTTTTCGCAGCCGCTGGGACTGAAGGTTGAGAGATAATTCGTTCATAGGAGGTTGTGGCCAAGTACTGCAAGCATTGCGGACTCAAGGTGTAACAGAACCTTACGCAAAATTACTGGAAGATATCTATAGCTGGTGCTTAGCTACCATAGTCCTCCATAAAGTGAGCAGTAAAATTCTAATAAGAAAGGGTATCAGGACACGCGATCTCTCAATGCTATTCACTGCCTGCCCACAGGATGTTCCGAGTCCTGTATTTCGAAAAGTTGGGAATAAAATTTAATAAGGAAACCGTAGTAATCTGCGATTCACTGATTACATTGCCTTGCAAAGTCGCTAAGGAGATGAATTGTGTGAGTAAGTGAGTGAGTAAGTTAGGAGTGAGTTATTTAGTGAGTGAGTGAGTGAGTAAACGTTCAGTGAAGAGGATGGTGGCTTTAAGTGTGTGGGTGGCCCCAGTCCAAGACTCCGGAGGCTTGTGCCGACCTTCTGGCGATAGAATAGCGCTGCCTGGCTGTCGAGGCCTGCACTGGGCAGCTTGACCTGCCACTGCTCCAGGGCCACATTGCATGGATTTAGATGGTGGGCCTTTGGGGACAAAGTCCATGTGATATGTGTTTGGGCTGGGGTGTTGCCACACCGTGGACATTTGTCTTCGTAAGTTGTTGGGTGCGCGCGATGTAAGTGGTGTAGCTTGCGATAGGTGTTTGTTCGAAGACGCCGTAGGAGGCTGGAGTGATTAGAGGCGAGGGAGGGATGACAGAGAGAGAGCAGATGGTTATTAAGGCGTTTGGTTTCTAGCCGGGCGGCAAAGTGGGAAGATAGGGGGTATAGGGGAGGAGGGGATGGCCCCGCTCTGTGAGTGTATTCTTGAACTAAGGTGTCTTGAAGGTTCCAGGATGCGTAGCACCTTTCTTGGGACACGTTCGCTTGTATAGGCTAGACTGACGGCTGGAGAGTCTCTGAATATGTGAGCGCTGTTGGAGCGGTTGGGCCTGTAGCTCGGACAGAGGCTGTCAGAAGAGAAGTGTTGTTGCTGTCTGCGGCAACACAGGAGATTGTATGCGGGTGGTCACATGTGGTGCCCGTACTGTCTTCGCAGACGCCAGTCTGGCTTGTCTCCTGATCTTTGGGAGATCACCATGCATGTGTCTGGAGATGCAGAAAACCACATACAGGAAATCAAAGTAATATTCAACGGTCAAACAAGGGAACAGCAGTTCACATTTCGTAGCGAGGTGCTGGAAGTGGTAAGGGAATATGCCTGCTTAGGGTAGGTAATGACTGCTGATACGGATCCTGAGATGGAAATAACTAAAAGATTAAGAATAGCGTGGAGCGCATATGGCAGGTTCTGTAAGATCATGAATGGCAGTTCACCAATATCCCTAGAGAGAAAAGTATACATCAGCTGTATCCTACCGGTACTCACCTACGGGCTAGAAATGCGGAGGCTAACGAGAGGGGTTCATCTCAACTTAAGGAAAATACAGCGAGCTATGAAAGGAAAAAATGATAGGTGTAACTTTAGGAGACCAGAAGCGGGCAGAGTGAGTGAGGGAACAAACGCGGGTTAATAACACCCTAGTCGAAATCAAGAGGAAGAAATGGACTTGGGAGCCGCCGTGGTGGCTGAGTAGTTATGGCGCTCGACTGCTGTCCCGAAAGACGCGGGTTCGATCCCGGCCGCGGCGGTCGAATTTCGATGGAGGCGAAATTCTAGAGGCCCGTGTACTGTGCGATGTCAGTGCATATTAAAGAACTCCAGGTGGTCAAAATTTCCGGAGCCCTTCACTACGGCGTCCGTCATAGCCTGAGTCGCTTTGGTATGTTAAACCCCCATAAACCAAACCAAACCAGAAATGGGCTTGGGCAGTGCATGTAATGCGTAGGCAAGACAACTGATGGTCCTTAAGGGTAACGGAGTGGATTCCAAGAGAACGCAAGCGTAGCTGGGGGCGGCAGAAAGTTAGGTGGGCGGATGAGATTAAGAAATTTACCGTGTCACGTTGGACGCAGCTGGCAAAGAACAGTGTTAATTGTCGAGACATGAGAGAGGCCTTTGCCCTGCAGTGGGTGTAGTCAGGCTGATGCTGTTATTGGGATAGGGTTGGTAAAGGTGGGTGCGGATGGTGGGGGTAGTATTCCGAAGTGTTGGAGCACGGCCCGTCCCGCGGAGATAGTAAGCGCGTGCGTTGACAAGTGAGGCCCGCATTTCGGATTTCATCAAAGGTGTTGTGGATGCCTGGAGTCACCAGTCGAGATGTTTACGTGCACGTGGGGAGTCCGAGAGCGGCGTTGAAAAAATTGCGGATTAGGACTTTAAAGTTGTATTGGTTGATCTTAGTGAGGTGGACGTACGGGAGGCTATACTCAACGCGGCTGAGAGGAATGGCTTTGATGAGTCGGAGAGTGTCCTCTTCGCGCATGCCCTTTCTCTGCGCGATATGCGGCGTATCATGCGTGTTATTTTGAGAACCGAGGCTCGCAAGGTCTGAAGGGCGGGAGTTGGTTTGCCGTCTTGTTGAACACAAAGTCCGAGGACTCGGATAAGCGGGTGTTGCTCACTCTGACGGTCATGAAGTCGGAGGCAGATAGTGGTACGTACCTTTTAGCGGAGCCCGTGTATTGGAATGACATGCTTTTTCCGGGGTACATTGCATGTCGTTTCTGGTGACGACATCATCGGCAGTTAGGATGGCTCTTTGAAGAGCCTCTTCTTTGGCCACGAGGGAGCCACCAGGTAGACCATAAGGTAATGTCGTATGCATACATAGTGTAGCCGAAGTCCTCCTGGACACTTATTTTGTGGGCCAAAGGGGCATAGCGATATTAAAAAGGAGGTGGAGAGGCCAGCTTCTTGCAGGGCGCGCTTATTACGAGTGTGGAAGGGTTGGGATCGCTTGGTGCGCATGCCGATTGTGGCGGTGCGGTTAGAGATGAAGGCGGTGTTGCAAGGATAGATGCGGGTTCATTAATTGATATGAACCGTTCAGGATGGTTGTGTGGGCGATGTTGTCAAACGCCATCTTGATGTCCACGGCGAGGAAGAGGTGTTGGCCTCCAGATGGGATGCCCTTGAGCACATCGTTTTGGAGCAATAGAAAGACGCCTTGGGACGAAAGTCCGGGACGGAAACCGTGCATGTACGGGGGGAAGAGGTTCTAAGACTCAATATGGTTCTGAAGACGGGTCTGAAATACCTGTTCATAGATCATATACAGGCAAGACTTGAGGGAGGTGGGTCGGAGTACCTTAATAGGGGATGTGAACTGCAAAACATGATGAACGAGTTAGGCAGAGCACAATGGTCAGTATAAAAATTTAATATGCAGAAATCCAAAGCGATGTTCAAAAATCGAGGAACGCAACAGCAGTTTACAACTGGTAGCGAAGAGCTGGAAGTAGTAAGGGAATACGTCTGCTTTTGGCAGGTATTGACCGCTGATCCGTATCATGAGAGAAATAACTGGAATAATAAGAATGGGGTGGAGCGCATATGGCAGTGTCTCAGAGTTTACGAATATCTCTGAGGAGAAAAGTATACACCAGCTGTATCTTACCGGTACTCACCCAGCGGGCAGAAACGTGGAAGCTAACGAAAAGAGTCCAGTTTAACTTAAGGACAGAGCAGGCAGCCATGAAAAGAAAAATGACAGGTGTAACGTTATAAGACCGGAAGCGGGCAGAGTGTGCGGGGGAAGAAACGCAGATTAATGACATCCTAGTCGAAATCACGAGGAATAAATCGGTTTTGACAGGTCATGTAATGCGAAGGCAAGGAAACCGATGATCCTTAAGTGTAACAGGCTGAATTCCAGGAGAAGGGAAGAGTTGGAGGAGCCGCAGAGAGGTGGGCGGATGATGTTAAAAAGGTTTCGTTGGAGAGATATCGAAGAAGCCTTTGTCCTGCAGTGGCCGTATTCAGGCTGATGACGACTACTGCAGGGTGGCCAAATCCTGTTCTGATGAGGGAGTGCGTTGTCGGTTCAAATCGCCGAGGCCGTACCGACACCCCCCCCCCCCCCTGCCGGTTCTGCAATTCCATACCAGTTGCGAAATTCCACTACACGAAGTGACTAATTCCAGTAGTCAATCTCGGGGAGCTTGAGGATTGTTGAGCCATCTGAAAGCATCAAATTGCCTCGTGGGCAGATTTTTCATTCAAGAGCGCTGGCCCTAATATCATGCCCAGGTAGCATTTCGTATCTTCAGAGCGCTCTTGAGTGCTCGAATTTTCTAGCACCATCAGCCTGCTGCTCCAGTGTCAGCGCAATCATGCCGACGCATAGTTTCTAGCAAGGGGCACGTGACGGCGCTACATGTGGCGGAGGGCATGGAGCGCGAGCAGTCGTGGCGACGGCCATACAGGTTCTAAATATTCCTTACAGGGAAAGCTGGGTCCACTGTCTATGCGAGTTTGTTAAAGCACTCTTCGTACACCGCGGGAATGCTGGGAAGACTAGGTTTCGTGTTTCTATTCGCTAGTATTGGGCCGACAGCGTGGATTGTAGCTAGAAATTGGTAGTTGTGCCGGATGCTCGGCTCTCTGCGCAGATTAAGTTTTATCAATAGTGCATTTTTAACTTCAATACATTTAACGCAAGTGAAAGTTCGCTTTTAGGCTGTATTCTGAATCCACAATTTTAAGGCCAGTAATGGTCAAACCAGGTAAGAAGCCTCGCGCATTCCCGAACTTCTTCATGGTGGATGAAGTGTAGCGCAGCCAGCTTTCCCTCTATTTAAGAAACTCTATGACAGGGCGGTCGAAAGAGTGGAGTCACGGTGGATGCATTGATGACTTCGGGGCTCAACTGCAGCATAGCTCAAAGCATCGAACGTTTCTCTTTTTCTTAAAGCGTTAGCTCTTACTCATCACGTTTCGAGTTTTTGTGGGGTCTCCTACCACCCTGAGATCACAGTGCCATCTGTGGCAAGAACTAGAAAACAGCACATCTCGCATTGAGACTTGTAGCGCCATCTAACTGCGAGAAGAATGTGAATCCATGGATGACGACGAAAGTGTTATGGAAGAAGTCAGTTGGTGTTACCAATGAAGTGAAGAATTTGATGAAGGTGCCAGTGAAGATCTTGAGCAGTGATTTGTGTGATAGTTGCAATATGTACAAGTGAAATGTTTGTTAGTGTGTTTATCATACGGGGAAATAAACGCACTAATTCGTAATTCGTAACCTCATTCTTATCAAGTCTAGTAAACCAAACAGCTAATGCTCGTTTCTTCAACGTCTTCCAGACAGCGACAGCCTTTTTGTTATGAACAAATTCCTGAATGAAATTCGAGTGTCACTTTGGTCGACATTCCTCTTGGTCGCGTAGATTGGGAAAAAAGGAACAAAAAGCTGCGCATGTTTTTCAACTTGAAGTGAATTGACAAAATATTAGTTTGCATATGTCCAGGTACGTCCGGACACGCCTTCACGGTCACTCCATAGTCAACAGCATCACTTCATCGCGGCCTCCGCGGAAACCAGTGCTCTGGTGGAAGCAACGCTGTGCAGGATAAGTTACAAACCTGAACATTCGTTCTGGCCCCAGTTTGTTGCCTCACCGAAGTAAGCAAGGCTTCGGCTACAACGCAACGGTTGAGCTCCTAACCGACATCGCCAGTAATAAGCTCGCGACGATTCATGTCTCCAAGCGGCCTCACCGGTCACGTGGTGTCTTAAATTATCAGTGTCGCATTTTTACATGTCCTAAAATCTGCACGTCCATTTGCAGTGTTGTAGAAGGCGCGTTTCTATGTCACAGTGAATTGTCCTTAAATCTTTGGTGCTAGGAGATCTCCACAGCTGCGTTGCCATAATGGGGCAACGACTCGGTTGTGTTGTTGATTTGTGCACCCTGTTTTTGCCGGATTGTTGGAGAAGAAATCATGTGTGTCTCACACCGGATAACCAGTGTATCATATAGCGCCGGGATGTGGTCTTGCGCTTTCCATTTGTCGACACATTTTTTTCACTGTATTGTTTTACAAGCGCCAGAATTATAGCATGCAGGGTTGTCTACACTGAGATATTTGAAATGAATTTTCATTGGCCTTCTGAAACGCACGCTGCAGAGCTCGAATGAGAGGAAAAACTTTATCGGCGGCTTTCGCCTCAAATGGTCACACAGACGGCACCAAGACTACTTTTCAACCACTGAACCCGCCGTGCAGCAGGCGTCAGTCAGTGCGGAAACATATTTGTTTTTTTGTGTGTGTGTGGGCAGTAGAGCATATGTACTGCGATAAAAGGTGACTCAAAAAGGCCAGTAGGATACAATATGCATCCTGTGTTTGTCGTACACAATATCCTGCGTTTCATTGTGGAGCCGCGACAGACAAAGGTGAACAGTTGTGTTGCCCCTGATGTAGGAAAGCAACAAAGCAGGCAATGACACCGGACGAGAGTAATGCTCCCGCTGTAGTGCACATGCTGCAGTCAGAAAAAAATAAAGCGTGGACGCTGGCTGCGTGCTAAATGACAGTGCGTAACATGTTTCGGGGGGAAAGATGAAGTAAAAAAATCACGTTAGGAAGCATTTAAACCATGTGCGTTTTCCTCCAATTTAACGAGTGGTTATTACCCCGGGCCTTTATTCTTCGACAGCGAACCGCTGCTGGTGAAATGAGCTGCGAACTCTTGGCGCAGGTAGCGACGGCAGCCTTTGTCTGCTGTTTTCTCGTCAAATCGACCCATGGTTCCCTAGACAACAACCCAGAACTCGGCCACTACCAGGACGATGGTCAGGTGAGGCGTAGCAGAAAGTTTTCCTCTAATCTCCGACAAAATATTGCAATTCTCCATGCTGTGATTGCCAGTGGAGTAAACGTAAGCTTAGCGAAAAAAGCGTTGCAAGAAACCGAAGGGCGCACATGACAGATGTCGGAAGGGTGCGGAAACAGGAAAACGTTTGGAGCAAACACTTGTTCTCTGAACAAGTGGAAAGCATAGCTGTTCCTGAGTAGAGCACACTGAAAGTTTCACTCATTTCAATGGGGCGTGGGGAAAAAGCGGGCAGCTGATGTTCTAAACATAGTCGTGGTTTTGAAATGCAGTGAGGTTTTAATCCGCCGGCAATTCTTGTCTCCGCTGTTGCTTCAACTTACCATTACGTTTCATTTACAAAAGAAATAAGAATAAAATTTAAAAAATAAATAACAGCTGCCGCCCAGGAATCTATTTAAGGAGAAAAAGTGGTATTATTGCTTTGTAAAGGTTAAAAAAAGACGAAAGGAATGGCATCCTATTCCGGCGATGAAGGCATGCGCGTATTAATGAGACCGAGTTAATATATCGATATTTTATTAAAATGCTTTGTGTACACGATTATTCCTCCCAGAACTTGAAAAATTGTGAAACTCATTTAGCGCAATTCAGCTGCAACGTCTCTAAGAATCCAATTGAAGTACTGACTTGCATTTATTCTCGAGCATATATGGGAGCGTACTGGCAAGTTTTAAGTGTGGCGCAGGAAGTGTATCATTTATTGCCATGATAATGAGAGGTGACGCTCTCCCTATAGGGATGAACGGTTCTCAATATGAAGCTTGGGCTTGCTCAGTCAGCGCAAATAAATGGTGTTTGATTCGATTAAAGTTACCTACAGTCGCTTTAAGTTGGTTTATTGAGGATAGTTATGTTTCGTGGATTACTTCTCTCCATTAGTGCATAACTACGCCGCCGTTTTCAGTATGAGTAGTGATAATGCAAACAATTGGTTCAGCAGTTTACTTCAGGAATTGACGAAGATAACTCCTGTGCAAGAACGCCAGGAAACCTCTATGCGTTCTTTTTTTCTTTTAGGGGCACGAAGATTATGTGAAATTAAATTGGGGCTGTTTCACGTGCCATTCAATCAAATCTTATCTCAATCACCTTTCACCGCCTTTCAAAATAATCCTGTTAATTCCTGGGAAGTCATGAATTTTGCGTCGCTTGAGTAGCCCTGTTTCATAACTGGCGTTATCGCTTTCTAACCTCAAAGAAAGCCTTCAATAGATTTCACTAATCTTCAGTCCAATCATGAGAGCGGCTTGGACTACTTTATATAGTTCACTTCGACTGGCACGAAGTGCCAAACATGAACATTGGTCCCATTAAATTAAACATCAAGAACATTTCCGTGGGCTATGAGATACATCGTAGCGATAGGTTACATGTGAGCTTTTATTATATAGAATTCTTTGCATCTCACTCATATTGTCACGGGTGGTACAGCTCGGTTGGATACGTCAAAGTAGGTGACTGCAGCGGACGTCAGTAGCAGTCCCAAAAGCGGAGCATTCGCAGCCAGACACTTCGCCTTCTTTTTCTAAGGCCAGCTCGCGCGCGCATTCCGCGCTCTCGTGGTTCTAGTAGAACGACGACGATGAATGGGCGGTGTCAATATGTCAGAGCGCAACAGTTAAAAAGCACTGCTCGTGAAGGGTCCAAGCGTACGATCTTGAAAGGATTTCACATTTTTAATAAAGACATGTTGTTACCGAGAATTTTCTGGCGGAATGCAGCTAACATGCTCGCAATTTGACCGTCACATAACGAGCAGAAAGTTTGGGAATGTATGATTCCGGCCAGTTCTACCAAGTGCAGCAATCTAGTTTGAAAAAAAAAATGTACTACAGGCTATTGATTATGCGATGTGATGTTTTCTCTTTTTCGTTCCGTTGCGGCAAGAACTTTTGGTGCGTGGATGCTTTTGGAGAGTGAAGGTGAATGGTGGGGAGCTTGTAAGAAGGAGATACATTTTTTACCTGTGGGGGTCCAGAGGAGTGCCCACCTGAGTGTTCTTCTGAAGAGGTACCTTCCGGGATTGGAGGGTCCTTGGAGAGAGGTACCTTTGGGACTTGGTGGGTGCCTCGCGTGAGGTATCTTCGGGACCTGGAGGGTGCTTGGAGGAGATACCTTACGGGCCTGGAGGGTGCTTTGGACGAGGTACTTTCAGCGGTACGACGTAAGAGCGCTGGTGGACGGGACGCATGAGAAAAACAGAAACACGTTTCACGCTGTTTCGTAATACTATTCAACATGAAACAACCAGCCCTACTCAGCCTTCTCCGGGAAGGTACCTTCCGCCCTGGAGGCTGCTTGGTAGAGGTACCTGCTGGATCTAGAGGACGCTTCGGAGGAGGTACCTGCGGGATCTGGTGGGTGCTTCAGGGGAGGTACCTTCCAAACCTGAAGGGGGCTCCGGAAGAGGCACCTTCCGGACCTTGAGGGTGCTTGGTGGAAGTACCCTCCAAATCTGGAGGGTGCTTCGAAGGAGGCACCGCCCAGACCAGGAGGTTTCTTGGGGGAGGTACCTTCCTTAGCTGGAAGATGCTTCGGAGAATGTACCTTCCGAACCTGGAGGGTGCTTGGGAGGAGATACCTTCCGGGTCTGGTGGGTGCTTCGAAGGTACCTTTCGAACCTGGAGGGTGCTTCGGAGGAGGCACCCTCTGGACCTGGAGGCTGCCTGGCTGAGGTACCTTCCGGCTCTAGAAGGTGCTTAGGAGAAGGTACCTACCGGAAGTTG
The DNA here is from genome assembly GCF_052857255.1 of Amblyomma americanum. Taxonomy (NCBI): domain Eukaryota; kingdom Metazoa; phylum Arthropoda; class Arachnida; order Ixodida; family Ixodidae; genus Amblyomma; species Amblyomma americanum. Next base: position 79,086,310 of record NC_135504.1, on the reverse strand, counting down.
AGTATGCTTCGGAGGAGGTACTTTCCGGATCTGGAAGGTGCTTCGGAGGAGGTACCTTCCGGATATAAAGGCTGCTTGGAGGACGTACCTTCCAGACCTGCAGGGTGCGCGGAAGATACCTCCATCCTCTCGATCCGCTAGAGGATGTGTGGAAGGTGATCCACATTTATTGGAGGTCCCGGTAACCGCGGCTGGTGCGCCGGTTTAACGGGTTGTCGGCGTTGCTGGTCAGGCCAGTTGCCGAATGCGTTCTCCTCTGCGCGAGGGAGCTCGCGCTCCGAGCTTTGTTGTCGTCAGCAGCGCCGCTGGCGATACCAGTGCCACTACAGGTGTATGCTTTACCGGCGCACTCGAAGACCATCGGATTTTTGCCGAGAGAGAACTATAGAGCTAGTGCAGCGAAAGAGAGCTCGCGTGTAGGTAATCCTCAGAACGTAGCAAACAGAACCTCTTCATGTTTGCTCTAGCACCTGCGAGTCGCTGGTGTACTGTGTCGTTCGAGACTACCCGATCCGGTTACTTGACTGCAAGAGGAAAAACGATATTGGATGAACCTTTGTATTTTATGATGACGGTGTCCATAAGACGTCCGTGATGCTTCGTGTACAAGCGTTCATTGCGCGAACTAGTGACATATACACCGATATAAACGAGTGCGCACTGGCTTGGACGATACCTTTAATTTGGCACTGGTACGAGAACACAATGAGCGTCGCTGTCGGCGACATACAGCTTGGAGTAGCGCCGCCAAATGGAACCCGGAGAAGAGATCCGAAATGGCAAAAACAAAACATCGACTATGGACTAGGCTATGGAGTTAATATATTAGGCGTAAGCCATTACTCATCTCAGCTCTCCCGCGAAGGCGGCCGCTGCTTAGCGCCGACGCTGCCTACATTGTCACTGCTGCACGGCGTCAGGCACGAACCTCGTCCGAGATTTCAGCTCCGTGGTCCTCTTCGCTTTGTAGCTTACGCCTTCTCTCTTGTGCACGGCTTTTGTCACCCGCGGCTCCTCCGCGGCGGTGCCCCTCTATCGAGTCTTCATTATTCTGGCTTTCCGTTATGTGCGACTTTCCACCGAATTTCACATTCAAACGTATTTTTAATTGCCTTAACGGCATCACTGTCTTTAGGCGAAAAAGCCGTTGTGCGTGTGTAGCGCCATCACCCGCAGCTCCCGGCAGGCGCCCCACCTGGAGTAACTTCCGGTTGGTGCAGTCACGGGCAGCATCACCAAATTCTACGGACCTCACTGAAGTGAAGGCCCAGGGTAAGCTCAGTATAACGGCTTATACCTAAAAATATATACGAAAAGGGTCAGTAAGTACTGCCATCTCAGATGGGGACATCGAAGGCGCGAGGAGCGTTATTTGGAAGGGTTGACGGAGCCTTCCTGTATCATCTCCACATAAACTAATTTTTATTGTTCTAAGCACGAAATTGCTTGGGCTTGACATGGTTTACGCAAAAAACTTACAGGTGCTAAAAGACGAAAACAAGCACACTCAAGACAGCGGCTAAGTGGTAATAATACCACTTAGCCGCTGAAACGAAACACGCGGGTTTGATCCCCACCGTGGCGGTCGAATTTCGATGGAGGCAAAATTCTACAGGCCTGCGTACTGTGCGATGTCAGTGCACGTTAAAGAACCCCAGATGGTTGAAATTTCCCGAGCCCTTCACTACGGTGTCCCTTATAGCCTGAGTCGCTTTGAGACTTTAAGCACCCATAAACCAATCTTTCTTTCCTTCTGTCTTTCTTTCTTCCTCTCTTTGTTTCCTCCTTTGTTTCGTTCTTTACCTCTATCTTCCTTTTTTATCTTTAATTCAATATTTCGGTCGGAGATAATAGAAGAGGCGGAAATAAACGCTGCTGATCAACACCGTGAGAGGTCCTCGAGCCTCTTTACATGCAGCAGCTCGGAAAAGCGTGGCAGAAAGAGTTTACTGTGACACCTTCGCAAACAAGTTCCACGTCTAAATAATGATAGTTAAATATGAAAACAATGAAAATGAGATATCTACACGTTGCCTCTCCTGGAAGAAAACAATGTAAACATATGAAACAGCTAAGGATGAGATAATAATTTACATTCTATACAGTCATACTTTAGTATAGGAACGTAAGAAAGCCTTAAATCCCTGCGCGTTCATATTTTTATATTAATGCCTGTTCCATTTAGGGAATTTTATAATGTCGGAAAATTGGTTGGTTGGTGGTTTTTAGGGTTTAACGTCCTAAAGCACTCAGGCTGTGGGGATGCCGCGGTCGAGGGCTACGGAAATTTCGACCACCTGGGGCTCTTTAACCTGTACTGACATCGCACAGCGCACGGGCCTCAAGAATTTCGCCTCCACTGAATTTCGACCGCCGCGGGCTGGATCGAACCCGCGTCTTTCGGGTCAGCCGCCGAGCGCCATAACCACTGAGCCACCGCGGCAGCTTAAATCGGCAAATCATATTCAAGCATTTTCTTTTTTGCTGTAATTTATCTTAAGTCTTATAACGTTCCTCATTTCTGGACACCATGCACTGTAAGCGGGCATAATATTGTCGCCGACAAACGGGAGAAGCACTCAAACCAGGTTTAATTAGGCGTGCTGGAAGTGCTACACAGCAGGGAGCTCGAGCGAGGAAGAAGACGGATCATTTATCCCCTCGAGTGCGCAAGGCATGGCAAGTCCGATCTGAAACAGTTCGGCCGCGGTACGGCGCCACTGGATTGCTTGGTACTGTGGCATTACTCCCCCTCTTTGAAGGGCAACTACTCGGTGCCGCAACAATGAGAATCAGGAAAGCAATGGACGGCAAATGTTCCGGCGGCTGGTGTAGACACGCCTGAAGCGCTAGCGGGCGTGGTAAGGCTTCATCCGTGCGACATGGATGTCTTCGAGGGTCGGCCGTCTAGAGGAGCGAACTGTTCCCTAGGGGACAACTTCATAGTTCACCTCACTGACTTGGCGGAGTCCCTCGTAGGGGCCAAAATATCGGCGCAGAAGCTTTTCGGAGCGCCCACGCATGCGGATTGGGCTCCACACCCAGACTTATTCGCCGGGCTGGTAACTAACAGCTCGGTGGCGGAGGTTATAGCGGCGACCGTCGAGGGCTTGCTGGTGCCGGATGCCCTGTCGGGCAAGTTGGCGGGCGGCCTCGGCGTGACGAACGAATTGCGCAGCACCCATAACGGATGAGGTACTACTAGACGGGAGCAACATGGCGTCCAGCATGGTTGTGGCTTCGCGACCGTGCACTAAGCACTAAAACGAAATGGAGTGAAGCGTGTTGTTTCTTGTAGAGCAGTGTTATAGGCAAATGTGACGTAAGGGAGTATGGCGTCCCAGTTGCGGTGGTCTGCGTCAACATACATGGAAATCATGTCGGCGATTGTCTTGTTGAGCCGGTCGGTGAGGCCGTTCGTTTCAGGGTGGTAAGTGGTTGTCTTGCGGTGACTGGTGACGCTCAGGCGCATAACCTCCTGCGTAAGGGACGAGGTCAACGCCGTTCCTGTCAGTTAAAACGATGGCGGGTGCACCGTGACGAAGCACAATATTTTGAACGAAAAAGTTCGCAATTTCGTCAGCGGTACCACGAGGGAGAGCTTTAGTTTCACAGTACCGGCTGTGGTAGTCGGTGGCGACCACAATGTAGCGGTTACCCATCGGGGACTCCGGAAATGGGCCGAGTATGTCCATGCCGACTTGATGGAAGGGGACTTGTGGCGGATCAATAGGCTGTAGTGGTCACCTGGCTTAGTCGGTGGCGTCTTGCGACGTTGGCACTCGTGGCAAGTTCGGACGTAACGCTGGACAATTGAAGCAACCCTGGGCCAGTAGTACTTTTGGGCGTATCCGCGCCAAATAGCGGGAAAAACCCAGGTGACCAGAAGATGGGTCATCATGGCACGCCTGCAGGACTTCGTCGCGCAAGGGCGCAGGTACGACGAGCAGATAGGCAGCTTCCGTCGGGTTGTAGTTTTTCTTATACAGAACGCCATCGCGCTAACAGAATGATGACAGTCCACGTGAGAAGATTCGCGGGGGCGACGCAGCGCTTCCTTCAATATACTCAATAAGAGGCCGTAGTTCACGGTCGTCCCTTTGTTTTTGAGTGAGGACGGACGTGGAGATGGCACCGAGAAAAATAGAATCGTCGTCGGCATCAGCTCGGTTATCCTCGATAGGAGCACGAGACAGACAGTCGGCATCACTATGTTTCCTACCGGACTTATAAACGGTGGTGACATCGAACTCTTGAAGGCGAAGGCGCCAGCGTGCAAGCCGTCCCGAGGGATCTTTGAGGTTCGCCAGCCAACAAAGCGAATGGTGATCACTGACGACTCTAAAAGGGCGGCCGTATAAATACGGGCGAAATTTGATCACTGCCCACAGAATTGCCAGGCATCCTTTTTCAGTAGTGGAATAGTTCGCCACAGAGTGTGACAAGGTCCGGCTTGCGTATGCGATGACACGTTCGATACCATCCTGCCACTGCACAAGGACCGCACCGAAGCCGTTGTTGCTAGCGTCGGTGTGCAGTTCAGTGTCGGCTCACTCATCGAAGTGGCCAAGGATGGGCGTACTCATGAGACGAGTGCGGAGGTCTTCGAAGGCCTGTTGTTGCTCCTGTCCCCAGAGGAACGGTCGACATCTTTCGTGAGGCGGGTGAGGGGCTCAGCGATCTGGGAGAAGTTCGGCACAAAACGCCGATAATAGGCGCAGAGACCCAGAAAGTGGCGCACACTGCGCTTATCGGTTGGCACGGGAAAAGCAGCGACGACGGCTGTCTTATCGGGGTCAGGGCTGACTCCCTTAGCGCTCACGATGTGGCCGAGAAACTTCAACTCCTGGAAGGCGAAGTGACACTTTTTGGGCTTGAGGGAAAAACCGGCCGAACGAATTGCTGTGAACACAGCGCGCAGGCGCCTCAGGTGCTCTTCGAACGTGGCGGAGAAGATGACTACGTCATCTAGGTACACTAGACAGGACTGCCATTTTAGATCGGCAAGCACGGTGTCCATCATCCGCTGAAAGGTAGCAGGAGCCGCGCACAGGCCGAAAGGAAGCACCCGGAATTCGTACAGACCATCCGGTGTAATAAAGGCGGTCTTTTCCCGGTCGCGTTCGTCCACCTCGATTTTCCCATAGCCACTGCGTAAATCTAGTGACGAGAAGTACGTGGCGTGACGTAACCGGTCCGGGGAGTCATCGATGCGTGGCAGAGGATAAACGTCTTTTTTGGTGACTCTTTAAGCGCCTGTAATCAACACAGAACCGTAGGGATCCATCTTTCTTCGCCACTAGAACAACAGGCGATACCCACGGGCTCTTCGACGGTTGTATCACGTCGTCTTGGAGCGTTTCTTGAACTTGTCGGCGAATGGCATCCCGTTCCTTCGAAGAGATCCGATAGGGCGGCTGGCTTAACGGTCACTGGTTTGCGTCAAGTATAATGCGGTGCTTTATGAGCAGAGTCTGCCCAACCTTGGAGGTCGAGGCAAAACAGTCGCGGAAAGATTTGATAATCCTCTCGAGGCAGTGTTTCTGATTAGACGGGAGGTTCGGGTTCACGCCGGTTTTTATGGAAGTGGTCGGTGCCTCCACTGATGCCGGGATTTCGCACAGCGAGTGCTGTCCCGCGAATTCGCTAAGTTCTTCGAAATACGCTATTGCTGTTTTGCCAGGCAAACACTGGGGTTCAGAAACAAAATTGGTCACTAAAAGTTCAGTTCGCCCACTGTTCAATTGAACAATTCCGCGAGCTACACAGACTTGCCTACCCAGGAGCAGAGAGATGTTGGTTTCAGCGATGCCGCGAGTGCTGGGGCTGTTATCACACTCGACGGTAACAAACATGCTGGCTCTGTACGGGATCAATACGTGGTCGTCACAGACGCGTAACTTAGCCCTGCGTGGCTCGGTATCGTCGTCGACAGGGCATTGGGTGGAAAACGACACTATTAGCTCCTGGAGGTTGATAACGGCACCGTACTCCTGAAGGAAATCCAAACCGGGTATGAGGTCTTTGGAGCACTCGGGTAACATAGGAAAGCAGCCAGGGAAAGTAACACCGCGGATCTGGATTCGCGAAGTGCAGACACCGATCGGTGTTACCACGTGGCCACCAGCTGTCCGGATCTGCGGCCCAGACCAAGGGGTCAGAACGTTCCACAAGGCCTTGGCTAACCGTCTGCTCATTACAGAAAAATCGGCGCTGGTATCCACGAGGGCGGTAACGTCGTGGTTGTCGGCGGATAGTGGTATTTCGGCGGAGACCAGTCGGTCGCAGCGCGTCGTTGAGGTCGTTGGTTCAGGTCGTCGTCGGTCGGAGCGTCGCGGCAAATCGTCGGGCGGAGGGAGGGTCTTTAATCGGTCCTGTAGCGGCAGCCCTACCCCCGGAGGACGCCGTCTTCAGTTTTCCCGACGTCGGGACGTGCCTCTGAACTGGCCAGAGGATGACGGACGGCCGGGCGAAGAGAACCGCCTTGGAGATGGCGATCGGGACTGGCATCGCTGCGTGGTCGAAGATTGCACGTTATCAGCCAAGTACTGTTCGATATCACGTGGTCTTTCACCGCAGCGTAGTCGAGGTGCGTCAGGTGGAAACCCCCTTAAACCCTTTCTGCGGTAGGGGCAGTGACGGAGGATGTGGCCGGGTTCCGCGCAGTGGTAACAAAGCGGCCGATTGTTTGGCGTACGCCAAACGTGCTCTTTGCTCACGGGTGACCTGAACTTTTGCGGCACGGAGGGTAAAGTTGCGACTGGCTTCTGCAGGTATTGCACAGGAATGACGTGGGAAAAGGCTCGCATCGCTGGCCCGGGACTTCGTAGCGCCTCGCTGTACGTCATAACGGAGGGCGCCGGGTGTGGAGCTGGGGGTGGCTGCGCAGCTCGTCGGATTTCTTCGCGGACCACGTCCGTTACGGCAGCGACGCTGACCTGTGGAGGTTCAAAGCGAAGTTTCGCCAGTTCCTCGCGCATGAGGCTTCTTGCAAGCTCCCGAAGTTCCTCGGCGGGCAGCGACGTAGGCGTGTACTACAGTAGCGGCTGCTGCAGTAGCCTGACGTCCGTAGCGGGAGCCCCGTTCCTGCAGAGAGCGCTCGATACCCATTGCCTCCTTGGTGAAGTCGGACACTGTTCGTGGCGGGTCACGGACCAGTCCGGCAAATAGCTGCTCTTTTACACCACGTATTAAGTGGCGTACCTTCTGAGTTTCGTGCATAGCAGGGACGGCCTGATTGAACAGTCGCGTCATGTCCTCTATGAACATCGCGACGCTCTCATTCGGCTGCTGTGATTTTGAGCGCAGGGCGATTTCAGCCTTCTCTTTTCTTTCGCTGCTGGTAAATGTCGCCAACAGCTCTCGATGAAAAGCCTCCCAGGTGGTAAAGGAAGCCTCGTAGTTCTCAAACCACGTTTTGGCCGAGTCCTGCCGCGCAAAGTAGACGTTGCGCAGCTTGCGCTCGCCGTCCCACTCATTGAAACCCGCCACTCGGTCAAAGCTGGCCAACCAGTCTTCGACGTACTCAAACCTCTCACCGTGGAATGATGGGGGCGACCGAGGCGTGTGAAGGACGAACGGCGGGGCATTCCCAGAATGCTGACTTGTCTGGCTAGCCGTAGCGGACGTCATGGCCCTTGCTGGTCTTGCGAGTTGGCCGAACTCTGGCTGTAGGCCTCGCAGGCGGCGGCTCGCCTTGTGGACTGGTATTGCAGCCACGCGCTGAGAACTGACATCATGATTGTCCTCGAGGTCAGCGTACATGGACCGTTACCCCGCACCTCCACCAAATATGTCAGTGACAAACGGGAGAAACGCTCAAACCAGGTTTATTTAGGCGTGCTGGAAGTGCCAGACAGCAGGGAGCTCGAGCGAGGAAGAAGACGAATCCCCTATCCGCTCGAGTGCGCAAGGCAAGGCAAGTCCGATCTAAAACAGTTCGGCCGCGGTACGGCGCCACTGGATTGCTTGGTACTGTGGCAATATTATGTAAATTGGAGATTTGCACTAACGCAAAATTATTTATTTGCACTAAAGTAAACCTTATTCGCAAGTATATATTGTCATGTAGTGGTGACGGCAGTCCGGCGTGGAGGAAGAGCGAAAAGGACTTCCAAACGAAATCGTTTTTTTAGGCTTACTTGCGACTGCAAACAACTGAATAACTGCGACGGCATAGCAAGAAGCGTGCTCGGCGGTCGTAGAACAGAATACTGATAATCTGCTATTTACGATATGACAGAACCTACTAAATGCGCTCCAGTCTATTCTTATTGTTTTAGAAATTTCGCTCACCTGAATCGGATCTGCGGCCACTACTTGCCCTACACGGACGTGTTCTTTTAGCACTTCCAGCTCCTCAATATCAATTGTAAAAACCTGTCCCGATCCGAGACTGTTCACCATTCCTTTGGCTTTCTGCATATTAATTTTTAGACCTACCTTTATATTCTCCTGTTTCTCATTTGTCATGATTTGCAGTTCACCTCCTGAGTGACTTCGCAAGGCAATGTCATCAGCGGATTGCAGATGACTAAGGAATTCTCCATTAACTCTTATCGCAAACTGTCCCCAATCCAGGCCTCTGAATGCATTCTGCAAACGGGCGATGAATAGCATTGGCGAGATGGTGTGTTCGTCCTTGACACCCTTCTTTATTGGAATTTTTTTGCTGACTTTATAGCGGACTACAGTGGCTGTGCAGCCATTAGTTATATCTTGCAGATCCTTTACATTAGACTGTTCTGCGCATTTTTTTATTCGTACTGTAATATGGCCTATTTATGAGTAGCCTTTACGAAAGCCTGCTTGATGATTTGGTTGAATAAAATCTTAGGTTGTCCTGACTTTATTAGCGATTACCGTAGTAAATGGCTTGTAGGCCACGGACAGTAAGCTCTGATCGGTCTGTAATTTTTCAAGTCCTTGACTATGAAGCAAGATAAAGTTAGGTTCTTTCAAGTTTCATGTACGCTGGAGGTCATAAGGCATAGCGCTTACAGGGTGGCTAGTTTGTCTGCGTCCTTCAACAGATCATCTGTTACATGATCCTCACGAGCGGGTCTCTGCATTGTACTCTTAGGGGTACGTTAAGAGTTATGTGATGGTGAAGGAAAGAACAGTGTTGCATCGAAGTGCTAATCTAAGAGGTCCCCAGGCGGCTGAAGGTACCCATTAACGCTATGGCGGCATACTCTTAAAACGTAACTGAAGTACCCCCTAGTTTGCTAAGTTAGGCTAATGACCCGCACTTCTTTGAAGATGGCTACGGGAGCGCTGTAAGGGAACCTCTTATGAGCCAGTCAGTGTTTCGATGCAATAAACGACAGTGGCAGAAGAAACCGCTGGCTCATGGTTAAAAACGTTCATTCAGAGCGGAGCGATATGCAGACGAAGCGTATCTTTGCGAGAATTTACACTCACCTCTAAACTCTAACATCTTTGATAAAGGCTTTTGCACAGCTAATGAATAAGATCACCAGAAAAATATTTTTTGTGCTTAAACCCAGAGCTTACGGAACATCCAATGATCCTCACTCTGCTTCAGCCGAAAAGAAGTCATATAAAAACTTTTCCACTCACTGCCACTTTCACTACTCTTCATTTTCATGTATGCCAATCATTATAATTAATCAAATACTACTGCACATATCAATGTATTCTTCGACTCTATAAATTTGCGTTTGGAAAGCAAGATGTTGCCCCTTCCGGCTGGCTATTTCTATAAACAGTGAAAACAAAACGTGCACTGAATGTGAAGTATGTATAATACAATTGGAGTAAGGCGAAGATTTGGTCTAGTTGGCATTGCATTCGAGGTAAAGGCTTAGTATAGAAACAGAGGAAAGCTCTTGACGCGTCTGCCTTGCCTCGTGCGGTGTTTCTGCGCGAATATTTTCCGACAGAATTCGGTCGATGCGGTTATATTCTATTGTCACCATCTGCGTGTCTGTACAACTGATCCCTTTCATAGCGATGGCGTGGAGCAGTGAAAACGGCGGAACAAAGATAGCATGACCCAAAATTCGAACAAAGTCGTTCTATCACTCCAATAGACGCGGGGCATATCGAAGCCTTACATCTCGATCACGTTGGCCGCAATAAAGGCTGTCGCTACAAAGACTGTCGTACGCGATTGTTTGCGCTGGGACAGACTTAATTCGACAATGACATCATTTATTGTGACACCGATAAAAAATGATTATTTAAGGCGAATTATCCTTCATGCAACGGACCCACGTTGAGGTCGTACCCAGAAATTCGCGACAAAGCATTTTTAAGCGCGAAAGAGCTTATGAGCGCAATTTTTCATATATTGTAAGATTTCACTATAACAGTCAATACATCCGCAGATCTCTGTTGGCAGGCTGGCATTTTTTTGCTGTTAACGTTTTGCTATCGTCGAAAACGTTGCCCACTGGTTCTCTATGGCTCTCCTAACTGCTCGATGTGAGGGATGAAAAAAATTTTAGAAGAATTTTGCCACGCATGAAAAGAATGGGCCACTACTCTTAATAATTTCATAAAAATAATTAACAATAATCCCTTATACAGAATTATTGTCCAAGAATGCTGAGGATTAGCCAGTGGCATGCAGTTTCCTTTGTAGGAAAGTTCTCGAAATGTTTCAGTACTGAGTTTAAACTTCCTATTGCCGAAGTGCTGTCGCAAAAAATGTAATGAAAGGACATGTGACAGCACTTTCATGGGGATATCGAACGCCATTTAAGAAGTGATGCTTTTGAATGTTGGCCCAAAAATATTTAGAACGATAGTTGAGTTTTGGGGCGAGCCACTCACGCAGCGGAACAAACAACGCTTTTTACAGCGCCATGTTCCTCTTAAAGTGCTTCTCAGCGGTGCCGAAGGTTGGTGTAAAGTTTTGGAAGACACCCAATATACTGGCTAACCGCATAGGACAGCGCAGCACTGGCACCTGCGGCTATTTTCAACTCTACTCGCACATTTAAGCTTGAAGAGAAATCAGGTGGGAAACGCCAAATTCTGAATGCCTATGAAGTATCAACTATTGCTTTTTCGGAAACTCTTAACAGCGTTGATGTGGGCGCACTCTTTATGTGTTTCCTACTTTCGACATGATTTATAATAAAATATATTATTACGAGGTTAGCTCAGCAGCAGGAACAATATACCGTACACAGGACACTCACCAGAAACTAGCACTAGCACTAGCTGCTGCAGCGTCCATGTCGTCGTCGATTGCCCAGCGACAACACAACGCCCTCTTCGCTTCGCGACTGTGTACGGTAACACTACCCCGCACAGTCCCGGGGCGGCCTAGGGGGCGGGGGCGAGTGGTAGGGTTTAAGACGGGCGTCGTGCAGAAGCTGTGTGGAGGGGGCCACGGAAGGAGAGGGGGGGTGCAGCGGCGTGAGTTCGTAGGTGACATTGCTCAGTTGCCTCAAGACGCCGTAAGGACCGACGTAACGAGAGAGGAGCTTCTCAAACAGTCCCACACGACGTGCAGGGAGCCAGAGGAGTACCAGGGAGCCGAGAGTGTAGTGGACGTCACGGTGATGAAGGTCGTAACGACGTTTTTCAGCCGTATGAGAAGCATGGAGATGGTTCCTAGCGATTTGGCGGGCGGCGTCAGCACGGGCAATGGCGTCACAAGCATAACTGCTAGTGGAAGAGTCAGAAGGCAGTGAAATCTCAAAGGGTAGCAATGGTTCGCTGCCAAAGAACTTGTAGAAGGGGCAGTATACGGTGGTATCACGGCGTGAGGAATTGTAGGCGATCGTCACGATGGGTAAACTGACGTCCCAGTCACGATGGTGGCTGGAGACAGATGGACAGCATGTCCGTCAGGGTGCGGTTAAGGCGCTCAGTAAGGCCGTTTGTTCGGGGCAGGTAGGCCGTCGTGAACTTGTGACGGGTGGAGCTGGAGTGAAGAAGGTCGTGGACCCCTTTAAAAAGAAAGCAGGGGCCACAATCTGTAAGCAGATAACGAGAAACGCCGTGAAGCAGGACGACGTCACGGAGAAGAAAGTTGGCGACATCGGAGGCACAGCTGGTCGGTACAGTGCGCGTGATAGCGTACCGGGTAGTGTAATCTGTCGCAACGGCAATCCACTTGTTCTCGGATGTTGATATGGGAAAAGTCCTGAGCAGATCGAGACCAACACGGAAAACTGGGTTAGTCGTAATGTCGATGGGCTGAAGCGGGCCATTATAGGCAGGACCGGGGGCGTTTTCCGGCGCTGACATTGATCGCAGGCAGCAACGCAACCGCGGAGAGAGCGGTAAAAGCCAGGTCAGAAGAACCGCCGGTGCACGCTGTCGTAGGTGCGGGACACGCCTAGGTGCCTTGAAGTAGGAACGTCATGAAGCTGGGCAAGGACAGCGGAGCAGAGATGCGTCAGGACGATTAGCAAGAGGTCGGCGCCATCAGGGGGCTTATTGCGACGGTGCAGAATATCGTGATGCAGCACGAAGAGGTGCAGAGCAGGATCTGAAGGGACGCCTCGATGGCGGTCGATTACAGGGAGCAGAGATAGATCACGGCTCTGCTCGTCGCCGATGTGTGGAAAGTCTGAGATGGACAAAACACAATCGTCGATATCATGGTTGTGGGAAACAGGAGGATCGACAGGATGGCGGGACAGTCAGCGTCTAGGTGCAACTGGCCGGACTTGCTGTCACGGATCTCTCCGGAGAAGTCTCGGACTGAAAGAATGACTTGGCGACCGGTGTACCCACACAACCGAAAATTTAATACACCCTACATGACACACACACTAGAACACAAAACAAAACTAACACAACACACAAAGGCTATAAATACAGACGAGCCGGGAACACTGCTACCAGCGTCTACTACTAACGTTCTACTATTTGTGGTCGGCGTTCGTACTCACGGTTGGTTCGGTGCGGCTGCGGCGTTGTATGGCTCCCGTAGCCGGCGCCGAGGCGGCGTTCGGCGTGCTTGGGCTGGCGTTGCTGGCGGCAGTCGAAGTGCTTGGGCTGGCGTCGCTGGTGGCGTCGCTGGCTGTGTCGTACAAGCTCCCGGTCAAGCGTCCGTGGAGGTGATGCCGGTGTTGTTGGCGTAGGGGGAACCACCCGGATTGGTGGCCACAGCCCTGGAGACACTCCTGGCCGTAGCAGGTGGTAGCGTCCTCCGTTGACTCCCGGAACAGGCTCAGGCACGGCAGGAAGTCCACAATGCGATGTGGTAGAACGAGAGCTCACAGGAGCAGTAGCCGGCGTCGCTCTCTTCCAGCCAAAGTGTCCCTGACCCGCCGGAGCCTCCGCTTTTCTTCTGTTCCCTCTCGGGCCTCGCTCTAACTCGCCCTTTTATAGCCTCGGTGTTAGTCCACGTAAGCCTTGTCGTCGTCTTCTCTTCTCCACCAATCATCTCTCTACACCTCACCGAATGCTTCTCCACCAATCACCTCTCTTCACATCAACGAATGCTTCTTCTTCCTCTTCTTTATTCTTCGGTTAATTCGCGTCGTCTTCTTCACACCTTTTTCCTTTAAAATTTAATTTAGGCTCCTAAATATATGTGACAAGGGCCCCCTCTCTCAAGAGTTTTTCCATGAAAAACTGCTCACGTCACCCTCATCTTCAAGCCATTCAGCCAACCCACAGTCTTCTGTGGCGATTCTGAACCCAGCACACACCACACCGCAGAGGTTCAGCACACACCAAACGCACACCACTAACACAGCACACAAAATTGAGTTTCAAGAACACTAACACACCACTGCCGCTGTCCGCACAGAGTCCTTAATAAACATGTTCGTGTCCACAACACACTCCCTTGTATAATCACATAGCACCAACAACAGCAACAACAACAACATAAATTCCAGAGATACATTAACACAACAACAACAAGATACATGCCAGAGATACCTAGAGCTGTTCAGTGGGCTCTACTGATGAAGTCCGCTCCAACGTTATCTTCTGTCTTCATTGAAATTGGGGTTTACTAGTACGTTATCCCACCCCCACAATGTCAATAGCCCCTCTTTGAAACGGTAGATCGATGGCTGGCATCTTGTCCAGAGGTACGGGACCAACTCTTCCCTTCGGAACTGTGCGCTGGCACACGTAACATGAGCGAACAAAGCGCTTAACGTCAGTCTGAACACCCGGCCAAAAGAACTCCTCGGTGATCCTAGGCACCGTTTTTTTAACACCCTGGTGTCTGGCCATAATGGCGTCATGTCCTAAGCACAACACGGTCTCTCGCATATCTCTCGGTAAAACCAGCTGTAGGACGCGCCTTCATGAACTAAATATCCATTCCCTGTGCAGAAGACCATTTACCAATTGATACTCGAAGGACGTGCGACTCTTCTTTCTTTTCACTTTTTCCCCGACTCTTTCGAAGCAGGTCTTCAGGCTCGGGTCTTCTTTTTGCCTAATTGCAATTTCGCCCGGTGTTACGCTCAAGCACATCGCACCAGGAGTAGAGAGCGGACGCTGCGTTGCTCGGACTCTCGCTTGAGCTCTTGTCTCCAGTGCCGACGAGAAACTGACTGCACCCGTCTGAGCTGTCGCAGGTCTTTCCTCCTTTGGATATTCTTCAACATCGAGCATCCTCCACTCAGGATCGGGGTCTTCGACACCTCTTGCACCCGTAATGTTCCCCAAGATGAGATCGTAGATGGGTTGATCTACGCATTTTACCACTACATGCCCCGTATAATATGGTGTGGACACTAGAATCCTGGCTTCAGGAAGGTACCTTACTGTGCTGTCCACCAGAGTGACGACCGACGCTTGCCCTGTAAGATCCTCGTCCTTCACCAGGCTTCTACGAAGCAAGACTGTGTCAGCTCCGCTGTCTCTAAGCACCAATATAGGACGGTACCCTATTTGCCCAACCACCACCGGCATTGCTGATTTCGACTTGGGTGTTCCACTCACTGCCTCATTTTCCAGCGGCGTTTGCTCTCCATTCAGTTGTGGAACTTCGGGTGGCGTGAAAAGTTCTACCCTAGAGTCAACAACGCATGCAGCTCTGTCCTGCGTTCTGTATCGGCACTCATCCAGAGTATGACCCCTCCTCTTACAACCTCGACACACAACCTGTGTTTTCTTGACAGCGCTACTAGTCCGACAGTCAGCTGCACGGTGTCCCACTTTGCCGCAGAGCAAACACCTTACTGGCGCCTTAGATGCACCGCCATATGGTCTTAGTTTTGCCGCATCTTTCTCTAGGGTCTTTTGGCTTTCCTCCTTTTTCTTACTCAGATTTTTTAACCCTTGAGCCTCGAGGAATTGGTCTGCAGTGTCGGCGAACTCTTCCAACGAACACAACTTTCTTTCAGGAATAGCGCCAGCTTTGAGCTGCAACATGCTAAAAATTGTTCTCTGACCAGCTTGTCACGCACCCCTTCAAAACTCTTTTCTGTGTTTGACATATCAAGCCACCTATCAAAATATTTGGTCAGTCTGCAGGAAAACTGCTTAGCGGTTACCGAATCCTCAGGTTTCGCGGTGCGAAATCTCTCCCGAAAGCCCTCTGCTGTAAGCCTGAATCTGTGGAGGAGCGCCTTTTTGAATTTCTCGTTGTCCATGGAATCAGCAGCAGGCATCCTTCAAAACACATTCAGCGCCTCTCCGCCTAAACACATGATCAATGCCGTGGCCCATTCACTGCGCTCCCAGCATTTCCCAAAAGCTATCCGCTCGAATCGTTGCAGATATGCATCCAAATCATCTCTCTTGTCATCGAAAGGAGCCATCAGCTTTCTTGGACAAACTCTAGCCGGTCTAGGAGATTCTGTACCCGCTGAGGAACACTGATCATTGTCCGTGATCTCCTCATATCCTCCCGCTACATGCGCCTGTTTCCACAAAATAAACTCCTTCTCCCGTCCTATCCTTCTTTTCTCCCGTTCTTCTGCCTCGCGGGCTCTTCTAGCTTCTCGCTCTTCTGCCTCGCGAGCTCTATTCGCCTCGCGCTCTTCTACTTTCCGAGCGGCTGCGCGGGCTTGCGCCCTTTCTTCTCTCTGCCTCTTTGCCTCATCGTCACAGAGACGCATCGCCTCTTCTTTGCTTAACCGTAGCATGAGCGCCAGTTCTAACGTTCTTGTCAAATCCATCCTTCCTGCCGTCGAGAGATCGGAAAGATCCGAGACAAAGCAAAAAGAAAAAATGGAATTAATCCTGGCACCGGCACGCCACTTATCTTTGTCACGGATCTCTCCGGAGAACACTCGGACTTAAAGAATGGACTAGGCGACGGGTGTACACACACAAACGCACATTTAATACACCCTACATGAAATACACACTATAACACAAAATTAACAACACTAACACAACACACAAAAGCTGTAAATACAGACGACCCGGGCACACTGCTACCAGCGTCTACTACTAGCGTTCTACTATTCGTGGTCCGCGTTCGTGCTCACGGTTAATTCGGTGCTGCTGCGGCGTTTTATGGTCCCGTAGACGGCGCCGAGGCGGCGTTCGGCGTGCTTGGGCTGGCTTTACTGGCGGCGTTCGACGTGCTTGGGCTGACGTCGCTGGCGGCGTCGCTGGCCGTGTCGCACAAGCTCCCGGTCCAAGCGCCCATGGTGGTGATGCCGGTGTTGTGGCGTTGGGGGCACCACCCGGATGGGTGGCAACAGCGCTGGAGACACCTGTGGCCGTAGCAGGTGGTAGCGTCCTCCGTTGACTCCGCGGTACGGGCTCAGGCACGGCAGGAAGTCCACGATGCGATGCAGTATAACGCGAGCTCACCGGACCAGTAGCTGGTGTCGCTCTCTTCCAGCCAGTGTCCCTGACCCGCCGGTGCCTCCGCTTCTCTGCTGTCCCCCCCCCCCCCCCCCTGTGCCTCGCTCTCACTCGCCCTTTTATAGCCTTGGTGTTAGTCCGCGTAAGCCTTGTCATTGTCTTCTTCTCTTCTCCACCAGTCATCTCTCCCCCCCTCACCGAATGTTTCTCCTCCAATCATCTCTCTCCACCTGAACGAATGCTTCTTCTTCCTCATCATTATTTTTCGGTTAATTCGCGTCGTCTACTTCACAGCTTTTCGTTTAAAATTTAATTTAGGCTCCTTAATATATGTGACACTTGCAGACAACAGTAAATGTGCATTCCTGCAATACGCAAGGCCTGGCGACCCAGTCGTCCTTTGGGGTCTTTAAGAGAGGAGAGCCAACACAAGGCGTAGTGGTTCGTAACTACGCAGTAGGGCCGCCCTAACAAATAAGGGCGGAATATTGTTAATACCCAAAGAAGTGCAAGGCACTCCCGCTCAGTGATGGAATAGTTACGTTCAAATGGAGATAGGCGGCTGCCGTAGGCAATGACACGATAGGGGTCGTGCTGCCGGTGCGCTAGGATGGCCCCAATACCATGGCCACTGGCGTCGGTGCAAAGTTGCGTAGGCTCAAAGGATTTGTAAGGGGCCAGCACAGGTGGAGCAGTGAGGACCGCAACAATTGCGGTGAAGGCGCGAGCTTGATCAAGGCCCCAGGAGAAAGGCACATCTTCCTTCAGGAGGGTGGCAAGGGGACGGGCTGTGTCGGCGAAGTTCGGGGTAAACCGGCGGAAATACGGGCAGTGCGCGTGGAAAGAGCGCACATCGCTTGAGGAACAGGGGGTGGGGAACTCGCCGATGGCACCAACTTTGTCAGGGTCGGGCTTGACACCAGAAGCATCGACCATGTGGCCGAGAACCTTAATTTGGCGATGGCCGAAGCTGCACTTCTTGGAGTTGCGTTGGAGACCGGTGCGGCGGAAGAAGGCAAGGATAGTAGAAAGACGACGTAGGTGGCTTTCGAAAGTTGGGGAGAAAACGGTAACGTCGTCTAGGTAGCACAAGCACGTCGTCCATTTGAATCCACGCAGGAGCGAGTCCATCATACGCTAGAAGGTAGCAGGAGCGTGGCAGAAGATTAAAGGCATGACTGAATTCGTACAGGTCATCGGGAGTGACAAAGGCTGTCTTCTCACGATCCCGTTCGACAACAGCAATTTGCCACTAGCCTGAGCGGAGATCAGTAGAAGAAAAATAGCTGGCAACGTGTAGGCAGTCGAGGGCGTCTTCAATTCTCGGAAGAGGATAGACGTCTTTCTTTGTTATTTGATTAAGATGGCGATAGTCGACACAGAAGCGCCAGCTGCCATCTTTTTTTTACCAACACGACAAGGGACGCCCACGGACTGCTAGAAGGCTCGATAATGTTGTTCGCCAGCATCTTGTCCACCTCCGTCTGGATGACATGGCGCTCAGGAAGGGAGACACGGTAGGGCATTCTGTGTATTGGACTGGCATCGCCCGTATGTATGCGGTGCGTCACGACAGCAGTTTGGCCGAGAGGACGATTCTCAAAAACGAAGACGTCACTGTAGGGAACTAACAGGGTGGAGAGCGTGTTGGTGTGGTAAGGTGGCAAATCCGCCGCGATCATTGCAGAAATAAAGTCCAGACGTGAAGCGACCGATCGGGGATTAGGGAGCCCAGACTGACGCTCGGCTGCAAGATCACAAACTGTGCATTGGGCCAAAGGAAATAGACCAGCGAGTGCAATTCCACAGAGTAAAACTTGAGTAGAGAGGGTGAAGGTTAGAACCGGAGGGTAGGTGCGGTTACCGATGACGGTCAAGACGGAGTGTGGAGGGATGACGTTTCGCTAAAGGACAGAGTCCTTGATTGGGTAAGTGGCGTAGGCACAATCAGAAACGGGGCAACCGGGGACATTGGAATATAGACTGGAGCATCGCGCGGCAGCCGAGTAAATTCAGCGGCACGTAAGCGGGGCAGCTTGGAATCGGCGCTTTCAGAGCAGAGCGGCAGGTCCAAACGAAGAAGGCCAGTGAAGCAATCGATTAGCGCCGCGTGGGTCGTTAAAATTCGATGCCGAGAATCACACTGTGGGGGCAGTGGTCGAGCACAGTGAACAGGACGGCTGTAGTACGACCGGCAATGCAAACACGCGCAGTGCACATTCCAACAACAGCAGCAGCACTGTCGTCGGCGACACGAACGACTGAGGAAACGGCGGATGTCGCAACCTTATTCAGACGACACAGAAATTTGAGCGCCAGTGTCAATCAGAGCCGTAAATGGTGGTCCGTCCACGCAGATATCGAGAAGGTTGCAGCGGGGAGCGGGGGTGAGGAGCGGATTTCCGGGCCGGGTCGTCAATGCAGCGCCATCTCCGGGAGCTGCATTGGTTAGATTTTTTAATGAGAGCCGGGTAATGGCGGAGTGGACGGGAGTTGAAGTTGCGGCGAATGGGAGCTACGAATCTGAGGTCAAGGCGAGCGGCGGTACCTCCGCGGGGTCGAGTATCGTTGGTGCGTGAGAACTCAAGACGGGAAGACATCTGGCGTGGTCCGTAGACGGCACGGTGATCGTAACAGAACGGGGTCCGTGGTCGCCACGACGATCATAGAACCAGGTTCGTAGTTCATGCGACGATCTCATAACTATTCCAGGGTGAGGTGAGGAATACCTACGGCTGCGGCAGTGGCGGGAAATCTGGCCGACACGCGAGCAGGTGAAGCAGATAGGCCGGTCGTCTGAGGCTCGCCAGTCCGCAGGATACCGGTAGCGGTAACGCGGCGCGATAGCCGGAGTCCGTGAAGCAGCAGCAACCAACGGAGCGATGGTTGGCGTACAGGGCGACGCAGAGGGCAGGCCAGAATTGAGGCCCACGTTCGCGAACTCCTGGCGAACAACGGCCAGCATCAGAGCAATCGCAGCGTCAGGCGGCTGAGGGGCGCAGGCGACGGGAGTCATAGTCTCCAGTTCTCTCCGTACAATACGGGTTAAACTGACAGGATGGGACGGCTGTTGCAGTGTTGGCAGGTCTTCGCAGGAGCATGTCGCCGCCGTGTTCGGAAGGCGGCCGAACCGGGGAGCAATGCGGGGTGTAGGGCTTGCTCAAATTGCCGGCATACCTGAATGTCATAGTCGACCGTTGCGCAGTCTTAGCAGAGGAGTAGGTTAAAAGCGTCGTGAGCGATCCCCCTGAGTATGTGGCCCACCTCGTCGGACTCTGACATGGCGCTGTCTATACTACGCCAAAGAGCGAGGCGTTTTGGATGTAATAGATGTAAGATTCGGTGGACGACTGGGCTCGAGAAGCAAGGTCTTTTATAGAGCCAATCTTGCGTCCAGTTGGCTTGCTGAAGAAGTCGTGGAGCTTCTGCTTACAGGTGTCCCAAGAGGTAAGGTCTTTCTCATGCGTCTCAAACAAACGCGAGGGGTGCCCGCCAAGTAGATCACGTTAGCAAGCATGAGGGTCGTATGCTAGCGGTTGGGCTTACTCAAACGCTCATACATGGTTAGCCAATCCTCAACATCGAGGTCATCGGTACCAAAAGAAGGTGCCCCGGTCGCGAGGCAATGCCACGACAACGGTTGACGCTTCTGGGGTTGACGCTTTGGCCAGAGGTGTGATGGACGGCATAGCGACGATGGATTGAATGTGACGACCGGTGCGGAGGTCTAGGGCATGGTGTAGTGCCCAGCACAACCTCCAAGAAATATCACGGGGTTAGTTCAGCAGCAGGAACGATAAGCTGTACACAAAAGACACACCAGAAACCAGCACTAGCATTAGCTGCTGTAGCGTCCTTGTCGTCGACTGCCCAGCGTCAGAACGTCCTCTTCGCTTCGCGACTGTACCATAACAATATCCAGCTCTAAGTAAAAGTACGGGAGAGTAGTGTAAAACGTTACATTTTGTTGATCAGCGGAACTAGCTTTCAAATGAGCCACCATATAACTTCGTATTTACGTGGTGTGACCCACCACATGGTCATTACAAATTTTAAGGCACAACATATTGTCACGTAGTGGTGACGGCAGTCGAAGCAGCGACGAAGACGGACAAAAGGTATTCTAAAAGAAAATTGTTTATTGGGCTGACATGCACCCAAAATGGACTGAATCACTCGGCGGCGGCGAAGCGACAAGCGTGCTCGGCAGTCGTCGAACAGAATGCCCGCCGCTATCGGACGTGCTCAATTTAAAGCTGATAGCGAACTTTTGAGATAAAGCGATAAAGCGTGCAAAGTTACTAGAACATTCCGGAACAACGTAGAATCACCGCTGCCAGGCTGAGATCAATTGAGATAAATCTAGTCGCGTCTTGCGTCGCAAACAAAGCGATTAAGTTGTGCGGAGTCAGATTTGAAGAATGAAGAAACACTGCAAATGTTCGCAGCATTGCTCCGCTCTCAAAGAAGCATCGAGCCGATGCATTAAAACAAATAATGCGACTAGTAAGAGATAAAACGGTTCTTGCGAAAAGAGTATGGATATGCAGCGTCCTTTAGCGCGCATATTACGGCTTCAGACGGACTAAATGGACAACTTCTGGTCGTACGCCGCGTCGCTGGGATGCAGTCGTTGCGGCAGGGATGACTTCATAATCCAGTTCACCTAGCCGACTAAGAACCTTGTACGGGGCGAAGTAGCGGCGCAAAAGGTTTTCACTCAATCCACGGCGGCGAATGGGCGTCCAAACGCAGACTTGGTCTCCTGGCCTGCATTCCGCGTTGTGTCCTCGTAGGCTGTAGCGTCTGGCGTCGGACCGCTGCTGATCTTTGATTCATAATCGGGCAAGCCGTCCAGCTGCTTCTGCGCGTTGAAGGTAGGTGGCAACGTCGACGTTCTCTTCTTCTGTAACGTTGGGATCCATAATTGGGCAAGCCTTCGAGCTGCTTCTGCGCCTTGAAGGTAGAAGGCAACGTCGACGTTCTCTTCTTCTGTAACGTTGGGCAGCATGGCGTCTAGCGTGGTCGTGGCCTCCCTGCCATAGACGAGCCTAAAAGGCGTCATCTGAGTGGCCTCCTGCACTGCGGTGTTGTAGTCGAAGATGACGTAAGGCAGGATGACATCCCAGGTTTTGTGTTCGGCATCGACATACATGGCGAGCATACCGGCGATGGTTTTGTTCAGGCGCTCGGTCAGTCCGTTGTTTGCGGATGGTATGCAGTTGTCCTCCGGTGGCTGATTTGGCGGTAACGCAGGATGGCTTGCGTTAGTTCCACCGTGAATACTGTTCCTCTGTCCGTGATGAGCACATCAGGAGCGCCGTGTCGAAGAACGCACTCCACGAAAAATTTGGCGACTTCTGCTGCTGTTCCGTTCGGTAGGGCTTTCGCCTCAGCGTATGATCCAATTATTTCCAGGCCTTGAGGAAGGTTCAATGGGGTTCAGAAATCCTGCTGGTCGTCTAGGAGGGATGTTTCGTCACTGACGATCTCGGCAGGTTTTCATATAATGTGCAACATCGGCAGACAGTCGGGGCCGGTAATACTTGTCTTGAATGCGTCGGAGGGTACGAGTAAACCCGAGATGTCCAGCTGTCGGCTCGTCGTGTGAAGTGTGTAGAACTTCTTCGCGGAGACAAGCAGGTACAACAAGGTGGTAGGTTGTTTCGCTCGCTGCAAAGTTCTTCACAAGGACCTCATTCTGCACACAGAAGGAAGACAGTCCTCACTTGAATGAAGCGGGGGGTGAAGAAACCTTGCCTTCCAGGTACTCGATGAGGTGTTTTAGGCCGGGGTCCGAGGGTTGCTGCTGAGCAAAAGAACTGGGGCTGATGGGTTCCAGGAAGGCGTCCTCATCGTCTTCCGGCAGCGATGTATATACAGGGGCTCGTGAGAGGCAATCGGCGTCAGAGTTCTTGTGTCCGGGCTTGTAAACGACGGTGACGTCAAACTCCTGGAGACGCAGACTTCATCGAGCGAGTCGGCCAGAGGGGTCCTTCAAATTGGCAAGCCAGCACAGCGCGTGGTGATCCCTGACCACCTTGAACGGTCGTGCGTACAGGTAGGGGCGGAATTTTGACGTAGCCCAGATGATGGCAAGGCACTCCTCAGTTGTGGAATCATCGGCCTTGGAAAGGGAACGGCTGGCGTATGCGATGACTTTCTCCAGCCTGTCGCTTTTTGGAACGAGGACGGCGCCTAGGCCAAAGCTGCTTGCGTTAGTATGAACTTCAGGATAGGCGTTTTAATCAAAATGCGCGAGGTTCTGTGGGCACTGTAAACGACGCTGAAGTTCCTTGAAGGCCTCTGCTTGCGGCGCTTCCTATTTAAACGGCACGTCTGCTTTCGTCAGTTGGGTCAGGGGCTCGGTGATGAGCGAAAAGGTTTTCACAAATCGTCGGTAATATGCGCACAGTCCGAGAAATCTGCGCACTGCTTTCTTATCGGCCGGCGGTGGAAACTGTTCAATAGCAGCTGTTTTCTCGGGTCCGGGCGTACTCCCTCCTTGCTAAATATGTGGCCAAGAAACAGCAGCTCTTCGTAGGCAAAGTGGCAATTCTCTGCTTTCGTGGTCAGGCCAGACGACCTGATGGCATCTAGTACTGTTCGAAGTGTTTTGAGGTGCTCTTCAAAGTTCGAGGCGAAGACAACGACGCCGTCTAAATATACCAGACAAATTTGCCACCTCAGGCCTGCCAACACTGTATCAATTACTCGCTGAAACGTCGCTGGTGCGGAACAGACCAAATGGCGTAACCTTGAACTCAAACAGCCCCTCCGGAGTGATGAATGCTGTCTTCTCGCGATCTCTTTCGTCGACCTCAATTTGCCAGTAGCCGCTCTTGAGGTCCATCGACGAGAAATATTTGGCGTTGCAGAGGCGGTCCATTGTTTAGTCGATGCGGGGGAAGCGGTAGACGTCCTTCTTTGTTATGTTCTTCAAGCGGCGGTAATAAACGCAGAATCTAAGTGCGCCGTCTTTCTCATTAGAACAACCGGCGCCGCCCATGGTCTGTTTGAAATCTGGATGACGTCGTCGCGAAGCATTTCTTCTACTTGATCCTGGATAGCTTGTCGTTCTCGTGGTGACACACGGTAGGTTCTTTGACGGAGTGGTCGGACGTGTTGGTCCGTTATAATGCGATGCTTAGTAATTGGCGTTTGTCGGACCTTCGCCGATGACGAAAAACACTCACTGTAGCTTCGAAGCAGATTGTGGTTCTAGTCTTGTCTGTTCCGGGGCAGGGCTGGGTTGATGTCGAAAGTGTGCGAGTTCTTTTGGTCAGGCGAATCTTCTGCGGAGGGGTCGGAGAGGGTGAAGGATTCTCGTACGTCGGATATTTGGTCGAAGAAAGCAATCGTCGTTCCTCTGTTAATGTGCCGGTATTCCTCGCTGAAGTATTTCCCGCAGCAGTATTTCAGCCTGGCCATTGCGGAAATGTGCGATGCCTCTTGCGATGCTGATTACTCGGTCTAGAAGCAACTGCACGTTCCCCTCGATGATGGCTTTAGCGTTAATGGCTTTCGTAGCGCCTACGGTCACGATAACGCTTGAACGGGGTGGGACACCCACTACTTCCTCCAGGACACTGAGGGCAACGTGATTTTTCCCAGTTTTCATCGAAGTGATGACTTCGTCCGTCGAAAGCGTCATCGGCTTGTATCGCAGGTCGATGATCGCTTGATGCTAATTAAAGAAATCCATACCCAAGATCACTTCGCGGGAGCATTGCGGTAGCACAACAAAGGTCGCAGGATAGGTATGTCCTTTGACAGTCACTCGCGATGTGCATCGTCCTGATGGCGTAATGAGGTGGCCCCCAGCGGTGCGAATTTGTGGGCCGTCCCAAGCCGTTGTGACTTTTCTTAGATGCGCAGCGAATGTTACATTCATCACCGTGTAATCGGCTCCTGTGTCGACTAGAGCGGTAACTTTCCGGCCGTCGATAGTCACTTCTAAGTCGGAGGTCCTGGCTCTTGCATTGCATGTCGCTCTCGGCGTCGGGTCACGGCTTCGTCGCGTTTGCGAGTCGCGGGTGGGGCGTGTGGTCGAAGCTTTTCTGGGTGGTGGCGTCGTTGTGAAGGCAGTTTGCGTCGTGGTCGGGGTTGTCATTGTGTGCGGCGTCGGTGCAGCGAGTGTCGGTTCTTGATGCGGCGTCGCGGGTGCAGCGTCTTCATGGGACGTGGTCGGTGGAGGATCTTCGGCGTTTCGCTCGTGAGCAACCTCACCTCCAGAGGTTGCTGTCTTTAGTTTTCTCTACGGGGGCTGGGAGACTTTCCTCGTACCGCGGCTGCGTAGTTGCGGCGTGGTGACGCAAAGCGTGAGGTTGACGGCGATGGTGAGCGCCAAAAGCGGTGCGGCGTGTGCTCCTCTCGACGCAGATACTCGTCGATTTCCTGCGGACGTTGGCCGAAGCTTGGTCGTGGGGCGTTAACGGCAAATCCTCGAAGACCGATACGTCGATACGGACAGTGATGAAGAATATGGCCGGCCTCACCGCAATGAAAGCACAACGGCCGGTTGTCGGAAGTCCTCCAGGCGTCGAATTTCCTGGGGCTTGTGCGTCGATCGTAGGCTGGGCGGGCGGGGGCAGGGAGGTGGCGTTCGGAAACAAGTTGTTCATGTCGGACAGGATGCAGGGGTTTCGTTGGTTGGGGCTGAGGAGTCCTTACTGCAGCGGCGTAGGTCATGGCCAGGGGATCTGTGGCCGTCGGGTTGCCAAGTACCTGTTGCACTTCTTCCCCTACCAAATCCTTCGGAGTCTGTGCTTGTGACTGTGGGGAGGATGGCATTAATCGGCGTAGCTCCTCTCGGACGATTGCAGAGGAAGGGCGATTGTACTGCAGAGCTCGGACGTCGAGCGTCTTCTCAATCATGCAGGCTTCTTCCATGAATTCCTCGACTGTTTTTGGCGGCTGGCGGACGAGGCTGCCAAATATTTGTTCTTTTACGCCGTGCATCAAAAACAACTTTATTTTCCTCGGTCATCTCGGGGTCGGCGCGGCGAAATAGGCGCTTCATCTCCTCGACGTAACCGCGGATGGGCCCATTCGGAAGCTGGATCCTGAACTCGAGGAGTCGTTCGGCTCCTTCTTTCCTCACGACACTGGTGAATACCTTCAATAGTTCTCTCTTGAATAGCTCCCATCCCATGTCGTAAGAGACGACTAGTAGTTTTCGTACCGCGTGCGTGCGGAGCCACCCAATTAGAAAAACACGTGTCCAATTTTTGCCGCATCATCCCCCTTGTAAATGACGCCACGCGCTCAAATTGGTCCAACCTTTATTCAGCGTCTTCGCCTATGGATCCATTGAAAGTTGGCGGCACCCGCGGCTGCTGCAGTATGATCGGTGTCGACATCTTCGGCGAGGTTGCGGTGCTCGTATCAGCGTCTTTTCGCTGTCTGGTGCGGTCTGGCAGGGTCCCGAGCTCAGGCTCCTCTTCATGGAGACGTCGGCTGGCTCGCTGAGCTGCTGGCTCGTCCTCGGGTGCGAAGCGCTGAGGGCTGGCTTCACGAGTTGAAGGGGGCGTCCGGAACATGGAAGGCGACCTCGCATCTCCACCAGATGTCACGTAGTGGTCATGCTAGTCGAAGCAGCAACGAATACGGACCAAAAGTCTTCTAAAAAAACTGTGTATTGGGCTGACTTGCACCCAAAATGGACTGAATCACTCGGCGGCGGCGAAGCGACAAGCGTGCTTGGCGGTCGTCGAACAGAATGCCCGCCGCTGTCGGCCGTGCTCAATTTAAAGCTGATAGCGAACTTTCGAGATAAAGCGTGCAAAGTTACTAGAACATGCCGGAAAAACGTAGAATCAGCGCTGCCAGGCTGCGATCAATCGAGATAAATATAGTCGCGTCTTGAGTCGCAAACAAAGCGATAAAGTTGTGTGGCGGCAGATTTCGAGAATGAATAAACACTGCAAATGTTCGCGGCAATATTGACTCATTGTAAGCGTAGAAACAAATTGCTAAGCGATGTTTGAGAGCGAATAAGTAGTTGAAGGTGCGAAATAATTTGGCAAGCCACCTTTTTCATAACTGTGCGGCTGAATCAGCCTGGCGTCCTCGATTAATGCAAATGTATAGATATTATTATTGCGTATGTATGCTGTGTAGGAATTTTTAATCCGCGCCTGGTTAAGGGGACAATTATTTTAGCAGGAGACCACACGTGGAGAAAACCGAAGAGACGTTGTGATGTTGTGGAAGAACTTAAGGGAATTTAATGATATGTTGCTTTCTCTAAAGCTCTTCCTTGTTTTGCTGATTTACAGGATTGCCTGTGCGTACAAGAGCAAAAAATGACTGCCGGTAGCGCTCTGAAATATCAGCAAAACTCTGGATAAACGCAAAGGGCGCCAGTGCCATCTGGAGTTTCGGTGTACCCCGAGGTGCCTACCAATAAGAGTGCAGAAAATGAGAATATGAAACGCAGAAACTGTATAAAAAGTCTCGCGTACACATGTGAGCATCATACCCTGTCCGGTAGGCATGAACAGATATTTGAGGACACATAGTGACAATGGAGCAAGCTCCATTCGGTTTGGCCTGCAGTCACGGTCATTGTGTTCACACGCTACGAATCACAGCAGATGGCATGTCCCTTCAGCACGGCTGAGCTGAAGAGCAGCGACTGCGACATTAAAACGGAAACGCAGGAAAGCCAAAGCCATCGCGTAGCCAGGCTACGCGTGCAGCCCGGTGGTGGACTTCGTAGACTGTAGTGTGACACGGAAGAAAACAGTGCTTGGGTCGATCTGAGTATTGTGTCTGAAGAGGATTGCAACCATTTTCTAGATGTCCATGGAACAAACTTCGTGTACATTCGTTGCAAGGATGACCAATGTGTAATTTTGGAAGGACGTCTCATTTTATCCCAGTGGCTTGGGTAAAATGGGGCAATTAAAGTTTTCAGATTTCATTAAATTTAACTGTGTTTATATCAACTGGGCTTTTCATACTTGGCGACAGTGATTCTACGATGGTGTCCGATAGTTCGCTAATACTTTGGTTCTGATATCAGTGAGCCACAAGGAATAGCCGCGATTCGCCCCGTTCTCCGCTTCATGGCGGGCAAGAATTGAAGCGCCAACGACAGATGTAAACGTTATTTATTTTGTCTAATGAAGCAAACATCCTTACGTTGATACTTTTTCATCTGTAGCGGATGCTGCTGTCCTTAGTAAAAAAAAGCGCGAATGATGGCAGGTTTTTGATCGTCGGCTTTACAAACACTCCATTCGGCTAGGAAACGCGGCTCGAAACAGCGTAGGCCTGAAAATTGCCTACA
The DNA here is from genome assembly GCF_052857255.1 of Amblyomma americanum. Classification (NCBI taxonomy): domain Eukaryota; kingdom Metazoa; phylum Arthropoda; class Arachnida; order Ixodida; family Ixodidae; genus Amblyomma; species Amblyomma americanum. Next base: position 79,058,295 of record NC_135504.1, on the reverse strand, counting down.
TAAAGAGATGTTTTTGTTATGAAAGATGTTTTTATTTATAGATTTTGAAGAGAAATGTGTAAGAAGCGTAGCACGGTGTAGTCAGGTAAATATACCATGGTTGTGAACCTATCAAACGTATTTATGGCTCTGGTTGTCACAGCCGCATCGCATGCGAACAAAGGTAGACAGTACTGGCATACCTAGAAATAAAAAAAGCTCATACATTAATCTATTGGGTTTGGATAAGGGCGAGAATTGAGTTGTATTCATACTGATAAAGGGAGGCAGATTAAAATTATTATCAGCACCAGCCTGATTAAACGCACTGCAGGAAAAAGGCCTCGACCATATCTCTCCAACTAACCATGTCCTTTGCCAGCTGCGGCCACTGTGACACTGTGAACTTGCTAATCTCCTTCGCCCGCCTAACTTTCTTCCACGCCCTGATACGCTTGCCTTCTTTTGGAATCCAGTCCGTTGCCCGTAAGGACCATCGTTTATTTTGCCTTCGCATTACATGCTCTTCCCAAGCCAATTTCTTCGTGATTTCGACTGGGATGTCACTAGCCTTCGTTTGTTCCCTGGCGCAACGTCTGTCTGTTAATTTTACACTTACAATTTTTGTTTGGATAGCTAGCTGCGTTGTGCGCAATGTAAGTTGAACCCCATCTTTTACCCTGCATGTTTCTGTCCCATAGTTGGATACCGGTAAGACGCACCTGTTATTTACTTTTATTTTGGTGAATTTACACCATCAGGTGCACTGACTTAGGAGGAAGCAATAGCGGCGTGGGAACTTGAGCCTCGTCCTCATGAGACTGAAGATGATGATGAATTTTTATGGCGCAGGGGCATCTGTGCCCAAATAGCGCCATGGCACAAGGTTTTTTTTTCAACTCAAGGTGGGGTCAGACCGATTTCCCATGCACATCCCCCTAAAGAAGCCGAGCAGCAGGCAGGGGAAAGCTTGTACCCATTGTATCACCGGTGGGTACCGGGAAGCCCTGGGGATCGAACGGTGCACCTCCCGCATGCGAGGTCGTTCCCATTAAATTGGCCAACGACCTCTGCCGTACCTACATAGACATGAAAGGCTACTTCTGAGATAACGTTGCTTGTGGGCCACGATGACCGAGAAGACAGAAAACATAACATGCTTCTCGACAATATCACACTTCGAGCAGTTTCGCAAGCTTGTTATTGCATCACGGGACTTGAGGGTGAGCTTCGATGGCTTATAAAAATAACGTCGGAATTCCAATCACGTTGATTTTATATCGAATGTCTTAAAAGAAGCCAATGTTGGCTATTTCCCCCGAAGGCTAGCCTGGATAAAACCTGATTCCATTAGAGTTGTTAATGTTCCTTATAGATTACTAGCTCTGGATTCTCAGTGCAGGTCGACTGCTCCCGGATCAAAAATTTTCCAGAGCATTACGTTTACGCTGTGCAGAGTAAAGCAATGACAAAATCTGGAGCAGAGATATCATCATAATTATCAGTGCCATATCTTTATTGCTGGACAAAGACCCCTTGCACTGATATCGAACTTAGTTGTCCCGCACCAGCCGCGACCCGCTATCGGAGCAAATTTCGTAATATCCTCTTCCCGCGTAACTATTCTCCGTTTTCTGCTACGCTATCCTTGAATTATATTGCATTCTGCGAGGCTTACTCACCATCGATTATCATTACTGCCAGTTATACCTCCCGCATATGTCCGTTTCCTTCCTTTCAGTTTAGCTGTGATATCATAAACTCATGTTAGTACTTGATAAGGCAAGACGTCTCCTACTGCTTGATTTTATAGTTTTCTTCTCCGTAATTTTCTGCGCTCCTCTCAAGTGACTAACGACGTATTCCTACAAATATTCTTGCTCATAGAAGTGCTGTTCCATGCTCACTGTATATTCAGTGAAACTAATCAAGCCAGTCTCTCTCTACCCTGAGCAAAACATGTTGTTCTTGCAGTGCACCAGTTGGAACGAAACTTGGTACATTGTCTACCGAAACTACGAAGTGGATCCTTACCACGGAGACAGCACACATTGTGCCAACGCAACTCAAATCGGCTTTGATGACGAGACGACATCCATCATCACGGAGGAAAAGGGTAAAGAGACGTGGTGAGTTATGGGCGCAAAATTTTTCACGTTTCACGCTTTCCTCACGTATTCTGTTTGCCTCATCTGATGGACGTCTGTAACATATCACTGCCTTTCAGGTATGCTAAGTGCCGCCTGACTTCGTCGCCCGGATACACTAGAAAGAATTTGGTTTTGGTTACAAATGCAGCTCCTGTACCGTGGTTGGAAGCTTCAAAACGTAAGTACTTCATTGTAATCAAAAGCCCTAGTTGCGAAGGTTACGTCCCGTGTAAACTGATGGAAGACACTTCAAGGCCCTTCACAGAGAATGGGGAGTTACTCCGTGCTGTCCTTAGGCTGGTTAACGCCCCAGCAGGCACCGTTTTCTTGCAGGCAGAGAATAATCCCACCACTTTAACAGATTTGAACTTTACTGTAAGAGGCCTTCAGCAGATGAGCCGATGAGCCACAACGTAATTAATTTGTCAGTGCAATAATGCTAGAATCGATTTCACGCGAGGGCACTCATCTACCGAGCGGATGGAAGCTAGTGAGCGCACTTTAATGTCTTTATAAGGCGTTCCTCAGGTGATCTTAATGATTTAGCAATGACGCTGCTTCAAGCCGCCGCGGTGGCTGAGCGGTTACGGCGCTCGGCTGCCGGCACGAAAGACGCGGGTTCGATCCCGGCCGCGGCGGTTGAATTTCGATGGAGGCGAAATTCTAGAGGCCCGTGTACTGTGCGATGTCAGTGCACGTTAAAGAACCCCAGGTAGTCGAAATTTCCGGAGCCCTTCACTACGGCGTCTCTCATAGCCTGAGTCCCTTTGGGACGTTAAACCCACATAAACCAATGACGCTGCTTGTCCAAGTGCTTGAAAAGTCCGGCACTCCTATCTTGACGTTATTTTAAGGTGATCTCATTCGGCCTGAAGCAGGTGCATAACTGGTGTAAGCAGTAAAAAGCGCGAGAGAGTATTTCAGGTTCTTGTGTTACACTGGGCTGCTAGTGGGTCTATGGAAGCGCTTTTGTAGGATTCAAGGAGAGTATGATCAGGGGAAATTGGACCTAGACGGTGTAAATGACCAGAACTGCACCATAGATGAAACACAGAAGGCTTGTCTTATCTGCCTCTCTACGGTTATAGTTTTTTGTGCATTTTTAATGTTCGAAATTGAATAATATTGTACAAACGCTTTGATGCGCCTCCAGTTGCTGAGTCGAAAACGTGGCTCCAGGAGTGGAAAATCTGTATCTCTGCCGCCACTAAGCTCTGCCCAGATTGAAATCTCATGACTTCACCTAAGACGATCAATGAATGAATGGGCCAGGTTTTGCTGCCATTTCATCGCACGGACTGCTCACCAGAAGTCGCGGAGCTTTTTGTAACAAATTGCTTCTCTCGTTTTCTTTAATTTCTGGGCCCGCATTGGATGGGTGAATGGGTGGATGGGCGGGTGGGTGGACGGACGTATGGATGGATGGATGATGGATGGATGGATGGATGAATGAATGGATGAATGAATGAATGAATGAATGGATGGATGGATGGATGGATGGATGGATGGATGGATGGATGGACGCACGGACAGACGGACGGACGGACGGACGGATGGATGGATGGATGGATGGACGAACGGACGGACGGACGCATGGACTGATGGATGGATGGATGGATAAATGGATGGATGGATGGATACGGCTGAACCCTTTAAATCGGGCGGTGGCTCAAGCCACCTAGCCATGACTTATTAAATCTTACTTTTCTCTTGATTTTAGCCACCATTCAGATAACCTTCGCTTGGTTACTTCTACCCGCTTAAAATTTACTTTCCCTTCAACGTCCTTATACTCCAATGCCTTGGATAAATCAACCCCGCTGCTTTCCACTGAAGGGTGAAGCCCTTTAAAGAAAAGTATCAAGTGTTCAGCCGTTTCCTCCTCCTCTCCGCACGCAACGCACAACGTGTCTATCTCTTGGTACCTGACTCTATATATCTTAGTTCTCAAAACACCCGTCCTGGCCTCAAACAACAAAGAGCTTCCCCTACAATTATCAAAGATATTTTCTTTGGCAATTTCCTGCTTAAAAATCCTGCATGTTCCCTGTGATGATTTCGTCAACATCTCTGTTTTCCACAAGCTCTCTCAGTTTCTTCAACCTTTTTCTTAACCGATAATTGCTCATTTGCCCCCGTACTGCTGTCCATATATTTACTTGTCAATTTTCTAGTTCGCTTTCTCCATTTCGTATGAACATTCTTTATATACAGGTATCTGAAAACTTTCCTAGCCCACTGCTTTTCCCCCATTTTTCTCAATCGCTCCTCAAATGCTGTTTTACTGCTAGCTTCTCTGCTCTCGAACGACTCCCATTCCATATCCCCCTGTACCCCCTGAATTGGTGTATTGCCATGTGCTCCCAAAGCTAGCCTCCCTGCGCCACGTTGTTTAATTTCTAACCTTGCTTGAACATCTGTTCTCATGCACAGGACCGCATTACCGAAAGTCAGGCTAGAAACCATCACTCCTTTCCAGATCCCTCTTACCACTTCTTACATATTGTAATTCCACAGTGCCCTATTTTTCATGACAGCTTCATTCCTACTAGCTTTATTCATTACATATTTTTCATGCTCTGTCAGATAATCACCACCATTATTTATCCACACCCCAAGATACTTGTACTCATCCACTACTTCTAGCGTGAACTCCCGTATTCTATGCTCGCCGACCTTATCATTAAATATCATGACTCCAGATTTTTTCTTACTAAACTTGAAACCTAATCTATCTCCCTCTGTACCACATATGTCTATCAACTTCTGTAAATATTCCTTGTTGTCAGCCATTAGCACTAAATCATCGGCGTATATTAGTCCCGGTAATGACTGTTTAATCAATTCTCCTTGCTTGAAAAAAGAAAGGTTGAAACCTAGTTCGCTCCTCTCTAGCTTAGTCTTCAGCCCTTGATGGTACAACATGAACAACAAACGAGACAGAGGACATCCTTGCCTAAGCCCCTGCCGTGTCTCTGCAGGCTCTGATACATTTTTTCCCATTTTATAAGCACTCTCGTACCTTTATATATATATATATATATATATATATATATATATCTTTTAGAAGATTAATTATTCTATCTTCCACATCCAATGTGCCCAGTATATCCCACAGATACTCTTGAACACCGTTGTCGTAGGCTCCATTAATATCCAGAAATGCTAGCCATAGGGGCCTGTGTTCCTTTTCAGCAATCTCTATACACTGCGTTTATGAAAGCAAAATGCCCTCCAACTTCTTTTGTTTCCGGCACCCATTTTGTAGTTCCCCTAGTACCCCCTCGTTCTCCACCCAAGCCTGCAATCTGTCCTTTATAATCTGCACCACCACCCTGTACACCACAGATGTCACTGTTATGGGACGATAGTTACTTACGTCAGCTTTGTCCCCCTTTCCCTTATATATTATGTTCATTCTACCTAATCGCCATTCATCTGGGACTTTCCCATCCACTATCAATTTATTCACTGCCTGTATTAATGTTTGCTTGGATTTTGGTCCTAGCTTCTTTATTAACATAATCAGAATACCATCTGATCCTATTGACGTGCCACTAGCAACCTTCTTCTCTGCCCTTTCCCACTCGCTTTGTTCAAGTGAAGCTATTGCAGTAACCGGTCTATCCTCCGATAAGTTATGTGCAACGTATCTTTCTTTAAATTTTTCCGTCATCCTTGTTTCTGTGTGTTTTATCGCTTCGTCCCCGTCTAGTCGAATATCCTGATCTGTAAAAATAAACCTTTGTTCTAGCCTTGTCTTATTACTCATTGCATTTAGATGCTTCCAGAATTTCTGAGCTGGTTTTCTATCCTTTTTATTTACTTTTGACATCCATTGGGCGCCCTTTCTTCTAATTTTCTCATTAATCAAATAGGATGCTTCCCTTCTACACTTTATGAAGGTATCCCATTTTCTGTCTACTACATCTTCTGGTTTCCCCTCTTCTTAGAATATCTGTGTTCTCTGGATGCTTCCTGACGTTTCTCTAGTGTCTTCTTGACCTCCTCATCCCATCAACTCTTGGGTGTGCGTCTTCTTTTCCCTTTTGGCTTCACTCACTCCTTAGCTAGCTTTACCTCAAGTAAGCGAGTTAATTTGGTATAAGTCCATTCTGTTTCACTATCCCCAAAAATTACTTTCTCAATTTGTTTGGCTGCTGCTTCCAATTGCTTTTTTGAGTAAGAATTCCCCTCTGATTGTTCATCTAGCTTCAGTCCAACATTGGTTTCTCATCTGAAACTCAACTTCATACGCTTGTGGTCACTACATAGACATCTGGAACCATGTTCATCTATGCTCATTACCCCTAATCTATTATACATCCTCTGTGACATTAGTCCACAATCTATCGTCGAGTGCAGACTCCCTGCCTCCCATGTTATGAGCCCCTCACACTTCTCGGTACTGTTGCATAAAACTAAATCATGCCAGTCACACATGTCCTGCAGCATGCTTCCTGTCCAATCTGTGTGCCCATCCAGGTCTTCTATATGTGCATTCATGTAGCCTAATATAATTATCTCGCCTTGTCCTCCTAGCTCATCAATGTCGCTTGCAATACATTCTAACATTTTCCTGTTTTCCTCTTTGGCATTAGCTCCTGTCCACAGGTATACAAGGCCAGGGAGTGTTTGCTCCCTCTTCCACTTTTCCTTTTAGCCATAAATGTTCTTTGCATTCCAATTTAACCCTTTGGAAATTCTTACTTTTATGAATGAATGCCCCAATTCCACCCCCCCTTTCTGCTGCCATCTATTCTATTGCAATATTCCCATGCGTAGTTTGGGTTACAGGGTGGTTGCTCCATGTACCTAAGATGTGTTTCCACTAAACCATATACCATTAATTCCCCCTGCCTTAAATGTTCTTCAATTTCTTCCCATTTAAGCCTATTCCTGCCACCTTGCATGTTAATGAAACATATATCTGAATTAACTTGGCCCTTGCGCTTGTGGCTTTTTCCTCTCCTATGGTTCCATCGTCCCTTTGATCTTGGTTCTTCCTTTTCTACAGTGGTTCCCTCAGAGCTTTGGGTCCCCAAAAAAAAGCTGTTGCCTGGCGACCTATCCTACTACACACCCTCTTGGCAGTGGCACCATCGTAGTGAATGCCATCCTGTGCAAAAGGGTGGGGCCTGGCCTCGTACACTTCGCTGTTCACTTCCATCACCTCGTATCTTAGTCGTCGACTCGATAGCCTAATTACACGGTTAGCCTCGATGATCCTCCTTTCCGTTTCCCTAGCCTGTCTCTGGACCTCTGGGATTCTGCATATGGTCACATGCACACTCTCAGAGGACTCTCTAAGCCTACGCATGCCCACTTCTAACTCCTCGAGATTCTGGCTCCTCCCCTTCAGCACATCGTTGAGACCAGCATGGATAACGACAACGTGTTCGCCATCCATGCTGCCCCCCACCACCTCCTGAGCTTCGGCCATTGCATCTACCATGCACTTCCCTGACTGTGCCTCCATCTGCACGCTCCTGTCCGCCTTCACTGTAGTCAAAACGCCTCCATCAACCCTCGCTACGTTCGAGTCACCGACTACCAGAACCCTCCTCCGCACTAACCGTTCGCTTCCTGATTGCGACTGTTGCCCTCCGGATCGCACTAGCTGTCTCTCCCGCCGCCGTACGCTACTCTCGCGAGTTTTTGCCTCTTTCTCTTCCCCACTCAAAGCCTGCTGCGCTACATCACTGTAGGATCGACGAGCCTCGTCCCCCACCTGACACTGCTCCGAAGCGGGGTGCCCTGCCGGCCGCGATCTGAGCGCTTCTACCTGCTCTTCTAGCTGGGCCCGCTTTTCCTGCCCCTCCTTCAGCTCGCCCACAATTCGCTCCAACTGGTCGGCATTAGCCTCCTCCCTCTTAAGCGACTCGGCGACCTTAGTTTCGAACTCAATCTGTTTCCCTCCTTCCGCCTTCAGGTCCCCTTTGAGTTCCTTAATCGTAGCTTTCCATTCCCCTTTCAACATCTGAACGGCCTCCTCAAAACGCTTACATATCTTGCACGCGAAGCTAGCCCCATCTGTCTCGGCTATGCTCCTGAACTTGGTCTCGTCTAAATATCACCAACGGTCACACTTCTGGCAGTGCACTAACTCCCCGTCCCCGTCCATCTTGACTTTCCTAGCTTGCCGGCCCGTCGTCCAGTCGACTACGCAACGTAAAAGCCCGCCAAAATTCCTACAGAAAAACCTTCGGCACTACGCAACGTAAAAGTCCGCCAAAATTCCTATACAAAAACCTTAGGCACTAACGTAAAAGCCCGCCAAAATTCCTACAGAAAAACCTTCGGCATTACGCAGCGTAAGAGCCCGCTAAAATTGGTACATAAAAACCTTCGGCACTACGCAACGTAAACGCCCGCTAATATTCCTACCCAAAAACCTTAGGCACTACCTAACGTAAAAGCCCGCCAAAATTTCTGCAAAAAAACCTACGGCACTACGCGACGTAGAAGCCCGCCAAAATTCCTGCAGAAAAAACCTTCGGCACTACGCAACGTAAAAGCCCGCCAAAATTCCTACACCAAAAACCTTCATTGAATGTGTTCGAAAGCGCCACCTATACGCAACAGGTCCCATAATAGCGGAATCTGCTTTCATGTGCAGGCGATTGCTTCAGAAAATTCCATAATAAGCCTATTCAGTACCTTCACAGCAACACCAGCACTTGATTAATACATCTACTTCGCGACAACGTTGCTTTCATAATTACTAGTCAATTTAGCCCGTGTTCCTCCTAATGAGAGGCACGGAGGGTTTCGGCAGAGGTGAGTGGGACACGCCATTCACTCCTTTGTGTATTCGTAGTCTAGTGGACAGTTTGGTTGAAGTTAATCACGTTTGAATCTGCGCTCACGGTGGCGTGGGCGATACATGAAAAGAGATAGTGGATTAGCATAGGGAAACGACGATGCCGAGCCGTTTTCTGACAAAGCAGCCCAAAAGAACAAGGTCAAATCACAGCGAGTGTGTGCGCAGCGTCAGGATCTGAAAGATAAAACCCGCAGTCCATTGATGCGCAAAACACTGCTACCCTAAAACAGTTAGGAAGATGAGCGACGGATCTCGTGAAAGAGAGCGTAAAAAATTCAATACGCTGTGTGCAGGTACGGCTCGAAGTCTTTAGTACCGGTGTCAATCTTCTCACATAGCACAAGCGCTGACTGAAATTTGAGTAATCGATTATTGTGTTGGTAGAACTGGCGCAATATACTAAAATTCGGCTAGCATATGCCGAACACAGCAAACGGTCTGTTTAGCTGCGCAACTTGGTTGGCTACAAGCCTTCATGCCTTCTAGACAGTACCCTCTCCTACACACTCGCTGAAAAGCTGAAGTAACGATTCAGAGGGGGCACAATCCACATAAAAACAGCAAGAGGAGTGCGTCGTCAAGCCAACTTTCTGTCTGACTAATAAAACCAAATCAAAGGATTTATTCTTTCTAACGAAGAAAGTTGATGCTGAATCAAAAGTCAATGTGTCGCCTCTCGAGGCCACAGCTCTCTTTTGCACTTTGGAGTACAGCGGGAAAAGAAGACGACGAAGTGCATCCTTGTGGAGCGCTTTCAGTCAGCCTCCAACTTTTTTCAGTGATTTTTCGTGTATACTGTGGGGATGCCGTCCCCCGTCATACGGCGATGAATCTGAACCCTCTTGGGCATCCGTATAGCCTGGCGGCCTGCTCCTCTAGCACGTCGAGGATGCGCTGCAGCCGTCCAAGTCATACCAACAGCTATGACAACATCGAGTACTTCAGCGAGGACAGCAGTGAGGACGACTTTGAGACCTACCTCAGCCGGAAGACCAAGAGAAGACTTCTAAGAGCCGGATCGTCACCCAGTGAGTCCACTGCAAAAACAAGTGGCAACACACCGACACACACCATCCTCGCCCTTCCTGTGCAGCCAACCGACTACATGAGGTGGCTTAACAGGCAAGTTGTCTCTGTAGAACTCGAGGCCCTCGTGCCTAACGAAATAAAAGACGTTCGAGTAAATGCGCGGAAGAGCATTGTAGCCGTTGGCGTGCACCATGCGGCCGCGCTGGAACCACTGCGGGCCATAACTCAGCTCGGTGGTTTAACAGTGCTTACTCTTATCCCGCTCGTCGGGGGTGAGTCTTCCTCTTGCGTAATCTATGATGTCGACGCGACTATCACGCGAGATGATTTGCCCAAAATCGTGAGGCCGGCAAACGAAGGCACCGTAATTCTACAGGTATCACGTCTGGGCAATTCCCGTTGCGCGAATATTTTGTTTCAATGCGACAGACTTCCGTCAGACGTGAACGTGGACCATTTCCGTCATGCCGTGCGGCCATTTATTCAAAAATCCCAGAAATAGTACAAATGTTCGAAACTGGGTCACGCTAGCGGGGTCTGCAACAACACTATAGTGTGTTTTCGTTCTGCCTGAGCTCACAGCGCAGAGTCCAGTAATGCACAAGTGCTCAAGTGCTCCAACTGCAACGGACCTCATGAAGCCTCATCTAAGACCTGTCTGCGCATAAAAAAACGAGGGTGCTGTTCTAAAGCAACGGTTCGGGACAAAATTACGCACCGTGAAGCTTCCGCGACTGTTCGGAAAAGGCGTTCTCGCTGCAAGAAGAATTCAAGAAAGTCTATTGCAAAAAGCAACCACATCGATGCACCCACGGCACCTCCTTCACAACCTCCTCCCGTGCCATCACGTCCAAGCGTGTCCAGTCAGCGAGATATTGCCAAGGATAATTAGACCTCTTCGTTTGCGGATGCTTGGCCAGCGCTTCCGCCGTTACATCCGGCTGAGCCTCCTCAGCGCAAGCTCCCATAGCCGAGCTCACCTGTCGTTAGAAAAGGGCTCCCAGAGCAAGATCGCCAAGCCCTCGTGATCCTTAGGACGGTGGTCAACGCCATTCGCCCTCTGATACAGGCCCTGCAATCGCCAACCGCCCGAAGAGTCTTACTGGTGCTGGACTCCCTGGTTCCAGCAGTACAAGACCTTTAAAACAGAATGGCTAGCCAGCTTCCCACGTTTCGTTAGCAAATCAGGAGCGCTGCGGTCCTCCAGTGTAACGCAAGAGGCCTAAAGCCACGAATCGCAAGTTTTCGGCAATATATTTTCAACAACCACGTCCCGATGTTAGTCATCTGTGAACATAACTTATCCCAAGAAATGAGACTTTCCGGGTACGAGACCTTCTTTGCTCCGACAAGCGGGGAGCGCAGCAAAGTTCTGGTCTACATCCGCACCGACATAACGTACTTTTCTGCCCAGTTCAACCTCACAATGACAATCAGTACGTGTATTTCATAGTCATAAAAAGATTCATAGAGTTCACACTGATTGCAGCTTATGTCTACCCCTCCTCTCATTTTGACTGCGAGAGGTTGAAGACAGTTATGGAGGCAACCCGGGCTCCTTGAATTATTAGCGGAGATTTCAACGCCCACCACCAACTGTGGAGAAGTCCTATGTCAACGCCAGAGGGAGGAATCTTGCCTTATTTGCTTCAGAAAATGAACTTTCCGTAATGAATGACGGCAGCCCGACATACCTGCGAGGCAGTTCATACAAAATTTGTCTAGACCTGACGCTAGTTTCGCGGTCTCTGCGCCAGCGTGTCCAGTGGTTTTGTGATGTGCACACCCACGGGGTTGACCGCAAACCCACCTACCTCCAAATTTCTGGTTTTGGGGCATCCGGCCTAGCTAAACACGTGCACATCGATTGGATGGCAATTAAAACTCGAATGAAAGAGGCGTGCAAAGAAGCCCTCACTTCCAGTTTGGAGGACATTATAGCAACAGAAATGATGTCTGCTAGAGGCTTCTTCACGTCAACTAGAATGCACACCGAATTTGATATTGAATTCTAGCACCTACGTGCTTTTCGTCGCCGTGCTGAAAGACGCGTTACAGACGGACCAAATGCGTAAGGGACCTCAGAGAGGCGCGTCGTGAGCAGAGGAAAATCAAGCGATGAATCGACACGTTGGGGGAAGAATGCTGGAAGTTCTGTCAATCTCTGGATCCTCGAAAGCCCATGTCCCTAATTTTGCGGAAAATTCGGAGGCTTCGAACGATTCCATAGCAAATACTGCCTTTCTATGCGTTGGCTCTACACCAAAACCGTCACGGGGTTGAGTTTGCACCTGACTTCTACAGGACAATCGCGGGTGTAGTGACTGCCTCGGGTCCCCAGCGTGTTCCCCCTGCATCACGTTATTCAGCGAAGAATGTTGTCTTTACTCGTGACGAACTTGATGCTGCCCTTGCAGAAAGTAAGCGTTCGTCTGCACCAGGTCCAGACGTTATTACATATGCAGCGCTGTGCCACCTTGGCCACGACGCGCGTAGAGAGCTACTCAGCCTTTACAACCACTCGTGGCAAGATGAAGTTGTTCCTCCCCAGTGGAAATCCTGTCGCATGATGCCACTACTAAAACCAGGGAAATACCTGCTCCACCTGTTACCATACAGGCCAATAGCTTTGGCCAGTTGTGTGAGAAAAGTCATGGAAAGAATGCTTCTGGCGCGTCTAGAGTGGCACCTTGAGCACAATGACGTGTATCCTAATGCCATGGCGGGTTTCTGAAAGGGGTCTCTCCTCTATAGACAACGTCATTGATCTTGTGTCCGCAGTACAGCAACAGAAACGCCATAAGTGCATGTGCGCGGCACGTTTTCTTGGTTTGAAAGCTGCATATGGTAACGTGACACATAAGGCCATCCTTGATGCACTAGAGGCTGTTGGAATCGGTGGACGGATGTATAAGTGGATCCAAAGCTATCTGACCAAAAGGACATTGTTTATTATGTGTGAAGGTGGCTCCACATCCGTGCATTACACATACCGGGGCCTGCCCCAGGGTGGAGTGCTCAGTCCTTTGTTTAATCTAACACTTATAAGACTCATGGCGAACCTACCTAATACCGTCTATTCTCTATGTATGCCGACTACATCTGCCACTGGGCCACCTCTGTGACGGGTCTCCAGGTGCGAGCTAGACTTCAGAGGGCAGCAACCATTACTTCCTCCCATCTCCGAAAGCAAGTTCTGAGCGTGTCAGCCAAGAAGTGCGCTATAGTGGCGTTTCCGCGCTAATATATGACTCCTGATCCCCTAACTATTGACGCCCATGCCATTGCCTATCGTGCTTCTCATCGTTTTTTAGGAATGGTTATATACCGCAATTTATCATGGAGCCAACATTGCGGCTTTGTAAAAAAGAAGCTATGCTCTCTCACACATCTGCTCAGATTTCTTGGCGGAAAATCATGGGGCTCATTGATTCCATCAGTGCTGCAATTGTACAGAGCACTCTTTTTGGGATTTTTGCGGTATAGTGCACCAGTGCTTTCAAGCACGTGCAAAACGAATTTGCGTGCCCTTCGAACTGTACAAGGTCAGGCATTTTGCAGATGCCTGGGTCTCCCTCGCAGCGCATCAACAGTTGCTACCATTGCACTCGCCCAGGACTACACGCTCTCGACGTATATAACACTTGACACCCTGCGGATCGACATACGACAACTAACAAGGATTCCATAGCAGCACCTTGTGTCAGTGGCAGATCAAAGACCACACGCAGCGTTTTTAAAGGTTATAGCAGCTCACCAGTCACCCATCACAGTTCACCCCGGCAGCACGGCCTTCTTCTGTGCTGTGGTGTCTGCGGGAGCCGTGCGTGCACCTTACAATTCCGGGAATAACGAAAAAATCGAACTTATCGACGCCGGCCATTAAACAGTTGACACTCTACCTACTCCACGCCACATATAGTGACCGCATTCATGTGTATACAGATAGTTAGGTCTCAGGTACAAGTGCAACCTACGCTTTGGTCATTCCTGCGAAACGGACCAGTAATATCCAGCAAACTTCGCATCGGACAACCTCCACCGGGTCAGAATTTCTGCTCTTCGTGCGGCTGTGCAGTACATTGGTGCGCAAACGCCCCCAAAAATTGGCTGTGTTCTGCGACTAGAAAGCAGCCCTACAATGTCTTAATTCTGCTTTATGTCATGGCGATCATGATCAACTCGTAGCTTAATTAAGATATCTTCAACACCAGGCGCAGGATGAGGGTCATCACATGGTCTTCCAGTAGATACCGGGACACTGTGGGATTATTGGAAACGACTCAGCTGACGTTGTAGCTCGAGGGTCTCACGGCAGTTCCAACATTGTCCAGATACTGTTGACAAGAGTCGACGCAGCAAGGCATCAGCGATTGCTTGGCCGATAAGAGATTTTAGCTTCATGATCTCCTCCTGGCAACTCCACCTGCCGTCTGCACCGCCTAGACCCCTTACTTCAACTGAGCCCTCCGTCCGGCTTCTCCCGCTGCGATGCTACGCTGTTGTGTCGCCTGTGGCTGGGAGTGGCGTTCACAAGTGCCTACTCCCCCTTAATCGCAATGGCAGACTCTCCTGCGTGTGAAATGTGTGGGTGCGCCGAAACTATAGAACACCTTCTTTGTAACTGCCCTCGGTTTCAGCGTGAGCGTGCACTCCTGGCTGCAACACTCCGCCGTTTAGATCCTCGGCCCCTTACTGAAGCCAAGATTCTGGGTCCTTGGAGTAAGCCTTCATCGCAGAGGACAGCTTTGAAGGCACTTTTCAAGTTTTTAAAGGACACAGTACGGAATTAAATGTTGTGAAATATCTGTGCCCTGTGTACCCTGCAAGTAATGGCCAACGGGCATGTTCCCCATCCCACGTATAGGATAGCATACCAGACGCTGCCTAGTGAGCCTCCCTGCCTTTCCTTTCGTCTTTTTCTCTCTCTCTCTCTGTTGGAGTACTGTGCACTTTAAAAAATTACGCTTTACAATGAATGAAAGATACGCAGGCTGCTTGAAAAGTGGTCATAGCGGATAGCGGAGCAACAATGTAAGCCATAAAATTGAATTTCATTTCTTATGTGCACAAAAAGAAAAGATGAAAGACTCTGTTAAAGTATAGTGATACCGATTTCAGATATGTGCAGCAGATGCAGAATATAATATGATAGTGTCAGGACATCACAGGACAAAACTTTAATAATTATGCATGTCATTTGCCATCAAGCAGTCTAATTATTTCAATAAAATGGTTTAGAGAATTAGTGAATTCAAGATCACTGGAAATATTATTTAGGGCAGTAGATGCTTGATAGGTAATTTTCTGTTTGCAGTAGGGGTTACGAGCACAAGGGACCACTTCTCTGTGTGTTCGAAGGTGGTAGTGTAGTAAAGAACTGTTTGTAATGGTGGTGCACAGTCGGGTGTTGTATACAAGTTCGGACAAACGATAAAAATATACTTGATCTTCTTTAAGCAAACTGTGTGTGAGGAAAAGAGGTGCGCTATCCAAATGCTGAGGACGACCGTAATTTCCTTCGATTGCTCGTAACACCTTTTTGCAGTTATCAATTTGTTATAATTGCTTTTAATCGTATTGCCGCATGCAAAAATGCAATTGACAATCTGAACTAAAAAATTGCGTAGCATATAGTCAAACTGTGTGACATCGGCAATACTATAAGGACAACCAACTGTTTTATATAGGTGAGATACAAGATCAGAAACATGAATCGTCCAAGAAAGACTCTCCTGAAAACCAGACGCCCAGGAATTTAGGACTGCTGCCACTGTCATTCATTGGGCCTCCGTATAGAATATTATTTGCACAGCGTTCAATGATATTGATGGGCCCAAATATAATGCAGGTAGTTTTCTTCAGAATAACGTTCGTGTCGTCGGTGTACATTACAAGGTCGGGGCAACGTAATATTTGGATATATCATTACGGCACACTAAGAATAACAAAGGTACTAATATGGAATGTTGGGGAACACCTTGGGTAATTGCCACCTTATCGCAACAGGGCTCATTTATGCGAACTTGCTGTAAGCGGTATTCTGCAAATCGGTGAGCAAATCGGTGATCAAATCTAGGGGAACTCTGCATACACTGTAGCCACGTAATTTATTAAACATTATATAATAGTTTTGTATAGCGGTATATAATCAACAGTTTTGTTTGATTCCTTTGTCCGGTTTTTATTTGTAGGCAGAATGAAATATCCAAGGATGTTTTATCACATCTGTTTTTTTTTCGAGCATGTCCGCATGTCCGCAATGGAAGGAAGAGAGAAACGGTTACTTTAGCGAAAATGATCAGCCCTGGATTAAAATATATTTAACTTCGCATCGTATGAAATCTGAAGATAGGAATGAGCAGTGCGATTATCAGAAAATGTTTAACAATACTTTCATACATGTAGTGCCTCGTGCAAAGCTCTAATATTGCGCTCCTGTTAGTATAAAGCCTAACTTTTGAGGACTGGTTACAGGCTCACGTTATGGCCTCGCAGCTCCTAATTTTGATTGCACTGACAGTGTGAGATGCAATAAAGTGGCGAATAATTGTGCGCGGGAACAGTTCTTGATGTATGGAAACTACTACGCAGCGAGTCATCACTGTAGATGGCCGACAGGTAGCAAAAGTTGAGCGGTACTGGGGGCACAACGGCTGCTTGCCCGGGAAGGGAAGTGAGGATAAGGGCGGGGCCGATCCATTTAAGGAGCATTACTGAAGCTTACGCAGCACACACAGTGGTGTTTGTTGTGGGATGCATTTGGAGCTGTCATAGCAATTTGCACCTTGGCTACTTCCTTTCCCTTGCAGCTCGATTTGTTGTTCACTCTTATGCAAATTTTGCTGTTCGCTACAAGTTTTCTTATAACCAGTTCCAGAATTTTATGCGTTGGTATACGAAATTTTATGGATTCAGTATACCGTAAGGAGTTTGTGCGGACTGTGTGGAAGCATGTATGGAAACTTACGGAATCCATATGACGGAGTGTTCACTTTATGGAAATCGAATAGAGGTTATGTTGATAACTTATAGGCGCCATACAGACAAGATATAGATTTCCATATATTTTTTCTTCATTTATGGACTCCATATTCCCATAATTTTATACGACCGGCTCATATAAAACGTTTTGAGTTGGGAGTCTCCATTATGTTTAGCTGCTTCGTGGTTTAGTCCTGCTTGCATATTGCCTTTTACGGCAGGTGTTTCAAGGAAGACGAAGTAATTCCCAAAATAGGTTTTTTGCCGTAAAAATTTCGCTTCTTCAGCATAATATTAGTAGTTTTGGCGGACACAAGAAAATCGCTGAATCGTTTTAAATAGTAGGCTGTTTAACTCATTTCTAATAACTTACTTGACAAGTACTAGAGCTAGGGGCGTAGTTGGAACTAGAGATATGTAGCGGGACGTTAGTAATAGCCACATCAGTTTTTAGAATTTAGAAAGTGCGATTACCCTTGGCGCTGAGGATCGACAAAATTTCGCTTTTTTGCCAAGTTACGTGCACTGAAACGCTTCCTTTGCCTGAACGCTTTTCAAAAGCGCATGCATTTTGAAACGATGTAGCCAAGTTTGGTGGAGCCACAGCGCCAAAGGTAACTGCGTTTTCGAAATTATAAAAAAAAATTATATGGCTAATACTAACAACAGGCTAAAAGCACTATCTGCAATGAGGCACTTAACTTTAATATTTGAATAGTTAAATAATAAACATTTTAATCAGCCTAATACTTTGAACAAATCACCGGTTTTGTTGTGTCTACCAACGCTGGTAATACTATTTCGCAAAAGCCATATTTTACTACCAAAAGCAAGTTTCTGATAATTACATGAAGTCTTCGATGAAAGATCTCGTATATCACAAAAACGCCCCTGGATTTGTTTGGAAGGCTTAAAGGGGGCAATGTCCTTTCGTGCATGACAGTTCGGACTCCAAAACTATTTTTCTTTTCTCTTTGAGTGATTATACAGAGTTGATAAGCAAATCTCCAACTCAGAGATCCAGTCTGGTGTAGTGTAGCAGCCAAGCAGACGTTGCACAAGTGGCGCGTGTTATATGCTTTTGTCTTCAATATGGACAAGCTTCTTGCTTTCTTCCGCGAAGATCTTCCGATGTATGCGCCCATGAACGAGTTCGGGCCATCTCTGAAAACTGAGCAATCTGTATAGCTTCTACCGGGGCAAAATTGTGGCATTCATTTATCTAAAGCTCACTCCTTCCCCACCATGAGATGAACGGCCATTACAACGTCTTTATGGGCCAAGGTCACAGAGGCCACATGAGCAACTGAAGCAAAATTTTAAAGAAGGCGCACTCTGCTGGCGAATAGATATAAAACGCTTATTTTGTTCGAAGGTCAGCACAGAACTCGAACGTTTGGACGTAGTGTGCCGTTGCTCTTTGACCCGGAGAAAATCACCTGTAGGGTTATTTTTGTAATTTTCAGATAACCACATTTTTAAGCGTGTATTGAACTTTTGTATAGGCATATAAGAAAAAGCTCAACCATAGCTTCACTAGTCACGAGCAGTCATGACGGAAGCCATGTCACGGAAGCTAAACAACACAAAGGGTGCCCTTTTCTTAAATTTGTAGATTTTCATCAATGAAAGGTTAATGAAAAAAAACAGCCGGCCGTGGTGCTTCAGTGGTTATGGCACTCAGCTGCTGACCCGAAAGACGCTGGTTTAATTCCGGCCGCCGCAGTCGAATTTTGATCGAGGCAAAATTCCAGATGCCCGTGTACTGTGCCATGTCAGTGCACGTTAAAGACTCCAAGTGGTGGAAATTTCTGCAGCCCTTCACTACGGCGTCCCTCATAGCCTGAGTTCTTTGGGACGTTAAACGCCCGCAAAAAAAACACATGCCTCGGGCTTGACCCGAACCCATTACATCCCAATTTCGTGTCCGGGGCTCTACCAACTGCGCTACGGCATCTTTTTTTGTTTGCTTAGAAATAGTGTCTGAAAAAAAGGTCTAAGCATGCTTACGCCACAAAATACCAGGCCACCATACCCCTGCATGACCCCTCCTTTCTAAGCGTCAAAAGTATGGGAGGCACACACATGCATCCAGATAGGGGAGCCAGCTAGGCGGCTCTTGCAGGGCAGCATATACTCCCCTCACCAAAGCGCATTGTTTACGAAACAAAGATTTTGATGACCGTAGTGATTCGGCGTGGCGGTCCATCATGCGGCACTTCCGGAGACTAAATAGTCCCAGCAACATAAATAGTTCATATGGCACAACTCAGGTTTGCTCGTATCTAGACGAAAAAGTTGGATTTCACAAAATCCCATTGGATGAGCAGTCGTTGAAATTATGCGCATTTGCTAGCCCCTTGAGCCGTTCTCGTTTCCTCCGACTTCTATTCGAAGCAGCATCAACTGGCAAGGCGTGTCAGAAGGCCCCAAATGAAGTTTTCAAAAGCCTCCCTAGGGCACGGGTGTGCGTGGAGGATGTACTGACCTGTGGTGCGACGAGGGCGGCACACGACCAGAGGCTGCGCAATGCACTTAAAGGAGCTGAAAAAGCGGGTATAAGTTTAATCGATCCAAATGCCATTTCGGCATGCAAGAAGCTGTGTGCCTGGGTGACATATTTAGCCACAATGGCCTTAGAACCAACCCCAATCTTTTAGATGGTCTTCTGAAAAGGCCCAACTCCAAATACAAAATGGCGCCACAAATGTTGCTGGAGTCGTTAAATACTTTTGCAAGTACCTACCGTCAATTTTTCAGCGTGCGTCAACTCTACGTTCACTCGTCAATCAGGAAGCCATTTTTATTGGACATCGGATCACGAAAACGAATGGTAAGCTATATGTCAGTAGTTAAGCATAGAACCAGTGCTTGTCATATTTGGCCCATGTGTGCAGACAAGAGTAACTGCGGATGTCTCTCAAAGTGACGTTGACTCCGCACTTTTACACATCACGGTGATTGCTGGAAGGCGGTAGTGTACGCGTCAAGAACGCTGACAGGATCGGAACAATATCAGAAGAATGTTAGACTCCGCTCCGGTCTCGTTTCTACAAGTAAATATTTATTGGCTTTTGAGTTCGGTTTCGAAAGCATCGATAATTTTGTTTATGGCTGCCCACTTATCCTCGAGATTGACCACGTTCAGTTGATAAAAATCTCAACTAAAGGGCATAGCAAAGTTTCTTCCTGAGGCTGCTGAAGTACGAGCGCACACCGACGTTAGTTCCTGGAAAACAGATGGCCCTTGCTGATACGCTGTCCCGGTCCCTTGCTTGTGAACACAGGGCGACTACAGACGCGTACGACGTAGAAATTCACGCGGCCGCCTTCGTGTCACCACTTCTACCTCAAAAGACAGCAGCAAAACTTGCGCAAGAAGCCGCTTACGAACAGCACCTTGTAGTAGTGCTCCGTAAGCTAGCAAAGGGTGACAATGTGGACGGCCCGCTGTAACCTGTGGCTGGTGAGGTTCCCGTCGTAAACGGCATATATTTGAAAGGATCGAAAGTAGTGATACCGTCAAGCCTGCGCAACGACATATTGAAGCAAATTCACGCAGGCCATCTTGTACAGTTGAAGTGCAAAGCTAGAGCTCGGCAAATGGTGTTATGGCCGAACATAAACTCAGACATTCAGTCACTGATAGAAAGTTGCCCAACGAGCAAGACATGCGCTTGTAAGCAACCAACAGAGCCTTTGATTCTTCGGCCAACGCCTACTCAACCATGGCACCGTGTATGTGTTGATCTCTTTGAATACTCCAGAAGGCATGTTCTGCGGTCCTATGATTCGATGTTCAAGTTCCTATATGAGGAATGACTGGCCGATACGACCGCAAGTTCGGTCATCCATACCTAGAGTGCGATATTTTCAAGGTACGGTATCCCCGCTGAGATTAGCACAGATAACAGCCCCCAGTTTAGTAGTGATGCGTTTGCACGTTTTACGCAGCTTTACGATTTCAAACTTCTCACATCAAGCCGGGAACATCCTCAATCTAAAGGGCTGGCCGAAAAAGGAGTACAAATAGTGATGCGCAATATAAAGAGAACGAAAGCTGCAAGGCCGTGCTTTTGGCTGGGCAAGTTGAATTACAGGGCGAACCCTACTGAAGATTTCCGTACGCCAGGCGAGCTGCTGCAATGAAGGTGGTTGCGCACACCAGTGCCGGACTTCAGTTCCCTGCATGCAATAAAGTTAAGAAAACACCGTCGGATAACCCACAACCAGCAGACTCTTTTTTTTATTTATTCGAGAAGTGTGCCATGAGGCTTAAGTTGAAAAAGGAAAGCGAGGGAAGGAATGCACGGGATTGAAAGTTAAAAGAAGGAGTGAAGAACCGTTGCGCTGAGGTAGTCGCAGAGGTTGTTAATGAAACGGTTGTCCATAGTCCACTTCACGTAGTCCCTTTCGCGGTTCCACCGCAGGCCCACCTCCCTGAGGAGCCGTTTTCTGATAGCAGCCGTCGCTGAGCACGTCCACAACAAGTGCCGCACGTCACAAATGTCCGGTGCAGCACTACAGTCAGGGCACCTGTCAGGTACTGGCAGATGTTTGGCACGCCACCGATGACGGACAGATGGTGTCAGAGCCGCCCCTGCCAGAATCCGGCGCACGGATACCTCCTCCTGCCGAGTAAGACTACGGGGGAGAGGGTGCGAACACGGAGGAATTAGAGCGCGTGTTCGCTGGCGCAGAACTTCGGAATCGAAAACATGGGACAGGAACGGATCTGGGGGAAGAGGGGAAGGTGGCGGATTGTCTAATGTATGAAGATGAGTCATAGCATCCGCTTGAATGTTATGTGGAACCTTGGCATGGCCGCGAATCCAGTGTATGCGCACAGGACATGGATACTTTGCGCAGAGCACATGAATAGATTGTGAAATCTGGAACGTTCGTCGAACAGCCTTAAGCTGTTTAAGGGCGGCGCGGGAGTCGGTGTAAATATGAACTGTACTGAATGTTGGAACAAGCGGAAGGGAAGCAATGACATCATAAATGGCTTGAAGTTCCAATGCCAGGGGAGTGCACGTATCCCCAGTATACGTCGCGCGAGAGTTGAGATGCGGATGAGATGGACTATACACAGCAGTAACACCCCTCTCTGCAGAATGTGATGCATCCGTGTATAATATGCACCCTTCAGGCAGACACGCTGCTGATACCGACGGGGAAACAGTGGGGTGATTGTCAGTGAGCTGGCAATAGGACCACGGTGGAAGTGCCTTTAAACGATGAAGTTTGAGAGACTGTTTTCGAGCTCTATTTGCCACCCGTTGGTCGATGATTTCACTGAGTGTATTAAGTTGGGCGAACTCCTGTAGCACTGGTATGGGTGTTAAACGAGGCAGATATGTTATGACGGGCATAGCCTCACGATTGATAGCTTCAAGGGAGTCCCACTGTCTGCGGGTGAGACGTTGAAATTGTGCCTGATATACTATCCGTGGCTGAAGTATAGAGCGCACAAGCTGGCGGGCCGTATGAGCACGTGCGCCACCAGAGCGCATAGCTATGCGACGAATCAGACCTAGAGTAGCGTGAGCCGATTTACGGGTGGCTGTCAGCCACGGGGTGCCAGTCCCAGATGTATGGAGGAGAAGACCAAGAATACGAACAGTTTCTATCTGAGGAATCAGAGAGTTATGTACCGTAAAATTTAAAGGAGCTTTCCGTAAGGCGGCGTTATTTCCAATTCGAATGAAACATGATTTAGTAGGAGAGAGTGTTAGGCCCAGAGGTGGGAGGTGAGATGTCAGTACATCCAGCGCGTGTTGAAGGACCGACTGATGAATAGACGCATCTGGATGACAGCACCACAAGGTGATATCAACGGCATATGCAAGCACGCGGATAGAAGGGATGGTCTCTAGGGCTCAAAAAAGAGGAATTAAAGCCACATTAAATAATGTGGGTGCGAGAACGGGGCCCTGCGGCACTCCTCTATTGGAAGTGAAATTACCAAAAGGCTTTCCGTGGACACGCACGTTGAAGGTTCGATTTGCTAAAAAGACGTGAATGGAGAGAAGGAACCGGTGAGGGAAACCAAGAGTTTGAAGGGAGGCAAGAATGGCAGAGTGAAGGATGTTATCATATGCCTTTGTTATGTCTGTAGCGACTACGGTTCGTACAAGGTGATTCTGCGGAGAGTGGTCAAGCACGTCAGCAGCCAAAGTAGCAAGGCCGTCCTCCGTTCCAATTTGTGGGCGGAAACCAATTTGGGAATCTGGGTAACAATCATGGGATTCCAGCCACGACGACAAGCGTGCGGCTAGAATGTTTTCATAAAGCTTGCAGATGGTAGGCGTAAGGAAAATTGGACGAACAGCCGAGAGAGATACTGGAGGCTGACCTGACTTGGGTATTTGAACCACAATAGAATGCTTCCAGTCTCCCGGCATGACGCCAGAAAGCCACACTTCGTTAAAAGTATCAAGTAGGGTTTGCAAAGCCCTCCCTTCCAAGTTACGGAATAAGGAGTTAGGTATGCCGTCGTGCCCGGGAGTAGTAGTAGTTTTTAAACGTTCAATGGAGGCCAGCAGCTCTGCCATGGTGAGGTCAGAAGTAATCCCATCGGGGGGCTCTGTTACCGATAAGTCAGGTGGAGACGTAGCGGTGCAGTCATGGTTTGGAAAAAATTGACGGGCCGCTTGTTGTCCAAAAGTGTCCTCATCCACATTTAGCGCGAGGCGAATGCTCTCTGTGTAATCTGCAATCTGAGAAGGGTGCTCCATGGCGTGAAACACTCTCCAAAGATGACGATTGCCCTGCGTAGAGGACAGGCGGGCACACCATTCAGCCCAGCGTTGCCTGCCTAGCCACTTTGCATAGCGTCGCGCCCGTGCGGTAGCGCGGTGAAGAGTAGGAAGAGTCGAAGGGTCATCGGGGTGACGAGTAGCGTAAAGATCCGCCTGGCAACGAAGAGCCCACAGATTCAAGAGATGTATGTCCGGGTTTGGGTCGTCTTCATTTACAGTAGTGGTAATAGTGTGAGTAGCGAGAACAGCAGAGAGAGTAGACAGTGCTGAAGAGGGGTTGAATGTATATAAATGATTGTCTGCGCGTACAGAGTCCCATGATGTTATCCGCACAGTGCGGCGTATTTTCCGCAGACGCGTAGGCGTGAGGGAGATAAAAATAGGGCTGTGATCGCTACCCCAAGTATCAGAATCAACAGCCCAACGAGGGTTACCGGGGCCTAACCACCAAGTCAAATCAGGTGAATACCGGCCACCTCGTGGGCGGGTAGAAGTATTCGGGTGGTTTAAAAGTTGAAAGGAATGATCTGAAAAGCTCCCTTGGATGTGTGAACCCCTTGAGGAATGCGATGGGTAACCCCACGCAGTGTGTGCGCCGTTGAAGTCACCACCAACTAGAATAGGGATACCCGAGTTGGTAGAACGTAGAAAACGAACCCATCCCAGATTGGGAGATGCGGAGCCAGGACGACTATAAAAAGAAACTAGAATAAGGGGTGTGCGTGCAGGTTTTGCGAGAAGGGCGACAACCTCTTGACGTGTGTTGCACCACCGTGAAAGGTCGAGCGGTGTGTGCGGAACTGAACTGTGAATATAAATTGCAGATTTACCTGGACTGAGGGAGGAGGCGCTGCAACGGCGATCAGGGATAGAGGGTGAATGTTATGCGCAGAAACCTGAAAGGCGTGGGAGTGCATTATGCACTTGCAGTAGGAACGCTCATGCCCTCAGCTTTCCGTCGCGAAGGCGGATGTTCACTTCAGAAGCCTTATTAGCGAATCCTCGACAGTTCCACTGCACCACCACCGATGATGATGCGCTATCCATGACGAGGCCGAAGAGCTTCCACGATGAGGGATGTCACCTGCTTCATCAGCGCTATTATCTTATCCACTGTCGGAGCAGTCACGGCTAACAGCTGGACGACACCTGATTGTGGACCAGTGCTTACCCTAGGTGATTCCTTTGATGATTGCTCCCGAGTTATCAGAATTCTTCGAGAGGATTGAGAACGACGCTGTTCCCGGCGCTGGGTGAGTTCATCTAGTCGGCGGCGAGCCTCCACGATTGCATTGTCTAAAGCTGTGTCTTCGTTTGTGGTATCCACATGTGATGGATGCACTGGACGTTTTGGCGTACCATTTGATCCGGGAAGGTGAGCCGCTTGTGCATATGTACGCTGGAGAGGAGATGTATGGTGAGCAGCGGGCTCAGATAAAGGAAGTTCAGGGAAGTCGTTGTCGTCACATGCGAGAGCTGCAAAGCGATTATTTGTAGGAACATCCATTTTTGCAGGCGACTTGTGAAACTTCGCTTGCTTCTTCTTTGGACAAGTGGGGGAGTGAATGTCATGGTCCGGCGATTTGCACAGGGCACAATGAACTGTTGGTTCATTTATGTCGGCCACAGCTGCTGGATTAGGGCAGGTATTTTGCATATGTCCTTCTTTGTGGCAGTGATAACAAAAATACGACGAGGTCGGAAGGGCTGTGGTTTGACGATCACACCGTAGTAGGTAAGGTACTTCGGGAGAGTCAACGGGCCTTGCAGGATGAGCAGGTATGAGCCCCAGCGACCCATAGGCCGTGCTTGCAGTACAACATGAGTTGAGCAGCGAATATTTGCGCGCACCTCCTCGTGAGGGCTCGTGCTGTCGGCATTATAAACCATGCAGCGGAGCGTGTCAGGACCAGATGCAAAATATATTTGCACCGGGACATGCTTGCTGTCATCCAGGGGTATCCGCGTAACTGCGCATAGTTTCTGGGCG
The DNA here is from genome assembly GCF_052857255.1 of Amblyomma americanum. Classification (NCBI taxonomy): domain Eukaryota; kingdom Metazoa; phylum Arthropoda; class Arachnida; order Ixodida; family Ixodidae; genus Amblyomma; species Amblyomma americanum. Next base: position 79,032,573 of record NC_135504.1, on the reverse strand, counting down.
TCCATCAAGGATGACAAGTTTACCGTGATAGTGTTCGATGGGCGATGGACGACAAACCCGCAGTAGTTCGAAGAGCCAAGAGCGTGGTCAATTATGGCTTGAACATTCCGGGCAGGGATGGAAGTCATATCAAAGCGCAATGTAGGCTTGATGGTAACGCGGAACGAGTTCGCAGCAGGCGGAAGAGAGCCTTGACTCACGGGAGGCATCTGTGGAGGAGGCTCAGACGCTGGTGACGGCTCTTGGTGGGAATACTGAACTGGCGCGACGGGCACAGTTTCTTGAGGGAGTGCCACGGGCACGGAGGCGGTGGAGCAGTCCATGTCACAGGCCAAAGTCGTAGCATCGGAAGACGGCGCAGGCTGGAGGCCCAGAGGCGCTGACTATTGCGTGGACGTGGAGGCTGCGTCAGGTGGCAACACAGCGGGCATCCACGTAGCTGTCGTCGACAACGCAGAATCCATGCAGACGCGTAGCGCGGCCTCGCTCGGCAGCGCCGAGCTAAGCCTAGCTTGCCCCTGAGGGTTCCGGTTGGGGTTTCTCACTTGAGAATGCGCCCACCGTGCCGGGAATTGCTCCGCAGGGGCGTCGTCAGCATTCGGTCTCACGGAGGGCACTGTGCGACCCATGCCACACGCGAGAAGACAACGAAAAGCGAAAACACAGACCTAGAAGCAGACACGTAGCCACCCACTCTCTCTAGCTCACCTCATCAACAACGACGTGGAACATTTGAATGGGAGGTCTTGTTCACGAAAAACCAGGTTAATTAAACCGGCCGGGCCGTAGACCTTTAACTTGCGCACAGAGAACATGCTATTCTTAGCCGCAACCGTCGGCACCTTTTGGCAGTGAACGAACAGTTTGATATCAGCTCATCAGACGACGATCTAGACGAGTACACCGCTTCGCCACAAGAGGCACTATCAACTGCCATGGCGGTTCCACCAACGGCAGCTTAGCTGCCATTCCTTCAGCCACTGTGGTTCGCCCGACGACAGCTCAGTCAATGCTTCAGCCACCGCAAAGGACAACACGACAGATGCGACCACCAGAGCATCTTGGTTAGGACTAGCGTTTCAAGCAGACAAGCCACCGGTATTGAGCTTGAAAAAAAAATTGTAACTTGGTTTGTGACGAAAGGAAATGGCGCAGTAATTGCCACATCTCGATGGACACCGCACCCGCGTCTTGAGGAAAGGGATTAAGAAGAGAGAGCAAGAAGAAAGGAAGAAAAAGGTGCCGTAGTGGAGGTGTCCCGAATAAATACGACCATTAGGGGGTCTCTAACGTGCACTGACATCGCACAGCACACGGGCGCATTCGCGTTTCGCCTCCACCGTAACGCGACCGCCGCGGCCGGGTTTGTACACGGAAACTCAAGCTTTGTATATCCGAACGCTATAACCATTGAGCCATCGCTGCAGGTTCAGCTTGGCGGTGAACATAAGTTGAGAAGGAGGATCACAGGATATCAGATGAAGGCACGCAAGCTATCTGTATGCTGCATTGCTAAGCGCTTAGTCCTTGTTATCTGTTTACACTAATCCCTCCCTATCTTCAACTATAAATATCAGAGCTGATTAAAACTCGACCTTGGTCGTTCTCCTGACATCCTGACTGCCCATTCTTATCCCCGACGAGAGTGATATATCTGCTGATTTTTATAGGCTGTGTCCTTTAAGTTGAATAGAAAGCGCCTATCCAGAACAAACGAATATCCTGCTGAGGAGCTTAAAAACAGAGCAGAACAATTTAATTCCTAATTTTTCGACGGGGTGGTCTCATTTTCTTTTGCTGACGGCGTCGGCAAACACAGAAATTGGGTCCAATATAATGTTAGTTAATATAATGTTAATGCAACTGTTTAACACGACGACAGTTCCATCGCCAAGGAGATGTGAAGTAATGAGCGTACCGTTAACCAAGGTGAACAGGTTTGGTCAAAACTATACAGTTGAGGGAAATAAAGTGGTTTTGAAAAATACTGTAACAAAATAATTCTGGTGTTAGCTATAGCAGTCACCAAAAGCCGTTTTGCCGCCAGCAGTGATGCCAATGCCAGCACCGCAGAAGACAACGCGGCAGCCTGCCTTTATGAAAACTATAAAAGAGATGTTTAGCAAACATAGAGTTTCTTGCTATTTAATAACTAGAGGGAAAGCTGGCGACGCTGCACCTGTACCTCCACGGGCGCGCAAAGCATCATGGGGCGATGAGCTACTTGGTGCGGGACTGTAGGTTTTTCTCAGGAACAGAGTTGCGTTTCTAAGATGTTCCATTCCGTATCCACGGTGTAAAAGTAGTGCTCAAAAGCCATAGTAGCGAAAACGCAACAGCACACGACGGCAATAAAAGGTTTTTGTTTTCCGGAATGCTGTGGAAAAACATTTTGAAAAGTTGAACGACAACATTTTTTTCAAAAACATATTTATTTTTTAAAAATGTGCCTGTTAAGCACGAAGTATTGGCTTTTGTGGTCTGCAATGCTTGGCGAAAAGGAGAGAAAGCTATTTCCTATTTTCAGCTAAATTTGCTTTTACATGCTTTTCTGCTCGTTTGTTAAAACTTCTAGACAGGATATTGAATGTTAGGACATTCTTAATTATCGAGCAACGTTTGTTTTTTAAATTAATTTTTTGCCAAACGTTGTAAGTTTGCAGTCGGGAGCTCTCCGCCCTATGATGCCTAGAGCACCCATGGTGGTACAGGTGGTCTCGAGGAAGCTCCATGAAAACTCCCATAGGCGGAGCGCCAGCTTTCCCTCTAGTTAATAGTAAGAAACTCTATGTTAGCAAACATGGATAAGCCGTGAAGGAAGCGTAAAAGCCACAAAAGAATAAAACAATGTCTCAAAAATCTTTCACAAAATTTAATAAATTAAAAATAACCTATATATTACGCTGTGTCTTATTCATGAAGTGTAGTATATTAACTCCAGGCGAAGAGGCCGAATTAATTGGAGAGCCGTGAAGTCATAAACTGCACGGTGGAACGGCCGGCTCTAGCCTCAGATTTTTGCCAATTTAGGATATAAATTTCTGGCAAAACCTCGAGTTCTGCTCAAGCTATTGCCATTATAAGGAAATATGTACAAAAACATTCCAATATTTTTATAGTCGTCTGCCGCAGTATGCTGTCCTTTCACAGGTTTATTTTCTTCTATTCTGCACGATCGGTCGTTATCAAAGCTCGTACTTGTTTGCTGACGCCGGAAGGTCTTCTCCTCTGTACATCGTAACAGTATATTTTTGAACAATGATTCGTGCGGCTACATGTACAACATGACCATCACATTGAGGAAAGGGTACGAGTGCCAGAACTATGGAGAGGCGCCCTCCGTGTTCGACCCCTTCCTACCAAAATGGACAGAGAGAACCACAATGGACGGCGTCAGGCGCGGGCGAATGCCCTGCACCGCCATTATGGCTCCAAACACAGCGTTTTCTATGTAGACGTTGCGGGCCCACATCATTCCAGGGGAGGATGGTACACGGCCGCAGTCGCTCACGAGGGAAGACAGTTTAACGGTCTCACTTTTTATTATAGATATTCAAGGGCCCTTGAGGGCTTTACTTTTAAGGCACTTAGCACAACCCACGCGGAAGAGGTAGAAATTGCCCTAGCCGCCTCCCACGCTGAAACTAAATTCATCATATCTGACTCGCGAGGGGCTTGCCAGAATTATGAACTGGGCTGGATAACGCGAACAGCGCAACGAATACTTCGGAGAGCAGCTCGAGATCAGGATCCCCACGACCCGATTTCTCATTTGGACTCCAGGCCACCAGTGCCTACCAGGGAATGAGGCTGCCAACTCGGTCGCCCGCGCACTCACTAACCGGGCCCTCGACGTAGACCCTACCGATCTGGACCAGAGCTCCTGTCCTCTGTTAACTTTCAAAGATATCTCCACTTATTACCGGGACTCGCACCGTCAGTACCAGGCTCCTCTCAAGGGGCTAGAGAAAGCGGACGAGAGAATACTGCTTAGACTTTTTACTAACACTCTACTGTGCCCGGCAGTGCTCAAACATTTCGACACTTCTTTGGCCTCTGCTCTTTCTGTGTGGAGGTGGCTGACACGTTCCACATGGTCTGGGCATGTCAACACAATCCTTCTCTTCCGCCCCTAACCCCTTCCCCTACCCGAGAGGACTGGGAGGCGGCCCTGCTCAGCTGCCTGGACTTACCGGCCCAACAAGCCCTAGTTCAGCGAGCTCGAGTGGCGACCCAGACCAATGAGGTCCCTGAATAAGGGACTCCACATAGTACTGTAAGGGGAGCGGCCCACTAGGGATTGCTCCCCACGCAACCTCTCTGCAATATTCAAATAAATGCTTTCACCGCCACCACCAAAACTAGTTTCATTCTTCAAAACTTTAGCCCCATCTTTCTATTATGATGTTAAAGCTATGAGCTGACATTTCAAATACCTTTCCTTTTTTTCTGTGCATTGCCTTTATGTTATTGTGGGTACGAATCTTTTAAATGGGTGTGCTCTTATGTACATGCTTCATTTGTTTTTCCATTTCTGTAACAATGATAGGTGTTTGCCAGCTTTTTGCAGTGTTGATGTAACACATGCAACATGCTGAACGTCACCTTTTTTCTGCTATTGTACTGCGTTTATCACACCTACCCGGTTTACAGGGTGCTTGAGTAAGTGAGGTAAAAGAAGAGGAACAACTACGTAATATGAACATTCGAAACTCCGTATATTGCGTGTGTTTTTAAGTGCGTCATACATAGAATAATCGATTGTGCATAAAGCTGGCCAGCATTTCTGCAATGCTATATCTAATACTGAATTAGACAGGTTTTTTCCCCGAGTTTACGATTAGTGCAATCGGTCCTCAGGAGTTTGGCAGGCTCATTTTCAATGTAAAATGTTATATTTTGCAGAGCCACAGGTCAACTTCACTATGACAGCGGCCTATGTTGACTGCAACAACTGCAAAGTGTTCCATCAAGACTACATTGACGGAGGTAAATGGACGCCCAAACTATTGCATGATTAGACTCACTGCGTGCGCTAACCGCAGCTGTTCGGAAAGTTCCAACAGCTTTGTTCGGAATAGAACGGTTTGCCATGGTAGCCTCAGTTATGTTTAAACAGCTGTAGGCTTTGTTATCGCGGTATTTTTGCACCTTTTTTTGAAAAGAAAACCTGCGACAGAGGTATATCTGGTTGGGCAAATGATTTAAGCTACAAATGGACGCCGACCAAAAAAGAAATAACACACGGCGTTTAAAAGTGTACTAGGTTGCTTCATTATGTTTGACTAGGGGCGAGTTGCAGCTTGCCTTTTTAAGCCCTCGTTTACGCAGCCGTCAGGTCACTGGCCGCAGACCGTGGATAGAAGTGGTGGGAAGTGTTCCATGGGAGCGGTGAACATTTGCCAGCGTCTGATAAATATACCATGACTCATGCAAGACCCTTCTGCGAGGGCGCAGCTGGATGTCCAGCAAAATGGTCCCCTCGAAGCCAATCGTGACCTCACATTGCTCGCATTGTTCCGCCACCGCGCTTTTTGTAAACAGTTGCGTGTTCTTCATTTTGAGAAATCTGAAAGAGAAATGATAAGCCGGGATTTCCTCTTTAAACCTTTAATGTCGATGACATGCTAGCTAGGTTTTGCAACAGAACGGGAACTGTAGCTAGGTAGTTGTGTCTGCAAAGTAGTACATACGGCTTGTTATTTCCAATAGATAGAGGCACTCCGAAAACTTCACTCTATCGTTTTTGGAGTACAGATTCAGGCATACTTATACAGCTTCAGTGATCCCGTATATTCAGCTATGATGAAGGGGTACCGAGGAAAAGTTGAAATTCTTCGGTATCCAATGGTTATTACCGCATTCGAAACACAAAGAAGCGACTCTCACTGAAAACTTGGCTTTTAGTAAGAGAGAAGGTAAAAAATGGTAGGGTTTCAATGCATTTAAATCAAGCAGACGTGCGAAAGCTTGTTTTATCCTGACTGGCCAGGGTTTGGCTTTGCTGGATCGTCGGCACGTCTGGAGACGATATCAAACTCAAGTTAAGCTCTTATCGAGATTAAGCTGATCTGATCGGTTAACGCCGCAGATGGAACTTGGCGAAGACGACGATGTGCAATGCAGGGCGCGAGTGTGTGTTGTAGTTATATTTATGAGCTACTTGAGATAAACATGGATAACTTTTCACCTGTTTGTATCTGCACCAATGCCTGGCCAGTCCCGCACCGTGTGTATGTGCCATCGCTTTTGAGGCAACAACATCAGCAACAACACGAGGCGTGATCGGCTCCGGCGAGAGCATAGCGCTTTCGCGTAGTTGCCAACGAAGCTGATCTTGCTGCGCTGCCGCGTGTTCTGATCCCAGTCGCAGCAACATTATTTTACGCAAAGTGAAGGCTTCAGCGATGGCCCGGCTTTTGCAGCTTTGGTCGTTAAGTAGATCTTTCGGTCTAATATTGTGATAAACTAAAAGGTAAAATGTGGTAACGTAAAAGAACTTTTTTTTTCCGGCCGAAGCCTCGGCGCTATTGTACACGGTAATCACTGACACTTTTTGCTTTTAATCCGCAAATTCACACACAAAGAAGAGAGGTAATACAAATCAGTTTCTACTGAGATGTCCTCAGTGCCTCCTTAAGGCGTCCCTTTAGCATAATGGACACCTGAAATTGCACATTAGTTAGTCATGGTTGAAAGCTGTATAGCAGAGGCGATTTATGCGTTCTCGGTTACAGCCTCCTGCTGAACATATGGCAGGAATCAATAGTTGTTTCATACACTTTCTTTCTTGTGCGCAATTAAAAAGGAGTTTGGAAATACTGTGAACATCCAAGCACTAGTTCACGTGGTCACTCCGGCTCACCGATTTGTGTGAAGCTTGACCTTGAGGGTGATAATGGGCGAACTGTAAATCAATGAATAAAGAAATCTTGCCGCGGCTTCGATTCGAACACGTGGCAGCATGAACAGATTAGCTTCACTGGCCACTGCACGACAGATATAGGCTATTGCCGCAAGCGATTACGCCTCGTGTTAAACTGCAACAACTCTAGCGCTGTGCATTGCACACTGTCTTCTTCATCAACTAATACTAGTATATAACTAAATTTCTATTTGAGCAATGCGGCGGTAGTGACAGAAAGATGTGCGCTGCATGCGCTGGCGTGGACGATGCTGTGGGAGAAACACGGCTCTATAGCAACATTAGTTGGTGGGGATAGAATTGCTGCAGAAACTCGGCTCTGAGCATAGGCCGCCGGCGTGTGTTCGGTAAATTGGCATTGACGATTAAAAAGTTTAAAACGCGTATAACTCGCACCATGGGTCGACTAGTGAACACCTCAATCGCGATTTCAAGTAAGTGACGATGGTGTCTACTTGCAGAAAACTGTGTGCGCGCAATAATTTGTTCTAAGCAATGCTAAGCTGCCCGTAATTCTTTTTTTTTTAGGGAGGCGAGTCTGTGCGATCCTCTAAAGCATTGCTCGAGCTTCAAATTTTATTTGCCGCCTTCCCAGTTGTGTCGTTTTCTCTTACGCCAGTCTGGTCCATTACGCAATAAAGATCTCATCTAGTCCAGGCTCCATTTCTAGAAACATAGCGAAGAGGATACGAAACATCAAATTACTGCTAAATACTTCTTTGCTTCTGTCTTTACTTGAAAATGATACTAAGAGGGAGCTTCTCTTAAAATTCCTGCATACAACGATGAATGAAAGTTTTCGATTGAACGCGGCCTTAGACTGAAAAACTTCGGTCAAGATTACAGCGGCCTTTCCTTTCCTCTGAGGAGAAATGTATTTCGATTAAGTTGTTACCCAACAGTTCTTCCCAAACGCGCATAAATAGCAGAGAAATTGCCGACACAATATTTCTCTTCTGCTGTCTCCCTCAGCTCGAGAGCTCGCACTTGTTTCTTCTGTGCCACTGGTTGTGTTAATCAGGCTCTCGAAAAAGTCAAGAGGCGTATCTGCCGCAGAAAGGAATGCGAGCGGTGACATAGCACGTGGTGCTCGTTTATCAACCATAGTTTATTTGAACAATCTGACTAAGAAAAAATACAGAGCTTAATTTCCTTTTCATTCGTTGACGCTACACGCCTCGCAAGACATCAAAACTTCGCTGACAGGTCAACGGCGGCATGCCGCGCTCGTCGACAGTCATGACTTGCGACGCCCTGGCGGCGGCTCATGGAGCCTAAAGACCTAGCACAGCTAACAAAAAATCGCTGCAGGTAATACACCGCGTGCTCTGGGTTTCACAAAAGACCGTTAGTAATGTCTACAGAATGATTTTTCATCTTAAAAGAAGTTTTCATCCATATCGCATTGTCGTCGATGGCGGATATAAGAAAAAGCCAAGACGTGTTGACCAGAAACCACTGGTACAGGAATAAACGCAACAGAACTCTTAAAAAGAGATTAACGCAATTGCAACGGCAGACTGAAACCTATACTCTAGACCTTCAACACAAACAATAGAGGCAGATTGGTGACAACGTGAACCGTCAGCATTTTTACAAGACTTGGCATCTGCTGAGACAACTTCTTGACCTCACACAGACCAATTGAACTCAACGGAGTCAATTGATGAACTTAGTGCATCGGTGTCACGACACCACAAAGAAGTTCTCAACTGAACTATGGGATCGATGCTTAAACACAATCCCACAAGGACCGCTACCAGACTATTTCGGGACACCAAACGAGAGATTAGACGTCGAAATCACGGAGGCGGAGGTGCGGTTTGCAGTGGGGCAACTACGGACCCTGTCCGGAGCTGGGCCCGACGGAGTTACTGACAAAGCTCTCAGAAACTTGGACGCGAGGTCAGAAAGAGCTCTCCCTGATCTCATGAACAAATACTGGCGAGAAGGAACCATTCGTCAAGAGTGGAAACATGCAAAGATTACATTCATTCCAAAGCAAGCCAAGAAGTTGTGCATAAAGAATCTACGCCCAATTTCTTCGTCATCCTGCTTAGGGAAATTAATTAAGCATGTCGTTCTCAGCCGCCCACACGAGTATGCCGCGGTCAATAATTTGCTTCCAAACTCCATGGTAGGCTTCAGGAATAATGTTTCTACGCAAGATGTTATGCTGCACATCAAGGCACACATAAAAGACAAGGAACGTGGCAGAGGAAGTACATCTATACTAGGCATGGATTTAAACAAGGCTTTCGATAATGTCACACCCGATGCTATCCTAATGAATCTCTCGGATATTAACCAAGAACTTTCAATTACATTAGGTCACTTTTGAATAACAAAACGGAAGAGCTTGCAGCGGGAGAGATCAAATCACATCCTATATCACTAGGAGGTAAAGGAACGCCTTAGGGTTCAGTACTGTCGCCCTTCCTTTTTAACCACGTATAATAAAAATTCCTCGTAAATTATCTGCCCTTCCGGGGCTGCAGCGCATAATCTAGGCAGATGATATCAGTTTAAGGACCACAACTGGCAGCGATGGTCAGATAGAGGATACCCTGCAAGAAGCTGTAGAAATAATAGAAGACCTGTCAGGTAAGGCAGGGCTAACCTGCTCGCCCTCTAAGTCCGAATCATTCGTAATCAGAGACACACCAAGAGCCCACCGAACCAAAAATTATGAACCTCCGTCTCCACTTAAAATCTGGGTTAGAGGGCTCCCTGTAAAGGAAGTTAAAACTTTAAGAATCATGGGACGCTTCCTTCAGTCACAAAAGGAAGAAGAAGGGGACATTATAAACACTCAACACAGCCGTCAACGTGACAGTAGGACTAATAAGACAAATTGCAACAAAAGCACGGGAATGAAGGAGAAAGACGTGTGCAGAATAGCACAAGCATTTGTACTGAGCAGGCTTGTCTACGCACTCCCATACCTAAAATTAGACAGCACTGAAAAGCCAAAGTGGAGGCTAAAATTAGACACGCATACAAGGTTGCATTCGGGTTACCGAACTATGTCTTCACCGAAGGACCCCTGACCCTAGGGATGCACAACACCCTAGACGAGCCTAAGGAAGCACATTTAACACTGAAACGAGGCCGAATTTCCAGCATCAAAGCAGGAAGGGCCATACTTCATTTCCTAGGACTAAGCATCGAGCTGGCGCCACTAGATACTCAGACGCAAATACCTGAACTCATTGCTCAGGCAGTACTATACACGCCACTGCCAAGAGTGTGCATTGTGCTCACCACGATGGGAGAAAGAAAGCTAGGGCATAAAGCTCTACACAGAATGTATAGCCAACATGAACAAGCGGTAAATGTACATCGCGCACAATACCCCCAGAAACAAGCGTTCGTACTAGCGGCGATGTACACGCGAGGCAGACTGATAATATATCTCCGGCACTACTGAAACGGAATCCTCAGAAAGGGCAGAAGAGGCAGCTATCACCCTTTCCATCATTAACAGCAACGCTGAAACTATACTAAGCAATTATAAATTCATTCCACGAAATTGTGCGAGGGGCAGAATTTCTCAGGCGGCAATGAATATAATGGGTCACACGAAAAACTTAGAACTCGGGGAACGCTGGTGACGAAGCGGCGCGCATCAAAGCTCGAGTATTCGTCAGCCGAGCAGGGGACCTGGTAGTTGCTGAGTGTTTCTCTAAGAACGGCCTAGCAATATATTACGGCATTGCTAATCATTTTAAACTACAATGCGGGACCTTCCCCCTCGAAACAAAACCTTAGATGAGCAGGAGACCACGTGGAGGCGACTCGAGACGCGATCCTTAATGACCCGTTGATTACGACCCGGAATTTACTCTATGGGGCGAAATAGCCACTTACGATCACATATTATAGAACTGTAAAGAGGAGCCACCACCGGAATCTCTAATAGAAGTTCCTGCTGTCGAGCAGTGGGAGGCCATATTGGTGAGCTCAGACATGGGCGTGAAAACCCGGGCCAATGAATGGGCTACTCAGGTCACTGTCAGCCGTGGACTGATACCCACCTAGCACAGATAATCTCCACTTGAATTTTCTGGCAAAATAAATGTTTTGCAGTCACAAAGCTCGGTTACTGAAATAGCGTACTATCCCTATTACTGAAATTTAATAGTGACCGCAGTTGGGAGCCGGAAAGGAAGCTTGGATATGAAGCTCGGCATAAGATTTGTGCCTGGTTTTAAATTCTTGGAACTACCATTTTGCTTATGTTGCCTACTACTGATATTTATTATTATTATGTATTAGAAATTTTAAACATTTCTACTAATTAGATTTTAGTGAGCCATTTTGTTAATGCGCCTTTTTTGCTTCCCGACGTCTGCCGCAGTAGCCAGTACTCTGACGAGAAAGGCACTCTTTTAATTCTAACTCGGAAGACGTTTTTAAATGACGCATCCTGTACACTTGTGCAATTACACACGGTCATATTCACATCATTGCAGTCCATTCAGAGGACACATGTGACTTCTACGCTGAGCTTCAATCAGTGCCTTCTATTGGCGCTGGGAAAGGGTGCATGCTGGGTTCGTTAGCATGATTTAGTAAAGCTTTAAACAAACTTCCAAGTCAGCTGCTAAATCTGGAGAGTGGTGGATCATTGCGATACAGAACAGAATGCTTGGAGAGAAACTGAAAGCACATTAGAAAATTTGGCGGCCGTTTGCCACCGAGTCCTGTTGCTGTATATTTGTATTGCTGTATTTGAAAAAAAAAAAGATGGGGGTGGGAACGCCCACGATGAGTATAGTTCAAAGGATACCATTTCGGCTTCCATGCGAAAGCGTTGTTTAATGAACAGTTTGCTTAAGTAGCAATGCTTAAGTACGTTTAAATAATCACCGGAGACATTTTGCGTACATTCGCGGGAGATTGCGCTCGTTGCGATAAGCGCTTTTTCTGCGGCTTCTATCACAAGAGAGTCGCTAATATTGGTGCGAAAGCCCGTTCTTTCCCTCAGCAACGAAGAAAGTCTCTTCGAGGCAGATTTGATTATTTGCCGATTCGACCTCCTCTGCAAGAGCTCTGTAAACGACTTTCTTGTTTTTCACATCCATCGTGCCGACATTGAATCTGCTGGAAAGAGGCTTTCGCCATGGCCAAGGAGAGGAATGGGTTGTCATGGAAGTACCAGAGTCTTTGGTGATACGAATTACCGAGAAAGCGCTTTATAGCTCGCACCGACGGCGACCTCCGGCCAGCTTGCGGAACCTTCCTCGGACAATTATTGAAACATAGTTAAGTATCGCTTATCAATAAGAGCGTTCACTGAATAGGACTTTCGTATGCAGACGTAAACGTCGCCTTCTGCTCGACCGAAACCACTGGACGACGTTTCCTCTTTTCTTTAATATAAGCGCTTAAGACCCGACCAGACGAGATTTTGAGAAACATTAGATTGGAGTACTGATGCGCTGTATGTCAAGGCAATTCGATTGGAAGTAAATGAAAGTTGTGCCTCGGCTTATACCAATATCACGTGTAATTACCGAATAGCGTGCGCACGTAATCACACTTTGCCACTGGAAAAGGAAACAAAAGCATGAAGCTGACAAATCATCAAGGTATACCTCTGCCGCAGGAATGCATTCAACGCACAGACATCGTTTTGTAAACTAAGCCCCTGGCACAAAAATAAACGCAGTAACTTGCCGGCAAGAAATGTTGTTAACAGTTTACGTTAAAGAAGGAAATTTATTTTGCAAAACGCCACCGGTTTAACCAAAATTCTGACACGCGGCAGTAGTAGTGCGAAGGAAAGAAAGTTCTCCATATATAGGTTTGCGTCTGCTGGTTGGTTGTACATAATATTAAGATAAAATGCACTTTTAAGGTACCAATATATTTGCATTAACGTGATAGCGTTAAACGCCTAGTTGCCCATGAAGTCCGGTGTCGGTGCGGTCGGCGTCGGTGCCGTGAGCAAAAAATCACGAGAATGGCTCTGGCAGATGAACCCCAGAGATCAACCTAGGAGGTCACGTAGGCTTGCGGTGGTCATCACAACCTGTCCACCAGATAGCAAAGAAACTGCCCACCGTGGCAGGTGCCAGTTGAATTAATTATTAGTCGATATGGAAGAGGAACCTGGGCCGTAAAAGGCTCACCGCTGGGAGTACCTGCCATAGTAGTGCAGTGGCGCTTCGCATAACCACTTCATTACTGCGCTAGGAGGGGTATGATGACTCCGAGGGATCTATGAATGTAAATTAGAGAGTGACCTGCATATATGAGAATTAGCCATTACACTATCGCGTAATGCCCTTAATGTGGACCTTAAGGGTCATTCTCCAGTTTTATTGTACGATATCCTGCGTCATGATTGTTTTATCTCTAGTACACGTTAGTGTACATTTTACTAACTTTCTAAAACCTTCTACAGCAGAAATGTGTGTATTTTTGTAAATGTTTCTAACAAACAGGTTGTACCCTTTGGAAGCCCGAAAGCAAGATAAACGAGGAGAACCCGTGCTGCGAGTTTATCTACGACCTGCTCTGCGGAACTTCTCCGAAGTACCATATCTCCAAAAATTGTAACAGAAGTTTTGGGCGTTTCCAGTCACGCCTGGTTAATTCTTCACAACTGCGCGTACGAGCTCGACATTTTTCGGAAGAAACCTCGTTGGGGACTTGCCCCCGCATTGACATTTAAAACCTTGGTGAGTGCTTTTCTGAAAAAGACACTGATTGTCTATGGCCTAGGAGTACACTTTAAAAAGTTGTGCAGAGAAAATTGTTTTAATGGTATTCAGAAAAAAAACATTCTAACCAGGTTGAAGGAGAGCAATGATTCTTAGCAGAACAATAAAACGCTCTCGAAGTCAGTTATCTAAGGAGTGTTCTTGTTTGTTGAGAAGCAAAGCAATTCGCTACAATTGCACACTTACTCTGTAAAACCCGGCATTTTTATGTAATTCTCGAGAAAATAACCATCAGCCTAATAAGTAAAGCAGCAGAGCAGGTAGGAAGAATGATCAGCAGAGTCTCGCATAGGCGGTATGGCATGAAAGAGGAAGACACGCTCAGACTCATGAGGAGCCTGATAGTCAGCCGAGTCACCTATTCACTGCCCTACCAGATACCAACCATAGCCGACATGGAACAGATAGATGTAATATTAAGGAAGGCATATAAGACCGCCCTGCATCTACCTAGGAACACACCGAACGAGAAACTACTCCAGCTAGGGATTAGTAACACCTTCCAAGAGCTGAGGGAGGCCCAAATCAGGGCACAGTATACGAGACTCCGAGGCACGCCAACAGGCCGGGAACTGCTGAAAAGAATAGGGGTGGAAACACAAGAGCGCCTTGACAGGTACAGGGACGTCCCGGATGGAATTAGAAAAGCCATTCGGGTCGCAACCCTGCCCAGGAACATGGATCCGAACCTGCACGAAGGAAGACGGAATGCAAGAGCCGAGTATATCGAGCGAGGCTTAGCCAATCTAGAAAACACGGTCTTCACGGACGCGGTGCTGTACCTGATGAATAGGAAGCGCACGGCCGCGGCTGTAGTAGTCGACCACCAGGGAGAACTGATCACCTGTGCAGCGGCAGAGGCTGCGGACGCAACAGAAGCCGAGGAGGTAGCCATAGCTCTAGCGGTCGCTTGCGGCTCCCAGGGAAACAAATCTCTAAACATACTTACAGACTCAAAAGAGGCATGTAGGAACTACGCTAGGGGAAGGATAGGTGCCGCAGCCATGAAAATACTCAGAAAAACGCGTGTTTCAGACACAAAACACATGCACAGCCAGGTTTGGATACCCGGACATGCAGGTATTAAGGGAAGGGAAATGAAAGAGCGGACGGCCATGCTCGAGCGATGAGTTTCCGAGCGGGATTACCGGACGACTTTTGCACCCGAGCCTGCGACGGGGGGTATGCAGAGCACCTGGCCCTATACAGGGGCTTAATGTATAAATATCCTCCGCCGCACAAGGCACTAACAAAGGAAGAGGCTACCGGCTGGCGCAGACTGCAGACGGGTATTTTTCCAAATTTACACATACTAAACAAGATGTTTCCGACACAATACAGAGCGACATGCCCGTGGTGTGGGGCGGTACCAACGCTGTACCACATCACATGGGAGTGTGAGCGAAAGATAAAATTCCCCCAACACAAACACACAAGTGCGGAGCAATGGGAGAGCTGGCTCGTCAGCAGCGAGCTCACGGTCCAAAGGACCCTGGTGCAGCACGCTTACGAGGCAGCGCGGCTCAGCGGAGCCCTGGAATGAGGGCCCGACCTTGCGAAGACGGGATCCGGGATCGCCTGATATGAAGACGACGCGGATCCTGCTGCCTCCGAACTACGCAAATGTTCAATAAAAGTTTTTCACTCACTCACTGCGGCGTAAGGGAAGGGATAAGGGAGGGAGTGAAAGCGGAAAGGAAGAAGGAGGTGCCGTAGTGGAGGGCTCCGGAATAATTTCGACCACCTGGGGATATTTAACGTGCACTGACATCGCACAGCACACGGGCGCCTTAGCGTTTTTCCTCCATAAAAACCCAGCCTGAACACGCACTCAGGGTGACGGGCTGCAGGGGTGACAGGAGTAATGTGGCGAAATGTGTTGCGTAGGTCTCGGATGTAGTTGGAAGCGTCATGAATTGACGGAGGGGAAGAAGGAGACAACAATTCCACACGAGGACGCAGGGGAACGCCGCAGACTAGCTCAGCACAAGAGCTACCGAGGTCAGCCTTCAGTGCCGAGCGAATGCCCAGGAGGACGAGGGGAAGGTGGTCGGACCAGCGTTCCCTTGGCTGATGAATGGTAGGGGCAGCTTTCAGTAGTCGATGCAGACGTTCCATCATGTCATTGGCTGAAGGATGGTAGGCGATCGTATGGATGTGGCAAACGCCCAGAATATTGCCAAGAGCAGTAAACAGGGCCAATTGAAACTGGTGGCCGTGGTCGGTAATCACAGACGGACAGCCAAAATGAGAGACCCAGCCGGCCGAGAAGGCCGAAGCAACGGTCCCGGCTGTAGTGTCTCTCTGCAATGGGCAACGCCTCAGGCCAGCGGGTGAAATGGTCCACTCTGTTGACAGATAAGAGGCCCCACGTGATAAAGGGAGTGGTCCAAGAATGTCTATGTGAACGTGGGAAAACCGTGCGTCAGGCGGCCGAAAAGGAGAGGCAGGCTTGACGGTATGCCGGCGAACTTTGACGAGCTGGCAGTGAAGGCAGGTCCGTGCCCATTGGCTGACCTCGGCATTGATGCTTGGCCAAAGGAAACGAGATGTGACCAGCTTCGACGTAGCACGAATACCAGGGTGGCTCAGGTGGTGCAGTTTTTCAAAAATGGTGCGACGGGAAGCCAAAGATACATAGGGGCGCGAGATGCCAGTGGATGTCTCGCACGTAATGAACTGGGAGGAAAACAGCAGTGGACATTGGGCGAAGGACAGCGACGTAGATAAGGAGCGAAGACAATGCAGCTCTGGATCATTGCGCTGTGCAGCCGCTAGCTCCTACATGTCCAGTGGTGATTCAGATGCCATGTCACTAACAGGAGAAAGTGCATCAGCAGCAGCATTCTCCGGGCCATGGCCGTCACAGAGATTCACTGTAAACTCGGAGATAAAACACAGTTGGCGGATCTCGCGTGCAGTGTAATTGATGTGGTTCCTTTGGAAGGCAAACGTCAAGGGCTTATGGCCCGTGATGACATGAAAGCTCCGGCCCTCCTCGAAGTGGCGAAAGTGCTTGATGGCGAGGTACATAGCAGGAAATTCTCGACCGAAGGTGCTGTATTGCGTCCCAGGCGGCTTCAGCTTTTGGGAGAAAAAACCGAGGGGCTGCCAATTAGAGACGTACTGTTCAAGAACTGCACCGACGGCAATGCTCGAGGCGTCGGTGACGAGGTCAGTTGAGCATCAGGAACTGGATGTATGAGCAAAGTGGTGTCTGCGCGAGCGCATACTTGGCTGCAGCAAATGCAGCGGCAGCGTCTTCAGTCCACTGAAGTGGCGCAGCAGAATATTTTTTCGTAGTCAAATGGTCGGTCAGAGGCTTCAGGAAAGATGCGCACTTCGGAAGAAAGCGGCGATGAAAGTTCACGAGGCCCAAAAGTTCTCTGAGCTTTTTGAGTGGCATGGGGCGGGAAAATCTTGAATGGATTTGACTTTGCTGTCGAGAGGCCGAATGCCCTGTGGAATGACAAGGTGGAGGAGGAGCTCGATTGTAGCTACGCCAAAGAGGCCCTCGTTCGGGTTGATGACGAGCCCAAATTCATCCAGTCGGTGGAAGAGGGCGCGCAAATGGCTTCATGCTCCGAACCAGCTTAACTTGCTACGAGGATATCATTGATGTAAGCGAACACGAAGTCGAGGCCTCGCGTAACCTCTTTGATAGCTCGCTGAAAAGTTTGTGCGGCGTTGCGCAAGCGAAAAGGCATCCGCACATACTCAAAAAGGCCGAACGGTGTGGTAATGGTCATCTTCGGAATGCCAGCGGGCTGCACAGGAATTTGATGATAAACTTTCACAAAGTCAATTTTAGAGCAGATCGTGCACCCAGCCAGATTTGACGTGAAGTCCTGCATGTGAGAAAGCGGATAGCGGTCTGGTAAAGTGTGAGCGTTGAGGGCGCGCTAATTTCCACATGGTCTCCAGTCGCCCGGATCTTTCTTTGGCACCATGTGAAGTGGCGATGCCCAGTTGCTGGGGGAAGGGCATACTATACCGACTTCCTGCATGTGTTCGAACTCACGGCAAGCAATAGCGAGGCGTTCTCCCGACAAACGGCGAGGGCGAGCAAACACCGTAGGTTCCGAAGTCACGATGTGGTGGGTGATCGAGTGCTTCACCGGTGACTCTCTGGTATGCGGCTTTGTTATGCTGGAAAAATCAGCCATACCTTTCGCATACGGCGAAACAGGTATGAGAGCGCGAAGCCCCGTCGCCACAGTGGTGCAGTGCGCCGTTGACGAAGAGGTGCATGCTGAGATCTATGAGGCGATGAGCTTGCATGGCGACGGCTTGATTGAAGAAACTGAGGAAGTCCGCGCCGAGAATAGCTTGCGAGACGTCAGCGATAATGAAGATCCAGCAAAAAGTTCGGCGCAATCCTAGGCTAAGCGTCAGGGACCGTTGGCCGTACGTGCGAATTGGGGAGTTGTTGATCGCTTACAGCAGGGAAGTCTGTTCGTTGCGACGGTGATCTGCCCAAGAGGCCGCTATGACACTGACATGTGTTCCCGTGTCGACCAAGAAACCAGTGCCAGTAATCTTGTCCGAGACGTAAGAGAGGCGGCATGTCCGTCCACCAGCGCCACTTGCCACCATCAGTGGCCGGTCGCAGCCTTTCACGACCAGGAGCACGAGTGTGTGCACTTGCGGGCAGAGCTGCCGAAAATGCGGTGGTACCAGTAGACAGCCGAGGGCGAGGTGGCTGGCCGCGCGTCGGATGGTTGGAATTCCATTTAGCGGCGGCGTGGCCTGGACCTCGTTGGAGAAGGCGCGGCAAAGGCGCGAGGACATCGAGCCGCCTGGCAAGAGCATCAAGTCGACATCCGATGCTGGCAAGCTGAGAGTCTGCAGTAGTAGTTGGAGGCGGACTGGTCACCGAGTTGACGTTTGGAAGCCGTGAGTAGTTCGCAACACGGTCAGCGAGCTTGTATAATGAAACATCACCCGCAGCTGCGAGGATGGGGACCATGTGTTGGGGAAGGCGCTGAAGGAACAACTCACGCAGAAGTGGGTCGTGCTCAGCAGCGCAGTCTCCAGGAGCTGTCGAATGCGACGGAGGAGCTGCGAAGGGCAGCTGTCGCCAAGCACCGTAGCGCTGAGGAGCTGCTGGAGCTTCGTGCGCTCGGACGCGGACTTAAGGTCAATGAGAGCTGCCTTCAACGTGTCGAAGGGGCGAGCCGTGTCCGGCGAGCTGATGACGTCCGTTAACTCGTCAGCGACGTCAGGAGGCAGCGTGGACAGTAGGTGTAGAAATTTGGTCCCTAGGCTGGTGACATGTAGAAACTGGAAATGCTCCTTAACCTGCAGGAGCCAGGCGCGAGGGGTACTGTGCTAAAATGGCGGCAGGCTGGAGCGCGGCCACCGAAGCGCCTAGAGGCTGAGCGGTCGGGGCGTGTCGCCGCCGGTAGGCAGGGCGGAAGAGCCAGGGGAATCCATGTAGGATGATGGAGTTGCGCGTTCGAAGCCGTGTCGCCAAATCTCGGAGCTAGGGCGAGGAGGAACCAGCTCCGACAGCGTTGAGGTTCGAACTGTTTATTTCCGCTGCTCGCAGTGCTGCGGCCTAGCCCAACTTCCTCTTTCTTGTCCGGCGCCGCGTGTCATGGCCTGCGAGCCAAGCGCAGCGCGAGGGGTGCTACAGGGTTTTCTCACGACAATTTACCACAGTGGGTGAGCGCGGCTGCTGTAGTACAGTTACCTCCAAGCGGAAAAGGCGGCATCCTGAAGACTCGGGGAACCCACACGATTAGCAGCTGCTGCCTCACGCGTCCGTTCAACCGCGTTGGCGTTGATCTCTTCGGGCCAATTCTGATCGCTCCGGCTCAGTACCGCTGGGTCATAGTAGGAGTGCATCACATCTCTCACTACGTATAGACCTAGGCCTTGCCACCTGACAAGACGTTGCGTCTGTCATCTTGCATCATCTCGTGTTGCTCCATGGTTCCCTTACCCAAGCAGCACAGGTAATCGGCCCAATATTGCAACAGGAGCGTTCCATCCTGGTCCTTTGTATGCCCGGCCTTGGCCAATACGATTCCAATGTTGGGCCAATAACCTGTGTTGCTGGGGCAAGGAACTGCTGAGTGACCGGCGCCGCGTCTTGCTCTCCGACACCCGCGAAACACTCCTGCGCCAATGCCGCATTCTTCACCGCTCTACAAAGGCCTAACACCCTCAAACAAATGGCATGACTGAACGTTTCAACGGCACATTGAGCTACATGCTGACCATGTATGTTGCATCTGACCATTCTAATTAGGACCGCATTCTCCCATTTGTAACATGCGCTTATAACACTGCCACACAGAGCACAACTGGCTTCTCTCCATTCCTTCTTTATGGCCGCGAGTCCACCTACGTCGTGTATACCGTGCTCCCGTACCGCCCTAATCTGCCCGAGTTCCTGACTTTCAAGAAGACACGTATACTGAAGATTGCCGCAAGCTTGCCCGCTCTTTTACAACGCAGGACAAAAATCACCAGAAGCTGCTTCGCGAGTCCGCTTCTGTCCTATGCCCCATACTCAATTGTATCGTTTTGCGTTCCGTCTACCGGTCCCGGCCTCTCCACAAAAATCACTTCCAAGCACCAGGGTCAGTACCATGTCACCTATCAGACCTCTCCTGTGAAATACATTACTTAACCGCTTTGGCCGTCCCCGATGCGCGCCATCGCGGCCCTGAAACAGTGCATGTCGGCCGCTTCAAGGAGTTACGACGGTGAGGAGAGGCTTTGCGACGTTGGGGTTCCGGGCTGGAGCGAATTTTATTCTCTGATAAAGCGACACTTACCCCGGCAGTATAAGGGAAGTTGAAGGCGCATGTAAGTCTTCACCACACCGGAGAGATAACACGGGGGCTCGGCACCGCGGAATGCGTAGGAGCCGTTTGCGCCCGTCGGGAAGGTAGTTGCGGAAGTAAAGCAGGCCATCCCGCAATGCAAAGTGGAGAGCTTGACGGCGGAGAGTCCGGGCCACTGTACGCGTAGACGGCGCATACAGGACAGCGATGAGGGAAGCGATCCAGGGCTCCTGGCATTGTTCTGATGGCATGTCGCAATGTCAAGGAAGAGGGATCACTGATGGTGATAGATGTGGAGTCGAAGTCAAAGGTAAGAGGTGAACAGTATATAGTGCAGGCATCGGAATGCTTAAGGCCAGATCGATAGACGACTTCAATGGCATATTCTTGTAAGCGCAGCCCCAGAATGAGCAAGACAGCCAGAGGGGTCTTTGAGGGCGGGAACCAGCAGAGGGCATGGTGATCAGTGACGACGGAGAATGGGCGGCTACGTATATAAGGTCGGAGCTTTCCAATACCCCGGATGATCTCCAAGCACTCTTTTTCTGTTACTGAATAATTTTTTTCCGCTTTGATCGAAATGCGGCTGGCATACGTAACATGTTCGAAGCCGGGTTTCCGTTGTGCCAGGACTGCGCCGAGGCCAGCGCCGCTCGCATCAACGTAAATTTTAATGTGTTGGCTGGAATTAAATGGTGGAGGATTGAAGTGAAGACCGCATCAGAGGCTGGTGTCCAAGACGAGAGGTTTGCGTCGCCGGCAAGTTGATTGCAGAAAATATAGGATGGAAGCGAAATTTCGCACGAAACGACGGGAGCAAAAGCATAGCCCTATGAAGCTATGCAGTTTTTTCACTGAAGTCAGTCGAGGGAAATCGCCGACTGCATTCAGCTTGCCAGGACTGGGAAGAATGCCCGCTTCTGAGACGACCTGGTCCAAGATAGTACGCCGCCGAGCGGCAAAGTAGCACTTCTGGTTCAGTTGCAGGCAGGTGTCTGCCAGAAAATGAAAAACACGCTCGATTCTTAAATGTGAGGCGAAAAGTCTTTAGAAAAGACGACGGCATCGTCCAGGTAACAGAGCTACGTTTGCCACTTGAGCAGGTTGAGAATTGTGTCTATTTGCCAGAATGTGACCTACGAGTTGCACAAGCCGAACAGCAATACGTTAAATCCGTAAAGGCCGTCAGGAGCAACAAAAAATGGCTGTTGTTTAGCTCTGGTCAAACCTGGAAGGACGTGATCGCTTATGGGGTTAACTTGGGGAGATAAATACGTTCTCCCCACTTAGTGCGGCTGACACGGTTCAAAGCCGCCCGGACCCCACCCCGTGATCGCGTACTCTACCGAGCGCACGTCAACCACGGCGGGCCTTGCTCTGAGGGAACAAAGGAACGACACATTGGCTGACACAAACAGACATTTATTGCTACAGCAACAATAACGCCAGCTAGAAACAAGGTACGCTAATGAATCGAAGTCTTCTGAGTCACCAGCAAGGTTCCGAGCGAATGTTCGCCCGCGCTAGGGCAAGGGATACTCCGCGGCCTGGACGGGACTAGAATACGGGAGCGAGTCTCCTCGTCGCCCCGCGGGCGAAGAGCGGAGCCGCGGTCGACACGTCCGCTCGCGCCGACGATCCCCGCACAAGAGCCTAATGCTCCCTCTCCCGCGCCCGGGCTTCAAGCAGTCTCACGGCAGCGACGCTGGCGCCCTCCCTTGCCAGGTTTTGTAACTAACAAGGCAATGCGTTCCTCCTCGAGGTGAGGCTGCTACTACACGGTGCCTCGCTGGAAAGCAAACACAGGGGACTGCAGGGCAGGTCCCCACATCACCCCAACCTTAAATAGACCCACGCGCCTGAAGGTACATGCTATCGACGAGTCTCCTGCTCTTCATGTCCTTGAGACACGTCTTGCAGCGGAGGTCACGCCGACTTCCGCGGTGTTCCGAAGGCGGTGTGAAGGTCTCCGCTGGGACGACTCGCATGGCCCGCGGACTACGGTGTCCGCAGGCCCGCGAATAGAAGGCCGATGGGAAACCTGCAGGCCAGGATTCTGCAGTAGTCGTATGTAATGGTGACCCTCCACCCACTACGCAAGCAGCACCCACCGTTACACATACTCAACGTATACTGCACTCCAAAATTGCCGAATGTAACATTCGCGGACCTCTTTAGCCGCGCGCTAAGAGTTGCGGGTCGGGACCCCCTCGTGATATTGTGGCCGATTTCAACGCTCCCAGTCGGGCGTGGGGCTAACGCCGTGAAGAGAAGCGAGGACGCAGGTTGGCGGAGCTTGCGTCAACGCTGGGCCTCACTCTCCACACTGACCCAGTCCACCCAAGTCGTATAGGCAACACCGTGACTCGGGATACATGTCCGGACTTGACCTTCACCCGCAACATTCAGTATGCAGACTGGATCAACACCGGGGAAACCTTCGGCAGCGACCACTCCCTCCTCAACACTACGATTAGGACCTGTCCTTTCTCGCGACCCACACCACCGGCCCGACTACCAGATTGGACCAAATTCAGGCAAAATTATAACACTGCGACACCCATACATGAGCAAGGCTACCAATCTTGGTCCCAGCAATTGGTCTCTAGCCTTCGATCCTCCGAAACTCAAATTCAGCTCTAAGAGGCGGTCTATGAGGTGGATAACCACCTCCTCCACCTCTGGGAGGCCCGGCATTGCCTTATTCGTTGGTGGCGCCGGCAAAAGCACAACCGGAAACTTAAAGCTCGAATCGCCGAGCTCACCCAGCGAGCGGCTGAGTATGCGTCCCAACTCGCCGACTCAAAGTGGGTGGCCCGATGCAATACAGCCGTGCGGCAGATGTCTAGCCGGAACACCTGGCGACTCTTTCGCGCCCTAACTGACCCAACGCAAACACGCACGGAAACTCAAAAACACCACCAAAGAGCAATACACAGCTTTCAGGGCAAGACAGCTCAGTTGGCGCGCAACCTCCGGGACCAGTACTTGTGCACCATCCAGGACCCCCGCGGGCCGGCGTACTCTTATGCAGGCTCTGAGAACGTTGAGCTGGATCAAACGTTCCAGCTCCACGACCTGAGGGCGGCCCTCGCCAAAATGAGACGTGGCACTGCTCCGGGTCGGGACAAATTACATTCAAATTGTTAGCCAACCTCACCGACCCGGCATACCCAGCTTAATGGATTACATTAACTCAATCAGGCTTGGAGAAGTGCCCCTCCCAATCGAATGGAAGACCGCCCTGGTCACCTTCATTCCTAAACCTGGCAAGGCCATCAACACGGACAACCTCCGTCCCATCTCTCTGACTTCCTGTGTGGGCAAACTCATGGAGACGATGGTACGCGACAGGTTTTCCGAGTTCATGGAATTTCAACACATTTTCGCAGACACCAGGTTCGGGTTTCGCCCACACAGATCTGCTCAGGATGTCTTGCTACTACTCAATCGGGCCGTCCTCGACCCCGTCGAATGCCCCCACAATGAAAAGGCCGTACTCGCCTTGGATTTGAAGGGAGCATTCGACAACGTTACCCACGAGATCATTCTCATCCACCGGTTTCAAACTAACTGCGGCAGAAACGCCTTCCAATACATTCAGCAATTTTTGACTGACAGACAATCTTACATTCGAATCCCGGATAAGGAACATGGTCCTTTTCATTTAGGAACTAGGGGTACCCATCAGGGCGCGGTGCTCTCTCCCTTGTTGTTCAATCTGGCTATGATGCAACTGCCGGCCCAGCTGGGTGCTGTCGCCGGTGTGCAGCATGCGCTGTATGCCGATGACATCACCCTGTGGGCCACGCAGGGCTCCCTCGGCGACATTGAGGCCAACCTGCAGCAGGCGGCGACCATAGTGGACCGTTATGCTCGCCGCTGTGGCCTCCAATGCTCCCCCCAAAAGTCTGAATTTGTGCACATACGCCCCTCATCACCAAGGTGCACAGCCAAAATTGCATTTTCTCTTGAGACAGGTCCAATCCCTGAAAATGTCGAAGTCCGGGTATTGGGGCTCTTTATACATCAACACAAACGGTCAGAAACGACACTGACCAAACTCCGTAAGTTAGGGGACCTGTTCAAACTTCGTAAGCTGGGGGAGCAGGTGGGCCGCATGGTCCGCCGGGTTTGTAACAAGCGCGGGGGGTTACGATGCAAGGACGCCTTGCGGCTTGTGCATGCATTTGTAAACAGTCGAATTCTATATTCGACTCCGTACCTCCACCTGCGGAAGCAAGACGAGGATGCACTCGAAGTCATCCTCCGCAAAATTATTAAGCGGGCCCTGGACCTCCCCGTGAACACCTCCACCCAGCGTCTCCTGGGGCTGGGTGTGGTTAACACGTTTCGGGAGCTCCGGGAAGCCCTCTTGACCAACCAATATACACGTCTCTCTTAGACATCGTCGGGTCGCCGCCTCCGTGCCCGACTACATATCCAACACACCAATCTCATGGAAGAGCGCATACGCATTCCATCCCAGTGAAGATGCGCCCTCTTCCCGCGAACATGACCCGTGAGGACCATAATGGCCGGTGCCTGGCACGGGCGGAAGCCCTGGCCTGCCACTATGGATCAAAACCCGGCGTATTCTACGTGGACGCCTGTGGACCCCACCATGGGGGGTGGTACACGGCCGCAGTCGTTCACCAATCAAAAACAGTGAACGGCCTTAATTTTCCGAGCCCGTGACATAACACACGCGGAGGAGGTCGCCATAGCATTGGCTGCATCTCATCCCACTTCCAAACAATTATTTCCGACTCGCGAGGGGCCTGTCGGAATGTTGAGCAGGGCTGGGTACCGTACCTAGCCTACCGCCTTCTCCAAAACAGCGTCTACACCGGGGACCCCGCTCACCGGACTATTGTGTGAGCTCCTGCTCACATGGGCCTTGAGGGAAATGAGGCATCTGACGCCGCCGCCCGCGTGCTTTCTCACCTGGCATTCCCCTCCCACCCCGACGATCAGGAGCACGAATTCACACCGGCTTACTCTTTCCAAGACATTGTTTTACTCTATCAATCTGGCCACAGCCTTTATCCGCGCCCGTGTAAAGGCCTCTCAAATGCGGAGGAGCGGCTTCTGCTTCACCTTTATACTAATACTTTTGCTGTTTCTTCTTTCTCGGGCAGCTGTCCGCACTGTGCGGAGGTCTTCGGACATCTACCACATGGTGTGGGCCTGTCCCTCCAACTCCGCTATCCCCCCTCATCCCAACCCCACCCGGGAGGACTGGGTGGCGACCCTGCTCGGGTGCTCTCACCTACAGGCTCAAAAGGTCTTGGTTGCGCGTGCCCGGGCAGCGGCTGACGCCACTGGGATCCTGTACTAGGGACCCCACCTAGTGTTTGTGAGGGCCGGCCCCTTAAGGGTCGGTCCAATCTTACCTCTCTGTAAAAATATTTTTTCTAGCCAATAAAAGTTTTTCACCACCACCACCACCTCCTCGTATAGGTTCGGCATCGGGTACTATGATGTCATTTAGCTGACGAAAACCTACACACAGTCGGTTTGTACCATCGGGATTTTTGACAGACAGCCACGAGAGGACCATTGTATGCGGTCCATGACCTCTCAATCCCACCAAACTTGAACATATCCCGCACCTCATTTTCAATTGATTCTTGAACTACTAGAGGTAGCGGGTATTGTTCCACGCTGATTGGTCTATCTGTAGAGAGATCTACTCTGCAACGTATGACACCCGTTTTGCCCAGCACATCCGAAAACACATCCCCCTTGCTTTGGAGTAGGGCCTTTATCTGTGATCTTCTGTCTTCATTCAAATTGGGGTTTATTAACACCTTATCCCCTCTACAGTTTTCTTCCGACTGCACGTGGCACCTCGGCAACATCATCTGTCTCCTCTGCCACTACCGAGCATGCTACCTTGGGGCGCACCGTACAGGAACTCTTTCTTCCCACTTTTTCAACATGCTTGCATAGAAAACCTTCTTGGTGTTATCAATAACTCATAATCCGTGTCATTTTTCTCCTGTGTCACAAGGTAAGGGCCCTTCCATTGCATCAGTAACTTATTGTGATCCGTGGGTAGCAGGATGAAAACCCTGTCGCCCGGAGTCAGATTGCTGTGAGTGGCTTTCTTGTCATAGTATCCATTAGAGCATTCGCGCGCCCGTTCCAAGCCTTGATGTGCAAGCCTGCATATTTCCTCCAACTTGTCCCGCAACTCAAGAAAGTATGTGTATGTTGTCTTGAGATCTTATGCAATCTCTTTATTAGTCCACAGCTCCTTGAGGATTGCAAGTGGACTCTAACGGTTCTCCCATACAACGTCTCGAAGGGCGAGAAACCAAGACACATTTGCGGTACTTCACAGTAAGCAAACAAAGAGATGGGAGATATCTATCTTAATCAGTAGGTCTCTCCTGGCACATTTTGTTCATATTTTTGAGGGTGCCGTTTAACCCTCTACAAGCCCATTACACAAGGGATGGTATGGCGTTGTTAGTGACTGCCTTACTGACAAAAGGCGGTTAACTTCCTTCATTAGTTCCGACGTGAAATTCGAGCCCCGGTCACTCAAAATTTCCCTCGGCAACCCATAATGCGAGAACATCACAAGATCCTCCGCCACTTGGATACTGTCAATAGTTTTCAATGGAACAGCGTCAGGATAAGGCCACGTCAACCAGAGTAAGCACATATCTATTGCCTCTGGCGGATACTGGAGAGATTGGCCCCACAATGTCAATAGCCACTCTTTGAAACGGTAGGTCGATGACTGGCATCTTGTCCATAGGTACGGGACCAACTCTTCCCTTTCAAACTGTGTGCTGGCACACGTTACACGAGCGAACAAAGCATTTGTCACTGGACACCTGGCCGGAACTTCTCGGTGAACCTGGACGCCGTTTTTTGAACACCCTGGTGTCCGGTCACAATAGCATCATGTCCTAAGCGTAACAATGTCTCTCTCATATCTTTCAGTAACACCAGCTGATGGACCCGCTTTTCTGAGCTAAATATGCATTCCTTAGGCAGAAGACGTTTGCAAACGTTTGAAAAGTGTCCTGGCAAGACGTAATAAATGACTTCGAAGATATTTTCAGATACCTTTGAGGCGTTCTGTAAATATCCTCTAGCTCAGCTAATGCTCCACCTATTTGAGCTACAATACGTTTTTAGAGGGTGTTTTGCAATTATCACAAGTTACGGCTCTGCATTAAGCACATCAGTGCACATCATGTGCCCTTGCTCGACAGAACTGGAATTTGCTACAAGACAGTCTCCAAGGCACTTTCGGGGTGTCCAAAACCCTTCCCTTATGGTGCTGTTCAGGTGCCTACCGAGATTCACCATTTTTCGCTCACGGCCAAAGACGCCGACGACACTCGCTTTTCTGCGACACGAGCTCCTTAACGTAGTCACGTTAAGGAGCTCCAGGGCTAGATACGGTGACCACCCGGCACCTATATACAATCTCCCCGACAACCAGATTACATCATTAGCCCGATATTTCAATGAGAAGCATTGGGATATAGGACAACTGCTACGTACAGTACTGGAAGCTGGCTGACATGATTCATACCAACACCCAACAAACCCCTGCTTTTAGAAAACCTTCACCTAATTTCAATAAAGTCATGTTTGGGCAAACTATGAGAGGGTCATCACTACCAGGCTTACTAGATACTAGGAGGGCAGCAATCTGCTGCCGCCAACGCAGCATGAATTCCAGACGCATCTCTCAATGCAAGACGTCCTACTATACATAAAGACCTTCTTGAGAAACCTCCAAAAACCCAAACCAGTGCCATTTTAGCACTTCATTTGAAAGGCGCATTTGACAACTCTTCCACTGCAGTATCCCAAGTGGCCTAGCCGATGTCAACTGCGGTCCGAAGACATGCAACTACATCAAGGACTTCTCAACATTGAGACACGTCCTCAACCTGTGGTATAGAGAGAACCACCGTGGCAGGACAATCAGAAAATGAAAATTGGGTTTTTTGAGGAAAGGAAATGGAGTATCTGACTCACATATCCACTTTTTTTTCTTTCTGCGACATGTTCTACGGGATGGGGTGAGAGGTCAACTTCATCCCCGAGTGAAATTCAAATCATCGCCGGCGAATACAGAAGCGCTTCATTTCGTCGTGCCTCAGTCAATTCAGCCATTGCCGTAGCTTCTCGCACTGCACGCGTGTGCTGGGATGATTAATTTATAAGCATCGGTTCTCCCCTCTAGTCACCAGATGTGCTGCAGTAGTTGACATCAAAACTAACTGCAGTTTCCTACCCCTGTCCCGGCCCTGCGGCGGTCTCGACGAAGGCGAAATGTGAAATATGCTCGTGTGCTCTGCGACGTTAGTGTACGTTAAAGGAGCATACACAGTAAATTTTGATTGGATGTGTTCTTTGTAACAATATGCAAGGTTTTTCTATACTGACAGTGCGTTGCTCTGGAAAAGTCTGAACAAATTGTCTGTTAAACTATTCGCTTGTTAGGGCTCAAATTTCGCACCGAGGTAGCATTTCCATTCTGGTGAGATGCCGAGTGCACAACGAGAGTTAGCAGCACTGAGGCACCGCAAGTTCGCGGTTCTTGGCAGAGTCTGGTGAATGGGGAGACTGGTACATGTTCGTACAGAGCGTTGCAAGCAGTAATCGTCTATCAGCTCTTAGCGTAACAAACCATGTAGGAAACGTTATGCACACATGAAGCAAGTTGGGGATGTGACCCATACACAAGTGCATGCGGTAATATAGGTGCAGGCTTTCATTAAAAAATCACCTAGCTGCCTCGTGACACTGCACAATGCAGTGTCAGCTTTTGTCTTTGAAGGTATGCAATGAAATGCCTAAACAGAGCATCTGCAAACTGAATTAGTTTGCTCTTTACTTTTTGCAGTGCATTCTTTAGTAAATCGTATTTTATAAGTATGTCTGTTTTGCTAAACATCACTCGGTAGCGACAACACAAGTACGCAAGAATCAAACAGCCATCTCATAAAATCAAGAGAGTAAAAATGTTTATTCCTGACTTGTCGTATCAGAATAAAACCTTAAAATGCAAAGGTCTAATGATAAAACGGATGTTAGTATGTGGATTTCTAAGTGTCACCAGAAACAGTGAAGAGTATCACTGTATAGAAAAAAAAAGCATGGACTCGCATTGGAATCTACCCTCTACAAGTAATACTTTGCAAATGAAAGGCTTTGTTTCATTTTTGCTCCAAAAAATGACGAAGCACGCAAGTGAAGAAAGTTCTGCAACTACAATATAGATAGCTCACTCAAGCATCTCGAGTCAATTAGGCAGCAGTGTGCATGTTACACAAGATGAATGCCTTCAACTGCCAGCAGCAATTACTCTCAATTATAAATGTTAATTTATTTTGTGCAGATGTAATTTTACTAAATGTAGGCAAGAGCAACACCCTTGCTCTGCAGTGAAAGCCATAATTTTTTTTCTCCGCTTTGCCAGTGTTGTCAAGCGCTCAACACATTAAAAAAAAGTGAAAGGACTATTACGGCACTACATCTCATGGTAGCCTCGCAAGATGCCACAAACTAAGTCATCTTGTAGAAAACACGCTGCACAATCACACACGCAGGCAACAAAAATTGCATCACTTTTACCTGCTTCACATTCCAATGGCAGGAGGCAGCAACAAGGAAAAGAAAAACAACATACAGTGACCGAAGCAACGGCTTACAAAGCCAAAAAGGTTTGGCAATGTTTCTATTTCAACATGAATACTGCAGCATGGTAGATGACTCAGCATTCCTAATCAATCACATCGCACTTACTCCAACTGTGTATATATGTATATATATATATATATATATATATATATATATATATATATATATATATATATATATATATATATATATATATATATATATATACAGGAAGTCCCATGAAACACAAAGCAAGCTTTAAGAAATAACCTCGTTTTACATGGAGGAAGGTAAGATTTCTTGTTAACGACGCAATGTCAGGCCTGAGAGCGCTTTTCAAGTGATTAAATAATGAGAATAAAACCGATCACAGAACTCGCATAATTTACTTAGAAACTTGCGACATGCTGAGAAGGGATGAACAGATGTCAAAACAAAGTGTAGTATGTCATCAGCAGGAAATATTATGCCTTCCTTTTAAGTACAATGAACAGCCATAGTTCTAAAGCATGTTCAATGTTACACAGGCCATCCTGCAGACTGAATGTATGGTACCAGCATCAGCACTCAGCCACAGGCACTGGGCACCTAGATTACTGGGACAAAACTAGAACTAGGACTCTAAGCAGCAGCAGGCACAGGTCTCCCTGTACAGCTACCTTGAAAAGGCAACAATTAAAAAATCTGCACTGTAGCAGCTCTGCTAATAATATCACTACTTGTCACATAGACAGCATGAACACAATGCTATCAGAACTGTCTGCCATGCAACCGACCCATGTGACTCGCTGTCCAAAATAGCAATACTTGTTAACCAGGAAAGGAGCAGATATCTATTTTGAATAAATTACAATATCTTGCTCTTTTTGACACCTCATTCAACAAGGGAAGGCAAGAGTGCAGCATAATCAGCTGGAACACATCTCACATACGAGCAGGTACATTTGTTGCGAGTGGTCGCCACCAGTCTGGATCATCGTTCCACTTGCAGCAAAGACAAACCACATGCTGGAGTCTAATAAAGAAGACAAAAAAGTAGGCGCCTGAGACCCCCATGGACAGACAGTTCGTTTTCACCGAAAGAGCAAGTGATGCTCGAAACAGGGTCACAGCCACGGTAGTTAACCAGCAAAGCAGGGAGCGTGGATTTGTTAGGCGATGTTCATCAGGGATTGCTTGAGGAAGGCGCCGTGTTCGAAGGGGAGCCTCGGGTGCTTCCGCTGCTGTTGCCCTGTGCTCTTTGGATATAAAAGTTGAGAAGCTTCAACTGCGACAAGAGAGAAGGAAAAGAAAGCAGGCCTTTACTACTGATAAACAACAGATTAACTGGACAGGTCAAATAAACCGGGGTCTGGGCTCCTACCTTTCAAACGCTGCACAAAAGTTAGCATTTATCCCCCTTAATTTGAAAAAGCATATTGAATTTACAAGAATATAACACAAGATTTTTTTTTCCAACTGTGTCGCTTTCAGAACGCATCCCGCGTTATATTCGAAACCAAGGTACGAAAGTAACACACAAACTTTTTTCTTGCTGCTCATTAAGATAGTTACAGTAGCCTTCGCCACTAGACTGAAAAGCTGCTAGGAGAAGCAAGCTTTTCCTCGACCCTGGGGCCACACACCATGCACAAGGAAAGTAGAGGCTGACTGTGAACATTGAAAGCCGGCATGGGCTGTTAAAAGAAAGACTAGTCACTGAAATAGTGCAGTGGAACAGGGAATGGAAAGAAGGGTGAACGGGTATAGGACATAAGACTGGCATAGCAGCGGTGGCACAGCGATGATTGCGACCGCTACTGGGTCAAAAACTGCATGCGTTACCACGTCGGAGCCTTTGCTGTGGCTGATGATATTGCGCTCATTACTGAAGTGTTGCCTCTCAAATAATATAGACGCATCCTTTGCAGATTTTTTTCGAGTCCTCGGAGCCTCAGCTATAGTTTGTTTGAACAGCCTGTGATTTAGTCATAATAGTAAATTCTTCGTTTCCTTCTTTGTCAGTGTCCTGTTTTACAATGAGCACCTAGCAACTCGCTTTGGCTTCTACTTTGGTATAATAGAATTTTTTAAAATTTTTTGTGAGGCCTCAAAACTCCTCCCTCGCATTATATTTGTGGTTGCATTATTTCCTAGTGCCATCAATTTTCTCTGTGTAATACGTCAAGTCCAGGGAGCGGGTACACTTCATTGGGCAGCTAGTGTTGTAAGCTATTATGTTGGAAGCGGGCTTGCTGTACGAGGGCCAGCTGGTCTTGCAACTAGTTTGAGGCAAGCAAAACACACTCCACGAAGGAGTGGCTGGGTTGGGGTAATGTGGCAACTATGGCTAATGGGCATTCAAGGCAACAGTAAGATTGACAATGCTCTGTGCAATTAGGACGTCAAGTTGTGGACCACCAACAGTGCAGATATGCTCTAGCCAATGTATAGAGGATGTTAAACTGAATTTTGTGCAGGAGACGAATGGATGCAGTGAAGATTTCAAGGAGGTGTGATTGAATGGTCTGCTTATTTTATCGAAGGTTGTCATAGTGCATGTTTATGTCCAAATTGCTTACAAAATGGCACTTGTCTGCCTGCCCCCCCCAAAAAACCTCTGCCTATGAAGATCTTAGCTACCAGCCAGGCCTGCACAGATGTTCTTGCACACCTAAGGAGCAATGCTACTAGAAAATTAACATTTAGCCTTTTTACCCGAATATAACAATTTTCTTTCTAATGATAGAAGTCAAAAGTCACTCCCTAGCATAACAGAATCTTGTCTACAGACAGCTGTGAAGGCTATACCGTTATAAAGCGAAAAAGAAAAGTTCTATATGTCACACAATGGAAACTCCAAGCCATTAACACGAAAGTAAAGTGACTGGCCTATCCCATCACAAATACCAAAGCAGCAGCAGCATGGCGAGAAGCTCGTCACTGAAAATAGCACACTAGAGGTCTCTTCAATTTGGCTGCACTTCCTGCACCAGTTCAAAGAGTGCAGCACTTTTGCATTCATTTTTCCAGTGCAGTGTGCGCCCGCTGCACTTCCGTCTTCGTTTTGCAAAAGTGCAAGACTAGTGCAGCACGAGTTCTTGGCTGGCTTGCACTGTCCGAAGTAGAAGTGCAGCTGTAGTGCAGCAATTAAGTGGCGGCCTTGTGTGGGTAAGAGTGAAGATACGACAGTAGTCTCTAAATGAAATGGTGACAGTTCGTTCTTGAAAGGAGGTGAAGAACTGTTCATGGCGTCGCAATTGTAAACCTAAGCAGTCAAGTTGAGCCTCATGAACGGCATTTCAGCACATATTCGTAAATCGTCTGCGTGTATACATGCAATGACACTTTTTCTATGAAATGACTATTTCCTGGGGCTGCTTAATGGCGACACTTCCTTGGGATTTCCTGCTTGAGAAATACTTAACGTTGTTTGGAATTTTGGCACCCGCTGATGTCGGTGGTGTGCAGCTGTCTGTGATTTGGTAGTGACACCAAGTCTAGAAGATGACCAAGCCTGCACTCGACCATTCGTTTTGGAAGTAGCCACTGCCAAGCTGCACTTGAACTGACGCTGCACGCTGGTGGTAACACCGTGTAACTCTACAGAACCAGTGCAGCGAGTGCAGCCAAATCGAAAAGACCTCAAGACACCAATGCAGGGTGTCTACCAAGTTGATGTTTCCAAATTCCCTGAATTTTCCAGGTTTTCCTTTAGTGCAGCTGTAAAATTCCTCGAGTGAAACAGAACTTTGTTTCATACGAAAACAGGCTGACAAAAAGCCACCTGATGGTATCACCCTCCAGTAAGCATGTTAGAAAATAAAAGCAACAATTTATCCTATTTGAATAGTTAGGAGTAGTGTTTATTTCATTAAATCAAAAGGGGGAGAAATTAGCAAAATGCATAACAAATTCATCTTCGAAAAAATGCTAAAACAAACTGCGAATCGAATTTAACGTTTTCAAATGGGAACTAAAAGGAAGATGCATGCGGAAACAAATATTTTTAAATGTGAGATATTTCTATCTACTGATAGTAACCGCAATAGTGTTGGACCTGAACATCAGCATCACATGTGCGATTCTCTCTAAGGATGTCCATTGAGACAAACTGCAGATTATAGAAACCTTAGTTTGTAGAAGTAAAAGAGCGACAAACCTCAAAGTAATACTGCAAAGTCAACCTCAAGTTCATGCACAACGCTTGAGTGTTATTTCACTGCTTTAGAGAGTTTATTTTCGTTTGGATGAGGGACAATTGCATCTTGGCGTCAGCCAACACTGCTTTTTCACCTCAAGCTCTTTCACAAAAGCGGCGGCACACTTCCTGTCCCGTTCCTTCCTCAGTGCATCGACCCTCTCTGCCTCTCGTCCTCTCCCGCTCCTTTTTCCACCGTGCGTTCATCCAACGGACCATTTCGAGCATCCTCTTGGTCAGCTGAACATTGAAAACTCCTTCTGCCGACATTACGGTGTCATACACGATTCTCTGGGCGTCCAAAAATTGCTCCTTCTGTTTTGCAACAAGGCATTCCTTATTAACAGAGAATCTCTGCTCGTCAGACACATTTCTATGAGAAAGACAGAATCAACTTGACAAATGTGAATAGTTCTTTGTTCGAACCACAGATGCCTACCCAAAGGGCATCCAGCCAACGCGTGCTCCTATTGAAATTTTTCAATGCCACTTGCGTCGAGGCTTTGGAGCATACATACTTGTAGGACCACATCGCCCCGTCATTTCGTGTTCCTGTCAACCATTGGTGCTCCATCAGAACTTCAAGTGCATCATTTAGACGCCGTTCCCAGAGATCGGGAATCAGCGCGCATGCGTGACCGAGAGATGACGATCCCCTCGCCAGCTTGAACCTCAACGGCAGCCTCTCTGCGATAATTTTGGCACAGTTCTTCCCGAAAGTGGCGCAGTCCATTATGAGCACTAGGATAACCGAATCTGAAAGTTTTGGTGCCTTTCGGAGTGCATTCTTCAAAGGAAACTCAAGGACAACTTTGGGCGCCGTAACTACATTTGCAGTACAGTTCATGTCCACCTTGAACAACTTCAACGGACTGCCTGGCGTCATTATTACTTCTTTCTTTACTATTCTACTCATTAGTGATCATAGAAGGTTCTCCAATGCTGCGCCAAGAAATGGAAGCATAGGCGAATAGGCCTGGAACTGAGCCGGCAACGGGTGCAGTTCCTCCGCGATGCCAAGCCTAAAGCTTAGCTTCACAGGCTACACACAGTAACTGGAGCTGGTCAGTTGGCTCTTCTCGCTTCAACACGACTCCCCGTACGTTCTTAGCTACGGTAGAATCCCAATAGCTATTGAAATTACACGAACATTTTGAAGCCACCGCATAGTGCAAAACTTCACATGGTAAATGTTGCTCCTGGTTATGCGTATGTATTCAGCGGATCGGGCATGTACAGCTTTGAATAAGTTGTACAAAGCACGAAGGAATTCCACGAGTTGCCAGCCTGTTACCGTGTGTCCGGTTTTGAAAGCACCATTCACATTATGAAGGCCATAGCTACCAACTTTGAGAATACGATGGCCATCGCTGGATTCACAAAGTTCTTGTTTGATCTGGCGGAGAAATTTTATATTTACATTTGGCCCATCCAGTGAGATCTGAAGAATTTTTGATCGGGAGAGTCCATCTGTGGAAGTTTTAAAAGCGGACACCAATTCTTCCGCCACCGAGCGCCCCAGAAAGCATGACGTCAAGTAGCACGTTTTCACGCTCTGCTCTGCATGCGACTAAAAGCAAACCAATATGTCAATTTGTTCCTTTTGTGCAACTTTGCTTAACGATTCATCAAACGTCATGATGATATAGGAGGCTTGTCTTACTTTGGACATGAGGGTTTCCTTGACGAAAGGTGCGAGGCCATAGGCAATAGTATATCCTACCTTGTCTTTGCCAAGCTGCATTTTCTTGGCTGTAGCTAATGATGGGAACATCAAAGGGAACAGAGAAGCCAATGCTGCAGTAGCATGGAGTGATTTGTGTGTCATAACAGCACTGAGGCACCACATCACTTCAGCATTTATGGCCTCTAAGTCACGCTGAAAGATATCCTTTGCTGTACGATCGGGTTGGACGTCCGGCGCAGTAGTTGAAGCATTGAAGGATGCGCAGAAACTGATGGCACTGGCCCGGCATTGGTCACAACGGTGGTTGGTGGTGTCAAAAATGAGGCTACAGAGGGTGTCCCGGCCCTGGTAATGGCCAGTCGGTGTTTCTTACTTTCAGCGTGACATGTCACCGCTCTTCCTCCCATGTTGCTGAGCAATAACTGCTTTCTGCATAGCGCATAGTATGCAGGTTACTTTTGACGGGCCTTATCCAGGCTCCAAACTCTCAATGTTTCACATGTGTCCAGTCCTGGACGAAAGTGCACTTGAAGGCACACACACGTCGCACACAGCATGCTTGCGCCACAACAGCAGTCATTAAGAGTATGTCAGTTCAAAAGGCCGCAGCTAAGCACGGACGGAATTGGTTGCTTTGCTAGCGTCAGCATAACGCGAAAAAGCGCAAAACTATTTCTCTTTCTCCCAAAGCTGCACCGCCTGCATCGAGTGCGTGCACCCCCTGCAGCAGAAATAGACACTTCCATCAAGGGGAAGAAGGAAGAGTTCATTTGAGACCATCGCAAGTTCTCAGCATTTTCTGCCGCCTAGTTAGAGCTGTCTACTTGGAAAATAAAAAAAACAAGGGGAGGCCGCTGGCCGTCGAACAGCGCATGTGCGAAACGTAGGAAGCACGCGCTCTGCCGTCGGCGACAGCACCAGTGAAAGGCGGCAAAGTGTCCGCTTTCGACATAGTATGCTTCGAAATTGGAAGCGCCGCTTGCGCCGCAAAGTTTTGCCGCCTTGCTCGGATGCTCCACTTGACAGCACAATGTTGGAGGCCAGCGGTCGCGGAGGAGAGGACGTGTAACGCCGCACTGGACAATCCGTGCAATGCTAGTCCGCATTGTTTACACGAGGCAGCATTATTTATTTATTTGAAATACCTTACAGTCCCGTAGGACATTGTGTATGGGGGGCGGCAAAACATCAAAATCAAATTTAAAAGGGGACAAACAAAAACAAGGAAACAAGGCACTATACATGATCAGTAAAAATTTGAAACACCTCAACATAATACAGAACAGTTGACATAGGAACACAAATAGGAACGCATGATAAGCACAGGCAAAGTTGGCATAGGAACACCGAAATAATTCTAAAAAAAGGAACCCAAGATACATCACACAAAAAATAAAATTAAAAATCACGTGGCACGTTTACAAGTGTCAACAGAATTTGGAAACAAAAATACAAACAAAAAAAGTAAATGAAATGCGTAGCAGAAAACGTACAGAGATTGCATCAACATGTTAAGATAGCTTCAGTGAAATGTGCAATGAATTGGTGATGGAAGGTATCAGGATTAGGCAGTGAGGCGATGTCTGGGAGGTTATCCCATAATCTGATGGCTCGCGGAAGTGCTGATGAATTCAAAGCTAATGTGTCACCATAGATGCGTGTAAAATTGAGATGATTGTGCAATCTTTTAGATGTGCGAGATGGGACATCTAGGTGAAATGAGCTTGATCTATTGGAGTGCACATACTTGTGAAATAATGTTAGCAAAGCGATGTCACGGCGTATGCCTAAAGATTGCAAAGAAAGATCGGTTTTAATCTGAGTGATGCTTGAATGGTAGTTATAGTTTTTAGAGATGAATCAGGCTGCCCTATTTTAAATGGTTTCTAATGTGGTGACCACGTTGTTGTAATAACGAGACCCGATGGAGGAAGCGAACTCAAGCTGGTGTCGAACAAATGTTAGGTATGCTAGTTTCTGAATATTAGCAGGAGAATTTCGTAAGTTACGGGGTATGCATCCTAATGACTTTGAGGCCACAGCACATATGAATGTGATACGAAAAGACCATGAAAGATCGGACGAAAGGTTAACACCAAGCTATATGTAACGGGATACATGGGAGAGTAAGTCATCTTGAATATGGTCTGTATAGTTAGAATTGTTATGTTTCCGGCTGAATGAGATGATTTTGCATTTTGATATGTTAAGGGTCATTAGCTATTTATTGCACCACTCATTAATAAGAAGATCTGATTGGAGTACCAGATGGTTGTTAGCAGGATTAATAGGGCGGTAGATAATACAATCAACCGCGAATATTCGCATAAAGAAAGATGCGTTATTAGGTAAGTCGTCTATATGTATACGAAATAATAAAGGACCGAGTACACTGCCCTGATTTTAGTTTCTTTTATGTAGATATGCAGCTAATTTTCCCTGATATAAGCACAAATCTCCTGATTTTTTCCTGAGTTTTTGCAGATTATCCAAATTCCCTGAGAATTCCCGGTTTTCACGGATTTCAAATTTGGTAGACACCCTGCCAATGTCCTGAGGAATGCTCATTAGAACATGTGAGATCTAAAAGCCTTCACTACGTTCTGTTCAAGTTTTACAGACACTCAACGCCTGCATTTTTGTCTATATTGTATGTTAACAGCAGTAATACTCTGCAGGTGCATGTGCTGCAGAGCTGCAGGTGCTGCTACTGCAGAAGTTAAGGCTTTCTTGCTGCTTTCCTCCTTATTTAACACATTTTTCAGCCACATCGAACTCTGCAAGAAGCCGCACAATTTTTTGACAGTTTCCGTAAATGCCCACAAGGACAATCACTTGCAACATTTGGGATGCATGACTCGTTGCTCGGTTGGGCAACTGAGAGACTTTACAAGTCTCTAAGGCACATGGTTGACGTAGTGATAGCATGGCGAGACTCCGCACTTATCTTTGCACTGGCCTTCTCTGAGAATCTTTTCTGTGGCTCTCTCGACAAATGTACGTGTGAAACCTTTGCACAGCAACGGTGGTGCCAACTGTCATTAAAGCTCGAAGGTGGCTGAGGAATACCTTGGCCACCGTTCTATAAAGACGGGAGATAGGAATTCCAATTTCCAGGCTACTTCTGTTCACAAACATTCATAAAACTTTCAGTATATTGATTCAGTATATTGCAGTCTTATCTGTCATGTTACTACAGTAGCCGACGGGTAATTAAGACTGCAATAATCTGGACTTGAAGGATATTTTGGATTTCGATCAGGCACTGTCAGTCACCCCATAGAAGTGCATACATATTCATGACGGATATTTCGGACTTCAAAAGTCCGAAGGTTCGATTTTTTGGACTAATTTCAGTTGCCTGCGGGACAAAATCTGCCATCTTATCCGCTTTCCGCTGGCGCAAAAGGTGCCATCTTGAATTGAGGTGGACTTGCGCTGCAGTTGGATTGGCTTGACATACTTTCGGTACCTCAGTGTTGCCAGTAGAGGCCCCTGTGATCTCTGACACTTCGAGGTGGCAGCAGGATTGTCATCACTGTCAGCTTGCTTTTGTCGCCAACGATGTCGCAGGCAGCTATCGCTTGTCCCATACCGCCCATAAGTTGAAAATTGGTTGTTGGGGGAAGGGAATTGTGCAGGAGCTATCTCACATGTCGCCGGGAAGGGATAAAGGAGGGACTGAGAAAAGAAAGGAAGAAAGAGGTGCCGTAGTGGAGGGCTCCAGAATAATTTCGACCACCTGGGGATCTTTAACGTGCACTGACATCACACAGCACACGGGCACCTTTGCGTTTTGCCTCCATCGAAACGCGACTAGCGCGGTTGGGTTCCAACCCGGGTACTCTGTATCAGTAGCCGAGCGCCTTAACCATGGAGCCACCGTGGCGGGTCTCATACGTTTGCCATTCGCCGTTTCGTCACTTGGGTTTCTCTGACCGCGTCGACCGAGTGGCGCTCAGTCTTCACGAAGTTAAATCTGCTCGCTGTTTTGTGATTGCATCCGGCAGTTTCGCGGCTTTGAACGAAAAGTGCCTTGTCTTTGCGTGTGTTTGACGAGCGTTGTGGTGCACTCTCGGGTTGTGGACATCATGGCCCTGCCGGGTCCGTCAAAGAAGCTGTTGTTGTGTTGGGTTTAATGACACATAAGCATCTAAGGCTATCATGCGCCAAGCTCAAGGTGTATGAAAATTGTTTTCTGTGGAATTCTACAAACGTGAAAAACTCAGTGGTGTACACACCTAAAAACTTTAGTTCATATTTGTTGTTATTGAGAAAAAAATTCAAAACTGGCTATTAGTGAAAGCTTTAAAGAGAGACAGGAAACCTCAGCAACCATCCTTGCTGCACTAAGAATGTCGAGGCTGCCAGCCCATCAAAAATAAAAAACCCAGCCCTGTTTTCAGAATGAGAAGGTGGCTGAGGTGTATCACCATACGCAGCTAGGCGCAAGGTTGGAATTCAGTTTTTCAAGGAGGCCTGCTTCCCTTAAAAAGCTAAAAACACTTGAGATATCAATAAGTGCCTCGAGACCTAAAATCAGTGTTGGCTGAAGAGGATGTGTTCTTAGTAGCATGGAGTAAAATACTTTTTCCTCAGTGATTAAATTTCTGTGCATGAGAATAAGATGTGGTGTACTGTATATTCGTCT
Organism: Amblyomma americanum; assembly: GCF_052857255.1. Taxonomy (NCBI): domain Eukaryota; kingdom Metazoa; phylum Arthropoda; class Arachnida; order Ixodida; family Ixodidae; genus Amblyomma; species Amblyomma americanum. Next base: position 78,991,942 of record NC_135504.1, on the reverse strand, counting down.
CTGCATTTTTCACAAACAGGTTTGTCTTCTTTTGTTAGTACGAAATTGTGTGTAAGGTGTGTATGTCCATTACGGACATGGCATAATATTACGTCCATAAAACTACAGGTTTTCCATTCTCCCAGTGCAGGCTTTACCAAATGCAGTTTATTATTTTCTGCACGGTCCCAGGTTTCCTGCCATTTAGCCTTGAGATTTATGTGTATTAGTTGCATGCAATCTCTATGAGGTGCACTGACTTTCTTGATTTCTTGACTACGAGCTTGTGCAGCACATTGGTCGGCTCTTTCATTACCGTATATTCGAACATGGCTCGGCACCCAGCAGAATTTTATTATATGTCCTAGTGCTCTGTCTTTTTCTATGTTGTGTAATATGTTTACCAGTAAGGGTTCGCCTGCATTTCTGCAATGTAATACCGTGAGCACGCTAAGTGAATCTGTGTAAATTATGCTGTTTTGAATGCTATTTTTTACTATTCTGCCTACAGCTATAGACACTGCATAACATTCGGCAGTAAAAATGGATGAGCAGCTAGGGAGCCTTTCTATTTTTTGCTAGTTTCCTCGTCCAACTGCCCTTCAGACATATTCTGTTGTTTTTGAGCCATCAGTGTAAAATTCTCTCCAGTTCGCATATTTTTCTTGTAGTGCCCGGTATTCCTGTATGTGCTCCTGTGCTGTTTGTTTTTTTCAAAAGTGTGTTAACGTGAGGTCACACACAATGGAAAGGCTGTACCAGGAGGGCCGTCAGAGAAGCGTGGGAAGTATTCTAACTAAATATGGTGACTTTGCTGTCTAGCGTGTACAGTGAAAGCACAACTTTTCCGCTAATACAGCCGCAAATCGTCGCCAGCAAGAGAAATTTGCCTTAAGGTAAAATCAGTGACATTTTTAAGCCGATTTCATCTCAGTAAAGTGATTTTTTTTGTACTTCACGGATTTTTCGGGTTTTTCGAGTTTTTGGACCATTTTTCGGGTTCCTTCGAGTCCGAAAAATCGGTCTGCGATTGTACATTCATTGTGAGCTACATTCAGGTAAACACAGTAGATGCTCCAAAGACAGAGACACAGTCCATTCTTAAAACAGAAAACAGAAAAAACACTATCACACAAAGAGAGCCTAAAGCTGCGCCATAGCGTGCAAAAAGTTAATACAGCTGATCTTGAAAAAATCTTAGAACAGAAGACACCTCCGAGCCTACCTTGCCTCTCGTAAGGGAAGCCAAATGTGGCCCCATCAATTCAGAGCCAACCACGCCATGCAGCGTCACCATGCAGAATACTGCCGCCTTCCGAACAGAAGCTTCAACGTGATCGTACGCCTGTAATTGAGAGAGGAATGAAAATAAACAAAAAGAGTAAAAATGCGATGGAACAAATTGTATAGTAATACAGTTGAACTCTGTTAATAGACACGGCTTTAATGAGCAATCGGGAAATAAAACATTTCACATACTAGTTTGGCCACCCTGTCTCCCATTAAGCAGACCACTTTTGTAACAGACGTCAGATATAGAACATTCAGTAACAAATGACGTGATCTTAGATTTTTGACCACCACTCTCGCTCGTAATTAACACATTAACAAATAGTGGCAGTTATCTGCAACTGCGCAGATACAATACCATCACTCGCAAACTGTGCGTATGTGCATGCTTGAAGGACACAAAGGCACAATCAGGGCATTACAGCTACAACTAATACTTGGTGGGCCAGCTAACTGCAAGAGATCAGTGAAGGTCTCCTCAAATGCAAGTATTGGGTAAGGGCCTCTAAACTATTAGCCAGGACAAGGGCGCGAGCATGTGGGCATTTGCCTGCATTGAGTATGGCGGGCTTTCCTGCTCGTGCTCCAACCAAGAAACTCAAAACTTTGAAAAAGGGCAGTCAGCCGGCAGGTTGCGTAACCTGCATGTTGCACTGCAACTAATAAGCAAGCCTCTCCTAGTGCGCCACAAGGTGCAATCCTTGCTACTGCACTGTGGCATGCGCAGTTGTCAGGAACGTCATAATACGTCACGTAGACTAAACTGAACAGCTACTTCTGCTGATAATAAACCACTGCAACATGCTTGTAGCCTTCTCTTGTGACAGCCATAGTCACTGGGTGATAACATCGAAGTACGGGCCCATAAGTAATCACCGTATGAATGCATGTAAGGGCCGCACATTTAACGCGACAGCGCTAAGGAGCTTGTGTCGCAGAAAATCCGGTGTCGTCAGTGTCACTGATCGTAAGCGAATTGCCCACAAAAAATCCCAAGATGCAACCTAGGAAGCAGGTGGGCCACCTAGATCGCTTAATCTTGAGGTGTTATCACAACCTACCTTTCGGATTGTGAGCACACCATGGGAGGTGGCACTTAAATTAATGATTAGAGGATACTTGACAAGAGCAACCTGAGTCACAAAAGCCCCACCGGTAACAGCGCCTGCCATTGCAGTGCAGTGGTGCATCGCTTAATCGCTGCACCACTGTGCTAGGAGTGGTATGAGGATTCCACGAGATCTATATGAATAATAAGTAAAAAATGACCAATGCCGCATCATCATCGTCAGCCTGACTACGCCCACTGCAGGCGAAGGCCTCTCCCATGTCTCTAACTCTGTCCTTTGCCAGCTGCATCCACCCTCTGCCTGCAAACTTAACCTCATCTGCCAACCTAACCTTCTGCCACCCCCTGCTATGCTTGCCTTCTCTTGGAATCTACTCCGTTACCTTTAAGGTAACCCACTCTGCCCACTTCCGGTCTCTTAACGTTACACGCATCATTTTTCGTTCCATAGCTCACTTGTCCTCAATACAAGTGGAACTCTTTTTCGTTAGCCTCCACGTTTCTGCCCCATAGATGAGTACCGATAAGATACTGTAGCTTTTGCACACTTTTCTCTTGAGGGATACTGGTAAACTGCCATTCATGATCCGAGAAACCCTGCCATATACACTCCATTCCATTCTTATTCTTGTAGTAAATTCCCTCTCATGATCCGGGTCAGTGGCCACTACCTACACTAAGTAGACGTATTCCCTTACTTTAATAAAAAAGCACTTCCTACGTTATTTTCCTTGTACAGTTTACTATCTAGCCACATGTTAATAAAATATTTTATTGATCAATTTTTTAATATTCTTTCTGCAAACAAAGGAGTGAACAAGCCTAATATCTTAAAAACTAATTGACGTATCAGAAAAAGTAGTTACATATTTGAAACCAGCATAAAAAACTGTAAGACTACGCATTTTTATTGTATTCAGTCCAAAAATAAAGAAAAAGTTCCAAAACTCCTGTCCCCCTTTAATGATGACTATGCTATCAACAATTGCAGTGTGATTAGTCCCAAAAAGTGGGTAAAGGAAAGGTTGGGTTGAGCAAGCATGGACTTAGGTGCTTGGGGAATTGCAAAGAGTGCTCCAAGGATTCTGCAGAACCCAGTTTGAGAACCCCTGGTCTAGTTAACCATGTCTGACAAAGAGGGTACAGCTCGTCACAATCAGACAGCATACAGAGCCACAAAAACAGATGAATGTTTTCAACAATTACCTTCAGCAAAACTGGCATCATCTGAGGCAGAAGATCCATAATTATCCTTTTCGGATGTACCTCCACAAGCTGAAATGATCGAAGCAGAACACATAAGATGTTGAGAAAAATTGAATAGCAGTTGTCTGCTCTTAGCACAAGTGATACAACTAACCAAACATATAGCATTTTCAGTCCAACTGGTAAACAGATGTTGGCAGCCATAAACAAACATCACTGTGAAGACTCGGGCACAGAAGGCACCTGCCACAGCTGTGGCAAAGGCTTTGCACGCAAGTTCTTAGCACACAGATAAACTGCTCTTGCTCACTTCCTTCTCTTAACCTACATAAAAAAGCAACATGCCGCTAAAGGGCTACACAAGTACAAACAAGAATGTCCCCCACCTTCCTGGCCTTCCTCCTAGCACCGAGCACAGTAAGTGATAAGAGTCTGGCTACTATCAGCTCGGCCCAGTCAATTACTACCGTATCTAGATGCGTAATTTGGGACCTACCATAGTGTCACGAAATGGTGACTGCAATCCGAGGAACAGAACAACACCGAAGATGGCATCTAAACAAAACTCAATTCGGGGCTGACTTGCACCCACAATGGACTGAATCGCTCGGCAGCAGCGTAGCAACAAACGTGCTCGGCGGTCGTCGAACAGAATGCCGCTACTGTCGGCCGTGCTAAATTTAAAGCTGATAGCGAAATTTCTAGATGAAGACCGCAAAGTTACTAGGACATTCTGGAACAACGTATAATCAGCTCTGCCTGGCTGCAATCAATCGAGATACATCTTGCCGCGTCTTGCGTCGCAAACAAAGCGACAAAGCGGCGTGGTGGCAGATTCGAAGAATGAACAAACACTGCGAAGATTCGCGGGTATAGGTAATTTGAGCACCTCCAATGTATTACTTGCATTTATAAACACACACATTATATATATATATATATATATATATATATATATATATATATATATATATATATATATATATAAACCTTTACTCCCATGTTTTAAACTCCCTGCTGTGTAGCATGCATGCGGGTGTGCGCAAGAGAGGCTTGAGAAGATCGGCATGGCCGCGTCGTTGTGTGCAGCTGCGAAAGGTGCGAGTGGCAAAGGCACAGATTGTATAGCTTTCACCCTGCTTGCTCACGCTGACTTGCTTTCCCGGACAAACAATAGCAATTTGCGAGAGAAAATTTTTGGTAACCTCTGGCATGTGTCAGAGTCCGAAACTACCAAATCATTTCCCGCTCGGTTTGCTCCTAGTCAGTCAGGCCACATGTGAGGGCGCCTTTTTATCCTTCTTTATCTCCGTTTGCCTCTGACTGCTGGCTTTGTGATTATATCGTTGCGTGTTTATTGCTTTGAGCTGCACACGTGCAGTCAAGCGATCCTGCAGCGAACTACATGATGTGGGGCAGGAGGGGGTATCAGTCTTATATTAGGCATAAACTTTCTTTACCCAGCAAAGAGCGCGAGTTGTGGGAGGTAGACGTGTAGGCAGCAATACACAGTATATACCATGCATTATGACCTTTGTAGAGTTTTTAGGACAAGTTCACAAAATCTTTGCATAATTTGTGCAGCCCCTTTTTTTGAAGCCTTAATTTAAGAGAAATAAGTACACGAAAGGGAATATCAGGGCTCACACTAAAATGTGGGACCTATTTGCACATCTGGAGGGCGATGAAAGGCTGGATAGCATGCCTCACTTCATATACAGTCAACGACCAAATTTTCGGACGCTCAAATTTCCGGACATGCCCGATATTTTGGACGTCTTCGCGGTACCACCACGGGCCCCTTAAAATCAACGTATAAGGTCATCAGAAGTTTCGGACGCTCGAACCCCCCGCCGTCCAATTTTCCGGACTTTTTGACGCGACGGAAAATCCTCGGAAGGTCCTTTGCCTCCTCGCGCAGCGCTCTTGCGAAGGAAATCGACTTGCAGCCGAAGCGCTTCACAGCTTTGAACCACAACTAGCCAAATTTAGCCATCGCATACCGATTTGGTCTGGCCACGCTGGCTATGTTCACCATTGCTTCCTCTGTAGTTTCTGGAGGCACCGTGGCACCGTTTCGTTCGCGCAGTCCACATGGTATGTTTGGCTAGCCTGGTGCGTTGTTGTGCTATTATGCCGAGTCTGCTCTGCGACGCTAGGCCAGGTATTTCGGTGCTCGTCAGCAAACTCTTCTGTTCGCAAAATGAGGATTTCACTTGCCTGCATGGCCCCAACTCTGTCTTCATCATCCTCGCCGATGGCATCGAAGTGCGGGAAACAGTACCGTCGGTTAACGATAGAGAAGAAAGCCGCCATTAATAAGCGAGTGACGAGCGGCCAATCGCACGCTGACGTCCTCAAGGAGTTCGGCATTTCTAAGCTAACAGTTTCAGATTTCCTCAAGAACAAGTTCACAAGGGTGGAAACTTGGGCGAGTCGGTAACGATGATCCATGGTATATGGGGAGCGCAAGAACGGCACAAGGGACAAAGAAAGACTTTCTTCTTTCTTTCTTTCCGTCTTTCTTTGTCCCTTGTGCCGTTTTTGCGCTCCCCATATACCATGGTTCGAGAACAAGTCCAAGATCTTGGAAGCGGCCGAAGAAACCATCTGGTGCCCAAAAAAAAGAATGGAAGCCAAGGTGTTCATCCAAAGCTTGAGAAAGCTCTCGTCTATGATTGTAAAGCGGTTGCCGGTCTCAGGCTCCACCTTGAGAGAAAAAGCAGGAGCTCTCGCAGTTCAAATGGACACTGAGAATTTTAAGTTTAGTGATGGATGGTTGAGGAACTTTAAACATCGAAATGATCTCAAGTTCAAGAAGATGTAGGGTGAGAGCGGCGCCGTCGACACTGCAGTTATTGAGCAGTACCGCAACGCAAAACTTCAGTGTTTGTTGCAGCAGTTCTCCCCTGACGTTTTCAACTGCGATGAAACTGGTTTGTTTTACCAGATGTTGCCGGAAAGAACACTGGTTTTTGCTGGTGACGCAAGTAAAGAACGGCTGACAATTCTCATCAGCAGCAACATGTCTGGCAGTGAGAAGCTTCCCTTGTTAGTAATCGGGAAATTGAAGAACCTGGGGTGCTTTAAAGGAGCAATGCTGCTAGTGTTCTACGAAGCCAACAGAAAGGCATGGGTGACTCAGTAGCTGTTTGAATGTTACGTCTGCAGACTGTACAGGAAGTTTGAACTTCTGAACAGACGAGGCGTGCTCTTCACTAACAACTGCGCCACTCATGGTCACATCAAGAACTTAAAGGCTGTCCAGCTGGAATTCATGCCGCCCAACACGACTGCAATCCTCAAAATGAAGGACCAAGGCGTCATCCACAATCTAAAACTTACTTTTGTACCTTTCACGGTTACTAAACCATATGGTTGTATGTGCAGAAAACAGCAAGGGCTACACAATTCACTTTCGGTCTGCTGTCGGAATGCTTGCAGACGCATGGAAGGCAGTGAGGAGACACACGATTCTTGTTTTTGCCACGTAGGCATTTTACTCGCCAAAGAGGCAGCAGACTTGCCTGAAAGTGACGATGCGACTGATGTGTGCCCGCCCACGGACGAAGTGATCGACCTCCGCTCTGTTGGGGTTTCCATACCCATGGAAATCACTTTTGCACAGATCGTCGATGCTGGCAACGAGCTCGACTTCTGAGCGAAACTAATTGATGAGAAAACAGTCCATCAGGTTGTGGGGGATTTGCAAGACTCCGAAGTTAAAAATGAGGAGCCAACACTTGTGCCGCCTACGACACAATCATTGTTGACGCTTTCATCGGTGTGCAGTGCTGACATGACGTTTGCTCAGATCGAGGCGAATATGATCGCATGCAAGCGGAACACCATCCAAACAATGATCAACAAGTTCTTCAAGCCACTGCAGCAATAGCACCAGCTGCCCTGATGACACACACATAATAAACAAGCTGTCGGCTGGCCATACAGAGTTCTTGAATGCCTCTTTTCAGAGCCACCTCACTGATGCTTTTGCAGGGTTTCGGAAGCCTGGTACTTCGCCCTTGAACCTCTAGATCCGGGAAATATCAGTAAAATGGCGCGTTCTTTGCATGCTTGCATTTTTTTCGGTCTGCCTAAATTTTCGGAGGTTTTTACATTCCCTAGAGGGTTCAAAAATCGATCGTTGACTGTATAAGCTCTCTGGTTTAAGCAGCAAAATTTGCGTGGTTTTCAGTGACTGAAAAACCAAAGCCGGTAGGAAGGAAACAGTGTTTTGCTGCCAAATGTGGCATCAAAATCATAGACTGCACTCAAGGAAATGCTTCAAACATTTCCACACGCTGCCAAATTATCACCGAGAGGCTTGGACAGGTACAGAAACCTAAAAAAATAGTTGGTGTTTTTGCAGAGTTGTTTTCTTCTGCAGCGTGGAAAATTAGTGAACCGGACCGGAAGGGCCGCGAAGTGGGTAAAAGTTTCGGACCACAAAAGGTTAATGCCATTTTTCTGCATGTAGTAACATGACAAAAAAAAAGGTTGACAATGACAGTGACTGGAACAGTGCTATGTGCATGATAAGAGGAGGTTTGATAGGGTGGCAAGCAGAGAGGAAGGGGGCTGTTAGCGCTAAAAGTGGCACTTATTGCCAAATAGAAAGTGGGCTCTTCATGCTGAAGAAAACGTAAGTGTGCGGACTTGTACCAAACTACATTGGTAAACTGCGGCATGTGTAGCGGTCGTGGAAACACAGAGTAAGGGGCAAGAATGAAGACAAGCTTAAATGCTGATAACATTCCAAGCTATTTATTTCTAGTCTAAACCATTTTTGATTAAAAAGATAGCTAAAAACTGATGTTTCATCCAATATCCGACCTAATGCCACATGCTTGAGTACTCCTGAACTTGGTTGTTAGGCCAGCAAACATATTCCCTGCAGAAACTATAGCAAATGAGTTCCTCAAATAACATCCTATCATGACTCAATTTTAGCAAACGTCATTGAACCTGGAACAAAAAAACGACATCAGTTGAACACGGCACTGAATTTGCTAGGTGACAGGGGCCATTACAATGGCAGCATCTGTGTGGTCACCCGCGGGCACGCATAGTTCAATGCTTGCCCTGGAAGTGCAGAACTCACCCTGGACATGACCTTGACTGTAGCAATGACTACATCTTGGTCATCTGACTCCCCAGTGAGCGAGTGCAGCAAGCGCATTATCTGCTCGGGGGGCAGTGCGGCAGCAGCCTCCGTGGAGCACATCTCAGCAGCTTGACACACCTGTGCACAGGCAAAGTGAGTGCACAATAAAAGTGCAACACACTGACTGCAATGTATTGCCAGGCTAATTAATGCATTATTTCCGCTACAGAAAAGTTCATGCGAACTGTATGTACTGTTGGCATCAAATGAAATGTAAACAAGACAACTGAAATGGGAATAGGAAAACAAGAAGGCTTTAAATGAGCAAACCTGAACGTTAGCTTGTCATAGTTTGTCGCTTCGATGGCATGAAGGCTACTGCGCAAGTGTTAACAGGGTTTTTTCTCCAGAAAGTGAAATTTTTTATCCTGTTTGCATTTCATTTGGCACTGATGGTACATGCAGACTGTTGCCAGTCCTGCCTCGAGCACGCGTAATTTGTGCAGATCTTTTTATGCCACAAAGACCTGGCCTTGAGCATCACATCGTGAGAGTAGCCAGTCAGCAGCACTGGAGACTTCCAACAAATAAAAAGGCAAGCTTTTTCCATCAATCAGCTAAGATGCACACAGCTACTTCAACTTTACACTGAATGTTACATAAACCTTTCACATGACACACAGTGAAGCCTCGTTAACTCGAGATTGTGCACCCTGGAATATCAGTTATGACAAGTTTTCTTGCTGCACAATGAACTGATTAGGAGACTTTGTAATAAAACCCGATTATTTAAAATTTGGCCTGTGGCTTGCACGGCCGGAAGGTCATGCTCTGAACTGTACTCAAGCACCGAAGCTGTGCTTGTACTGAAGTGGTGGTCTCATGCACCACTGTGTTAAAGAATTGTAGTTGTTGTCCAAACAAACCTCTCCCTCTGGTTGCTTCAGTGTTCCAAAAATTTTGTTCAAGGTGAGCTCAGCATAGTTGTGGAAGTGCTGAGGCTGCCTCTTCAGCAACTCTGCCAAAGATTGCAGAGCAGCCACTTTTACAGGGACCTGCAAAGAGCACAATGCATGCAGCATACAGCAGCATGTCCAGAGGCAATGTAGTCACATAATTTGAATGACAGGCTGCTGGGAAAGTTGGTGCATGTTCCAAATGTGAAGGGAGTGAAGAAAACATCACAAGGTAGAAGACGCCCAGTTCACACTGTCAGCTGTTAATTCGAACCAGCAAGTCGCATATTTACAAGCTTCAGAATGAACATCACCCTACAGTTCTTCAAACAAACAAAGCACAAAAGTACACGTCCAAAAGCTAGTTCTTCAAAGCATGGAGGCTGTGCATCCCCTAGAAATGCATGCTGTAGCTATAAAAAAAATGAGGGGCAGAGGGGTGAAGTAGAATTATGTGAATATTTGAACATTTCAGACATTGGAGGGAATAGAGTAGACTGTCAATATTGAAATTTGGCATGCTAATTGGAAAGTCCACTAAATGAATAAAAATTTCTTCGAAATATCTTCAGTTTTTTCCACATTACTAATTTTTATATGCTTTATTCCTGTACCAAACTTGCAGAAAGCCCGGCGTGACAAGATGCGGCAACAGAATGCAGTCAGTCTTAAGGGGGGAAGAGGGCCTTAGAAAGAAATTTTCATTAATGAAGTCAGAGTTATGAAATATTCAGAGAACATGTATTTTTGCATGCTAACGCCCCTCATTGGAGAACTCAATGGTATAAAGCAGTGCTCATGGCAATGCGAAAAATTGTCTTTTATCCACTCCGCAATCCAGCACATTCACATAATGAATTAATCCTACACACAAATTATACAGTTGAACCCGCTTATAACGAACATGAGCGTCATGCGGCATCTGTTCGTTATATCCCGAAGTTCGTATTAAGTGGACTGCAGCTTTAAAGACAGTTGCTTGTCAAAACACAAAATTTTTCTTTGCAAAAAGTTTGTGATGGACATGTGTTTTTGCAGCGCAGATCCAATGAGGGAGGTTTCCAGTTTATTTAAAGCAGAAGCGTGCTCTTCACCGAGGCCCTTGGCATAGAAAGGTTGTCTGAGGCTCTCTTTGTAGCCCATTGCTACAGGCGCGCTTATGGGTGCTGGCTCCAAAGTTTCATCCTCATCTGATTCTCCACGTCACTCTCGTCCCGCACTTCAGAAACGATGCCCTGGTACGTGCACGGTTCCGCGGTGTCGGCGTCGTCATCGACAGAAATAAAATCATTCCAATCAATGTCATGACCCCCCATGTCGGAGTTGACGTCGCGCTGCCACAAATCGCCGAGGGGTTGGTCATCTTCCGAAGCATCAGGCCCGGCATCAGACATTGTGCCGACGAAGCCGACCTTGCAGAAGCAGTTCCGCATGCAAGTGTCCGTCCCCTCCGCCCAGGCCATTTTCATCATCTCGACCGATGATTACAATGGAAATGATTATGGTGTTCCCGTCCGCCATCCCGAATTACAACCAGGGCCCGAGATTTGATCGAAGGCAATGAATCGTTCGCACCGCAACAAGAGTGACAAAAGCGCACGACAAGCTAGACGTGCAACATGCACAAGTGGTAATCAAGCTAAAGATGCAGACGTACAGCTCCAGCAGAGAGACCAATGAGGGGCGTTCATGAGCGTCAGTGCAGTCACATCTTGGCTCCCAAGGAAGGCTTACTTCACGGTGCGTGGCCTCCGAGATCAGCGCAGGCGGCTGCAATGTTGATCGCGGAGGCCATGCATGGATTCGCAAGACAGTGAGGAGAGGCGAGTAAAGTTGCGAGCATGGGCAGGAGGGCGATCTTGGAAGGCATGTCGGCGGGGAAAGGGTAGCTCGCTTGAGAGCGGCACGAAATGGGGTGGGCAGTTTGCCTGCGATTGGGCTAGGGGAAACATGCTGCACGCTGGGCGCACAAAGGGGTTGGAGGCAGGTTATCTCGCATCGCGGCGCCAGGTTTACGCCGTCCGTTCGCTGTAACCGATAAGCAAGGCATAAAGATGTTCATTATACGCGTGATTTTGTGCCAATGAAATAATGTATATTTTGATGGTCACGAAGGTCTCGTTCGTTATAAGCGAAAGTTCGTCTTAAGTGGGGCCGTTATATGTGGGCTCGACTCTATGCGAGCAGCCACAACCACCAGCCACAGCCAATGTTCTTACCACTTGCTCTTCAATGTTTTCCACGAGGCAATGCAGAACATTTCCGAAGTTCTCATCCCAGAGCTCTGGTGAGCCATCCTTGGTGAGGGGCATGAGCTCTGATAATGCTTCTTTGCGATGCTCCATCCTGGAATGGCAAGTGAGATGTCAAGATTTTCCTGGCACTGAGCCTGCCAACCTCGATACCACTGCATGGCTAAAACATGTCGAAGTACAATGATCACCAATAGCAATGCTGTAAACATTTAGCTGCATTAAATGCCAACAGTGAGAACCTCAAGGTGTTTTAATGAAGAAACTTTCTGCCTTTCTTCGCTTAATGATGAGGCATACCTGCTGTTTGGGTTTTGAAGGATGGCAAAGATGTTGTTGAGGGTGTCTTGTTCTGAAAACAAGGTAATAAGAAACAGTTTTTTCATATCAAGCATCACATGGAGAGGAATGGACAGGCCAAAAGTAAGACAAGAAAATGCAACAGTGCAGTACTGGCAAAGTCAAAATAAATCTCAAGACGGAAAAAAAACTGCATGAACACACGCATAGATTTACCATTTTTGCCAATACACCCATCTAGAGACGTTCTCCTGATCCGATGAAGACCAGTCTCTCCATCCTGCAAAAATAGAATTCACTGTTAACAAGCAAGAAATGGATCATGAATACAGTTAGAATAACAAAATGACACAACAGCACATAGAGCTAAAAAAATGCAGAAATGCAATCTCTCACAAAAAAAGAAGCTTAATGCAAAAAGAAGACACCAAATCCTGCAGTGCCCTTAGGTGGGCTCAAGCTAGGTGATGACAATTCCAAAACCATGAGTGATGTCAAGCCTGTCTTTTAAATCCAATTGAAAACACAATCTTGCATCATATTAAGCAGATAAACTAGTGTTCTCACTAGGGGTGTGCAAGTATTAATTCTCGGGTATGACTCAAATAAGACTATGAGGAAAAAATGCTTGCGAACATTGCATATATGCTCTGTATGAAAACAAATTTCACAGAAAGATAAATAGGCAAAGGTTTTTTCAAAACAATGTCTGGTCTTTGCAAACAAAATAAATAAAACTATGCTGACTCTATACCATAAACAAAAAACTTGACGTGCACAGAAATGTACACTGCTTGATCTGACAGCAACACAGTACGCAACCGGTAATGTGGTGATGCAAAATGAGCAACAAAATGAAATCCATGAACTGATGAATTACTGGCAAATAAACATAACCTTAAGGTTAAATTGGGATATCAAAGGACTAAAGAAAGGCCCATATTATAAGAAGGTCAAGTTTGAAGGAAATAATATGAATATGGACTGAATAACAAATGTATTAGATTTGTATTTCAAGCTTTGAATATTTGTGCACCCCTAATTCTCACTCGGAGAAAATGGAAGGGTGTTTTGGATTGATTACCAAAAAGTCACCATAAGAAGCTGACAAGAGAACTCTTGCATGAAGCTCTATTGATGCACATCGATGTTGCAAATGATGAACAAAACCAAAAATACTGCTACATGTTCTATGATGCAGTGTCTATGGCCACAAGATACGTCATGTGTCACTAAGAACTGGGCAAGGCAGGTGCACTCACGTATTCCCAGCTGCCCATGCGCTTGACAGGCGGAGCCTCACTGCTGCCGGTCAGGCGCTGCTGCTGCCCATAGCTGCCGGGTTCCTCCCAGTTCTTAGGTGCCAGCCGTTGCCTTAGGCCTCCACTGCCCAATGGTGGGAGCAGCAGCTCTGCACTCCTGCCTGAGGAGCTGGAGTACAGGTTCATGCCAACCCCACCCCGAACAGGGTCCAGCGCCAGCCGATGAATCTGGGCTGTGGTTCGGTGCAGCAGAGAGCTGTACACCTCGTCAGGGTCCATGTTCTCGGTGTTGTCCTCTTCCTTCTCCAGCGACCGCTGCAGTGGCGTGCTCGACCGGCTCCCACTGCCTCTGCTTCCTCGGCTAATCCACCGCAAGAATGTACATTTGTCTCAATCTAACAGAACCTACCTTTGCATAACAAACATGAAGACCAGTGAACCACGAGAGACCATGGCCTCACACCCCCAAGGCTAAAAGCTACTACTGTGGTGGCGATGCAGTATTTAGATTTGCCTGGGCATTTGATTATTTTGGCACTGCTTTTCTAGCATCAATTCTTAAACTATGCCCAGAATTTCTGCTGAAGCTTTACCGAAACTGCCGAACCTTAATAGTTAATAAAAGTTATTCGATAACAAAACTTCCTCTTGAAGTGCACAGCTTGGTGATGAGTTTTAATAACGCAAAGACAGCTTTGGCCAAAGAGCACCTTAGCACAAGGTATTTTCATCTACGCAAGGTAAGCCGAGCATCATGCCACAAGAAAGCTAGTAAACACGATCATCGGTGGGTACCTGGCAGCGATAGGGATCCAACCCCGTACCTCCCACATGCGATAACAATGCTCAAACCACTAGGCCACTGCTGCTGTTTGAAGCACTACATTTTTGTCACAGCTAAACAACACAGCATTCTGAACAACCATTACTACCAAGGAGCTAACAAAAAATGCATTGCAAACATCACTAAAACAAGCAAGAGCATTTGGCTAGATGGCCTTATGCAGGCAGTTTCTTAGGCTCTGCTTACTTTGGTGCACAGCTGATAGATGATGTGATGGGGCTGGTTGTTCGCAGCTCACCATCTTCAATGCGTCCATGCATGGAGGTCTGACTAAGGCCCATAGTGAGTGCCTGTGGTCAAGGGAGTTAACAAGAGATAATGCACAAAAGGAACAAGCAGAAAGCCTGGCCCAAGTTCTACCCCAGGCAAAGTAACCTTACACGCAGTACATGCCTAGAGATACAGGTTCGTGAGTGCAATTACTCTCAGTACAGCTAGCGGCACAAATGGACAATTGACACAGCCACTCCACCCTAGCATCTAGAGTTATTTGTGTTAAAGGCAAAATTTCCAGAAGCCTGCAACGGTGTGCCGGCAGCAGTTAAGAAACAGAGTACCCCAATAGAATGCACACGAGTATGCTTGTGCATACCCTCACTCCCAAACACCACATCGGCAGAAATGTTCAAGCAATAAGAAAGAGGCGATGTTCAGCAAAGCTATTGCTCAAACTTAAAGACAGAGAGGGAGAGAGAGAACATTTGTAGTGAAGTGAGAAGCAATTCACCTGGGTCTCTGGGTCAAGCGTGCTGAGTAACCCGTGCAGTTCTGCTGGCATCAGTTTGAAAATGGATACGATCACTTCTTGGGAGTGCTGTGCAACACAAACATCAAGAATGCAACTTTTACTATCATTTGGCAAAGGCACTGCGACAATCTGAAAACATAGCATCATCATCAGCCTTACTACACCCACTGCAGGGCAAAGGCCTCTCCCATGTCTCTCCAATTAACCCTATCCTTTGCCAGCTGCGTCCACCCTTTGCCTGCAAACTTCTTAATCTCATCCGCCCACCTAACCTTCTGCCGCCCCCTGCTCCGCTTACTTTCTCTTGGAATCCACTCCGTTACCCTTAAGGACCAGCGGTTATCTTGCCTTCGCATTACGTGCCCTGCCCAAGCCCATTTCTTTCTCTTGATTTCGACTAGGATGTCATTAACCAGTGTTTGTTCCGTCACCCACTCTGCCCGCTTCCGATCTCTTAACGTTACACCTATCATTTTTCTTTCCATGGCTCGCTGCGTTGTCCTTAACTTAAGCTGAACTCTTTTTGTTAGCCTCCACGTTTCTGCCCCGTAGGTGAGTGCCGGTAAGATTATGCTGTTGTACACTTTCCTTTTGAGGTAAATTGGTAAACTGCCAGTCATGATCTGCGAGAATTTGCCATATGCGCTCCACCCCACTCTTATCCTTCTAGTTATCTCCCTCTCATGATCCGGATCAGCTGTCACTACCTGCCCTAAGTAGCCGTATTCCGTCACAATTTCTAGGCTCTCGCTGCCAATTGTGAACTGTTGTTCCTTTGCTAGGCTGTTGAACATTACCTTGGTTTTCTGCATGTTAATTTTTAGACCCATCGATTTGCTCTGCCTGTCTAACTCATTGATCATGATTTGCAGTTCACCTCCTGAGTGATTCAGCAAGGCAATGTCATCAGCAAATCGCAGATTATTTAGGTATTCTCCATTTATTCTTATTCCCAACTGTTCCCAATTCAGGCCACGAAATACCTCCTGTAAACATGCGGTGAACTGCATTGGCGAGATCGTGTCTCCTTGCCTGACGCCCTTCCTTATTGGAATTTTATTGCTGACTTTATGGAGGACTATAGTAGCTGTGCAGTTGCTATATATATCTTCCAGTATTTTGACATAAGGCTCTTCTACCCCCTGATTATGGAATTCCTGTATGACTGCTGAGGTTTCCACTGAGTCGATTGCTTTTTCGTAATCAATGAAAGCTATATATAGTGGTTGGTTATATTCTGCGCATTTCTCTATCTCCTGATTGATAGTGTGAATATGATCTATCGTGGAATATCCTTTACGAAAGCCTGCCTGATCATTTGGTTGATTAAAGTCTAACGTTGCCCTGACTCTATTAGCGATTACCTTAGTAAATACTTTGTAGGCAACGGATAGTAAGCTGATCGGCCTGTAATTTTTGAAGTCCTTGGCGTCTCCCTTTTTATGAATTAAGATAATGTTTGCATTCTTCCAAGCTTCTGGTACAGTTGAGGTCATAAGGCATTGCGTATACAGGGTGGCTAGTTTTTCTAGCACGATGTCCCCTCCATCCTTCAACAAATCTGCGGTTACATGATCCTCCCCAGCTGCTTTTCCCCTTTTCATTGCTTCTAAGGCTTTCTTTACTTCATCTTTCGTTACTGGCGGGATGACGCATTGCTGTGCACTGCTGGCTTTCTCGTTAACGCTCTGATTACATTGGCTACTGTACAGGTCTGTGTAGAACTCTTCGGCTACGTTAACTATCTTATCCATAATGGTAATGACATTGCCCTGCTTGTCTCTTAGTGCATACATCTGGTTTTTGCCTATGCCTAGTTTCCTCATCACTGTTTTTAGGCTACCTCCGTTCTTTATAGCATGCTCGATTCTCTCCATATTAAACTTCCTTATGTCGGCTACCTTGCGCTTATTTATTAACTTTGATAGCTCCGTTTGTTCTATTCTATCGGTAGGATTAGATGCCCTCATGTTTTGGCGCTTCTTAATCAGATCTTTCGTCACCTGAGATAGCTTCCCGGTATCCTTTCGAACTGTCCTACCGCCTACTTCTACTGCGCACTCTGTAATTGTTGATGTCAGATTATCGTGCATTGAATGAACATCAAGATCAGCTTCCTCAGTTAAAGCCGAATATCTGTTTTGCAGCGCTATCCTAAACTCCTGTGTCGTCCCTCTTACGGCTAACTCGCTAATGGTCTTCTTCTTCACTAGCTTCTTCTGTTCCTTCTTCAAGTCTAAGCTAATTCTAGACCTTACCATTCTGTGGTCGCTACAACGCACCTTTCCGAGGACGGCCACATCCTGAATGATGCCAGGTTTAGCGCATAGTATAAAGTCGATTTCATTTTTAATCTCATCATTGGGGCTCTTCCAGGTCCACTTCCTGTTTTCTCATTTGTGGAAGAAGGTATTCATGATCCGTAAATTATTTCTATCTGCGAATTCGACTAATAACTCTCCCCTGCTATTTCTAGAGCCTATCCCATAGTCACCTACCGCGTGGTCGTCAGCCTGCTTCTTACCCACCTTCGCATTGAAGTCGCCCATCAGTACAGTGTACTGCGATTTTACTTTATTCATTGCCGATTCTACGTCCTCATAGAAGCTTTCAACGGTATGGTCATCATGGCTGGATGTGGGTGCGTAGGCCTGCACCACTTTCAGCTTGTACCTCCTATTCAGCCTAATTACTATGGCTGCTACCCTCTCGTTAATACTGTAGAACTCCTCTACGTTGCCAGCTATATCCTTATTAATGAGGAAACCCACACCTAGTTCTCGTCTATCCTCTACCCCGCGATAGCACAGTATGTGTCCGTCCTTTAGTACTGTATACGCCTCACCTGTCCTCCTAACTTCGCTAAGCCCTATCACATCCCATTTAATTCCTGCTAGTTCCTCAAACAGCACTGCTAGGCAGGCCTCACTAGCTAAAGTTCTAGCGTTAAACGTTGCCAGGTTCAGATTCCAGTGGCGGCCTGTCCGGAGCCAGAGATTCTTAGCACCCTCCGCTGCGTCAAAGGTCTGACCGCCGCCGTGGTCAGTTGCTCTGCAGCCGCTGGGGACTGAGGTCTGAGGGTTAATTGGTTTGATCATAGAAGGTTGTGGCCAAGTACTACAACAGGGTGGCCAAATCCTGCTCTGGTGAGAGAGTGCGTTGTCGGTTCTGGTGACCGAGATCAGGCTGCACTCCAAGCCTGGTTATGCAATTCCATCGACACGAGAATTTTTTTTTTAAATCCGGTGGAGAATTGCGCGGCACCAGGATTTGAACCCCGGTCCTCTTGCACGCGAGGTGGATGTTCTACCTCTACGCCATCGCTGCACCTAACGAAAACTTAGCAAAGTTCACACAAAGTTTAACACTCAAATATCATTAGCCCAATAAAATAATTACTCTTGCTTGCTGTTGCATTCATAACATGCACATAATACAGTAATATGGAAACGTGCAAAGGCTTCCATTGACTGCAAGCAACAAAAATAGTCTAAAAAGACTGCACCTTCATTACCTGACTTCATAATAATAAATAATAATAATAATAATTAGTTTTTGGGGAAAGGAAATGGCGTAGTATCTGTCTCATATATCGTTGGACACCTGAACCGCACCGTAAGGGATGGGATAAAGGAGGGAATGAAAGAAGAAAGGAAGAAGAGGTGCGGTAGTGGAGGGCTCCGGAATAATTTCGACCACCTGGGGATCTTTAACGTGCACTGACATCGCACAGCACACGGGCGCCTTAGTGTTTTACCTCCATAAAAACGCAGCCGCCGCGGTCGTGTTCGAACCCGGCTTCATTAAAAAAATTTTCTTTAAAGACCAGGGTCTCCCCTTAATGAGAGTATACTGCATACTAAGTTTGTACAGGTTGTATACTAAGTTCGTTCATAGCCCAATGGAGCAGGTGGGCCACGTGCCACTGGATACTAACAGTCAGCTTGCCATTTCTGCTTGCACTGACACTTCTTATGCTAACACACTAATACCAAGCCATCAACAGCAACATGGTCCTCCACAAATATTTGCATGGGTGACTGAAAGTGGCATTTAGCGGCAGCTAGACTTACCCTTTTGAGTTCAGGGCTCTTCTGGTCACGGATCCACGAAGAGATTTTTGCAACCATGGCCTGTGTTTCTAGAGTGCTGACCAGCATATCCCCAGGGTCCATCGCTTGAAGCAGGGACATGAGGTACCGCAAAACGGTAATCTTAACCTGCAGAAAGGTCAGAAGCAGAATCAGGCATGCTGAAGGGCATACTCAGAACTGCATGTTAAAATATACCACATGCTTATAAGTGACTCAACCACAGTTGGTCATCCACCATGAATAAATATGTATGATTGTCACCCTGTCACGTGATAGGCAACTTTCACGCTCAGATTTGACAAAAATTTGTGCATGCCGTAAACTATGAGGTGTACTACCAGCTCATCCTTTCGACTGACTGATGAAGGTATTGAAGGGCAATGCTAAGTTATCTCATTTGAGACGTGTGGTCTGATAACACCATCAACTTCAATGATACATGTGTGCCTGCATTCTCCACAAAAAGAATCCGAGAAACTCGCTTTCATAAAGCTCAGGTGCGTGGTAGTTGAGCTCACTATGCACTGAACAAGGAATTAAAAGATGTTGCGTTAAATTTGTAGCATTGTTTCAAATACAGTAAAACCCCGTTGGTACATTACTACTCTTATATTTTCCTGTTTTGCCCTTTGCACAAAGGCTCTGCAGAGAAACCACCATGACGGGTTCCCGTCGCTGCATTTCAGCTCCTCAGTTGTGGGCCCCTGGTTCAGCCCACTTTCTTTTTTTGCACATGTTCAATTGGTTATAAACCTATTATACGACTTGGATTTGTGGAAATTTTTTACACCATAGTAGCCAAAAAATCGCATTATCTGGGAACGCATTAATCGGAAGAAATATAGTGCAACTATATGGGACATCTTTATTGCCCATGATTCTGAGATTATGAGCCGAGAAATGGTGTGAATCGGGACGGTATCAATGAGATTTTACTGTACCGGCCAAAATGTCCAAGTGACATATGTTGGTTCACATTCATCCAAATATGGCCCAGTTTCTGCAGCACCCCGTTAATGTAAAGAACGGGTAAAAGAGAAAGCTTATGCGGAAGCATTGTTAGAAATGAACATATTCATTTGAATTCAGCAAGTAGAAATAATGAACAATGAGGAACAGATGGAGCTGACCTTGATGTTTGGAGTTTGTGTTGGGTCAGTAATGTACCTCGCTACCGCTTGAAACTGGTCAGCATGAGGAAAACAGTCCCTGCAGGCAGTGAAGATAAAAGTATAAAGATCACAGAAATGCTCGAATAAGGTGGCGCAATACGACACAGCACAACAACACGCTCCTGAGAAATTCATCCTTTCACACATCAGTTAGGCTGTTGTCAGTCTGCTAGGTTTTGCCCTATGGTTATCGCTCTGCAGTCTCGCGTCATTGAGGAAGGCGATCAGATTGACTCCATGGCATAACATGATGCCCTAAACAAGTGATGGAGCTCCTAATACTGCCTCCCGTATAAGCTCTATACACTGCACAACACAACAATTTGTGTGGTAGCAGATGCTCAAAATGCTGTTTGGTTCAACAATGCAGTCCCAGGCAAGCAAAATGAAATTTACTTTTTGTATCACTACTGTTACTACAAATAAAAGTGAAAGTAGAGCTAGAACAAAAACAACAGAACACTAACGACAGTAAATGTAAAGAAATGTAGCTTCCACACAGAGAACATATACAACACTACTAACTAGCTCTGGAGATGTTGCTTCACTAGCTGATCCAACATAGGCACTCCAAAGTTAACTACAGCATAAAACCTCGTTAATTTGAAATCGCTTAATTCGAACTTCCGGTTAATTCGAACTGACGGCCGGGTCCCGGCAAAGCCCTGTGTATTTCAATGGGTCAAAACTCCCGATAATTTGAATATGCCGGTATCCACGTCGGTTAATTCGAACAAGGCGCCGATGGCTGGCATTGCTCATCGCATATAGAAGTCACCTCGTAGCAAATACAATGCGCTGAAAATAAAAAAAAATGCAGAATGATGAGAAAAAAAATAAGCCAGCACGCACGAGGTGAGACGTGAATTTCTTTGCCCGAACTAACCCTCCGGTGCACGCCGTAGCAGGTTTTCGCTGCCGGAGCGTCGAAGCATTGGCTTGTCTATTTTTGGCTGATGCGCGGTCACGCGGGTAGATGGATGGATGGATGGATGGATGGATACGGCTGAACCCTTTACATCGGGCGGTGGCTCAAGCCACCTAGCCATGTCTTGTGAAATTTTACTCCTGTCTTGCTTTTAGCCACCAATCAGATAACCTTCGCTTGGCTACTTCTAACCTGTTAAAATCCACTTTCGCTTCACTATCCCTAAACCCCAATGCATTGGGTAAGTCAGCCCCGCTGCCTTCCACTGTAGGGTGAAGCCCTTTACAGAAAAGTATCAAGTGTTCAGCCGTTTCCTCCTCCTCTACGCACGCAATGCACAAAGTGCCTATCTCCTGGTACCTGACTCTATACGTCTTAGTCCGCAAAACTCCAATCCTGGCCTCAAACAACAAAGAACTTCCAATACAATTATCATAGATATTGTCTTTGACAATTTCTTGTTTAAAGGTCCGGTATGTTTACAGTGCCGATTTTGTCAGCATCCCTGTTTTCCACAAAGCTCTCTCTGTTCCTTTAACCTTTTTCTTAACCGATAATTGCTGATTTGCCCCCTTACTGCTGTCCAGATATTTGCTTGTCAATTTTCTAGTTCGCTTTCTTCATTTCGTGTCAACATTCTTTATATACAGGTATCTGAAAACTTTCCCAGCCCACCGCTTTTCCTCCATCCTTCTCAATCGTTCCTCAAATGCTATCTTACTGCTAGCCTCTCTGCTCTCGAAAGACGCCCATCCCATATCACCTTGTACCCCCTGATTTGGTGTATTTTCATGTGCTCCCAAAGCTAACCTCCCCGCTCCCCGTTGCCTAATTTCCAGCCTTGCTTGAACATCTGGCCTCATACACAGAACCGCATTCCCGAAGGTCAGGCTAGGGACCATCACCCCTTTCTGGATCCCTCTTACCACCTCATACCTATTGTAATTCCACAGTGCCCTATTTTTCATGACAGCTGCATTCCTACTAGCTTTAATCATTACATATTTTTCATGCTCTGTCAGATACTCAACACTGTTATTTATCCACACCCCAAGACACTTGTACTCATTCACGACATTTAGCACGAACTCCTGTATTCTATGCTCGCCGCCCTCTTCATTAAATATCATGACTGCAGATTTTTCCTTACTATACTTGAAGCCTAATCTATCTCCCTCTGTATTGCATATGTCTAACAACTTCTGCAGGTCTTCATTGTTGTCAGCCATTATCACTATATCATCCGCGTATATTAGTCCCGGTAATGTCTGTTTAATCAATTCCCCTTGCTTGTAAAAAGATAGGTTGAAGCCTAGTCCGCTCCCCTCTAGCTTGGCCTCCAAACCATGCAGGTACAACATGAACAACAAAGGGGACAGAGGACATCCTTGTCTAAGCCCCCGCTGTATCTCTACAGGCCCTGATACATTTTTTCCCATTTTATGAGCACTCTGTTACCTCTATATATATCTTTTAAAAGATTAATTACTCCATTTTCCGCATCCAATGTGCCCAATATGTCCCACAAATGCTCCTGAGTAACGTTGTCATAGGCTCCCCTAATATCCAGAAATGCTAGCAATAAGGGTCTATGTTCCTTTTCCGCAATTTCTATACACTGTGTCAATGAAAATAGATTGTCCTCCAACCTCCTTTGTTTCTGGAACCCATTCTGTAGTTGCCCTAACACCCCCTCGTTCTCCACCCAAGCCTGCAGTCTATCCTTTATAATTTGCATCACCACCCTGTAAACCACAGATGTCACTTTTATGGGGCGATAGTTACTTACGTCTGCTTTGTCCCCCTTTCCCTTATATATCTTGTTCATTCTACTTAATCGCCATTCATCGGGGACTTTCTATCCACTATCATTTTGTTCACTACCTGTATTAATGTTTGCTTGGATTTTGGTCCTAACTTCTTTATCAACATAACCGGGATACCATCTGGTCCTGTTGATGTGCCACTAGGAACCTTCTTCTCTGCCCTTTCCCACTCTCCTTGCTCAAGTGAAGCTATTGCTGTAACCGGTCTATCCTCCTTCGATAAATCATGTACCACGTGCTTTGCTGAAAATTTTTCCGTCATCCTTGTTCCTATGTGTTTTATTGCTTCATCCCCTTCTAGTCGAATACCCTCATCTGTAACAATAAACCTTTGTTCTAGCCTAGTTTTATTACTCATTGCATTTAGATGTTTCCAGAATTTTTGGGCTGCTTTTCTATCCTTTTTATTTACTTTTGACATAAATTGGGCACCCTTTCTTCTAATTTTCTCATTAATCAAATAGGATGCGTCCCTTCTAAACCCTACCGCGGGCGCCGCCTATGCTCCGGCCACGGTGGCTCCGGCGCAAGCCGTTGCAGGTTTCCGCTGCGCCGAGGCGGTCGTGACCATTGGAGACGCACGCGACCATGGAGGAAGGAAGTACTCGGGAGAGGCGGTTACGTCATTTTTTTGAAGCCGCGCTTTTTTCTGATGGAAATAAACGTTTCAATCAAACGGGCCTCCACTCCCCGTTCCCCCGCTTCCCTCTACTTGGGCGCCGTCCCAGCGCGCCTGCCCATGCAGCAGACGACGCCGCTGCGCCCAGCGTTCTATTGGCTGCGCCGTCGGCTAAACTCCTCCAGTAGCCCTTGCGAGAACGCGTGACTTCCGGTACCCTTTTATTGTGCAGCTCGGGAAGCGAAGACTCTTTCCTTTCCTTCATCCTGCACGCAGCACCCGGCCCCTCTTGCTCCTAGTCTTTGTTGCCGCGGTGTCTAGCGAAGTATGTGTTGCGTGATATTCCTCGTTTGTTTGGTATCTCGCTGGTGACGTCTCATCGACTGTGGCAATCATGGAAAACCGAGGAAAGTACTCCGCAAAGGATTTGAAGACGAAGGTGGAGATATTACAGGAGGTGGAACGTGGTCTCCTAACAAAGACAGCGATCGCAGAGAAGTTTGCAGTCAAGAAAAGCACGCTGTCCACATACCTCAAGAACAAGGACTCGATCTTCAATGCCTATCAAAAGGAGATGGAGCCCTCGCGGAAACGACTAAGAACATTGGCTCATCCAGAGATGGAGGATGCTGTAATGGCATGGATTAAGGACGTTCGCAGCAGGAACATTCCGCTAAGTGGACCAATAATTGCCGCAAAGGCCGTGGACTTCGCCAGCCAGATGGGCATAAGTGACTTCAGCGCGTCGGAAGGCTGGTTGTCACGTTTCAAGGCCCGTCACGGACTTACGTTTAAAAGCATTTACTCGCCGATTACTCGCTCAGCGATGTGTTCAATGCAGATGAAACCGCGCTTTATTTTAAGTTGCTGCCGAACAAGACTGTCAGTTACAAAGGCGACACGTAAGCGGGAAGAGAAGCAAGGAAAGAGTGACGGTGTTGGTGTGCGCAAACGCGACTGGCACGGAACGGTGCCGCTTGCTAGTTATAGGCAAAGCAGCGAAGCCTCGCTGCTTTAAAGGGCTAAAAACTCTCCCTGTTGATTATACTTTCAACAGAAAGTCGTAGATGACGCGAGCAATTTTTACGGATTGGCTGCGCACACTCGACAGCAAGTTCACGGCACAGAACAGGAATGTTCTGTTGTTCGTCGACAACTGTTCAGCCCATTGCGACATCAGCGGACTGAAGGCGATCCGTCTGGCATTTCTGCCGAAAAACACTACGGCTGTGCTGCAGCCTATGGACCTTGGGGTTATTAAAAACCTCAAAACACTGTACAGGCGCCACCTCCTAGAGCGGATTCTTGTGTGTATGAACAGCGGCAAATTGTACGACGTAAATCTCCTCGGAGCCTGCCACATGCTGGCAACATCGTGGAATGCTGTCAAGGCGGACACAGTCGCGAACTGTTACCGAAAGTGCGGCTTCATTGAAGGCCCAGAAGCCTGCAGCACGGCAGAGCTGGCTGCTCAGTGTGATGACTCCGACGCGCTGCACCCTGCCTACGCTGCTTTATCGGAGGGTGTTGACTTCCAGAGCTTCGTAGACGTTGACAGCGGCGTGGAGACATCGGGGCCGTTAAGCGATGCCGAGATTATTGAAGCGGCCTGCGGTGACCAGATGCCGCACAACTCGGGCGCGGCGAGCACAGCTGACAGGGACGACGAGTCCGACGGAGGCGACGATCCATTGCCACCCCCGAGTGCATGTGAAACAACGTCAGCACTCGATCTGGCTGCGCGCTACTTCTCCGCCGATGATAATTCGGACGCTGCGTTGGAGCTGTTGGGCAAGTTGCAGACGATGCTTGTCGAGTCACGGCAAAGAAAACGAAAACAGATGCGCATCACCGATTATTTTTCTCTTTGATATGCTTTGCCAATCTGCTGTTAATAAACATGTTTTTGAAGCACAGTGTCATATTTAATCATTAAGCTTGCTGCTTACGCGAATGCATTTTGATGTTAGCTCCAAGCGCGAATGCACACGTCGTAACTACGAAGAAGCTGTGTGCCCGTGGATAACTGATCATATACTTGCGGTTCTAAAGAAAAAGACTCCTTCTATCACAAATGGAAGCAAAACAAAACAAACAATTATTATCACGGTCAATTCAAGCTTTATAGGAATAAGTCTGTTACGATGATGAGGAGAGCGAAACAAATGTATTACAGTAATTTAGTCACGAAACCTGGCCTTGACTCGAAACAAGTTTGGAAAATTATTAAGGACGTCACAGGACTTGGACAGAAGAAACGCGTTACCCCTAACGACCCCTCCGTACAGGTAGTCAATGACTTTAATAGCTACTTCTCCAATGTTGGTGAATCTCTTGCAAACCAGTTCTCTTTTCAGTCCGCCTCTACTACCCTACCCAGAGTTGTCCACACCGATTTTAATCTAAATGCAGTCACTGTCGAGGAAATTACATCTGTAATAAGCGCACTGCCAGTTAATAAAGCGGCTGGGCACGACAGTATTCAGACTGCAGTTTTAAAGCATAATATCGACATTCTGTCCAACCCACTATGCCATATATTTAACCATGCTATAGAGACTAGTTGCTACCCAAACATTCTAAAAATCGCGAAAGTTGTGCCTATTTATAAATCTGGAGACGAAAACAACCCAAGTAGTTATCGTCCAATATCTGTACTAAGCATTCTAAATACTCTTTTTGAGAAACTAATTGCCATTCAACTAAAAATATTCCTTAGTCAGTATAACATCATCTGTCACCAGCAGCACGGTTTCGTCCCAAACAGGTCGACCTCTACAGCCGTTCTAACGCTTTCCCAGTTGATAAATTCAGCTCTTAATAAAAACGAAATCGCAATTGGTATATTTTTAGACCTGAAGAAGGCGTTCGACACTGTATCACATCCAATATTACTGAGGAAACTAGCCGCCTATGGGATTGTTGATGACACACTGCAATTTTTCACCAGTTACTTATCAGGTCGACAACAGAAAGTGGTAATTAACAACCTTGAATCTACATATAGCTATATAAAATGCGGAGTACCCCAAGGATCTGTCCTGGGGCCTCTACTGTTTTCCATTTATATAAATGATCTTCCAGGTTCAGTCTCGCTTTCGCAGGTTCTCATGTATGCAGACGACACGGCCCTCATATTCACAGGTAAATCGGTTTCTGCGATGCAAGACGACATGAAGCAGGATTTAATGACTGTTTCCAACTGGTTCAGTAACAGTAGATTAACATTGAACGTTGCGAAAACTAAATATGTCGTCTTCCATACAAGAAGAAGAAACGTTGATTTTAACCATATTAGGATTTCCTTGAACAATTGTATAATCGAATCAGTTCCTTCATTTAAATATCTTGGTGTTATCTTTGACAATAACCTTAACTGGAAGAATCAAGTGAACAGCGTTTGTAATAAAGCTGCGTTTGGTTGCTACGTCCTTATTAAGGCTAGACAATACTTTCCTCGCAACATATTACGAAGCTTGTACTTTTCATTCGTTCATTGTCATATGAGTTATTGCTGCGAATCATGGGGCCACACATACTAAGCTTATCTCACACCTCTGCAACGGTTACAGAAGCGAGCACTAAGGATTATAACATATTCTCCATTGCATCATCCAAGTAACAATCTGTTTGAAGAAGTTCGAGTACTAAAATTTTCCGCCCTACGCGACTACAAAATCGCCCTTCTAGTAAACTGCATGTTAACAACTAACTCTCCACTCCCGATGAGCTTATTCACTTTGCCTGTTCGCAACACAAGACATGCTGCCAATGGTAATTTTAATCTTCCGATCCATCACAACACATACGGTGAGAGATTAATTGAGTTCATTGGGACGAAAGTCTGTAATACATTGCCATTGGAAATAAAGCTTGCCAGAAATTTTAAACTATCTTCTAAATTGTATTTCTTGCATAATCAAGTAATCATGTAATTTCCTTTTTGTGTTTCTGTGTTTCTTAAAATGCCGGTGTATACCTTCCTTGTACGTTTGCCAAAATGCCTTGTTTTTGCATGCGATCGGACACTGGATGCTTTTGCTGTGTTAATTCGCTGTTTTCATTTTTTTCTCACTTTACATATTTATGTGGTTGCCTAAATGCCTAAATGACTTGATTTGTATTGGACCGGACACAAGCCATGTAGGCTATCGGTCCAAATATTTCGTACAATTTTTTTTAATTATGAAATAAAGCTTCCTTTGATTGATAAAAAAAACTTTATTTCCTTCGACATTCGGGCTCTATGATTTTAATTCGCGCAATCGCCCGCCGCAAATGTGTAGTAGCGCGTAGTAAGAGATAATGATCTCAGATATGCCTGTTTTAGCTTCGGCCCGTGCTGCCGGGCGTGATGGCCGTTTTTTTTAGCGCCCACTCGTTAATTCAAACTCCGCTTAATTAGAACAATTTTCCGGTCTCCCTCGAGTTCGAATTAACGAGGTTTTACTGTATCATGGCCCATTATAGCCTACAAGAATTGTATTCAGCATTCCAGGCACGCAGCAATGGAACTGACTGTACTGCGGAGAGAAGGAGCAAGCACTTTACATAGTTTGCCTAGTCTGACTTGCATAGTTGCACCTGCATAATTTTACTTGCGTCTATGCTGAACAGAGGATGAGGAAATGAGAAATAGCTCATGAACAGAGTTTATCTTGACTGCCCTGTTCCCTGAAAGGCCTTACGTGAAAGTGCTGATGTGCAGACCTCTCCAGCCTTGATTTAAAGCAAACGAGCTGTCAGGAACCATGAGCACGTAATTTTTGGCGGGGTTGAAAATCATTACCTAATGATGGAGAGGGTCTTCTGAATCTTCGTCTGCAACGAGCTCAAAAGATCGGTTCCCGTCTTGATGAAAAGACGAGTCAGCACAACATAAAGCCAGCCATACAAGTCCACACTGTGGACGTGAATCAGCTCGCCCAAGGCCTCCAGGAAGAGCGTAAACACCTGGTTTTTGGGGAAAAGACAAAAACAAACACTTCAGCCCATCAATATGCATGTGGTGCATCAATATACAAGTGATGCGGTGTGGGGAAATATGCATCAACCTTCAGGTGGAAGAAATTTCCACAATGCAATGGACACCAATACACCTGCAGCCCAGAGTGAATGGCACTATCTGCCACTACTACAACTTTGGCTCTGTCAACATTGCGCTTTAAAAAGGCTCCTTTCAGTATGCATTTCACACCAAATTTTTGGCCCCCTTAAGAGCTTGCATTACTGAAAGTCAACTGTACTACTACATTCATCATCATCATCATCAACCTGACTACACTAACTGCAGGGCAAAGACCTCTCCCATGTCTCTCCAATTAACCCTGTACTTCGCCAGTCGCATCCACCCTATGCCTGCAAACTTCTTGATCTCATCCGCCCACCTAACCTTCTGCCGTCCCCTGCTACGCTTACTTTCTCTCGGAATCCACTCCGTTACCCTTAAGGACCAGCGGTTGTCTTGCCTTCGCATTATATGCCCTGCCCAAGCCCATTTCTTCCTCTTGATTTCGACTAGGATGCCTTTACCCGCGTGTGTTCCCTCACCCACTCTGTCCACTTCCGGTCTCTTAACGTTACACCAATCATTTTTCTTTCCATGGCTCGCTGTGCTGTCCTTAACTTAAGCTGAACCCTTTTCATTAACCTCCACGTTTCTGCCCGTAGGTGAGTACTGGTAATATACAGCTGTTGCACACTTTTCTCTTGAGGCTGACCTAAAAGAAACTTGTCGGCATGAAGTGCTCAGTAGTGCGTCAGTGTAGTCAGAACCCCACTGTACGTACACTGTCCAAGCTTCATCCATGGGCGTATAGAAATGAAACATACCTCCCTGCTTTGATGCCTTGTACCACTGAATGCAAGACTGGAGTGCATCATGTCACTCATTGCTCCCACACTGAAAAATCTGCACTGTAATGCCAATCGAAACTTTGCCTGCCATAGGAGGTTTACCGCAATCTACAAGAGTTTTAGCAAATGGCGATAACTTGATCACGACAGTGCATTCGGCTCATGCAATGAAGTGATGAAACTGCATGGAAAATAATGTCACAAAAAAAGTAGTCGTAGGATTTAGTAAAAGCGAGTGACATATGAAAAGTGAAAGCATAATTACATGAGCCCAGATTTATGTTAAAATTCTACTCTTCAATTATCTGATTTGCTTTTTTCTTTGCCAGTAGTCCAAGCATAAATCTTAGTGTGAGAATTCGCCAGTCTGCATATCACATAGGAGCAAAGAGCTGTATAAAAAAGAAATCCTAGAGTAAAAATCGAGAGACTGCAAAAAATACTACATGTACTTGTGTAAGGCCCGCAACCTTTTTTGGGTTACGGTGCTTAGACAGGACCAGAATTTTTTCATATGTTTTTCCGACTACAGCACGGCCTTGATTATGCGTCCCTCTTTCATATTGAGACACGCACTGCTACGACAAATTTGAGCAGCCCCAACAAACGCTTTAAAGCTCCTGACAACCCTGGAGAAGCAACCTACCGTATAAATGTGTGTAAGGACCGCACCAGTGTACGGAGTGCAGCCTGTTTTCCCGAAAGAAATATTTGAAATAAAAGAAAGATCCATGTAATGGCCGCACCTGAACTTTCCACGACCCACACGGGAATAGCCTTCGAAATGCACAGCCACCGTGATCAGCTCAGGCTGCGAGTGACATGTGCTCGATCGCACAGGCTGCGCACAGGAGCTTCTAGCTGCCACCTACGCATGGCGCCCGAGGCCGCGGCTCATCATCCACCATCATTTTTTTCCTCTGCTTCCAGCTCCCACTATCCATGTCGGCATCAGTATCATCAGCTCCAGCTTTTTTGTGGCTGGCAAAGGCACGGAAGTTGTGGTAGCGTGTTATTTCGCTACAGATGTGGCTTCCGTGTGCTGCCGTTGAGCACAGCAATTTTAGCACGATGGGCAAGCACCTTAATAGCTACACGGTTGGGAGTTTGCTCTCAAACATGGCAAGCGCGCGGCAGGCAAGAAAGTCAACGTGGCCGAGAAGTGCCTCCAATGATGGTGCAATGAAAAGGATGCATTGAGGAACACAAGCTGCAAAAAGCACGCTTTCCGAGGCAAGCCTTGCAAATTTCCCTAACTTGAAAAAGATTTCCTCTGCTAAGTGATGGAAGTGTGAAACGACTACGCGTTGACTGCGGACATGCTGCGCAACTTCTTGTGGGACGAGCGTGCACCAGAACACAGCATCAGCTCGGAGTCTGAAGATTCCGCAAATGACGACTGACCATAGAATAAATGCGCTCATTCCCTGATTGCTGTGTTTTTACTTCTTTTTCTTCACATATCGCATGTATGGGCCGCACCCTGAAAATTAGGCCTCAAATACAGAAAACAAGTGTGGCCCTTACATACGTTTATACGGTAAGTGGGCCACCTAGGTCCTGTGACCTTGTGCTGTCATCACGACCTGCACCATGAGTCCCAGGGATCTATCAATGCAAAGTCGAGGATGACCTATTCCGCATAGATGGGAATTAATTACCCCATTAACACTATCGCGTCATATACTTAAGGCGAAGCTTAAGTGCCCACTGCAATTTTTTTTCAAGGTTTTGCAATTTCTTAGCATCAAATGCCAAAAGCTGCATGCTCCCGCTGTCACCACACTCCTATTGGTAAGCTGGAAAAATTTGGCTTCTACAATATGGATCTCATAGAAAGTAATCGAAAGAGTGCCAACTTTCACAAGTGTCCCCAAGCCAGCTGCCCATCGAGTAGCCCCACAGTCGCTTGAGGTACTGCATTCTAGGAAAATTGGCATGCACATGGTAAGCCTTCCTTTCCAATGTTGGATTCATTGCAATGTCCATTACTGAAAGACATGCGAGAATATCTATGCACTCACTAGTTTCAGGCTCATCAGCTGTAAACTCTGCCGCCTAAAAAGTGACCACAGCGCCTAATTTGCGATGTCTGCTCTGCCGACAGCCCAATATGAGAGCCTTGGACATCAAAGCAGCTTTTTAGCATGCATGTGAGACTTGACGCATTGACGATCACTTGAACAGCTGTGAGACCAATTTGGTTGCACTGTAAATGACGATGCGGAGGAACCATGAAGTAGCATGAAACGTGCAATGCTTGGCAAGGCTAGAGGCCAACGCATGCTGGTCAGTCACTTCCAGCTAATTTCTCCAGTGAAAAATCAGTGAAAATAGCACCACTGAAAACAAAATTTAGGAGGTGACTTGATTGACTCACTTATGAATACATATTCCTTGGCAGGGTGATTTTCTTAACAATATTACATGGTGTTCTGCACAAGCAAAGGGCAGGGGGTGCGAAAGTATGAAATTTCATGAGCAAATGAGTTGGAGCCAATTCGTTAGACTTTCAAAGGCTTTTTAGAGCAGATATCATATAGTGTAAGCTGGGCGTCTGAGCATTTACTGGCACTGCCAGTAATGGCGTCGAAGAACGAACCAACGAAAGAGCGTTGATGATGATGATTCACAAATGAGGATGAATTTCACATGAAGCACAGGGTGATGATGGATAATCACAGACGTGGGTGAAGTTCACGAAAAGTGCTCTCACTCCCCCCCCCCCCCCCCGCGATGAAAGCGGCCATCCTGGTCACAGGAATTAAAGGGAATAAGGACGGCGGGTGAAGGGCTTGAGCCGAGACACGTGCACAATGTAGGAGGAATGTAGGAGGAATGCCAATGTAGGAGGAATGCATTAGAAATGAAATTACGGATGAACCGGCGAAAATAATACACTAGTCCTAGGAAACTACGGAGATGATTGAGGCAGGACGGCCTAGGAAAATGCACAACAGCAGCAATTTTGTCAGGATCAGGCCTGATGCCATCTTTGCTGATGATATGCCCAAGGACTTTGATGGATTCTGATGCAAACGGACATTTCTTCATATTGAGCTGGAGGCCGGTGCTGGAGATTGCAATTAAAACTTCTTTGAGATGCTTTAGGTGTTCTGAAAAGGTTCAGGAAAATATTACTATGTCGTCGAGGTAGCATAGGCAAGTTTTCCATTTGAGGCCTCGCAGATCGGTGTCGATCATACGCTCAAATGTTGCGGGAGCGTTGCAATGGCCAAACGGCATCACAATAAACTAGTATAACCCATCGGGAGTGGCGAGAGCGGTCTTTTCTTTGTCTTGCTCCTGCATGGATATTTGCCAATAACCAGATCGGAGGTCTAAACTGGAGAAGAATTCGGCACCTTGAAGACAGTCAAGGGCGTCGTCAATGCGTGGCAAGAGGTATACATCTTTTCGAGTAATCTTATTCAGAGCATGGTAATCAACGCAAAATCTAACCGAGCCATCTTTTTTCTTCACCAGCACAACAGGCGATGACTAAGGACGAGAAGACAGGCGAATGATGTGATTCAGCCTATCCACAACGTTATCCTCTATTATCTTACGTCCTGAAGAAGACACCCGGTAGGGCCGGCGGCGAACTATGGCAGAACCGTAGGTTGTAATTCGATGTGTGCTGCAGAGGTGCGACCCAGAATATGGAAGTGAGTGTCGAATGAGCGGGCATGTTTCTTTTAGAGGGTAAGTAATGCTTGCTGCTGGTTTGGCGAAAGGTTGTGGCTGATGGAATTAGAAAGCGTCTCACCAGAAGCAAAAGAATCAAGTGCAGGAAGTGGAATGCTGAGGGGTAGAAGTCCAACAGGTTGAGTGCGGGCGATAGATGCAACTGCAGAACCTTTCCGTAGAAGAACAGGATCGTGAGTAGCGTTCCGAATGGTCAGACGGGATGAACCAGATGAGAAGCGAAGAAGCGATGTATCAACGATGATGTCAGGAGAGAAGGTTCGCGTGCACGGTACAACTAAAACATCACCAGCAGTATCATGTTCGCAATTGACTTCAATAACGTGATCTCTCCCAGGGCTGAATACATTGTCAGTAGTTGTGAGCACGCGCGACTGTGGCGTATGATCAAGGGGAAATATGTTGGTTTCAGCAACGTCTATGGTGCGATCACGGCACTTGATGACTGCAGACGCGGAAGACAAAGTCCCAATCAAGAATCAGTAGATGAGCACATGAGGAAAGCACAGCAAGTTCGACGTGATGGCGGCAGCCGTCTATGGTGATCCGAGCGGTGCACTGTCCAGAAGGGGATATGGGTGCTTTATTGGTGGCGCGTAAACGAGGACCAGAGTAGGAAGTATGAACTTTCTTGAGCCGAAAACATAAATCGGATCGTATGACGGAAATAGATGCGCCGGTGTCAATTAAAGCTTCGCCGGATATCCCTTCAACTTCTACTGGCAGCATGTTAGACGGGGGTGTGGGAGGAATTGTATGATGAGTGGTCGGTGCAGCTTCACCTGTGGAAACTGCACAGGCCAGTCTTCCGGATGGCGGTCGGAGGCACATGAAGCTGGTCGAAGAGGTGACGGCGAGTGACGGTAAGGAGATGGTGAACGGCGCCGTGATGACCGGCTTGTGGATGCCTTCTGAGATGGCGGCGGTGGGGATGGTGGGCGATCAGGGTCTGTAGCAGCGTAGGTCTGACAGTACTGAACGTACTTCCCGTGGCCTCCCGTTGAATGTCACGGTAGTGATATTGCTCGTCTCACATGCGCCGACCACAGACTCGAGCGACGAGGCCGCGAATGCCGCAGTAGAAGCAGACCAGCCTGGGTGAACGGAAACGCCAAGGAGTACAAGGAGGCGGGCCGGAGACAGGAGCGGGTGGGTGATGCGATACGGCGGCTATGTTAGGCTGCGGACGACTGAAGCTGGGAGGTTGCATAGGAGGAGGAGGAGTTGCAGCAACCTCAGCATACGTAGGTATGTAACGGTTGCGTGGCTGCTCTTGATAGGAAGGACACGCGACAGAAGCGAGTGCCTCCTTGACCACGCGCAGCAAGTTAGAATAACTGGAAGGGTGGGAAGCAGAGGGAACAGTTCCTGGATAAGAACCCTGCAGTTCTCGGATTATCAATCTTATCAGCGCGTGGAGATTGGCGCCTGTGGGAAAACGATGGTCCCAGGTGTCCGGGAGGCGGCGTGATTGGAGGTCTTCTAATCGTTGACAGGTGGTACGAATGTCCGCAACAGATCAGAGGTGTTGAGCGGCGAGAGTGCTAAAGGCGAAAGCGCCTATTCCTCTGAGAACATGGTGAACCCGGTCGGCTTCAGGCATGACAGTGTTGACACGGTGGCAAAGGGCAAGGACGTCCTCAATGTACAACGTGTAGCTCTCCCCGGGAAGCTGCACACGGGTGTCTAATTTCTTTTGATAAGCAGCGGGGCCAGTGGTCACCGTTCCAACGATCTGACGAAGCTGAGTGGTAAACTCAGCTTCGCCACATTCAAAAGAATGGTCGAAGCATTCCGACGGTTGTAGGCGCTCGCATCTTCATATTGCTCCAGCCAATTCTCAACGTCGTGGCTGGGGAGACCAGGAAAAACTGGAGGATCGTGCTGCCAGGTGGTAATAATCTAGGTAGACTGACCTAACGGCATACCATTGGACGCGTCTGGAGGGGCAGGGCCGGTAGAAGCCTCGGGTCCAAGAAGAAGTGCCCCACTTGGGGATGAAGCAGGCATGGCAGATGGAACAGGGGTATGTTGATCAATATGTTCCATCCTGGCTGACAGGCCGACCAGGATTCGACCAGTGTCGTAGCTGCAAGGTTTCGATTGAGCCGGACAAGGATCAACAGCATGCTCCACCACTTTAAGCTGGGCGTCCGAACTTTTACTGGCACTGCCAACAATGACGTTGAAGAATGAACCAACGAACAAGCGTTGATGATGATGATGATTCACAAATGAGGATGAAGTTCACGTGAAGCGAAGGGGTGATGATTAGAGGTGTGCGAATTATCAAAACATTTGAATACAAATCGAATAAGAATATGAAGAAAAAAAAATGGCTGCGAATATCGAATATCTGGTCAGCACAAAAAATAAATTCAGAAAATATAAACAAGCAAAAATTGTTGCTCGTATTTTTTTAAAATAGTGTATATCCTTTGCAACTGAAATAAACAAATCTAGACTGCCTGAACACCGTTTAAAAAAAACATGATGTGCACAAAATTGTATACTGCTTAAATGAACTGCATAACAGTATCCAACCTGTAGTGTGGTCAGGCAAAATGCAATCCATAACATGACAAGACTAGAAACAAACATCATGATGGCTAGTAAAACCTCATTATTTCAGAGTTCAAAGAACCGACAGAAATGCCCAGGTTATTTGACGGTCGATTTATAAAATGCCCCTGGGTGCCCCTCAAAAAAATACCGAAAATGCTTTAGTCTTATGAGGCGGCTTTATCATGCAAACACCTGCAATCCCCTGACAAGAACAGAGTTTCAGCATGCTAAAAGATGTCGAGAACGTAAGCGAGATGGGAACGCGCATTGACGTCGGAATGGCGAGACTGCTTCTAAGGAAAAAAAAATGACGAGAGACAGTCAGTCAACATCTGAAAGCGGCACGGTGCCGAGATTGAACTACTGGCAACTGCGCGGGCCGACAGTTGCCATTGCAACGGGCGAGTGGCCAAGCTCCGAAACCTAAACTACGCAGCCAGGTTGTTTTTTTTTTGACCTAGTGACAGGGGCCCTCTGAACATTGTTACGCCTGTCGTTATGCCAACTTAAGAGGTGCATGGGTAACAGTGCACCATGCAATACCCGGGATTTTTACAGGATCACTTGCCGTTGACACCTAGACTCACCCCGTCGAGAGCCTCATGCGAAATTCTGCAAGTAGGCTTTCCCGCATAGCCTAGTTGACCAAAACAAGATGGCGGTGGTCATGCTCAGAGACTTATTAAGGTGACAGAACAAAGGCCATGGGTGTGGTCATTAATTAGATAACATATTACGGAAGGATAAAAAAATAAACGCGCTTTCGCGTTGCAAATGTTAGAAGCGGGTCGTTCCACATATTCGCAGTACGTGTGGTATGTGGGAAAGCCCACTTGCAGAAATGCGCACAAGGTCAAGCCTAGCAGCCTCGGAATGCGATCGGTCCACGCGATAAACGATGGAGAAGAAAGAGAACAGGGCCTTTATATTGTTTTCCTGGAACTTTAAACTCTATATTCAGATAATTTGCCCACATGTTGAGCTTTTGCAATGATCAGATTTATGAAAGTGTGCGCGATATGCGATCGCTGCCGAGTATTCGGGAATTTTTGAATATTCGGAAATTCCCGAATACAATTTCTCGAATACGAATATGAACCGAATATGAAACATATTCGATTCGTATTCAAAATTTCGAATATTCTTACACTCCTAGTGATGATGGATAATCACAGATGTGGATGAAGTTCACAAAAAGTGCTCACAATATTTTGTGTTTGTGTGTCACCACACAAATGCACATGTGGCATCGGAATTACTTTTCTTTTGTTCATGTCTACCTTGGTGTGGGGGTCCATGAACATCTTGGTGAACATCTCGGTGACCTTCTTGAGGTCCGGCAGAGAGAGGGTGCGTCCTGACCGCAACACCGACAGCAGGCCCAGCAAGCCCTCCTTGCGGTCCGACCAGTGGATGCTCGACAGGTGCTTCACAATGCTTGGCACATCCTGCAGTGCTACATGGCCCTGCACATGGAAATAAGTTTTCCTATATGTGCAGTATGATGTTCTTTCCCCCTAAATTTTCTTAATTGCACCCCACACAAAACCTGACCCAGATTCCTTTTTGAGAATTAGCATCACCTGTGTGGCCTGCAAGTCAGTAATTTTTATGACTAAGGAGTATACCACACAAACAAAGGCAATGCATTCTTATGCATTTTCTGCACGATGGTTACTCCTGTGTGAGCTGGTGACGACAAGTACTTCACCACCACTGCAACTTGCGCTTTTGCTGCACGACACATGCAACTTCTTTTGCACTTGTGATAAGCTTTGTGATAAAAAGGCTCTGATGGCATAGATTCCTGAGATAGATGACCTTTGCATGAGTACGCCAGAAGATAAAGAACTTTTCAGTGCAAGTTTACTAGCTTCCTCTGTGTTCAGAAAATCCCGTCGCTTCTCTCCAATGCTTTTATTTCTACGAAAAAGAACCTGAGACACAATCAACTTTTCGTTACTTGCTGCAAAAACCAGAGAACTAGAGTCTAGATTGTAGCGCTCCCCAGTCTCAGTATGTGCGACCAACTAGCCCCCTACAAAGCTTTACAGAACATTTGGCACCAGACAACAAGACAAATGCCACACATTACTATAACGCTGACAGATGACTTGCAAAGGTGATGTTTAAAGATGCTCAAAATATACACGTGTGTCCCATACAGGTGTGCAACGTATACACCAAATTTATTTTCTAGTACAGGGGAAGGGAATAAAAATGACCTGAGTCAGCAGTTCAGCAGATATACATGAAGGGTAACAATTAACGACTAAATATACTGTACATTTTCCGTCACACCTAACCTGAAGAAGCATTAAATTCCCTTTCACTTTGTCAGCAGACAGGGAGAGAGCTTTAGTGTAAGAGGAAGATGAAAAGGTCGGCTAGAAAAACATTTCTCTGGTCTGCTTACTCTATGATGGAAATAAGAAAGGCGAAATATGAAAGGATGGGGCAGGGTGGAAATGTGAAGCGACGGCATCGCAGTGCAACCAGATGCATGAGATTTGCCAAGACTTGACGCACATGCACAGAGATAGAGTTTCATTGTGACGGTGCAGTGCAACAGGTAATGATATTCCCAAAAACAAGCTGTTTACTGGCTATTACGAGTCACTGCTGCACAACGCTACTACGAGCATGTAAAGGACTTATTCGATATGGGTGACTAGACATAAATAAACTAGAATTACTAATTTATAAGAATAACTAAACTGGAAATAGAACAGTAA
This sequence comes from Amblyomma americanum, assembly GCF_052857255.1. NCBI lineage: Eukaryota > Metazoa > Arthropoda > Arachnida > Ixodida > Ixodidae > Amblyomma > Amblyomma americanum. The sequence continues at coordinate 78,953,426 of NC_135504.1, read as the reverse complement.
CGAGAGCGCACCTCATAGCCCCTTCTGTTGTAGGAACTGGACGAGCGATCTGAGCAGACGCTGGAAGTTTTGCTCTTGTCCGTCTGGTCATCGAAGGCGTTGTACCGGTTTTTCCTTGGGGGTGTATTCTGTGAAAAAAAGCAGAAAGCATAGCTTGAGGTCGTGAAAGATGGCAATGATGCAAGAGTAATGCAGGCCTTTGTCATAATATCGTTCAGTAAAATTAGGTTTGAGCCACCTACAGACCTCTAAAAACAATGCAATTCATACTACTATGCAACAGTGCCAACAATGTAGTACTTGAGCAACAGCTCAGGTGCTTAGTGTCGCTTATGACAAAAGATCGGCATACAAGTCCTTCAAAACAGGTAACGACTGCATCGTGGTTGAACTGGGGAAGCTTTCCTGTCATTGTCGACGATATCTACTAGCATTCAGCCCAGTTTTAATTTTTGAATTCCTTGCTTAAGTTATCATAAAATTGTAAATGGGAAACATGAAATCTGCAACCTTTAGCACAACAGCATAACACAACTGGAGAGGATCAGAAAGCACCTATCTTCATGCGAAGGATATGGTACATGAAAATAATTTTCTCTCAAATTAAAAGCCACACCTTTTATTTTTTACGAAGCTAAACATTTTAATATTTTCCCACAGGACATAAGAATTACTGAGCTCACTTACCCAACATTCCAAAGCATCTGCCACTGCAGCTTCAGCTTCTTTACCCTGCTGCAGAATCTGCTGAGCCATCAGTGGCGCTCCGGCTGTTTCCAAGGGGTAAATAAATGCAAGGCACCAAGCAGACAGCGTGGATAACAAGATACTCAGAAAGGAATAGAGTTAAAACTATAAATGCACCTGTCAGAATGTTTGCGGCATTATCATGTGTTGAGATAAGACAGCAGATGAAATAAGTTATGCCGTCTCTTAGCTGAATACAGCTTGTGAACATGCCAATCAAAAGCATTGGCTACATCCACTGCAGCTGCTCAATTGAAAGTTGGGGATAATAAAAAGGTCAACTGCTGGCAAGGCTTATGGGTGTGTGGTTTGTCCAAACGCACACACATTTAACACGTTCTTTGTAGCATAACATGCAGAAAATTGCACAACCATCAAAACACAGCAAGGAGGTGCAGGGTGCCCTTCAAAGGAAGCCAGGTTTAAAATTAGTTTGCAAAGCTGGCCCACTCCATGTTTGGGTAACAACAAGCACAACCACGTTTTAGTGTCTAATGATGGTACATTTTTTTCGCCACCAAATTCAAACAACACAACACATTCCATTTATCCCACAGTGCCACAGCCAAACCAACCAAATGCTTAAATATGCACTCACTTGTGATAGTAGTTGGGTGATACCGCTCCGAGGCACCCATGAAAGGGCGCCTTGAGCCTTCACTCAGACGACGCTCGTACACTGCGAATATGGAAGGAAAGGTGAAAACGGCAAGTTTATGCCACGGGAAGGCGTTTGGTGAAAACATGCATGCGGACCCACCTCCTGCCATTCCAGGTGAAGTGCCTGTGGGCCGTGTGGGGCTTGCCTCGCAGATGGATCCCGCTGGCGTGGAAATGCCGGACTTTCGGCGCACACGTCCCGTGCCGTCTGCATGTGTAGCCAAGTTAAGTAGCATAGCTCAGCCGAGAGGTTGGGGAGCCAGACCTGCTGCTTGCTACATGGCCCAACAGCAATATGAATCATATATGCCATCCCTTCTGGAGCACACTTCATGTACAGCAATAAAGCTTCCTTTTGTTGACAACCATTTTTTCTGGTTGACCTTCGCTTGCAGAGATTTGTTTTAGACTGACAATTTTTTTGCCTCGTACTGCAATGCAGGAATACTGGGAAGGCTACCTTATGATTCTGCCATAAGCCTACACAAGTTTATTCTAGGAAGCCTTGCATTTATTTGCATGCTTACAGATGTGGCTGAATGACTGCTTTACCATTTAGACATGAAACGTAAAACTGTGCCTCCAAAGTTGGTCACTTTGTAGAGCATAACAAATTATGCCTTGGAATCATTTAGACATGCTATTAGCTTATATGATTTGTCACCAATCTTTAGAATAACAAATGCACACAATGCGTATTCATAGTTCACGGCAATATTTGTGTAAATAGATGAGGAGCACTTTCCTCTTAAAACCATTAAACTTTCGAGAAAACCCAGGAAACCATGAATAACACAGGCCCATCTGGCTAAGATAAAAAGAAAAACTATCTTTACCACATTCTTCTTTGCATGCGTCTGTCTACTGCACTACAAGAATTTAAGATGGCAAGAAACATGTTAAATGCCGAACTGAGGAGAGCAAAGAAAAATTAATATCAAGATGTGTTCTCTGATATTGCTCGCCGTAACCCAGATACCGCTTGGAAAATTATCAATACCGTCCTTAGCCACTGAAATACCTGCCGTTCGCCCAAAAAGATAACCCACCAAGATCATAAAATAACCAGCAAAGCCTTAGCAGAACACTTTAACGAACACTTGGTTAACTTATTAAAACAGAACAGTACCACTCCGATTCTGCTCTCACAAATAAATAGCATTGCAGAAAGCCAATTTTTGGAGCCAACAAGTGAAATAGAAAATTATATGACCATTATTAACTTAAGTGATAGCACTGCGTTAGATGTTAACAATATCCAAGTGGTGCTAGTTAAGTAGGTTTTGGAAATCGGACAATAAATTCCAAAACCTACTTTACTAGCACCTATTGCATGTTGTTAACATCTAATGAAGTGCTATCATTTAAGTCCATAATGATCAAATAAGTTTCTATTTCGCTTGTTGGCTCCAAAAATTGGCTTTCCACAGTGTTATTTATTTATGAGAGCAGAATCGGAGTGGTACTGTCCTGTGATACTATGTTCACAAAGTGTTCATTAAAGTGTTCTGCTAAGGCTTTGCTGGTTATTTCACGATCTTAGTGGCTTATCTTTTTAGGCGAACGGCAGGTATTTCAGTGGCTAAGGACGGTATTGATAATTTTCTAAGCGACGAGCAATATCAGAGAACACATCTTGATATCAAGTTTTCTTTGCTCGCCTTAGTAGGTTTTGCAATTTATTGTCTACCCGCCGCAGTGGCTCAGTCGTTAGGGCACTCGGCTACTGATCCGGAGTTCCCGGGTTCAAACCCGACCGCGGCGGCTGCGTTTTTATGGAGGCAAAATGGTAAGGCGCCAGTGTGATGTGCGATAAAGATCCCCAGGTGGTTGAAATTATTCCGAGCCCTTTACTACAGCACCTCTTTTTTCCTTTCTTTCGCTCCCTCCTTTATCCATTCCCTTACAGCACAGTTCAGGTGTCCAACGATATATGAGACAGATGCTGCGCCATTTCCTTTCCCAAAAACCAATTATTATTTTTATTAATTTATTGTCTCGATACTTGTCCACATATATAACCTTGTGCTCTAAACCAGTGTGTATCCAGAAGGTACGAAGCAGCCTAGAGTGACAGAATTATATAAAAGTGTTGACAGAAGCTTGACATCACACCAGAGGCCGATATCGATTATACCCGTATTTTTTAAGGGACTTCAAAAGCTTATCTCCTGTCGCATCATGTTATTTTTAGATAAACAAAACATTTTGACCGAAGCCCAGTTTAGATTCAGAAAAAACAAACCATCCGAAATAGCATTATTAACACTAAAAGAGACAATAGTAGAAAACATTGAAAACAATATTTTCAAGTGAGCACTCTATTGATTTCACGAAGTTTTTTGATTCCTTAGATCACACGATAATATTATCCAAACTATAGTCATATTGCATACGCAGGAATCCGTTAGAATTGATAAAATCATATTTAACTGGAAGAAGCCAATGTGCATGCATAGGCACTGCACGGTCATCCTTTCTGCCTATTACATGCAGTGTCCCACAAGGCCGTGTTTTGGGACCTCTTCTTTTTAATGCTTACATAAATAATATTGTTGCAATTAAATGGCAAAATTTGTCATTTAGGCGGATGACTGCAGCATTCTAATCTCTAGTCACATTTCATTGAAGATGAATTGATTAAAAATACCAATGAAATACTTGAACAACTCCATACGTGGTTGACTGTCAAATAAACTAAATGTTAATGCAAAGAAACTAAAGCAGTTATTTTTAGGGCAAGAAACAAGGCACTTAATTTAATCATGTTATTAATTATGCTGGTCAACAAATTGATACTTTGCACGAACACAAGATCCTTGGAGTTATTTTTTCATCTCAACCAAGCTGGGATTCAAGAGTCCATAGCCTCTTTAGAAAACTCTCTGCAACAAATGGAGCACTCTCTGGTTGCCGAACACTCTTCCCTACGACAGTAAACCTGCAAATATATTACGCTCTATTCTCATCTCATTTAAATTACTGTAGCCTTATTTGGCTTACCACAAAAAACATTTAAAAAATACTTGTCCTCAAGGCACTGAAAGACGGCGCTTCCAGAGAATAAGTTACGCGTCAGTTCGACGTGAAAAGCACGCCATCGACATACGTGAAGAATGAGGCTCAAATAGTGAAAGGCTTTGAGAGCGAGAAATTTCATGCCAGTCGGAAGCGTCTACGAACTGCGCCCACCCAGCCCTGGAGGAAGCATTGTTGCGGTGGACTGCCGCTGCACGTGACTCGAAGCTGCCGTTGAGTGGACCACTCATCTGCGTACAAGCAGAAACCTATGCCGTCCGAATGAATATTGATTCATTCAAGGCATCAGAGGGTTGGTGTACGCATTTTAAAGACCGGCATAGACTTGATTTTAAGACTGTGTGGGGAGAGGGGTGGGGTGTATGAAGAAGTGGTAAAATATTGGCAAAACGTCCACCTTAAAGAGCACATGGCAGCCTATGACCCCAACGACGTCTTTAATGCTGACGAAACGGCACTCTTCTTCAAAGCACTGCCAGATAATACAACCGCATTCCAGGGGGTGACCCGTGCACTGGCAGATAAAACAATAGCGTTCAAGGGGGACCCGTGCACTGGCAGTAAAAGGAGTAAGGAGTGGGTGACAGTGCTGTTGGCAGCAAACATGACGGGCATGGAGCGCCTTCCAATTCTCATCATCAGGAAGGCTCTGAAACAGAGATCTTTTAACATTAAGAGACTTCTCGTCCAGTACCGTGCAAACCGGAAAGCACGGATGATGTCAGAGATATTTCGTTCCTGGTTGCAGGAGCTCGATTGACGCTTCAATGCCAAGAAACGCAAGGTGCTTTTCATAGTGGATAATTGCACCGCGCACTGCAACGTAGAGATTTTGAAGGCGATCCGGCTAGTGTGCCTTCCTTCCAACACTACCTCTGCTCTTCAACCGATATACCAGGGAGTGCTCCAGTACGTGAAGAAAAGGTACCGCAAGCAAGTGCTGGAACGAATGCTTCTCTGGATGGAGCGGAAGCAGCAATAAAACATCATGCTTCTGAGTGTGATCAATATTCTGGCGCACGTGCGGGCAAACACAACGGCAGAAGTGGCGTCAAACTGTTTTAGGCACAGTGGATTTGTGTGGCCCGAGACATCCGAAAGCCTGGAGTCTGCAACGCCAGAAGAGGAGGGCGACGACGGGGAATTCATTGGCTTGCTCCCCACCGAAGCTCCGCTCGCCGACGGCGGCTATTGATAAGCAGCAAACTGGCAGGCACCCCACACCTCGCTGCTCACTGTGGTTGCCGATAAGCGGCGGCGGCAGCGGCTCGATAACGCAATCGCATTCTACGGAAAGCTAAAGCATCCAACAAGTGCTTTTTTTACTTTCAAATGCGCGCTCGGTGCTCAAGAGAGCATTGGTAGTTCATGGAAAGGCAGCTGTTCCAATCGAGACGGCACCCCCACTGAGAACGGAGGCGATGCCGGGAGTGTCGGTAGCCGATGGAAGAGCCAACGTCATTCACACGTAGTTTCTCTTTGGCTCCGACGCATTTGACTACTACCGGCTGCGTTTAAAAAGTTTTTAATGTGGTGCTACATCAGTCATCATTTGTGCTCCAGGTCCGGCAAGCGACCGGCACTTGTTCACGGCTACATTCAAGATGGCTGCCATTTTTTACGCCGAAGAAACAAACAGCCGCGCACCGAGCCACAAGATCGACATTTGCAACGGGTGATACAGGTGTGGCAGTTGCAGCGAGGAAAATCTTCAGCTTTTCCACGCGATGTTGTGCTGTGGCTGTTCGCAAAGTGCGGGATTTCGCAGAAAAACGAAGTTAGAACGACATGCTGTGGGACCGCAGAAGCGATCACGACAGGAGCGCTAGTGAGGACTATGGCGAAAGTGTGGACAAGTATTCCAGTGACGCACACATCTTCGTTCTCGAATGTGCCCATGGGCACACCTGCGCATGGCAGCCGATAGCAGCTGGCGATTAATGGTGGCCGCTGGTTAATGCTAATGCATTTAACTATTCAAGGCCATGTTTAAACAACCTCAGAAGTTTTTTTTTTTATTTTTTTGGAAATGTGACTTGGGGGGGTCGACTTACATTCGAGTTGACTTAAAATCATGTTCATACGGTATGTATGATGGATTCGTGCTTTAGTTCTGATAATATTTGAAAACTAAGCTTGTTTGTGTTTTTAAAACTATGCAAAGTTATTACAGTCGAGCCTGCTTATAGTGAACATGAGCTTCACGCGGCGTGCGTCTGTTCGTATTATTCCGAAGTTCGTAGTAAGTGGACCACACCTTTAAAGAGAGTTGCTTGCCAAAACACAAAATTTTTTCTTTGCGAAAAATTCTGTGATGGACGTCTGCTTTTGCAGCACAGACCCTATTGTAGTGTTTGTAATTGACATTTAGCCGAATGTGAATATTGTGTTGAAAACTTAGGTGAATAAAAACACGGCAGATTAATGAACAAGCTCGCATCACCTGTGCCCCGTACAATCTAGACAATCAGACCCATTCCTGGTCTATGGGAACACTAAAATGGTGTCAGAAGTGTTCTTTAACCTCGTGTGAACTTCGAATTGACAATCATTCTGTCGTACCATCCCCCAGCAGCAAGCGGCAACCAGTAGTCACAGCCATGGCGCATGTGCACCCGCCCTTCCCGAGTTCCGACCTTCGTGCGACCGACGCCAACAACATAGGTCACGAATAGACAAGGTGGATAGAAAGGTTTGAGAACTTTCTTTTAGCGTGTGATAACATGAGAGATGCGCAAAAGAAGGTACTCCACCTGCACTACGTCGGTGAAGAAGTCTACGACATATTTCGATCCCTCACTGACAGTGCTATGCAAGCCGCAACAGCAATAAGCACGACCCAGACCAAACAGAGCACATCGACGCCAGAATACGATGCCGCACGAGCGAAACTGAATTCATATTTTGCTCCACGAGTGAACTTAACATTTGCAATTTACAAATTCCGTCAAGCTCAGAAGAACGCTGGTGAGTCATTGGACGCCTTCTACGCGCGCCTTCGTCAGCTTTCTCGCTACTGTAACTTCGAAAGCATCGATGCTGAAGTGCGGAACCAAGTCATTCTCGCCACAACATTATCTTGCCTCTGAAAATATGCGATGCTCCATTCCCTCACTACACCGGATTTATTTAAACAAGGAAGAATGCTCGAGGATGTCGAACGCGATGTGTCCAAAATAGAAAAGAGCGTCGAAAGCAACGCAGCAGTGTTTGCAGTGCACAAGGAAGGACAACACAATGGTCAACACCAAAGAAATGGACACCAGATGCCACGACAGACCCTCACACCACAATGGCCTCGTGTTTCATCAGCCAGTTGCTGCAACTGTGGCGGCAAGTGGCCTCACCAAGACGGACGATCAAGCTGTTCTGCATGGTGCAAAACATGCAAGGCATGTAACAAGATTGGTCACTTTGCACGATTCTGTCGTTCAACGACGAGAATGGTGCAAGCAGTGGACTATGACAGTGGTCCAAACAGAAACTCGCAGGCAGCCTGGAGTAAGAAGAATTCAGGTACTAAAGAGCATGCAGCCACATGTGACACCAGTTCAAGCAGCGACGAATATGTTTTTGTTGCTACAACTTTCCTTCATGCAAGCCTGCCTTCAAAAGGCTGGTCATCTTCCGAAGCATCAGGCCCGGCATCAGACATTGTGTCGACGAAGCCGGTCTTGCAGAAGCAGCTTCGCATGCAAGTAGCCGTCACCTCCACCCAGGCCATTTTCATCATCTCGACCGATGAATACAATGGAAATGGGCATGGAGTTGCTGTCCGCCATCCTGAATTACAACCAGAGCCCGAGATTTGATCGAAGCCAATGAAACATTCACACCGCAACAAGGGTGACAAAAGCTCGCTACAAGCTAGACGTGCAACGTGCATAGGCGGCAATCATGCCAATCAAGCTAGATACAGACGCACAGCGCCAGTGGAGAGGCCATTGAGGGGCGTCCGTGAGCGTCAGTGCAGCCACCTCTTGGCTTCCACGGAAGACCTGCTTCACGGAGCGTGGTGTCAGCGATCGCCACCGACGGAGTTGATTGTGGAGGCCACGTGCAGATTTGCAAGAGAGTGAGGAGAGGGGAGCGGAGTTGCGAGGAGGGGCGGGAGGGCAATCTTGGAAGGCTGGTCGGTGGGGAAAGGGTACCTCACTTGAGAGCGACACGAAACGGGGCTGGCAGTTCGCCTGCGATGAGGCTCATGGGGGAAACATACCACACGCCGGGCACACAAAGGGGTCAGAGGCAGGTTATCTCGCGTCGCGGCGCCGGGTTTACGCTGTCCGTTCGCTGTAACCGATCAGCAGGGCTTAATGGCGTTCGTTATACGTGGGATTTTGTGCCATTGAAATAATGTATATTTTGACGGTTGCGCAGGTCTCGTTCGTTATAAGCGACAGTTTGTCTTAAGTGGGGCCGTTATATGTGGGCTCGACTGTATTGTACAGTACTATCCGCTAGTCTCGATCTCTCCATTTTTTATGCTAACTATTGTTAGTAACTATGTCAGCGCTGGCTTGTAGAGGCTTTCTGAGCCATGTCAAGCTGTGATTTACAGCTTTTAGCCCTGATATCCTTCCAAACTTCTGGTAAAATAAATTGAATTGAATTGAACTGATTTGTTTAGACTAGTTTCTGAACGGCAAATGTGTTATGCTTACTAGACATGTGTAGCAATGTTGAGGCTATACGTACAAAGAGTTAAAAACCACAAGCTGTTTTTTCTGCAACTATGTAATCAATATGACTTTCCTGATATGAGGCAGCCACTAAACCAGGCAAATATCACTTAAGCTGTGACTGGGAAACACCCTTTGTTCGACTTTGACTTATTCGCTCGGGTGATGCCATTGTGCTTGAAATGGTGTCAGCTCGTTTTGTTCCTGGACGAGCTGTAAGCCAATGTGAAAGAAAAATAAAAAAAGAAAGAGCAAACCACATGGAGTGGCAGAACAAACAGTCACACGTTTGCTTTGTGGTTGCACTGAAGATTTCATAAACGTTAACAAATACTGAGTCATGAAGAAGCCCAACAGATGCCTGAATACTGCATGCAAGTTTACCACACATCTGCCTCTATAATACAGAGCAGAGCCATTAATATGCTTTTTCAAGGAATTGCAAAAAAGAAGTACTTGCAGGCCTTAATTGCATCAAACAGGTTATAGCTTCAAAAATGATGTTTCACTTCAAAATTATTTTTCAGTGCATAAAATACTCCAGAATGAGGTTTCCATATATTCTGAAGACAAAGAGGAATGTGGTATGTCATAATATGGTCACTCACACCCCATATATCCAGCAGCACCAAGAACTTCTGAAAGCTATGATTTCAGAATAACCGGCTTAATTATGGGGCACCATAATGTGTGTGCACAATTGCAACATGCAGCACAGAAACTGGTCAAACAACATAACAAGTCCTTGAAGAATTTTTTTGCCGCAAGGGCAGCATTGGCCAAAGAGCACCATGATTAAGGTGTTTTTGTCTACTCAAAGTGGGGTCAAAGACCCATTTCTCAAGCATTTCACCCACATAAACCGAGCACTAGGCCAGTGCAAAAAAGCATGAAACCACTACCCTACCAGAGGGTATACGGTGGCCCTAGAGGGTCGAACCGCGTACCTCCCGTGTTCGGAAAGAATGCTCACTAGGCTATTGCTGCTGTCATCACATGAAGTTCTTTGGGCCACAAATTTTAGAGTGAAAAGCACTACTTCACTAGCAAAGCTGAAAAACCAACGGTACGTGTGAAGCCTCAACCTTCAACCTTCGATGGAACACTAACAGCAGCAGAGGCCCTACACAACTGCTCCATCAACGTGCGGAACCAGCGAAAAAGACTAGTCAAAAATACAACCCTCGACTTTAAACAAGAGTGCTGGTAAAAAAAGACAGAGGCCTGTCTCCAGAGGGAAATATCAGCAAAGTGCTGTACAAGTGCTCTCGCTCTGTGCCACTTACGTAGTGACGCTTCAGTGCCCCTGTTTTGTGTAGTGGAAAAGGCGCGAGGTCGTGCCCTTCTTGCAGCCTCCGAGTCAATGGCACTATTGAGTCGAACTAAGGAGAAGGTGGCAAAAGAAAACAAAGCAAACAATACAATAAGGCAACCAAGGCAAAAAAATGATAAGAAACAAAAAGCAAATGATGATAAAAGAAACTTCAAAACTATTAAAAAAGCTACCACCCCTGCCAGTGGCTACGTGAAACATAAGCTCACTCAGTCAGTCTAAGATATGATGATTATGACTCATTTTTAATGGTGCAAAGGCAGTTCACCAAAGAGTGCCACGCTTAGTGAATTAGATGTGAGACAGTGGAAAAAGAGGGAGCTGCGGCGCAAAGCCAGAAGTGTCGACTGCTGCTGACAATGGCACTGAAACAGAATTAATGGCACTGGTGAGCTATTGCTGAACAGCGCAAAGCCCGATATTGATGCAAAGCTTTGTATTGGTTGTTTGTTCATTCATCGAAGCTGCCAGAATGCTGCTATATCGCTTTGTTTGTGATGCAAGGAGCAAGTAGATTTACCTCGAATGATTGCACCCGGGCAGAACTCATTCTACGTTCCTCCAGACCGTTGTGGTCACTCTGTACACCATGCCTCAAAAGTTCTTTGTCGGCTTTTAATTGAGCACGACCGTGAGCGGCAGGCACTCTGTTCGACAACCACCAAGCATGCCTGTTGCTATCACTGCCTCCGAGTCATTCAGTTCTTTGTGGGCGCAGGTCCACCTAATAAAATTCTTTTGGAAGCTCTTTTCACTGTCTTCTTGACTGCCGGACTGCCGTTACCACTACATGACAATATCCAACTCTCAAATTACTGCATATTCTTCTCAGGAAATTCCACTGAACGCAATATAGTGCCTTCATAACGAATCAAACACTACAGCCAACCTTTGGGCATTAAGGAACTATTGCCCCAGACCGAAAGCTATCTGGCTGTTTCCAAGCCGCAAAGAGCAGTCGACCTCAAAGATTCATGACCACCGAGGCAGACAATGGTAGCGGCGGCTACAGTGCAGTTACTTCAGCATCGCCTACTCATCTGCTTGGAAGTAGCACACAGGCATCATTAATTATATGCAAACACCCCTATCAGCAGTCAACACATCTGGCTTCATGCCACCTATGTGCTGCAGCTCCCACTTTTTCCACTATCCCTACTTCTAGTCCACTGCAGCCATGGCTAAAATTTTTTTGTCTGCATAAGCTGTGGTCCGCCAATCTTAAAAATACCACTGGTACAACATGCAGAGTCAAGTCACTTAAGGATGGGTGCTCAAAGTGTCAACGCACCAGAGGCACTCCTGGTGTTGTAGACCGGCACGCCACACCTCTGCCCCAGAGTCGAAGTACCGCTTCCAGGCCTGTTTCCCATAAGACAGTAAACACACGCCAGAAATGACAGCACTGCACCACTCACAAGAAAACGGCGCAGAGTATGAGAGCATTAAAAAAAGTTAAGAGAAGAAAGGATTCAAGCAAGGGCTAGATGAGCGACCAATTAAATTTTCGCTTAATTAGTAAACACTTTAATACCAATTATCTTTTTAACCAGCTATAAATTTATGGAAGGTAATTAGTAAACACTCTAATACCAATTATATTTTAACCAGCTATTAAATTCATGCAAGTTAAATAGTCAAGCTCTTAAAAGAGTGTGACCAGTGTCGAAAATGTCTAGACCACAAGGTTTGCTAGTGAGCCGTGTAATGGAATGCTCAAAGTATCCCCGAACCTGTACAGCTGAGCAGGGGTGAACATGAAAGATCCACACCTTAGAGATTTGGAGCTGCCAATCCGGCTCAACAGTGAACGCGGTTGGCCAGATGCTTTTGACAAAAAACAGTACGTTGTCTTGAGGGTATGTTCTCTGATAGGTAACCTGCCCTCTAGAGCAGCAGGACAGTGAATGCAGGTAAACATGCCAGCCAACCTTACCATGCCACGTCGGCACACTAAACAAACATGTCCACAACTAAAACCACTCAACAGCAAAACGTTAAAACTACTGTGCTCACAGCAGTGGATCGCAAGCAAGGAGCTTCTGCAGAAGTGAGAAAGAGCCTGAGCCTTGGTCACTGCAGGGGTAAGAACACAGGCAAAGGCCGTGTCAGCAGACCATACCTGAGTTTTTCGATGGATCTGTGGCTGGAGGCCGAGTGTTTCACGGGTCGACCCTGGGCGCTGTTGAGCGAGTTGCTGCTTGAGGAATTGCTCTTGTACAGCTCGCCCTGCAACATGCGCTGCTTGCTCATATCCAGCGAATTCAGCAGCACGTCAGCCTGCTCCTTAAAATGTTCCGCAAAGCCCCAGAAGGCCCTGTAATGCGTGAAACCAGAATAAAGCTCCGTACGACGCAAAGAGAAGTTCACGAGCCACCGTGTTGGGACAGGAATGTTGGGAATAAACAGCTGGAAATCCAGATGAAATTAGTACAGAAAAGATCAAAACTCACAACAAGCAGCAGACTTCTTTGTGCCAGAAACATCCAGAAGGTATGACAAGTTAATCATTACAAGTGGTTCACAGTAGCAAGTTTACATCAGTGTATTTGTGCATGATAGAATATCAAAAATATAAGTTCGGCACCTGGAGCATTGAATCCAAGCACATGGATGGAAAGTCTTGGATGCTAGGAGGCTGAGTTGAAATCGTAGTTCTGTAAACAATTTTTCACATTTTTTTATTTTTCTAATTAAGGATGTATACACAATGCTTGCATCAATAAAGTAGATGATGTCCCATCGTTCATACCTGTCTCGCGCCTTCAGACTAATGCTGCCTCTGTTTCTAGCACTAATTCGTCAGCATGCTTTCATGACACATGGATTAACTGGTAACCATAACCATAAGCAAGGTGTGAGCCGGATGCAACAACTGCAATGAACCCACGGTTTGTTAGTTGTTATGTTTCAAATTTTCTTCTCTGCCAATGAACAACACATTCCCAAAAAGGGTTGTCCATTACACAACCTGAGAATATCCTTGGTCAGAACCGAGACTTGAACACAGCGATAACCTGACCTGCCACTTTAGTATGCAAATGCAAACTATGCTTGAACTTCCACAATTATGTAAAATTTACAATATAGTGGGCTCTTATAAGCAGGGTTGCTGATCGAGCTAGTTGGGACACAGATTTTGCGTGAGAAAATAAAAAAATAAAAAATGGGGTATGCTCCATGAGAAAGCACTGCCACAAACCTTTGCTGTAGAAGCTGTTCTACATTCTTCAACACTAACAAAAAGCATTGGGCAGAACTAGGCAATAACAGCAACAAAAAAACCCTATGTATTTGTAACAGGGCTTGAAACCGATGACTACAGCTATGGCAGTGGTTGTGATTGTAGTTATGGTCGGGATTACAAAGTTAATAACAAGACAGAGTAAGTCGCTCACTTGCGTGAAAAGGCACGAGCTTCAGGGTCAGCATCACTGATTCCCCTCCTGATGGCCTCCTGGAGGACGGCAATGTGCCTTTCCAAAGTATGCATAGGCCACATGCGCAACAGCATGTCGAGAAACATAAAGCATGATCTGCACAAGGTTAATGACAAGGCAGGATTAAAAGCAATCACTGAAAACGCTGAGAGAATTCTAAAACCTTTGACACTATCTCTATTTTTGTCATACTAAAACCTTAATGCGGGTTGTTTGAAAGGAAAGGCTTCAAAGCACAGCAAGCACAGCGAACAAGAAAACTGGTACTCCCCCAAACATGCTCCACAAGGAGGCTGACAACTATTTCATCACAAGGAGGGTGCTTGACTTATGTTTTAGGAATTGCATTTAACTGAAATGCTAAACTAACTAATGTGCTCAGGTTATGTCAACGTCTTACATAACCCTAGTCTCAGGCTAACAAAACAAAAGCCACACAGAGTTTCCCTTTTGTTCTCCAGGCAAGATAACATGGCATATTTTGTTAGTTCTTTTAAAGCTCATGATGAAATATATGCCGCAAACTGTACATTGGTCAGTACACGCACAGCAGAACCCAAAAAGGTTACCTGAGCTAAAATCGAAGCTTCATAACAATGGCACTTCCAATGTAAAGCAATTTACTTTGAATCTATATTTTGGTATAATGTGATCAAATCAGTTGCAAGAACATTATTACATTAATTGCAACACCATGGGTACAATTTGCACTATAGAAAAAAGAAGCATAGTACTCACTTTCTGATGTCTTTAGATTTTGAACACAGGTTGAATGTGATAACTGGTATCAGCCGACTTGCACGTGTGTGCTAAAATGGCAAGCAAAAGTGTGCAAGTGTTTAATGTTTTGCAGTCTAGCATTTGCTATATGCAGAGCTGTATGTGCCACGTTATGGTTCAGCCCATCTACACATAAATATACACGAGTTTTTACTCCTCGGTGCTGCCCAACAACCAGCAACTGCGTGGCAAGTCGACATATTAAATGCTTTCCCAAAAGCAGTAGCACTGCTACTCAATTACTCCCTTACGCAATTACTAAGGCAGAAATATGTAATTATTTCATTATAGCATTGCTTAGTATTTACAACTTCTTTCCTATGAATAATAATACCTTGAAATGCAAGAACAGTAACAACCAGAAAACACGTAAACTCTTTAATTACCTGTATAATAAACTGTACTGTGACAATACAAGACGTGGCCATGATCTTGACACTACTCGGAATTACATTTATTAGTGGTTCGAGTATGGCTTCTGAGAAATGCTCGAGCTTTTGGCCCAATTTCAGTGACATGTAACTGCAATAAGGAAAAAAGGACATGAGCAAAATTTAACATAATGAACACCTGGACCAGTCACACACTTTAAAGTCAAGCTATAGCAGAAACAAAGGACATTACCACACTCACATCATCATGGTTAGCAAAGACAAACATTCGGTGGCATAAAAAAGGTGCCTTAAACCACGGAGGTGAGCAAAAAACTTTTCATTTCTGAGAACTATTGTGTGATCCGAGGCTACACACGCCTGCCATATCGTGTGAGAGGGGGTAAAGACAATATTACAGACAGAACAGTTCAGAATCGATCGGTGTACTATCAGAGTCAAATCAAATGCGAAAAAGAGAATTTCAACGTGAGCTGCAAAACTAGAAGATGTTGCACAAGCAAAGCAGCACACAAGAACGGCTGCTATTCGCATTGCAAACAGAAGTGCAAACTGCTGGGCTAGTTGGTTCACCAGCGTTGTGGTGTGTGCCTTCTTTGTTCTTGTCTTGCGTCTATTTTCGCTGGCTCCTTTTCTATGCAAACAGAAAGACCGCTCTTTGGAAGTGTTAATACGACACGCCTGTTTTTCCTCTCCAGGCGCAATAATTTTTGTTTCTGCTAGCACTTCAGTTCATTTGTTCGCGTTTCATTTGACGCTGATGGTAGATGACACTGCTAAGGTTTTGGCGCCCACTGGCATAGACTCACAACATGATGGCCGATGCCCATTTAAAACACCTATGCTGTTTTATGCACTCTCGACTGCCTTTATGCACCTGCACCACTGATGTATTAATAATTGTAACAGTCTGTAAAAATACTTGTACTGCAACTTTCAGTGCCAGTAACTCAATGGCAAGATTAACTTGTGCCACTTGCCACCTCTGTTACCGGTGCCTCTGGTGTAAATGTCGTTTAAGAAATGCCTATAAAGGGATACTGAGGACAAAATTAAGCTAGCCCGAATCAATAGATTACCATTTTCAAATGACAAAGGTATCACTTTCAGTGAAGACAAAGCTTTCATAAGCTAGAAAAGGCCAGAATATGAAATACGGATATAGAAGTGATCGGCCATTTTCGCAAGCAAATGGCAGGGACGCCAAAACAGTTTCTTGAGCGCGGATCTCCAAGGCTAGGCTTCATCCCCATCCACAACAAGGTGGTGATCACCAAGCCCTTTCCAGTCTCGATGTCATGCGAGAGAGCCACAGAATGTATTTTTGCCAAGAACAAAAACTAAATTGTCTTGTCCTCTGGTATCACTTTCCTGATACCCACTGCGAAACCTGTACTGCATGCTCCTCCTTTACTACGAACCCCTTCTAGCACTTGTGTGCACCAAAGAGCTCCAGGCTTCCACTTCATCTAATTGAGCAAATTTCTTTAGTTTACAATGGTAGAGAAAAAATTTCCAGCACCAAATCTTGTGCCCCTGGC
The DNA here is from genome assembly GCF_052857255.1 of Amblyomma americanum. Classification (NCBI taxonomy): domain Eukaryota; kingdom Metazoa; phylum Arthropoda; class Arachnida; order Ixodida; family Ixodidae; genus Amblyomma; species Amblyomma americanum. Next base: position 78,936,812 of record NC_135504.1, on the reverse strand, counting down.
ATGTTGGGAGGAAAGTTTTTGTTAAGGTTTTCGGTGAGATTTCAGAACAGCACGGCTTGAAGCACAGCTGATACTGTTTGTGACCATATTATGCTTAAAAATATTAATTCTTCATGACTAAAATTATGCAATATCAAGTATGATCGCTAACTCTGGACAGAAATGCACAGTTCCGCCTGCGTACAATCTCTAGACCAGAAGTTGCATGCATCTAGCGATATATCAAAGCGATCTTCCAACAGCAAAAGTAGCAGCCTGAAAAGCTCACAATGGTAACAACAAGCACTCATTGGTAGCCTCATACAATTTTATACAGTGCTGCAGGCTGTGCCTGCCTTCCACTTGGCAGTTTCCTTCAAAATTAACTGCTGCCTGCTTATACCACAAACACAGAGAACAAAGGCCATTAATGGCGCCAAGGAGCAATGAATATACAATGTAAGCAGCAGTGTTACAAACGCATAGTGGTGCAAAATATGCAGACTCAGCTAATGAGAGGTGATATGCTGGCACAAAAACTACACCACTGGCTCCTCCCTGAATTTCATCTCAAATTACTAGTTCATTCTGATGTCAATCCAACCAAAATACCAATAGCCATTTATTTGATATCTGTACATAAAAAAATGAGAAACGAAGTTCTGAAGCTCGTTTGCTGCTCAAACCTTTTCAATGTTACGCTGAAAAATCGATGAGTCTGGTAATTAAATGGCTGCGTCAATTCTATTCTAGGGAAACACAAAATTTGATGTGCAAGGTCCACAACTCTTGCCACTCAGACAGTGCACAGCAATGTCCCAAGATGGAAGAAATGATGAGATGTGACGTAGGACGAATACTCACGCAATAGTTATGCAGGCCTCCTTGACTACTTGTGACCGCAAGTCCCGAATTAATACCTGGAATGAAGGCTCCAGAAGCCTCAAACTAATAAAGAGCTCTTCATACTCTGCAGCTCCAGCTACGAGCAGGCTACGCAGGTGCCGCAGCTACGGGAAAAAAAACTCCCATAAAACACAGATGAAAAGAAAAAAACTGCAAAACAGCAGCTCAGTGTGCAGAACTGTGCAAAAGGTCCTTGGCGGGCCCCATGATTCAAATTAAGAAAGGCAGCTCCCACTTCTGAACTTCACCTCAGAACAAATTTAACTGAAGACACTTGTTTGCTGCTTAGGATTTACAAAATAAATTACATCCAAACCACAAAAAAATTATCATGACCTATTGCAGTACAAACAGATATAAACGAGACAAGGCTTTAGCTGGCCCTGCATTCAGCACCATTAGGAAAAATGCTAGCAAAAAATGTTTTTGCATCTCACGAGAGCCCGTCTATGCTATGGTCACATAGATTACCTATACAGTTGATGACCAAAACTTCGGACGCCTGATTCGTGGCTCCACGAGATGGCTCATAGAGCAAATGTATAAGAGCGCCTGAAATTTCGTACACACCGCAACTGACTGCTCGATTTTTCAGACCTCGTTCGCACTCGCCGTCAATACCCAAACTACCATATAATGCGTACAGTGGAACCTCAATACTCAAACTCCAGGAGAGAACGAAAACTTGATCAAATAAAACTAAATTCAAGCTTAAAGGGGGCCTCTTGCCATACTCAAATTCTGCGTGAGTCGGCACATTGTGTTCGCGTGGTTTCAGATTCGTACGGTTCTTGAATGTCTGCCACCACGCGAACTTTTTTAAAAGCAGTCAGAGTTTGCGGAGCTCATCTATGCCGAGTCTTTCGTTTCGAATATGGAAAAACGTAGCAGCGAAGCGCGTGGGAGGCATACGACTTCATGGAGACTGCGAGCACGGGAGGAATGGTGGTAGATTTTAAAGAGAGGTCAGCGTACCCGAGGCAAAACACTCCGCAACCCTGACTTTTCTATCGTAAAACCATAAATAACTGGCATTTACATAACAGGCAAGGCGACCCTCATTATACGCAAGCAACCGCAGAGTGCATATCGCCAAATAAGATACCGATTTTGGCTCTAGTCACTAGGCCTAATGACGGAGGATAATGCCGACGGAGCGCTTGCTTCGGCCGTTATTCGGTTCTTATTGTTTCGCCATCTTCGCGTTCTCATTCTGGGCCCATGGTACTGCGGGTGCAATAAGGCTCCCACAGCAGCGTGTTCGCTTTCCCGTTTAGACTTTGTCCCAACCCGTGCGTTCATCGGCAACATGCCGAGGGCAGCACAGCCAGGCCGAGCTGGTGAAAGTGGACGCCGCCCATCGTCTATGCACAAGTTGCATAGAGGAACTTAGTCATTAGAAGCTTTAGAACGTGTGCAACACAACTGGCCTCTTCCTCCGGCATAATGGCAATAAGTTCGCGATGTTTTCGGTGAAATTTGATCTTCCAGACTGCCTGATTTCTCGGTCGTTTTTGCAGTCCCTAGAGGGTCTGAAAAAAACAGTCGTCGACTATATCAGCCTACTTATATGATGCATTAAACCAAGGTGAAGAGCAGAACCCTGAGTGCTTTTTTGGAGGCTCAAAATTTTTTTTAACCCTGTGATTCCTCTGAACAGATGATTATTAAACAAAGCACCACCAACTGCTTGACAACAGTATACAACTTCAGGGCTCCCTCAAACATAGCAAGCTGACTTACCATGTCTACTTTGCGCTCCCAGTCAGCATTCGTGTCAGACAGAACCTGCCTGATCTTTTCGAGCTCTTGCTCGAGCTCCTTTGCTGAGTGAAGCTGAAAGCGAAAGAAAAATTATGAACTCGGCAACATACCTGCATATATAAGGTGACAGTATGCAGCTCATTAGGCAGCCATCACTTTACTCAGTCACGCATGGGGAGCAGGCATGATGCAGCAGTGCACAAAAGTTTTTTTGCATACTAACGGATTCATCTTCACTAGAGAAAGGTGTGAAACTCTACTCCGTCACATATAAGGAAGATGACAATATTTATTTTTGTTGTGCAAGGGCAACTGAAACCAAACTCAGACACTTCGGTTGTACCTAACTCTGAAAACAAAACCTTTCGGGCCAGATCAGCGTGTTTGTAGGCAGAAAGTTGCTCGCACAAAGAATAAAACCGAGAGTTTTTCAAGAAAGTACAAGTAAACTTGAAGAAGCACTTTGTAAAGACCCTACCTGTATTTTTGGGACGTCTTCAAAAGATCTGATGAACATATCTTGGTCCACTGCCCCAGCATTTCCTGCAAAGGAAGAAGCAGTCAAGAAGTGAGGCTCGTATTCCCTCACCTCTTGCTTCTCAAACCAGTCACTGCAAAAGCAAGCAATACAGTCCTACATACAAGTAGCTTTTCTTAGGCTGAAACAACAGCAAATAAATGCAAAAACAAAACTACACAAAGAACGGCTGCCCACCACGATGCTGACTGATGAAATATATTTCCAAGGAAGGTTTTTTTCAAATCCATTATTAACAAATACCACTTAACAATATTGCCTTTAATACTAGAGGTACAACTCGTGACTTGCACTTCTAGCATTTTTGCCTTGGGGAAGCGTATTATTGTCAGCATCATCATAAACCTGACTATGCCCACAGCAGGAGAAAGGTCTCTCCCAAATCTCCAATTAACCCTGCTCTGTGCCAGACGTGATCCCCTTATCACCGCAAACGTCTGTTAACAGTTTGTGGGGCAGTGGTACATGCAGCCATGCATGCATATGAACAAAAGAAAGCTGAATAAGCCACGCTGTCAATTCAGTACGTCGTTATACACATTTGTGCGTGGCATATATGAGTAGTATTAAGCTTCCGTTGCTTCTGTGCATCTAACTAGTCTATCTTTGCTGGATTCTCCTACTTCCTGTATATCAATACTGTTATCTTTTATTAAGGCCGGCACCTGTTCCGGCACTTGAATTGAATGTGGATGCAGTCACAATGTTCACTGGCACCTCACAGTGCTTCAGGGCCAACGTATAGCTTCCAGTGCAATAGGAATGATGAGGAGGAAACCCTCAAGGGTTCTGATCACTTTTTATAATAAAATTTAAAAGGCGAAAAATCTGGCCTGCAACTACACAAGTGTTACTCCAGGATAATTGAGGAGCTTTTCCAACCTGAAGAGCGGCTGCTTTGCGGTGCCTTTTGGAGCTTACCACCTGTGGCAGGTTCTTGAAGCACCTGTGAGCTTTGTGCGTGTGCCTTTGCCCATTTCTCTGCTTAGCTTTGTTGCGAGGCACTGACTCAACCGCGAGTTGGTCGACTGTTGCGTGACATAAAGGATTCACACCAAGATGCGAACAGTGTGCCTACACCCATGTAGACATACGGAGGCTATGGTACTGGATGCATTGAGGTGTCGAATGTGTTATGTCAGTCATACACGCAAAAAGGTGAAAGCGTGAAATCAAGGTAAACAGTCAAGTTTCACAGCAAGGGTTGCACGAACTACTGTTGAATGAGCAAGCAAAAAATCTACTTCACAGGTAGGGTGCAAAAGAGGCAAAATGTGGCACAGAACTTGCTGACCAAGGCATTCAATACAAATCCTACAGTTTCATATTTCTCTTTTTTGCCAATACAGAAGCTTATAGAACACAAGAGGCTGCAAGTATCTCACTATTTACAACTTACATTTTAAACGCAAGTTTACACCTTACACTGCTATTTCTTGCAACAGGACTACACTGACGTAACAAAACCACGTTTTGACTGTCTCCTTCCTTTGCCTGCCATTGTAGACAACACAACACAAATCACGGTAGCCACCAGTTGCTGACAATGTTAGAAGCCTCTGTAGGTAGCACGTATGCCTGGTGCACAATTCTGACACTGAATATTAAAGGAGGAGTAAATCTTTATACAAGCACATGCACAAAATGCTTAGGCACAACTGTTAGGAAGATGTTAAGTAAATGATACAGCAGCCTTAACAGCAGGAGTACCTTTCAGACTATGCTTTTGTGTCAGAGCTTGGCAAAAAAAAAGAAAACAGCTGTAGGGGCACGTCACAAATGCAGAGCACAGATAAATTTATGCACTGGTTTAGCAAAACAAAGTGCAAGCTGTAATTAGGCTGTCCACATGAACATTTGCATTGAAATGTTATGCAAGACAGCACATAGGCTTAAGCTTTGCATCATTGCTGCAGGCATGAGGCAAATCAAATGGGAAACACACAAGTTCAGGTCTAACTGCGGCAAAAGAAAAAACCTGATCCAATCATGGCACCTGCTGCATGTCTCTTAGGCAACATCTTTGCCACTGAAATATGGTGACTCACTGCAGACTGCCGTCGGATGGAACTCAATAATAAAGCGGAAAATGCACCTCAAATCCGGCACACCATCTAATGGTGCTGACTACTGCCATGAAATTATGACAGCCATCCTGCACCTCCTAGCATGCATCTGGTTCCAGTTGTGGCAGGTGAAAGACTTGATCATGACATCGTGACGATAGGTTATGTCAATGGTTAGGGGGGGGCTCCTTTGAGAGGCATTCTCTGCTTTGTTCTTGAGTTGTATGGGACAATATCAGATAAAACAACCCTGTCGCATCAGTCTTGTGTAAATCTCTTATGAAATTAGCAAAACAATGAAAAATACAGAGACCTTCCTTTAAGACAAACATGACAGAACCAGGAGTGGCCAAAATGTTGGGTTGTTTGAGTGCATACAGGCCCCAAGAAAGGGACACTAATGAATCAGGCATAAATGAGGAGGAATTTGCCACAAACCAGTACAGCATGTTCAATAATGACACTGGGGCACAACTTTATTTTCATAAGCTGCACTGGTGCGCATTAGGCTCTACCACCTCCACTACTAGGGTGGCCAACCTACCACTACTGTGGGCCACTGTGCACCCCACTGGTTCCAGGGCAATTCTGGTGCACGGTTATTAAAGATGTCATGAGACATTCAATGATGCACTCTCAGAAATCTCAGATGCCATTAGCCTACCATTCACCATCCTTAAGAGACTGTTCCAGTGTTGAGAGCAGAGTAAGCCTAACTGCCTGTTGCACACAAGGCAAACTGCAGTTTGCCATAGCTCTTGCCAGGCTAGAAACAAAAATGTTGAAGTATGTTCTTTTTAAATGCTTCATTCTTTCCTCACACAATGCCACATAATACCTTGTTGCTGTGGGATGGAAGCTGGAGTGGTACTGTTGCAGTTCACGCCAAGCAATGTGCACAAACCGTAGGTTCGTGCTGATTAAACAGAGGAGTTCGCCGTATCATGTGAAACTCCATGCTGAAGGATGACACCCAAGCATCAGTTTGAAACTGTTTGTGAAGCACATTGTACTGCATTGTTTTCTCCAACTCTACAAACTATTCCCTTGTATTGAAAAGAAAACAACTTCATGAAGGAAAACAATATGTAATGAGTCAAAATACTGATGTATAAACCAGGGTGAAATTCAGCTTTTCATAAACTACAAGAACAGCTTGGACTTGAATGGGACAGGCAATTTCAAAACAAAAGGTCACGCACTGAGCATATATCACAAGACAACAATCTTGAAAGACACGTGCATGCAAGACTTACTTGATGGTGTACAACTTGGCTCTTTTGAATGTTTAGGTGTAGCCAGCACTGCCCGCCTATCAGGAGGAGCACTACTGGCCCCTCTTGAATGTTCTTCCATGTTCTGCAAAAATAAATATTCTTTGCTTTGACTGAAGAATGGAGGTAAGGGTTCATCAACACTACTTGATACTATCATTAGAGGTGAAAGTAAGGCACACTGATCTGTTTTTTTTCAGTCCCAACTTTAAAAAAAAACACAATATACTGCATAGCTTATGACAAATGCCTTCATTACTTCTGTATTTCAATTTACATGTCTACAAGTGAATATGAACGTCACATCAGTAGCTACTTGATGACAAGAAAAGGCAGTGTAAGCAAGGTACAGAGTGCACACCCTGCAATGGTGAGCACAGTAATGTGTAGTACTGAAAGTGCTCCACACTAACTGCAGTCTCAAAAAGGTTAGTCACAAGATTTTAGGCCTTATTCATGTGTGAGCACTGACGTTTGCTTAGAATACCATATTAACCTTCATTTCACTTTCACGATTTTTTATTTTAACCAAACTACACAACAAAGCATAATATCCAAGTGAACAACCAGAGCTGCAAAGGATGTCAGGCAAAATATGTAAGGTGCAAGACCATGCTTCGATTAGGTGCCCTTCCCAGCAGTTCTCAGCAAGCTTGCGAAGCATTTGTAACCTAAATGAAGTGCAGTTCCCAGACCCAAAGTAAAACTGCCATGCCTCTCCCATTCCCTCCATGGCCAGCTAGCAGAGAGAGAGAAAAAAAGACTGCCTGAATGCTAACCAAAAATGCCAAGTAAGCGATCGGTCAAAGGAGCAATGACAGAGCAACAGAGGCCAGCAAAGTTTAGTAGTTCTTTGTATCTCCACGCACACAAAAACATACTGCAACAAAGTACTTAACAGGCAATTTACTAAGGGAAAACTGGCAATTTCAGGGTGGTGTGCATAAAAGTTTTGCTCCTCCTCCTTTATTGTAGTTATTGTAGCACATTACAACGTGGGTAATGGAATTCTGTTTTTGAAGGTACCAAGAAAAGACAGGATATATGTTGCTTATGAAAGAAAAAATCTAACTGGAGAAAAATATGAGAGAATCGCATACTATGTTTTCTGCTATACTGTGCCAAAGCTCCCTCATGCGACTGGCAAAATTCCAATTCTGAGCTGAAAATGGGGTCCTTTCGCAAAATACTGAATGGCGCTACTTGTCTAAGAGCAGCCTGAATGCCTCAGAAGGGGGCATTCTGAGCCATTGATGAATTTGAACGATTTCAATATGCACGGTAAGCAAAGAGTCAAAGGGGCCACAGCAACTCTGTTGCTAATATTTCTCTGTTATGATGAACCATATAACTGCATAGGCTACTTTGATGCATGCGGTTGTGGCAATTTAAATGGACACCACAGAAAAACATGAAGTCAGACTAGACTGATTAGTGTTCCGAGATGAATAATTTCTGAGCCTTGCTAACCTAGAAAATGATGTAAAAGCGAAAGGATGGCAACTGTTGCCACTAAGGAGTTCTAAAACCTGACTCCACTAACAAACATTCCTCATTCACTATTGGCTGTGATCGATTGGATAACTTTCTTGTGCCACTGTTTGACCAATTTTGCCTCAGCCATACTTTGAGCATATATTGTTGCAACAGTACAAAAGCAATGCGATGAATACTGCAGTGGTTTTAATCATCCAACACAAAAGTTCACAGGCGTTACCAATACTGCTACCAGACTATGAAATTAAGCTTTTAACCATAACTATCAGCCAGAAGTCTGGTAAACAGTTTGATAACAAAAGAAAGCCGTGCTGTCACTACATTTAAGAATTGTGATGGCTCCAACTTTGCAGCTGCTATAGCAGACTTGCACATAATTGAAACTGAATGAAATGAAACTGAAAGCAATGAATCCTGCAGGTCCATTGAAAGACGCCACAGTTTTCCAACTCTGCGAACAGGACAGCCTACACAGCAATCCCAGAGAGTAATCCCAGAGGTGCAAACTCTCAGTAGCACCTTGAAATATTCAGGCTTGTCACTGAAGTGTTACCCAGTGATCTAATCTAAAACTTCACTTCTCGGGCCAGCAGCACAATCTGTTGCACAGAAATGCTTCAACGGTTACAACAAAAATGCACTCAGCAAAAGCACAGCTCATTCCAGGGTTTCCTTGGTTTGTTTCTGACTTCTCCTGCAGCTCAGTTTCAAGACCTTACTACTTCAGACAGTGGCGCTTGTGATTCACCAAGGGCAACGGGGTTAACATGCCTTGAAATAACTTAGGTAGTTAAGGGCTGTGTGTTGGCTGAAAAAGGGGTTCAAGTGGGGTCCGTTAGCAATTTTCTCGACTTAAAAGTAATCTCCTTACACAGGAAAGCACTGGCAGAGTTCCCTGAAAACAACCTACTTGTCTAACCTGACTTCGTTTACCTTTAGTGTCACGTTAAAAGGAAAGCAAGAGCAGTCATGTGCAATCCATGCACTGGGCCCCATGTAAGCACCACCACTGCCTGTACTACTTACCGCTTCCACATCACTGATGTCAGGATGCTTCAGACAAACATCATTGAAGAAAAAAAATCAGAAACTCCTTATTGCAGAGCCACCTTTTGAACAAATCAACAGACGAAATTACAAAAAGTAGCATAGATGATCAAATGAGAAATCAATTCACGAGACTCAAGAACACTTGGGGCCAAATTTCAAGCAAAGAGACATTCAGAAGGGACAAGACACTTGTTACTAAAGCTTCCCTTTGTAGCTAGTGGTCATAGCTAGCACATAAAGTGGCTACAAGTGACAGGGGGCTGAAAACATGACACCCAAGCAATAGGCTAGCACCAAAATGTCCCTGCTTAAGAGTTTAACACACTATAAGGAAGTCCTTGCAAACATCAACTAAATCACCCCATGCACACATGCAGATGTCACAGGTAAAATGAGTAAAGAAAATCCCTATAGTAAGACTTCACTAAAAATGGTTACAAGGCAAATGAGCAGGTTCAAGACATAAGCATGACAATGAAAGTACTCACCACTGCACTCTCAACTTTGTCGTCACCTCTGTAAGCTGCAATGAGAAAAACAAACATCCAGTGTGATTAGCGGCTGATGCAAAACCGTGTTAAACATGAACATTTAAATAGAAAGAAACTTCACTGAACGCAGAGCACAAAGCGATGTGTTCATACTTGCTTCTCAAATACTGTACTTTGAAATCATGCTGTTTACACCCTCTTTCGGAGAGTTTAATATGATTAATATAAGCTGAAACTGCCTCTGACATAGCAAGCTCTGACTATGCTACGAACCCTATTTGCATGTATTAAGAAATTTTTCGCCGCTAATAACATTTTTCCACCCCCCCTTGAAACCTGAACACTACAGTACTTAAATGGGAATGCAAGGCAGCTTTTGAAGAAAAGTGATGAACATTTCTTAATTACTATCGAGAGACTTTCCCATCGACTTTCATTCACAACCTATTAAAGGTGCAAATATGGCAAAGATCTGACCATGATTCTGAAGACACTTCAGTAACAAATTCGTCCAGATACATGTCACTAAGCAATCATCACAGCATCTACCTATATGCTCAAACCATGACAGAGGGCAAGAAGGCAACAAAATGGAAACATGCATTTCAGAGAGAGTGAGTGCGAGTGTGTAGTATATGTGTGCTGTGGGAAGGAGGAGGAGGTAAGCAAGAATGGGAAAGGCACTAGGACACTCGTAGCTGGGTGGTGCAAATGAAACGTACAGTAAAATTATTGGCAGCATGATGCCTTTCTAATTATAATGTGCTCCTCACAAAGATCCACCAGTCATAATTGAATGCAGGAAAATTATTGGCGAATAAAATCACCATGCCAGAAACTACAGGACAGCGCCCAGGAAGGGGATGGCAAGGGGTGGCTAACCAAGCACCCTTCCACAATGTGATCCACCAGCTCCCAAATTCATGCCGCAAGCCTCAGCATCCCCTTACCCCCGTCTATGTATGTGTCAAGGGGGACTTTCTGCCGGAAAAAACGTGTGGGCTGTAGTGAGCCTACACGAAGGCTGAGTCAATGCTGCGCGAGAACTGCTGCTACGGGGCGAAGTGGGAACAGTGCGTATCTCAGGCCGCCCTAATTCACCTCGTGGTCAGCCCCCGCCCTCGCCGTCAACGTCGCCGCGTGATTCATGGTCGCGCCCCGGCGGTTCGTTTGCAAACATGTATGGCGCCGCCGCGTGCTTCCAAGACGCGAGATAGCCGATGTAGGCTTAACTAACCGGAAATCCGTCTCGGTCGCCGGCGTACCCTTCACATCAAGAGACGGCACGGCCGCGCAAGGCACAGGGCAGAATAAGGGAGAGAATTTTCAGCACACTTTTTGCATCGGAACGCTAAATACCCCTTTGACGAATGTAAAGGAAAAGGGAAAGAGACGGTGTGATATACGGAGGTCGGGGTAGCTCAATATTGGACACATTCATGGTCGAGCCCCGCCTTGTGCAACACCGCCTACGTGTTGTTGCCGTACGCCGTTTCTGTCTCGCGAAACGAGGCTGAACCGCTTACCTCTCTTCCGCATCTTCCAGCACTCAGAGACACTTGAGCGATGTGTCAGTTCCCAAGACAAAATGGATGAAGGGGGGGGGGGGATTAACGGCCCCGAACCAAAAATGATGATGATGAACATTTATGGCGTGAGGGCATCTGCGGCCAATGAGCGTGTAGCGACCCTCGCGCCCCGCTCGGCTCGCAGGCAATGGCACGCGGCGCCGGACAAGAAAGAGGAAGTTGGGGTAGTGTCACATATAATAAAGAGTCCAAAATAAAATTATGAAAGAAAGAGGTGTGAAGAAGACGACGTGGATTAACCGAAGAATAAAGAAGATGAAGAAGAAGCATTCGCTGAGGTTGAGAGAGATCATTGGTAGAGAAGCTCGGTGAGGTGGAGAGAGATGATTGGTGGGCAAGAGAAGAAGACGACGACAGGCTTACGTGGACTAACGCCAAGGCTATAAAAGGGCGAGGGAGAGCGAGGCACGGGGGCGAATATCTGGACCCCGTAGAGTATCTGTTACGGGTCTAATGGACTTATTTTTGTAAATGTGGCGGAGAGTTTGAAGAATGCTTCACTCCCGCCACCGGTTGGCCCGCTATTGCATTACTTCCGGGATCGGCCTTGTCTTTAGCGCGTCGGTACTATCCTGTCTTTCTATCCCATCTTTCAACTCTCCTACTATCTCCATGTGGTAGCGATTGTGGCTCGGCTTGAGCCAGTGAGCAGGCCTGTGCACTTTCCCTTTCTTTTTTCCTGGCAACAACAGACAGACAGACGAGGCACGGTGGGAAGAACAGAGAAGCAGAGGCTCCGGCGGGTCAGGGACGCATCGGCTGGAAGAGGGCGACGCCGGCTACTGCTCCGGTGAGCTTGCGTTCTAGGTCTTCGCATCGTGGACTTCCTGCCCTGAGCCCATTCCGGGGAGTCAACGGAGGACGCTACCACCTGCTACGGCCAGGGGTGTCTCCAGTGCTGTTGCCACCCATCCGGGTGGTGCCCCTAACGCCAACAACACCGGCATCACCTCCACGGGCGCTTGGACCGGGAGCTTGTACGACGCAGCCAGCGACGCCAGCCCAAGCACGTCGAACGCCGCCTCGACGTCGGCTACTGGATCCATACAACGCCGCAGCCGCACCGAACCAACCGTGAGCACGAACGCCGACCGCTAATAGAAGAACGCTAATAGTAGACGCTGGTACCAGTGTGTCCGGGTCGTGTGTATTTATAGTATTTGTGTTTTGCGTTAGTTTTATTAGTTTTGTGTTCTAGTGTGTGTGTCACGTAGGGTGTATTAAATGTGCGTTTGTGGGCGTACACCTGTCGCCTAGTCCATTCTTTCGGTCCGAGTGTTCTCCGGGGAGATCCGTGACAGGTAGGCCGCCGCAGCGCGAGCAGCGCAAATAAACAGTTCGAACATCAACGCTGTCGGCGCTGGTTCTTCCTCGCCTTAGCTCCGACACGAACCATGGCACAATGTTTTTCTTTTTCCCAAGGCGAAGTCAAAGACCCATTTCCCAAGCATTTACCCTAAAGAAGCCGAGCTCCAACCAGGCCATGGAAAAGCTTGCACCCATTGTATCCCCGCTGGGTACCCGGCGGCACTGGGGATCGAACCCCGCACCTCCCGCGTGCGAGGCGGATGCTCGAAGGACTGGGCCACCGCTGCGGGTCCGAACCAGAAACGTACGACTCACGTACGGGCCTTCGGCAGTGCTGCTCATGAAACAATTAAGCCTTGCAAAAGGACAGACGGCACGCCCTGCAGTAAGCAAGGTCGGCTCGACTCGTACTAACGAGATGTGAGGTGCAGCATACGTGTATACCCTCCATACAGCCAGTGTCAAGAGTTTAAAGCCCGGGGATGGGGGTTGCCTCCAAGCAGTGTACCGGGGCTTGTGTATCACTCGTGGGAGTCCTAACCTGGGAGACCACAGCTTCCCTTACCTTCAAGAGAGAACACTGCAGGGGACGCATAACGAGCCACACGGCGTGGCTCCAAATTCAAGCCCCTTCGGCTCTAAACTTTGGACTAAGGGCGCATGCGTGTTGTAGCGCTGCCTCGCTGCCCAGTCATTTCGTATTTTCACGTGATTGGCTCGCATGACTGCGTCGATGTAACATTTCTCCCGCACAGCTGTGAAACTGTTGTAGGCGTTATCGAAAAAAGCAACTAAATACGTCACTCGTTACGCTAAAGAAAAGGAACGCGCTACCGGTAACGCCTCGGGATGCAATGCTCCGCGATTCCGGCAGTCTACCCAGCCGGAACGACAATACTGTATTCAAACGCACACGACCAGCGCAGCCGCGGTTATAATAATATTAATAACTGTTTTTGGGGGGAAAGGAAATGGCGCAGTATCTGTCTCATATATCATTGGACATCTGAACCACGCCGTACGGGAAGGGATAAAGGAGGGAGTGAAAGAAGAAAGGAAGAAAGAGGTGCTGTAGTGGAGGGCTCCGGAACAATTTAGGCCACCTGCGGATCTTTAAACTGCACTGACATCGCACAGCACACGGGCGCCTTAACGGGCCGCGGTTGACCGCGAAAGCATGCGTGTATAATTGCATAAGGTCGATTCTTATGCTAAAATGTGAGTTCACGGCTTTTACATTTCCTTTTTCTTTCACCTTTTTTCTCCAAATTTGCGCATTCTTCACAAAATTATCCAATTATTCCACTCGTTACCCATGTGTGTATTTGTATCAACAATGTACCCTGGCCAATCCCCCACCGCGGGTACGTGCCATTCAACCAGAGGCTATCGTCATCATCATCAAGCATGCGTGAGACCAGCAAATGACCCTGCGCGAACATAATGATGACCAGCCGGCCGACAATACGGAAGTCGGGGAAATCGTTCCGCGGCGTGCCGTCAATGCAGGCCATTGTTTTCCCGATGAAGCACATGAGCATCCTCGGCCGTTAAACAAAGCGCATCCCCCGCGGCCCAAGGCCATCGCGCTCTGCCACCGAGGACGAGCGGGGAAGCAAGCGACCACGGAGGGACAACACGCGTCCCCTGGGCGCCGGCACAGATCTGCTCCGAGACTGGCTCATTGTGATGCGAGACCCCGAATTGTACGCAGCACGAAGCAGTAGGAGACCGCAGTCGGCCGAGCCTCCCGCAAAGCGAGTCGAACGATCATGCCGCCAGAGCGAGAGGAATGACTTTCGCCACAACACCGCAACCTCTAGTCGGAATTCAGTCGTACGCCTATAGAGCTTGCCAGCACATAGAACCAGTCGTGGAAGCCCTCAAGAACCGGTAAGGCAGCGAGTTAACAAACCCCAGGGCATCCAAACACGACACCTATCCCCCAAAATCATTGAATTACTCCCCCCTCCCAGAAAAAGATCAAATGAGAGCCAAGGAGCCTGTACCAGCGGAGTTCTTCAAGGCGAAAAGCCATTTTAGTATAAAGGATCAAAGTACTCGAATGAGAATTTAAATGAAAGATTTAATTTAAAAAAACGACGGTCCTGTGCCGGGGGCAGAAATACAAAATCACATTAGGATTTTCGGCTACTTATCCCATACTGGCCTCCCGAGTAACCCCTGCAGGAAACGCTGACCTTCCGAGCCAAGCGAGCCTTCTTCGAAAGTTTGGGCACGACGTCCAAAGCGTCCTAGGTGTACACCAAAATGAGCCAGCCTCTATTGCCTGCCAGATTTAAAAAAAAATTAAAGTGGATTAGCTCAGCTAATCCAGGATTTACAAAACGAAAGCGAGATTGAGGTCTCCACTGACCCACGGAGCCGGTTGTGCGCCTTTCCTTTCGTGAAAATGAAGGGCCTTTTCAAAGTTGTCCACGCCAATGCACTCTATGAACGCTGTCGGCTCACTTGTTTTGTTTGGTTTTTGAGGAAAGGAAATGGCACAGTGACAGTATCACATATCTCGGTTGACACCCGAACCGTGCTGTAAAGGAAGGGGTTAAGGAGGGAGGGAAAGAAGAAAGAGAAAACTGAAAGTTGGATTTTCGAGGAAAGGCGAGGCGCTGCGCAGCGGCGGAACACCAGTGGCTCCGTGATACTAGTGGGATATGCGCAGTAGTGACAAAGAAGGGAGGGAGAGAGAAATGAAAGGTCAGGCGATGGAGTCGGCGGCGGCCACCTGCGCCATGCGTGACGTTGCTCCGGCATACGCCGGCTCGGGCGAAGCGCGGTATTGACTAGCGTAGTGAAGCTTTTCGCTTCAAAAAAGCAGAACAAAAACAAACCGAAGGGGAAGTCACGCTCAACAGGCACTATGTGTCATGCCAATCGGCGACTGCGCTGCTGCACACCTTGGACACATGGCGGCAAGCAAAGAAGCAGATCAAGAAGTCGTCGAAAAATAAAAAATCAAGGACGGTCTGCTTCGGTAAACTAAATTGCAGCTCTACAGGGTAGCGTACACATGCATAGTAAGAGGGTGACACAGCCAAGAACGTCGCTAGAAGAGGCGACTCCATTTCACGAACGTGGGGCGCACTGGGCCACCCAGGGAAAACTGCGCAAGAGACAGCTACCGGCCGTATATACGTCCCGCCTCGAAACGCACCGCCCTTCCTCGGCGGCCGATCCGTCCAAGTCTCGAGGCCAAGACAGCGCCTCGGTCCGCGGCGCTTCACGCCCCAGAAACCGCTCCTGGGACGCGCGCGGCAGCGCACGAAATTGACTTGACGGCCTCCCGCTCGGCGATCACAAACGCCGAGCGAGAGGCGTCTGTGACTGCTCGCTACTAAGGAGATCCGCGTGTAAACCGCCGCGCTTGCACAGAAATGAGCGCCATCAGAGTATACTCTATATATGGCACGCCAGCCGCCCCCCTCAACGCGCACTCCCGGAAACATGGGCAAGCAACAGCACGCGCTTCGCCGTTGGAGCGATGTCACTTTGCGCGTGAGAAGCGCACGCCGCTTGAACACGGTTAGCCGCTGTTGCGGCCTTGCAAGTAACGCTACACATGTATATGCAATGTTAGCGCAGAAAGGGCGACGACCGTAACCGGTTAATCCAACGCGCAGACAAGAGGGTACAGGTTATCACTGCGTGGTTTCTATTGCGCTGCTTGAGCGCGGTGAAGAGAGCATCAGGTTACACATCGAATGCATGCAAGTCTTCTGAACGCGCCGACTCAGCACGTCAATCGAATCCCACGAAAAAAAAAGACATGCAACAGTCGATCTGTGACGTCACATGCTGTCATTCTATTCAAGCGACCCTCCAATGTCCTCTTCTCGCAGTTTCCGCCACATTGGACGCTAAAGAACCCCAGCTGGTCGAAATTCCTGGAGCCCTTCACTACGGCGTCCCTCATCGCCTGATTCGCTTTGGGACGTTAAACCCCTATAAGCGATAAACGAAAATCCGAGGCCATTGTTTGTACAAACATTCTTCCTAGCCGAACGCTAAAATATCCAACTTGGCCTGTGGAATATCCCCTAAAAAAGTGCTCATCAGGAAGGAAAGATAATTTTACAGCTCAACGCACAACGCACCGACCCAGCTTCGGATTTTCGTTTTGGGGGCTTTAACCTTCCAAAGCGACTCAGGCTATGAGGGACGCCATAATGAAGGGCTCCGGAAATTTTGACCACCTGGGGTTCTTTTACATGCACTGACATCGCACAGCACACGGGTCCCTAGAATTTCGCCTCCATCGAAATTCGACCACCGCGGCCGAGACCGAGCCCGCGTCTTTCGGGTCAGCAGCCGAGCGCCAGAACCACCGCGGCGGCTCGGATTTTCGTGGAAGCAAGATTCGCCCTGTCTGCGGTCCAAGAATCTATGACTGGTGCCTCACTAGATCAGTCGTTCTATCGATAATCAGTGTGAGAAACCCATGAGCGCGATAGGAGGGAGCTGCCATATGCATTATTAGGCGTCGTGCCGAATGCCGAAGTATACGCGACAACGCCATAGACGAGGCGCGATGACCCACTGCCGTCCCGATGAGGTTGACACGCAGTCGCCATACATTGTGATTGCCGGAAGAGAGCCGTCACCCCGCTAACGACCTCCGCCACAGGGACCCGGTACACGACCTGTGCGGAGGCCGTGCGGGTACACACACACGCGCGTGCCTCTCGGCCATATTAGCGGCTGAGTGCGGAAGAAGCCGACGCTTGGGCCGAGAAGAGCAGCCCACCGCTGAGCGCAACCAAAGCCAAACACGTCCTTTTTTACCCTTTTATTGGTGATCTCAGAAAAAAACATAAATGAAAGAGAGAGGGAGCCCGGACCAGCAACGCTTTACCGGGCTTAAAGCCAATAAAAAAAGGAAAGGAGCTAAACGCTAAGAAAACCTAATTTAAAGAGAAAAGCAGGAAAATATAAACAACAAACAGACAAAAACAAAGCCCCAAAGGCACAGAACAGACAGAAGCACAGATAACGTCACAGAGAAAGTCAGCATAGGTGAAGTCACAGGTAGAAATGGTCCAGACACCACAGACAGACAGAAGCGCAGAAAAAGTCACAGATACTGTCAACACAGATAGTCACAGGCACAGTTGGTCCAGGCACCACAGACAGTCAGAAGCACAGATTAAGTCACAGAAAATGTCAGCACAGATTTAGTCACAGGCACACTTGGTTCAAACACAGTGTCAGACCACAGAGAGATCAATCATTGTCCAGCAAAGGAGCACAGAGCACTTCTCTGTACAGAGCTTATGCAGGAAAATGATAGTGACGAAGATACTCATCGGGAATAATAATAATAATTGGTTTTTGGTGGAAAGGAAATGGCGCAGTATCTGTCTCATATATTGTTGGACACCTGAACCGCACCGTAAGGGAAGGGATAAAGGAGGGAGTGAAAGAAGAGAGGAACAAATAGGTCCGTAGTGGAGGGCTCCGGAATAATTTCGACCACCTGGGGATCTTTAACGTGCACTGACATCGCACAGCACACGGGCGCCTTAGCGTTTTTCCTCCATAAAAACGCAGCTGCCGCGGTCGGGTTCGAACCCGGGAACTCCGGATCAGTAGTCGAGCGCCCTAACCACTGAGCCACCGCGGCGGGGCATGTAGGAATTGTGCTGCTGATGAGATGAACCATTTGAATCAGAACAGCACTAGCAGCAGGGTTATTCTAAAGAGAGGGGTAAGTAGACAGTGTAATGTCAGATGAGCAGAGAGACTTTGAACGGGAAACTAAAGGAGCAGTAAGGGAGCAAATCCGGATGTAATGACTAACCTCTTCGCACAAAACACCGCACGAGCAAATTGAAGAAGGAGATAAGCCATTTTTTAAAGTAGAAAGGGAATCGGCCATGCCCAGTGAGTAAAGTAATAAGAGGACTCCTAAGTAGACGGATGGAAGGAATATTGAGCGTATCGGGGACCCAGTTAAATAATTCTGTGCCGCCATTATTTTCTTGCCAATAAGCTCGAAATAAAAGAAGTGAGGAATGGTGTAAACGGGAACACGCGAAACGACGTGAAGGGGTAGCAGTGTGTAAATGGCCATATTGCCCAGCACTACCAGCAGCAGCCTGGTCGGCTAACTCATTTCCAAAAATTCCGGAGTGACCCCGGATATGAAACAAGAAAAATGAGGCAAGAGAAGACAAACAATAGAGATATTTCTTAATGGAAATAATTGTCGGGTTAAATGAAGTAACTGAAGACAGGGCAAAAAGCAGAGATAGAGAATCAGTGTAGAAATGAACAGGCATAGAAGGAGGGATATTAATAGCAAACGCAACAGCAGAATGGAATGCTACAAGCTCGGCGGCATAGGCACTTGAAGGTGGTTCGAAGGATATGCGATGAACGTATAAAAATATTTTGTGTGGAGCTAAGAACAACAAAAGCAGCACCAGCACTGTGATGAGTGAATGACCCGTCTGTGTAAATATGCAATGCACGTTGACACGAAAAAGCCAAGGCTTCCTGATAACTAAGTTGAGCAAAATAAAATATTATTTCAATGAGGGATGGTCAGACCAGATATTAAGTACTAGCTGAATTTCAAAAGGGTTATAAAATGTCTTGCTGTAGACAATGGGTTGCCGTAATGTAAGAAGCATAAACTCTGCCCATAATTGGTCCAGATAAATGTGCAATGGAAGAACATTGGCAAAGACAAGAAGAGCAACAGTTCTCGTAGTACTGTAGGCCCCAGTAAGAGCAAAAAGAGGAATGCGTTGAAACGATAAGACATGATCTCTAAGTTTGGAAGGCGGACATTGGAACCACCAAGCTGGGGCGGAAGCTGGGTAGGAAGGATAACCTGATGATACATTAGGCGCAAATGCGAAGGAGAAACACGAAAATGGAAACGGAACCAATTAAGGAGCTTGGTCGTAGATGCAATAATTTTCTCTTGCAAATGATTAACATGAGGAATAAAGCTTAGCTGGGAGTCAAAAACAACTCCTAATTAATATTGGGTTCACACTTGAGACTGTAATTGTCTAGGCATATAGTTGGCTTACGTTCGCGCAACGCCGGGACTCCATTAAAAATAAAACATAAGAACACTTTTGAGGGTTTAAGTGAACACGATACTTGCCACACCAGTTTTGGATTAATGTTAAAACATTTGAACCCAATGTTGACAACTCGCGGCTAGTCTTTCCAGGGACAAAGATAACAGTGTCGTCAGCATATGCCTGAATGTGAATAGGTGAGAGGACAGGGAGGTTTAAGAGGTCATACATTAAAATGTTCCAAAGTAAAGGTTACAGACGCGAACCTTGCGGACTACTGGCAGAATAAGGCACAGAAATAGTACAATAAGGAGATTGATAGGTCAAATATCGGTTATCTAACCAAGAACCCAAGAGGGAATATAAATTTCCTGGACAACGAAGTTGTCTTCAAAAATTTATAACCAAAGGGTGCCAAAAACTATCAAATGCACCTCTGAAGTCCAGAGAAATGAGAACCACAGGAAGTTTTTGTTGCTGATATGTAAATAATAACTCCCGCAAACGATATAGAACCAGAACAGAACTACGGCCATGCGTGAAACCATACTGACTTTTGTGCAGTAGATTATTCTGGAACAGGAGATAGTACAGCCTACCATACAACAAACGTTCGAGCACTTTTCCGAAAGACGAATTAATGCAGATAGGCCGGTAAGAATTGGGAGGGTGCGCTGGTCTATTCGGTTTTTGGAATAAAAATAATCCTTCCAACTCTCCAAGTCTGATTAAAGTAACCCAAAGGCAAAGCAGAATTAAAAATTGAGAGGAAAAACAAGGGATGAGCATTAAACAAGGCGCGAACAACACGAGAAGAGATTAGATCAGGGACAGGAGAAGACATCACAGCGATCGAATTGATTACAGCTTCAATCTCCGCAGCAGTGAACGGTAAATCTTGAACTGAGCTATAGTAAGGCTGTGCTATAATGTCACGAACGTGAGTATGGTATGGAAGATCGTGAGAAAAAGTATCTGCAGCGATGTGAGTACGAAGTAGCAACTTCACAGAGTCAGGAAGCGTTTCAGTATACGTGCCATCAGAGTAATGGAGAGGAGGAATTACAGAAGGGCACCTGAGCTTGCAAAAAGCATGTTTGTGTGGCTTGCCAAATAGGAATTTGCGCGTAGCAGTGGAGCAGATCTCCTTTAAATAATTATCATGGGTGTTTGGAATATTAGTTCGATACGTTGCAAGAGCTCTATAATAAACTGAGCGGTGGAAAATTCTTAACTGAGGGTCTGAAATGCGCTGGAAACGGCGGCGAAGAGCGCGCACACGGGACCGCTCCATGCTCAAATCAGCCGTCCACCAAAATGGAAGCCTCGGGAAATTTGGGTGTAACCAAACGCAAGTTTTTCTTATATAGTGTCGTAAAAGTGTCGTTAAATTTAGCTAGAGCCTGATCAAGAGCGGACGCTGAATGGAACTGATGATTATAAAAATATTCAAATCAAGCCAAAGAAGTTAATTGGTAAATTAAACGATCCGAGCTGGCTCTGGTGAGCCGCTTAAACGCAGACACAAGTTGGGAGGAGAACGAATAGGTAATAAATCTGTGCTCGGAAAGTGATGCATAAGCACTGACTTGTCAAGAATAGCCCTGTGTTAGCAAATTTGGTGACGCGAAGCTAAGGTCAATCCAACTTGAAGCATACGGAGTTTCGTAGGTTGGTATAGAGTCCCGATTATTAAGAATGACCAGGGAATTGGAGGCCGCAAAAGCTTGAACATGAGTTCCTCTAGTGTCAGTGATCTTTCAAGCCCATAAAACGTTTTTTGCATTAAAATCTCCGCAAATGATTATTTTATCAGTGGGCGAAGTTTGTATACAAGTAGTAAGCAAAGCAAAAGCCGCTTCAATATCGGCACGAGGTGGAATGTATACTGCAATAAAAAGAAAATGTTCTGTCGGTTTGGAACATAACATAGCAACAACTTCAGCAGAAATAAAAGTTGGAAAGATATCAAAAGTAGGATTATGGAGCAGTATAACACACCTAGGGTCTTGAGGTGCGCAGATTTTGTGAAAAGTAGAGGGAAGTCCTACAAATCCATTATTGGTGGAGATGTATGGGTCGCTCACAGCCGTTATTGTAATATTGTTGTCCTGGATAAATTTAACCATCGGGGAAGTCACGCAACGGGTGTGATCTAAACTAACTTGGAGAAACAAAATGTGATCGGGCAAGGGACGCGGGGTAACACGAGGACTGAGGCCCATAATGAGTACGGGCGCAGATCCCATCCGCACGTTCACGCAAAAGTGAACAAGACACATGTCCCGCAGGATGACCGGACGGGCGACCAGCAGCCGCGCAAGGTGCACACTTGCTTCTGAGGTCCTGGACACTGACCGGGGAAGCCAACAAAGCGTGCGAACCCGCACAGCGGGCGAAGCAAGCCTTCGAAGGTTCATTTTGCAACTTACATGCCTTCAAAGCGTGGCCATATTGGGCACAGTAAGTGCAGAGTGGGACATGCAAATGTTCGCGGACCTCGACAGAAGTCCATCCAATAGTTA
Source organism: Amblyomma americanum (assembly GCF_052857255.1). NCBI lineage: Eukaryota > Metazoa > Arthropoda > Arachnida > Ixodida > Ixodidae > Amblyomma > Amblyomma americanum. The sequence goes on along the minus strand of NC_135504.1, from coordinate 78,914,773 downwards.
CGCGACGTGCCGCACATAGACGAGCAAAGGCAGGGGGTCAACCTCGAGTATATGCACAAATTGTCCAGATTTTTGGACAAAAGATAACCTAACCTTGCAGGAGGATGGGTCAATTTGAAGATTGGGGTTCCGGCGGTTAAATGTCATGACGAGGTCCTGCGGTCGCACGTCTGGGTCGACCCCGGCAAGGCGAATGTGCGGGTTCCTCTGCTGGGGGACACGGACATTGATCGAAGTACGAGTAGCCTCGATCCTGGTTATAGCGGCCTTGAGACACACGGCCATGGGGAGCCGACCTACGCCTCCGTAGACCCATATACCCGCCTCCGGAAGCGAACGCCACTGCGGCTCGTGCGCATGTGTGCACGACCCGCGCAGTTTTTACGAAAATGTTACAATAGTAGCACAGCACCGTTCATGAATGTGGATTACTTAACCTAGCTAAAGCATTGTTTTTAAATATTAGACCACCCCTCCCTTCGAGGTTCACTGCAAGGGGATCACCAGCAAGATTTAGTGCTCGCGACAAACGGTTAGTCCGCGTGGGGTGTAAGTGATGCGGTTACTCCCATTCCACCCGGTTTGGGCTCCGATTCTAAAAACCGCTCGTCGCGAGGAGTAAATCTGGCTGGTGATCCCTTTGCAATTAGTCTCGAAGGGCACCAAGTTAGTACCATCTGCTTCTTTGTTAGCTTAGAGTGTGGAAGGAGATGTTGAAAAGTTAATAACGTGTTAAAGTCTGATCGTTCAGCAGAGATCGTTCGTGCTAGAATATGTCAGCATACAGCTCTGGCAAAGCGGTGTTGCTATGGTGACTCAATAGAGCTACATCGAGCCACCCCTGGTGCTGCGCTTCGCCGAAAAATACTGGCGCAGCCTAGTAGTCCGTTTTCGACTTCACGTGTTCGAGAGAACTGAATCTTCGGCCGCTCCACAATGTCGAACGCTTTAATAACGAAAGACAGCAAAAAATTCGTTAGCCATTCTTAAACGGCCACAGAAAGAGGCGATTGAGCTTGGCTTTAAAATGCTTGCACTATGTAGAGTACGGGCCACTGAGCGTCCATGCCGCGTACGATACCTCAAAAGCGAGCGGAAAATTTACAATACGTTTTAAAAACTCCTGCTTTCGCACCTCGCCGCGACGCGCGGTTCCGGACTTTCGCGCGAAAACCTGGCAGACGACGTCACGTCTTGCAAATGGTGTCAGCAGACGGGGGTTATCATTGGTTCACAGCGCCAATTATTCTTTCAGACGTCATGCGCTACCGCGGCCGGGGCCACTCCGCGCGCCCCGCAGCTGGCGGAGGTAGGGGAGGGGCCGAGTGAATGAGGCCGGCGGAGGAGCGCCGCCGTTTTGGCTTGCGAGAGGAGAGGGAAAGGCGCGAAGACGCGGAAGTTCAAATTTTGTCTGCATATAACTCAGCTTCCCCAAAACGCATTGAAATAATTCTTGCTGGGGGATAATTATGAACCGTCGTCTGTTAACATCCCAGACATATCAAACCTTTATTGAGACCCCCCTTTATGGGTCCCTTTAAGCAGCAAAGGTCTCGCCGTTAACCCACCCTTAGTGCGCCGACGATTTCGATAATACCGCCCACCACCGATCCAAGCATTAGAGCAACAGCAGTGTTAGAGCCCATTATCAAGGAGAAAAATAAAGACAACGACATGCTGCCGCCAGGGGAGGTGATGCAACGCCCCAAAAACTGCGCATCGCTGTTACATGGGCGACAGGATGCGCGACTACAATGCTCCATTTATCGCCAACCGCGCCGCGATGGTGAGAAGAGACGAACATTGCATACACACACACGCACACAAAGCTCCCTCTCGTGAATGGCGACGCAAGAGAATCGTCCTTGCACTCCGAGCCCTCGAGAAACAACGCTCTCGGCGGGGCCACAAATTGAACGACCTCATTTGAGCGAGCGTTCTCCTTTCGCCGTCCATTTCGCCGCGCCATTTTTCAATGGCGAAACGCTTAAAAGCGCGCACGCATATGCATCGCGTGCCCACATCCTCCCTTCATTCGCATATACATAAGACGCGTGCCTGCGCCGTGCCAGCCGCGCGTCACCGTCACATCCCCGGCCAGCCAAGCTTCAGGAGTGACCACGACCGATCCTCGGGATGCGCGCACAATGCGTCCTGGAAAGAAAAAGCCCCGCACACGGGAAAGAAGCCGCGACCTCTCCCACCCCCTTCCGGTCCTCCAGAGGAGCGTCCGCTGTGGTCGCGTACAAAGCGGCGTACCGTGGCGCGCATTCAGAGAACGGGCCGTCGTCCAAGAAGCGGCGCAATGCCCGCGCAAAAGAGATGGACAGCAGCCGGCAGTCGCCCATTTCGTTAAGTGGACGACGCTGAGCGCGACGGACAAGCCCGCTCGATTGTCCTCCCTCGGTCCGGCGTTCTACGGGTCCAAGGGGGGAATAAAAAGCGGAAGGGCAGCAATGGGCACTGCTTTTAGGTCACAACACCGGCTCCTTGACCAGGGCTCACGCGCTTCTTTTTTCTCTCGTTTGTTCCATAAACACGCACCAATAGCTGCAAACGTGTGAGGGCTCGACTGCGAGGACGCGGTGGTCACATTTTTGGACAAGGGTGAGAGGACCAATTGGAGTAGTCTAATCTGCGCGAGCATGCAAGACGCCCATCGCAAATCGAGACGACATCCCACAACGGTGCGAAAGAGAACGCCCGCGTACGTAGGGCATAACCTGGTGGCAAAGCACAGCCATTTCGAGTTGGTGGGGGGGGGGGGGGGCAGCCTGGGCCACGTCTTCGAGAAGACCGAGGGTCACTCAAAGGCTTCGGTGCATCCAGGAGCAATCTACAGGAAAGCGCACAATCGGGCACAGGTTACCGACGATTCAAATACGATCGGAATTTGCGAAGCACGCGATAGGTGTACATAGATAACGGTTCTTACGAACTACTTGCTGCTCAAATCGCTACCTTAATTCGCGACACCCGATGCGAAAGCACGGCCGATTTTCTTTTTTACGATGAGAGCCGTTAACGGGAGCCCACTGAATCGACGTGTAACAGAAGTCCGTTGTAGTTGTCGATTTGCGCAAGCCACGACAACCCCGGAGAGAAGGTCAAGAAAAACAGGACAAAAAAATACGGAGGAGGAGGGGGTTACGAGTTTCGCTGAATAGTTTCAATAAACCGTAGCCTAGATTAGCTCGTATTTTTTTTTTCTGAAAATATCCCGGTACGAGGTGATTCAAAGGACAAAAAGTGCCTTCTCCAAACGAAAACCGGCGTTGACACCCCTCCTGCAACTTCGAATAAAGTATTAGCACCAACATACGGCACCGCGTGTAGCGCGAAGTTCGGTTCGTTAAAATATTTACGCAGCAAAGGGTCGAAACTAAACAAAAAAAGAAGGGGGAAGTAAATACGCGCAAACACGCACACCGTCAGACGCTCTCCAGGCAAGACCGTTACTTCGTTTTCCGGACCCGCGCTTCCGTTCGCACTCACGAACCTTCACCAACGGGTCACCGCCATTCCGGCTCGCGCGGCGTGGGAACAAGCACCAATGCCGATAGCCCCATGAATCACGAGCCAAAACCGCAGGGCGCCTAAACTTGCTTCTCTTAGAGCTAAATACCCTCCTCCCGCACACAAACGCGGCGATATATAAGCAGCGCCGGCGGCACAGGCCGATGATCCTGAACCCCCGCTCTCCAGAAGCAAGAAGGAGCTCTGCTTTCAACGGCTACACACAAGCAGGAAACAAACGAGTGCCGAAGCGGATAACCCTGCAATATGCAACAAGCCCGCTGGAAGAACTGGCCAGTGGGCAAGGCAAGTCGGCGGACGACAGGCGGCCCAGACTTGACCGCGGTCGGAAGCATCGGCGTCTCCTTTACCTCGTAATAATCAACGTCGATCGGCGAAAGAGTTCGCGGGTATCATGGGCAACAACTACACACGCACCGCGCACGATCGCACGCGAAGCACCGAAGCGCGCATTTAGGCGACACCCTTCTCGCATCCGAGCCGCGACCTGCGCGGCTCAAAGAGAATAAGAAAAAAGAAGCCAGCGAATGAAACTAAAGCGAGGAAGGTCCGCGGCCTCATGCAGGAGGACGACCACACACAGCCCGCGCCACAACGTTCCCGAGCACCCCCCACCCCTTCGCAAATAACAACGGAGGTGGTATCGGTCGATCCGCGCAGCGCGCGAACGCTAACCCCGCACGGTGCATAAGCACACGCCGCGACGGAAGAGCGCCCTGTCTCTCGAAGGCATTTGCCGAACGGGGGGCGCCCGTGTAATCACGGTCACCGCGAGCCAAGTGCGAGGGCTGCTCTTTCGGGACCCGTCGTGAGCGCGCTGGCTTCACACAGCTAGCCGCGGTCACACAGCGCCTAGTATAGTACAACGCCGCGGAAGAGGGTGCGAGGTCGGCGTGCCCGGGCATTAGACGCGGCCGGAAAAAAGGAGAGAACTCGCCATGCGACCACCGAGAGCCCCGTCCAAGTGACCGAGCCATATGCACGTGTGATACAGCGTTTCTCGACACCAACACACTGGGAAGCTGAGAAATGGCTGCAGGGAACGTATAGTTTCTTCCGTCACGTTCTCGCTGCGGAAGTAGAGAAGGAGCTACCCAGATCTGTCCAAGAAGAGGCAAACTGGCAGAACGGCACGCAGCTTTGCAAGCCACGAAATTCGACCCCGTACCACACTCGTTTGTCATAGAGTGCGTCACGCAAACGAAAGCCACTGCATTTGAATCCAGGTAACATCAGAACGCAGCTATTTCTTGTACAATAGGCAGAAGCGACGACCCGCCTGTCTTCCTCAGGAGGAACAAAACACTCGGAACAACAAGCGATACTCGATACCGAGCCAGAGAATTCGGCCCTGCACCACCGCTGCGCAGAGAGGCCTGGGCATTTCCACCCCTAACCAGGGATAGCATACAAGCCACACAGTGCTGAGCAAGAAACAAAAACACCAAAATAAGAGTAGCGTTCAATCTCCAGAGCCCGAGTTTATCAACAGGACATTCCTCGCCGTCCTCCGTGACCCAAACACACAAAAAGCTGCAGAGGGTCGAACCCGCGTCCTCGAGCACTTCGCGATGAAACGCACACACACACGCATAGTAAAACCTGACAACGCAGCAGTGTATTGGTTCAACGCCGTTCACAAGCAGCACCCCATGACTGAAGCGCAGGTACTCAGTAGCCACAGAATAACACCGGGATGAGTCAACGCACTCTCGACTACAGCTGCTCCTCGAGATGCCACGGCGCCCCTCCCCCCCCCCCCCCCCCCCCCCCCCAGTCAGGCAGCCGTGCACCGAATGACCGAACGCTTGGTTGGTTGGAGGATTGGGGTTACGGGTCCGGTATTTGGCTACCCTCTAGGGGAACACGGCACAGCACCCGGGAGGAGGCATTGGGAATAAGGGTAGGGAGTAAAGGAAGGAGAGGGGTTCGAGAAGGGCAACACGGCAAGCACGATGCGGGCGCACTAAGGCACTCAGTGGGCAGGGCTTGAGTGTGGCGGGGACTGGAGCTGGTCCACAGTGCCGCCGGACGGGCCCACTTGCTCGTGCTGCTGCCAGCACGCAGCCGGCGCGTGCCGTCATTGCGCGCGCCGGCTGCTTTGCGCGCGCCAAGGAATAACGGCCGCGAGTAACAAGCAGGGCGGTGGGATTTATAAGCGCCCCGCAGGAACACAAACATTCTAGCGCCGCAGGCAGAGGCGCCGGTGTAGTTCTGTTGCCAACCGTCCATTCGTGCATACGCAAAAAATTGCAGTCCCTACAAAACATACGGCTTTTATATAACTTTTTTTTATCAAACGACGCGAGACATCCTCCACCGAAATCGCCAAGCGGACAGCGTATTTGTTGATCAAGGTTGTACAAGCAAAAAAAAAGCAAATACACACCTGCAAAACATTGGTGCTACTGCCGCAGTTATGCATTAGTTACCACCCTAATCCGTACCGGCGACAGATTGCGATGCCATATATTTCTTTGCTCCTCTTGCGTTAGCTACCACAGAAGCCCGTGTATTCTATGACAGCTCTCTCCTAGTTCGTTCATCTCCTATAATGTAGATTGTGTACGTTTTAAACATGGAACCACATCTGCATTGAATGAAACGTAGTGAATGCCAGTATTTCAGTCCAGTAATGAAGGGAACGCCGTGTTCCTCCGTAGTCGTTGCAGGAGAAAAAACCTAAACATTCAATTTTAGGGATCAGAACTTAACACCACCACAGTTGACCCCACTGACCTTGTGGGCCACCAAATGCACTAATAACTTGCTTAAAAGCAGCAAAAACGGAAGATGCTTATGATGTGACGCCACTTTTACACAACGAACTGTTGGCCCGCGGACAAAAGGCGTCAAATGATGTCCAATTTATGATCAGTCTGGCTCACTCTTAGCCAACAATATCCTCAAACTAGCATGGCGAATGACCGTGGGCATGTCTAATGAGATTAACACCATGTGCAAAAATGAAGATCCGAGGAAGGGTGATAACACATTATGTTGCTTCAAGGTTGAGTGATTGGTACAAATTCTGAGCAACGGTAAATAGCAAAAGCCTAATTTACTATAATATTAAAAGTTGACTTTATAAAAAAATATTTTTGCTACGTTGCTAGCCACATGACGGAGTAACGTTTAAAAATGTTACTGCAACATATACTTTCTGTGAGAACTGCTGCATAATCAGGTCAACTGTTAGAAAACATTCAGACACAGATAATGGTTAGACAACTTCTCCAAAGTGAAATAGAGCACCAGCTGAAAGTACATTGCAAACATGATGAAAGCGCACAAGTTGAAAGCCGAATTTCCATCTGCCGTTTGGTAAAGAAACGAATCACTGAGAAAACCAAAAGCACAGGAAACAAATCTGTGAATGCAGTGCATTGTAGCAGTTAAATCTTTGCTACACAACCATCAATCAAAAACACTAACTCCTTCATGGATAACAAAACGCACATACATGACAAAATACCGCTCATTGGAATGTTTAATTTAGTAGGTACCTATTCATGCCTGCTCTTCCTGCAGATAAATGAAACGCCACCAAAAAGTAGCGAGCAGCCATAATTGCTGCAGTGACAAGGAGGATGTGCACCATCGATGCTGTTCCCCCATCCTGAGTAGGAAATAATAGCAGTTTTTTCTGGAAATACTCTGAAAGCATGAATTTTTTATCCATCTTTCACTTAGCTTGAACTGACACGACCCATTATGTACTCGGCAGCTTTGACAAACAAGTGGGTCAGCCGATAGACACAGAAGACAGTAGAGCCTTGCTAGCTTGCAAAAGATCAATGCTCAGTAAGAAAAAGCTGACAAAAAAATGAGGAATTCCTTATTCGAACTATATTTTATACGGTACTAAGAATGTGGCTAGATATGGCATGAATATTCTTTATTTCTGTTCATTTACAAACTTTCTAGCCTGTGCTAGCATATTACCGCGATGTAAATAATGAAACATGCCAGCACTGTACAATATGCTGTATCACGAAATATCCCCCTACAAGGCTACCGTATGCCTCTTACATGCGGTAAAGTTTATATCTACCAAACTAGCTAGTCTTTACGATGAGACACCAAGCCACTGACATCTGGAGATGTGTACCTCCCATGTAATTAGAGTGATTGGAGCTGCTCCTTTTTGATGGCATTTCAGCTGCTGGGTGTGGAAGAACCAGATATGAAGGGGAACAACTAGACACCAACTTTTTAAGCAACATCACAATTAGCAATGTGCCTTAGCTTTTCTTCTGTCCAAAAAGGAGTTTCGTTTTCTACGTTCTGTGTTCACATAACTGCTTGTATGTGCTCATTTTGGCTTGCTGGGAGGTGCTTTTCTCTGTTAAACTACAGTTTTAACTCTGGCCTAAGTCCTCTGCGTTTTCTTAATTTTTTGCTAGTGTTCACCTTAAGTCGTGTACAAACTCACGCAGATCTCTACTTTTCTATGTTTCCAATTGTCAGATCTTCTCTGCCTTCGTCGTGTCCATCACTGCATCCAATGCTTTCAAGTCTGCTCTGTATAATCATCTTCATCAATCTGCCTACACATGCATTTATGTTAGTCACCCACTCCTCTATTTGACGCCGATTGGCCCTGAGAGTAAATAAGTCAAATGTAGGCTAAGTTAGGTCTGAGCAAGCACACATTATGTTCAGTTTATTTTACCATGTTGACCAGTAGAGAGTGGAGGGAAAAAAGCTGCTAAGTAAAGCCTGACATGACCCTCGCCTGTAGACTGGAAAGCAGCAGGCATCAAGGCATACGTAACCACTAACCACAAGTGAACAGGCCAAGTGTGAAGTAATTCAGTAACGTTCCTCGCACTTACCAGAGAGCATACTCGCTGCTCAGTAATTTATTACCTCATTAGACATTCTGCAAGGAGAGTGTACAATGATGTGTTTTGTTTGAACATGGCACCACAGTACAATGACAATCAATGATTAACCTTGTGCCAACACAACAGCAAATAAACTTCTGGTCAATAAATGCATTGCTTACAGTGCAACCACGAAGCGAGAGTGCGCCGCCACGGCACATATTTAGAAAATAAGCTCAAAATAATAGTGACAATAAATTTGAGCAGACCGTAATTCCACCCCCTCCATCAAAAAAATGAAAAAGGGTGCTCTTCAGACGGTACGTTCGAACGATGCGGCTCTAATATTTGCGACAGTTCAACTACGTGTGAAATTCAGATATATATAATTAACGCCAAAGCATGCGGTTGAATGCGAGACGCCAGAGAGCGGGCAAACCGTAATCGTCTTCAGGTATCCACTGGTGCCACGCCCTGAGGGCCGCTGCTCGACGAATACCACTCATGGCCGCCTTCACACTCAACAAGCTTGTAACAAACATCACACAGGTGTTTATCATGACGCAGAAGCAGCTCATCAGTGCTGTTTGGCCAGTGCTGAATTTTTTGACATGATAAACGGAATCATCCACCGAAACGCGCGTCGACTGTTACTCGCCAGATTCTTGCAGTCCCAAGAGGGAGAGCCACTTTTCCGTCAGCTTCAAGTCTCCTCTTTCGTGCAGCGCCACTGGCATTGTAACGCACATTCTGCACGATCGTTTTACTATGCATCGATGCCGCACGGGACAGCAAGCGGTTGTACACTCCAATGCAGCGTTCGGGCCGCACACATAAACACACGCTAACGACACACAACGCGCAGGACGCACGCAGCGAACACGGAAGAAGAAACACCATTCCAAAGCACCTGTTCACTCAACTCCACACTGCGCTAACTGTGCGCATGGTCGCATGGTTCCGATACAATGCAGAGCTATCTTCTAGTCCACTCTAGCAGAGCACCGTAGTTCCGACTGCAGGCTTGGCTAGCGCTTTGACTTCGCCATGACTAGCCATGGCCAAGCTGCACTGCAGCCCTGGTGGTATTAACGTTCATGCAGCGAAATTACAAAAAAATAGTATATCAAACCATTCAAGTTATCAACTTAAAAAACTACCCTAAAATTAAATACATCTTATATGTTTTTTGTCCTTGTGCGCCTTTGCGACGTCACCGACGAGAGATTGGACACGAATACGCGAATGCCGCTATGAATTTTATGTGCAGGTAAATTGCAAATGGCATAGCTGCGCGCGTAACTTGTAGATATGCTTCCAGAGGTAAATTTTGTTGTCGGTGTGAACAGTTGGAAGTTTAATCGACTGAAATCGCTCAAGGAATGTCAGCGGCACTGCATTTTTACTGTTAATGTGCATTGCGAGTGACTTTGGCAACAGCCACTCGGAAACGTCTCCGGTTTGGCGAACTTGTGAGAAGGTAAGCCTTTTGTTCTCAAATTTTGAAAGCGGCTTTTTGTATGTATTGCAACCGTGCGTCTCGTCGCATGTTATGTTCACGATAACATCAGTACAACGTGCATGCGCTTTCTGTCTCTATTTGAAGTAACATTGGTCGATCATCGTAAACTTTTGGATTCAATTACGCACAAACTGTCCATGTTGGTACTGCGTGTCGAATGTGTTTTGAGATGATTCTGCGCACGAGATGGTCTTTTGATAATTTGTTCACTACCAGATATAGTCTAGAGATTTGAAACCATTCATCTAACTGAAACAACGTTGGAAAACTGTTTTGTGTTCATGCATCTGCTGTTCTTATAAACTTAACTTTTCGGCAGTCATTCGCAAGGTTTCTTTGGATCTGAACAATTGGCTGCTGTTGCTGGGGCACCTCGTAGCAGAGCCCCTGGGGACTTTCAGTGGGTCAGCTGTTTGTACAAGTGCCGAGTGCCAAAGGTACCATTCCTGACTTTTTTTCCAGTCCATCAACCTCATATTCCTTGCAAAGATTACAGTATGTAATCAGGTAGTAAAAAATTGGTAACCTCTGTATATTTCAGAACAGTTCAAAGAAATGCACGTGCAGCATCAGTATTTTCACGGTAGACTCTCTAAGACCAGGATTAATTTCTTCTAGGACAGTGGCAAGCAGTAGGTCAACTGTGCACAAATTTATTTTCCTCTGGTGCAAAGTAAAGAATGCATACATCATAAGACAACCCTCTAGTCTGTTTCATTCTCACTGCATTTGGCTAAAACATAATATCAAATGTTGTATTTCTGATACCCTAGTTTCCTTTACTTTGAGCAGTAGATATTGACAATGAACAGCAAGGCAGTTCCACTCGCTGACAATTTTGCCTTCGGCAGCAAAACAGGGAATACGTTACCCCATGTGTTATCTCGACAGACTCAAAACTGCGATGGACAGCTGCGTCCACAGCTATTATCACCTCTCAAGTGCATGCACTCATTAGACACATAATAGTCATTCAGTCTATACATTCCTATTCTTTGTCCAGTGAACCCTCTTACGTCATTTTGAAGCACACTGAGTCATGGCTCCTTTCACTCGGCCGCCCCGGGCCAATACTACATTGTTTGTCATCATCAGCAGCAGCAGCCTGACTACATTCACTGCAGGACAAAGGCATCTCCCATACCTCTCCAGTTAATCATGTACTTTGCGAGCTGTGGCCACCTTATCCTCACAAACTTCCTTTCAGTTACTCAAAGTATAGACTTTAAACCTTTAAGGCATAGCTAATTTAAGCAGCATTGACTGTAATTGCCTGTTCTTTTGATGGAAAAAAATGAAAAATAGTGATATTTTTTGTGACTGCGCATGGTACCCTTCATGATGATATTTCGAGCAATCATCTCAGCGTGAAATGAATTCTGTAGAGCCGCTGCGGTGGCTCAGTGGTTATGGCGCTTGGCTGCTGACCCGAAAAAACTTGGGTTCAGTCCCGGCTGCGGCAGTCGAATTTCGATAGAGGTGTAATTCTGGATGCCTGTATACTGTGAGATGCCAGTGCACGTTAAAGAACCCCAGGTGGTCGAACTGTCTGGAGCCCTACACTACGGCGTTTCTCATAGCCTGAGTCGCTTTGGGATGTTAAATACCCATAAACCATAAACGAATTCTTTAGCCTTCTGAGAACAAAAGACTTGTGCTCTTTTAAATTTTTCGTTCTGTTCTCAATCAGTTTTTACTACTCATCTTTGTGGGTGACTGATGCCTTGGTGTTTGTGCACAGGCAGTGGCCAGAAAAGGTTACTGCACAAAATGAATATCGGGTGAATGGAATGAGCAAGAAGCATGAACTACCAGCAATTGTGAAAATCACTCAACTTACCCAGTATCACAGCATAGCAAATAAAATTTGAATAACCTGATGCCTTATCACAGGGTGCCAAAAGGACTATAGGCACCTAATTTTATTGAGCATTTTCTTCTGTCAAATGATGTGTTAGACATTAGAATTCATGGCTTCCTGGGTGGTATTTTGCCTACAATTGCTAAATAATTTATAATTGAATTTCTTCTCTTATGCTGTTTCGGTTTCGTCAACTGAAGGACGACTTTGATGCCACGTGATATTTTGGACACGTGATGCACTAGAACACTAATATAATCGCTAATATGTAGTTTTTATTCACTACATTTAAACCAGCCTCTTCCTGGAATGGTAAAAACTGATGTGTCGGCAAATATATATCCCATTTTTTATGCCCATGTGACCTAAACACCAACTACGCGTCATAGTCATTGTTCGACTGATTAAACCGAAACAGCATTCAGAAGAAATTCAATTATAAGTTATTTAGTGGTCATACACGAATACCACAGGGTACTCCATGTATACGAATGCCTAATGCATCGTTTTAAAGAAGAAAACACGCAAGGAAAAATTTGGCGTCTATAGTCTCTTAAGAAGTGAAACAATGTAACCATCAAACCTCTCCTATTTTACTTCACATGCTTACTGTTGGTTGAAAGATTCAGGCTACTTTTAGCACTACCTTGGTACTGGGTATAGTGTGGGACTTGCAATGGGTAAAGCTACTCTGCTTCAGGTATGGTTGGTAATCATTTTGTTGCTAAAGTAATGGGAGCCATTCCACTCAGATTCCAGACTAGGTCTCAATTGCACTTATTTCTGATTTTCTGCAACTCTGGATTGCCATTTACATAGCCTTGCTCATTGCAGTTCCGATAAACACCTCATAAGTGGTACTTTATGCACTGTTTTCTTTGGCACTATGTACGAGCTTCTGTTCTTGCGCTTTCTAGAAATAACGCATGCAGTTTTGAAGTGCGAAAAGGGAATTTACGTTTAACTAGATTTTCATGTTAGGGCCGTACGCTACAGCCAATTTGTAGATTGATGTCAATGCTGGTGGTTTCTTTTCATTATTTTAGGAGAATGTTCTAATTTCACCTATTGCAAATAATAGCCCTCACTAATTAGCTGTTTTTGTCATGTCCAGTATCTTGATATACTAAGCCACCAAAGCATGATTCAGGATGTGGTCAGAACTAAAGGCACCGAGTCTTTCGTGTCATTAAAAAATGTGCTTTATACTCCTGTCACACGGCATTCCTCGAAGGGCTTTCCAGCAAAGGCACCATTTTTCGCCAAAGGATCGAAAGCTTAAAGGAGCAGCAACACAGCTACACAGTGCAGCCCAAAGGTGAAACAGTCATTCAGGCTTAGTACCCGCTACTGTGCTCGTGGTGGCTGAAGTGAGTGTTTTAAGATTAAAGTGCCGTATTCTGTTCATTCGTTGAGCTTAGACCATATTTTTTAAATTCTGATTTCTTCCTTAAAAGTAGTGTGACAGCTGCTCTCATCAACAGCAGCAGGTTTTGTACGTGTATTGCCACCATGAGCACTCGGTGTTGCTGCAACACTTTCACTGTCTTGAAATCTGAACATAAAATATTAACACCCGTACAAAACCAAAGCCCGGCACACCTTTCGTATTTAAAAAAATGTTTTCATACATTATTAGCTGTATCTTTTTTTATTGCTTTTACTTTTTACGTTGGATGACACTGCGATCACAGGTTCTCGAAGGCTGTGCCTTTGCGCTCCAAAGGTCTCTGATGAGCGCCTTCACCTCCAAGGCCCTTAACGGCAAAGGCAAAACATTTTTGCCGTGTAGCTGCACTCCTTACGCCTTTGGATATAAGTACCTGATTCTCAAAGGCCTTTGCGGTGCCCGTGTGACGAATATTATTGTGGTATGGGTGCTTGAACACCTATCCCTGGTATCTCACAAACTGAATATGGGAGGGAAAAGCCTCAGGGTTCTTGCCGACGTTTTGTCAAAAGGACTTGTCTTTGTCTGGCAAAGCGCTCATGATTGGTGGGGTTTAAATAAGGTTTTCACTTCGAGGAGAAAGGCCTGGTGTGTGGGACGAGGGTGCGATATGGGAACGGCATTAGGATGGGGAGCGTGAACCTTATCCAGGCATGGTGGCTGCTAAAGAAGGTTGACCTGCAAAACTGTGAAAAGAAAAGGCCAGCTAAGTAGAAAGGAATCCCGGGGCATGGAGCATGGAGAGATAGTGGGCTTGAAAGTCTGTGTCCAGCTGCAACAGGTGGCTTGGTATGGCTGGCTGCCTTTACCTGAAAAACTAGGATAAAAGAATTAAACAGCATGGCAGAATAAAATACTGGGGGGCAAATAATTTGAAGGGAAAAGAGAAAATGAGGGCAGGTTTGGAGAAAAGGCAAAAAGAAGGGGGGGGGGGGGGGAGTGTGGAAGCCACAGTTCTGAGAAGTGACGTAAGGAGGTACAGGGTGTAGGGTAAAGTGTAACCATTATTTAAAGAAAGCAGGAAAGGAGGGGGAAATTATGGGTCGGGAAACCTCTGACCATGTGCAAGTCCTTTTTAAATAATTACGCCAATTCTGGAATGTACAGAGCTGGCCACTTTTAGTGCAAACATGTGAGCGCATGGCCGCGCTCTTTAGATGTCCACTGCATGCGAAACAGCCGCTCATCGCTGCGAAATGGCGCAGGAGGAGATGCAGCCAGATGTGGTGCTTCATGCCATATGTTACTTTACTTCAATGTGTGGCAGTGTCAGACGCAGTGGCCCTCCAAAGAGCACAGCCATGTGCTCGCGTGTTCGCACTAAGAGTGGACAAACCTGTACTTGAAAGATTCTAAGTTTTCTCTGGATATGTTGACCCCAGACAAAAACAAGTCGTCGTGTCGAAACGTTAAAAACACCCTGAGATTTTTCCTTCCCTTGTTCACTTTGTGAGTGTCACGAAACCATCTGTGTATATGGGGAAAATGACTCGTCCCGTGCTTATGATATATTTATTCAGAACCTGCTTGAATGCTATTACGCCGCGTTCCCAACTCAAACTATAAAAAAACATAGAAAGGCTAGAAAAGAATGGATGACAGGAGCACTTTTGAAACAAATTAAAGAAAAGAACAAAATGTTCTCTCGTTTTTTGGAAACGCGATGCCCGGATGATTTAGTTAAGTTTAAGAAGTTTCGAAATAAATTAAACTCAGATCTAAAGAAAGCTAAATCTTTTTTCTATATTAATAAGTTTTCGTCAATCTTACACAATCCTAAATTACTTTGGCAAGGTAATAACGTTATTATAGGGAACAGGAAGAATTGTCTTCCCTCTGAGCTGAAAGTCAATGGGGTGAATTATGCTGGAGTTTCACTTGCCAATATGCTGAATGAACACTTTTTAGCTGCCGGAGCATACCGACCTTCTGCTAGCTGTCATTCAACCCGGACTGTCGACTCATACTTACCCTCTCGCAGTACTGAATCTATATTTTTGTCCCCTACTTCAGTGGATGAAGTTATTTCTATCATTAATTCATTTAGGAACACCTGCTCACCTGGAGATGACGAAGTTGCTGCTTTTCCTATCAAATGTGCTGTAAATATTATTGCTGGCCCTCTTACGCATATTTGTAACAGAATGCTACTTTCTGGTGTATTCCCTAGCAAATTAAAAGTCGCGCGCGTTACCGGTTTATACAAAGGAGGCAACAAAAATGACCCAAATAATTACCGTCCTATTTCGGTATTGCCATTGTTTTTGAAGTTAGCTGAGCGTGTACTCTATAGGCGACTAAACAATTTCTTACAAGCTAAACATCTTATCTGCCCCCAACAGTATGGCTTTCAGGCCGGTAAATCAACAGAATCTGCTCTGTTAGATATTAAAAACTCTATAATTAACAATTTTGAAACTAAGCTTTTTTCTGTTGGAATTTTTCTTAACCTACGCAAAGCTTTCGATTCTGTGCAACATACAATACTGCTCCATAAATTAAAGACTTACGGGATCCGTGGAGTGGCAAATTCACTTTTGCAAAATTATCTAACTGCACGGATACAGTACACTTAGATTCATGATGTAAAATCCAGTTTTGGTATGATAAAATTCGGTGTCCCTCAGGGTTCAATTTTGGGACCACTTTTATTTATTCTCTATATTAATGACATTGTAAACATTCCATTAACTCCTAATATCATGATGTATGCCGACGATACTAATGTCTTTTTTTCCGGCTCCAGTCTCCAAGTAATTGAACACCAATGTAATGCCTGGCTTGAGGAGTGAGCGGTTTGGCTCTATGTTAATCAACTTCAATTAAACGTAAACAAAACAAAGTTTATGCACTTCCATCCAAAAAACAAACCATTAGTTCATCACATCAAACTATTTTTTAATGACTTTAACATCGAGCAAGTTCATAGTTGCCGGTTCCTTGGTGTGTTTTTTCGTAGCGATTTGGGTTGGAGTGATCATATAAACTACATTAGACTAAAAATGGCCAGATCTATTTATGTTATTTATCGTGTTAGACATCTCCCATTACAAGTTAAAAAACAGTTATATTTTGCCCTTGTTCATTCCCACCTGGTGTATTGCAACCTAGTCTGGGGTACATGCAACAAAACTGATTCATACAAATTGCTTTCTCTCCAGAAAAGAGCTCTACGTTTATTAAGTTCAAGTTCATCTGTTGAAGCAAATCTTTTTGAAACATTTCATGTTCGCAATTTCTTTAATTCATACAATTTTAGTGTGGCTCTTCACATTTTTTATAAAGTCAAGCATGACTTTAGCTCGTTTTCTAATACTTATAATTCAAGAAACGTTGCGTATGGTCTACGTTCCGTTGCCCTATCTACTGCAAGACCCAGAACAAATTATGGTAAACAAACAACCGATTATCAGATTATAACATTGTGTAATGCCTACCAGTATCTTACTCAGATTGCTTTAGAAAGTTATAGTGTGTCTGTATTCAAGAAAAAACTGACGATTCTTTTCCCCCCCGGTTAAATTTCAGCTAATTTTGTATACTTAGTTTTTTTTTTTTGAGTGTGTGTTTGTGTTCTGTTTCCTTTATTATTTTTTTGAATGTGCATATTATGAAATGTTTCGTTTATTGTTAAATGATATTTATTATTGTCTATCATTACCTATTTTCTATTGTGATCATGTTTGCTCATTGTTTTTTATCTTTTGTCCATTCGGCCCCCGTTTTCCATGATGTGTGATCAGGGTGTAGACCTTGTCAGGAGGTATGCTTGGTCTACCTCCTTTAGCCTCACCTCGAGGGCATGTTGTATATAATATGGCCAAATAAACATACTACTACTACTACTACTACTACTCTCTCTCTACCATGTACTCCACGTCTTCTACAGTTATCTTTGTATGTATACACCAGTGATAAATCATGAAGGAAATCAAGGGATTTCTATTTGTATTGCTTAACACTTGCTTTAAAGCTATATCATGAGGGTATAGTTGAAAATGTGCTACGGGGGCTTGGTTGTGTGTCGTGACTGGTTTCTCTTTATCAGGGCTACTTGACAGCCACCATGAAACGCAGGCTTTTGAAAAGTCGTTCCTCAAATAAGAGAGCGTTTCCACTGTTACAATGGAAATGTTATTTGCTGAAACTTCAATCATTGCAGGTCAGGGATTTATATTTTTCAAATAACTAGCCTGAAGTTTAAAACCTTCAGAAAGAACTTTGTAACTTCTTTCCTGCCTAAAATTCCCAGTATTTATTTGTCTTCAGCAAGCAGAGGTCTGTTTTATGGCACATACTTTCCACTACCTTGCATGAAAGTTGTGCTGTAGAGACCCACCATGAAACTAGGGGTATAGTATACAAGTTGCTTGTATGCGACTACTTTGGCATTAGAGCATGCATAGCGTGGTCTTAAAGTCAGATTCTTCACATCTGCAAAAGGTTCATAAAAGGCCTATTCTGGCAAATGGCATTTAGAAAAATTGTCTTCCTCTGAATGCTTCTAAGGATAACGTTAGTTCATTCAGGCGAATGTCTATTGACAATATCTCTTAAAGGCATGATTGTTCATATTAGCTCTTGTTACCTCACATTATTTAGTTTTGTGCCTCCAGCATCACTGACTTGCATCATATGTTAAATAGAGTAGTAAAATGCTTGCTATTAGTTGAAACCACAACTCATCATGAGGCTGAGCACATTTTGTTCTGTTGCATAAAATATACTTACGTATGAAACAATTTCTTTCAGCTGCACTTCACATGATTCAAATTCCACCAGAAGAAAGGCTGCAACACAACATTGCTCACTACTTGTTTCTTTCCCAGCACATAACAGGCCATAACAGCACATAGCAGGTAAGATATGAACAAAAACAGTGCATGTATATGTTCTGCACATGCATTTTGTGTACTACTAACACTATGATATGATTAACTAATGTTGTGTAAGAGAGAGCACACAAATAATTTTTGTACATATTGCAGCATGTTTATTTCAAGTTTTAAACTGGCCATTTAAACAACCCACTTCTCAAGCATTTCACCCTAAACAAGCCGAGCACCAGAGTAGAGGAAAGCTTGTACCCATCATACCACCGCTGGTTACCCGGTGGCTCTGCAGATCGAACCCCGCAGCTCCCCCTTGCGAAGCGGATGCTAGGACCACTAGGCCACTGCTGCAGTCCCCCCACTGATGTTGCTTACACCAGATGCTGTCAAAGCCCCTGTATGTATGTTAAATGCATTTTAGAAGTCCATTCACTTCCCAAGTACTAATTCATCTTTATAGCAAAACCACAGTTCACCTAGCTAGACAAACCTGCTGCATACAAGCCAGCAGAAGGGTTGCACGTACATGCTTCATTAGGAAAACAAAAATCAAGCATAGCCTGCCCTTCACAGTGCATTATACCCTGATTTCGATCAATGATAAAGATGGGCAGCTGGTCATTTCATTGAACACTTGCATGTTACATTCGTAGAATCGAAAAGACAAGTATTATTGCAAAATCAAGCAGTGTTTATTTTTAGAAAAAGCATATGAAAAAGTGCTGGATTAGTTATGGTGCACCTTGTATTGTTAAAGGGGCTCCCACTTTGTGAACGGCTTAATTTCGGAATAACGGCAGCGTTTAGGCTAGTTGGGTAACGATGTTTGGATCATGCACGCACTCAAAATGACACTGGAAGTAAGTGCACTGTGTGGCCATCTCTTTCGTTATCCTTTTCTTTTTGAACATTTTCACGATCTAAACTTAATTTTGCAAGAGAGCAAGGAAAAAAAATTTAAATTCGGATAGTTTAGGATAAAAGATAATGCTTGATTGTGTTGCTTAAAGTCTAAATTGTATCGCTATTGCTGTATTACAGCACTTCAGTCGTGGCATTGCATTGCAGCCTCTTCAGTATTGTTTATAAAATAGGCAGTCCTTTTTTGCATTCGATTGCAACACTTTAGGAGTTACCTCAGAGTTGCGTCGTAGTGAACTCTCAGATTAACGGTTTGCATTACTACGCCAGCATAACTTGCTAAGTGTTTCACCGCAGTCTTGTTACTAGAACAGCCTCTTGAAAGTATTTAGCCTGGTGGTCATTGACGGTTACTGTTCACATATCAAAATGTCGGATCAGCTGTATACTCTTTACAGCTACCGCAACTAAGGTACATTTCATGACATGCTGGTTGACGAGTGCTAGAGCACCAGACTGGGGATTTGGATGAAACAATTGTCAAATGTTTGCTCGGTATCACCCTGTTTTGTTCCAGCTGTGGAGAGGTTTTCTTTTCATTTTTGTTCTGTCAAACATTGAAGTTGTGGGCAATTTGTGATTACCTTTATCTTGTGTTCTCTTTGTTGTTGAGGTTTAGTTTTTGTGGCACAAGCACTCCACTCTTACTTTTCAGTATAATTTAAAATTTGTAGGGCACACCATGAAAAATGACACTTCTACTTGAATAATCTGCATGTGTTTAAGTTCTTCATTGTTGCTATAGAAACTAAGTTGAGGCAGCTTGTAGTTTAGCCTGTTAGCCTCATTAACATAATCACATGACCAACACAAACTGGCTATTATTGTTTGTACAATGAAAAACAGTTTTAAAATATTTGTTAACAGCTGTCTGTGTAGGACTGGTCTAAAATGCTTTGTGCTCTATGTAGCTCTTCTCTGAGGCAGGATAAATTGATCTGCACCTGCAGCCTGGTACTGCCATGATACCAATTCTTGGGTGAACTTATACGATTTTTTTTGTCACACTGAGCAAACTTGCCTTTTTTGAAGCATGAAACTTGAGCTGATTCTGAACAGCTCGAACAGGAGTGTCGCGAATTTCATCATCCTCATCGGTTAGTTTACATTCACCTCAGGAGAGTGGCGTCTTCCAGTTTCAGTATCTGTGTCTTGCACCAGCTGCATGCCACACTATCCTAAGAAATCGATATTGAGCTTATAATCAGCTATCTCCTGCTATATTTTTCGTTGGGGGAAATTCATTTTGTAGCGATACAATGTGTACAGGCTGTTTCCTGGCCTGGTGCTCACCTTATCTGGAATGAAATGCTTGGGACATGGGTCTCTGATCTCACCTTGAGTAGACAAAATTAACTTTTGCTAGGACACTCTTTGGCCACAAATGCCCTTGTGCCATTGTAATCCATCAGTCATTCTGTTGCCCTAAGAGACCATTGGTGATTCATTCTCTGTATCGCTGTATCGTATGCTGTGGCCAGGTCCATTTTCTTCTTTTAATTTCTACCAGAATGTTGACAACTTCTCTGGTCATCCCTGTTTTGGTTTTGGTCGGTCAGTTATGCTATCAATAATTATAATCACTTTATTCCAGAAGCATATTGGAAACATTTTGGGCTAAAGTACGTCAAGATTTCCACTCTGCACAATGATATATATGATTGGTCTTGTATGTCTTTACTTCTGTGGTAATGTTTATTTTGTGCTCACTGTCTAAACAACCTTATTTGCCTATCATATCCTAAGTCCTTCTATACTTATCTTCTTTCGCCCTGGCTCCTTGTCTTTTCAGTCATTCCTCCTCTTTCCTTTACACTGGCCATTGGTCGCAAGCTTGCTGTGGGAATGACAACCAACACTGGGCACCCGGCACCCTTTTTTTTCATGGAACCTGCACTGCTACTATTAACACCAATAGTACTGTTATTTTTGTGATAATGCATTTTTGTTATTTATGAAGTAGTTGGCTAAGGCAATGGTAGCAGTGTTGGAAATCACAATATATCATGCATATATCTTGCATGCAATATATCAATGTGTTCACTTTTACACTACCCTCTATTTATTTTTCAGTTCAGCTATTTGGCTATAGATATTTTGTGCTTCTTTCCTAGTTTTGTCCACTCAAACTAAACCTTTGCTTTCTGTGTCACAGGTAGAATCTACAATGAATGCTGCTCTGTGTCTCGTAAGCAGGAGGCAGTGTTAAATGGAGCCATGAACTTTTATTGGAATTGAGAAGCATTTGCCGTATTATGCGCGGAACACCGAGTGTGAAGAGGAAAATTTCATGTCTTGGATTTCTGCTGAGGTGAGCCATCGCAGTGAATATACCAGTGTGTGTGAAAGACAGGGGCGAGAAAGGAGACAGGGGCTGACTCACGACTAAAGTTTATTGACGGGGACAGGGAATATATAAAAAGCCAAGCAACACCACAAACCACGCAGTTACAGATAAGCATAAGAGACGTGAGTAAAAAATCAGCCTCAACATTTCCTTGATCCAGATAGTCCAACTACTTGCATGTTAACACGATAGACAACACACTCACACATTTGTCACAGAGTTGTAAGATGTGTCTAGCCTCGATAATCTCCCATTTAATCTCCGAATTTACTGCCAAAATGCGTGCTGCCAAAAGTAAAGGGTAGCAGCCTTCACATCCCTTGCAATGTAGAGCCAAGTTAGAGCCCCTACCCTCTTGTGCTCCTGTAGTCTCACATTCATACACCTTCCAGTTTCACCTACGTCAACCCGACCACAAGATAATAGTATCTGATACCACATTCAATTTACAAGGTACATATACATTTCACTCTACACATGTACTTTTTTCGAGCCACAGTCGCAGAATTATTCTTAAAATTTTACATATTTTAGACAACCTAATAGGGGCCGAGAAAGCCAGTTTTACATCATACTTTCTGGCCATATTTTTCAAATTGTGCGACAATCTATGTACTTACGGTAACAACCGGTCTTTTGGCATCTCGCTGGCTGGCCGCAGCCTGATTGTGCCGGTCACCGCAAAACTTTTTCAGCTTCTTTAACAATTTATCATATGCATGAAGTTTTCATAGGCTTCATATTTTTCATCGTACGAAGTGCACGCATGCACATTGATGCCTTAAAAGTAACTTGCAAGCTAACACGCGAGCTCAGTGATGCAGAGCCACATAACCGCAGCTATCGAGAACCGTAAGGGACACCAAAAAACTACCTCTGGCATGTCAAACGCTTTGGTGTAGCAGCACATCGCTGGCAACTGACCATCCGTGCGCGTCAGTGGTTTCACGTTGGCAGTCATTACACACGATCATGATGTAGGACGCTTCAACAGCTAATAGAGAGCTCTAGAATAGAAAATGCACATTTGTGCGCCGTAAACGCAAGTATTTTGCAGGTCATTCTGCTTTATGTTACATCATTCAACATATGCAGACGAGTAACTCAGTGATAGTGGGGCCATCCAATTTGAATGAAGAGAACAATTTCTGCAACAAACTGGTTCTTGTTAGGTCTAGGAGCTACCGAATCATCCAACGAAATAAAAAACGGGCCGAATTTGTCGTTCATTCAATTTGTTATAGGCAATACAAGACGAAGCGAAAGTTCCATAGCCAGTTTGGAGCCAATTCACGTGCCGAAAAACGCAGTAACATCGACGAGTTCACTTCGAAGCGAGAGGGTCCACTTCAGAGTGCGCCGCCATGTTGGCTGTCGAGCATTTGCTGTGTACGCTATTTGTTTTATGTCCCCGTCCAGTTTCTTCGACCCTTTTCGCTGCACCCGAACCACCACTTCCGCTTCCGGCGTTTCGACCAATCAGGTGTGCCCGTTGCGGCAGATTAGGACGCTTCTTATTATGACTCAAACTCGGAATACAGACCCTGATTGCTTGTGAGCAAGTGCCGTGTCCCACCGCTGATACAATGGGTACCAGCTTTCCCCTGGCCTGGTTCTCAGCTTCTTTAGGGTGAAATGCTTGAGAAATGGGTCTTTGGCCCCACCTTGAGATGAAGAAAATACCTTGTGCCATGGCGCTGTTCGGCCTCAGATGCCCTTGCGCCATAAAAAATCCCAATCATCATGCTTGTGGGCAAGTGTCTGGCCTTTTTCAGATGTTACCAATGTTCCTTGCTCGCTAAGTTGTGCATTGAGTACTATATACTGAAAGGCATCTGAGCTGGATTGTTTTTGGCACCCATCCTGAGCTACTTTCTTTTTGCTCAAATTGATAGACAACCGTAAAGACTTTCATGTGCACAGTGCCGCCCGAGTAAGCGCATTTTGTCTGCTTCTTTCTGGACCTGTGGTTTTTACTGTTATGAGAAATGAATTTTGGGCAATGAATCATAACGGTTTGGTTCTTAGTGAATGGCTTTTGCAAGGTTCTACGAAAACCAATTGTTCAGTTGCGGATGGTTAAAATGTATTTGTGAAATTTATAATTGGTGTTGTGTGGCTACTAAAGAGGCTTTTTTTATGCTTATTAATTTTCAGATCGATCCGGCAGCAATGTATAGTTTGTCATGAAAATAAAACGTATGTGCTTGTATTGACCCAAACACTCACCACTCTCATTCAAAGCTGCATTCTTTGTATCTATGCAATACATAATATGCAGGGCCACTGCGGTGGCTGAGTAGTTATGGTGCTCGGCTGCTGGCCTGAAAGATGCGGGTTCGATCCCGGCCGCGGCGGTCGAATTTCGATGGAGGCGAAATTCTAGAGGCCCGTGTACTGTGCGATGTTAGGGAGGGATGTTGTATTTCCACAGCTAGAGATCATCTTCCAAGCAGTCTAGCCAATGAAAAAAAATTGCATAAACTTTTAGCACGCGTTACGAAGCGAGAAAAAGTCAACCTGGTAGGTGGCTGTAACTCAGCGGCAATGAGCGCCTTTCACACCGATCGCTCTACTAAGGGCTTTGCAGTGCACTACTCACGTCACGTGAGGCCAAGACTTGCCCGTCCAGCAGCATCGCTACGAACTTCGGTTCACCTTGCAACCTCGCGGTTTGCTACCACGTCGCATCCCAACGCGCTGTCATTGTGCTTGTAATTCGGCCTCAAGATGACTACGCGGTTATTGTCGTCTGTTGCAGCGGCAAAAAAATAAGCTGACTTCATTTTCAACTTCTTAGTTCGCAACCTCACCAGCTGCTTTGGCATCGACCAAGATCTGTGCTCAAGCACCTTGTATTATGTATCATGTTTCAATATCGTCGTAAGAAAACCCTTGAGCATGAAGCCCCTCTGTGAAAATAATTACTGTGAACTGTGGTTTGGCCACACATGCAGGAGGATTTAAATTTTATTTTCTCTTGAAGGCACTCATTCCGCTGTAGAAAAAATAAATACGAAATCTGGATAACTGAGCTGTAACCTGATGTTAATGGACTAGAGGGAGCTCAACATGCCCTTTAGGACCTCACTAACTTATTGACAGTGCATGGGTTGTTCAGTGCCTGGTACATTTCACTTGTGAGATCACTTTGTTTAATCGCTTGCTGCAGTAAACTTGAGTATTTCAAAAAACTATCGCAGATTTTTTGTTTCAGAAACAAACATGCCTATTATGGTAGACTGGCAGCAGTCTTCTGGTTTTGAGTATCTCCAAGAAAAAGGAAATTTAGAACTGAGAATTCGGAACGCACACAAAAACTGAATGTTAACCACTCAGCTGATAGGCAGCATTTCCAAAGTTGACGGAAACGCTTTATTGAAGTTTTGCTTGACTGACAAAATTAGAAGTTGCGGTGTTGCATGCCAACTGAGATGCGGTACTAGAAGCACACAACTTTTGCAAGAAATGCTGAAAGCAACACATATAATGCTCACTTGCGCACAGAACCAAGTACTTTCCTCAGCATTGCAGGCTCAAAGCAGCCAATGCTGTGATGATACTCGCCTTAAAGGGAAGCTGAAACGGTTTTCAAATCGCATGAAACGCTGTAGTTGGAAAGAAAGGACCTTGAAAATCATGTGTGTAAATTTTTTTCCGATTCTATCCACAAACAGCTGCAATCGCTTCTTAAAAACCCGCCGCCTTCACGTCCTCGTCGCTTCCGGAAGCGCCGGGTGGGGGGACGGCAGAGACTGAGAACTGGCGGAAGTGACGCCATTCACGGAGAGTCAGCCGGCCGTCCGGCTGCGCTTGCTCCGCTGCGGCCCGCGCTTTGGCGAACGACAGATCAACGCAACCTTCTGCCAGTGCCGTTTGCTTTCTCTCGTTCCAGCATTCCGTGTAATGCTTGAAGCCTGTATATAAACCAGTTTTGGTATGGTACTCCTTTCGAACAGCGCTCAGCACACAGCTTGGTAGAATCCATCGGTAGTTCTCCCCCAGCCTCTTTCGCGTTAACCAGACAATCTGGTGGTACGCAGCATGCCGAAACTGCCTGCACAAATTATGTGCTGCAATATTTCTCTTTTCGTTATATTACTTTCTTAGCTGTTTGTAAACTCTTTGCCTTTTTCAGCTGGTTCAAATCTATGCTGAGCTAAGGCCACTTCCAGCAATGCTTTGCTGAGGCACACGGTCTTGAACTTTTTAGAGCTCGTTACGCATCGTGTGCCTTTTTGCTTTTTCCTGCTTGCTTGCGCTCCATGACAGCACAAGCAATTCTCTTATTCTTTCATCAGCGCGCAGCACATGCAGCTGCACCTAACTGAACAAAAAACCGATTATATAAGCCTAGTATACCTGAGCAAAGGAAATATTTTCATTCATGAGCGCTTGGTCATGGCTGACGATTGAGAATGGCGTCAGAATTCATAATAATTTGTCCTTGAGTCAGAACGGCAAATTTGTCGATCAGCGGTACGCATAGATCTGCCACAAGTAATTCTGCTCGTTATCTCGATACACAACAGCAGCAACTATATTTCGCAGCATACTAGTTTTGATGACCAGCACTGAGAGCAACGAAATGTCCCGCTTGCAGGCGCCGCCATGCGGTAGCTTCTCTATTGCTTAGCTTCTAATCAGGCGGTGGCACCAGCTTTCTGTTTAGTCTGTAGTTCTCAACGATTTCGGAATAGGTTTTCGCGCGCTCGTCCAGATTCCGACAGTCCGGCGTTTCCACAGTTACCCGGAAACAAAGAATATGGGAATGCACTGACTACACCGGAGTCTACGAAGATATTGATAGCAGAAAAAGCTGGGAAGCCCTGCTGCGCAGCGAAGAACCCACTCGGCTGAAACAAACCAATCCGCCTGGCGGCTGATGCCGCGAAGAGACAAAATCTATTTGTTAGCCTTTAGTCACGGAGGCTCCGGCCCCCGCCCTCCAGGCCTGCGCGACGGGGGCGGTGAGTAGTAAGGGGTCTCCATTTCCGATGGAAATAAAAGCAGTCATCCACCCATCTATCCAGTCGAGATTTCCAACACGTGAAAATGTTGCGACTTGACTTTCGCTGCCGGCGCACTCCGCGGCGTCGATAGTTGGTTCCGACGTTTTCTGAAACTGCTGCTGGCTCGAACATGCATGGTGAAAGTCAAAACTGTTCAACGCTGCTTGAATTATCCATAATTTCTAAAACGTAGTCATTAAAAGCCCGCTGAAGCAACGCACTACGCAGCAACGCCGTCGGTGCCGGTCAAAGATCCCTGTGGATGACGTCAAAACTGTCCCGACCAATCGCGGCCAAAAGCGGCGTTCGCTCGGCGCCTTGAGGCGATGGGGCGCGTTTTATTCTAAAAACAACTTTTTGCGTTTATTTCCGCTCTTTTTGAATGAGATATTCTGTTTCAGCGGACTAAAAGCTACAAAATGACGTAAAGAACTCATTTTTTTCGAAAAGTGCTTGAGCTTTCCTTTAAGGTTTTCTACACTGTCAGGCTCACCAATGAAAACCTCAATTTTATGTACCTCCACAGAAAGAAGTCTAAGGGGGTCAAGTCTGCAGGCCTCTGGGGCCATGGGACGGGCCGTTAATCCTATCCATAGCAGTGAAAACGTTCCGTTTAGATGCTTTACAGCTTGTCCGGAAGAATGGGCTGGCACTTCATTGTGCTGGTACCACGCTACCCTGAGCACTTTGAGAGGCAGGTCTACAATGAAGTCTTGCAGTTCTCCTTTGAGAATTTATTCACAGTACTTTCTCCCAGTTAGTCACTTTTCATAAAAGTATACGGGCCGACGATTTGGGCTTTTAAACTGTCGCACCAAACGTTCACTGCCCACACTTCTTGGTGGTTTTGCGCTAGTAGCCAGTAAGGGTTTTTTTAAGTGAAATTTATTGCCCCAGGGCATCAATGATAGGTGAAGGTGTGATGAATGATGTAGTAGACATTAAATGAATGGAAAAACGTTAGTGATTTGATGAAGTCCAGTAGAGAACAATGGTACGGTCCCTACTTCCAGGCAATGTATGAAGCAGGGTTGCATGGTGAAAGACCTGCTACCATCAGGTGCCGGATCCTTGTAGGCTTGAGAGTTGGGCAGTCCCACAGTAAGTGATGAATGTAGGCGTCAATGTCCTCGTGTTTACATATTGGACACCCTGGGCGAGGAAACAATTTTCGGTACTGAGGCCACTTCCGAGTTATGGCTGGTGTGAGGGCAACCCCGACTCGGATACTCCTAAGCGCAACCTCCTCTGCACGGGTAAGACTGCGGGGGAGGGTTACCGCACACGGAGGGATGAGAGCACGTGTGCGGCGCCGGAGGAGGCCCTTGATGAAAGGAGGGTAAAATTGTCCAAATGAAGGAGCCGAGGTGGTGATGAGTTTGTATTCGCAAGGCGGACCGCTAAATTTGCCAGGCTTTGATAGGTCAGCAGATCCCGTGGGACCCACTCAATACGTACTAGCTGCGGAATGCGTGCCGGTGGATGTCCTGGCATATCGTTGGACAGCGGTTAACACGACGTAGCAAACGGACAACTTGAAGAGCGTCAGTGCGGATGACAACGCGGGCCGTAGGGAGCATAGTTATGTCGGGCATGGAGCAGAGTGCTTCATGAACTGCAACGAGCTTTGCACAAAAGGATGAATGGGGTTCCGTAAGCTGAAACCAAGAGGTTTGATTCAGGGCAGCTCTACCCGGGCAGTAGATAGCAGTTGTTGGTGTGCAGTCTTGGATGCTTGCGTCTACGTAGACAACAATGGATCCTTGAGGGAGGCAAGCACCTTCTTCCTCAAATTTCTGGCGAAGCAACGATGCTGAATGAGCAGATGTTGCCCGGAGATTATCTGTTGGCTTGTTGTCGCTGAGCTGTACAAACTTCCATGGGGGAAGAACCGGCGTTGGCGGCTGAAGAATGGAAGAATGGAATGTGACGTTGCATAAGTCCTTAGTGCATGCGTGGAGTGCGATAGACTGGCCTTAAGGCTGCGCGCTTCACGGTTCTGCTGCACCAGCTCATCAATGGTGTTGAGCTGCGCATTTTCTTGTAAAGCTATGACCGGTGTGATGCGTGGAAGGCACGTAATGGTCCTCATAGCCTATCGGTTCACGGCTTCAATGCGATCCCATTGGGCTCTTGTAAGATGTTGAAACTGGGCTTGATAAACAATACGGGGCTGCAGAACTGCCCTTAGCAATTGCCGTGCAACGAACGAGCCTGCGCCACCAGTTTTAGGGGCAATTCTTCTAATAAAACCCAAAGTTGGAATAGCTTGCCTTTTTGCCCGAGAAAACCATGCAGTCGCTGATCCTGATCGGTGAATCATTAAGCCAAGGATTTTTACACTGGGACCTTCCTGTAGTGGGGTGCCTGATCGACAAAGCCGGATTGGACTTGCAGCAAGTTCATGGCGTCCCCAGCGGTTTGCGACTGACGTGTATGTTGTTTTATGCATGGATAGCTGAAGTACGATGGATGATGCGTAATTACAGGTAACACCCAAGGCAGATCGAAGGGCAGCCTCCTGAGTACGGAGATCTTGGTGAGTACTCCGCACCGTGATGTCGTCAGCGTACTGAAGAAATTTTATGTCACGGATGTCATGTAAGCGCCAAGCCAGCAAGATGAAAGCAATATTAAATAACTTCGGGGACAAAACTGATCCCTGGGGCACACCGCAGAGAGGAACAAATGGTCCGACCGCTTCGCCGCTGAGGCGTGTCGCAAATTTTCTGCCTTCCAAAAATGATTGGACAAAACTGCGCACTCTCAGTGGGTGATGAAGCATGTCAATGGAGTTCACAATGGCTGCATGACTGATGTCGTCATATGCCTTTTCAACGTTCATTGCTAAAACAGTACGCACATTGCGGCTGTGGGTAAATGACAAAACTGCAGATGCTAAGACAGCCAACCCGTCCTCTTTACCAATATATGGACGAAAACCGATTTGTGCTGGGTGATAAAACCCGTGCTGCTCTAGCCACCATGGTAATCGTGTGGCTAGCATTTTCTCTGCCAGCTTGCACAGCGTAGGAGTTAAGGAGATAGGTCGCAAGTTGGCGTGGTCCGTCGGAGGCTTTCCTGGTTTCGGGATAGGAGTCACGACAGCGGATTTCCAGCTCTCGGGCACTACGCCATCCGACCATACTTTGTTTATGGTGTCAAGTAGGTGAGGGAGTGCAGCTCTACTCAGGTTCTTTTACAACTCGTACTGAATATTGTCCAGGCCTGGCGCTGTTTTCCGTTTCGCATCATCTATTGCAGCCAGCAACATAGAGAATGGACTTACAATTCCATCTACGTCCACATCAGACGGCATTTGATATACATGCGCTGGAATGCCTGCCATATTTAAACTAGCGGATGAAAAAGGCACAACATTGCATTTTGGTAAAAACTTTCGTGCTGCTTTTTTGGCGAAATCATCTGGCGACAAGTTAGCCGCAAAGCATGTGGTTGCCGCTGCGTCAGTCGAACGGTGATCGCGTTCTATTGTACACAACGTTCGCCAGAGAGAGGCATTCGAGGATTTTGCAGAAAATTGTTCGCACTAAGCATGCCACTGCCGCCGAGAGAGGTCTCGTTCATATTTGCCTGCCTTAGCAGTGAGATAGTGCAATCGCGTACGTGTCTGCGACGAAGTAGGGTCTCGCGTAGCAGCCAGCTCGGCTTGACGGCGTGCCGCCTATAAGTTAAGAAGGCCTAGGTCTGGTGCCGGTCGACCAACATCAGTCCAGTTGGTAGTTGTAGCACTGTTGAGCGCTGTTTGTATGCACTCAACAAGGATTGGCGAAGAATCTAAGAGAGATTGTCCATACAGGAGCGAAAACTGTCCAAGTTGATCACAGAACATTTGTAGCGTAAAGGTCGGAAATGTGAGGTGTGAAGACCGATGATGATAGGGTCCTCCCCACTTTCTCAACAGTCGGCTCCATGTGCAAGGAGGGAGCACCCGGACCCGACCACCATGTCAAGTCTGGAGCATAGGAATCACTGCGAGTTTGACGAACTGCCCGTGTTGCTGTCCCAGGATGGTTGAGCAGCACAAATTGGGCATCCGTGAAGGCGTCCCGCACACGCCTGCCACGAGGGCTCGAAGTTGGGTACCACCAATCCTGATGAGGGGCGTTAAAGTATCCTCCGACTAAAATCGGACACCTGGGATACTGCCGACGGACACTTGTTAACCAGCCAAGATTAATACGGGAGGAAACACCACCGGCTGGTCTAACGTAAAATGAAACGACCACAACGGTTCCCTTCTTCAGTTTCGCTGCCACTGCCACTACCTCTTGATACGACGTGCACCAGTTTTCGAGAGCAAGGCGTACATGTGGAAAACGTGAGTCCACATACACGGCCGCCTTTTCCGGGGGAGCAGCAGTTTGTACACGACGGTCTATCATTGAAGGAGACATGTAGGCACTGAAGCATGGAATCGATGGCAAGGTGTTTGTTTCCTGTAGCAGCATGGCCCATACCTGGAGCTTGTGAATTTGTAGTCTGGTCTTGAGCTCTCCGACCTTCGTGGAAATGCCTCTGCAGTTCCACGGCAGCACACCAGCACGACTGGAACTTGCCATTTCTAGTTACTAGCCCAAGCGCTGTTGTATCACGGACGTCAGGTTGGACAACTGGTTGACCATAAACCGGAGCAAAGAAGTCGCAGAGCTGTCCGGTGGCATTGCGGTAATCTGGCAAGAGGCGGCAGGAAATGATAGTGGTGGGCGGCAAGAAAGCGATATTGCGGCGCCATTCCGTCAGCCGTTTATTGAGCAGCATTGTGCAGGTTTATAGACGAGTTTCGACACAACTTTGCTTCATCACTCCAGATCTCCTCCTTTAAAAAGCCAGGATCTCTGTCTAACTGAATAAGGGCCAAGCTTCGTTCAAAGTCGGCCGCACGCTGTTGCTGGTGCAGACTCATACGTAAAGGAGACATGCATTGCTTTCAGTCTGCACAGTGATGCCATGCTTTCATTAGCATACTGAGCCATTTATGGAATTTTGGCTCTGCTCTTAGGAACGCAAGCACGCCGATTGAAAACTCTTCTTCCAGAAAAGGCTCACGTCTCCCTCTTGACGGCACAGAACGTATGCAAACAATTTTGGTGAAAATCCGCGCAAACGATATCGCCGCTGGAAACTGGCGCCCCGAGTGCATGGAAGCGCAGAACTGCGCCGCGAGACGCTTGTCCTTCACCCTGTTTAGATATGTGACAACCATGTCCACTTGTTCTTCTGTGAATAACCTTCCTTCACTCCGCTATGTCATTCCGAGGTCAGTGCTGTCACACGCCTCAAGTGAGAATGGCGTGAGCCTTTCTTTTGATGCTCTACTGGACATGCATTCTTTTGCATCACAGTACTGCGCCAGCCACTCCACGAGGTCAGCGTGGCTGCGTGCTGGGCCGTGGCACCACCGCTCCTCCAGTTGTGCGCATGCGCAGAGTGACGTCAGTCCGCAGCTGGCGTGTGCGCCGCGCGCCTACGTTACGCTAGCATTTCGAACCTTCAGCGTGGCGGTGCCGTGGCAGCTGCCGACGGCGCGGCACGCCGGCGAAACAGTGGGGGAGGAGTGAAGAGGGGGAGAGAGTGGATCCACGCCCGGGGATGAATATGAACGCCCAGCGAAACGCAGCGGCAAACGACTGAGTTTACAATTTGACCAAGCGAGTTCGGCTCCGCCAGCTGTAGCTAATCTCGTCTCTCCAGGTTTAACCAGAGCTAAACCACAGCCATTTTTCTGGTTGCTTCCATGAATGAAAAGGGCCGCTTAGTCGCTTTGATGTCGGATCGCAAACGTAATGACAGCGGCGAATGAATTCAGACATGGAGTGATGCAAAACTGGCATCGAGACAACCGGCCCGCCAGTCTGGCCCCAGGTGACATCAGCAGTGTGATGCAAAGCATTGAGCGGAGTGATCTACGTCAGAGGCGCTCACCGCCGCTGAGTTGAAGTGCGAAGCTCCCTACTATGGTTTGCTATATGCCTGGTAACACGCCGTTAAAGTTCTCAATGAATATTTTTTCATCGATAGAGTGTTCGGAGGACGATCTCCGATTCTGCTATTACATAATACCGCATAAAATAAAATTTTGAAAAAATTAACGTGAACAGTTTATATACCGAACTAATAAAGCACTCTGCCTCTTTTCCTGTGCCCGCCGTAGCCATAATATAATCCCAGCACGAATAAAAATCATATGAGTTACCTTTTATACCAAACCTTTTGGACCTCAAAACGCATCGGGTACACGTCACAACACGCCCGTCATTTCCATACCTGTTTTTAGAATTTCTAGAACGCCATTACACTTGCCGTTGTGGCTCGAGAAAAATTGGCTATTTCGACCTAATACGTGCACAGGAGAAATCGCTTTGCTTGTAGCTCTTCAAATGCGCATGTATTTTCGCACGATGCAGCCAAATTTTGTTGGGGCACAGTGCTGAGGGTAATCACATTTTCGAAATTCTAAAAACTTAATGGCGGTTAATAACGACTGGCTACAATTCTTTAATTGCAGCCGGGTGCCTAATTGCAATAGTTAAAAAAAAAGTTAATTATCAAAAATTAGTTAGCCAGTTTACTAGTTATAATGATTCACCGGTTTTCTGGTGTCCGCCATGCCTAGCAATACCGTGCCGCAAAAGGGAATTTTTAGCTCGAAAATCCTATTTTTGAAAATTACTTAAAGCCCGGTAACAGATGGTATATATATATATATATATATATATATATATATATATATATATATATATATATATATATATATATATATATATATATATATATATATATATATATATATATATATATATATATATATATATATATATATCATCTGCGTGAGACCTAGCTTATAACCGCTGGCCGCAAATTTTGTCAGCATTAATCGCGAGTCGACCCGTCATCAAATGAAACAGGCATCTATGAGAGCTGGTAGGCCGTGCGAGTCGGTGCCCCTTTGCGCGTGCAGGTTCTGGCCCAGGAGATAGCTTGACGTAAGCCAATATATCGTGATGACAGATTTCGATTACTCCGCGACTCGTATCGCTCTGGTACATTGTCTCAGAATGAATGAATAAAACCTTTTTTGCAAATGAGGGATGGATCTCGTTACCTGTTTGGGAATTAGGCCGGATGAGGGTGTAGATGCAAAAGCAATCTGTTGGTTGTTTTCAAGGCCTTCAGAACTGCGCATCGTAAGCCAGTCGACCTCTCTTACACTACTCGAAGCAGCCCACCCTTGCCATCGCATGCCGAGGGGCATGTTGTGCTGCGGTGCTAGATGGCATGTTGTGTGCTAGGGTGTTGGTTCCGACATGTCGTATGCGCTTATTCTTAATTGTCCTGCCCTCACGAGAAACATGGGCAAGTCCATAGAAGTGGGTGCATCTGCTGTGCATAAGTGTTTCGCGTTTGCAAATATACCGCTTATGAAGTATGTGCGGGGTATACGTTGCTGACTTTCTTTACGAAGATCTGTTGTGGCCAACTGAGCTCTCCCCTAGTGTCAAGCACCGGCACTGGTGTCACTTGCGATAACCGACGCATTCTGCCTGCTTCTATTTGGTGCGAGCGTAGAGGATCAATGCTCTGTCGGAGGAGCCTTTAGTGAGCTTTAAACAGGATAGCGTTAAGATTCTGGTTCATCAGAAAACCCGGAGTCGGCGACTCCGAGTTGTGAACCTGCTCGCCGTGGCAGAGTGCGCATCGCTTAACCGTACACCACCTGAACCAGTAATATATATGAATATAAGGAATGAATATATGAATATATATTAATAATATAATTGGTTTTGGGGGGAAAGGAAATGGCGCAGTATCTGTCTCATATATCGTTGGACACCTGAACCGCGCCGCAAGGAAACGGTAAAGGAGGTAGTGAAAGAAAAAAGGAAGAGAGAGGTGCCGTAGTGGAGGGCTCCGGAATAATTTCGACCACCTGGGGATCTTTAACGTGCACTGACATCGCACAGCACACGGGCGCCTTAGCGTTTTTCCTCCATAAAAACGCAGCCGCCGAGGTCGGGTTCGAACCCGGGAACTCCGGATCAGTAGTCGAGCGCATTAACCACTCAGCCACCGCGGCGGGGCTGAATATATATTACAAAATGATTTTAATAACAACTTTCAGGTCTGTAAGACCTTATGACGTTCCCTGGAGGACACCAGGAGAGGCAGGAAGACCCCAGAACGCTTATGAGACCCATTCACTCTATCGCGTCGCACCCTTAAGGCGCATCTTCAGTGTCCCCCTCAAGTTTCTCGGTAGGGATTTCGATGTACTGTGTTTGGCAGGGAGTTGAGGTGTGAAGTGTTGTAGTATGTGTGAAAAAGCCCACCAACTTGCGCGACAGCTGCATGCGAGACTGCGTTTCCCCGTCCGCGTCAATGTGCCCTGGGGTACGTGTAATTTGGATGTTTGTTCCGACGTATTGCATCCGTTGCAACTTCTTCCTGATGTCGTTGGCCATCACTTCCTCAATATTTGGTGCCGCGTAATATGTGCTGTCGCTGCGTGAGTCAGTTAAGATTGGTAGTCATTTGCAGTTCTCCGTTCTGTGATATCCCCTGCGGCAGTCGAAATGCTGTTCATGACTCCCCATATGGGAAAGGTATCCGCGTGTTGTATGGAATCTCCGGGTAGGCGCCATCTGCGGTGGCCATTGAGTTGGGGCAGTAGCGACTGCCCCAGGACAAACCAAACATTTCCTTCGTAAGAGCATCATCCGTTACGATGGTCTTGCTGCTTTCGTTCTCTCGTGAGAAAGTTGTCCAGCCACCGTGTTTTCCTGCTATTAGGTCGCTAAAGTCTTCGTGCGGTAACCGGTGGGTCCCACGGCGATGATGCGTTTCTCCACATGGGCACTGGGGCCCCGTTTAATCTGCAGTGTCATGCCATGATCTGCTTCCCTTCTTTCGTGTTTCCCAGTCGGAATCAGACTCATACTTTTGTTTCGTTGATAATATGCAAGAATGAAACGACAGCGGCGGAGCGAGAAACCACTTACTGTGCCTCTGCATTTCGCAGCAGATTAGTGTAAAAACAGTATAAACTTATTTCGCCTGTGCTTCTGTTATCGCCGCCGCTGCCTCACGTGGGTTTTGTCCTTGTTCTGTTTTGTTTTCTTCTGTCAGTAATAGCTTGTCTATATCCAGATGGCTAAAGACATAGCCAAGCTTAAAGAGGCACTAAAGGCTCAAATAGCTAAGGTGAAGGAAGACTACGAACAACGAATAAAAGCGTCTCTGGAGCACCTCGAAAGAGACTGTCGTAATGAAATCGCAGGAATACTGAACAATGTAACATGACGACGAGCCTTGATTTTGTCCATGAGTCGTTGGATGACTTAAAGCAGAAACTTGCTGAAATTTTGAAAACTCCTGAAGGAGATTTTCGCATCAATACTTCGCTTAAAGGGGCGCTGAAACACCTTACTAGGAGAGTACATAAACCCACTCAATCACTAGATTCTCTCGTCATGAACACCTGAGCGAAATACTGCACTTATACACACAGCAGAGAACACAAAATCACGCGCGAAGTATGGCGAGTCCTTTCTGGCGACGTTTTCATGCTGGCGCCCTCGTCCGTCGCACACTTCCACGTAATGGTGTTCAGAGATGGCTACTGGCTAGATTATTTCAGGCGTGACGCTGCTACCGTGGCCGTGGCCAGTCAGCAGCGTAGATTTGGCGGTGAAGGAAGCTTCGCTCCCCGGTGATGCTGACGTTTGAGCGCGCAAAAAAGTCACGCGAGGAGAGGAAAATGCGCGAAGATGCCAAATTTCAAATTTTGCCCACAGTTAACTCAGTTTCTGTGGGTATACAATTGTCTGTCATAATTATTAAGAGTGCGCAGCGCCTCCACTCCCGTATATTTTGGAGTTCTCGGTCGAATCCAGCGAGTTCCCCAGAGCAGCGAAATTGTCCAGGGTGCCAGCTGTTTATGAAAGCAGTGATAGAAACTTAGCAAAAATTACCGTTCAATATTCATAATACTCATAATCGCTAACCATTTACAAAATATACCATGCTGCCGTTTTAACCAACTCTTTGAACAGATTCATCTCATTTCTGATGCACAGCTCGGCTTCAAGAAAGGGCGTTCCACTGAGTTTCACCCCTGACTTGTCATTCTTTTACTAGAGTCCCACTATTTTACCATTTGTATGTAGGTGAGACGTGGATGCAGCTAGCTCGCCTACTAAAGGGTTAACCCACGCCTTCATCGCCGACGCTCTGAACCTTGGGTGAAGTCATGTCCAGTTTTGAAAGCTACACTTCCGTGTGAACGGTCTAAAAGCCTCCTTACCTTACACGTTTTTGTATTGGACGTGAAAGATGTCAGCTATAGGTCATTGCATGGCGATGATTGTTATTCAGTGATGATTCAAAAATTTAAGTGAGACAAGAACGCCTACCAAAAAATGGAATAACATGGCCTTTCGGAACCAACTAGATTCCTTAATTAGGTGCGACTGCAAGCGACTTGCAGCTTGCTCTTTTTTTTGTAAGCCATGTCGAGTAATCCGCCTGCTCACTGACCGCAGACCGTGAACGTAAGAGGGGGGAAAGCTTCCGAGGGTGCGGTTAACATTCCTTTGCGCCTGCTTAATGTAGCATTACTCCAATAAGAGGCTCGGTGTCTGGCACAATTGTTCAGCCGAAGTCAATCTTGTGGTCATATGCCTCGCAGTGTTCGGCCACCCTGCTTCAATCCCTTTTCATGAGCAAGGATGCGATCACAAGATTGATATGGAGGAAACCATTATGCTGGACACCGAGTCGCCCCCGCGCAGGAAGCTCTTACTTGAGTCGTGGCACCTTCATCAGACACGAGAGATGTTAATCGCCCACTCGGAACCCTTCCCCGATCTTATAATCACGGTCTGCTGTCAGTGACGTGGTGGCTGCCTGTACGAGGGTGTCACAAGGCATAAGGTAAGCATGCATACGGTTATGGTACCTGTACAGCGTCGATTCACGATCTTTTCTAACCATACTCGTGTGCGCTGAGAGCAGACGACGAGCGGCGGAGAAGCACGTTTAAAGCGCCCGCCTTATTGGCTGTGGAGGCCGCCGCCTTCTATAGCGCTGCAAGGAACTTAGGAAACGGGTTAGAGGTTCCGAGACTTCGGGTTATTTATTGCTTGGTTCGCGTTCTTGTCCGACTAAAATGATATTAAAAAAATTTCACAACCGTTTTACGTGTCTAAAGTTGCATGCCCCCAAGGCTGCTCTAAATACCAGAAGCAGGATTGTTCGCATTAGTACATAAAAAACAAACGAAGGTTCCAGTCACCTATATGCAAAGTAGATGTCATTGTTAGTACCTCGAAAAGGCACACGTTTCTTAATGAGGTCACCCAGGTTGCACCTGTGCTTTTAGCCGGAACTGTTTCACTGCGTTCTCTTATCTCAAACCACGGCTAAACAAGGAGTTCGTTTAACCTGTGTCCCCTGATGTAGAAAAAGCAACTGAGCCTTTGGCTGTTTCATCTGCTCTTAGCTCCATAACATCATGAAAACCAGGACAAAAACGCACTTCGCTCACTGCTTCTAAAGTCGAACTGATGTGTCCCGGAACTGCGAATATTGAGACAAAAAAATTGGCAGTGGTTTAGCGCTGGTTAAACCCGGAGTGACACGATAGCTGCAGCTGGCTGAGTGGAACTTGCTCAGTCGAATTGCAGTCAGTCTTTCACCGCTCTGTTTCGCTGGGCGTTCCTCCTTCATCTTCGTCCCACTTGACATGGCGCATGCGCATAGCTGTGGCAGCTCGGTTGCGCCGGCAGCAGCAGCTGCTCCGCACCACGTGGTTGGTCACGTGACGACGTGGCGGTGGCTGCGCCGCCACCGTCACGTGCCACCGCCATGCTGAAGGCTTGAAACCGCGCATTGATGAAGCTTGTCAAAAAGAGCAAAACACAGCAGTCTGTAGTTCCTCTAAGTTGCCATGCACACTGCAGTTTTCGAAAACACGCATATAATGCTGGGCGAGGAAAACATGTAGCGTAAATGGCACGGCGGGCAGTCTTCCTTCGAAAAATAATTGCAACACCTCTGAACAGGATCATCCTGCAAGGTTCGGGAAATGATGTGCACTGTGAACACAAAAGCTGTCATGTCGAAAATTACTAGTCTGTTATCAAACTCAACGCCTCAATAGCACTGAACTGAGTTCTCAATAAGAGGCACAGTATGTGATAAGCAGTCGTAGTGCACTTAGTGTACGTAAGTGGCAGCCATTTCACAGATAACAACAAAGGCGGCAACTTCGCTATGTCTTACGATTTAGGAAACGGTAACGCAGTTTTGGGCCTTGAGCGTTTTCGAATAGTCTGATAGTTTTGCATAAACTACATTAAGTAAGGAAGTCCTCTTATGTTGCCCGCACTGCTTGAAACGAAACAGCAGGTTTATGAACAGCTGGAGCACCGAGTGTGGCTGTACTTGGTCACTCGACATCTGATGCAGCGTACCTAGCGCAGAAAGACGCGGAGACAAAGCAGGAGCAATGTACTCTCTAGTGTGTCCTGTGCTTTTCCTTATTGTAGTGGGAAATCTTCACAACAGGAGGTGCCGAAGCACATTGAAATGGGACCTCTTATGTCCAAGTGAAAACAGGCGAAGGATGACCCCACGATAAAAGTACGCACAACGAGCCGAAAATGCATAAGTAACGTAATAAAACTGATGTAACAAATTAAGGGGAAATTGAGAGGCAGCATCAAGGAAGAATACAGATGGGGATCAGTGCAAACTAATTAGCACTAGGAGTATAAAGAGAAGACAGACCTACTCGGAATACAAAACTACGAGCACGGCGGTATATTAAAGGAAAGGCTGATAAGAAAAAGAAGGGAATGCTAAAAATTGCGTAAGATCACCGTATTCAAACAATCGAAGATATTTTTAAGCAATCTTAACCACGTACGAAACTTAATGCGATTTATGAGGAAGTTCTATTTTTTGGTCATTGCCTTACTGATAGAGTGCAGTAATTATTTCGACTTTTAGTTTTCAGTGGTGTATGATGAAGTGCGAATCAGGTGGGGCCGCGATTAATTATCTTGCAACGATGAATGTCCTGAAAGAGATTACTGCCCTGAATAATATATAAGAAAGCAATTACGCCAATGTTATGTCGAACTTGGTTTCTGAAGGCAGAGTTTCAAGAGATGCACAGCATGGTCAACTTAGGTATGGCGAAGACTCTAATAGGTCCGAATGGAATTCCGGGTCTTTATTTTTCTTTCGATGCCACGATCTGTCTGAGTCAATAGGAGGGCTAAGTACCGCGACAAGGCTAACCTGTGGCGGCGTTCACACCGTAACGTTGGTCGATATGGCAGGGCTCGGGCAGATCCAGCAAACTAGTAAATCTCGCCCATATGTCTGATCTTGAAATTCGTGCCTCATGCGCAGCTATCGCCCTTCCAATCTGCGGAGATATGCCGCTATACTCGCGGACAACTTTTCGTGGCTATGCTGCGGAAGCTACGGACGCGCGCCGCCAGCTTAAACATATATGTCTCTCCCTTGTGAGACAGTGATAAGAGCGCGCTTTTGAAAGCCTTGCGCCTCGCCCTCGTAGCTTCCACCGCATGGCGACAAAAAGCTGTCAGTGAGCGTAGTCTATTGGCTGTCCTGTCAATTGCCTAAATGTAATCGCCTGAAAAGTATGAGATGACGGTCATAATGAGCGCGTTTGATATCCCCGTCTGCAGATCTGTATTGTCTTTTGGCAGGCATAGCTATACCTTGTTAAGTTATAGCGCCATAAAGGCATTGCTTTTCCGCACAATTTTTTGTTTTGCACGGATATTCGCACAAATGGCATATTTTGGTAATAGGATTGTATTCGTATTATATTTGGTTCTATTACTATTCAAATCAGATTCGATTCGAAGTGTGGCTACATTATTCGTTTTCGATTCAAGAGCGAAGCTACACTATTTCCGCTCGATTCGCATTATATTTCAAAAAAGCGCTGTTCGCACAGACCTATACATAAGGTTTGAAGTATTTCTCGCACTTTCATCTTTCTTTTTTTGCAATTTTCGGTTACGCTTGCTTTGAACATCGCGGTGCAGGGCCTCTTTTTTTTTCAAGGCGCCTTGTGCAATTTGCGCCGCCAGGAAACCGGGTGTGCCATGTAGAACAGTTCAGCCGGGGTACGATGTCGCTGGAAAGTTTCGAGGCGCGAATTGTATGTGCAAATGCTGCGTATTAAGCGCACGCCTGGACAGGGCTGACGAAGCGAACACCAGCCTAGCGTTACGTATAGATGCTCTAGAAAATGAGCTACAGGTATAGAGGGCAGAGAAGCGCAAACTCCAAGGCAGCTTAGTGGAAGTTGCGCGCGACGACGACGAACCGGAATTTCCTCTCATCGCAGCCGTAGATGCAGCGACTATTTCCAGTAAGCAACGTGAGGACCAGGCGCTGAAACCTCTCATCAAATTCCTGGAAGCACGTGCCACGGAGCTTCCCCAGCCCTTCGCAAGCACGCAGTCCTCCTTTTGTATGCGAAACAACGTGCTGTACAAAGCCAACTTTTCTCCAACCGGAAGCGACTACCTTCCCGTCGTTCCAGCAAATCTCCGCAAAGAAATCTTGCAGGCGTCTCATGACGAGCCCTTGCCGGTCACCTCGGCTACGCGCGCACTCTGGCTCGGATCCAAAAGAGTTATTACTGGCTTATCTTCCACCGACAGTGCGACACGATGTGCGCACGTGCGACAATTTTCAACCACGAAAAAGATCCCCTGTCAAGCCAGCTGGACTTCTACATCCCGTACAAGTGCCCAGAGTCCCCTTTGAGGAAGTTGGCATGGACCTTCTCTGCCCTTTCCCAACTTCTTCGGAAAATCGGTCGATCATCGTCGCCACTGATAACCTTGCAGGCTACGCTGAAACCAATGCCCTTCAGTGCTGGACAACAGCCGTGGCTGCGAAATTTTTCGTGGAACACATTGTCCTCAGGCATGGCGCCCCGGCACTTATTATCACGGATAGAGTCACCGCGTTTACTGCCAAACTCTTGGAATCCCTCATGCGGCTGAGTGGCACTACTCATAGAAAAACAACCGCCTACAATCCCCAGATAATGACTGACCGAGCGCCTTAACAGAAGTCTCGTCGACATGCTGTCCATGCACGTCGACGTTCAGCATTGATTTTGGGACGATATCCTGCCATATATTACTTTCGCGTATAACACGGCTAAACAGAGAACCACGCGGAAGACGCCCTTTTGTCTTGTACGGCCGCGAATAGTCGGCAATGTTAGAAGCAATGCTACCCTATGATGGCCGTGACCTCGACGTTGGCGCCGACGAATTTACGCTTCGCGCAGAAGAATCTCGACAACTTGTGAGCGTGCGCATCCTGAACCAAGCCGTGACCGCCGACGTTACAACCGCCGCCACAGACTGATGACATTCGCCACGGACGACAAAGTGTGGGTATGGACACCCATTCGATGCTGCGGTCTTTTCGAAAAACTGCTAAAGCAGTACTTCGGCCCCTACAGTGTTCTCCGTCAGCTAAGCGACGTAACCTATGAAGTACTTCCGGATGGGTTTCCAGGACTACTCCCCATCAGCACAGACCAGAGATTGTTGTTGTCGTGCGGATGAGGCCCTATTTTTCAAGAGACATTTAGTGGCTAAGTGTGGCACGTTACTCAGTCTTGTTGTTTCTCCCTATTTTCTTGTTAAAGCATCGGGCTACGCTCTTTCCAGGAAGGATAATGCTGCGCCTACAATTGCCGCTCGGAGACTGTTCGGCACGCAGCTCGTGCACCACGCTGTTCGCTTCCAAAGAAGAAACTGGCGTTCCGCTCTGGCCGTCTCGGTGCGCTGTCGCATCTTAGAGCTTCGCGGTGTTTGCGTTTCTCTGCCGTCTAGACGCAAGCTACCAGCACTAACTGCTACGTGGAAATATGTTGCGTGTTTTCTCGGGCAGCCAGTCCGCCCAGGAAATGTCCT
Source organism: Amblyomma americanum (assembly GCF_052857255.1). NCBI lineage: Eukaryota > Metazoa > Arthropoda > Arachnida > Ixodida > Ixodidae > Amblyomma > Amblyomma americanum. The sequence continues at coordinate 78,872,455 of NC_135504.1, read as the reverse complement.
TTTCCGACTTTTTGAGGAGTAAAGGGTCAGTTAGGGAGAAAATACCGGACATTCTTAGCTCCATAGCCACTAGTGCAACTGCGCATGAAGCTGGTCGTCATACTTGTTGAATTTCGGCTCATCGTAGAGGATAAAGCAGAGCCATGCCGCTTATACACCGAAGTTCAATAAGAATAAGGCTACTTTACCAGAAGCAGCTGCATGAAAGATAGTGGTTAGTCGCGTGCCATTCATGACACCTTTCAAACTTCTCCTCGATGGATATCAAGAGGCGCGAATGAGAACGATTAGCCGTTGCTGAACGCCGTCAATAGAATAACTTGTCACGAAAATGATAATGGGACGTATAGCAAAATATTCTACCACCCCATCCAACGAGATGCGCACTGTGATTCGCACTGACCGCACCTCGCGACGGCCACGACGGCGCAAGAGTCGACTTCAACGCCCTTCAACTCCCTAGGAGCAAGTCGGGCCCGGCTCCGGCGAGAGAGTTTCGAAACTGAAGAATATCTAAACTTTGGGCGTGTGAACAGAATAAGCAACCATGTGCTCGTTGAGTGCGCGCAGTGTTTAGCGTGTAGTGGGGCGGAATGCCTCGTATTAAAGTTGTTCTTATCATTACGTGAACCTTGCCTAGTCTCCGCCTAACCTCGCCCACGCTCTCACTAATAAATTAATAATTACTTCTTTAGCTCATTTCGGTGTTCCTTATGTCCACCAACCGCTAATTATTTTCACTACCGTTTTCTACCTGGATAAATGTCCGAAGCTCGGCCTCACTGCTTCTCGACCGAAACAGTGCGAGTTGCGAGTCCTAACTCTTGAGTGCACAGCGTAACAGCTATGCCATACGCGCATTTTTTTCCTGGCGGCAACTAAGCCGCTGCAAACCGGCTGTATTTTGCGTCGTAAGAAGTTTTAGCACTTTCACACTGTAAATGCGCTAGCTACGTATTCTACACAACCGCACGGCAAATGCCGGCATGCACGACATAACGGTAGCAACGGCCACGCGTTACAGTATAGACCGGCTCACGGGTGGGGTAAAACTGTGTGAAAACAGCGAGATATTTAGGCACACAATATACAAGTGTTTATTATGAGTAAGTAAGGTGGCAAATTGGTCGTCGGTGGCATTCATTTTGGTATGACCTCAGAATTGCCTGGCAACGATCGCTCCTTCACGTGATATACTTGCCCTTTTTCAAGAAAGCGTGGGCTGACTTCAAATTTCTTCTAAGGAATAAAACAACCCTGAATTCACCTCTGCAGCCCGTGAAATGCTGGCGAACCAATTATCAGCACACTTTCTCCTTCGATGCCCTCGGTTTCGCAATTGACTCCTTTACCGGCTGCCAAGTATGGATCCTCGAGTGCTGTCACCGTTCGTTGGGTGGCGCTGGCTGCTAAGTGATCGCAGCAGCTCCTAGCGAATAGTCGTTGCCTATACAGCAAAGCACAGAAGAACAGGTAAACATTTTACGTGGATATTTTTCTTCGGTTACCACTTATTCTCACTGCACGGAATCATTTCTAAGTGTAAAGGTGTTTATTCGATGCGCAGGTCAGTGGGCGTTGGTCGAAGACCGTCACTGCGGACACTCAGAGGCGTCACGTTGGACCTCAACCGCACATCGTCTACCTCTTTGCTGCGTTGCTTTAGCTGCTGCCAGTTTGTCCCATCACAGTTACTTCCTCGCCGAAAAAATAACATTCCTGGCTACTTACACGACCGAAGAATAGGCGGATCATAATAAGGCTTGCGGTGCTGGACGTGCAGATTTTAGCGTCCCCGGCGACGGTGGTCCGGAAAGGTGGCGAGTAGCCCTACAATGTTCGAGAAGTTCAGGGTTACAGGGAAGGGTAGTGTAGTAAGATGGAATGTCAGGTGAGTTGAGTTTGATTCATGATGAAAGCTAGCGCCCTTCTTATTTAACACTGCATCTTTTGAAATTTTTTTCCCTGGGATCCTCATGGCTTTCTCCCTTTGGTTATCTTTTTACGAGGTGGATATATATGTTTGTGTTCTTTCCAACAAAGTTTTAGTTGCGGAAAAGCGCTCGTGTGGTATCTTGCTTCTTCCTTTGGTCCTTGTTCCTTCCGCGCTACTTTTCACCATGATGGATAGTGCCCATGGTGGATGCAAAAACATGACTAAGTATTGGTTCTTGCAAACCAGCGCAACGGCTTGAAGCCAAACAGAGAAGGAACAAAACACAGCGCTGAACTAACAACAGAGTGGTTTTATTCAGGACACCAGTGCTTAAATACACGCTGGTATCGCATAAAAAGAAAAAAATACAGTGAAAACATCAAGTTTCACAGGCTAATCATTCTAAGCATGCAAAAGCTTTGCTAATGCACGTAATCTAGGACATCAAATATTTGTGCCGTTTTTCGAGATAGCAACAGAAGGGGTGCTTATACATACCGTACCTATCCTCATAATCTCTGATTCCTCAGTTACCTCCCTGGTGAGCTGGTTTTGGTTTTTTGCTGCAAATTTGCTCTTCTCGAACATTGGGCGGCATGAACAATCATGACAATGAATCTCGATATTGCGGATGGCATTCTTCACATCGTTGTGCTCCTTAAGTCTTTCATTTAAACAACGACCCGTTTGCCCGGCGTACGATCCGCCACAAGACAAAGGCATAGAATACACCAACTTGTCTTGGCACAGAACATATTTCTCATGCTTCTTCGTGCACACAAGAACATCACGACATGTTTTGCAGGCCGATTTACACGCGCGCATAAAGTCCTCACTTTTACAGGTGTTGAGTGAACATCTACTCCAGATTGTTTCCCTATTCTTTTCAGATTGTGGGATAAAACATGAATGCATGGAATTACGGATACATTTTTTTCCTCGGCTGACTTCGTTGAAAGTAGAGCCAAGTTTCAGCTTCTTCAGCATGCCCTCCGCTGCCGAGGCTAACATGTGTAAAGGGTATCATGCAGCAACAAGCCTTTCAACCTGGCATGAAAAACTGTGCGTGGTCTTATGCCTACAAGATTTTTGCATTGCCGAAACAAGACGCGGCAATGCTTCGTTTCACTAGCTTGGAGTGTGAAGAGCAGTATGGAAGTAAAGGCTTCCTGCTTCTCGGTTCAAAGGCCCAGTATACATTAATATCATTAAAAACAGGGTCAATTCTAGGAAGTTAATGGAGTCATTAACAGGCACTTCATGGGTTATTTCCAGTGGCGAAAGAACATGCAAAAACATTACAAAGTTTAGTCACCTGTGCAGGAAGAATTGCCAATTCACATTCAAGTACAATAAGGTAATCATCTACGAAGCGGAACACTTGTAACATTTGATCCCTTAAGGCGAGCATCGAGTGCCCTGTCATTCATAGCTAAATACAAATCGGTGAGCGATGGCGCAATACATGCTCCTATACATATCCCTTTCTTCTGAATGAAAACACGCTCATCCCATTCTGCATAAGTAGACTCCAGGTAGGTTTGTGTCAGTTCTAAAAAGTTCCCTACATGAATGCCAGATGCATTCTGAAATGCAATAGCACCATAATCATCTATGACCTCACTAATGCACTTTAAGAGTTTGTCATGAATAATGGTGTAATGGAGGTCTTTGATGTCAGTTGAAAAAGCGCGCACCTGTTTGCGGCCATGGTTAGTTTTTAGTAATTCGACTACTTCGTCCCATTTCTTCACCTGATAAGGATCGCAAACAGTTAGGAGAGTTAGGCATTTTTGTAAAAACCTGTGTGTGGTACGTCTACTTTATGCGTTTTTGCCGTGGAAAACATGTCCAGGCTCAATTTATGGCACTTGTCTATTGAGGACACCAAAGGCTATAAATAGAGCCTCTTGCAAAACTGTTTTGGCTTTCACGAGGCAGCTGCTTGTTCTCTCTGAATACCGTGCTAATTGCTGCGCCTGATTTCTGCTTAAAGCTATCTTTTGAAAGTACTGCGAAGCCCTCTTTGTCAGCGGTTAGCATAACCAGATTGTTGTCCCGCATAAATCGAGCAGTCTTGGCAATCGGGAAGTTTTTCCCACGAGGAATCTAACGCAGCACAACACCCACTCCGTCGGAAACACATCTACTGGCCTGCGGTTCCTCAGCTCGTCGCGCAACCCGCCTTACCATAGCAAGTAGCTAAGGAAGTTGCATTCTTAGCTCAACGGCACACTTTGGGCCAAGGCGTACGACTCGTGTAATATCCTCTGGAATATGCGCATCTTCGACGTTGTGAACTTGGTTGAGCGTCCCTGATTGCTTCTTTGGAACGCACCTTCGAAGCAATGGAGGAAGTTGCTGACACCAAAACTCCGTTGTGCTGCTGATGGCCGGCTGGTTTCGTGCCACTGTTGTTTACAATGTCCCTTCTGTCTTGAGGACTTAGGAAGATGCCTCAGGTTGTCCTTGCATAACCTGACTTGACGTTGCCATTCGGCCCTCAGGAGCTTGTATATCCTTATGCCATGGCTAAGTACTGAAAGCTGAAAGCCCACAAACAAGCCCAGGACCTGCGGAGGCAGAATGCGCTTTCAAATGCAGAAGCCAAGCATTCGTGATTTACACGAAGCATTTGCGATGACGGGTATGAAACGAGACGGTTCGGTAAGACGGGAGGAAGAAATAGCTAGAGCCACTTGTACAAGAAATAAAGCTGTACAACATGAACTGGTGGGCGAGGTGGTCAGACATGGTTCGTGACCAGGACTAGAGGTTCGTGCTGCTGGCGAGAAGTTGCGTTAAAGGGGTTATACAGGCGGAATGGCTCATGAAGCGGTGAAAACGAAAATAAGCGCATAATGCTGCGAAGTTTGGCAAGGCAGGCAGAACGCCGTTTTTGGAGATGATCTCACCGACAAACATAGCAAGAAGCAGGTCAGCACAGCTGTTCAGAGTTTTTTTTATTTCCCCAATTTAACCTTTCTTGCTCTCTTCTCCCTCCGTCTTTACCTCCCAAATTCCCTTCCCTACGCTGGGTAGCATTCTTGCGATTTTTAAACTTCTGCGAAATTCTCTGCTTTTTCTTTAAAAGGTTTCTCTCTAGTGTGGCGAAGATCGCCGAACAGCCGCGTCCATTCCAGGTGAAGAAGACATTTGGCCAAGCGCTAGGTTATAATGTTAGGCCACATGGTGGTGATGAAAGATTTTTATTACCTCGAAAAGAGTACGTGCAGGGAGGTAGGATTACGCCGATACGATTACACCCTAGGACGGGGCATCAGTGGCATCGGCCCGGGGCAAGGTGCGCTTAACCAGGGCCTCTTGGGCCGGTAGTTCAAAGCTCCGAGCAGGGTCGCATCCCAGTCCTCCCGGGTGGGATTGGGGTGAGGGAATATAGCAGGGTTGCAGAGAATAGGGAACTTCGAGACCAACTGGCGACCGTAAATAACAATGGATGAGATGATCATGATGATGAAACGGTGGATGCAGCTGGAACAGTAGCGTGCCCAGAAGTCTTAATAGTCCTACAAGCCCAGTACCCTTAGTTAAGGAAGGGATGGGGGATATTAGGGTGACTACGGGGAGTACCCCTCCCCCGAAAAAGAGAAAAACTAGAGAGGAGAAGGATGGCGAGGAGGAGTCTTGAGGACAAAACCAGAATAGTTGGGGCCATGGGGTCGTTGGAATCAAGGATTGAAGGCTCCTTCGCTAAGACAGAGTATAGACTTAATTGCATAGACGAAAGCCCAAGAAAAGATGGAGATGGCTGCTATGAAGAGCAGACTAGATGAAATCACCATTCACATTCAAAATGGATAGAAGGCCCAATAAAAAGTGCGTGGCTGAAATCTGGCAGTGGAACTGTCGTGGCTTCCGGCGCAAGCGGGGGGTGATGCAACAGGTTTTATCAAGACTAGAGGAGAAGCCTCTCACTATAGCCTTGCAGGAGGCGGGGGGGTGCAATTAATGGGGTTCAAGGGCTACCATAGTGATAAAAGAGAGCACTCGAGAGTTACTACCTTTGTATTACGTAATGTTGCCACAGTAATGCATGACCTGGGAGACAAAGATGTGGAAAACGTCTGTTGAAATTCTTACTGGCAAGAAGGGGGACTCACACTTTCATTCTAAACATATATAGCCCGCCTAGGCAACGAAAGACTAGGTTTAGGGCCATTATTGTAAAAGCCATGAAGATAGCGGGGAAACAACCCCTGATAATCGTGGGGGAGTTTAATGCATGCCACCCTGAGGGGGGTATGACAGAGAACTAATTAAGGGGAGAATGTTATGGGAGGATTATCACAATTTGGGATTAACTCATGACAAATCCAGAGCTCCCAACGAGGGAGGGTAATGGTGTGTGCAAAGACACGTCCCCAGATCTTACGTTCAGCAAGAACGTAGGGGAATGGGAGTGGCGCAATACTGGGCGAAACCTTGGAAGTGATCACTTTGTACTGATTGTCTGGGCGGATTTGAAAGGTAATTTTAGGTAGGAAGGAGGCCCCATTGTATGTGACAAAGTGGGATAGCTTCAGGGAGATTAGAGGCAACAGAGATGAGTACGAAATTCTGGACAATGAGCTCTGGTGTGAAAACCTCAAGAACGATGTTAAGGGCGCCGCTAAAAAAATTGAGGGGGATAGCGCCCCGGATGTTGCAGACAGTCGGCTGCTGCATATGTGGGAGGCCAAGCAGAGCATGGAGTGCTGTATGAAGAGGGAAGGCAAGCGGAATCGCAATATGAAAAGGCGCTTGGCCAGACTCAACAAAGAGATTGATGACTGCATTCAAGCTGTGCGAACAGCAATGGTACAGTAATTGTGGGGAGATGGAGAGGGGCATGAATCTTCCTAGGACTTGGAACTTGTTAAGACACTTGCTTGACCCGGAGAAATCCGATGGTCAGGCGACGGTAAACATGGCCAAAGTTAGACATGCGTGTGGGGATCTTAGTGATCAGGCATTCATGGAAATATTGGTGGAGACATATATAGGAGACACCAGCTCGGTACAGCTACTAGACTATGAGCGGGAGGAAAATTTGGCATTGGATTCGGATTTCACTGAGGCGGAGGTGAGGGCCGAAATAGACAAAGTTAGGTCGGCACCGGGGCCTGATGGCATTACTAACAAAATTCTGAGAAATCTAGATATCTCTATTAGGGATATCCCTAGATTTATGAATTTATGCTGAATGGAAGGGAGAATCCCGGATCAGTGGAAAATGGCGAAGGTGATACTAATTCCTAAGCCAGGAAAGAAACCTGGAATAAGTAATCTTCGGCCAATCTCATTGAGTTCGTGCATCGGAAAATTAATAGAACATATAGTGCAGACTAGGCTGTCTAGGTTTACGGAGAAGGGGTTATGGCCGGACGAAATGTTCGGTTTTAGGCCGCATCTTAGCACGCAGGATGTTATGCTGCTCCTGAAGCATGACATTGTGGATTCTAAGACAAAGGATGCGAAGGTGATTTTAGGGCTGGATCTAAAGAAGGCCTTAGATAATGTTAAACACTCGGCGGTCCTAGAGGGACTGCATAAGGTAGGAGTTGGTGTGAGAACCTACAACTACATCAGGAATTTCTTGCGAGAAAGGAGAGCCGAGGTAGTGTTTTAGGAGAACACTTCGGAGATGATCCAGCTAGGAAGTAGGGGGACACTGCAGGGGGCGGTTCTGTCGCCACTACTGTTTAATATGGCCATGAGGAAGTTGCCAGGGCAGCTAAAGGCGCTTGATAACCCGAATCTTAAATTCAGCTTGTATGAAGATGACATTAATTTGTGGATAGATAAGGGCAGTGATGGAGAGATCCAGGTGGCAGCCGACTGTATTGTAACATACGCGGCGGAAAGTGGGCTGGAGTGCTCTGCGGAAAAGTCTCAATTATTACTATACAAGGACAGGGCACTTAGAAATAAGCCGCCTTCAAAAATTCAAATTCTGGTTGGTGGGGTGCAGGTTCCGGAGGTGGAGACGATTAGGATCCTGGGCTTACACATGCAGGCGAATGGCCAAAATACTGTTACCATCAAAAAGTTGGAAGGCTACACCATGTAGACTTTGGGTCTCCTTAGAAGAATCTCAAGTAAGAAAGGGGGTCTTAGAGAGAAAAATTTGATAAAATTGGTTCAGGCCTTTATTACAAGTAGGGTGAGCTATGCGACGCCTTGAACTTAAAGGCGGCAGAAAGGGGGAAAATTGATGCGCTTATGAGAAAGTGTATCAAGAGGACTCTGGGGCTGCCTATGACGGCGTCCACGAAGAGATTGTTGGCTATGGGAATGCATAATACTTTGATGGAACTGATTGAAGCGGTAAATGTCTCGCAGTTAGAAAGGCTCAGCACCACAAGGGTGGGGAGGGCAATTTTGGAAAAAGCGGGGCTGAATCCGGAGAAGGGGAGGGGCAGCCAGGCCACCATAAGATGAAAGGCACGAGAGTGCCTTAGAGTTCCCCCTCTGCCGAGAAACATGCACACACAATATAATAAAGAGAGAAGGCAGAAAAGGGCGGAGACGCTGGAACGCATATATTCAAACAAGCCGAGGGAGCGGGTCGCATTTGTGGATGCGGCGGGCGGAAAAAGAGGAGAAGGCACCTTAGCGGTAGTGGTGGACGGGGGATGGGGCCCGATCTCGGCACTATCGGTTCAGAGTGATGATATTGATGTGGCAGAGGAGGTTGCAATAGCCCTTGCTTGCGTCGGCACAAAGGCCACGTATGTGTTGAGCGACAGTAAAACAAATTCAGAATTCTGGTAGCGGGAGGATATCTCCCATGGCACTCAAAATTCTAAGACAAAGAGAATTGGATAGGACAATCAATCTAATTTGGACCCTGGCGCTCGGATCTAAGTGGCAACGAGGCTGCTCACAACCTGGCTCGAGATCTCTACTGCCGAGCAGGTCGGAATGAGCATGCCGAGGAGGGCTACAACAGAGAAGGGCGTCTGCTGTCGTATTATGATATGACGCAATATTATAGAAGGCACCGTCTGAAACTCCCCCCTCCAGAAGACAAGACTAGACTGTAAACATGACGCCATGGAGGTGTCTGCAAGCAGATACTTATCCAAATCCGGTCTTGAATAAATATATATTCCCAGATATTTGAAGATCAGAGCAGCAGGGTTTGCGGGAAGAGGGGTACCCTGAACCACATAATATAGGAGTGTTTGCATTCCCCAGGCAAGGCAAACAAAATTAATAGTAGGGAAGCCTGGGAGGCCTTGCTGGAAAGCCCAACCCCGGAGCACCAGCTGCTAACTGTTCGACTGGCTGAAGAGGCCGCCGAGATCCAAGAGATTTCGGCCAGCATCTGAAGCGGATTCCCACCTGCCTTAGGGTGCCTCTCCTCTAGGGGGAGGATCTGTGGCAGGGAAGAAGCCTTTTCTGTTGGACAATAAAGTTGATTCACTCACTCAGCAGGGTTGCAGGGGCCGGCTCACACTATATGGTAGATGTCCGAAGACTTCTCTGCAGAGTGCACACAGCTGCCCGAGAAAGAAAGGTCGAAGTAATTGAAAGCTACCGGGCTCAGCAAAGTATTACTTTACAGGCGGAGCAGAAGCCGCTCCTCTGCCTTTGAGATACCTTTACACGGGCAGAGACAAAGGCCGTGGCCAGATTGATAAGCAAAACAATGTCTTTAAGGTTTAGGCCGGAAGGAATTCGAGTTCCTGATCGTCGGGGTCGAAGGAAAATGCCTGGTGATAGAGTGCGCGGGTGGCAGTGTCAGCTGCCTCATTTCCCTCAAGGCCCATGTGAGCAGGAGCCGAAACGATATTCTGGGGAGCGGGGCTCTCGTTTAGGCGCTCTTATCGAGAAGGCGGTACGCTAGGTACTGTACCCAGCGCTGCTCGACGTTCCGACAGGCCCCTCGCGAGTCGAATTGTTTTGGAAGTGGGATGAGATGCAACCAACGCAACATGTCCGCCAGCATGCGTGTTATGCCACTTGGCGGCGGGGGCAGATCTTCAGCTGTGTGGCACTGCCCCCCTCCCTTTCGAGAAGCATCGACTCGGTGCCGTACGTGCTGCGATAAAGAATGGGTAAGAGCGGCAAGTTAGCGCTACGAGTGTCTTCGGCCCCGGAGGTGGGCCCTCTAAAGGGGCTAGCGGGTGTAATATGGCATAATTCTCGGCGTCGGCTGTCTAGTGGAATGGACAGTTTAGAAATTCACTTCGCTGAGGCGGCGTAGCACCTTGTGAGGGCCAAAGTCACGGCGAAGAAGCATTTCAGAGCTCCCTCGTCGCAAACGGATAGGGCTCCAGGCTGCCACAGTGCCTCAGTGGTTATATCACTCGGCTGCTGACCCGAAAGAGGCGGGCTCGATCCCGACCGCGGTGGTTGAATTTCGATGGAGGCGAAATTCTAGAGGCACGTGTACTGTGCGATGTGTACTGCACGTTAAAGAACACCGGCGGGTCAAAATTTCTGGAGCCCTTCACTCCGGCGTTCCTCATAACCTGAGTCGCTTTGGGACCTTAAACCCCCCAAGACCAAACTATAAAGCTACGGACCCAGACTTGATCGCCGAGAGTGCAAATCACCTCCTTGCGCCGAAGATCACAGCACCAGATCTCGTGTTCCTGTTGGCGCCGGATTTTCTGTGGAGGAAGGTGGCGAGCGGCTTCTGCATCACGAACAAATTGGCCAGCGCCCACGAAAGAAGAGGATACATGAACCGCAATACGAATGGCGTCCAGCATGTTCAAAGCTTCCCGACCACGCACCAAATTAAACGCAGTAAAACGCTTCGTTTCGTGGAGCGCACTGTTGTACGCGAACATGATGTAATGCAGTATTCGGTCGTAGTTCCTATCGTCATCGTCCACATACATCGAACTCATGTCGGCGGTGGTGTTGTTAAGCCGCTCAGTCACTCAATTTCTTTGAGGATGGTAAGCTGTTGTCTTTCGATGGCTGATGCAACTGATTCGAAGCACCTCGCTTGTAGGTGACGATGTAAACGTGGCTCCCCTGTCAGTTAATACGGCTGTTGGGGCACTGTGACGAAACACACTTTTATGAATGAATCAATTTACAACTTCGGCTGCGGTGTCACGGGGAATGGTCGTGGTCTCAGAGTAGTGGCTGAGATAGTCAATAGCAACCGCAAGATACCGGTTACGTATTGTGCACGCAGGAAATAGGCCAAGTCCGTACCAACCTGTTGAAATGGGAGTTGCGCAGGATCGATAGGCTACATGAGTCCTGCTGGTTTAGTAGGCGGCGTCTTCCGGCTCTGGCGCTCACCTCAGGTTCGTACGTAGCGTTGGACAACCGCAGCAAGCTTAGGCCAGTAACACGTTTGGCATATCCGCTCCAACGTGCGGGAAAACTCGATGTGGTACGAAAAAAGCTTGCCATGACACGCATGTGGAACTTCGTCATGAATGGTTGTAGGTGCTCCAAGCAGAAAAACAGTTTTTGTTGGGCCGTTCCTGTAGAGGACACGATCGCGCAGGCAAAACGACGACAGTCCACGAATCAAGAGTTGTGGTGGAGATGGACCGGTTATTTCGAGGTACTGGATGAGGGGTAACAGTTCGGAGTCGGCCGTCTGTTGGCGGGCGAGGTTGGAAGTAGTGATAGCACAGAGTAAAGCAGAATCGTCGTTGGAAAGATCCGTGCAGTAGGGAAGAGGAGCACGGTATAGACAGCCAGCATAGCTTTGTTTCTGGCCGGTTTTGAGCACGATAGGAACACGAAATTCTGGTAACCGAAGGCTCCATCTAGCAAGTCGCCCCGATTGATCGTATAGGTTCGCAAGCCAACGCAGTGAATTATGACCGCTCACTACCCCAAATGGGTGGCCATAGAAGTATTGACGAAATTTCGTGATGCCTATGGCACAGTGACGCACTTCATTTTCGTGGTGGAATTGACTTGAGAACGTGACTAAGTGCGGCTGGCGTAAGCAATCACGCGTGCTATACCGTCCTGCCACTGAACAAGGACCGCATCGAGGCCAACATTGGCATCTGTGTGCAGTTCTTTGTCGACCTCGTCGTCAAAGTGGCCAAGCACAGGTGTTCTTTGACGACGCGACTTGAGTTTCGCCAAGGCTTTTTATTGATGATACCCCAAAATAACGGTTTTGCGTCTTTCGTCAGGCCGGTCAGGTGCTCAGTGAGCTTGAAGAAATTGTGAACAAACCGCGGACAGTAGCCTCAGAAGCCTAGAAAACGACGCAGGCTCCGTTTATTTGTTGGCTTGGCGAGGGCAGCTACGGCAGCTGACTTTTCGGGATCGGAACTAATGCCTGCAGCGCCGGCAATGTGGCCAAGAAACTTCAGCTCATGATATGCAAAATGACATCTTTCGGGTTTGAGAGACAGACCTGCAGAATGGATTGCCTCAAACAACGCGCAAACTTTTCAGGTGCTCATGAAACGTGTCGCAGAAAATCACAACTTTGTCGAGATATACGAAGGCACTTCAGGGCCAGGCAGGACAGTGCCCATCATTCGTTGGGTTGTAGAGGGCCCAGGCACAGTCCAAAAGAGAGCATGTTAAACTGATTCAAACCGTCAGGAGTAATAAAAATGCGTTCTTCTTTCGGTCGCGTTCGTCGACCTCTATTTGCCCAAACCCAGTGCGGAGGTAAGGTGGCGAAACGTAGGTGGGAAGGCACGCGCAGGCAGTCTATGGATTCATCAATGCGCGGCATGGGGTACACATCCTTTCACGTGGCATTGTTGAGGCGCCTACAATCCACGCAGAACCTTAAGGAGCATTTTGTTCGTGCGGAGGACTAGCGGCGATGCCCAGGGGCTCGTCGACGGTTTTATGATGTCGTCCTGGAGCATTTTTCCAGCCTGGTGGCGGATGGCATCACGTTCTTTCGAAGACACCCGATAAGGGCGCTGACAGAATTGTCTTTGGTCGCCAGCATGCAGGCAGCACATGTCATCGCTCCGATATTAGGAACGCGTTTGGTACCCGTGGGCCTACGGTGGTGCGTTCTTACCAGTGCGCAACCAGTAATGGCGATGCCATTTGGAAGACACTTCCACCAATGTCCCCATCATGCCCTTTATTCCCAAACATTGGCATATACCTCGAAGAGCGTTCAACGATGGCAAGCCAATAACAATGTTCCGCCAACATTACGTACAACCTGGCATTCGCTGGCTAATATTGTTCGGGCAGTTGTGGTCGCTAACAACGGTAGCATACATTATGGTCTACGTTGGTCAACGTTGTGACGCAAATTTTTATGGCCTGTGAACATTAGCACGAGTCGTTGGTTAATATTGCCCTAGCAGTTGGGATTGCTTTTCGACAATGTATACACACTGGGCCGCGCTGCCCATTATTGTCCCACCGGTTGCGATAGGTATAGCACACATCTTACGATGCGTTGGTCAATATTGTCCCGCCAGTAACGATCGCTTACAAGAAATGTGGTACCCAGGCATACTTTGTTCATCATTCTCCTGCTAGTTGCGATGGGCCGCCAGAATTTGCATACATCGCGGCATATGTTGGCCAATATTCTCCTTCCAATTTTGGTGTCTATGACATTGAACATATGCACTACTTGGCCTGTGCGCGTGATGTCGCGCGAGCCAGGTATTGTGATATACTTCACAAACCTTGAAAACGAGATTTTGCTTAGGTAGAAGTTTCTATAAAGAGGCAAAAAAACAACTGGAAACGCACCTTTGAGCTTTGTAGATATAGCGGTGAGAGCCATGCGCAGTGCAAGTTCACAGAGTAAACAGCCCACAGCGCGGCCAAGCGGTTTGGCAGGTGTGTGCGAGCCGGTCGCATTATGCGTATGTACTCGGGTTTTTGACTGAAAACATTTTTTATAACGTGCGCATTCCTCAGTCTCCAAGCTTTGCGTCACCGTCGTCGCCGGCAGCCGCACCGCAGTCCGCAGGACAGATCTTCTGTTGTGTCTCTCTCGAAAGTTGTACGCTGGGCTGAGTTTGAAAGGAAACGCGCGCGTCTTTACCTCTTACCCTTTTTCTTCTTCTTGCTGGTACGCGAAGGGGGCCTTTTCTATTACTATCCGTTAAATCCAACCCCCCACCCCTCCCCAGCACGACGCAGCGGCCATCACCTCAACGCAGTGAGAGACAACTTTATTTGCCACAGGTGTCGGAAATGAGGGCAGGTGGGTCCTGTGCAGCCCCTAGGTGAGGGCGACGTCCTCGGCCCACGAAATAAATGCCAGTTGAGTGGCCTTGTCTGCCTGAGTCATGATTTGCTCCCAGCTTTCCGCAGAGGAAGCTGGCAGAAGGGCCTGCCGGGGCGCGTTATTTTCGCATCTCCAGAGGTTGTACGCCTGAGTGGCGGGTTGTCCGTGGTTGAGATTACCGCCCGCTCTGCATCCCCCTTTCCCCTATCGTCACCAAGAACGTCATTGCCTTCTCTTGACCTTGCGAGCTTTTTAAGGCTCCTGCCTTCAGTGCACAGACTGCCCATGCAGACTGCACTCCCGCTGCAAGCTCTACTCTGTTGACTAACGGAGCACACCGCCCTCGGATCCGTCTTTTCCCTTCCGCAGATGATATTTTTTCATAGGTATCGCCAACGATTTGAGGCCATCTGCTGTATACGTGAGTACATTTCTTGTATATTTATTTTAATTGTGGTAGGTATTACTTCGCACGTTCACATAACTCGCGACCCGAAGTGTGCAGAATACACGCCGTTATGACTTAGCCTTTCTAGGTGCTTAATGCCAGGGTGGCAAGGTTTAGCAGATTATGTCGAACGATGCGAATGAAGTCGAACACTCAAGGGTAATCAGAAATGTCTTAAAACGGGTGTTTCACGTAACACTCTCAGCAATTCTTAAAAACAGGCTTTTTGAGTTACGAGAGCACTTTTTCCGGCATAGCCTTGTCATTGAGGTACTACATCAGAGCACGGCTAAGATATGCTGTCTAGCTGGCTTGTTAACTAATATCGAATAATTAACTTTCACCTATTACTCTTAGGCTCCATATTTATGGAGAGGCACGTAACCCACCGCGAGTAATATACAAATCAATTTTTAGACTTTCGAGAACGAGGCTACCATCGGCGCTGTGGGCCAACAAATTTTGTCGATTTTTTGTTAATTTGGCCGGAGAAGTTGGTTTGCTGGCATGCTTCTCGAAAGCGCATGCATTTTGGAGCGATATAGCCAAAATTTGTTGAGCCGGAGCGCCGAGGATAACGGCGTCTTCGTAATTCTAAAAACTCATATCGACGTCACTTACGCAGGGCTACATGCCTCTCGGTGGTTACGAAACCTAACAGTAATAGTTAGACTTAACACTCAATATTTTCGACCAACTTGCCAATTAGCATGCCTTAACTGTATTCTGATGCATTACACCACTGTCAGTGCTATGCCGCGAAAAGCGCTTTTTTCAATTCCCAGAGCCAATTTAAAAAATTTCACCCAGGTGAAACACCCTGTGTAGAATTTTTAACCTCTGTAATTCATAGGTGCCTTTGCACATGATTTTGTAAAAATGGCAGCAAACCGTTGGATCACTGCGCACCGTTGGACGTTACATAGAATTATAGAATTCTTCCTCCGTTTTGATGTTTCGCTTTATATAGGATTTAGCTGACAGATCTCTAGTGTCCGCTTCACTTTTGCTCTTTTGACATTCACATTCTTAATGGCAGATAACCGATTGGTCATTGCGTGTCGGTGGACGTTGCATATTATGTTAGACCAACTTGATTCCGTCTTGTTGGGTGGCTGAAATGCGAGCCAGCAGCAGCAGGGAACGGCCTTCGCTTTCATTCTCCTGACACGTGACGAAGTCCATTAGCAAACCCAGAGGGGAGCTTTCCCAGAGTCCTACTCAAAGTCGCCTGTGTGAGCCGGATATTCCATGACTCAACGTGGCTCCTCTTGAGCGGATTACGCTTCACGGCCAATAAGCTTATCTCCGAAGGTGATTCTGTGGTCGATGTGTTCACGGTGTTCGGCGAGGGTGTTGCCTTCTGAGTTCATCCACCGGACGTCATTCTTGTGTTGTCTGATTCTCTGATCGAGGCTTTTTGTCTCGCCGATGAATGAGGCCGGGCAGAAGGAGCATGACGCTTAATAAATTACATCTGTGGGGACGCGGTCTTTGGGACATGGTAGAAAGCTGCCGCTCATTGAAACTGGGTTGTGAGACAGGCAGGTATGTTTTCACAAAAAGGACAATAATCGCCGAGCTTCTTCAATTTTGCTTCTTTTACTTTTTACACTAAGACTCACCATGCATGACGAACTAGCCGAGCTGTTTGACCGCAGAAAACGTTATATTTTTGTAATTTCAGTTTTGCCGTTCACAATTAATTGCTACTTGCTTTCAGCGCCAGCAGCTCGTCCAGCTTGGGGGCCGCAAGCTGCCAGAGGTTGCGACCAGCGCTATGAAGGCTATTATGGGCCCCACAGTCCAGCTCAAGTTCAGCAAGAAACCCTTTATTTGGACAAGGATTTGCTGACAGCTTACAGTTGATATTGTTATTTCCAATATATACATCATGCACTAGCTATCCTAGCTGCTATTGTTCAAAAAGCATTTTGCCAAATAACGTATCGTTTTGCGGTTTGTGTGTGCAGATGCTTTAACCGAAAAGAAGGAAGCTGTGCAAATTGTCCAGGCAGGCGGATTGTGCAGGTGGATGCCCGTAGCTTGTGACCGGGGGAGGCGGCAGTAAAAAGCATATGGATGAGGTGCTGGCTAGCATAGCATCATGGCCTGCCGTCAATGCAGCCGTTCCCTCGAACCGGGAGCCTTCTCCAGCAGCGGACCCTTTCATGTGGCGGTCGAGCCGTTATGAGAGCCTACAGTAATAATTCATCGCTTCTGTGCAGCCTCCACATGCCCGCCTAGACCTGCGGCGCTTTGTTAGGTTTTGAATAAATTTTCACACATTCAACTTGCTGGTTTACTCACTTTCAGTGCGTGTAACTATAGAGTGTTGATTTACAAACTCACTGCATACAACATGGTTGCCAAAATAAAATCAAACATTCGTTACAGATGGCTTTGGCAGTGCTATGCAAAGGATGTGTAGTGAGCAATTTTGGGGAACGAGTAATGGGACTGCTAATGAGCGTGGCTGGATGCACGCGGTGAATAACAGCGGGTGAATTGGGTGGGAAATATTCGGTAGCCAGCAAATGTGGCTGGATGCTTGTGGCGAACAACCAGTGTATTCTCCAACGCGAAGTTTCTCCAACGCGGAGTTTCTCCAACACGGAGTTATTAGCTGGGGTGGGCAGTACTGGGCAGCCACCGAGTGTAGCAGGATGCCTGTGGTAAACAACAATTGAGTAAGCTTGGAGGGAAAATATTTCATAGCCAATGATTTTGGCCGGCTGCCTGTGATGTATAAGCCAATGAGGAATTTTGGGTAGCTAATACTGAATAGCCGAGGAGTGCCAATGAGGCCTGTCAATAAGCTTGCAAGCCATTACTGGCAGGATCGGCTAACGTCCCAGTCAGACGCCATTATTGGTCTTTATTGGAGTCATTTTCTCGGAATTCGACCAGTGGCAATGACCGTTACACGCAAAAAGAACCCGTTATCATTTGCTTATAACATTAACAACCAGTGCTTATCTGTCGTTTCCAGTTACAAATACTTGGGAGTAATAATTTCATCAGATCTTAGGTGGAATGAACATGTAACACACACCTACAATAAAGCAATGAAGAAACTTGGCTTTTTAAGGCGTACGTTAGGGAACGCTTCACCTGAAATTAAAATCCTAGCCTACAAAACATTTATCCGACCCGTCCTAGAGTATGCCGCGATTGTATGGGATCCACATACACAGTCTAATATTACCAAACTTGAGAAAGTTCAAAGAAAATCAGCTAGGTTCATCTTTAACTCATACAGCTGGCGCACGTCCCCATCATTACTTCTAGAAGCTGCAGAACTGGAAAGTCTCACATTCAGACGTTACCGGGATAGGATGAAATTTTTCTATTTACTCTATCATAACCAATTGGGAATAGACAAAAGTTCATACATTCTGCCAGCTAACCGCCGATCTACGCGCTCATATCACACCAAAAAAGTCCTGGATTTTTCGTGCAGGACGGACGCATTTAAAAATTCCTATTTTCCGCGCACTATTTGCGATTGGAATGCATTATCCGCCGACACAGTTGACTGCCCAACGGTTTCCTCATTCCTCTGCGCACTTGCGCGTAAGTCCTGAGTGACATGTGGCTCCCCCTCATCAAAATGACACTCATGTTGTAAATACTATCTTGTGTTTTTGTTCTGATTTATCATTCAGCGTCCTGTATCTTGTTTGCTAATTTTGCTGTTTCTGAATTTGTTGATTTGTGTTGTCCACTCCTGCCTAAGGCCTGATAATAAGGCTGGCAGTACCTGTAAAATAAATAAAATAAAATAAAGTACCCGGCTGTTAACAGCATACTGCTTGGGCAACTATAATTCGGTGCTTGGTGAACGGCGTCTGTCGGACCTTGGAAGATGATGCAAATCAGCGGGGCAAAGAATAGATAAGATTTTCCACGCCCGGTGTCTCACTGGCCAAGTGCTGCGAGTTCACGTCGGTCGTAATGGCTCTAGCCACAGCATCGTCGAGGTCCAATGTGTTGGACAAAGTGCGCTGGCTGGTACACTCTCCAAGTCCTTCAAAATAAGCGACCGCCGCTTGTTTCGTCAAATGTTGCGGTTCACAGTCAGTTTATTACTAAGTTGTCGGTGCGACCATTGGCAACGCAAGTAGCACAAAGTGGGCTCCGAATTGGGGCCCCTTGTCGGCCCCAAATGGGCAGCCCATATGGGCCCCATGTGGGATTTGCAACTCGTGCCCAGGAGGGGCCCAAATGTGCAGCCCACTTGGGCTACCCTAAAGGAGCCAGAAGAGAACCAGCTTGGGCAGCCCATTTCGCTTGCCCCAAAAACAGATCTGGCCCAATGTGGGCAGCCCATTTCAATGCCCTAATGGGGCCCTTGTTGGGCCCAATTGGGCAGCCCACTTTCAATTCAATTCCCTGGTGGGGCACTTGGGCCCGAGTGGGCGGCCCATTTTCAATGCTTGGTGGGGCCCAAGTGGGCAGCCCACTTTCGATGCCCTGGTGGGGCCCTTGTTGGGCCCGAGTGGGCAGCCCATTATCAATTTCCTGGTGGGGCCCTTGTTGGGCCCGAGTGGGCAGCCCAGTTCGGCCCCAAAGTGGGCAGCCCTCCTTGGTTGCCCAGATGAAGCCCAGTCTGCACAAGTGGGCTGCCCAATTTGGCCCAGACCGGCCTTTATAAGGGCAACCAAACTGGGCTGCCGTGATGAAGCCCAGTTTAGGCCAAGTGGGCAACTCATTTCAGCTCTACAAAATACTGGCTGCACACATTATTCATGCATAAACAGGTCAAATTATAGAAAATCCGATGTATTAACAGCAACATCTTATGCAGATGCACCAATATCTTAAGCTTCTCTGCCTTAAATTGGCCAGAGTCAGACTCTGACATGGCAGTGCAAAGCTGAAGTATGATATATAAAATTCAAAAGTAGTTTTGTTGCACTTTTTATTGCATTATTTCACAAAAGCTCCATCAGTGGTCAAGATGGAGTGCCCGCGTCAATTTTATCCTGGCCTTCCGGCCACCGTCCCACTCCCTGGCGCCACACAAAAAGCTTGGAATATGGGAGTTGATTCGGGTCACAGCTGCATCAGGCACCCTCCGCTCCACAGCAGCTGTAATCAGACAGTTAATTACGAACTGTGCAAAACGTGAATGTGCAAAACATGAATTCTCAGCTATGTGGTCAAACCTTGTAATAACATAGAGAAGACTGCAGCAAAAACGCCATTAATTGTATTTGCATTAACCACAAAAGCAGGCACGAATTTTGTGGAAATCTGTAAAGGCATGGAAGCTGTACAAATCAAATTGAAGAGCATAGTGTTGCTAGCGACTCACAAAATGAACTGTTTTCTGAGAAAACAAAAGAAAAGTAAAAAAACTGCAGCCTGCTCTATTCAAAATTACGGAAAATAATTCTACCTCGAAAACTTGAAAGCATTATTCCATTCGAATGTGCACTACACTTTTTCGCTATGTAAACCAAATAAAACACATTTGACCAGCTATTTGTAGCTTCCTAATTATTGGCACATCCTTGTAAACATGACAATAAATTTCAGCAAATGCTGATAATGAGCAGAAATCAGTAAATAAAATATGCTGCTCTCAATCATGTACTTTTATGTTCTAACCTCTGTATCATACCTTTTATTTAGAACAAGAATATTCAGCTAGAGTCGCATATCATCTATAGTATATGTATCTGCTCTACTAAGCCTGTGAAAGAATGTAATTCTAGTTTCCTGTAATGGTATCACTTTACCTAGAGAAAACTACTGTTAGCCTGTTTGAATAAGTAATGCATGCTAATCACGAAAAAATTCATCCCACTGAAAACAGCCTTTCTAAGCTAAAAATAGCCACAAATAAAAATACAGGTACCACTGCTGCTCAATAATGACACAGCTGAAAGCAGCATTAACCAATTTTTTAGCACATATTCCACATGCTATGTTAGACTGCAACTTGAAGATGTTGACCATGGGATTTTTTTTATTGCAAAGATCACAAATTTGGGTCAAGAAGTGGAAAAACTTTAAATTTGAATTCGATATTTTCGGCACTTAATGTATTTTTCCATTTGACAGACGTCAACATACCAAAGAGCCCCGCAACCTTTTTACTGTTAACAAAAAAAATAGCAATGTCCTTAATGGGTCTACTTTTGTACGCCAATTTAATGCAGGATTATATACTGCAGTAATTACTGATAAAAAAATTAGGCTCAATGAATGTGCTATTTTAGATTCTCCAGCGGCTGCTCATCATGCATCCACAAGACTATTCACCCATACGACATCTTGGAACTAGACAATGTTATAAGTACTTTGCTATTGTCAGTTTCCACAGAACCAATGCCATACTTTGGCAGTGCACATGCGATCAATGAGTCTAGAACATTTTCTCTGATGCATAAGTAGTTAGCAGCCCATTTGTACATTGTCAGGATTCCAAGGCAGAACTAAATATAGAAAGGGGTACCTTTCACATCGACATTAGGCAAGCAAGTGACAAGTTGAGTGCCGCTGCACAATTTGTCTGGTGGCAGCATCCCATAGCAGGGAAAGTTTCTAGGAGGTAGTGTAACACTGACAGGGTTTTCATTCATAATGTGGCCTGCCACAGATTACCTCAATCTACCGTGTTTACTCGAGTGTAACGCGAGTTTTTTTACCGAATGTAGGAAGGAAATGTCACCCCCTGCGTTACCATCGAATACTAGGTTTAAAAACGCTATGAAGAGCACCAAACACGCACGATTAAAATCATTTTATGTGTCTAACGTGTGCGTTGATCGTACTGGTGATTCGAAATCACGCACTCCAACTCGCCGGTCAACCAGTACACGAACCACAGGTCACAACTACTAGGACAAAGCGGCAACCTAATCGCAAACGCAAAAAAAGACGCCAGTGAGAACAAGCCAACAAGAGTTGACGCCAGCTAGAGTCACTGGCGCGATAAGAGGGCACCACCTCTTGACGAATGCTCGCAACCTGTAACGAGGTTGTGTGGCCTCCGTGACTGCAAAATGAAACAGCCATCTCGGAGGCACCTAGCGCTCGCAATCGCCGCCAAGATGCCAGCGAAGAAGCGAGCGATCCCACCGCCATCTGTCTGTTAATCCTTGCAACTGATGCAAAAACGTGGCCACGTGACTAAGAGGCAGCAGGGCATGGAGCAGCGCGCTTTGTTCGCTGTCTCTCGTGTTTGGTGCCGGTGCGTGTAGCTGTGCGTTCCCTGCTTCGAGTCTTAAGCCTATCCCCATCAAACGGTCGAGTTGTCTTCAAGCGGAATGGCGTGCTCACGCGCTCAGTATACAGCTGGCTTCAAGCGCAACGCTTTTCTGCTTGCTGAGAAAGTGGGAAATTCAATGGCTGCAAGACGTTTGGACGTAAACGAATCGACGATCAGGGTATGGAGGAAACATCGTGAGGAATTGTTTAACTGCCACAGCCTGCGAAAAGGCTTTCGGGGGCCCAAGAAAGGCCGCTTCCCGGAGTTGGAGCGTCGCCTTGCAGAGTTCATTAGCGAGCAACGGTCCCGACTACTTGGAGTAAGCATTTGAAATGTTTCAGTGCAAAGCACAGGAGTTGCGCGGGACATAGGTTTGACCCAAAACCACTTTAAGGCATCACGAGGCTGCGTGCAGAAGTTTATGCGAAGGGCCGGGTTCTCCCTTCGACGCACAACTTCTATTTGCCAGAACCTGCCCGGGGATTTCGAATCAGAACTTCGAGAGTTCCAGCGCTACGTCATCGATCTTGGTCGCTCTACCAACATGCCACTTGGACATATCGGCAATGCCGACCAGACCCCCGTGTATCTGGACATGCCTATGTCCAGAACAGTGCACAAGTCTGGTGAGCATGAAGTTCGCCTTAGAAGCACAGGCAACGAAAAAAATCGGAATACCGGTATGCTGGCATGTTTGGCTGACGGCCGCAAGATCCCTCCATTCATCATTTTTCGCCGGAAGACAATCCCGAAGGAAACTTTCCCGAAAGACGTCATCGTGCGCTGTTACGAAAAACGTTGGATGGACTCGAATCTTGTCATAGATTGAATTCTACGCGTGTGGGACCGAAGGCCAGGCGCATTGCTGCATCTGGAAGCAATATTGGTTCTGGACTCTTTCCGAGGTCACCTGACACCCGGCGTCAAACAAAAGCTACAGCGTGACCGAACGCATCTCGTTGTTATACCGGGTGGCATGACCTCCATTCTCCAGCCTCTGGACGTTTGCATGAACAAGCCCTTCAAGGATCGCTTGCGACAATTATACTGGGGTGGACTGAAAGCGGATCAACAACAACACCTGCAGGTAGGCTGAAATGCCCAAGCGCGTCTACCGTTGCCCACTGGGTTTCAGCAGCCTGGTACGGGCTGCCTCATGATTTGGGCTACCGCGCATTTAAAAAATGCTCAATTTTGAAATGCTCTAGACGGAAGCGAGGACGACCTGCTCTGGGAGGCAGCTAGTGACAAAGAAGGGTCAAGCTGTGATGATGACAGTGACGGCGTCAACTGCCGTGAGGAAGAGGATGTTTAAGAATGCCTGTTTGGCTTGTATTTCAATAAACTTGTCTGACCCTCAGAACTGTGCGATGTCAGTTCCTCGCGTCACATTTGGGTTCTTTCGGTTTTTCTGTCGCACGCCCGAAGTCTACCCTCGCGTTACAATCGTAGTTTTTTCCCCCTTTTCACACCCGAAAAGTCGACCCTCGCGTTACAATCGTGGTCGCTTTACATTCGAGTAAATACGGTAGAATACTGCTTCACCCAATGGTTTACTCCTAATCAGGTTCATTATTGTCATCACACTAATAGGAATCTGTTTTTCACACGACATCTGACAGGCTTACCTCGACCAGAAAAGGAAGGAGCAAACAACTGAAACGTTATAAAAAACTTTAAAGGCAATAAAAAGAGGTGCCTGTACCAATACAGGGCCTGATCCCAAAACTGGTCCATCTAGAAGAGGGTTGGCCAAATGCTAGACAATATTAGCTAACAAATGTCAGTGTCAAAATTTTTGTGTGCGACTCTCTCAAATATTTGCATTTTGCAGGGCTTTTCCCAATTCACTTTTCTGGCCCCTAACTTAAGGGTGCCCATTTGGAATCGAATGTGGCCTAGATGTGAGTAACGGTAGACATTAGAGAGCCCAAATTTAAGCTAAAGGGGGGTTGAGAAAGTGGGAATCAAATATGTGCATTATGTAGTGGAAATGCCACTGAGCGTGCTTGCCACGTACAAGTCCTCGAGAGCAAGCTGGTAACTTGCAAGACATTTTCGAAAATTCGCGCTCTTGCGCCGCAACCCACGTCACCAGGCGTTCGCCCGAGATTGCGCGCATTGCATTGGCTAGCGCAAATGACGTCATGATGCAGAGTGCTATCACTGGTTCGCGAGGAATACAGAGAAAAAGGGCGGGTGCTTGCCCGGCCCCGAAGGTGACTGCAGCACCTCCCCCTTTGTATTCCCTCCTCTGTCTGTAGCTATGGCGGCTGGTGTACGAGTTGAGATGTAAAACATGGAGGCACTTTTTAATTGCCAATATCTCTGCTTTACATAAGCTATACTGAAAATTTTTGCAGGAGGCTGGTAGGCAATTCAATATCTACCAGTTTCATCAGCTTTTCTTACCCTCATTGGGCCCCTCCCCTTTCAGTGCCTTTTTAAGGCTCGAACAAGAATTCCACAATTTGTGGCTTGGTTTTGTTCACATGATAATCATTTCATGATAACGAAACAAGCTTGTAAATTCAACAGATCATTAAGCTGTGATAATTAATATTTAGTGTTTTACAGCAATTCTCAAGAAAACAGACTAAAATTTAAATTCCAGTAATAATCGAATTAAAGAGCCCTTTAAATGCACTGCAAGTTGACAGAACCAAATTAAAAGTTCAGAGAAGTCAAAATTCAAATTAAAGCGCTATTTTACTTTTTGTTGTCCAGTAAAGTAACTACAGTGGCCCTAAAAAAAATATCAATCATCTCTTCTAGCAGATTATTCTGAAGGCCAAATCCTTGCTGCCAGTTAGATTGAACCAGCAATACAACGAAAAAGGGTGTATCTGTGCATCATTTCTTCTCAAAGCAATTGCATTTACTGCTTAGCACATAAAATCAAAGCCACAGTGATACAAGCAACCAGTTAAACACAATGCTTCAAGAGATTGCGAGGGACCAGAAACATCACAAAGTGCAAACAAGGGCAAACAAACATGGCATGCGCAAACTCGCCAACAACACTATACAGGCGAAGCTGACTGAAAGGTCGCCTATGCCTTCCATCTTCCAGCGTAAACTGCAAGGGAACTGGCGTGTTTACAAACTTTTTCAGGATGAGGTGTGTCGCCTCCGATCAAGGCTAGCCGCTTGATGTGAAAGCCATTACAGCACAAATTATAATAAGATGTTCAATACAAGTAAACAATGAATGAGCATTTATAAATTATCATATTTATTGCATACAAGGCACAGCAATTAAGACCTTTATGCTTAGCACCCAGAAATTATTTACACCCATTTTTCCCCAATGAATTGCTAATTCATGCACATGATGAAAAAAATGCATGTGCAACCAAAATAAATGCAGCGATACACCTGTCTTCACTGCATTGCTTAGAAGAATGTGCTGGTGCCAAGCTGATCGAAACATGCTCAAACCATGAGCGACAGCTTTTCAGCGTAATGCGAGAAAGCATGCCCTATTAACCCCCCTCCTGCCTTCCCGAATATTTCTTAACTGTACCAGAAACCTAAGAATGATTTCACCAAATTTCATACAAGCAAACTACAAGACATTGATCAAGAGTAACAAAGGTAAAAAAAATGGTACAGCTAAGAGATGAAGACCATGCTATAACTTAAAAAAAACCAATCTGTGAGAGCAATACAAATGCAGTCATCTCGCACTCCATATTTTCGTGCCTGCAGGTTCCCGGAAAAGTTCAATTTTCTAGGGAGGTACTTCTAATTTTTGTTACTTGGAGCAGCCATAAACCTAAGTGCAAGCATACTGCAGAACTGCCAACCTGGCGATATCAAAAATCAGAAAATTTTATTCGTGCTATCTAGGGAGGGGGGGGAGGCACTGCATCAATCTGTGTTGAGTCCGTCACGGTAGGGACTTTGCTGTCTACGCTTCCACCGTGCCACGGCAGGCACTTCAGAAGGCTCGCAGGAAAAGTTACACCTCCTCTACTGAAAACTAAACATTTTGACAGATTTGCCTGTCTGGTTGGGTTAGAAGACTTATAACAAACTGCACAACTCCAACCAAAAATTCAAAAATTTTCAAGATTCGGGCGAGACCATCACCCGAAGCCTGAAAAAATCGGGTCTCCATGTTGCGCACAAGCCCACAAACACTGCAGCACCTTGCCTACCTGTTCCCAAAGACCGGCCGCCGAGTGAAAGAGCCCAAGGCATTGTCTACAAAATTCCATGCGCCGACTGCGACGCAAGCTACATCGGCTAAACCAAAAATTTCAAAGAAAGAATTCGACAACATAAAAACGATGTCTGCAAATTCGCAAGAGAACGCAATCTAGTAGCCGAACATTCCGAGGACTCCGACCATAGAATCAACTTCGAAGAAACCCACATCCTCGGAAACGAAACAAATTACCACAAAAGGCTCCTTCTGGAATCCTGGCATATCCAAACCACCCCAGAACAATATCAACCGCACAAAAGGAAACCTCCCAGTATATGCCCAGGGACTTCGCTCTTCAACTCAACGAAAAAAGTCGCCATTCACCACCTCCCTGCAGTGCGCCAGCGTGACTAACAGCCTCAACCCCCCTCCCCCGCGCCTTTCACAGGTGTCGTTCCTTTGACCCCCTTTCCCCCCTCCTCTCCATATTTAAAAGACGCTAGCTACTGCCCTCAGTCGCCCCTGATGAAGGAGCCGAGTCGGCTTCGAAACGCTGGGCTAAAGTTAAAATTTTTGGTTGGAGTTTTGCAGTTTAATATAAACCTCCTCTACTGCAGTCTTCTAGAATGCTGTACCCATGCTGTACCACCAAATAAGCCACAGCTACTTTAGCTTTGGCTTAAAGCCGTACTCGAGGTGATTCTGAAGTCATCTTTTCACCGCGTGAACTCAAGCACCAAGTAACCGCATAATTTTGAATAACTAGTGAACATAGTGCCGACAGATACAATGCTGATTGCAGAATTTCCATGTTTACGAATCAGATTATAAAACGTTCAATGAGAAAAACATTTCCTTACTGAGAAGCCTGGCTTACCAGAACAGCCCTTCTGTCAGGGTCTCCAAGGATTTCTTCTTGCTCCTCAACATCTCCCATGGAACTCAATGGGACCAGCTCTTCTCCAAGACAATGCTGCAGAGCAGCTGCCTGATTTCCTTTGAGCTCTTTGATGTCAGCTCTGATCTCCATCAGGAGCTGCACTGCCTGACTGTTGAAGCCTGAAATGTTCAAAATACATGATTACAGAAAGACTGCACATATCCCTCTGAGTGCTTTGGTATGGCCAAAGGTATCACAATTTGGTTTACACCAAACACTGATTGCATAGCACAGAAATAATTTTTTTTAAATTCAGTGCTATTTGAAAATGGTCAGTATCCACGAGATGAACGCACTAGTTGCTGCACTACAAAGTACAAGTTGTCGAGTGTTTTGAGGGAAAAAAAAAGTAGAACAGGACTGCAATACTGGGTCCCATTCGCATCACGCATTCATTAGGTCTACCTTTATCAAGCTTGAACCCAACAAGCTTCTCAGCTTGATAGAGCAGCTGTGTATTATGAAAAGGTTCAAGGTTTTTGATGTGAGCGAAACGCATGTCCACTCCTGATTTTGAGAGCGCACTGCACAACATAATCTGTTTGTGACTTGTAGTTAACTGTCAAAACAGGCAACAGAGAAAAAGAGAAAGCTTCGTGGCCTGTTGGTAGCATGCCTGTCTCACAGGATTCAATTCCCACTACCACCTCTCAAAGAAATTTGGTGCATCTGAACATTGCTGAGCGTTTCCTGAATTTTTTATTTATCTGTTCTATTAGGATTTTCCACCCCCGGCCTATGCCACTGCAGAGTTTTCTGTGACAAAGGATCGATAACACTTTTGCATTAAAATTCAGAAATAATGTGGGGCCTGGACAGCAGTTAATGTGGTCACTGTGATGACAGCGTTACATGTTAGAGCCTTATGCTCCGGGTCCTAGCAGCAGATATGCCAATCAGTTGCTTTTAAAAACCATAACTTTTAAATTTCTGAGACTGACAAATCGTCAAATTTTGAACTCAAGACAGAACATTACAGATATTTGTTGACATCCGTTCCAAAGGAGACACGAAGAATGATCACCTTGTCATGATGTCGACTGGTGCTTCTGAATGTTTCGTTTGAGAACTTAGTCTCTGCTCATGACGACTCGGTAGTGGCACCTGAACTGACCGACCAAGAAATCGCTGACGAGGCCGATTCTTGCAGATGATGCAAGTAGGGGTGATGACAGTGAACCGGAAAGTGAAAAATGAGCTCTAAAATGCGCAGAGGCTGCCGACACGGCCAGGAAATTGAAGGGCTACCTACAGAAAGTACCTGTGGCCTGATGTGGAGAAAGTTCTACATTTAATAGATTTCAGGGAGAATTTTGTCCTCTCAGATACTGCTCAGTGCCACCAAGCAAAGATTGCATTGTTTCTTAAATAAATCTGGGCGGAGCCAGCATACCCATCTAGCGTTCATTTCTGCTCTCGAACACAGAACAAAGAGCGATATTCCGCATGCTTATACCAAGCTCTGAATTCAACAATTGTGCGTTATTACACTTTTCTGTTGTCCCCCTGAAAGCACCCTTTGCTTGGGTTTATTTTCAGACTTTAGCAGATTTTTAGAACGATTGTTGGGTATAACAACTTTTAAGCCAAATTTAGGCTTAGTTATAACAAGATTTGACTATTCAAACCTCTTTGATCAGAATTTATGAATTTTTGGTTCATCTAAACTGGCAGTGAAACATCGCGGCATTCTCAGACAGCAGTATCTTGCACTTATGAATGGAGCCTACAGCCATTGACATCAAAGAAAGCATAGGGAATTTTTTTATGTTGCTCAATGTAAAATAATAATGTAATCATTGAGATAATTGATTAGAAAGAAAGTGGGATGAAAACCTATGAGCACCGAATATCATGTTCGCTGCTCTATAAACTCCGCTAAGACGACAGCTGTTAAATCTTCTTCCGTAGGTATTTGCTGCAGGTAGCCTTTCGTTGAGATGTTCACCAGCACCACCCTTTTCAGTAGTGACCGACATGTATGTTCAGTAGCGACTGTCGCATGGAACATGATCCGACGGGAAAATGGAAGTTGTGCGATAACGCTCTTGCACTACCCATGGCAGCAAGGCTGCCAGAATCGAGGCCCTTTATTAGAACAAGGGCTTCTTCTAACGCGAAAGTGTTAGAGGCTTCATTCTCCAGAAAATCCGCTGTCGTCTGCGTTGTCAAAGAAAAATTCTGGCCATGGCTATGGCAGGTGGTCGTGTACATGTGACATGGCCGGGACTGATTTGGCGGCAGCTTCTGTGTCCTCACAAGGCCACAAGACACGGCAGGAGCTGCCAACTCGGGCTTATCAAGGTAAACTTCGAGATGGGAGAGTGAGATGGAAATCAAACCCACTGAAGCCTTTTCATCCAAAGTAAAACATGGTACTCCTAGTCAACACAGGCATGTTAGTGTCGCTTTGTTAAAACGAGGCTTTATAGGTATCTATGTCAGGTGGTATTCCACATGATAGGGCAGCTTACTACTGTATGTGACTGAGTATGTGTGAGAAAATTGGCAACAATTAGGAAATTAATTATTTATTAAACAAGGAGCGAACTCCGTGTATGTTCACAAGTATCTTCAAGGACAGCCACAGGCGGGAGCCGTTAACGTTGTCTGTTTTACCCTTAAAGGCAGAGCTTTAGTGTCCCCCGAATTTTCTGGCACCCTTGGTCCCATAGGTATAGGTAGCTTAAAGGGGCCATGACATGGTCGTTCTTCATATTGCAGTTTTCTGCTTCAGTAACTAATGCAAGAGCTTATGATTCAATTTTCGAAATTTTGGCTGCCCTGCACGCGCTGTATTTTAAAAAAAATACGATCGAAATTGAGACCGCGAGACTCCTCCCACTGGCAGCGACCGCCATACTGAAAGCTCTCGCGACGTCACTAGCACATGCACGGAGCAGCGTCGTCTGCTCTCGTTGCTGCAATATGCGCAGCGAGGTCTCATTCCCCCCTGTACTTTCGCGGGCGATCGAAGTAGCAGTCGTCCCCACAAATGAATGACTGGTACCGCAAAAGCGATAATAATGCAGTTTTTCTACGGTATAGGTAGGGTCCGGTCACACTATAGGCCGATGCGACGGCGATCGACGGTCGGTGGGTTGATCGGTACACAGATGCCGTCGCTGACGCACTGGTCTGTCGCTCTAGACCAATCACGACGCCAGCACGATCAACAATCGCGTATCGTAGTAATGTTAAAGAGTCAGCTTAGTGGGAACCAGAAGAGAGTGGTAGGGGACTAGTTGGTATGACATTGAATAAACTTAAGAATTTTAAAACTTATAGAACCTTATGCTAGCTATGGCGACATACGCGATGTGCATGCACCAGCGAAAATGTGCTTTCATGCGGTGCCTGCGCATAGAATTTACCGGCGTGGCAAGCGACACGGGCAGAAAACGCCATACGACGGTGCCACTCGCCGCCGTCGCCTGGGCTTGTGCTGCCGAGCGAAAGCTTCACGCCCGGTGAGGCGATGGCTGGAAAAACTGCGCTTGTGTACTTTATCCGTATTGAAAAAAGCGAAACAAGTGGCTACATATCATGTCTTCACATTATGTTACTAATTAGTGAGGAACTTTTGCCATATTCTTGAATTTCGGTTGATTGTGGACCGCCGGCCCCTTTCATGACGAGGCCTGGCGAGTACGCAGGGTTCGTGTGTGCGATTTCAGCGATTGCGGAGAGCGAATTCGCAAGTTTTAGCGCCTGCAAATAGCTGTTGAGTGTAGTTTTGGCTACAGTGCCCTCAAATCGATGACTGCCTACATCGCAGGACGCGAGTACAATAAAGGGGAAGTGCCGATATATGTGACCCGGTCTGCATAGCTAGTGCAGAAGGCAGCCGGCAGCAGCCGTTGGCGTCTACTGTGGACAACAGATCTGGTTGTTTTCATTAATTCAAGTAATGTCCGAACTTATTTTTGGCTAAACTGATCTAAAATTAAATTTTGGTGACATAAGAGAAAACAGATACAATTAGCGGAAAGCGCCGGTATCCTACGCGAAGAGTTTCGCAAGCAAGCAATATAACATCATCGGTGGTTATTGCAGATTTTTCACGGTGTGTAAATGAGTAAAAGTGCAATTTGTGAGCAAGAGTACGTAATATTAAAGATAAGGATAGCCCACCTGGCGTTTTATGTCACGCAAACGAGCAGTACTGTTTGCGCACAGCCATGTAAACAACCTCAAGGCAGGGCTGCAGTTGTCCTAATCGTCGCACTCCTGTGACACAATGTGCACGCACAGCAAAATGCTGTACTATTATTTCAAAGCACTCATTTAGAAGGCGGCGACTATTCATCAGTGCAGACAGTGAAAGCATTAGAGTCACGTAGGGTTTTGCAAGCGGCTTGGTTCCTGCAAAAAGGTTCTATGAGTCGAAGGAAATGTATGTTCGACTTACAAACGCGTACATTCAGGGCGGAAGTCGTCGCACTCGGCACTTTTCTCTGCTTCTTTCGTGCCTCAAGGTTACTGCAGTGTACTTTTTGATAATTTGAGTTTAATTGTCGAGCGATGAATAGCGGACTGGAACTTGGTAGCTGGCTACAAAACGCCGCTGCTTTCATGGCGCACATCGGCAAAGGCATGCACGGCACGTGCCGCTTTTCATATACGGGAGCACTTGACTGCTCAAAAGAGACCACACTCATAACATACGAACAGCATGCTTATAAGCGTAAAAAATAAAGCAGGGGTCCATCGACTTCTGTTTCCTCAACAATCAGAAAATGGATGCCGCGAGCAAGTCCGCTTTCCCAAGGATCACTCGGCTCGCGTACTAAGTTGAAGGCTTCCCAAAAGAGAACACGGAAAATGTATTTTATTTCGCTAGGCTAAAAAAAAAACTTTTCGAGCGACCGCTGTCTACGGTGTGCATGCAAGCACCTCAACAGCCTGCAGCAGACGACGCGTGGCGTGTATGCGCTCGTGACGTCAGCAATCAGAGGTTGCCAGACCGGCAAGCAGTTCGCAAAAGAAACGAAAAAAAATTAGTTTTAAAAATATTTACCGCACGGAAACAACTGAAAATTGGGGGAATTGTAGTTTAACCTTCCGGGAATCAAAGGCAATAAGCAGGGTATGTGTGAAAATAGGCTATAATGGCCCCTTTAAGAGGCTGATCGCACAAATCCCCACTCTTTCATTCGATCACATTTCATTCGCTGTTATACCGGACATACTACATCCAGCGCTATTGACAAGGGTTGCGCACGTAAACATCTCAAGGATAGGTTACACGCAGCAAATACCTGCGAAAGAAGACTCAACTGCTGAGCTGGTAGAGCACCGAACACGAAATTCAAAGCTCATAAGTTCAAACCCATCTGACTGCATTAGGTTGTTTCCTTTAATTTCTAATCGATTATTGCAATCATTACATTATATTTTTTCACAATGATCAACGAAAAATTATCCCCTATACCTTCGTGTTAGTAACTGTTGGCTTAGTGTCAACAGGCATACAGGCACGCAGTACACCTCCCAGAGGCTTGGAAAGCTACAAGCTTCGCTGGTACTGAATAAAAAAATTAACTAAGATTGAAAAAGAGATATGCAAGGAAGGGGTCTAGTTTTCACCATGCATGCTATACACTGCTTAGAAGAGCAGAAAGTGGTTATTAAAAATACCAAAACTATAGGTCTGCTTCTTTTGAAAAAGAGCGCGAACAACGTCAGACAAAAACAAGAGGGACACGGGACGAGTGCGTCCGTCTTCTTGTCCGACGTTCGCGCTGTTTTACAAAAAATGCATATATACCAACTCGCCCAACTGAAGGTCTGCCTCATTGGTAACTGCACCTGGAAGTTGCTGCTGGAAAGTAGTTGATTCTCGCGGCCTCATTTCTGGTGCGCTGCAATGATCATCCTCGTCCAGGGTCACATCGTCGCAAACTTCCGCATGCTTGCAGCTTTCACGAATGGGACTGACAGATGACCCTGCTGCACTGCTCCGTTCTTCAATACATCCTTTGATACGTAGAAAAAAAATTGGTAAGCTTAACCACATAAACAGCTGATACACACATACATATACATGCAGTGTAATAGTACACTATAATTTCCTAGTAGTTACTACCTGCTGTGGCCTCCTCCGATTGCAGCATATTCTATCACTACTCTCTCCTCATCTTTAAATAAAAGGCCATTCTTCATTTTGCCATTTGAACTGTGGCATACTAAACATGGACAAATGAATAACTTGCACATAGCGGATCCTTCAGAGAGCTTTTAATTCAAGACTAGAACCACTATTTACAATATCCGACTAGTGGTATTAGGCAGGGTGGCACGTAAATCATAATGTAAAGCCGACACTGATTCTGGCAACAAAATAACGCCGCCAAGGTTAGCTGAGTGACTAAAACCTCTGTCATGAAGTGCCAACACTTACAACTAAATGCCAGATCTTCTGCAATTATCTTGTTGCTTTGAGTTTACCATATTTTTCTTGGCTCATTGCGGAATGATGTGCTATTAGCAAGAAATTAAATGCAAACGAAGCAACTACAACATTGGCAGAAAAATGAAAAGACTAAAAAGAGTGTCTCCATACCAGCATATTTAACTCCCTTTTAAGGCATGGAGACCAAAATTTAAGTGACTATGTGTTAGCTGTTTTGTTCCAATTTCATTTATTGTTCCCACTATGCCTGCTGAACAAAGTGCTTTTTCTTATATGGTTGATTCTTATAAAGGGGGCCATGACAGCATATTTTTGTGTATACCCTGCTAATTGCATTTAGTTCCCAACACTTTAAATTACAATTCCCAGAAGCTTCAGTTGATTCTGTGTGCTAGATATTTTTAAAACGAATTTTCTTGTTTATACAGTTAGAACTAGATGTAACGAATTATTTCATTCAATTGAGAAATTTGCAAAATAGAGGACGGCATCTTTCCGCCCTTCGAAATATAAAATAGTAATGCAGCGGCACTGGAACGCTACCACATCACTTTGGCAGATAACCCGCTCCTGCGCATATGGAAACTCTGCCAAGGCAGCCAAATCGCTTGTGCATGAAAGCGACATCACGTAAAACGGATTCAAATCCAAGGTGGAAGTGCCACCGATTACTGAGTCCGTTGCTCCATGCAGGGGATCAGCTTACTGCGCTGTCAAAACAAAACCAGGGCCATTACTTGGGCACCTAGGCGTTACTTCTGGTGAGCTACTAAAAAGCTGCGAGGCATTGTGGGCAAAATAAAGGAGAAATCACTCCTTTCTTCTAATCATTTATTCCGGGAAAACTGTTAAATCGTGTTTACTGATTGTTTCGTTACTTCGGGTTCACGAGAACAATGTTCATAAAATTCGAACTTCATAAATCAGGTTTCCTTTAGATCGAGTTCCAACTGTATTGCGAAATGATTGCTGATCTCACAACCACTGACTGCTGACATCACGAGAGCATACCTACTACGTGTCGTCTGCTGCGTGCTGGTGGCTGCATGCTTGCATGCACATCGTGGACAGCGGTCGTTCGAAAAGTGTTTTAGCTGAACGAAATAAAATGCATTTCTTGTGTTTTCTTTCACAAAGGTTTAGTACGCGAGCTCAGTGGTCTTTGAGAAATCGGACTTGCTTCTGGCATCAGTTTTCCGACTGTTGAAAAAACAAATATGGGCCCCTGCTCTATTATTTGCACCCGGACGCCTGTTATTCGCATGTTATGAGTGTGGTCTCTTTTGAGCAGTCAAGTGCTGCCATATGTGAAAAGCGGCACGTGCCGGGCATGCCTTCGCCACTGTACGCCGTGAAGGGCATGGTGGTGGCATTCTGTCACTTGCTACCAAATTCTTGACAGCAATTTGTTCGCTTTATAATTAAACAAATTACAAGGTGTCACTACAGTAAGTTTGCGGCATAAGGAGCAGAGAAAAGTGCCGAATGCGACAGTTTCCCTGCTGCACGCATGTGTCAGTCGAACATACCAGCGCCTCCTCTGTTTTTACAATGCCTGCCGAATGCGGCCGATCCGACCGTCCAACACCCTCTCTTATCCTCCTTTCCTACTCTCCCCCGTCGGCTAGCCTTGGCGCCTGCTCTAGATTTGTGAGGGAGAGTGACCATCTGAGTGGCGCCTGACGACAGAAAACGGACGAAGACAGTTTTTGAAACGTTGCCTCTTCGTGAGACGGCGCTCTGCTGCATCCCTCATAGTAATCAGGCTGCCTGTCAGGTAGGTGACCGGTCTCGAGGAGCGCGCGCCGCCGCCGCTACTCGAGCCCTGCCGTGTCAGGAATTGACGCGTCATCGAGCGCGCCGTGCGTGGCGCTGCTCATCGTGGAGCCACTGCAGGCGCTGGTTTTATAAGGGGCCACAGAGAGTAGGGTAGAGCAGTGTTAGCTACAAAAAATTGTGGCGACTTGTTCGAATCGTGTATCTATTTTACCTACAGTGCTGAAACATTCCGGAAGAAGTACTGAAACTTCTTGGCGGAATTGTGAAATCACAGGGCAAAGGTAGTTAGTAATAGGTTTGTTATATTGGTTTGTGTTTAAATCATGTTTAGTAACGAATATGAGAGAAGGAAAAAACATGTTAAATGTCGTAAATCCTCACGAGAAGGCATTTTTCTCAACTAGCAAGTATCAACAGTTTCAAGCCGTCGCTCTAGTTTTCCCAGGGTAAGCTGTCATCGGTACGACGACATGTTTTTTTCTTTTCGTGGCATCTGTCCGCAACAATTGTTTTGAGAAGCGAAACGCGCATTCTATTCTCAAATGCATCTCGCCGCAAGTGATGCCAAAGCACTTCCTGGCTGCCAGGTTACCGGCTTATCCTCAGTTTTATAATTATGCAATGATGATATTTATTTGTCGTAGTATTCTGCTTAGCAGCGATTGCGTGTTCAACCCACGACCGTGGTGGCCTCATTTTGGTAAACAGTGAATGGAAAAACGCTCGTGTATTGACACTTAAGCACACGTTAATCTGGAGGCCTGCATTATGACACGCGTCGAATACGGCATGCCCCAATTAATCAACCTATTATCGCCTAAAATGTTTGAATAAGGTTGTACACATGTAGTAA
Source organism: Amblyomma americanum (assembly GCF_052857255.1). Lineage (NCBI taxonomy): Eukaryota > Metazoa > Arthropoda > Arachnida > Ixodida > Ixodidae > Amblyomma > Amblyomma americanum. The sequence continues at coordinate 78,836,543 of NC_135504.1, read as the reverse complement.
AGGCGTGCGTGCCATGGTGCTTCGGCAAATACAACACGCTGCTTCGACGAGAACACGACGCGCTACACAAATTTTAATAGAGAAGGGCATTCTTGGCCAGCACCTCGCACTTTTGGTGATACGGTGCGAATTGTGAGTATAGTTGCTATATTAACATACGCGCGTCGTTGCTAAATAGTCGCTTATAAATTTTCACGAGAAATAAGATAACATGCAGCAGTAGTGGATGTTTCATGCTTCAAAGGCACGGTGCTTTCTGAAAAGATGTTTTTGCGTTGCTAATTTGAGCTCGTGTGCAGCGTATGCAGTGGCTCAGGTTTTCGCGTCCGTTGAGGCCAGTGCATTCTTCGGCCATGTAACAAAGCTCCTTAAGCATCAAAACAGGGGTTTGCTCTGTATTCAAGAGTTCAGTTCTTCACCGTTGCCGCTTCCAAACAGTCGGCTGAATTCCTTGCAGAAAGCTCATGGAGGTTTATGGGTCTTCCCCTGAAGCACTGTGTGATGACCCCCCTAATGCGCAGGTCCACACGGGACGGAGAGGCAAAGAGACACCGTATGGCTCAGTTTAAACAAACAGATATATTCAATAATTATACATGATTAAGATTCAGAGGCTGGGGCGTCCGAGCTTACGTGCCGACGACTTCATGGGGGCGATGGAGTGGCTCCGGAGTTGGGCTCGAGCGGTTGCTGGCAGAAGCTGCACGCCGTCGGGCTTCGGCGCTGAAGGCCCTCTTGGCGAACGATGTCGTCCTGAGCGTGCTTCATCCGTACTGCTTGTCGATTTTTATATCCTCTTCTCCACACTCCCTAGGGTGAGGACGCCCACGCCGGAGGGGAAGGAGGGGGGGGGGGGCTAGGGCTTTCACTTGGGCGCACAAACATACCACCGCACTTATGGTCTCGCCCCCTTCACGTGTTGAGTCCGAGGGAAAGAAGGTTGTCTTCGAGGTAGCGCATAGCGTCGGCTGTGGTAAGGCGCGCTCTGGCCCGCTGACAGTTCCCTTGTCCTGGAATGTGCTCGGGAGGGCCGCCCCTGGAACCGCCACGCCAATTGGGGAAGATAAAGCCCGTTTCCCCGCGGCGGCGGCGGCGGGTCCGGTTGGGTCCGGTTGGGCTTAAACCCCTTCGTTCTGGTCGTCACTCAAAGAGCATGGCTGGGTAATTGATGATGCCGCTGTCATCTGGGTCTCCGTCTACGCCGCGCCGTCGAACGCGGAACCTCGTAGCACACACAAGGAATGTCACAACTGCTAGATCAAGATTCACAATGGCAAACGTACTGAACTTCCTACCACATGGAAGTCTTGGTTACTTTCACCACAAACCAGCTATGGACGATGTGCTCTTTCGGGTAACTGCTCTTCCTGCGCTATTAAATAAAATTTCTCTTCGAGTGTAAAAAACATAATGGCGACTTAGGGAGGCAAGAGGTGGAGGGGGGGAGCTTCGGAAAAACCAGCGCCTCCTCTATTTTTAGGAATAGAGGGCGCACTGGGAAAAACAGTTAAGGGGTGCGTACATAGGAAACTCACTTTCGGCGACTCACTGTACGGACGTTCTGCTCGGTGCTGACGGCAACAAAAGGCTGAGAAAGTGATACAAAAATAAAAAAGCGCTGGTAGAAGAAGAGGCAAATAAAACAAAAATCATGTTAGCTTCAGCACGTGGTCAGCCGCAGTCATCGTAACATCGATGAGTGAGCGTGACCAAAGCGAATTTTCATACCGACCGGTTCAGTAACTGCTCGAGATAAGATACGTGTTCACGTCTTCAGCTTCAAAGCTTGGAAGCTAGCTTTTACCTTGTATTCCTTGCTTCTTTTCCTAAGGTGATACAGAGCAGTCTGCGGGATTCCATTTTTTGGTGCACGATGCATTACTGCTGTGTGCCATCGTGCAGGCCGAGGACAGACAGCATCGATGCTAATGTCTCGTTTCACGAGATTCCCAGTGACGATGTGCTGCGTGCGCAATGGCTGAAAGTGATCGGACGCAAGGACTGGCCACCCAACTACGCGCCGTCTCGCTCCACCGTCTGCAGCAAGCATTTTCTACCTGAGGACTTCAGAGAGGGGCTGCAAGAGGCGCACACTGAAAAAGGGACGGTTCCGAGTATTCTCACCTCATGTGCCCCGCAAATGTAAGAAGCGAGCTCGCCTGGAAGCTGCAGTTATATTCCGGCCAAACGTCTGTCAGAGGTGGGACACGAACTCGACGAGGACGGCGTAGCAGTCAAAAAGCCTCGCAAGGAAGAGCTCCAAACCACTTGTGATGAGCTCTCTGTTGATGCCGCGGGAGGCACGTTTTGTGGTCCTGTTCCTTACATCACCGGTGACCATATGAATGTAACCAGCTCTGTCGCCTCTTCAGTACCATCCTTCCACAACATCTCACAGGATTTTACGTCGACGGCTGAAGGAGTATCTACAGAGTCAGGAACACTCAGCGTTGTGACCGTAGTTACACCTTGCGCAAAAATGACCAGTTCGGCAGATGTATCTCGGACACAACCATGCACCCCGGAACCTCTTGGTCGTGGGATCACCTTCTGTGAACACGCTTTTGAAACCTACCACTTCTCTCATCCCTGCATCCCACCCGCAAGCGATGTATACTGCAACAAACGCGCTTTCACTGCCTGGCAGTGGTCGGAGGGATGCCAATAGAGTGTCCGTGCCCCGAAACGTAACACCGTTACTGAAAAGAAGTTGCAGCTGTCAGATGGACCCCATCAAAACAAGTTTCAGAATCGTGGTGGAACGCAGGAAATGGAAACGTGAAGAAAGAGCCCTTCTACAAAAGATAAACACCCTTGCGCAAACGATGGTCCGTTGCAAGGAAGACGTGCGCAAGTTGAAAGAAGATTCTGGAGTGAGCGCATTCTTCAGAATTGTAGAAGCTTCCATGGAAAACAATCTGCTAGCGTCATTTATGCACGATCACGTGAAGAACTACGGATGAAAACGGCCGTCATGGTCGGAAGCGACAATCAGATATTCGACCATCCTCCGCAGCCTCTCTGCAAAGGCATACGAATACCTGCGGTCAGAATGCCTCCTTCGTTTGCCTTGCCGGAGCACTTTGCAAAAGTACCTTGGATTCACAGCCGGACAAGTCGGTTTCAGTACTGTCGTAAGCTGCAGGTTGGAGGCAGAATTGCTGACCCTAACTGCTCCTCAGGCAAGAGCATGCAGCTTAATAGTTGATGAAATGCGAATCAAGGAACGGCTGCTGTATCATAAGCAATAATAATTAATAATTAATAATTGGTTTTTGGAGGGAAAGGAAATGGCGCAGTATCTGTCTCATATATCGTTGGACACCCGAACCGCGCCGTAAGGGAAGGGATAAGGGAGGGAGGGAAAGAAGAAAGGAAGAAAGAGGTGCCGTAGTGGAGGGCTCCGGAATAATTTCGACCACCTGGGGATCTTTAACGTGCACTGACATCGCACAGCACACGGGCGCCTTCGCGTTTTTCCTCCATAAAAACGCAGCCGCCGCGGTCGGGTTCGAACCCGGGAACTTCGGATCAGTAGTCGAGCGCCCTAACCACTGAGCCACCGCGGCGGGGCTGTATCATAAGCAGCGTGATGCTTTTTTGGGAGAAGTCGACATGAGCCCAGAATTACAGCACGTCGTGGGCACCGAAAATGATGAAGTTGCCAACAGTTTGCTATTTTTTACAGTGTGGTCTTAGAGCACGCTTTAAGATTCCTGTCGCCTATTTCTTCACGAAAGTTAGCACCGGAGTCCAGCTTGCTGAGACCATGACGTACGTCATCAAGAAAACTGAAGAAATTGGTTTTGAGATCGTGCGCTTGGTGACAGACAACCATAAAAGCAATGTCGCTGCAATGGGCATCCTCTGCAAAGGGGCTGCCACGGCCATTACTCCTTACCCTTTGGACGAGTCGAGGCGCATTTTCCTTGCATTCGACCAGAGCCACATCATAAAGAATGTAAGGTCGCAGTTCCTGGAAAAGGATATGGGGGGCAACAAACAGATTACAGCGACACCGCTGAAGAAGCTCTACAAAATGCAGCGAGGCTCAACAGTGAAGCTGGTGAGGTTCCTCACGCGTCTCCCCTTGTATCCGTCCAACATCGAGAAGATGAGCGTAAAGACTGCTGTACAGATTTTTTCCCCTCCGGTTACAGCAGCCCTGGAATACATGAAAACTCAGGCCGGACACACATGCGACGCGGAGTTCATGTTAGTGGGCCAAACGGTCGAATTCATGCTGGTAATGCGCCGGTGGTTCGTCCTCATGGATGTTAGCAATACAACGCAACACATTCACAAGAACGATCCGGACAGCCGACCGTTCACCGACGCCGAGGACCCGAGACTAGAATGGCTTGAGCACGAGTTCATTTCTTACCTGTCGAGGCTGAAAGAAGAAAGCAGCCAAGAGAGCTACTTCAGCAATGAGACACACCACGCACTCTTGCTCACGTTTTTTATTGAAGGACAAGGGCTTCAAATTTGTTCTCACTCGAAAGTTTTCCAGTGTCCAATTGAGGCATTCGGATTTTTGCGAAGGTTCGCTGGTTGCAACGACACTATGGATGTGGCCAGTGTAATATCAGGACTGGAAAAGATGCTAAAAACGCATCGTGTCTTCCTCGATGTCAAGCAATGTGAACTGCTCTACATCATTTTGCAGTGCAACTGCCATTTCTGCTAAAGTGACCCCCAACAGTTGTTCGCCCAAAGCTTTTTTTCCCACTGCCGCCGAGAAAAATCTATTGCAACTGTGCATATCTCCAAGTCATCGCCTTCCGGATCCAGAGTTAGCCAGCATCTCGATGATTGGCGGATACATCGTTCGAGTTATAACAGAAAACTGGAACTGCGAACGCTGCATTCAACTTTTACAAAAGCCAGTAGGCACTCGCCGATCGACTGCCTCATCAAATACCAAGATTGTGGAGGGCTGAAATACCCTACATAGGAAGTTGTTTCGGTGTTGATGGCGCTTAAGGCCTTTGTGGACGTTGTGCTGCAACACAGAAAGGCCATTACCAAGCCACTCAGAATTAGCGTCGAACACGCCGTTAAAGTTTTGATGAAGGCTCCTGTGCTGGTGTGTGACAACGAAGGCCTTGCTCACAGAAGAATGTTTTTGGAGCTTTTGTGCACGAAGTTTATTAGGCCCCTCCTTAGCAACCATGCCCTTGATATTATGGACCAGAAGTCTCGCCACATTATACGCGAAAAAGCCACTCTCACGCAAAGTGCTGAAACTGTGACTTTATGTGATGTTGAGGGTGCATGGATGTTGGTAAAGTTGGCATCACTTTCATTGCTGAGTCCGGCCAGCCATATATGAGAGCTAGATGATGGAGCTAGCCCAGTACAGAGAGGTCACCATCGTGTTGGCCGTAGTGACATTAGGTTGGACATAGATTTGGTCCAAATCGGCCCTGTAGTCATGAGCCTATAGTTGCTTTCGTATTAATAAGTGGCGCAAACGCTCCAAGCAGCGCCTCAAATATGCCAGCCGCAATCGTTAAGTGATCAGCGGCGCGAACGCCTCAGCCCGCCTCTGCGAACAGCGAGCAAAGCTTCAGCCGCTGGCGCTGGAAGAAGCGCCGCGCCGCGGATGAAACGAGAGCTACACAAGAAGGGGTACGAAGCCAGACTCTGACAGACGCATGGGGTAGGAGAGGGGCAGAGCGATAACCAGAATGGCAACAGCGCGCGCCTATACGTAAGCATGACGCAAGAAGTCCAACCATCTGGGTAGCGCCGCAGCGCGGCAACTAACTGAAGTGAGGCGTACCGGCGGCTCCCATTGCGAAGCGGGCGATTCGGCTGGCATTGTAAAAATAGAGGAGGCGCTGAACATACATTCCTTTCAACTCTTAAGCACCAACTCCAAGGTCCCTTCCTGGGAGTACGCGCTCAACGTCGGCGCTCTTGGCGTACGCCAAAACCGGTCTGCGCATGCGCACAGCAGGAGACGCCAGCGAGCCTCGGTGAGGCGCCGATATCTGTACATGCTAGATATCGGCGTCTGCACACGGGCGCTCGTGTACGCGTCGAAAGAGGGGTCCAGTTTATTACAATGGGAGGATCGCGGGGCTCTCGGTGGCTCTTTTCTTCATGGTTTGAAGCTCTTTCTGGTTCCTCTAACTTTTCTTCGCGGTTTAAGTTGTCCTTTCATCACCCCCAACCCCTTCTCTGCATGGCGTGAAATTTCTCCTTCGGCTGGCTCGAGAGGGGAACCGAGCCAGCACCTGGAACATGGAGATGCATGCCCCTTTTCGACGTCCGTTCCGGCGTACGCCAAGAGCGCCGACGCTGAGCGCGTACGCCCAGGAAGGGCCCTTGGAGTTAGGCCATTAGAACCCATTTGCAGAACCAAGCTTCTGGCAAAGCCAAAGCGACTCGAATGTTTCACTGCCTGCGCCAATGAATAGTCGCCACCATCTAAATGGGTGCTTCAAGATAAATAGTACATCATTTAGCATTGACTGCGTGCATGCAAAGTCCACTAGGAATGCGACGATTGCAACGGATGCGGTCCCGCGCTGAGGTTGTTTACATTGCTCTGCACAAACAGTACTGCTCGTTTGCTCGGCATAACACGCAAGGTGGGCTCTTCATATCTTAAATATTATCTGCTCTTGCCCATAAATTGTAGTTTTACTTGTTTACAAACTACGATAGCATTGCGATAAGAGACAATGATGCTATCACCTGCTTGGGAAATGGTTCGCGCAGGACCGGCGCTTCCCGCCTATTGTATCTGCTGCCTTCAATGTCACCAATATTTGATTTTATTAGATTTATCTAAAAATACATTCAGAGGCAATTTGCATTAATTAAAACAGACAAATTTATTGTCCACAGTTGAGGTCGACTACCTCAGCATATGCTCTACACACCAGTTCACATCCGCACTTCTCCCTTATTGTACGCACATACGGCGATCTAAGCAGTCGTGGTTTTTTTTGAAAGTCGAAGTTTATTTTATCGAACATTTTTACAGAATATATAAATAAAGGCAAGTGTAGACAAAGCTACACTCGATGACTATTTGGATACACTAAAGCTGATCAGTTTGCTCTCTGCAATGACCGAAATTGCACACACGAATCCTGCGGACTCGCTAGGCCTTGCAACAAATGGGGCCGGGTGTCCGCCGCAGACAGAAATTTAAGAATCTGGCAAAAGTTCACTGCTGATTACCATCAAAGTGTGAAGATATGGAACGCAGCCGCCCGTTTCGCTTTTTTCTATGCGCATAAGGTAGACACAAGCGCAGGTTTCTTCAGACCGTTGCCTCACCGGGCATGAAGCTTGCACTTCGCTGCACAAGCCCAAGCGTAGGCGGCAAGCAACGAGCGGCATTGTCGTGCGGTGTTTTGCCCATGTCACTTGCCTCACCGCTGTGTTTTGTGTACAGACGCCGACTGAAAGCACATCTTCACTGGTGTACACACGTCGTGTATGTCACCGTGGTTAGAATAAGGTCCAATAAGGTTTTAAAATTTTAAGTTCAAGGAATGTCATACCAAATAGCATCCGCTCCCTTCTGGTTCCCACTAAGCTCATTCTTTATACTACAATATGTGGTGATTGGTCGTGCTAAAATCGCGTCAGTATAGCATGACAGACCATCGCGTCAGTGACGGCATCTGTGTACCAACCAGTCTGCCGCCTGTCGATCGGCGCCGCATCGGCCTAGTGTTACTGGACCACACCTATATCGAAGAAAAACTACATTATTCTGTTATCGCTTTTGCGGAAACAGTCGCTCATATATAAGGGATGACCGCTACATCGATTACTGCAAAAGTCCAGGGGACAAGAGACCTTGCTGCGCATTGCAGCGATGACGGCAGACGATGTTGGTCCATGTGTAGCCATATGATGTCAAAGAAGTATTCAATATGTCGGTTGCTGCTGGTGAAAAGTGTTTCCCCGCTCTCAGTTTCCATCGCATTTTTGGAATATAGAGTACGTCCATGGCGGTAAAATTTTGAAAATTGAATAATAGGCTTTTATATTATTTACTGAATTGCGAAGCTGCAATATAAAGAACGACCGTATCGCGGCCCCTTTAAGCCTTGACCTCCAAAGGTGGCTAAAATAATGAACGAAATACAAAAGGCAAAATAATAATTCCCATAAAAAAGTCATATAATTAATAATTTATTTAAAAATAAAAATAATTCCCAGCTCTACTACATGTGACCTAGATAGGGTGCTTCTTTAGCTTTTATTCTCAAGGGTTAGATGCAAACTTCCTGGACAAGGTGCATCTAAAATAAGTACCTCACGGCCATGAAAGTTTGCTTAACGGTTACATAAAATGGCATGTGACCTCATTACGTGTTGGTCCTTGAATTAAGTTCTTGGGCATGTGCTTCGTTTTTTGGTGGAGTCGTGGTCACCCAGGCAGTGTTATTTTTTTCATCATGGATGATCGGAAATCTGTGCTTGCATCAGGGCAATAATTGAACATCACCATGTGGCAAAGCAACCTCCCTACTTAAGCTCGGCCACTAATACCTGCACAGTGCACTGTTCTGACAGAAGCCAACATGAAAAAAAGACAGCATGGATAAAGAACAGCCGGACTATCAAGCGTCAGCTGCCACATACTCACGGTGCACAATGCAAAATGAACACTTAGCTCAGTTTTGTGCCTTCTTATTAGCAGCCACTATAACAGTCTATGACCACCTTTGTGTAGAAAAGCATCTCCAATGGGGTGATAATAAGGCTCCTGAAGCCAAGCTCTCCAGTTTCACAGAGGCACTGCTCTCACTAACTACTTCAATTCTGGAATAGAGATGGAACTCAGCCCACGACGCTGCTAGGCCTGTTTCTTGACCTCCGCTAGAGCTGCGCTATCCAGCACAGCTAAACATTTGAAAAGGAATTCATTTATGACATAGTTTCTGGCGGCTGTCGTGCGCAGCAACTATCGGCCAAATATCCAGTGATCATGGATTTCATGCGGTAATTGGAATGCAACTCATGAAGAATGCATGCTTGCAGAGCAGAAGTTCTTGTCTGCTATGTGCACTGCAAAAATGGCAGGCAGTGATGTCATACTGCAGCGCTGCAACTGCACGCCAGTGCATATCATCCATATGAAATCAGCGGTGTCATTACGCCCAGCAGCATCCACTGCAGCAACTAGCTTGTGCCCCCCCCCCCCCCGCCGCTCCTACCAAACTCATGCATCGTATTAGTGTGAACCTCCCTACATAGCATAGGGCTGATATTTCTGTAAACAATCACATGGAAAGCCTACCTTATGAATACCATAGTATCTGCATGTAGAAATTACAAGAAGCAGGAAAGCCAGCATGTGAAATTTCTTTGGAACAAAGGAGCACTCATTATTAAACATGTGTTTGTGACATGTGTGAATGAGGCAACTGACAGTGAGAATCAGCAGAGCCAAGAGTTAGTAAATAAAAGATTAAGAATTGGAAATATTGTTTAGTATTTAAAAAATTGCAGCAATGATAGTAGGTATAGGTAGGGAGGGTTAAAATGGCAACCTGCTAAGGACTATTCGAAATTGGGCTAAAAAACCGGATTCACATCAGCACGCACTACTAGAAAGAAAGCAACAACCAACTGATGCGAACAATGGCCGAGAATGTGTAAATGCGTGTACTGGATGACATGAACAATGAAGGCTAACTAAAGTTGTGATATGTATAGGGCCCACATGGACATACAGAAAACAACTTATACCCCTGTAACACGGCAGTCCTCGCAGGCCTTTCCAGCAAAGGCACCTCTTTTCACCAAAGGTCTGAAAGTTCAAAGGAACAGCGACGCAGCTACACGGCGCAGCCCAAAGGTGAAACAGTCGTTGAGGCTTAGAGCCTGCTGTTTTGCTTGAGGCAGCTGAAGTGAGTGTTCTAAAATTGAAGAGGGGAATTGTGTTTATTCGTCGAGCTCAGACACTTTTTATTCCGATTGCTTTCGTAAAAGAACAGCTGCAGCTACTCTCATCAGCAGCATCAGGTTTTGTCTATTGTCATGGCCACCAGGGGCTCTTGGTGCTGTTGCAACACTTTTACCCTTTTAGTGTTTTGAAAGCTGGGCATAGAATATAAACACGCGTACAAAAAAGAAACCCAGAGACACCATTCGTATTTTTTAAATATGTTTTCAAACGTTGTTGGCTGCATCAACCTTGTTTCATTGCTTTACTTTTTGATCTTGGATAGCACTGTAATCGCAGGACCTGATTCTCATAAGCCTTCGTGACGCCCGTGTGACAGGGGTATTATATGGGCAGGAATGACCAAAACGTAATCAACCAATCCAGGCAATTTACATAGCTAGCGGAAAGAAGCTAAATTACATAAAGAATTACACGGTGCAAATATTTAATTATTAAAACAAACACTTTAAGAATGTCGCATGATACATATACAAGGGGTGCTCAGCAAGCATCTACTGAAGTTCCTTCTGTCAGCACTACAGAGTTCAACTTTTTTGTGCAGATTGTGACAAGTCTAAAAATAAACAGATTAGCGGCACAGTTTAATTAAAATATTGGAAGTAACAGGACAGCAAGTGCAGTGAAATATGGGCTAGGTGGAAAGGAAACCCCATTTTGCAAGTCAATTGTTTTCAAAGAAAATGATAAAAATGAAATCTATGAAAGGAACACTCCTGAACGTTCATAATGCACTTTCCTACAACCAAGTAAATATTTCATTTGAGCAGCCCTTACAAAAAAAAATCCAGGAGGCGTCCAATCTTGCATTGTTATGGGAGATGGAACATGAGTCAAGCACCATGATTCATAGTCCAAACAAGAGCGCAGGCTATAGAAAAAGGGTCATCAACTCAAAAAAATTTTATGAGGCATTGCCAGCTGGAAATACTATGCAAACAGCAATCCAGATAATAGGAGGTGTCTTTTTTACTAAAGTGTACGCCAAGCAAGCAAATAACAGGATACACCTATGCTTCATAAATAAACCTAGGCATTGTGTGGGCAGTCAAAGCGAAATTGTGGGAAGTAACAGGTTTCCTTCTACAGCAGCAACACATCTCTTTCTGTTGCAAGGGAAACCATATGATGTGAATTGAAATTAGCGCGCTAATGTCAAGAAGGTTACACTGATAAGTTGAAAGTTTAATTTTCTCCTAAATACTTTTTATACATTTTGCTGACAACTAACTGATTACCCTTTGTATTAGCCTGGTCAGGAAATAACCGCGTGGATGCAATCAGTGAATGCCTCCACTAAGGCAGATTGTGTATGGAGTAAGAAAAAAAGGAAATTTTTTGTTCTTCTGCCATGGCTTTCAAGCTGATGATGGTTTCTTAAAGGACTATAGACACCAAATTTTGGTTGCATGTTTCAGTGTTTTTAACGATGCACAAGTTTTTACTATACACGGATCCCCATGTCATATTTGCCTATGACCGCTTAATAGTTTATAACCTATTTTTTTCTCGCCTGTTTAGGTTTCGATGTGAACAGTTCAGCGATGGCTATGATGTCAAAGTCAAGTCTAGGTCATGTGACGGATAAAAAACTGTGATATAATTGCTGCTTCTTCACTCCTTGCGATTCTTGTTTCTGAGGTAGGCTGGCTTTAGTGTTTTAGTGAATCAAAACGGCGAAGCAGCGATTATATTGCGGCGAATCTTTGCAGTGTTTGTTTCTTCAAAGCTGCCGGCGTGCCGCTTTATTGCTTTGTTTGCGATGCAAGACGCGACAAGATTTATCTCGATTGATTGCATACAGGCAGAGCTGATTCTACGTTGTTCCGGCATGTTCTAATAACTTTGCACGCTTCATCTCGAAAGTTCGCTATCGCTGAGCATTCTGAGCAGACATTCTGTTCGACGACCGCCGAGCACGCATGTTGCTACGCCGCCGCCGATTGATTCAGTTCATTGTGGGTGCAAGTCAGCACAAATAAAAAACTTTGTTTAGACGCCATTTTCGCTGTCATTCTGCTCCCTGGATTGCAGTCACTACTTCGTGACAATATTGCAGTTTTTCATCTGTAATATGTCCTAGACGTGAAAGCCATCGCTCGGCGGTTGAAACCAAAACCGAGACAGGTGAGCTCAAATTCGATTACAAGTTTTACAGCAGCTGTAGGCAAATACCACATGGTGATCTGTGTATAGTAAAGTATTGCGCATCATTAAAAACAATAAAACAAGCAACCAAAAATTAGGTATCTATAGTCTTTTAAACAAAGATACTTTTTCTCGGTTCGCTAACAGATAATACTGCAAGGCCTGAGAACCTAGACATGTAACCATAGTAGAATTCAAATAGTTTTCAAGTTTTCAGTTAGAATCCCCCGCCCCATCTCCTCATGCCAGAGACAGGAATTATCCTCAAGAGCATTTGCAGGTGTAGTGAAAAGGATGTGTGTGAAACAAAATCCGGATGATTTATGTATGGGCTTTGTCACTTGAACGCTATTACCTGCTGCTCTGTGGTGCCTCCGTACCAAATGAAACAGAAGAATCAGAGTTTCGGACTTGAAACAATGAGCTCATACAGAGTTAAATAAGACCATTCGACAAGTGCAGTGTCACCACCACTGTCACTGCCCCCCCACTCATGTGGTGCAGCTGTATCCCCTTGAGCCATGCACCCCTCACCCCTCTATTGTGATGCCACTGCATTAAAACAGTGACGTACTGACTCAGAGGTTGTACACAGGAAACGCAATATGATACTATAGTTGGATACAACTCAAGCAACCCAGGAGAAACCATATGAGGTAAATTGAAATTAGCGCGCTAATGTCACTTCAACGCAGCTTTTGCCCCTCAAAGGACTTCCCTGCAGCCAGTGGTGTTAGCGGATTCTCATTATGTCGTAGATAGTAATCCCCTTAGACCTGCCAGCTTGACACCACAGGGTATGGCAGATGAAAGAGGGTTCATCATCATCAACCTGACTACACCCACTTCAGCAACAAAGTCTTTTCCCGTATCCGTCCAATTAACCCGGCTTTGTGCTAGCTGCATCCACATAATCCCCGCAAAATTCCTAACCTCATCCTGCCACCTGTTTTTCTGCAGCCCCCTCCTACACTTCCCTTCCCTTGGAATTCAGACCGTTACCCTTGCCTTCACATCACATGCCCTGCCCATTTCTACTCAAGTGCAACTATATTATCCGAAACGTACGTTTGTTCGCTGACCAACTCTGCACGTTTGATGTCTCTTAACGTTACACCTATCATTTCCCGTTCCATAGCTTTCGGCGTTGATCTCAATTTAAGCTGAACCCTTTTTGTTGCCCATCACTTTATGACCCATACGCGAGTACCGGTAAGACAGAGCTGTCATGTGCTCTCCTCTTAAGTGATACTGATAACTTGCCGTTCATTATCTCGCAGTATGTGCCAAATGCACTCCATCCCAATCTGATCAGTCTAGTCATTTCAATTTCATGATCTGGCTCTGCGGTCACTACCTGCCCTAAGTAGACATATTCCCTTACCACTTCCAGTACCTTGCTACCGATCGTAAGCTGCTGTTCCCTTCGGAGGCTGTTTAACATTAACGTTACATTAGAAAATCATAGATTCCTCAGGCATTCTCCACTGAAAGTGGGTTCACCATGGCTTACTCGGATTAACCGCGACATCACGAAAGTCACAAGACACCAATGGCTGAAGGGCCTCCTTTAAAGGGCATCTGCTGCTTTTTTCTTTAGTTGTATACAACTACACTGCATTACATATATGCGCTATGAAGAAGAAGAAGGGCATCATCCTAGCCTCACTGCCATCGCTCAGAGCGAGCGCCTGCTGATCTGAACAGACGTGAGACTCATTTGCCGCCGTGGTTTCGCCACCGCCTGAGCGTTAACCTAAGCCCCCGTTACATTTGGTGGAGGTGCGGGGTGCCACAAACACCGCCATGACGACGGTCAGCTTGATCCGGATTTCCCACCCGGTTCACTCGTCTAGCCGTGGATCCCTTCCACTGCTCCCGGCCTCTCAAAAAAACTTCTTTTGAAATACCATGGCCCCTACTGCGTCCTGGAGCGCACATCCTCCGTGAACTACCTTACTGAGCCCCTCGCACCGTCTACCGATTTCCGCCGACGTGATCGCGAGGCTGTGCATATCCAAAGACTCTAGCCATACTATGGCCCGGTTGTGTGGTCGGCACCATGGGTCGCGCCAGGATGGCTCCTTTTCCCCCTGGGGCCATTGTGAAGAAAGGCATCATCCTAGCCGCACTGCCATCGCTCAGAGCGAGCGCATGCTGACCTGAAGAGACGAGAGACTGTCACCGCCGTGGATTCGCCGCCGCCCGAGTGTTAACCTAAGCCCCCGTTATAGCGCCTACAGTCTACACTCAAGCAAATTTTGATAATGCACAAAACTTAAAAAGGAAAAGAAGACTTACCCATTCTTGGCGAAACACAATCCACGCTACTAGATTCTGCAGATAATCAAGGGTTCGACAGAATCCTGTCTGGCGAGGGGGAAGCAGATTCTGGAGACTCCAAGTGTGAAGTCTGTTCGGCTAGTGTCATTTTTTCGCAGGCTTTCGCATAGGAGACTTGGTTGTAGGAGATACAAGGCAGCAAAATTATGCATGAAAAGCGTCAAGGGAGGTATTTAAGTAACACTTGTGGCACACTAAACCCAATACCAACATTGCTGGTTTCCAACACAGCTTGCCTCGCAGAAACTCATGACTTATAGAAACCGGAATTTGTCAGTAATTTGAGTTTAGGACTCAGGCAAGAAACAAAAATTTTTGAAAACTGCAGACTCTCTCTCTCTGTAAAGTATTCTCAATGCCTACAACTACATTGAGAATGCCTTCCCAATAGGTGACTTGTTGCATTATTAACATTTCAATCAAAAGGGACGAAATAAATAACATTTGGGTATATGAAACTGTGGGTGATCCTTCTGAGCAACTAGCCTGCGGTTTATAATGAATAAAAAGGTGGTTTCCTGGATCGTAACCTAGGCAGAAAGTTTGGTAACAGGCAATCTGCAATGGGTACATGCAAAGGGAATAGTGCAAATGAACATAGACAGCTTTTACCTCGACTACTCTCTCTTTTCCTGAAAGTTAAAAAACCCCTACAAATGAATTAATAACCAGCTATCTTACATTATTATGATCTCAGGGGTTACAGTGCCATTTCTGAACTGCATCTGAACTTCACTTCGGTCTTGCTTCCCAATTACATATCCAAGACATCGTCATGTGGAAGTGAACCTAATGTACTCCAATTTTTGTGGCATATTTTTTTGTCACGTACAAGACATCACGATATGCATATAAACTTAATCCAGCCCAATTTTTGTGGAATATTTTTTATTGTAATGAACAAAGAGTCACAAATTCATCACGAAAAACCAAGCAATTCGTGTTCCAGCTTAACAATAATAAATAGGTTGAATTGCCAAGGCTCAAACGCAATGATATTGCTTACTTGAAATGTAGGACCTAGGCATCTTGTGTTTTCAGATTTTAGTTTCGGCTGTGGCTAAAAATACATCGTACAGATATCTAGCACATTCATATTAAGACACGTCTCAGCGATCTAAAGGCTCAGGTTAAATGCATGCCGTTTGTACCCAGTAACCCAGTACATTTTTTTTCTTCAGGACACAGTGAGTCTGATTCGATCCTATCTGTGTTTTCTCAAAGAATTTATCCCACAATATTTTCCTACCAATTTTGACTATGTGAAGCGGATACGTTAGCATCCCTAATCCAGTATGAGTTGTAGCAAAGAAAGGAAGTTCATATGTTTTATTAGCGCGAGTGGTGGCACCACTTCTCAGATATGCCCTGGGCATTTAATTCTCGCACATCTGCTCGATTTTACCCTAAGTGTCCTTCTAGCTGCTTCTTTCATTGCGGCAGTTATATCTCTGATTTGAGAATATTTACCTGCTACCCGGAATGAAGCTACTGGGGTTGAGTGTGCAAGCCTCGAGTGTATGCTACGCGTCCTGTTGTACTTGCACGACAAACGCCTGGTTACCTGTTGTAGAGCTTGCTGTTCACTGTTAGTTGCAATGGGATAAATGCAGAACCACTCCTGGTTACAGCCATATGTAATCATGATGTGCATGCGTTTAATAATAAGAATAATAATAAACACCATTATTTTCAGACAGCACATTTACAATTCTTAGAACAAGTTTGCCCAAGCCATAAAGGCTTGTCGGGCAGTACTCGACAGTCGGTGAATGACATATATAAAAAACAGGCGTTATAGGCAAGCAAACAATGATAAACCTTAATATGAAAAGCAAACAAGAAAAAGGAAACAGAATAAATAACCGACATATGGGTTTTTAAGAAGTTCCTTAATTGTGACAGCGAAGAAACTGAAAATATCGAATCAGGCAAAGAGTTAAAAATTTTGGGTATGTAATAATTACGAGTGAAGTGGCCATAATGAGTGTAGCAGCGAGGTACTGTAAAACGGGGGTGATGTCGAAAAGAACGAACAGGAATGAAAGGAACCAAAAATTCGCTCTCCCAAAAGTAAGCACGAATAACTACATGATGGAAGAGGGCATCAAAAGAGGGCAGCTGTAAAAGCGAAAACAAGTTGCAGTCAGGTGAAGCATCCGTGTTGTATGCCACGGATCGAAGGATGTTCCTTAGTATGGCATTTAATTTCATTCGCCAAGTTTTTGAGCAATGATAATACACAGTGACTCCATATCTGAGGATACCATAAATAAGAGCATGTGCAACAAGCTTGCGAGTCTGAAAAGGTAATAAATATCGAACATTGTATAGTACACATGATAAACCACGAAGCTTGTTACATACTAAGGTAAGATGACTGTTCCAAGACATATCTCTGTCAAAAAGTGTACCAAGGTACTTAACACTATTTGAAAAATTAATAGGAATGCAACCACAATTAAGACAATGCGAAGAATGTAAGAACGATGGTTCAACAGACTAAAGCTTTTTATGGGGATTAAGAAAACAATTGAGTTTAGTTTTTTGTTGATTAATTGAAATCGAATTATTTAAGAACCAGTCCATAACATGCACCACATCTGTTCTAAGAGACTCCATGACCAGAAGCAACGAAGCATTTGTTGACAACAATAACGTGTCATCGGCGTATTGAAAAAAATAACGTTCTGTCACAGCATTTGATAAATCATTTACAAATAAATTGAAAAGCAAAGGCGATAAAACAGAGCCCTGTGGAGCACCTGCCGACAGAAATGATTCAGAACTTCGATGCCCGCTGATTTCAACAACTTGAGCCCGATTAGAAAAATAGGCTTTGAGCAAATTATTAAAAGGACCCCTAAACCCCATGACATCAAGTTTCTCAAGCAGTAGGTCATGCCGAACACAATCGAAAGCTTTGCTAGCGTCCAAAAACAGACCACATGCGAATTGGTTATTATCAAAACATGAGTAAATAATATCAGTAAAAGTTTCTAATAACAACACAGTTCCTTTACCTTCAGTGAAACTAAACTGTGCCTCTGATAGGATAATATTCGTGAAAACAAAACTGTACATAACTTGGAATAAGTGCTTTTCAAGAATCTGCGCAATCGCAGGTAGAATTGAAATAGGCCTGTAATTTTCAATATCTTTTAAAGAGCCACTTTTATGTAATGGTTTAACTATGGCAACTTTTAAATTGTGTGGAATGAAGCACTCAGTAACGAAACTGTTCAACATAAAAAGAAGTACCGACTGCAAATTCGTAAAATTCCATTGGAGATCACTCATTCTTATATTGTCATTACCTGCAGCTTTCTTCGAATTGAAGCTAAAGATTATGCTATGAAGGTCCTAGGGTGTAATAGTCGGGAGAAAAGCTGAAGAAGCTGTGCAATACAAAGACCGTGGAACCTCATAGTTGGATAAAGGAAACTTCCTGGAAACCTGAGAGAAAAATGCATTAAACTCAGAGGCCGCAGAGGGCAAATCATTGAAGGATTGGGCAAATGAATCGCTAATGGATTCTTTCGGGTTTCGTCCAAAAAGGCAATTGATAGTTGACCAAGTTTGACGTGAAGAGTGTTGGTTGTTACGAAAAACCGAATTGAAATAGTTACGTTTCGAAGCTCGAATCATGGCAGTGACTTTATTTCTAAGCAACCTGAAATTATCTTTGAGGCGTGTGTTGTTGGGACTACGCTTGCAACGTGTCCAAAGGGCGTCTTTTTCTGCAATGGCCGTCAGAATGTCACTTGTTAACCAAGGAAGGTTTGGGTTGCGTTTTTTGATCATTTTGACCTTTTGTGATGAGGCTATTATAGAACTGACAACTTGCACAAACCTGTCATGCACGTTAAAAGAATTAAGTTCCTCGAGGAAAGAGACCCAGTTAAAATTGGCTACAAGGTTATCAAATGTGGCAGTGTCTGTATATGAAATTCGCTCCTTATTGGGGTATGATTTATTTAAAGAAGGAAGAAGAATATGAGAACCTACAAAGTAATGATCTGAAAGTTTATATGTAATTACCGAAGAGAAAGACTGGGCAAACGGAGCTCTTATATTGATGTGATTAATACAAGAAGCTACGAAATGATGTCCCAGGTACTCTTCTCTTGTGTAGTCTTTTATCGCTGGTTCAATACCATATTTTGCCAAGATATTTAGGTACTCGCCAACAAATGAACGTGTTTGTGACAAGGCGTCAATATTGAAGTCTCCTATGAGGCATATAGAATGATTTGGCAATAGGGAGCCCAAAAAATTGTCGAGCTCAGAAAGAAATTCTTTCACATTTTGGGAAGGAGGCCTGTAAAATCCTAGTAGAGTAACCTCCGAACTTACGAATGGTTAGCAATGCAACACACTCAGCAAAGCAGAATTTGGATTCTAAAGGGTAGGCCTTCCATTTGCTGTGAACAAAAACAAGAATTACACCGCCTGGCCAATTTGAGCATGTGAAAGAGAAACTAGAGTATTTGGGTAACGAAAAAGAGGAGAGAAGTGTGGAAGGGATGTTAATTTCGGTAGGTACAAATGCATCAATAGTATTTTTAGAGTTGTCAACAACAGCCAAAAATTCATTCCAATGTTTTCGCAAGCTACGTATGTTTACATGAAGTACACTGAACGCGTCCTCCTTTGGCGAGACTAAGTTGCAAAATTCATCAATATTGGCGCAATGGGAAAAGGTAGAGTTCATGATTCAAACTAGTTTATCTAAATCGGCAGAATCATGGATTCGAAAAATAGAACAGACTTCGGTCTTCCTAGCAGAAATTTTTCCATGTTTGACCCAAACAAATTTAAAATTATTTGCCTTGCCTTTCTGCTTAGCCTCCCAAAGTAGTTTCCTGTTTGATGTGGTGAGGTTGTCGTTAAAGTATATTTCAGATAGCTCCCCTTTTTCCACTAGGGGCATGATCTGGCTTCGATGACTCATTCATTTTTCTTTCCCGTGTTTACACTTCAAACAGGCGACTACTGCTCTGCGATGTCTCCAACTCTTATGATGTCTTCGACTGGTCGCTTTAGATCGCTCTAGAGCGCTCTGAGAGGCGACCGCACATTCGGCTGGTCGAAACTGGCCGCTCTGACTACATTCGGCTGGTTCTTTCTGAGCGCTCGCCTCTAGCTCAGAGCGCTCTGACGCGCTCCGAGAAAAAAATCGGAGCGGCTCCGAGATGAGTCCACGTGACAGAGCCACTTCCGCCATTTCGCAAAAGCGGTGCGAGGCCTCGGCGTCCCCTGCGCGTAGGCAGAAGCAAGTGTAGGCTTTTTACGCAGTAGTAGCGTCCTTGCTGTGTTGTGTTTTGGGGGTGCCGCGCTGTGTGAGGCAAAATGTCCAAGAGACACCGGATAACTACGCTAGGAACGCGGTCTGTGTTGCTGTCACATGACAACAGCGATTCCAGCAGCAGCTCGGACGAGGACGACAGTGCTATCCACAAGGCGAGGTTTGAAAAATGAGCGTCCCGTGGGGCGGAAAGCTGGGGTAGCGATTGATACAGGCTAAGCGGCGACCGCGATGCAAACTGTGTGCGGCCACGTGCAGCTAAAGGTAATCAAGGGACCTTACGTGCGGCTACTGTTGACATTAGCAGCTGTGCCGCGTAGTGGCTCCGGAAGTTGCGTCCCCCCCCCCCTTCGGCCCCCTGCGCTTCCGCTCTAAAAACTCGCTTGACCATTCGGCTTGACTAGTCTCGCTATGCGCTCAGAGCGAGAGCGGCTCCCACTCTGCCAGATCCTAACCGGATAGCGGGAGCGACCAGTCGGAGACACCATTATTGAAGTCTATAACTTAACTTTTTTCTTCAGCTCTGTGACAAGGGAAGAAAAAAACTGAAAAAGAATGTTCTGAGTTTCTTGAAAGCACATCTCTTTTCTTACCTGCATATCCCAACACTCTACAAGGGCATCGCTGCCAGTCCAGTAGTGGCTCTACCCTCTTCCCCGCCATCTGCTCAGTGGCAGACTGTAGTGCCTTGAGGTGGCCACAAGCGTCTTTGGTCTTTGGTCAGTCAGTTAGTCGGCACTTCACCGACTGAATTCATTTCTTTCGTGAACGCTACCATGCAGAAAAGGTATTGCGGCTTTGGCCTCTTCCTTTTTCTGAAACGCAATTATGCAAGGTAAAGCCACAAATATGTAGAGCAAGTTTATGCTTGACTCGTTCCACGCTGCTTTTGTCGACACTCGCGAAAATTTTACACGCGTCAGGCGCATTCACACTCGCTAAAACATTTACGTTCCCGACAGGAATACTACGGTCCAGCATAACTACTAGCCTTAAAAATACGGGTTACGGGGGCTTAACGTCCCAAAGCGACTCAGGCTATGATGGACGCCGTAGTGAAGGGCTCCGGAAATTTCGACCACGTGGGGTTCCTTAACGTGCACTGACATCGCACAGTATACGTGCCTCTAGAATTTCGCCTCCATAGAAATTCAGCCGCCACGGCCGGGATCGAGCCCACGTCTTTCGGGTCAGCAGTCGAGCGCCATAACCACAGAGCCACCGCGGCGGGTTTCTCAGAAAAAAAAAACGCGGAAGCCATACTGCCAACATGCAAACATTCCTTCCATTACTAGCAAACCATGTAAAACGCCTAAGTAGCCGCTTAACATTTTACGTGGGCCCCACAGCGATCCTAGACCAACGTCGTATATGCCGTTCCAAAGACTTCCAACTACTCAGACGTCAGTTATCGTTGCTGTCGACAAATCTAGAAAACGGCCAACCGCTTCTATGCAAAACGCGGCACTACGGTGGAAATATATCGCGTTTTCAGAGCCCGCGGTTGACAGCAAGGCGGTGGTCACATGTTAGGATTGTCAGCATGCAAACAACGCTAGTCATAATGCACCCGAGATGTGCAAGAGAGATTTATGTATAACTACAAATTGCACACAAGCTGATAGTTTAACCACGTGAGCCAGGCACTCGAGCGCAGCGGTGAACCTCAATTGCAGCCTTAGTATACATACATATGCGTGTTGTCCCATTTCCACGTGTAGCATCCAAAGTGACTACTGAAAACCAGCGCTAGTACTGACAAAAATTTACTTACCTATCTTGGAGAGCAGTCTTCCACAAAACGGATGATAAAACTGACAAAGCTGGTGCTTCACGCTGGACTGCACGCACTGCACACACCTATACAAGCTCCAACACGGGCACGGCGAGCACACGGGGAAGAAATTTCAAATACGAGCCGTGTTTTTACGGGTCACTGCGCTTAGTAGTCCGGGCCAGAAGATCCGGTTTGTTTCCTTACCACTGGGCACTGAAGACCAAACGATTTTCAGCACAATTCCTTGAGAATCTACAGTTTTTCATCAGTATTTTGATTTATCGGCATAAAGTGACGCAAAATGTTCTGTACAAATTTGTCAGCTAGGAATTTATCCCCGTCATTATTCGGAATATATTCTGCCACGGAATGACATTGCGCTTCGGTCTTCCAACCTTGTTTATGTGGATAGATGATACGTTTGCTTTTTTTAAACAGCAGCCGCTGGCGCCATCATGACTACACTGTACCATGACCATTCTCTGAAACCATTTTTATTGCTTTCTTTCTTATCAGGATAACCATTCTCATGAAATCCTATAATGATATCAGTTATTTGCTGGCGTCTAAGATTCCTTGACCTGGTAGTGGTGGCTTATCAAAGCAATACCTTATAGAATGAAATAATGTTGCTGGCTGCGGCTTTGAGGGCAAACACCAAATTTCGGCTGCATATTTTCTTCTTTTTAGTGATGCGCAAGACATTTTAGCGATGTAGTAAATCACAACGACGAAGGCGTGATTACCCCGCAGTCTTTTCATTTCTAGCATCACCAGTACTGAACTTGGACGACGTACACTTTTTTCACCACTCCGCTGTTGAAACCGAAACATATGAATGGCGAATGCCAAATGGTAATCAGTTTATAGTAATTTGCTTTACGCATCATTTCAAAGAATAAAACACTTAATTAAAAGCTATCTATCTATTATCACCATCAGTCTGACTACACCCACTGCAAAGGCCTCTCCCGTGCCTCTCTAATTAACTATGTCTTTTGCCGGTTGCGCCCACCCTATTCCTACAAATTTCTTAACTTCATCCGCCCACCTAACTTTCTGCACCCCCCCCCCCCCTTTTACGCTTACTTTCACTTGGAATCCACTCCGTTACCCTTAAGGACCAGCGGTTATCTTGCCTGCGCATTACATGCCCTGCCCAAGCCCATTTCTCTCTCGATTTCGACTAGGATATCATTAACCTGCGTTTGTTCCCTCACCTACACTGCCGCTTCCGGTCTCATAACGTTACACCTATCATTTTTACATATTTGGAACAACTATAACCAGCAGAAGGACGCAGACAGAGACACAGCACGAGGCTGGGTCGTCCTGTGCGTCTCTCTCTGTGTGATTTTTTAATCTTGCCTTTAATAAAAGATCTCTATATTCCTTTAAACACACGAGCTACTGCCTATAATGTACTACCAGGGTCGGGGAAAGAACGAGAAGTAGACCACTGATACGAAAATTGCTTTTTCAGGATAGGAAAGGGCAGTATCTGCCTCATTTCTACGTACACTTGAACCGCGATGTAAGGGAAGAGAGGAAGGTGGAAGTGAAAGAGGCGCCGTAGTGGAGGGCTCTGGAATAATTTCGACCACCTGCGGACGTTCATCATGCACTGATACCGTTTTGTGTTTCGCCTTCATCGAAACACAACCGCCGCGGTCGGGCTGGTACCTGGGTACTCTGTCAGTAGCCCACAGCGTGAGCCACCGCGGCGGCGCAAGCAGACCCAGACCGGCGGTGCAACACCAGACCGTATTGTGATACTGATCCGGCTGGCATCGACATATCAAAGCGTCTCAATAGAATATATGTTCAGTCTTATCTTCCTGGGTATATTTTTTTCATATATCTGTGCGCTCTGAAGGCACCGTAGTCCAATCAAACAATAAGTGTACTAAATTTCAAATCGTGATTTCTTGCTATAGCTTTGCGGCCGTGCAGCCGAGCACAACCTGCGGTGGTCGGCTGCATATATGTATAAAAAGGCCCACACCATGCCCCTTTGAGTTCGCGCCTTAGGCCATGTTGCACATATTGCAAGTTGCACAAAAGTGACCACACAGTGCATTCGGTGTTCGGAAAGGAGAATAAGAGACTGAATTAGCTATATATAGCCAACCATTCTTGTGCTATAAATGTTCAACAACATATGGCAGTCAAGGTTCTGTGCGTGCGTTGGTGGGATGAACGAATATTGTGCACAAAACTGCCGTAACGTGGGAGAGACACAGACAAGCACAAAACACATTCCTGTGTTTAACCTCTCGTCTTCTTGTTGTTTTGAGTTAAATTTTCGTAACAGTCGAGGTGGGAATGCAAAAAATATTTTCGCGTGAATGTTAGTTGTCTGTACACATTAATCTTGAGAAGACGTTCAGTAATCACCGAGCGCCGTGTAGAAAGCGAGAGTAGACGGATTCCAGCGTCCAAATATCGACTGTCCATCCACATTTAAGGATCTTCCGACCTCATTTCGAGAATGGACCACTGAAATTCAAGTTGTCCAAGTTGGCAGCAGCAACATAGATATATTGTGACGCATCAAACGGGACATGCAGCCGTTCCCCAGAACGCTCCCTCTTTAATCACCACGTCTTCGTCGTCTTGCTTCGCTCCTGGATGCCGATCCTGTTTCTCTTCTTTGCGGCTCCTCTACGAAAATTCAGGGCGAGCTTAAGTGCGCGAGGCGAAAGCCATTCTGCACCCAATTTGGCTAATTAATGACTAATTGCTAATTAATGAGTGCTTGTTGGGCAGCACGGCTACAAATTCAGGAACACTAAGGGGGACGTTAATGATCGTTTCTTTTTATTTTTTCATTTGTTCCTTTTATTTTTAATTGTTTTAACTTTTTTATCTTTTTATTTTTCATCAAATTCTTTACGTATGTATATTTTTAACTTCTATTTTTAATCAGTTACTAATTTTACTTAACTAAGAATTAATGGCCGGTCACTAATTGATGACTAATTTCTAACCGTCCTTTACGTAGTAATTGCAAAGAGTGTATGCATTATAGCAATTATGCTATTGATAATGTCATAGTGTGTGAGAATTCGCGGACGGAGGGACGGACGGACAACGATCAGCTATTAAAGTGTTTCGCCTTAAAGAAATTACAGGAATGCACTTCAGTCTGTTTAATAGCGGAAATGCGAAGACCTTTCCTTTTCCTTTCGCCCTGAGTTTTTCATTTTTTTTATTTGTTTTCTTCATTACTAAAAATTTTGCTGGTTTTTGTTTTATTTATTTTTATTTTGTTCATTTTTTATGCTTGATAAGCCTTTTCAGGCGTTTACATCGTTTTTGATCCAATCAGTCTCAGAAAACCTGCTTCAAACACAAAACTTAAGTACCCGAAGAGCTGCGCTCAAACTTAGCATTGCCGAGTGCCGTAATCGTCGGTCAGTTCCTGGTCGCCAGAAAACGTCATGGAGGGGCTTTAAGCCCATGTATCCTTGAAGAACTTTAAGTAGCCTACAATTTGCGATTTACTTATTGAGCGTGATCTGAATTTTGCTCATTAATTGTGAGCATAAACAATGCACGTTTCGTCCGGAACCCAGCACTGTGGATATTTGCCAACTTGCTCGTCTAGTAACTCAGTTACCGTCTTGGTGGAAGAAAATAATTTAGTAGTAGTAGCTCCATTAACTTAATGAAAGTGATCACTCAAGTCCTCTTATGAGAGGTCATCATATTTGACGAAAACATTCCAAAAGCTGAAATTAAGTTTTCCGCTTTAACTTCGCTTCCCAGGTACCTCAGTCCACCACACGTACTTCCGCCACTTCCGCTTCTATCACTTTTATTTTTTTGCGCAAGCCGATGACCGCAGAGCCGGCTGAGCAGAAGAGCCGATCGACTCACCTACCTTCGAAGAGCTCCAGCTCGTTGCGCACTCCGGTTGAGTCTTCTCGATCGCACTCGTTCTCATTTGGAATGGCCAGTAAGTGGCAGAAATACCGGCGGCTGAACCGGGAGGTCAGCGAATTTTTACCGCGACATTTCCTCCCCCGCCGAGGGCGACCGTGGGCCTTCCAAGACGGCACGCGAAGACAATGAAATCGATGCCGACAATGCGGACACACGCAGAATGCCCGAAGAATGCTCTGAAGCATCCGCTGGACAAATCGGTGTTTCTGAATGCTCTCACTTACCAGCCGATCCTGATGAAAGTACCATATATTTGTGTTCGTCCGAGGAGCATCCGTCTACCGCGCAAGAAAGCACAGAAGCAAGCCCCTCAACGACAGAAGCTGCACGAGAGCTAGCGGACATAGCTCGGAAGCATTCACTCACCCTTTCGGCAGTCAATGACCTCTGTCTGCTTTTGCGTCGCTTTGTTTATCCGCTACCTCGCGACGCTCGCCCGTTACTGACGACTTAGCGAAAACCTGATGTTCTTAACGACTACGGGCATTTTGGCCTATGAAGTCAGATGATTGAAAGAGTGAAGAACGATCTTCGCGATGTTGCAGGTACTAACGTTGACCTCCACGTGAACATCGACGGATTACCGATATTCAAGAGCTCTTCGCTGGGCTTCTGGGTTTTGCTGTGTTTAGTGTCGAATGCAGTTGGCAGCCGACCATTTGTTGTCTCTATATTGTGGCAAAAAAGAAGCCTACAAATATTGCCTAGTTTTTGCGACCATCTCTATAAGAAATGAAAAGTATGGAAGCTTCTGGTGTCATTATCAAAGGTGTATGTCACAGTGTTTCACTTGCTGCAGTAATCTCTGATGCGCCAGCCTGTTCGTATGTCAAATGTACCAACTGGTACTGGTTATTACGGTTGTGACCGCTGCGCACAGAAAGGAGAAATAATTGAACACAGGCAAACATTCCCCATGTGTGCTGCTTTCAGGAATCGAATCGCAGAGATGATTCTTTCCACACAATGGCCGACGTTGGCCACCGCCACGCTGCGAGTCCACTTTTGGAGTTGCATGTGGACGTGGTGAACACTTTCTGGTGGATTACATGCACACAGTGTTCTTGGGAGTCGTCCGCAAGTTGCTGCACAAGTGGACGTTGGACCATTGCCGCATCGTCTCGGCTCACAGAAGCAGAGCATTATGAGTGTAAGACTGCAGCAAACAAGTCTGCCGTCAGAATTTGCTTGGCAGCCCAGAGGCCTTGATGAATTAGACCGATGGAAGGCACTGGAGTTTAGGTCCTTCCTTCTCTACACTGGCCCTGCGGTGCTACGCGGTTTGCTGGACGACAACCAATACAAACACTTCCTGTGCCTTCATGTGACGATGTGCATTCTGCTCAGTGATGTTCTTGCGACAGAGATGAACAAGTTTGCCTTTGATCTCCTGAAGGATTTTACGCAGCAGTGTGGGGTTCTTTATTGACCTGAGTTTCTGATCTACAATGTATACACATGCTGTGTCACATTGCGGATGACGCCTTAATTTATGGTCCGCTGGACAATGTTAGTGCCTTCCCATTTGAGAACTGTTTGGGTTGAGTTACACGGTTGTTGTGCACCAGCAGAAAGCCACTTGTACAGGTCAGCCGCAGATTGTCCGAGTTGGCTTATTCAATGAGAGAACTCCCACCGACTGTGCCCTCGACAGATGTATCATCCTTGAAAGGAGGTGTAGAGAAGGACTCGTGTTGCTTACTAAGCAATGGCAGCATTGTCAGGCTGACAGAGATGTGTCCGAAGTTTCTTCTTGGCCATGAGCTTCTTCATGCAAGGAACTTCTATGCTCCGCTTCCATCAGAACAGCTCAAGATTTTCCGCACAGAGAATGCTTCACATGAGATAAATATGTGTCCTGTGGGTTCATTCCGCTTGAAATGTGTGAAAGTTGTGTGGAAGACTGGGTTTATTTTGTTTCCTCTCCATCATAATTAATAGCTAAGACTATTACAGTTTATCTTGAGCATTGTGTTCTATCTTCATAGCCAGCAGAAGTCTATCATGATAGAAGTGTATTCTCAGTGTTGTTTTTCCGCTCCATTATCATATTTAGCAGAACTGTATCTTGGCTTAGTCTATCATAGGTAGTAGCTGTGCACTTTGAGTGTTGTTATATCATAGCTGTATTATCTGAGTGTTTTGCTTAACTGAGTATTGGGGTTGCAGGCAGTAGAAATAACATTTATTGTTCGGTTCAAACACAATAGCTACTTTTGTGTATCTTCTTGAGTTGTAGAGATAACGGTGGAGTACACATGTTACCTATGCTCTTTCGGTTGCAAACACGTGCTTCATGTCTTTCTAATGTCTACTGAACTGAGGACGTCTTCTGGTTAGTGTTCACAGATATGCTATCTCGGTCTGGCCTACATAGGTGTCGTTGTGTATAACACACTGATGGGTTGCAGAGGAAAAAACCACAACTTCAGACAGGATGTAAGACCACATCTCAGTCTTGCGTCCTGTCTGAAGTTGCGGTTTCTTTTTCCTCTACATCATTTCTGACCAAGTGGCCCAAAACTTGCTCTTGTAAAACGTGGGTCAGCTGCATAGCAAACTGAGAGGCGACACGCTGTGTAATGTGGGCTGTCTGCTTAGTGTTAACCGCGGTTGCAGGCTGATGCGCAAGGCACGTTGCTTCGCTCGAATTGCAGCACAGCCGATGCATTGTTGGTGTAGCTGGGACTATCTATGAAAGTTTCTCGTGCCAGAAATAAAAGCCCTCCTCTCTTGGGGTTGTTATCTCTATCTCCAGAGCTTCGGTTAGCACAGCCCCAATATGTCTTGCTTCTGCTTTTATTTGACAGCATCAGTTTGCACAAAATCGGTGTTCAATACCTCTTGTCTGGATTGCCAGTGCCCCTTGTGTTACTACTTTACTGTGATAGTGCCTTCTTATCTAGTACAAGTGATGCTGCATGATTTCCCCTCTTTCACTTTATGTGCTACGTGAATGAAGTGTTTTGGTGGTGCGCGTTGCCGCTTTTGGTACTCGGGGTTTTTGTGCTTATTGCAGGCTCTGTGTTCTTTGCCTGTGCACTGTGTCAGGGTCGTCACTGTGTCATTCGCCACTTAACATTGTTGGTGGAGGAGCCGGGTGTACGATTGCGCCATGAAGCTTGAAGTAGTCAGACCGGCACAGAGTCCCATAGGATGGCTAGCGCTCCTTTCGTAGTCATGGTGTCACCCTGGTACCCCGACATGTTTGGAATTGACGACACGGATGTTTATGACTCGCTCTGCTCATACGTGCCAGTCATCATCTATAACATGTGGGACCCTACTCTGATGCCGGGGATGTCAACTTTTACCTTACCGGCACTGCCAGGGTGTAATATGAAACACATGAGAATGAGCTCATGAGGTCATGGGACACCTGTGAGGAAAAACTGCGCATATTATTTGCAAGACCTGATGCGTGGAAGGTAACCTCGAAACAACAGCTTTCGTCGCGCGCCCAGTCTGCCACAGAGGGCTACATACCTATATTCTGGATGTCCTGGCGCTTCGCCACAAAGTGGACGTTCCTTTGACTCAATCAGACAACGTGGGCTGCAATGGCATTGTGGATGATGCTTTTCATTTGCTTGTCAGCAAGGGCTGCACTATCATTGACTCCATCAAGGAGTGCCATCGCTTCTAGCAAATTGAGAGCTGCTGTATTCCGCAGCTGTTTTCTCGGCTTCCTAACACAGCAGCAACCTCTTCCTCTGAGGACCAGGAGCTACCACCACGTCCACTCCTTGAAATGCCTGCCCTCGCAGACGCAGTCGCAAGGATTGTGTGACTTCAATTAGAGGCCTTTGTGCCTATCCCAGTCATATGCCTCTGCCTATCGTGTTGCTCATCCAGGTATTCGTGTAGCAAGAAGTTGCCAACTGGAACCTCAATCCGGTAGTGTGTGTGCTCTTGGTAGCCCAGCTGGCACTGAGGTTCCAACCACCAGTATCCGCCCCCACTGTTTCTCTGGAATTTCGCAGGCAACCGACCAAACCGCTTTCACTACTCGCACACAGGCTACATTGCTCGGCACTGCTGCAGCCCCTAGTCCCATCCTTACGTCAGCTCCACTAGTCGCTCTCCATGCTTTTCACCTCCCCGATAGTGCCTTCACCTCTAGCTCCCGCCCAGACTTTTCCTGCCGCTTCTCATCACTAGCTCCACCACAGACCTCCGAAGCATGTTTCTCGCCAATTGTTCCTCTTGTCGCTTCTAGGCTGTTGCTCTCAATCCCCAGAGTCGCCTCATCTCGCCCCGACCTGAAAAACTGGCTGATGCAGCCCCCAGAGGTGACGCTGCATATATGCTTTCATCGACACTGGCATGCATGAGTCCACGATGAGCTCCAACTCTTACACCTGCCATCGCAATGTCCTTATTTCTGCGACATATTGTCTGTGCATTGTGGATACCGGCATTCTTGTTGCTGACGGCCAATGCAGCGCTCGTGTTGCTACTGCTGGCCACTGCTCCCCAGCTTGGTTTGGCCGTTTAACACATGTGCTCCCATGATCTGATTCTCGGTTTAGATTTCCTGTCGGAACATTCATTTCTCATTGGCTGCTTATAGGAGGACCATCTCGAGGTCTCATTCTTCGATAACTGCCTTGTGGGTTCCCACCTATAATATTCTCTGAATATAATGTTTTCCTGCCATCTCAAACTGCATCCTCTGTTGCTCTGTACCCACTGCGGCCGGTCCCTGATGGTGACTATATGGTTGCGCCTATTCTCGATATACTGCTCATCTGCAACGTTGTGCTGCCCCTTACGTTTGCTGCTGTCAAAGCCAACACATTGTTCCTACCAGTTCTGAACTTCAGCTTCTGCCCTTTAGTACTTCCATCCGGAATCCGTGTGACTACGCTTTCTCGCCTTGTTGCCAAGTCGCTGCAGTAGATGATACCCTAGTTTGCGGCCCCGATCACACCCGCCAGTATTTCCCTTTCTCAACAGACGTGTTCACTACCATGTAAGCCACTGACCCCTCACCTGCCTAATCTGCCCAGCTTTTCACACTTTTCTCGTCTTTTTGGACATTTTTAATCTGCATAAAACTGCCCTCGGTCAAGCTGTCACACATCACATAGGAACTGGTGGTGCCCCTCCTGACTGCTGGCACTCCTACCGTATGTCCCACCCCAAGCGCCAGGTTATCTGAAACGAAGTATTAAAAATGCTTGCCAAGAACATTATTGAGCCTTTCCGCAGCCCTTGGGACTAACCAATCATCCTCTAAAAATATGGCTCTTGGAAGTTCTGCTTGGATTAGACACCTCAATAAGATTAACCAAAAAGATGTCTAGCCATTGCCAGGAATCAATGACACCCTTGATTGTCTCTAAGATGCCAATTTTTTCTCCTCCACTGGCCTGTGCTCTGGTTGTAGGCAAATTGCCATGGATAAACAAGACCGTGAGAAGACTGCATTTGTTGTCCCTGCTGGGCTGTATGAATTTAAGGTTATACCTTTCGGCTCATGCAATGGCCCTGCCACCTTCGAACACATGAAAGGCACAAAGAGCCCCACCTAGCGCCTTAGCAGCACTCTTACCGTTATGCTCGGAATATACATTTCACTGGATCTTCGGAACGGGGATATTGCTCTAACGTTACATTTGCAAAGAACTCTTCCCTTCATTGCACTTTGGTTGCTCCCTAGTTTATCTTTTGTACGCCTAAGAGCCCCCGTTACCTGTGGGCACTGCTTCCTACCTTTACTGCTCTACTTTCTGAATATGCCCACGACCTGATTGCCTGTTCCGACCAAGCCCACCATCTAGCATGCTCCCGACTACTCGCCTCACAGAAATCACACCAGGACTATTACAACCGCCTTCACAGCATGGTTTCTTTCATCCCTAGCTACCTTGTCCTGCTTTGGTCACTAACTGGCTGCATCAGGCTCTCTGTGCGGTGCTAGGTCACTGCCGTCACATATGAGATCACTACGGCCTTTTTGGAGACTACCTTCGACCAACCTCAACGTGATATTGCACGCCTCTTGTGCCTCAGACCCTACCAATCGCTGTGCCGTGATGTGCCCGAATCTGACTACACTGCGACTATGTTTTGTGCCCGGAGGGCCATGCTGCGGATAATCAGGGACATCGAAGTGACCGAAGTGTTTCAGTGGCCAATGTTCCTGCTCTCAGTGCTCGCTGCTTTTGTGCTCAGTGCGGGTTCTTTGTTCATTGCCTGTGCACCATGTCCAAATCATCACTCCATCTTTCGTCACGTACCGTGTTTGCTGTTGTAAGTCAACTTGAATGTAAGTCGACCTCCCCGCCGCGATATATATTATCCGAAACAAAAAAAGGACGTTTCACAATGAAAATTTTTTATCAGGAAGCTCCACACTTCTGTCGTTGAACTCACTGGTGGTGCTGTTGTCATCACTGCTGCGGCCCACAACACAATCGTCATTGAGTGAACTTCCACACTTTGCAAACAACTGCATCATGTCATCTTGTGGAAGAGCTGCCCATGCCGAGAGTATCCACCCGCACACAGCCGCCCGAGAGGGTGTATTCACGCACCCTGTTGGCGTAAGTTCCCTGCCTTCCAAAAAGCGTCCAGAGTTTCTCCCACGGAAATCTCTTCACTTGGCATCACAGTCGAAAATTTTGTGCCGCTGACGCCGCCACTCCCACGCACTACCCATTCAGAAACGTTGAACTGGTGGCCACTCGTGAAGTTTTTGTTTCTTCGACAGAAATAATGCGTGGCCTGCAGTGAATAAACAACAAATGCTTTTTGGACCGGAGATCTTATGATGATTGACGAAGCACGTGGCTTTCACTCAACTCAAAAGTGCCAACACCAAGAACTAAAGAGCAAACCTAATGCTTGAAAAACGCGTATTAAGGACAGAGCTTAAATCATGGACTCCGAGTGCAGAGCACAGGCATTGAATAATTATCAACGTGTGAATTTCTGGCAAATATTGCAGGCAATATGAGTTTGAGCCGACCAACGGTGCTACACATCTGCTTGGTAGGGGAGGCGCCTAGTTACAATGTGAAATCTGTAAAACCTTTCACATTATAGGGAAGGTGAAAATTGTTTAGCAAGCGATATATTACTTTGTCACGAAAGGAGTTGAGATATGTCAGTGGCAGTCTGCCTTATGTGTTTAGAAAGCAATATCTTTTGTATTTTTCCTGTTTTTCTGTTAATTCCAGTGCAGTGTACACATGTTCTATTGAACTCTACTTGTGTGTCTTTCATCATGGTAATAAATTCAGTTATCTTTTTACAGCACCTCCTGTCTGTATTTCTTCGACCCAATCTGAAGTGATAATCTTTCATTATAGAATGATATTTATGCTATTCAGATATATGTAATATAGGCAGCTTTGCTAGTCCAAAAATGATGCTTAGTCTATGAAGGCTATTGTAGTAAATGGTTCCAGATAAGACTAGTTGGAGCCCTATAACGTGCATCAAACTTGCAGGGCAAATGGTTGGTATTGGATTTTGCCTCTATAAAAATGCTGCTAACATATCTGGACTCCATCCCACGATCTTAAGCTTTTCTACTATATGACATACACGGGCAAAATTAAGCGCTGAGGATAATAGCTAGGAAAGACAACTGCACATATGAACTACCCTGTACTCTTTCTACCTTCTTTCGATCCATATTTTCTTTCCGGGAAGTATTTACTAATGAAAGAGGTGACTGTAATCAATAATTTGCAAACTGACCAGCACATGTTAATCGCAAATGCACCCTTGAGTTAATTTTTAATCTGTGACCTGGTTTGGCTCCGCTGAACAGCAGATTTAGCGAATTATAGTCAAATTTTTGGGAGACTAAATTTTTTCATGTATTTTTCCTATGTTAATATGATAATTTGCAGTGTAGACCATGGAAAAGTGGAAATTCACATATTCTTTTGGTGTTAATTTATTCTCGCCATGTCACTGTAGGCAATGATCAAGACAAAACCTCATTTTCCCCATCCATATGTTTCCTTTCCTGTACCTTGAAATTTTAATGAAAGTATGTATAAATGCGACGATGATGCCTTCATTTTATCTTTTGTGCTTTCCAATGCGACAGTGCTCCGTCGATGCGCCTTACCATTTGTTACATTGTATGAATGACTGTGAAGGAAACTTTCTTTGCAGAATTTGCCATATCGAAAGCCACCTTAAGCACGTATTGGTCGACTGAGTAAAAATAAGTAGTACCAGCTAGCTTACAGTACATTAGCATTCATACTAGAAAATACATATGTTGCGTCATGAGACGCCATTGTACATCTTATAACCCGCTCAGAACTTCAGAAAGCATCAAATCATGATACATAAAATGACCGTCTGGGTTACGCAGTTGGGCCTTCCGAAAATTTAACAAAAATACAACTTCACTGCAAACTACTCTGCACAAAAGCTATCTGAACATTTTTTGTGAGCATATTTATTGTTTTTCCTCACAGTTATTTATTGCAGACAACTTGTTTTATGAACAGTTTTACTGAGGAGCCTAGTGTACATATTAACAAGCCACAACTGTTTATAATATTTATTTTGCATACAGTAGAAACAGTTCGTTGTTTCGCTGGTGTCTTTATAACTTTTCCTTTATTTTTTTTTTGTTGACATCTATGCCATTGCTTCGCAATGCCATTACCTTGATATGCCATTGCCAGCCTGTCACATATATTAAGGAGCCTAAGTTAAATTTTAAACGAAAAAGGTGTGAAGAAGACGACGCGAATTAACCGAAGAATAAAGAAGAGGAAGAAGAAGCATTCGTTGATGTGGAGAGAGAGTTTGGTGGAGAAGCAATCGGTGAGGTGGAGAGAGATGATTGGTGGAGAAGAGAAGAAGACGACGATAAGGCTTACGTGGACTAACACCGAGGCTATAAAAGGGCGAGTTAGAGCGAGGCATTGGGGGAACAGCAGAGAAGCGGAGGCTCCGGCGGGTCAGGGACACTTTGGCTGGAAGAGAGCGACGACGGCTAATGCTCCGGTGAGCTCGCGTTCTACGACATCGCATCGTGGACTTCCTGCCGTGCCTGAGCCCGTTCCGGGGAGTCAACAGAGGACGCTACCACCAACTACGGCCAGGGGTGTCTCCAGCGCTGTTGCCACCCACGACAACAACACCGGCATCACCTCCACGGACGCTTGGACCTGGAGCTTGTACGACGCAGCCAGCGACGCCAGCCCAAGTACGTCGAACGCCGCCAGCGACGCCATTCCAAGCACGGCGAACGCCGCCTCGACGCCGCCTACTGGATCCATACAACGCCGTAGCCACACCGAACCAACCGTGAGCACGAACGCCGACCGCTAATAGCAGAACACTAGTAGTAGACGCTAGTAGTAGTGTGGCCGTGTCGTGTGTATTTATAGTATTTGTGTTTCGTGTTGTGTTAGTTTTGTGTTCTAGTGTGCGGGCCACGTAGAGTGCATTAAATGTGCGTTTGTGTGGGTACACCCATCGCCTAGTCCATTCTTTCGATCCGAGTGTTCTCCGGAGAAATCCGCGACAAAGATAAGTGGCGACCCTGTGCCAGGATACATTTCCTTTTTCTTTTGTGCTTTGTCTCGGATTTTTCCGATCTCTCGACGGCAGAAAGTATGGATTTGGCAAAAACGTTAGAACTGGCGCTCAAGCTGGGGTTAAGCAAAGAAGAGGTGATGCGTCTATATGACGAGGAGGGAAAGACGCAGAAAGAGGAGGCAGATAGGCAGAGAGAGGAAAGGGCGCAAGCACGCGCAGACGCTCGTGATGCAGAACGCGAGGCGAAGAGCTTGCGAGGCAGAAGAGCGAGAAAAGAGCTCGCGAGGCAGAGAGGATAGCTCGCGAGGCGGAAGAGCGAGAAGAGAAAAGAGCTCACGAGGCAGAAGAACAGGAGATAAAAAGGATAGAACGGGAGAAGGAGTTTATTTTGTGGAAACAGGCTCATGTCGCGGGAGGATTTGAGTTCACGGACAATGATCAGCGTTCCTAAGCGGGTACAGAATCTCCTAGTCCAGCCAGAGTTTGCCCAAGGAAGCTGATGGCTTTTTTTGATGACAAGAGAGATGATCTGGATGCTTATCTGCAACGATTCGAGCGGATAGCTTTGGGGCAAGGCTGGGAGCGCTGTGAATGGGCCACGGCTTTGCGCATGTGTTTAGTCGGGGAGGCGCTGAATGTTTTTGGAAGGTTGCCTGCTGCTGATTCCATGTACTACGAGAAAGTCAAAAAGGCACTCCTCCAAAGATTCAGGCTTACGGCAGAGGATTTTCGTGAGAGATTTCGCACCGCGAAACTTCAGGATTCGGAAACCGCGAAGCAGTTTTCCTGCAGGCTGACCAACTATTTTGACAGGCGGCTTGATATGTCAAACACAGAAAAGAGTTTTGAAGGTGTGCGTGACAAGCTGGTCACAGAGCAATTTTTAGCGTGTTGCAGCTCAAAGGTAGCGCTATTCCTGAAGGAAAGAAAGTTTGTTCGTTGGAAGAGTTCGCCGACACTGCTGACCAATTCCTCGAGGCTCAAGGGTTAAAAAACTCGAGTAAAGCAAAGGAGGAAACCCAAAAAAGACCTTAGAGACAGATGCGGCAAAACCAAGAGCATATGGCAGTGCATCTAAGGCGCCAGTAAGGTGTTTTCTCTGCGGCAAGGTGGGACACCGTGCAGCTGACTGTCGAACTAGTAGTGTTGCCCAAAAAAACAGATTGTGTGTCAAGGTTGTTGGAGGAGAGGTCATACTCTGGATGAGTGCCGATACAGAACGCAGGACCGAGCTGCATGCTTTGTCGACTCTAGGGTAGAACTTGTCACGCCACCCGAAGTTCCACAGCTGAAAGGAGAGCAAACGCCGCTGGAAAATGAGGCAGTGAGTGGAACACCCAAGTCGAAAGCAGCAATGCCGGTGGTGGTTGGGCAAATAGGGGACCGTCCTATATTGGTGCTTAGAGACAGCGGAGCTAACACAGTCTTGGTTCGTAGAAGCCTGGTGAAGGACGAGGATCTTACAGGGGAAGCGTCGGCCGTCACTCTTG
This sequence comes from Amblyomma americanum, assembly GCF_052857255.1. Taxonomy (NCBI): domain Eukaryota; kingdom Metazoa; phylum Arthropoda; class Arachnida; order Ixodida; family Ixodidae; genus Amblyomma; species Amblyomma americanum. Next base: position 78,800,058 of record NC_135504.1, on the reverse strand, counting down.
TAGATAACGCAGTAAGGTACCTTCCTGAAGCCAGGATTCTAGTGTCCACGCCGTATTATACGGGGGAGGTAGTGGCAAAATGCGTAGACCAACCCATTACGATCTCATCCTGGGAAACATTACGGGTGCAAGAAGTGTCGAAGACCCCGATCCCGAGTGGAGGATGCTCGGCGTTGAAGAACATCCAAAGGAGGAAAGGCCCGTGACAGCTCAGACGGGTGCAGTCAGTTTTTCGTCGGCAGTGGAGACAAGAGCTCAAGCGACAGCCCGAGCAACGCAGCTTCCGCTCTCTGCTCCTGTTACGATGTGCTTGAGCGTAACACCGGGCGAAATTGCAATTAGGCAAAAAGAAGACCCGAGCTTGAAGGCCTGCTTCGAAAGAGTCGGGGAAAGAGTGAAAAGAAAGAAGAGTCATTCGTCATTCGAATATCACATGGTAAATGGTCTTCTGCACAGGGAATGGATATTTAGTTCATGAAGGCGCGTCCTACAGCTGGTTTTACCGAGAGATATGCGAAAGACCGTGTTGTGCTTAGGACATGACGCCATTATGGCCGGACACCAGGGTGCTAAAAAAACGGTGCCTAGGATCAACGAGGAGTTCTTTTGGCCGGGTGTTCAGACTGACGTTAAGCGCTTTGTTCGCTCATGTGACGTGTGCCAGCGCACAGTTCCGAAGGGAAGAGTTGGTTCCGTACCTCTGGACAAGATGCCAGCCATCGACCTACCGTTTCAAAGAAGGGCTATTGACATTGTGGGGGTTAGATAAGGTATTAATAAACCCCAATTTCAATGAAGACACAAGATAACGATGGAGACGCCTTCATGAGTAGAGCGAACTGAACAGCTCTAGGTATCTCTGGGATGTATCTTGTTGTTGCTGTGTTAAGGTATCTATGGGATTTATCTTGTTGTTGTTGCTTTTGGTGTTATGTGATTATACAATAGAGTGTTGTGGACACGAACATGTTTATTAAGGACTCTGTGCGGACAGCGGCAGTGGTGCGTTAGTGTTCTGAAAACGCAATTTGGTGTGCTGTGTTAGTGGTGTGCGTTTGGTGTGTGCTGGACCTCTGCGGTGTAGTGTGTGCTGGGTTCAGAATCGCCACAGAAGATAGTCGGTTGGCTAGATGGCTTGGAGATGAGGGTGACGTGAGCAGTTTTTCATGGAAAAACACTTGAGAGGGGGCCCTTGTCACATGTATTAAGGAGCCTAAATTAAATTTTAAAGGAAAACGGTGTGAAGAAGACGACGTGAATTAACCGAAGAATAAAGAAGAGGAAGAAGAAACATTCAGTGAGGTGGAGAGAGATGATTGGTAAATAAGCATTCGGTGAAGTGGAGAGAGATGATTGGTGGAGAAGAGAAGACGACGACTACAAGGCTTACGTGGACTAACACCGAGGCTATAAAAGGGCGAGTGAGAGCGAGGCACTGGGGGGAACAGAAGAGAAGCGGAGGCTCCGGCGGGTCAGGGACACTTTGGCTGGAAGAGAGCGACGCCGGCTACTGTTCCGGTGAGCTCGCGTTGTACGACATCGCATCGCGGACTTCCTACTTTGCCTGAGCCCGTTCCGGCGAGTCAACAGAGGACGCTACCACCTGCTACGGCCAGGGGTGTCTCCAGCGCTTTTGCCACCCATCCGGGGGGTGCCCCCACGCCCACAACACCGACATCACCTCCACGGGCGCTTGGACCGGGAGCTCGAACGACGCAGCTAGCGACGCCAGTCCAAGCACGTCGAACGCCGCCAGCGACGCCAGCCCAAGCACGGCGAACGCCGCCTCGACGCCAGCTACGGGATTCATACAACGCCGCAGCCGCACCGAACCAACCTTGAGCACGAACGCCGACCACGAATAGTAGAACGCTAGTAGTAGACGCTAGTAGCAGTGTGCCCGGGTCGTGTGTATTTATAGTCTTTGTGTGTTGTGTTAGTTTTGTGTTCTAGTGTGTGTGTCACGTAGGGTGTATTAAATGTGCGTTTGTGTGGGTACACCCGTCGCCTAGTCCATTCTTTCGGTCCGAGTGTTCTCCGGGTAGATCTGTGACACTTTATTTATTCACAGACTGAAAATGCGAGTGCCCTGGATGTGCCCTGTGCTGTGGCAGATGTTGAAGTGCGCTGGGAAGCAGACAGTGCTACTCAAACTGTCAGCTCTGCAAGTAAGCACACATGCTTGCTATCTCAGACAGCCTTTAGCCTCCAATTCCTCTTGTAGTTCATGTGTAGATTGCAAATCACGTTTCCTTGGAATTTGTATCCTGTGTTTCTTATTCTAAAGCGCAAAGTTAAGTTTTGTGATCAAGTTTTTTTTTCGAAGTAGCATCCAGTAGGAGATTGTTCATGGGTGGTCATAGTGAAAATGAACATTTTTTAAAACAATATTTGTATTGGCTGGTTTTGTCTGATTTACCCAACGTGGTGCTGCGCTGTTGAGTATCCAAGCGCTGCATGTAACAGCTTGTTCCTAGTCATTCTGGCACTTTGCTTGGATAACTGTGGGAGATATTTTTAATGTACATTTAAATACCATTCACTAATGATCTAGTGCTGTTTTTGCTACCACAGGAAACAGTGTCTTAATCTCTGTACCCTCATTCTGTAGTGCATAGTCATTGCATGGGCACCATGGCTCCTGTGGTGCGGGCTTGCTGCGAACCCGCCACTTCATGTCATGCTGCCTGATGTCGGCCCTCCGCGGGCTGATGCCGCCCCTCCTCTTATCAACCAAGCGCTCTCAACAAATATGCAGTCCCCTGCTGTGCCACCAGCGTGGCCAATGTCAAAATGAATTTATTTTGGCTGCTCTAGTATACAGCTAGCTGGCCTTCCACTTAGCACAATGTATCTTGAGTGCCTTATTTAGTAGCAGCATGTGCCTCGTAGTATGAAACTATGCATCGACACCTAGCTCTGCACTGTGCCACCAGCACTGGCTCTTAATGGCTGTTTACTTGAAGCCCCCGCATTCGTGTGGAGCAGAATTTCTGCAATCGACATTTATGATTCTTCGGGTGGAATTCTTGCAAGCAAATGTTTTCTTGGGGGGAGTTCAAATGTGTGCGATGAGATCCTGTTCCTTCACTATTCTTACATTTCTTGGCATTCAGGAGGCACTTGAGTAACCTGCGATGAACAAGCACATATGGTGGTCGGGAGTGTAGTGGAAGAAAATAAAATGGTAAGCGGCTGCCTATGGTGTTTCGTCCTTTTCTTGTTTTCCGTGTTTTCGTTATTTTCCCCTTGTGCTCTAACTTCTCGCTTCCGCAGAAGGAAACCGTTCTTGCTTAGGTCTTCTCGGCGAAAATCTTACCCTCTCAGCTCTGCTGCATGTCTGTCACTTCTGTATTTTAGCTAGCTTTTTTAACTTGTTTCACATCCATTCTCCTTTCACCTTAGTGGACGCCGATACAGAGAGAGAGAGAGAGAATGTGCCTCCTCTCCCTCTGCATTTAGGACCCTAAATGCGCGCATCTGTGTATTCATTCGACTTAACCCTGATGAAGGACGACGGTCCACCGTCTGAAACCGTTGGTGAATAAACCTAGATAATCGAACCAGTTGTGACCTTTTGACAGTCTAATATATATATATATATATATATATATATATATATATATATATATATATATATATATATATATATATATATACCGAACACACCAAAACATTAGAAACAATGCAAATAGGTAGGAAAAACTTTATTGAAAATGCCGGCAACCGACGGTTTGACGCGTCGTGACGTTGGCCAAGCGTCGACCCGGGGTTATGCCCTCCTCTGGACTACCCCCGTTCGGCGCGTTTGTGGTGGGTCGTGAGGCTTGTGCTTTTCGAGCGCACCCCGGGCCTGCTGGACGGCCCATAGTTGAATGTCCTTGTCTGCAGACTGCACTGCACTTTGAAGTTCGGGCGGGTATACCGTGGAGGTAGCCTCGGTCGGGAACCTGGCACAGTCCCACATGATGTGCCATTGGTGCGCCGGACCAGCTGCACAAACATTGCACACATCGCTCGGATAGAGTTCTGGGTGAAGTACGTGTAGCACTGCCGGGGCGAGGAGTGACCCGGTCTGTATCTGTCTTAGGATGACGGCCTCCTCCCGACTGAGTGCCGGGTGGGGAGGCGGTATTGTCCGTCGAGCTAGGCGGTAACACACGGTAACTTCGCCATAACTGGTTACGCGGTCCTTGGTTTCGAACCACCACACGGAACGGTCACTCTCGGGGGCGCGGAGGGTAAGCGCTCGCGCCGCCGAATGGGCCGTCTCGTTGTGGTTCGGCGAGGAAGCACACTCGCCCGCGTGCGCCGGGAACCACTTGATACGGATGGTGCTGCGGCGGTCTTGGGGCTGGAGCTTGCCGATGATGGCGGCCGCCGGCGCGCTCACTCGCCCCTTGGCAAAGTTGCGCACGGCGTTCCTCGAGTCACTGAGCACGCTGTGACACTCGGCCTCAGAGATCGCCAGAGCGATGGCAACCTCCTCGGCGTCTGTGGCGTCCGTGCACCGCACGCTCGCTGCCGTTGTCGTGGTGCCGGTAGCCGCCGCAACGACCACTGCCGCGAAGCCTTCTCGTCTGTATTCCGCTGCGTCCACGTACCGGGCGTGCGGGTCTTGGGCGTGTTTCTCGATGAGGGCCTGGGCCCGTGCCTGCCGCCGTTCTTGGTTGTATTCGGGGTGCACGTTCTTCGGGATGGGGTCCACATGGATGTGAGCCCGAGCCTCCTCGCTGATCTCGCATGGTTGCCGGCTGGGGGTTCGGGGGTTGTAACCCAGGGATGTCAGTATACTGCGCCCCGTCTTGGTGGTAGAGAGGCGCTCCATTTGCGCGGTGAGCTGCGCCTCGGCTATTTCTTCTAGGGTGTTATGGACGCCGAGCTGCAGGAGCCGAGCCTTACTCGTGGTCTCCGTTAAGCCCAGCGCCGTCTTGTAAGCCCGTCTGATCAGCGTGTTGATCTTGTTCCTGTCAGTGACCTGCCAGTTGAGGTAGGCCGCAACGTAGGCGATGTGACTGATCACGAACGACTGGACGAGGCGCACGAGACTGTCTTCACGCATGCCCGCCCGTCGTGTCGAGACTCGGTGTATGAGCCGGATGGCATCCATTGCCTTGGTGGTAAGTTTGTTGATGGTCTCGTCGTTGCGGCCGCTCTTGTTTAGCAGCAGGTCCAGGACTCTGATCTTGGGAACTTCGGGGATGCGTTGCCCCGATGCGGTCATGATCTTGATGTGATCGCACTCCCGAGGGGGAGCGCGTTTCCGTCCCGGTCGTAATGGTGTGAGGACGAACAGCTCGGATTTGGCGGGCGAGCACACTAGGCCGGTGCCGTCAAGGTGCTGCTCGATGGCGGTAACCGCGGCTTGTAGCTGTTGCTCGATGCTGGCGTCGGTGCCGCCGGCCGCCCACAGGGTAATGTCGTCGGCGTAGATCGTATGCCGGACGCCGGTTCCCGCTACTGCCCTCGCTACCCCGATCATAACGAGGTTGAAGAGCAACGGCGAGATGACCGAACCCTGCGGGGTACCCGTGCTACCGAGCTTGCGTTCGGGGAGTCTGAGGTCTCCGGCGTGCAGTTCCACCGTGCGGTTGGTCAGGAAGTCTTGGATGTAATTGTAGCTCGTTACCCCCATGTTGAGTCGTGATACGTGTGCTAATATGGCTGAGTGTTTGACTTTGTCGAATGCGCTTTGTAGATCGAGCCCCAGAATTACTTTGCTGTCTTGTGTCTTGTTGTCGATGATTTCTTGTTTTAGTTGTAGCATGGCGTCTTGTGTGCTGAGTCTGTGTCGGAAGCCGATCATCGTGTCCGGATAGAGGCCTTCCTTCTCCAGGTATTCCTGCCACCGGTTGGCCACAACGTGCTCCAGCACCTTGCCCACGCAGGATGTAAGCGAGATGGGACGCAGGTTGCCGATGTCCGGTGGTTCGCCCGGTTTCGGGATCAGGATTGTTCTTGCCGTTTTCCACTGTCCGGGGAGCTTGCCCGAACGCCAGCATTCGTTGAAGTAACGGGTTAGTGCCTCGATCGATGCATTGTCGAGGTTTCGTAGCATCTTGTTGGTAACGAGATCGGGGCCGGCTGCTGAGCGGGTGTTGAGCTCGTGCAGCGCTACTCGTACCTATGACACGGTAATGTCTCGGTCGAGCCACGCGTTGGGCAGCCCCCCGTACGGCGGGTGGATTTCCGCTGGCGTGTCCGGCAGATACTTGGCTTCCAGGCTCTTGATAACGGCGTCTTTTCCTTGTTGTTGTGTGGTGGTGTGCAGGAGGTGGGCGAGGCGGTCGTGCTGGTGTGACTTGGTCTTGGTTTCGTTTAGGAGGTGCCGAAATAGATTCCAGGTGCAACCTCGATGCAGTTGCCTGTCAGCTCGGTTGCAGATTTCGTTCCATTGCTGACGGCACAGGACCTTGCAGTGGTGTTCAATGGCCCTGTTTAAGTCGGCTACCTTCTTTCTCAATTTGCGATTCCACCGTTGCCGCTTCCAGCGCGCCTGTATCGAACGTTTTGCCTCGAACAGATGGGCCAGGCGGCTATCCATGGCGATGACGTCCTCGTCCGTTTTGATGGTTTTGGTGGCCGAGTGCACAGCATCGCAAAGCTCTTCCGTCCAGGTTTCGATGTCTGTGATGTCTTGTGCTGTGGTGGGACGTCCTTTACGGAAGCCGTCCCAGTCCGTCCACTTGTGCATAATGGTGTTGCCCCGGAATTGGTTCGGTATCGTAATTTCGAGGATGTAGTGGTCGCTGCCCAGGTCGACACCGGTGTTGTGCCACGTTACTTTGCCCGTGTGGTCGTTCTTGATGAACGTAAGGTCTGGTGTGGTGTCTCGTGCTACGGAGTTGCCGATGCGGGTGGGATGAGCGGGGTCCGTGATCAGGGCACAGTTGTGGTCCAGGATATCTTGTAATAGGTCCCGTCCCTTGGCGTATCCTTCACGTAACCCCACGCTCGATGGGCGGCGTTGAAGTCCCCTCCGATCAGCAACGTGTTGTCTTTGGCTTGGGTGCTGGCTGTGTGTAGTAGGGTCTTGAATTTCTGTGTTTGGTGCTTGGGGTTACTGTAGATGTTGGCGATGAACAGGCTGCCTTTCCATTGTTTGTTTGGGAAGATTTCGGTGAAGGTATATTCCACCCTGCTGCGGCCGTGTTTGAGTTGGTGCTCGATGAACGTGAGCCCTTTGCGGACGAACGTGCAGACGCCCCGTCCCTCCGCCGGGCTAACATGAACGCGATACCCAGGGAGGGTGGGGGTCACCGTCGCCGTTTCTTGCAGCAGGATGATGTCGGGTTTCTTGGTTACTGTGGTGATGTGTTGTTGCAGCACTGCTCTCTTGCTGTTGTAACTGTTGCAGTTCCACTGCCAGACCGTAAGGCCCGGTAGCGATCCTATTGTGGCTTGGGGCTGGGACATGATTGTGTCGGAGTTGGGGCTTGCGTCTCTTCTTGAAGGTATGGGTGGTTGGAGAATTGCGCCACAAAGGTGGGGCTGCGTACTATGGGCTTAAGGGTCTGTTCAATGAAGGCGAAACGCTCTTGTATGGTGCAGAAGGACGTGGTGATCAGCTCCTCCAGCCGCGCCAGGCGTTGGTCGGTGACGGCAGCCGTGCTGGCGTAGGTGTTGGCGAACGCTTCGACTTTTGCTTCGAGCTGAGTTTCCAATTGGGTCAGGTCCTTGTACTGTCGTGATGAGGTGCGTGCTCGTTTCTTGGGGGTTGGGTCAGTGGTCTGCTCCGGCTGGGGCTCGTCTTGGGTTGTATCCATTGATTGTGTGCCTTGGTGTGATGGCGTGTCGGTTTTCTGCTCGGTGATAACGGCGGGTGTACGTGTCTCGGATGACTGAGCTGGGACAGTGGCTGGCTGGGCTCGCTGTGCTTGGAGTTCTTTCTTGGCCTCGGCTAGTTCTTGGGCGAGCCGGCGCGTGGTTTCTACCAGCGTCGCGTTGGTTGCGCGGAGTTGTTCGAGTTCCTTGTAGTAGGGGCTGGTAATCCACGCCTGCCAGCTGCTCGGCGTGGTTCGGCCACTAGTGGCGCTGCTGGAGCTAGCGCTGCTGCTTTTAACTCCACCCTTTGCGGCGTCGGCCCAGCTGACTCTGTCACGGGAGCGCGATCGCTGAACGCCGAAGCTGTTCCCGTCAGATGAGTCACGGCCACGGGATGCGCTGCGCGAGGCATGACGGGAAGCGTGGCGTGAGGCATGGCGCGACGCGCTGCGCGACGCGCTGCGGGATCCACTACGGGACGCACTGCGCGAGCGGGAGCGTCCGAGGCGTGGAAACGAGCTTGATTCGAGTGCTTGCTTTTGCTCTTCTTCGGCGTTACGGCGTTCCCATCGCCGTCGCCGTACGACGTATGGAACCTTGTATTTGGCTCTGCAGAGGCGATCCCCGGTGGGGTGTTCTTCGCCGCAGAGCTTGCACTTGGGGACACACTTGTGGCCCTCTCTTGGATTAGAAACTCCGCAGGCAAGGCAAACGCGAACGTCCGGTGTGGGGCACACGTCGCGCCTGTGGCCGACCTTGCCGCATACCTTGCAAACTTCTATTTGCTTCCTGTAGAGACTGCACGGGTAGAGCGTGGATCCGTAACGCACATACTTGGGAACCTTGATACCGTTGAACACTACGATTACTGTCGTCGTGTTTCCGATACGCTTCGCCCCCGCGGCGAGGGGGTTGTACTTGGTAACAATCTGCTGCATTATTTCGGCTTCGCTGTCCTCGAGTGCTATGCCCCTGATCACGCCCTTGACTGTGTCGTGGGCGGTCGTTCCGTACGCGCGCACCTCGTATATTTTGCCTCGGACGTTGATAGCTTGAATTCGAGCATACTTCTCCGCTCGTTCCTCGCTCGGAGTGCTGAGCACCATAATGTTCTGCTGGGTATTGGGACACGCCATATCCTCAGCTCGGTCTGCCGTCTCAATTCCCGCTGCCGCCATGATGGCAGTAGCCACGCATGCAGCTCCTGCCTTGAAAATATCGAGCCCATCGCGGGGCCGCACGACGATCTTAATTTCTTCTACAGGCATGGCGGGCATGCGAGCCGCCAGAATAACTGCGCTCCTAACGTTCTTGTTGAATTTAGGCTTCTGTCGAGAGCTCGGAGTATCGGCACGAGAAGTCGACTCACCCTGCGTTCCTTGCAGGCGTGTTCGGCTCGTGTGCCCGCCGATGTGCAGCCATCCGGGCGAGCGTCGGAATTCCTCGGGCGTAATTTCTTCTCCTTGTACTTGCACGCACATTTGGGAAACCTGGGAACCGTGCGTCAAAGCGGCGGCGGAACCCTAACAGCTGGCTAGGCCTAGCGAGCCCTGGGTTCGCTTCGGCCTAGCGTCTCCTCTTGGCGGTGAACCAGGAAAAGTCCGATGAATAGATGAAAAACGCACCTTGGATGGAAAGTCGGGTATCGGATGATAGCGGATACCTTCACGAACACTGTGGTAATAAAATCTTCGTAATCCAAACTAATCAGCACTGCCAAAGTGGGCATTAACGACGGAGCCGATATGAGCACGTCTGCTCACCACGGCGAACGCAGCGCCCCCCCCTCCAACAGCTGGTGTTACCGAGAGATATGCGAGAGACAGTGCTACGCTTATGACATGACGCCATTATGGCCGGACACCAGGGTGTTCAAAAAACGGTGTCTAGGATCACCGAGGAGTTCTTTGGCCGGGTGTTCAGAGTGACCTTAAGCGCTTTGTTCGCTCATGTGACGTGTGCCAGCGCACAGTTCCGAAGGGAAGAGTTGGTCCCGTACCTCCGGGAAAGATGCCAGCCATCGACCTACCGTTTCAGCGAGTGGCAATTGACATTGTGGGGCCAATCTTTCTAGTATCCGCCAAAGGCAATAGATATGTGCTGATTCTAGTTGACGTGGACACTCCTTATCCTGACGCTATTCCACTGAGAACTATTGACAGTATCCAAGTGGTGGAGGGTCTTGTGGAAATGCTTTCGTGTTATGGGTTCCCGAGAAAAATTTTGAGTGACCGGGGCTCGAACTTCACATCGAAGCCAATGAAGGAGGTTAACCGCCTTCTGTCAGTAAGACAGTTAGTGACGACGCCTTACCATCCCATGTGTAATGGGCTTGTAGAGCGGTTCAACGGCACTCTCAAAAATATGATCAAGATAATGTGCCAGGAGAGACCTACTGGTTGGGATAGATATCTCCCAGCTCTTTTGTTCGCTTACCGCGAAGTACCACAAACGAGTCTTGGTTTCTCGCCCTTTGAGATGTTGTAAGGGAGAACCGTTAGAAGTCCACTTGCAATACTCGAGGAGCTGTGGGCTAATAAAGAGATTTCATCATATCTTAAGACGACATACACATACGTGTTTGAGTTGCGGGATAGGTTGAAGGAAACATGCAGGCTTGCACATCAAAGCCTGGAAAATGCGCGTGAACGCCACAAGGGATGTTATGAAAAGAAAACCATTCACAGAAATCTGAATCCGGGCGACAGGGTTCTTGTGTGGCTACCCATGGATCATGATAAGCTTATGATGCAATGGAAGGGCCCATACCTTGTGACACGGAAGAAAAAGGATATCGATTATGAGGTATTGATAGATGGCATTAAGAGGGTTTTACATGTAAATAAGTTGAATAAATATGAAGACAGAGGTACTGTGCGGGGTACGCCCCCAGGACAACTTGTTCGGTAGTGGCCGAGGAGACAGGTGATGCTGCCGAGGTGTCCACGTTCAGTGGGAAGAAAAACGCAGGAGGGGATGAGGTACTTGAGAAGCCCAATTTGAATGCAGACAGAGGATTACAGCTCTACTCCAAGTCAAAGGGGAGATGTTTTTGGATGGGCCAAGCCAAATTGAGGTCAAATGTCACAAATTAGACTGGTATAGAGATAGAGCTAACTGTTCAGCTCTGGGTGCCTCTGGGATATATCATGTTGTTGCTGTGTTAATGTGTCTCTGGGATTTACCTTGTTGTTGCTGCTATTGTTGGTGTTATGTGATCATACAAGGGAGCGTGTTGTGGATATGAACATATTTATTAAGGACTCTGTACGGACGGCGGCAGTGGTGTGTTAGTGTTCTGAAAACGCAATTTTGTGTGCTGTGTTTGTGGTGTGCGTTTGGTGTGTGCTGGACATCTTCGGTGTGGTGGGTGCTGTGTCCAGAATCGCCACAGAAGATAGTCGGTTGGCTGGATGGCTTGGAGATGAGGATGACGTGAGCAGTTTTTCATGGAAAAACTCTTGAGAGAGGGGGCCTTGTCACATATAATAAGGAGCCTAAATTAAATTTTAAAAGAAAAAGGTGTGAAGAAGACGACGCGAATTAACCGAAGAATAAAGAAGAGGAAGAAGAAGCATTCGTTGATGTGGAGAGAGGTGATTGGTGTGGAGGCATTCGGTGAGGTGGAGAGAGATGATTGGTGGAGAGGAGAAGAAGACGACGACAAGGCTTACGTGGACTAACACCGAGGCTATAAAAGGGCGAGTTAGAGCGAGGCATTGGGGGGAACAGCAGAGAAGCGGAGGCTCCGGCGGGTCAGGGACACTTTGGCTGGAAGAGAGGGACGCCGGCTACTGCTCCGGTGAGCTCGCGTTTTACGACATCGCATCGTGGACTTCCTGCCGTGCCTGAGCCCGTTCCGGGGAGTCAACAGAAGACGCTACCACCTGCTACGGCCAGGGGTGTCTCCAGCGCTGTTGCCACCCTCGCCAACAACACCGGCATCACCTCCACGGACGCTTTAGACCTGGAGCTTGTACGACGCAGCCAGTGACGCCAGCGCAAGCGCGTCGAACGCCGCCAGCGACGCCATCTCAAGCACGGCGAACGCCGCCTCGACGCCGCCTACTGAATCCATACAACGCCGCAGCCACACCGAACCAACCGTGAGCACGAACGCCGACCGCTAATAGTAGAACACTACTAGTAGACGCTAGTAGTAGTGTGCCCGGGTCGTGTGTATTTATAGTCTTTGTGTTTCGTGTTAGTTGTGTTAGTTTTTTGTTCTAGTGTGTGTGCCACGTAGAGTTTATTAAATGTGCGTTTGTGTTGGTACACTCATCGCCTAGTCCATTCTTTCGGTCCGAGTGTTCTCCGGAGAGATCCGTGACAAAGCCTTATTATAATATTCTGCGCATTGCAAATCTAGAAACTCACTGAAACACCCAGGTTGGGAAAGTAAATACTTAGGTATAATATATAGTTTGGCGCTAGCAGCTCTCGAGAAATATGGCTAGTTGTCTTGCGATCTGCGACAGTGTAGCGGCACTAAATTGTCATCATAAGTGTTGCGCCGTCTCGGCTTGCAACGCGCGCTCGCTCCGGCTGCGTGGAGCCATGTGCTAAGGAAAATAAGAGCAGTTTCACACCTGGTTCTTAGCTTGTTTTCTTCATACGCGTCGCACTCGTCTAATATATAGGGGACTCTGGTCTCCGCCGCCCTAATCTATAGAGGGACGGCCCCTCAAGCACACCTGTCACAGTGGTTCTCTTGGATAAATTTTAACACATAATATGATGCACATTTTGGTTTTCTATACTGTGAACATCACTGAGTACATCCTGAATATAAGGTGTGAACTAGCCTCTAAGAACATTGTCATGCAATTGAGTGCTGCAAACTGAGCTGTTCATTCTGAACTTTTTGCCATGCCCTGTATGCTTATATTATTTATTTTGTAAAAATGTACTTAAGCTGATTAGCATCGGCTGCGCAGTGTTTCTAAGCACCTCGTGCTATTACGGAAACAATGAAGAACTGCGCAAAAAGGACGGGACAAGAGAGAAGAATCACACAAAAAAGAACGTGAAGTTATCGAAGCCTTGGAAATCGCGATATTAGGGCCTGATAAATGTGTTAGCGAGGATTCCATTCACCTCTACCGCAAGGAGTTAGAGTTTCTTGGTTTTTGCGTGATGATTATGGCTTTCGACTTTGCGGTTGGTGCGCATGCGCTTTGTTGACGAAGGAAGGAGGCGTTGGTGCAATAAACCAGTTGTTAGTCTGCGCTTGTCTTGTGTGATTCTTCTCTCTTGTCCCGCCTTTTTTGCGCAGTTATTCATTGTTTCCATAATGTCGTACCAACGAGGTCTCTCACCGCACTCTTTTATATTATACCTCATCCTGTGCCACCCCATGAGGCTTCCTATCCATTTCTGTTCATCTGCTGTTTTTGTTTAGTTGCTGGGCTATCATTGCGGCATCTTTAACTCACAGATTTTGTCAGCCCTGATTGCTCATTAAAAGTCTGAGTAGTGGATTACACGTGTTGTTGACAACTACAAAAGACTACAAAATTACAGCTGAATTGAGATCATGCTACAGATTTCTGAATTATTACTCTGTGCATCGACTTAATGGCTTACCGTGTCAACTGTTGACGAAGATATGACCGTTATTTAGCATGTTTGCGGAGAGTTAGTGCATGATCCTGGAAACTGCCGGGATTCTGAAAATAGCATGCAAAATGAATTTGTTGCGCCATACAAAGCAGTGCACACTTAACAAAATTTGCACGTTGGCGTTTGAGCGAGGGGCTTGCTAAAAAATTGGTGTTTCAGTCAATCTAACATGCTAAATGATCGTAGGCAAGCCCAATTTGGGCGGCCTATGTAATACCCCAGCGGATGCCACATGGGCTCAGCACGGGCTATACAAGGTGGGCTGAAGCCCTGTAATACCCGCATAGGGTCTCGGTGAAGTAGCTGGGCTGCCTGCAGAAAGAACGCGGGCAGGCCCAACTTGGATGGCCACTTGATGGCCCAATACCTTAGAGCGGGTCGCACGTGGATCCTGGACGGGCAGACCGGTGCATGTGTCCATGTAATACATATACATGGCGCTTTGGTAGGTATATGCATCGGGTAACTTGGTGTAGACCAGCGCTACGGAATGAAAGGTGGGCTGCCCAAGTTGCGCTTACCACTAGTTTTCCTGCACGGAGCCCAACTCGTTTTCAAATTTGAGTTGTTGCTGGCAAGGGACATATGCGGGCTGAACTTGGCAGCATGGGCTCACATTGCCCCATAATTACCAATATGGGGCCCAAATTGGCTTCTCATGGGTTCAGCCCAAATTGTCTGCCCACATGATGCCCACAAGGGTCCAAGCTGGGAACAAGATGGGCTGTCCAAATTAGGGCTGCCCGTCATGTTACTGTGCATAGTCCAGTTCTGCATCAAATCAGCCCGATCACAGCCTATTAAGGCCCCATTCGTGTTTTTTGAGGATGAAAACTAGTTTAGACCCTTTAGAGCCCATGTTGGACCAATTGGGGTGATAGGCGGGATGCCCAAGTTGGGCTTGCCCCTAGTTTTCCTGCACTGAGCCCAAATCGTTTTCAAGTTTGCCCTAATGTTGCCGCAAGGGACCTGTGCAGGCTGAACTTGGCAGCATGGGCTCAAATTGCCCCAAAATTACCAATATGAGGCCCTAATTGGCTTTTCATGGGCCAGCCTAAATTGGCTTTGCCCACATGATGCCCGCAAGGGTCCAAGCAGGGATAAAAAGGGGTTTCCATGCCCACGTTGCCCACATGGGGCCCAGATGGGCCCTAAACGTTGTGCTACTTGGGAAGGTCTACAAGGCTGAGAGCTCTCAAACTTGCCGAGCAAGTAGTAACGACATGTTCGCTTAAGTGATGCCACGAGTGCCGATGCTGTTATAACATTCGACAATGATGAGTTTGCTCGCTCGCAACGTCTCGTTTTTGGAGGCTGGCACGGACGCTAAGTCGTGAGTGGCTGCTACATTTGCATGACGGCCGTATTGTGCATTCTGTGCCTGAAATAAACGCTCAATGCTCGTTGCTTCCTTGGCGAAAGAGGCGACGATTCTTTGAGGGTCGCGAATGAGGCCAGCAAACAGCTGCTGCTTCACCCCACGCATGAGCTGTCGTACCTTCGTTGTCTAGGACATGGCAGGATCGACCTGATTGAAGAGTCGTCTTATGTCCTCTATAAACATGGCCACGCTCTCGTTGGACTGCCGTGAACTGGAACTAAGGGTAATTTTAGTGTTTTCCTTTCCCTCGCTCGAGCTGAACGTGGCGAGCAGCTCAGGTGCAAAGCTGCTCAGTTTGAGAAGGACGCTTCGCGGTTCTCAAACCACGTCATGGCCGATCCTTGCAGCAAGAAATATAGGTTCAACAGTGTCCGCTCATCCCTCCATTGGTTGAATGCAGCCATATGTGCACGCCCAAAACTGACCGTTTAATCTTCATCGTCATCATCATCATCATCATCAGCCTTACTACACCCACTGCAGGGCAAAGGCCTCTCCCATGTCTCTCCAATTAACCCTATCCTTTGCCAGCTGCATCCACCCTTTGCCTGCAAACTTCTTAATCTCATCCGCCCACCTAACCTTCTGCCGCCCCCTGCTCCGCTTACTTTCTCTTTGAATTCACTCACTCCGTTACCCTTAAGGACCAGCGGTTATCTTGCCTTCGAATTACATGCCCTGCCCAAGCCCATTTCTTTCTCTTGATTTCTACTAGGATGTCATTAACCCGTGTTTGTTCCCTCGCCCACTCTGCCCGCTTCCGATCTCTTAACGTTACATCTATCATTTTTCTTCCCATGGCTCGCTGAGTTGTCCTCACCTTAAGCGGAACTCTTTTCATTAGCCTCCACGTTTCTGCCCCGTAGGTGAGTACCGGTAAGATTATGCTGTTGTAGACTTTCCTCTTGAGGGAAATTGGTAAACTGCCACTCATGATCTGCGAGAGTTTGCCGCATATTCTCCACCCCATTCTTATCCTTCTAGTTATCTCCCTCTCATGATCCGGATCAGCTGTCACTACCTGCCCTAAGTAGACGTATTCCGGCACAATTTCTAGGCTCTCGCTGCCAATTGTGAACTGTTGTTCCCTTGCTAGGCTGTTGAAAATTACCTTGGTTTTCTGCATGTTAATTTTTAGACCCATCGATCTGCTCTGCCTGTCTAACTCATTGATCATGATTTGCAGTTCACCTCCTTAGTGACTCAGCAAGGCAATGTCATCAGCAAATCGCAGATAATTTAGGTGTTCTCCATTTATTCTTATTACCAACTGTTCCCAATTCAGGCCTCGAAATACCTCCTGTAAGCATGCGGTCAACAGCATTGTCGAGATCGTGTCTCCTTGTCTGACGCACTTTCTTATTGGAATTTTATTGCTGACTTTATGGAGGACTATAGTAGCTGTGCAGTTGCTATATATATTTTCCAGTATTTTGACATAAGGCTCTTCTACCCCCTGATTACGCAATTCCTGTATGACTGCTGAGGTTTCCACTGAGTCGAATGCTTTCTCGTAATCAATGAAAGCTATATATAGAGGTTGGTTATATTCTGCGCATTTCTCTATCACCTGATTGATAGTGTGAATATGATCTATTGTGGAATATCCTTTACGAAAGCCTGCCTGATCATTTGGTTGATTAAAGTCTAACGTTGCCCTGACTGTATTAGCGATTACCTTAGTAAATACTTTGTAGGCAATGGATAGTAAGCTGATCGGCCTGTAATTTTTCAAGTCTTTGGCGTCTCCCTTCTTATGAATTAAGATAATGTTTGCATTCTTCCAAGCTTCTGGTACAGTCGAGGTCATAAGGCATTGCGTATACAGGGTGGCTAGTTTTTCTAGCGCGATGTCCCCTCCATCCTTCAACAGATCTGCTGTTACCTGATCCTCCCCAGCTGCTTTTCCCATTTTCATTGCTTCTAAGGCTTTCTTTACTTCATCTTTCGTTACTGGCGGGATGACGCATCGCTGTGCACTACTGTCTTTCTCATTAACGCTCTGATTACATTGGTTACTGTACAGGTCTGTGTAGAACTCTTCGGCTACGTTAACTATCTTATCGATATTGCTAATGTCATTGCCCTCCTTGTCTCTTAATGCATACATCTGGTTTTTACCTATGCCTAGTTTCCTCTTCACTGTTTTTAGGCTACCTCCATTCTTTATAGCATGCTCGATTCTCTCCATATTAAACTTCCTTATGTCGGCTACCTTGCGCTCATTTATTAACTTTGATAGCTCCGTTTGTTCTATTGTATCGGTAGGGTTAGACGCCCGCATGTTTTGGCGCTTCTTAATCAGATCTTTCGTTACCTGAGATAGCTTCTCGGTATCCTTTCGAACTGTCCTACCGCCTACTTCTACTGCGCACTTCGTAATTATTGATGTCAGATTATCGTGCATTGAATGAACATCAAGATCATCTTCCTCAGTTAAAGCCGAATATCTGTTTTGCAGCGCTATCCAAAACTCCTGTGCTTTCTCTCTTACGGCTAACTCGTTAATGGTCTTCTTCTTCACTAGCTTCTTCCGTTCCCTCTTCAAATCTAAGCTAATTCTAGACCTTACCATTCTGTGGTCGCTATAACGCACCTTTCCGAGGACGGCCAAATCCTGAATGATGCCAGGTTTAGCGCATAGTATGAAGTTGATTTCATTTTTAGTTTCACCATTCGGGCTCTTCCAGGACCACTTCTTTTTTTCTCGTTTGCGGAAGAAGGTATTCATGATTCGTAAATTATTACTATCCGCGAATTCGACTAATAACTCTCCCCTGCTATTTCTAGAGCCTCTCCCATAGTCACCTACCGCGTGGTCGTCAGCCTGCTTCTTGCCCACCTTCGCATTGAAGTCGCCCATCAGTACAGTGTACTGCGATTTTACTTTATTCATTGCCGATTCTACGTCCTCATAGAAACTTTCAACGGTCTGGTCATCATGGCTCGATGTGGGTGCGTAGGACTGCACCACTTTCAGCTTGTACCTCCTATTCAGCCTAATTACTATAGCTGCTACCCTCTCGTTAATACTGTAGAACTCCTCTACGTTGCCAGCTATATCCTTATTAATGAGGAATCCCACACCTAGTTCTCGTCTATCCTCTAACCCGCGATAGCACAGTATGTGTCCGTCATTTAGTACTGTATACGCCTCACCGGTCCTCCTAACTTCGCTAAGCCCTATCACATCCCATTTAATTCCCGCTAGTTCCTCAAACAGCACTGCTAGGCTAGCCTCACTAGCTAAAGTTCTAGCGTTAAACGTTGCCTGGTTCAGATTCCAAAGGCGGCCTGTCCGGAGCCAGAGATCCTTAGCACCCTCCGCTGCGTCACAGGTCTGACCGCCGCCGTGGTCAGTTGCTCTGCAGCCGCTGGGGACTGAGGGCCGAGGGTTAATTGGTTTGATCATAGAAGGTTGTGGTCAAGTACTACACCAGGGTGGCCAAATCCTGCTCTGGTGAGAGAGTGCGTTGTCGGTTCTGATTACCGAGATCAGGCCGCACTCCAGGCCTGGTTATGCAATTCCATCGACACGCGGGTTTTTTTTTAACCCGGTGGAGAATTGCGCGGCACCAGGATTTGAACCCCGGTCCTCTTGCACGCGAGGCGGATGTTCTACCTCTACGCCATCGCTGCGTTATCGTTTAATCGTATACATCCTCAAACCTCTCGCCGTGGAAGGATGGCGGCTACCGAGGTTAGAGAAGGACGAACGGCGGGGCATTGCCGGTGTACTGACCTGTCTGGCTGCCCGTGGTTGACGTCATGGCCCGCATCGACATTGTCAGTGGCTCGAATTGGGGTTCCAAGCCTAGCTGGCGACGGCTCTCTTTGTGGACGGGTGTGATGTCGGCGCTTCGGGGAGTAGTGTCAAGGATATCGTCATGGTCAGCATATATGAGGTGTGACCCAGCACCTCTACCTAATGTCGCCCACAAACGTAGCAAGAGGATCCCGGAGCAGCCACGCTCATTCGAGACGAAGAGGACGCATGACCACGTGCTAAGATATGATTCCGCTACGTGGTGGCGCTGGCAGAGTGTCAGAAACGAGGCCGTATGGACCAATATTATCAGCTTCGCAGCACCGAAATAACATCTTTTAATGTTGAGTTGCAGCCCGGCTTCAGTAAGGCTTGTAGGTTCGCACTGGCGATCCCCTAGACGGGAAGAGAAATCTTTCGAAAAAACGACAATGTCATGTAGATAATACTGTTACGTGGCACCAGTCGAAGTATAAGGCGCGATTAACGATGGTAGGGAGATAATTTTAATGGCCGCTGGACTGGCGTGAGCACTCTTTCCCGCGCCACTGCCAGCTTCATTGTCTTCGTGACACTACCCGGGTTTGACGAGCGATCGTCCCGACCACTCGAAGAAGAGATGCGCCCAATTGGTATGGGTTCAGAGGACGGTACAACAGAAATGGCATGACGGGGAAATGCTGGCCGCCATGATGAAAGATCTTGACGAATGAATCCTGGTCCACGAGGCTTCTGGGCCGCAGATCGTCAGAAGCCGACCACTGAAGCGCTTGGACGCGCTGAATGGCATGGGCAGGGGACATGTGGGCAGCGTCTGGGGCCGCTCGGCTCATGGGCTCAGGTCGCGACAGCGCCGTCATTTCGTCGTGTCTTGTGATCTGGGCGGGGGACGGGGCGGGGGTGAGCGATGAGGTCGGTTCAGGTCCGGCGGGCTGAGCCAGAGCAGTGCGGGGCTGGCCAGGTGCACACAGCCGACGACCACGGCAGGCGGAGGACGCCGAAGCTCCAGGACCGGGATTGGGATAACACACCGCACCTCCATCAAATGTTACATGGCGACCAGTCGATGAATAAGGCGCGATGAACGATGACAGTGAGATGATTTTAATGGCCGCTCGTCTGGCGCGAGCACTCCGTCCCGCGCCACTGCCAGCTTCGTCGTCTTTGTGACAATACAAAAACGTTTGCGATTTCAGCCCGCAGAGAACATTCTCCATCACCCTCTCGATTGTGGCCGGGGCATTGCATACGCCGAATAGCATCACATTGAATGCATAGAAACCTTCCTAGGTGACGAAGGAGGCTTTCTACCGGCCAGCGGCAGCCATCGGGTCTTGTCAGTACCCTGAGCGTAAGTCTACGGAGGAAAAATGCTCCCCTCACAGCAACCAATTCCGAGCGTCATCGATTCGGGGTAGAGGATAAACATCCTTGCCAGTTATCTTGTTGAGCGGGGGTAGTATACACAGAACCTGATGGAGCCATCTTTTTTGTCACCGGCACAACAGGAGAAGCTCAAGGCCTGTGGGAGCGCTGTATGATACTGCGCTAAAGCATACAATATCGCAGCATTGTCAGGTATGACACTGCGCTCAGTGGGTGAGACGCGGTGCGGCCGCTGGCTCAAGGGGGCGTTAGCACTGATGCGAATTTCGTGACGGACATGTGACCTGGAGTAAAAAGAAGGCTAGAAAAAATACAAACGTACAAAAGCTTTAGAGATTCAATAAAACTTGTTCCTGGGCGAGTTGGTGACACATACTTGAAAAAGATGTAGCGCAAAAGAGACGAGCATGGGAGGGAGACACGACAAGGATGAAGCGTTCGTCCTTGTCGTGTCTCCCTCCCGTGCTCGTCTCTTTTGCGCTACATCCTTTTTCAAGTGAGCTTTAGAGAAATGTCAACATTAGGTCACGCTTAGCGGGTGGAAGGTCGGATGCGATCAACGGGGGGGGGGGGGGGCGGGGGGGGTACGGTTATCTGAGGACTCTTAAGCAAGAGCACGGTCTAGGAAGCAAAAGGAAGCAGAAGACGGTGAAAGCGGGTTGTGGCTGCTGTGGGTGCAAAGGCAGTACGGCTGCTGTATGCACAGTCAGGTAGGAGCTGAACGAGGGCAGAGGAGAAGCGAGGTATATGTCGGTGCCGACAGCTACAAGAAGTTTAGCTGAGCGCACAGGCAGGTAGCACAAAGAAACGTTATACGCTTGAGTAAGCGCAAGGTCGGCACGGGTACAATCATTCACTGCACGAGGTGTCGGGAGGAAATATAGCAGGGATTTTCAGTGGAACGAAGACACACAAGACAGAGAACAACACGGGGACAACACAAGCGCTCAGATTCTCTTTCTTAGGCGTGTCTTAGTTGCGCTGCAAATCACGGTAATATGTCTGAAAGAGAAATAGCTCAGCAGTAAACTGTGTTAAAGGTCGAGAGGAAGTAGCAGCCGATGTTGACATTGTGAGAGCAGTCACACAGTACAACAAACTAGATGGCATATGCTACGTCGTTGATAGAAATTGGTGCAGTGCAAGCTGCGGTTGGATGGATGCGCTGTGAGCTGTCAGTAAGGTGCGAAAAGTCAGACAGCGGTGTCGGCACCTTGCCAATTTTGCGGCGAAGGGCGTCACTAATTATCGACACGTCAGCGCCTGGGAGGTGATCCTTTCGCAGGAGAAATGGAGCGTCGGCGATGTGAAAGTGAGCGGGTAGAAGGATATTGGGGGCTAGACGAGCATGAAGGCACACTAAGCGAAGGCGGCTCTGAATAGTATGTGCACGGGCGCACGTCATCCGCACAAGGGGGCGATCACTGACGGGAAAAAAACGTGCGGCATGACCCGGAAGCTCGCAAGCGTAGCATATTTGGCAGTGGTCGTCGTTACGGCAAGGATTCGTAGGGTGTCTTCGCGTTCGACGAAACGAGGCTGGCGGTAGTGGCACGGATGGTGGTGACACATAAAAGGCATGACTGCAGTGGCTCGCGGCAGGGGTCTGCGAGCAGCGTTTCCGGGTCACTGTTTCGGCATAGGTGAGCGGTGCTGCCACAGGAGGGAGAGGGGTGCTGAACGGCAGGTCTGCCATGACCTACTCCAGAATAGCACGGCGGACAGTCGCCGCGATGGACAGCGCTAGGTCGTCAGTAGGGCAGACGCCGATTTGAATATGATGAAGAAGAGAAAGCTGGCGAGCGACTTCTTCGCGGAAGGAGTACTTGACTGGTGCATGAACAGGGACTGCTCAGAATACGATGCACCAAGGGCCAAGCCAGCAAGACCTTCGGCAGGCGCGCCAGACTGCCGCGCAGAAGCGCGCTGCTTTCGTAACTTGTTATAGCTTTGGCACAGATGGATGACGGTAGCAGCGGAGCTTGGGTCCTTTGCCAGGTGCATCTGGAAAGCGTCATCAGCGATCTCTTTAAGAAGTGCCGCCGCGGCTCAGTGTTCATGAAGCTCAGCTGCTTAACCGCAAACGCGGCTTCGACGCCGACCACGGCGGTCACATTTCCATGGAGGCGAAATTCTAGAGGCCCGTGTACTATTCGATGTGTACTGCACGTTAAAGAACACGAGGTGGTCGAAATTACCCGAGTCCTCCACTACGACGTCCCTCGTAGCCTTAGTCGATTTGGGACGCTAAACCACATAAACCATATTCCATCCCTTTAAGGATGGGGTTAACTTTGGCATCGTTGGACATAGATGAGATGACACGTTTGCATAAGTCAACGATATCCTGAATATAGCTGTTGAAGGTTTCGGCCGGTATTTGAACTCAAGCGCGAAGATGTCGCACTGTGGGACGGCCGAAAACGACTGAAACTCGTCTTAAATGAATGCCAGGTGGGAAGGTCGGCTTTATTGTTA
Organism: Amblyomma americanum; assembly: GCF_052857255.1. Taxonomy (NCBI): domain Eukaryota; kingdom Metazoa; phylum Arthropoda; class Arachnida; order Ixodida; family Ixodidae; genus Amblyomma; species Amblyomma americanum. The sequence continues at coordinate 78,777,661 of NC_135504.1, read as the reverse complement.
CGAAACCATAGGCTGGCAACTTCTGTTAGGTAGGTGAGGACGTTACTCACTTGAACGAAATCGTCCCACTGATTTTAAATGTTCAAGCGCTCGTCGGATGCCAGCCAGCCATCAACGTCATGGTCGCCTGCGGAGAGAGAAGGGTCACCCTGGCGTTGCACCCCTGAACAGACGACGGTGGCAGCAATGGGCGGTGATGGTTGGCTGCGACCGTCTGGCATTGTGTCCGGGGCGAGTGATGTTCGACTTTTAAGTTCCAGGATGAGGACCGGGACAGGAACCGAGACACCTCCACCAAGTGTGATGTTTATTCGATGCGCAGGTCAGTGAGCTTTGGTTGAAGAGCGTCACTGCAGACACACTCACAGGCGTAACTCAGGATCCCGACTGCACGTCGTCTCCCCCTTGGCTGCTTGAACTGCTGCCTGTCGGCCGCATCACATAAAATACAAAAAAAGTTCAAAAACAAAGACTGCCGACAAGTGGCAGTACAAATGAACCTTATAATAATTTAGTTACAGTCAAAACAATTTATGCTGTACCGGCTCCGGAAGGCAGACTGCACCTGCCGCGATTTAATACACTATCAAATAATAGCTCATTTTACTGAATTTGCCGCAGATGCACTTTTAAGGTTTTTAACAAAGTTTCGATATTGAGCAAAATACCCAAGGCCTGAAAGTCTTTATCGTTAAGTTTAGAAAACCCCGAAACGTGCCTATATGAAATAAACTTGAAAATATATAGCCCTCACTAGAATCCTCGCAAAATCTCTTGAAAGCGTCTTCAATAAGTGTTAATTCAATGTACTACTAGGCTCAACCATTTCGAGGAATTTTATTCAGGAAATGGAGTAGCTCAAGCGTGTATTTTCAACACCCTTTGTCGAAAAAATTAATTCTATCACCAAAATAATCCCGATGTTCAGTATGTACTGAGTTTGTGTTGACGATCTTAAGATAGCTTGCTCGTTCTCCAACATATCAACACGTGAAAAACAAATACATTTGGCAAGAAATAAATTGCCAACATGGGCAGAAGGAAATGGTTTCAAATGTTCGCAGAAAACAGTGGTCATTCTTTGCTCTGTGAAAGAAGGATTGGAGACAGATTTCACCTTAGACATGAATGAAGCACAGTTCATTTTAAACCAGCGCAAAAAGACACGAACTCAGGGAACTGACGACAGACGAGCGCTTGCGCAACACATCACTCTGAAGGGAAACCCTACCTGTGGAGTGGACGGCGCTCGCAGCTGTGATTGTCTTCTTTGGAAGTAGAGACTGCAGGTAAGGCAAAGCTTGTCGCCACATGAAGTATGTTCATCTGTCAGGGATGGTAAGGCGTGGTCGGTAGACCTGCTTTCTTCTTGTAGGGCCATAGATTGCATGTAGTTGGAGGTTAAAGGCATCTTGATGAAAACGGTTGTGCTGCTGCCATTCAGACCTGATGATTTTGCACACCGTGAGTCCATGACCGTCGGATGGTAGGTAGTCTACAAATAACCAGCAGAGTTCGGCTGTACTAAGGGTGTGCACAATCATAAGGTCTGAATGAGCTCACCCGTGCTCATCGATATGCCTTGTTCCTAAAGCTACAAGCAACCTATGGCCCGACAAGAAGCAAGCAGGTCTACCAACAACACCTTACCATCGCGGATGTTGACAGATGCACCGACTTCACCTGGCAACAAGCCTTGCCTTATCTGCGCCCTCCACTTCCAAAGAAAACAACCACAGCCTCGAGTGTTGTCCACTGCACAGGTAATTTCCCTTCCGCATGCAGTGCGCCTTCAGCTCTCGTGCGTCGTCTTTTCCCTGAGTCCGCGTCTGTTCGAGCTGTTTTAAAATGCATTGCCACCAAGTCGACCAAGCTTCTACATTGGTTAAACACAGTTGCCCATTTAAAAACAATACAAATATCTAGGCACATATTTAGCAAAAAAAGACTTAGTTTACTACCGCACATAAACTCGCTGAAACCGAAAGCCTCCCGATCCAAGAACATGCTCAAAGTGCTGTCTCAAAAATACTGGGTGGCTCATATTACATGTCTTCACAAATTTATTGCTTTGTAGTGCCCTTTAGCTTAGAGTATGCCGCTGCTGTGGTTCAGTGATTATGGCGCTCGGCTGCTGACCCGAAAGACGCGGGTTCGATCTCGGCCGTGACGACTCAATTTCGATGGTGGCAAAATTCTAGAGGCCCGTGTACTGTGAGATGTCAATGCACGTTAAACAACCCCGGTTGGTCGAAATTTCCGGAGCTCTTCACTCCGGCGTCTCTCATAGTCTCAGTCACAATGGGACGTTAAACCCCCATAAATTATAAACTAGCTAAGACTATTGATGTATAGTGTGTGGGTCAGCGAGACCGTCGTGCCTTAAAGAACTGGATCCTGCACATGTTATGTTTGCGCCTTTCTATTCCTGCATACAGGACGTCGCCCACAGTGAGCGTCTATTTAAAAACAAACAAACCGCTATTGGAATTAGAAAAACCTATCTGTCGTTTACATATGTCCTTAAAGTAAGATTTCTGCCAAAATGCATCTGATACGCAGTTAATACGAAGTGCCCATCTAGAACATTGTTTAATAACAAACCTCAAGCTACCAGGCTACTGGTCTTGCTACTTGAAGATGTGTGACTTATTCTCAGCGTACGGAACATATCCTGCCATTGAGCGAAGTGGACATCCACTGCCTGCATGGTACAGCTTCCCTGAAATCTGCGATTTCACACTTACACAGTTCCGAAGAAACAAACTCCGCAACATCCTATAATTAAAGAATTTCTTGCATTCGTGGAAAAATGCACTGGTTTCACTGAATGTTGCACTGATGCTCCAAAAACGGAAGTTTGCACTGGAAGCGCAGTGGTACAAGGGAATCGGAATGAATTACGCTTCCGCAGTGTTCATTCATCTTCCATGCGGAAGGTTACGCCGTCTGTGTAGCGGTAGAGAAAATAATAATCGAGAACTTCACAAACAGTATTAATCGCACAAAATCTATCTGTGTACTTACAGCTCTACAATATAAAAATACAATCACTCCGCTACTTGGTGACATCATCCACAACATAATAATAGCGACAGCTCAAGGACAGAACATAAAGCTCTGCTTGGTACCGAGTCATGGCGGAGTTCAAGCCAACGAGGCTGGAGACTTGTGCGCTGCTCAAGCTCGTTGGAAGCAAATATAAAATAAATGTACCCTTTAAACGTTGCATGGGTATATTACATCGTAAAATTTGAAAAAAAATGTCAGTTCGCTTGGAAGAACTAAGGAAATAAAGAATTGTGCTTGGTAAAGCCAGTTTTAGGGCAATTGAAGACTTGAAGACACCAGGGACGTTTCAATAAAATATTTTCTGCCGTCTTCGTATACAAAACACACGCCCTACGCATCGCTTCATGCTGACAAAACAAGAGAGACAACTATGTGAACACTGCAGAGACGAGCTGACAGTAAATGAGTTTCTTTTCTTGCAGGAACCTGCAAACACCGAGGAAAAAAACAATTTTCAGTGTTAGACGAATAACATATAGCCTTCCTTCCCACATTGCATTTCTTTATGCATTTCTTAAATTGTCAGCTGTTTTTGAGATTTCAAGGGAGCAGCTGATTTAAACAAACTGTAGATTTGATCAACTCATCATCATCATCATCATAATCACCCTGACTGCGTCTAACACAGGGCTTGAAGGTGTTGAAGGAACACGTGCTGCAAAATACAGAAAAGAAACTAATAACCCTTGGCCTCTTTATAGACTTCAGCAAGGCCTTCGATTCCCTTGATCATTGTATTCTAACTCATAAGCTCTAAGTCAATGGGATTCGTGGCAACCCTTTATGTTTGATAAAATCTTACTTAGGTGAAAGGCAACAGTGTGTGTGTATTAGAAGCCACCAGTCATCTTTACTACCTATAACCAGAGGCGTACCTCAGGGAAGTGTACTAGGCCTTCTTCTATTTATTGTCTATGTAAACATGCTTTTTATTCATGTATATTATGATGTTTATTGTTATGTATTGTTTATTGTTATGTAATATTCATACATACTGTATGAATTCTGTATATTTCTTTCATTTCATCTGTCGTTATACTTTAGGTCTATGATAAGAGTCACTGCGCTATTGAAACACAACGATGACACAGTTAATTCTCATTTTGAGAAAACGAAGCAGCACAAAAATGCTGGGACGAAAAAGACACACATACGACACAGGACACATACAAGACACAAGACGAATGCTGCACATCCAACTGAATTTTATTGAGAACATCAAAGCTTAAGTACAGCGCTACTATCGCCTCGTGGCAATCACCCGCAATGATTAGAAAACGCCATTTCATTATCAAGAAGAGACAAGGAAGCGGTGCTGACACACTAACCACCTGCTTTTCTGATGTGATATGCTTCAATAATCTCTCTTTCCATCCGATCTCTTCCACGCCCAAGAATTTTAGCTTTCCGAAATATGAGTTTACACATACAATCCAGGCAGTGGATAGCAAGATGACCACTCTTCGCTTATTTCACCAGATTTTAATGCTCCCTAGCTCTCTCATTAAAACAGCGTCCCGTTTGACCGATGTACACTCTATTGCAAGTGAGCGGAATGCTGTACACTACCTTAGTAGTGCAACGGGTGAAAACAAGTTGGCGGTTTATAGTGCAAATCGGCCTTTTCTTACTAATCATCATTGGGCAAACTTTTGATAGCTTGCTTGGGGCGGAGAAGAGCACGTTAACACCGTATCTGCTTCCAACTTTCTTAAGATTATGAGAAACTCTGTGAAGATATAGAATTACTTGAGTTGGCAGCCTCTGGTCTTGCTTATCCGTCTTTTTGATGCACTTTTTCTTTTGTAGCAGCGTCTCTGCAACAGCTGACAATAAATCTGGAGGAAATCCAGACATGCGCATTCGCTCAGTTTGCATTTGAACACTTTCAAACATTTGATGCGGATATGACTTTTCCAAAGCGGAATTGAGGCAATTCATGGCTATTGCTCTTTTGATTATTTTTGAATGAGCGCTACTGTAAGGAAGGGGTGCCTTTTGTGACCTAGGATTGTACATCCAGCATATATGCCCGTCCAAGAAATGAATTCTCAGGTCAAGGAACTGTATACAGTTTCCACTAGGGAGTTAAAAGGTAAACTTTAAGCCTTTTGCAACCGTTTTGAACGATGCGAGAACATCAGCAACAGCTTCGTCAATAGATAAAACATGCGGCTTGTCCATTACGACCAAATAATCGTCAACATATCTAAAAATGCGTAGGTTAGGAATTAAGCCATGCAAGCTTTTGTAAATGCAGGAAAGAAAAATGTCAGAAATAACGGGAGCTACGCACGACCTGATGCATATTCCTGCTTTTTGTGTGTAAAACCGGTTGTTAAAATAAATGGCAGTTGACTGTAGATAAAACTCGAAAACGGCTAAGAAACGGTCGATGTTCACCCCCGCCCTGTTTTGGAAAGGCACTTCTCCCGAATCCTCAATTACCGATCTAACCGCCTTAAACAGTTCTTTGTGGGGTATGGAGTAGTACAGATCTTCTATGTCAATGTAGAACCCTAAGGTGGCTGGTGAAGTCATGCTGAGCCCTTGCTTCAGTTCTTCGGCTAACTTGTGAGAGCTTCTAACAAGGAAGGAGCCTTCAATCGTTAATGTCGCCAGCTGCTTCTGGAGGTACTTTCCTATAGCTGACTGCCAGCTACCGTTTTCTGAAATTATAGCCCTAAACGGGATATCAGGCTTGTGCGTTTTGCATGAGAAGAATGCTTCCAGGGTGCAAATATCCGAATTTTTTACACTACTCGCAAGTGATTCCAGGTGAAGATCCTGCAGCAACTTGAGCGCTGTAGCCTTCTGTAGTCTCTTCTTAAATTTGGTCTTCTTGAAATTTTTCTCGATTGCTTGAATAGCTTTCTGTTCATACGTTCCTTTGGGAAGAACAACAAAACCACCCTCTTTGTCGGACTGTACTATCATTAAGCCGTGTCGTTTTATGTAGACGACAACCTTTTTCTGTTGAGGAACGCGCTTTGAAGTTCGACTCACTCTGTTTGCCACGGATTGAGCTCCATCAGAAATTCAAAAATAATCAAAAGAGCAATAGCCATGAATTGCCTCAATTCCGCTTTGGAAAAGTCATGTCCGCATCAAATGTTTGAAAGTGTCCAAATGCAAACTGAGCGAATGTGCATGTCCGGATTTCCTCCAGATTTATTGTCAGCTGTTGCAGAGACACTGCTACAAAAGAAAAAGTGCATCAAAAAGACGGATAAGCAAGACCAGAGGCTGCCAACTCAAGTAATTCCATATCTTCACAGAGTTTCTCATAATCTTAAGAAAGTTGGAAGCAGATACGGTGTTAACGTGCTCTTCTCCGCCCCAAGCAAGCTATCAAAAGTTTGCCCAATGATGATTAGTAAGAAAAGGCCGATTTGCACTATAAACCACCAACTTGTTTTCACCCGTTGCACTACTAAGGTAGTGTACAGCATTCCGCTCACTTGCAATAGAGTGTACATTGGTCAAACGGGACGCTGTTTTAATGAGAGAGCTGGGGAGCATTATAATCTGGTGAAAGAAGGGAAGAGTGGTCACCTTGCTATCCACTGCCGGAATTGTAAGTGCAAACCCATATTTCGGAAAGCTAAACTTCTTGGGCGTGGAAGAGATCCGATGGAAAGAGAGATTATTGAAGCATATCACATCAGAAAAACAGGTGGTCAGTGTGTCAGCACTGCTTCCTTGTCTCTTCTTGATAATGAAATGGCGTTTTGGAATCATTGCGGTTGATTGCCACGAGGCGATAGTAGCGCTGCACTTAAGCTTTGGTATTCTCAATAAAAATCAGTTGGAAGTGCAGCATTCGTCCTGTCGTATGTGTGTCTTTTTCGTCCCCGTTTTTTCGTGCTGCTTTGTTTTCTCAAGATGGATCATTACCAACTGGCCCAAACTTCGGTGCTTTTGCATAGTTAATACCCGCAACGCAAACACTGGGTTAATTCTCCTTTTTCGCACGGACTATAAGTTCCAAGCATTACTGCACAATCTTGCAATAAATTTAAATAGATAAAAGCATAAATAACCCTACTAAGAAAGCATTGCGTGAATTATTTCCTCAGAATTAATTCCTGACTTCTCATTCGCGCCCGAGTACAGCTGTTCCTTTGTACGTTTCGCAAATTTGTTTTTGCACTTCGGTATTTTCATTAATAATGATTTTGGGCTTTTTGACTGTCCTGTTTTTGTGAAACCTGTAGCCTGACTATGTGTTCGATTTTTTATTTTGTGCATGTAAAGATTTTCAACTGAACCTCTTCCTTTTTTTTGCATCTAACGTTTTTGAATTGAGTCTGCCCCTTTTCCTTGTAACGGCTGCCTGGGCCTCGTCAAGCTGTATATCTACATCTTTTAGTCCAGGCAGCCAGACAGAATTTTCTGGGAAAAAAACGGAATTGAATTGAAAAAAAAAGACCTCTCCCATGTCTTTTCAATCAACCCTCTCGTTTGCCAGCTGCGTCCACCCTATGCGTGCAAACTTCTTAATATCATCCGCCCGTCTAGCGTTCTGCCACCCCTTGCTACACTTGCCTAATCTTTAATCCCTTGAGGCCCAGCGGTTATAAAAGGTGGTGGCCAATTACTACACTGGAGTGGCCAAATCCTGTTCTGGTGAGGGAGTGCGTTGTCAGTTCTGGTCACTAAGATGAGGCCGCACTCCAGACCTGGTTATGCAATTCTATCGACACACGGCGTTTTTTTCTTTATACTCGGCAGAGAATTGCGCGGCACCGGGATTCGAGCCCCGGTCCTCTTGCACGCGAGGCGGACGCTCTACCTCTACGCCATCGCCATAGTCGATCTATTACAGCCCGCTTCCTTGACCACACCTCAGCCACTTTCTTATTTCTGATAAGAAGGCCGAGGAATTTTTTTATTTGCTGAGGGAACCTTGAGATCCTTTTCAAGCCAAGGATGGTCGCCGAGGATACCAGACCCTTTTTAAAGCTTGTACAATTCGCCATTTCTAAAACTTCTCTCATTTGTCATTACTAGGTAGTACTAAATTTATTTTTTATGCTAATTACATCACAGTTGTTTTACACCTGTTTATATCCTGCACAAAATAACTTTCTATACCTTCAACTTCGCACTTCATATAGCCTTCGATGCTAATACACCACTAAAACCAACACAACATAACTACGTTAGGAGGAATAGGTCGCTGCAATGTACCTGCAACATTGACGTAACAAGCTCACTGTCAGCGAGGAGAGCTGTTTGATCATCGCAGCATTTGCGCGTTGACAATATGTTCTCCATGGACCAGTTAAAAATGTGGATCGCGCGTAGCTTGCGCGTAGTAAGGTTGGCAGTCACTGCCATTCAATCACAACCATTATGAGGGTGGTCACAGTAGTGTAAACGCACTCAGGTAAAGTGCTCTACCGCAGTGTATACCTGGACGAAGACCAGACCAAACAAATCAAATTAGTCTCCTCCTTCACCCTTGTACTTTTCACCACCACGTATTTGGATCGTTTTATCGGGACGATTTCTTTTTGTTTCTTCCTCCAGCACAAAACGATCCCACTTCCTTTGACGCTGACGGAGAGCGCTCAAAGGCAGGCGGAAGGCAAGTATTTCCGAAGCAGTGTGATGGCTTTGAACTCTGCCATTTTTTTTTCTGGCACTGCAGGTGCTTTTTCAGCCTTCATGGCGCCATGATTGGCTTACTAGACCATTTTCAAAACGCAAGTGGACCTGCGCTCTATTATATAATATGATACGTTTAACACTGTTTGAACAATAAATGTTAATTTGTTGATGTGTCCAGTGAAAGCATACTTATTTTTAACCTTATAGGCGATTCTTGTGTATATTGTTTAGTGCTTTCAAAAGCAATTGGCTAAACTTTGAAGGCACTCCGTGGCATAGCTGAGCACACTGTTAACCTAAAGCGCTCCGTGCTCACCTGAAAACTGTGCGGTGCTAAGAATCAGCGGTGCTAATAATCTCAAGTGCTCAATCGCTCAAGTGCTCATTCTACCACAAGAAATTTTACATAAATGACATTGTCAGCATGCAGGAAGTAAGTTTTTATTCAAGGCATTTGCACATAACCACGCACACAAATGTGACAAACAACCTCAACTCCATGCTGGATAACATTTCACACGCTGGCCTATGGCATTCAAAACGCTGCATTTAAGCACAAACGCTGATAAGTTCCCAAGGAACAAGCCATTTATCTACTGCCCGGTGAGTTGCTCTTTGATCTCTGAGTTGTCATTTAGCGTCTATGTTCTTTCTTTACCATGTGTACATCTTCTTAAGTGTACAGCGTTTGAACGGTCAAGAAAATAGCATACTCCAAAGTGAATTTTGTGTCTCTTTGACTTTCAGATTTATGCATTTCGAAGAGCAAGTAAAGCGTGTGCTTCACTTAAAGGGTTCCGTCGTCGGTGCATTTTTTCATCACGGTATTTCTTACAGAGGAATGGCTTATATATATATATATATATATATATATATATATATATATATATATATATATATATATATATATATATATATATATATATATATATATATATGTTCAACAACTATCTACAAATAAACGAGAACTCTACTACTCAAAGCGAGCCTATACACACAAAACGCATCAGAATGGCACACAAACACACGCAGATACTGAAATGAAGGCAAGGCTGAGCAGTCGACGAAAAGGCTTCAGCAGCGAGATGCGTCATCACTTTAGTGATAGCCATCTCTCTGAGATATCTAGATAGAGGGCAGAAGTGCGCCTTTGACGAGTACAAATCTCGGCTCGTAATGGCGATCCACCATAGAGGTTTTATATATGATGTGGAGTTCAAAAACAAAGATGTCTAGTGGCACATGAATAGAGTGTCGAGCAGTAAGATTTCTCGTGTACAAGAACTAAAACTGAAGCTTTTTTTGTAGGCATCTGCAGAACATCCCAAGAGGTGCAGAGCATTCTTGGAAAACAACAAACCAGTGTTTGGAATTTTGAGGAACTTGGCACTCACGTTGAAAAGGGCGCAGGAATTAGCTTCTTATAATTCAAAGCTCTGAACGGCCATATCAGCGTCTGCAGCATATAGGCGAAAGTGTTTGCGCTTGGCGACAGAGGTGTTCTGAGCGCTTGTAATAGCACGTAATCTAAACGAATGCCAAACTACAGGGTGTCTCGAAAGTTGCCAGGCCACAGGGTCTGGTTTTTACCTGCATAATCTGCCATTTAAGGCACCTGTGAAGATACCGATGCACTGAGAGGTGAGAATATTACTTTTCCTCCCATCTACAAATACATTTAGTTTGGAGCGCATGGTGTCTGCCTTACTACACGAGACAAAAGCAACAGAGAAAAGCAGAGAAATAAAATCACCGTCAAATGTTGGCCTGGCATAGAAGGCCAATAAAGGAATAAGTAGGAAGTGAACTAATTTATAATCTCTCGCACACAAGGGCGGTCCGGAAATTTAGAGATATTATTACAGTTGCAAAAGCACTGATCATACCTGCAAGGACGCACATAAAATAACGTGTGAACTGTCTCGAAATAACATCAAATGTGGAGAAAATCCGTTGCATGAAAAATGGAACAAAACACAGCTCGGTATGCCGTCGTGGAGAAAGGCATAAAATACAAGTAAAATGATGCGAGCCCAAGAAGGCGGCTTTACTGAGAAAGCTCGGTTTGTATCTAGGTAAAGAAACACGGCGCAGCACACAGGTATTTCTGCGGTTTTGTATTTGAGAGGTAAAACGGATTAAACACATGTTTTTAAAGCACAGCTCCAGTGGCATAGAGGTTTCGGCAGTCAACACGTACAAAGATGCCACTATGCTTGAACCAACCTGCCCCTTGACGTGCGTAGGTTTATTTTCGGTATAAGCTATCGCACGGTTTCAAGCTGTACTATGTTATACAGCAAGTTTTTATGTAACCTCCAGACGAATATAAACAGCAATACATTCTAGCTGTGCACCTCAGTGGATGCTCTTGGCCGGAACGACGAAGCAGCACTGACACAAACGCTTGTGTCTGTCTCTTCTTTTCTCTCTTCCCGTTCGCTAGCGCTGTTTTGTCGTTTCGTTTAACACGAGCCAACCAGCCTGACCAAGACCTCTTATTGGATGCCCTTTGCATTTGAACACCTGCTACAAGATTCCAGGCAGACACGCCTGCGTGATACAAGCTGCGGAGATAATATTAAAAGGCTAAAAAATTACGCTCGGCACAGTTGACTGTTTCGAAATGGCTTCTTCGGGCTGGAGGGCATACATGAACAATGTCATTAAACCTGGGAATACACTGCAGAAGACAAAATATAATACCGCGTCTGCAATCATCCGAGGGTAATACCCGCTCGGGAATCACCCGAAATGTCTCCGAACGAACAGCTGGCCAGCTGAAGCCAGAAAAGACAGCCCATGCACTTGACGGAGGAGTATTACCTTGTCTACTACAGGAGCTACCGAAATTATTGGTATTGTACAGGTTACCGCGGGTGCAAATGGGCACAGATAATTGATCTTTGTATGTGTACCTAGCGGGAACTCATTGCTGAATACTGCCACAGTTACCATGTTACTAAAATTGCTATTACCTTTTTTTAATTATCGTGTCTCCTCTCCAATGACCATTTTTTGTCATCTTGCTCATTCCAAAGCGCCGTAGAAACTCCGTATATATAAATATATATATATATATATATATATATATATATATATATATATATATATATATATATATATATATATATATACGGTCTAGCGAAGCCGTCGTCGGCTGCAAAGATATAGAGAGCGAGGAGTCGGCTAAGCAGAAGGAAGCCAGGCTTTCCAGTCGGAATGAAACAAGGAGGAGGAGGCGAGCTGAAGAGACCGAAGAGGAGTGTGCTGGACGTCTCGACAAGCGTCGTAATCGCGACGCGGCAAGACGGGCCCACTTAGCTTCCGATAGTGAACCCACAACGGTCGAGTACAATGCGTCGAGTTCAGTGTCTCTGAAGGAATCTCTCACTACCTACCAGCATAACTACACCTAAACCACAGCCAATTTTTTCAAAGAATTATCCAGTGAGGACGTGGCGAGGCAGAACATGGAAAGTAATGAAAGGCGAACACAAAAGGTATTAAACCTGATTTCATGTTACGGTCACGGCTCTCATCCAAACATATAACCTGAATGAACTGCTCCGGTCGCACAGCAATACAGATTTGCAGGCAAATGCCTCTTAGTAGTAATGCAACCATAGGTTCAATCTCCGGACTGTTAAGTGCGTTAAAGTGAATGCATTTCAAACTGAATGTGTTTTTATTTTTTATGTTTAGAGCCTAAGGTGTTTCAGATTAACTGCGTTGCTAATGTACTTAAAACAGGGCATGCTTTCATCTGAAGTGTTTTGTTCTGGAGAAGGCTAATTTGGGTCTGCGAATTGAAGTGAGAAAATTTTAACCAGGTATAATGTCGACTTTTGCACATTACTAGAACTACTGCCGAACTGTGCAGAAAGGGGGCCGGGCTTTGTCAAGCCCGTAGTTTTGCGGCTTTTACCCATCACCCTTTTTTCCTGGACAGAAAATAAATTTCCATTTCTTGTACTTTCGAAAGTGACGCTACACCCGGTGAATTCTGAAAACCAAGCGTGAAGGAGATCGCTGCTGCAAAGACAGCCTATATTTCGGTTTGGGTAAACTTTCCTTTCCTTCTCAATAGATGTTTTGAATGAAGAACAATGGGCAGGAGTTCTCTTTGTCTACGTCGCCGCGTCTGACGACGCCCGCATTTCAAGTTGTTTTACTGCTGTGGTTCTACTTCTTATAAGGCTGCACTTCTCTACGACACGCCTGAGCGCGACGAAGACGAACCGCCGACGTGACAGCAGCTCAAAAACAAGAGCCACACACGATGCTGCACAGCCGATGATGTACACGGCGTAGTAAACATGGAACGGCTCCTTTCCCGCGTCTTGAATGTCATTCCCAAGAACGACAGCTTGCCGAAAGCGTGTACCTAGGCCATGTTCTGCGATGATCAGGAGAAGTCTACGGTGTTGGTATCTGCGAGAAAAAAGAGATTATCCGTTATGACCCCTATCCGTTATTCCAGGCACTTCATGGCGCAGGTATCCGGAGCCACCCTTGACACCGACGAATGCCTTGTCTCCTTCTACGCGGTGTCCCTTTTCACAAAACCCTCCGTAAAGCTTGCGCCCACCGCTACCCGAGGCGCCCTACAACGTGACGACACACTCAGCGCACGAACCCCGCTGAGTGTAGATGATGTGGGCCGCCTCCGAGAACTGTGTCTATCGAACACATATTTGTCTTCAAAAAAAGAATTTTTCAGACAAGTGAAAGGAACGGCATTGGGAAGCTCCACCTCTGCCGTCATGGCCAATCTGACCATGCAACTCATCGAAGAACGAGCGCTCAACGTTTTTCACGCACAACCCAAGATTTTCTTCAGGTATGTCATCAAGTTATCAAGAGCTGTGAGATCCGAAATTTACCATCACATTTCAGCTCTGTAGAACCAGATATTCATTCCACGCTAGAGGTGGAACAAAAAAATTCCTGCCGTTTTTCTACGTCTATGTATCTCGAAAGCACGGGGCCCTTCATTTCTCCGTATACCGCAAGCCAACTAACTCAGGCCGATATCTCCACTTCGCTTCGAACCACCCGACAGTCTGTAAAGCACCGGTGGTGAAGACATTGTTCACAAGAGTTGAGACACACTGCAGCACGGAACCAGAGGGAAGAAAAGAACAACACAGGGTATTCAAAGAACTCGCCATGCACGCTTATCCAAAAAAACTATTCGAAAAACCGTTCGCCTCCAAGACCACAACATTCGCGAAGAAATCAACGCCACCCCCAATATATGTCACTCTGCCTTATGTCCGAGGTGCCAGCTGAACCATCGCCTGAATCCTGAAAAGAGGGGATCTCCAGGTTGCGCACAAGCTTACAAACTGTTTGCATTTGGCCTACCTGTGCCCAAAGACCGGCCACGTAAAGAAAGACCCCAATGCATTATCTATAAAATTCCTTGCGCCGACTGCGACACAAGCTGCATCGGCGAAGGAAAAATGTAAGCGAAAGAATTTGGCAATATCAAAACGACGTCCGCAACTTCGCAAGAGAGCGCAATCCTGTAGCCGAACATTCCGAGGACTCAGACCACAGAATGAACTTCGACGAAACCAACATCCTCGGAACGGAAACAAATAGCCCAAAAAGGCTCTTACTGGAATCCTGGCAGATTAAAACTACCCCGAACAATATAAACCGCACAAAGGGGAGCTGGTCGCATTATATGCAAAGGATGTTTCTCTGCAGCAAAAGAAGAAAAGTCACAAATGACTGCCTTCGCACATTCCGACAACATGACTCACAGCCTTAACACTCCACCCGTACCACCCGCACCCCGCGCCTTTCCCACCACAGCATTCGTTCTTTGACGTCGTGCTGACCTGCATGCATACTTAAAATGCCACCTACTGCCCCTAGTCATCCATGAAGAAAGAGCCGAGCCGGCTCCGGAACGCTGGGTTTCCAATTAAAGGTTTTTGTTTGGGGATGTGTTAGAGTTTTTTACAGGAAGAGATCAAGAACGCTCTTGCATAGAAATTATAAAGCACCCATTTATGAAGGCATGTTGCTGAACCCTGGAATACGCGGACAAATTCCTATTATGCCAAGAAGCGCAAAAAGGGATAGAAACCGGGTAACTGTACTGGATGAAGCGGGGTCAACCGCTTCGAGTTTAATTGTTCACACCAGATGTATCCATTTCTAATTATACTTTGTTTTTACTGTCCACGTAGATGGAGGGGGGCGGGTGTTGAATCCGACTTTCGGCCTGCTCGTGTCCCCCCCCCCCCGTTCCCCTCGCCACCAAATTCTGGCCGGTGTAGCTTAGGCTACTAGGCGTTATTCTGGTGGAATGGCAGCGGTCAGAGTGGGACAGCTGGATCCCACTCTGTGGGGTTCCCACTCTTCAGGAGAAGCTGCGGCGTCTTCTACGCGACATTGTGTGTCGCAGCCCACGATGCCCATTTCCCTTTTACGGGGGCATGTCCGGACTGGGAACGTGGAATCCGACTCAAAAGCAGAACGGCGAAGAGAAACTGAGTGCGCCAAAAATAACCCACACTGTCTCCTCTCGGTACAAAGGGCGTACCACGCAGCCGCGGACGCGTTGGTTTCCAATTCCGAAGAACTGGGTGCCACACGGAGGCATACAGCTGGCCGAACCAAGCCCGGGTTCGGGGGAACTCGCCTTTAGGCAGAAGACGGGAGAAGTGACAGAGTTGATTGCCCACTCGGGAGGCCAGTAAGCCTCGAAACTTGAGAAAGCCCGGCGGTTAAAACCGAGTAATGGCTAGTAGACCTTGCAAAATCGAAGATAGATATTAAGCTCCTAAATACCTCGGGAGGCTCAGTAAAGCTTGCCTCGCATCCGGTTCATGGGGCCCGAGTTAGCACCAGATGCGAACTGCGCACATCGAACGACTCCTGGCCGTTGAACTCGGGAAGTAGGAGTTTCACAGTCTATGTCAGGGACGAACGCCGGTGTTGGGACGCCGCGAAAACCGTGAACATGTTTTCCCCGCGAGTGAGTTTAGAACCGAAGCACCGAACGAGTGGCGTGAAAACTCTGCCATTTTAGAACTGTTGGACGGTCGGGGTTGCGGATCCTGGCTTGGGGGAGAGGATCTCGGTCAAGCCCCTGTTAGATCACCCTGTCCTCAATGGTCGGAGACTCAGGCAGACGTTTTCTGTAGCATGGAAGTGCACTTGAAGGCCGAGGGCCGCACTATCGATTGAAATTTGAGCGCTTGCCCTCTACAGAGGCTTCGGAAATAGCTCGAAGAGATCAAAATTGCGGAAAAAATTCCGCTGTCTCCAATACCTTCTAATTCCCATAACCCCACCCATATTTCCCATATCCCACTCCAACCTTGGAGATAAGGGGAGTCTTCCTGGGCCCTCTCCGCAGGCTGTGGGTTTCTTTAGTAGCTATTTCAACGTGGATATTCAGGAATAAATCAAGGCTCAGCTTGGCGGATACGACGGCTAGTAAGACCGGCTCATACGGACTCAATGACGGTTTTACGTTTTACTACCATGAAGCGCGGTTTCCATCGGCCCCTTTTCATATATCCTAGCAAAATGTAAATGGGCCGGCCTTTGCTTATGCTGCCCTCACTATGTTCACCCGCCGCTGTGGCTCTGTGTTTACTGGCGACTGAGCCAAAGGACACGGTTTCGAACCCGGCCGCGGCGTCCACGTTTCGATGGAGGCGAAACGCAAAGGCGCCCGTGTGCTGTGCGATGTGACTGCTCCTTAAAGATTCCCATGTGGACGGAATTATTCCGGAGCCCTCCACTACGGCACCGATTTCTTCCTTTCTTCTCTTAGACCCTCATTTATTCCTTCCCTTGCGGCGCTGTTCAGGTATCCGCCGACAAGTGAGACAGATACTGCGCCATTTCCTTTCCCCAACAACTAATTATCAATTTATTTCATTTAATCTGGTGTTAGATGGGGTGTATTTTTGTCTCTCACGTTTGGTGCTGCTCCGGTAAATTCGGTCTGACATGTTCTAGGTCGCTCTCTTATAGATTTCGGTTAGTTTCGCTCAATAGCTTTTGAGAGCAGTCCGTTTAATGGGGCTGCGTATAATACACGACCAATATTTATTTATTTACTTGGTATATCTTGATGGCCGGATTGCATAAGGGAAAGGAGTATTTACACAACTAAATATAAACACTAGAATTCAAATGAGCAAGCAATCATTAAGTATTTACAATGGCTGTTTCGTCTTTAAAAATTAGTTTTATACGTTTTAAGGTATGAGGTCAATTCTCTGGAAAAAATTCGTGAAAGCAGATAAAAACAAAAAATTAGGGGCCTGTCTTAAGAAGGATGTTCTTTATCCCAAACAAAATGTTAAAAAGACGAAAAAAATGTTTTATTGTTTAAAAATTTACTAGCAATACATCCGCCTCCAGCAGTCATAACGTTCGTTTATTTATTCATTCCAAGCCAAATTGCACTTGCTGTTATGCGCATAAACACAGGAGCTCTGCAGTGAAGCAAACTAATTATGAAAGCATCAATTGCCATGATGTAATAGTGGATTAAGGACAGTTGCCGGGCCAGTTGGTACATGATCTCACCGAAAAACAGCGCGCTTACACGGGACACGAGAAAGGAGACACGCACACACACAGCGCTGACTTACAACTACAGGTTTTATTGCATTGCTCACAATAAATCTGGCCACCCGAAGAAGCGAGGGAATGAAAAAGAGAAGAGGGCTGTTATGCCGTATCTACACGGGATCAGCCACTCGTTGAAGAAGATAGTAGGGCGTGCTGGAGTGGATCTGATTCTAACTGCACCCAGAAAGCTTAATTTCCTTTGCAGATTGATGACCGAAGATGCCCCAAAACCAGCGCGGTGCAGTAAGAAGCATGAACAAATGTTCACCACCTGTGACACGGAGGTAATTTACGAGGTCCCGCTGTCATGCGGTGCATCTTATGTGGGTCAAAGTGGACGTTGCATAAACGACCGTTTACGAGAGCACGCCACTAACATCTGCACGGGATACGGCAGCACGCTGGCAAAACACGTGTCTGGCTGTCACTGCACACCTAACTTTGGACGAAGCCAGATTTTGAGGCGATATAATCACCAGCACAAGCGCGAGCTGTATGAAGCTTTCATCATAGATAGGAAAGCCGCGTCATGCGTTAGCACACCATCGATGGCATTGACAAGAAAATAGATTCAATATCTTGAATAACTATGACGACATGATGCGACAGAAGGAATTCTTCCTCGCCTTCCACTGTTCTTGTTTTTTTCCTATCTAGTATTTATTGTGAGCAATGCAATAAAACCTGCAGTTGTAAGTCAGCGCTGTGTGTGTGCGTGTCTCCTTTCTCGTGTCCCGTGTAAGCGCGCTGTTTTTCGGTGAGAGTAATAGTGGAATGAACCAAAATAACGTTTTTTTTTTATTCATAATCATTTTTGTAATCAGGGAGTAATTACTCATTGTCATCCACCCAAGTTGCAGCCATACGGCTGCAAAGGAAAGCTATGACCCCGGACCAGGACGAATTTTTCTTAAGCTACAAAGTTTGAAAAACCTGTATAGCTTTCCTTTGTAGCCGTATGGCTGCGCTTGGGTGGATGCCAATGAGTAATTACTCCCTGATTACAAATCTACTCCGCATTTGGGATTGCCCTAAACATTCGACTGATATTTTTGAGCAACAGTGAATCAAAAAGAAAACAAATGACACAATTTTAATTATTGTGGTTCATTGCACAGCTACATGTAAGAAATAAGCGCACAATGTTTCAATAGAAGACATTTTACAGGTATTAAGTTACGATTGCTCGCGCAACAGGAGTGCCAGAAAGCGGTTTCGAGAAAGACAAGAAAGATTATTAGGAATAACTACAAATGCTATGAGCCGATGCTCACCAGGCTTAAGATTCACCAGATTTGTCGCTGATATCCTCCTTCAGTCTTGCTTTTTCTTGATCTTACTCGCGTGGACCTCACTTTTGCTTTGCGTGTCTTTTAGCAGCATCAGCAGGCCGATAGAGAGGTTTCCCTTCCACGCAAGTTTTTCGGCTTGCTTACCAGGATTGATACCAATGTGCTAGATAACTTCTGCCGTATGCCTCCATTAACATTGTTGAACTGCCACACGCAATCATGGAAATAAACTTCACTATTATTGTCCCGCCATTACGATTCCAATGTTTTCCAAAGGGTCTGAGTCATTCCTGTGATTATTTTTCTCAATAAATACAAAACAAAAATAGACATGTATGATAAGAAAAAGTTAGCTTAAACTGAAAAACTTTTAAAAAACACTAATAGAGAAAAAATGCGTCTTTGCATGGATGTGCTAATTTTGCTTCGCGAGATCCACAGGCGGCTCCAGCTTTGTCTGTAAGTTTGTGCTGCTGTTAATTAGAAGCAATATTTTCTTGGCGTTCATTAAAGATTTAATGAGCATTCTGATAAAACAAAACTTGACAAATTAAAATTGCTGCGGCTTAGCTCTGCTAAGCCCGGCAATGCAAGCGAAAGCTTTATTGTACGTGGTTATGCTGATTTGCTAAGCAACGTTGGAATCAGCCTCTTTGTCTGTCACCAAAGCCGAAGTCGTGGCGGAGGCAGAAGCCTCAGCGGCTGCCTCCACAGCTCTTCGCGGCCGCCGTCGACCCAGTCGACGCTCCCGTTCTTCGTCGGTCTCTGACGCTAGCTTGGCACGTTTAATTTTCCTACCTCTGGCTAAATACTTGACATGACTGGCAACGTCAGCCGGAGGATCAGACTCAGCACGTCGTCTGCGGGGCCGTCCCGACGGCGTAGACGGTCCCGGCCAATTCGCTTCATCCACAGCGAGAAACTGCGAGGCGGCTGTGTGTATGCACGTGAGAACGGTGCCGTGTCCCTTTCAAGGGAACGGCGAGGCACGTGGCTTGTCACGTGGACACAGCTGTCGAGGCAGCGGTCGGCGCAGCGACGGCAACGCGCGGCTGCAGCTGCGACGAGTCACGTGGCTGACACACCGCCACTTGAAGCTCGAATGTACCGCGCCATTGCATTTGCTCGACGAGGCTAATAAAAGCTTCGGTTTAACAGTTTATCAGAAATACTTCGC
The DNA here is from genome assembly GCF_052857255.1 of Amblyomma americanum. Taxonomy (NCBI): domain Eukaryota; kingdom Metazoa; phylum Arthropoda; class Arachnida; order Ixodida; family Ixodidae; genus Amblyomma; species Amblyomma americanum. Next base: position 78,757,891 of record NC_135504.1, on the reverse strand, counting down.
TCTCAACGTTTAATCATTCGCTTAATCTTTAGCAATAGTTATATATAGTAATATGCCTAGAAAGGCTAATAAAAATATCAAAAAGATTCATCTCTCCTTGCGAATTCATGGCTTTCTCTACCAAAATTAAGTTTACTCAATATTTTGTTATAAGCGAGTAGTCACTAAATTTTTATATTCCTTAGTTGATTATATGTCCTGAAAACTAACCATTTTGACAGATCTGCCTGTTGGTTGGGTTTGAAGACTTATAATAAACTGCACGTCCCCAACCAAAACTTCAATTTTAACCCAACGTTTCGAAGCCGACTCGGCTCCTTCATCAGGGGTGACTCAGGGCAGTAGCTAGCGTCTTCAAGTAGGGAGGAGAGGAGGGGGTCAAAGGAACGAAAACTGTGATGCGAAAGGTGTGAGGGTAGAGAGAGGAAGGAGGGGGGTTAAAGCTTTTATACCCCTGTCACACGGCATTCCTCTAAGGCCTTTCCAGCAAAGACATCATTTTTCGCCAAAGGAGCGAAAGCTTAAAGGAGCAGCGACGCAGCTACACGGTGCAGCCCAAAGGTGAAAGTCGTTCAGGCTTAGCTCCCGCTGCTGTGCTCGAGGCGGCTGAAGTGAGTGTTTTAAAATTAAAATGGTGTATTCTGTTCATTTGCTGAGCTCAGACATTTTTTTTATTGTAACTACTTCCTTAAAAGAACTGCAACAGCTACTCTTATCAGCAGCAGCAGGTTTTGGGTATTGCCTTGGCCACCAGGGGCACTCGGTGTTGCTGCAACACTTTCACTGTCCTGAAATTTGGGCATAAAATATACAATACGAAAAGCAAAGCCAGACACACCTTTCGTATATAAAAAAGGTGTTTTAAAACATTGTTGGCTGTTTCTATTTTTTATTGCTTTTACTTTTTGACATTGGGTGGCACTGCGATCGCAGGCTCTTGAAGGCCGCGCCTTTGGGCTCCAAAGGTCTCTGACGGGCGCCTTTGCCTCCAAGGTCCTTAGCGGCAAATGCGCAACATTTGTGCCGTGTAGCTAAACATTCCCCTCCATACGCAAAATACGCTAGCTACTGCCCTCAGTCACCCATGATGAAGGTGCCGAGTCCACCTCGAAACGTTGGGTTAATTAAAGTTTTTGGTTGGAGATGTGCAGTTTATTATAATATGTCCCGTAAAACTTTCTGTATAACATCTGAGAGTTGTTTTCGTTGAAGAGGTCAAAACGTAAAGGAAATACAGTGTGACCGAGAAGTGAGCCAGAGTTAATAAATTTAAATAAATCTTGCAGACAACACGAAGAAAAGACAGCAGTCTAAAGGTATAAAAAATTTGGTGTAGAAATTGTCAGGCATGGTTATTTAAAGGGACAGTGAGGAGAACTCTATCAACTTTTAACATCAAAATCTGATATTTCGGCATTTCAGGGCTTGTTGCCGCTTGTCCGAGAGCGAAAGATGCCCTTATTTCAAAGAAATTTGGATTTGAAGTTGCAAACGCTTTTTTTCCGTCGCTCCGATTCAAACTCGGGAACTCTTATGACGTCGCGGTGCACTTTTATGACGTCATAGGACGGAGGGACGTGAAACGTTACGTAAACGCAGATTCCGTGATTTCTGGCGGCTAGTGGTGCGGTCTAGCTGCAGTCGAAATGAAAGCTACCGCCGCCGCACATTGCACGCATCTATCAGGGGTCGCTACCGTCGCTTCGTTTACGTTTGCGCCGGCGCCTTGCCAGCGTTACGATGGATCTCGTTCCTGAACCCGACGACGAAGTTCTCGCAAAAACTCTGGCCAGCATTTCAGCGACCTCAGTCCCACATAGCGTGCGATGCTTTTGAGGGAGCACGGTTAGGTTAGGCGCCGGCGGGTCGTTTTTCCCCTTCCGCCGTGAGCAGCCGTTGCAAATTAAATATCATAACCCCAGTGCGGGGAGTCGCGAGAGCCCAGGACAAGGTCGGCGCGTCGCGACCATCGGAGGCTGGCCGGGGCTTTGGGGCCAATGGATTGTTATTCCTTGAAAGGCGCTGTTGCACGGTGCAGCAGGCGGCGTCGAAGAGGTTTCTCACGGATGTAAGGGCAAGGTTATTTTTTTTGGCCACAAAAAAACGGGTGGGAGCTCAAGGGCGCTTGCGTTTAGAGTTGGCGGCTTTGAAAAAACCGACGCACGACGCTTCAACAGCTTCCGGCGGTGTCCACTGGATCGGGCTCTCTCGCCCACTTGCACGTACCTTCAGATGGGTAGTGTGAATGGATTAAATTAGCCGAGCGCTCGACAAGAACTGCTGCGAACAACTGCCGAAGCTATTGAATTACGTCACAACGCGCACCTCGCCGCGGAGCCGAATCGGGCCGGGCCGGCGGCGGCTGGCGCACTCGACGCGAAATAGACATGCTCCACGTCTCCGCCAGTGCGGTCAGAGTGCACCGAAGCCGCCGATCGCGTCGGCGGTCAAGCGCAGTTGGAGTATACAGGGTCTCGTTTTGGCTGACGTGACGTCGCCGTGCAGCGGGCGCGTTACGCCGGAGTATAAATGCGCCTTAACAGAGCCTGCGCTTAACCCCTAACCAACTTATTCGGTGGCGGCATCTCTGGGAGCCACTGAAACCCCCCCCCCCCCCCACTCACTGAATAAAAAAAAACCTGTGCTGAGCTCGGAATCAAACCAGGGCCTTTGGCGTTTGAGGCGGAGACGCTACCACTCCGCCACGACTGCTCAAGGTGTAACCGTCAATAAAGGCGCCTCTAGTGAATGCACTCTTCCGATGCAGAAGTCTCCGCGGGTTCGCTACGTATATCCTGGCCTAACAGAGCTAGGCCATCAGCAATTTTTCTTAACTGCCTTGTACCTTGTCTCCCTTCCCTAATAAACGATTTCCGTTAAGTATTTTGAATTTGACTAGAACAGCCGGGAATGTTTCGCCGGGCGAGCGTGCGAAGACACGAGTGATCTTTATACTGCGAACTGCCTTGTACTATCACCAACCATCGTGCCATCATAGTGGTTCATCGACCTTGGCGACCGTCTGACCAAACTTAACACGCTCCTTCAAAGGTTAACTAGGACTTGAAGTGGCACTTGGAGTTCCTTTCCTGCTCGACGCTTGTGAATCGAGGCGCGTCAAGACCAAAACCACGGGGCACGCAAACCTCATAGACGCGAAGCTCCGTAACAAATCGAAACTCTCCTCATTAAAGCAGCGAACAGGGCGAGTCGGAAATGATTCATATTTGAACAACGCAATAAAACTACGGGTCACAACGAAGAATGGACACCACAAGCGCTTACTCTCAACTAGGATTTTATTCACGTCAAAGGCGTCTTAAATACCAAGAGCACCAAACACAAACCGGAGAGAAAACAAAAGAAGACAAAAGAAAAACACAAAATCTAATCATCATACCCACAACGGTGACAATCGGCATGAGCGCAAAGCTACACATCTTGGCTGGATAATTACATCATTTCTTTATCACTTAGTGCGACAGAAGGGTAGCTAATATAACTATCTGATTCCAAGCGGGTGTGAAAAGTCTCCAATATTTCACGCGTTAGGCTGTCATTATGTTTACCTAAGATGGCGGCGTTAGAAAACACAGGGGTGCATGTACCTTTTCTCCAGTGACGGGCAAGGTTACAAGACCCATTATCTCGGGTCCTCTGGTGCTCACTTAGACGAGCATTAACGCAACGTCCAGTCTGGCTAATATAAGTCACACCGCAAGTGCACGGTATCCTGTAGACGACACCGACATTACAGAGCACGAAAGGACTCTTATGATTGGTCTGACAGCCTCCACTCTTTTTCTTCGCGGTTGTTCCATTTGCCTTCGCTTCCACCTGCCTGCACTCACCCGTAAGTTTCCACCACGCTGAAAAACCACATCAACATCGTATCTCGCCGCCACATTTTTTAAACCGTGCCCAACACCATGTCTGTAAGGCACCACCAAAAATTTATTCTTTTCATGTTTAGGTTTATCCTCTCTCTTGATCCATCTTAGAAGCTTATCACATTCTTTGGAAATCACATGAGAGATGCAACCGCTAGATTTTAATCTGCCAACTTGACGCAAAAAACTTACTTCAATATTGAACCGCGCAACCTTCCTTTGAGAGCCTCAGATATTCGCGTTTTATGGAGTATGGAAAATTCCTCCTAGGTGGCGTCTGTTGTCCTATGGCGTCATCACACTTCTACTTGCGAGATTGGCCGGTGGCGGCGGTACCTGTATTTTGGTTTTTGCTATTTTCTACCTTACAGAGCTTTGTTTTCAGCAAGAGTGGCGATTTTGTGATCAGGAGCTGGTATTCTATCAATACAAGCCAACTTCAATTTCTCCTCAGTGTCCCTTTAAGGAGGTTATACACATATATAGAAAAGTTTGCAGAAGCAGCAGTTACGCGAAAGGCAGAGGCCCGTGCTCAGTGGGCATGGGAACAGTGACATCGGCATGCCTCCAATGCTTCGTTTCTTCACTGTGCAGGTTTGTGCTCACAATTCTTTGCACGCTAGGAAATGCGACGATCGCTGTTTACTTCTGTTCCCGTGCCCACGGGTGTGCTTTGATGTTGCTTGTGAATGTGTTTCAATGATTTTCCTGCTTTTGCGCTCTGGCGACATTGCATCTACCCCGGGTCCTACGACTCGCTCCCTTGACATAGACAACCTGCCAGACAATCTATCTGAACAAATGAAAGTTCTGTATAAGCTGCTCAAGGATGTACATTCTCGTACGTTGCAAAGCTCAAAAGATCAGGTCGAATTAGCAGCTGATATAAAAGACATTAGGAGTAGTCAGAAGAACATTGAATCAAAGTTAGCTGGCATGTGCAAGAGGCTTGATAAAGTCGAGGAAAAGGCAAAAAAATTCAACGAAATGGGTGAAGAGCTTTCATCTTTAAAGAAATCTGTAGAAGACCAACGCATTAAAAATGATTTGCTGCAGTCTCGCCTTGATGAAGCAGAAGATAGATCGCGGCGTGAAAATTTAATATTTAAGGGTATATCCGATGCGGAAGAGACTTGGGCAGATACTGAATCTAAACTCCTGAAAGCCTTGACTAAGTTTGTCGAAGTATACTCCTCGAGTTCAATTCAACGGGCACATCGCCTCGGCGTTTTTTCAAAAAAGAAGAGTCGACCAATAATAGCTAAATTTTCGGACACTAATATGAAAGACAAGATATTAACCCTTCGTAACCAATTTAAAAACATAACATCACTTTCAATGAACATTTCTCACCTGCTACGCGCCAGGCTCGAAAAAAACTTTTTGAATCCGGATCTAATCACGCTGGCCCTCGCACTTTTAAGATACGATATAACAAGCTGCACATCAATAAAAAATGCTTCTTGTTTAACCCTACCACGGGCACTGTTGAAGAAATCGTGGCACGTGTCGAATCCTCTGCATTGGAATCTTCTGCATTGGATTCCGTAGCTGGATCTTCCGCTTCAGCGTAGGGAATCGCGAGGGGTAGTGGACAGTTGTCATCATCGATATCAGTTCTTTATACTAACGTCAGAAGCCTACTTAACAAGCATACTTCTTTATCTTCTGCCATAGACACATGCTCAGCTGACATTATAGCGCTAACGGAAACCTGGCTCCCAACGCATGTGTCAGATTCCGAAATCTTCCATAACGCTCATTGCTATTCGGTATATCGTTGCGATAGAACAGCCAAGCGTGGCGGTGGTGATTTACTTGCCATTTCCAAAGACATGCCATCTTCATGTATCCAAGTCTTCAGCGAAGTAGAACTAATTTTTGCGTCAATAGTGATAGGTCATCTCAAATTGGCTATTGACGTCTGTTACCGTTCTCCTTCTTATTCGTCTACATTCACTAACGAACTTCACGATGCTATAAGTCTTGTTCGCGCACGATTTCCTTCATCACCGCCTTTTCTACTTAGGGACTTTAATTTCCCACCTATTTTATGGACTGCTCAGCCGCCTTCTTTATCTCCCCATTCGCATCAAGCTAAAGAATTCTTAGAACTATGCGCCACATTTTCGCTAACTCAGTTAGTCACAAAAGCCACTAGGACGGTAAATAACGCTTCGAACACTCTCGATCTAATTCTAGCAACTAATCCACAGTTTAGCTACTGCAATAACATATCTTCCAGGCATAAGCGATAACGTTCTGCTCAATTTATGCATTAGTATACCACCTCCAAAAGTGAATAAAATAAAAAAAAATCATTCTAGATTACAAACGCGCCAACTTTACCGCTATTAACAATGAGCTGGGCACATTTGTTGATTACTTTATTGCAAACTCAGACTGCTGCTCTGTCGAGGATAACTGGATATCATTCAAAACGAAGGTTCACGAACTAACTGATAAGTATATCCCAAAGCGCATCGTCACCTCTAATCCACAAGCACCATGGCACAACTCTCACATCAGACGATTATCTAACAAAAAGAAATGTGTATACCGCCGCGCGAAGCTTTCACCATCTAATGTGCGATGGGCGAAGTACAAGTCTGCTTCCGACGCTTACTTCAACGCGATTAAACTTACAAAGAATAACTTTTTGTCTGCCACATTACCACCTATTTTGAAAACGAGTGTTAAAAAATTTTGGCGCGTTATACATCTTGCGAACGACCCATTAATTAGGCCACAAGACGCCTCCGGTAAACGTATCCCCAATGATCTTTGCGCTTGCGTGCTGAATGACACATTCGTTGTAAGCTTTTCCTCCATTTCAAGCGCTAATCTTCCATTCATACCGTACCACAGGTTCCCGACAATGCCACCCATAACTGTCGATCCACCTGGTGTAGCCAAATTAATCGTATCTTCAAAAAATGATTCTTCACCTGGTTCTGATGCGATTAGCGCTAAATTCCTAAAAAATACTTGTGCTTATAGTTCAGCTATACTAACCAAGATTTTTCAACAGCCACTCGACACAGCAAGCCTTCCTAACGACTGGAAAATTGGCAAGGTGGTTCCACTTCACAAGTACGGTGGTAAGCACTACCCTCAAAACTTTCGTCCGATTTCGCTCGCCAGCACATGCTGCAAATTACTAGAACATATCATTTTCAAGAATGTCGTTACCTTTCTCGATGAGAATTCATTTTTCACGCCTGCGCAACATGGTTTTCGTCAAACATAGTCCTGTGAAACTCCATTACTTGCCTTTACTGATAAGCTATACCGCATACTTGACAACTCACCTTGCGCTGACTGCATTTTTTTGGACTTTTCCACAGCCTTTGATAAAGTATGTCATAAATTGGTACTACATAAACTGAGCCATCTTAATCTCAATCCTAACGTCTTTCAATGGATTAAATCGTTCCTTCTAAAGCGTTGGCAATTTGTGCATGCTAATAACACTAATTCTCCGATTGCTAACGTGCTACCTGGTGTTCCACAGGGATCGGTCCTTGGGCCACTCCTATTCTTAATCTATATAATGACCTTCCTTCTGCCATATCTTCTAACATTCACCTTTTTGCTGACGATCGTGTAATATTTCGGGAAATAAATAACGTCAACGATACTGACACTTTCCAGTCAGACCTTAATTTGGTGTCAAACTAGTGCACTGCATGGAATATGAAATTAAACACTTATAAATGTAAAGCTTTGCGTGTTTCCCTGACATCTAACGCTCTTCCTTCATATTATCTTGATGGCACTCCTCTTGATTGGGTAAAACATATAAGTACTTAGGAATTAATATCACTCAAAACTTAACATGGTCTATTCATATTGACTACGTGATTAATAACGCTAACCGCATGTTAGGATACTTACGTCGTAATTTCACTACCGCTCCCTCATCCCTTAAACTTCTACTCTATAAAAAACTCATACGTCCTAAACTAGAATACGCAGCATCAATATGGGACCGTACGCATGAAAACCTCACATATTCCTTGGAATTAGTCCAAAATAATTCCGTTCGCTTCATTCTTTTAAATTACAACCGTACGGCAAGCATCGCAGCCATGAAATCTAACGTCTCACTCCCACCGTTACAATCTCGCCGCAAAATTGGTCGCCTAACACTATTTCAAAAGCTATATCATGACGTTGCGCTTCACAACTATTTCATGTCACCCCCCGAATACCTTTCACGTCGCATCGTTCACCGCCACAAGGTTGGCATCTCAACATGCCACACCAAATCTTCTTTTCAGTGATATGTTCACCGCACATCTGCGGAAAGGAACCGCCTTCATCCCGATATTGCAGCCATTCCTGATAATAAAATCTTTCCTGACGCTGTAGCTAATATTGTTTATTCTGAAGAAAGTTTATTGTGTGTTATATCTGCTTCCACTATATTCTATACATTGTTTCTATACTATTGACGTTTTCTGGATGTTGTTTTTTGTTTTATTCTGGAGGAAATTTATTTTGTAATACCTATTTTCACTGTATTCTATTTCATTGTTGTTTATCCTAATTAACCTACTCCCCTCTGTAATGCATTTGGCCCTGAGCGTACAATAAATAAGTAAATAAATAAATAAACAGACTAGTCATCTTTTTTTGTTGATTTTTTTGCGTTTCCAAAGTTCTTGTGCAAAGCGCGAAGACTGCTACTTTCTTTCTATTCCTTTTGCGACGCCCTATTTACACAACAGCCAAACATATCACATCGGCCAGCTAATGATTTCATGACCTGATCGATAATCGACCGGCAAAACATATAAACAAATCATATTGCTCGTAAACGTCTTCGTAAAGCACACTAGGCTACGGACAGAAGTCACAACATTACTCTTTTCATGGAGATGTCAGCACAAGCACGAGGAGACGGTTTCGACTGCAAACGTGAGCAGTGGTATTCCAGCTAAGTTAACGAAGATAATACTACTAGATGATCGATGCGCGAAAAGATTATACAAGGCACCAACACGAGGACGACACAAGGACAGTGTTATGAACGGGATGCAGACGAGCCCAAGTGTTTCAATGCGCAGACTCATTCGATCGGGATTACCGCGGTGGCGGTGACAGCAGCGGCAATTTCGACAGCGTAAGTTTGCCGCCGACCGCCCCCACCCCCCCGAAAAAAAAAGCTGCCTTGCTGGGAAAGTGCCTGCAGAATTTCTTTTACGCTTGGCTCGGTGCGATTGGCCTTCCCTCTTTTTAAACATTTAAACAGAAGAGCGCGCAGTTTGACAGGGACAACAAGAGAGACACGACACAGATAACTAAGATCACCATCCACCCCCCCCCCCCCCCCACTAAAAGTGCCTTGTGTGCGAGAGAAATCAGGGTGGCAAGATTTGCTGTCGCAGACTCTACAATGGATGCCGAGATGCCCTTTTACAATATTATTCACATTGCTATTGTGTTCCTCCAAGCATTCATTGAGGCATCTCCCCGTCTGACCCACACAGAGCTTGCCACATGACAAGGGAATGGCGTAAACTGCACCTTCTTCACCGCCCTCGTTCTCACTGTCAAACTGCGTGCTGCTCTGTTTAAAATGTCTTGCCAACTCGCCCAGGCATCCGTTTTAACGAAATTCCGCCTTTCACGCGTTCCAGGAGAAGTACGCCTGAGGCAGTAACCTACGGCGGGAAGACGAGAGGGGAATAAACGGACGGCACGTCAAGTAATTAGCCGTGTCCGACAGGAGCCGGACACACCATAGAGAGGTCGCCGCAGTTGAGGCCCGCGGCGCCGCACGCATCACATGCGTTTTTATGGACACTCGCCATTTGCAATACTGTTGCACCACTGTGCGTAATAGCAGCGGACTTGCGATTCCTCTTCACCAGTTCCCACCGGTAGACTCTGCAGCGAATGACTCCGCTTGCTACGCGCTGTACAACTTTACCAATCTTGGAGAAATGTGCCACGTGTTGAACTGGGTACCGCCGAATGGAGCGGAACCTAAGGGGATTTAAGGAGCGTGCTGAGTGAAAACAAACGCTCTGGGCCCTGGAGACAAGGCTCATCCAGTCGTTTGAAAAATGAACTCTTAAAATTTGACCCTTCCTTTTTTGCTTCTTGTTCATAATGTAAATAAGTTTCACCAAAGTGCCTTTAAGATCGCTTGTTATCGTTTTACCAAAGTTCAAGCTTCCAACCTTCCTCTTCCCTTCTCCGGCCAAACAACGCTACCCTGCATTACGATGACTGGTTGCCAGCGGTGGGATCTGAAGCCTGCAATAGCAACCGGTTGCCATCGGTGGGCTAGAAGCGAGTCATAACAACTGGTGGCAGCGGTGGATGCTGCTACCCGAGTCTTAGCAACTGGTGACCAGCGATTGGGTGATCTGCATCTACAAGCAACAACTGGATGCAAGCTTCGGGACCGGCGGCGTCAGCTGTACCTCAGCAGGGTGAGCGCCCGGTGTTTGCCACTCACTCCGCCAGACCGCACTGACACAGGCAGATATTAGGTGTCGAATTTTGGTTATCTGGAAAATTAAAATTGGCACTTCCGTTTTGTTCGCTTCAAGTTGAGGTCTGTATTTTAGTTTGGATTAGCGGCACTAGGTGTAATCCGCGATGGACAAGTTCACGGTAGAGGGCCTCCTTGAAATTTTGGAAGACCTGGTCATTTCAGTAGACCCCACTAAAACAAGAGAAGCGATTTCGGACCTCATGCGCGCAGAGGTGGTGACAGTCGAGGAGGCACATGAGACTCGGGCAATGATTCTATAGCGAAGGCTTCGCGAAGAGAAGGAACAGGAAAGGCGAAAACTTCACGAGGACAGAAAGAAAAACTTTACCGGTGCAAGTGAGTTTCAGACCCTGCAGGGTCCCTGAGCTACTGCGCGGTCCCGCACTGCACCATGTTGGTCATGTCGGGACATGACGTCGGCAGCCCGAGTTACCGCAGCCAGCTGCGATGTCGGCTCTGCAGACGTGAGCAGTACCTCCCAGTCCTCCCAGCTCGAGATGGCGTGCTCTCCCTGCGGGGCAGGGTCAGCAGGGCATCCGAAAAGGATGTGGGAGAGTGTGTCATGAGGGTCACCGCATACAGAGCATGCAGGGGACGTGCCACAAAAGTGGGAGAACAGCTGACGGGATGACAGAGCGCCGGTCGGGAGGCGTCTAAAGAGGATTTGTTGGGAATGCTTAAGAGAAGGGAGGGGAAGGGGTAAGTCCGATGGTCCAAACGGAGTATTTGCATCAGTTCTGCAAAGGTGCTCGCCCGCTTCCTCGAGAATTCTGGATCGAGTCTGTCCGGAGCTTCGCAAGTCAAACCTCGGGCCAATTTATCAGCAACCTCGTTTCCAGGGTTCCCAAAGTAAGCCGGCACCCACTGGAGCTCTACCCTGCGCGGTAAATTTTGGTTTGGTGTGTTCAAAAAGAGGGACGCAGGGGTTTGAGTCCTGCCCCAGGCAGTGTTGGACAGAGCCGTTTTGAGTCGCTGAAGATGTATTGGGCGTACGAATGTGCAAGGGCTAGGGCATGGCGGTCTCCTCTGCCTCCTCGGGCGTAGAGCTCGAGGGAAGACGGTGAGTTGGGACATGGGATAGGCTGTGATTGTAGGCGGCTGCTACCGCTTCATGCGCTGTACATGCGGCGTCTACCCAAACGACATCGTGGGCTTGCCCGTAATACCTATGGAGGGCAATAGCCCGAGCTACGCGGTGAAGGATATAATATTTGGCATGAACGTTTCGAGGAAGGGGTTTCACAACGAGAGCTGTATGGATGTATTGAGGGATGACTATAAGGATTGACTGGTTAGCGGGTATGTTGATGCAAAGGGAGGGAAGTATATAGCGGCCACTCGCGCTCGCGGCAATTCTAAGGTACTCTCTCTGAAGGTGCGCGTCAACTAGTTCCTGAATAGTGTTAAGCGTGCCTAGTGCAAGGAGTTTGGTTGTGCTACGGCTATGAGGTAGGTTTAGAGCTGCCTTAGTCGCAAGGCGGTTCATGGCGTTCACGCGTTCAGTTTCCGTGCGGTTCAATCTGAGATATGGGGTTGCGTATAGAATGCGGCTAAGTATAAACGCAAGCACTACATTCATGTTGTCCGCTTCGTCTAAACCTTTGTTAAGGGAGGATACTCGGCGTAGAAGGCGCAATACGGATTGCGTAGAGGCCTTGAGTCTTTTAAGGTATTTGCATTTCTTCCAGAATTACGCAAGTGAAGACCAAGTATGCAGAAGGCGGGTGTGATGGGGATCGGCGATCCTTTTAAAGCGATTTGAATGGGCGAGTGATCGCCAGATTTTGGTCTAATTATGAAGAGCGCGGACTTAGAGGGGTAACATTTCACCCCGATGGACGACGCGTGAGAGGAGCTGCTAACTGAAGAGTTTCCTCAATTTCCCCGTTAGAACCATGAGTGGTCTATGTGGTAATATAATCACCGTACAGGGTACGCTTTAGGTGTGGGATTAGAGCCAATTTGTGAGCTAAAGGGATGAGAACAATGTTAAAGAGGAGAGAAAGAACAGCCCCTTCAGGTGTTCCGAACTCTACGAGTGTATAAGGTGTTGTGGCAATCTAATCTATTTGAAGGAAGGCAGCGCGGCCGGAGAGAAACGCGCTTGCGTAGTTGTAGGTTTTAGGGCCTACCTGTAGAGGCTGGAGTTCCCGTAAAATGGCATCGCGTCGAATCCTGTCAAATGCCTTAGTGAGATCAACTGCCAGGGTAGCTTTAGTGTGGTGGGGGCTGGTATCATGAAGCACGTCATGCGTAATTTGAAGTAGGGCATCCTGCGCAGACAGATGCGCACGAAATCCGAGAATACTGTGGAGGAAAACGTGGTGCCTTCCATGTACGTTGTTACCCGAGCAAGAATTATGTACTTGAGAAAAAAAAACAGTAGCACCGAAAGACGCACACACAGCAAAAGAACGACGTAGAACAAGCGCTTAAGGGGGATTAGCCCTTGTCCAACGTCGTTCTTCTGTGTTGTGTTTTTCGGCGCCACTGTTTTTCTTTCTTAAGTACAATGAACCATCTAGCCCAAACAGAAGTTATGTTCTCGAAGGCCTTGCCTACACAGGATGTAAGGGAAATGGTGCGGATGTTTTCTAGGGCGATAGGTTTTTGGGGTTTTGGAATAGGGATGATTTTTCCATGATTCCACGAGGCAGGGAGAGTACTTGCATCCAAACATTCGTTAAAGTAGTTGACTAAGTCAGAATGAAAGCGTCCTGTAGATTTCTGATAGCTGCATTGGTAATTTGATCGTCTCCGGGAGCGGTATTTCGTAATTTCAAAAGGGCGGTGTAAAATTAATATTCAGTCATAAGGGCGTCAAGTTCGGGCTGGGCCCGCGTAATCGGGGTACTTGCAAGGGAAACCGGGGGTGTAATAGGTGCATTTCACTTGCGCGAGGAAGGCGTCGGTGTCCTGTCGATGGTTGTGAGCGAGGCGGCGAGTGCTAAGGCGCGTCTGGGATGTGAATTGCGTGGAATCTAGCATGCGCCGTAACAGGTGCCAAGCGCGGTTTGTGGAGAGATTCCCGCGGGAGCCGTCACAACCCTGGGCCTATTAAATTTTGCAAAAAATTCCACTACAGTGTTCTATTTGGGATTGAATCTGGGCAAGTTTCAGTTATAGTCTCCTATTGTGCTTCTCAGCGTTCCACCTTCGTGTTATGTTGTCCTGTGCATGAAAGAGGTGGGCGAGCTTACTGTCAATAACAAGGGTGTCTGGGGTAGAGCCGAGCGTTTGAGTGTGCTGGCGAATGTCTTTCTGCAACTGAATAATCCAGGTCTCTGGGTCGAAGGGGGCATGTGTTGGCTGCGCTTGGCTAAATTTGCGGATCTCGTCTCAATTAGTGTGCTTAACGGTAAATTTGCGCTGAGATCGGCGATAGTTTAGCGTTATGCGAATTAGGTTGTGATCGCGGCCTACAGTGATAGCACTCTCTCCGACTGCAGGTAGGCCGAGTTTCTACCAAGCACGAGGTTTCTACCAAGCACGAGTTTCTACCAAGCTCGACAGCAACATTGTCACCAATCCGCGTAGGTAAGCTGACTTCATTAAAGATGGTCCCGTGGAACGCCAGCGTTTAATTATATAAAACTGTTCCTCTGTGGTTGTTGTGCCCGATAGACCCAGTCCTCGTGAGCGTAATTAAAATCGGCGGCAATCGATAGAGGGCTTGATCCGACCAATTGGGAGGCGGATTTGAGAAGTGAGGGAGTAGGTTAATTGGCTGACGTGGGAGAATGTAGCAGTTAAGAAAGAACAGGGGTGATTTTGAAGGAGTGGCCGGTAAAATTTCAGTATAGGCTGTGAGCGATAGGGGAGCTAATTGCATGCTCCTCGTAATGCAAGGATTTACAGATGTATGTGACCGCCCGAGGAAGATCAGTGGAGTCTACCGGGATAAAAGTGTATCCTGGCAGTGGCCTGCAAACATTGCCGTCCTCAGTGGCGATGATGTGTGGGGGGGATGACGAACTTGCGATAATTTGCTGCAGATGATCGCGATTTCGCCGAAAGGCCCTGCAATTTCATTGAATAATCTGCAAAGAATAATGGCCCGTCGGAGGAGCCATGTTTTAAGTTAGTGAGGGGAAGGAGGAGTGTGGAGAGCGGGACTGTCGGAGGATAGTCCGTTGAGAATCCAGGAATGAGGTGAGTTAAGCGCTCCTTTACCTGGGTCATGATGCTAGAGGTGACACTGTCCATTAGACGGGTAATGGTAGCTTCAATCATAATCTGGCACTGTGCAGTGACCTGCACAGTGATGCGCTATGTGAGCCTGGCTTCCAAGTTTTGGGCGAAGTCCGGAAATTTTGCGTATATGTCTATTGTTTGGACTGGGCTCTCATCAGGCCTCCTTTTTTAGGGAAAAGGTTGGGAGGATCGGGTGGGTGAAGGGGTTGGGTGTGGTGGACGGAGAGATAGAGCAGAGGTGCCGGCAGATAGGGCTGTTTAGAGCTGCTTTACCTCTTCCCTGATAGCCCTCACGTCCAGGCCCTGGGAGGTCCTGGTGGTAGTGAGGCAAGGCTATCGATTGTACTATCGATACTATCGATAGTTAGGTCACTATCGAACTATCGATGGTAGAAAAACTATCGATAGTGGTACCGATAGCAGTATCGATAGTGGTATCGATAGTAGTTTCGATAGTACGCTACTATCGATAGTACTATCAATATTAATATAGAGAGTACATTGGACAGTAATATCGTTTGTACTATCGATACTAATATAGATAGCACTATCGATAATGCTTTCTCACTGTCCCAGCTACCTTTTACACTGAATTGTCCCACTTTTGCATCTAAATTTATAGTGGTATTCATTTGATTTTAACTCAAGCAAGCTCTCACATCCGCGACAGTTATCTTTAAAATTGGTTGAGTTGTATACAGCTCGGCGTGTCGAAGAATGCACTAGGCTTGCATAGTGCATGGCCCTGCTATTGTGAGGCACAGCAATTAACGTTCGTTCTTCTTATTTCGTCTTCTTGTTCCATCCTTCGTCCCACGTTAAAGAACCACAGCTGGTCACAATCATTCGGAGAACTGCACAACACACCCCTCATAGGTTGAGTCTCTTATGGAAACTAAGCCCCATGAAACCGTGAAACCAACAAGGTGTCGCAAATGTTTTGGCAATATCGCCGGGCAACGAATGCAGAATATCAGTAGTGTTACTATCGATAGTCTTACTGTCGACGGTCTCACTATTAATAGTCTCACTATCTATAGTACTATCGATACTACTATCAATAGCCCTATCAATAGTCTATCGATTGTAGCACTACCGATAGTTTTTTACACTAACGATAGCTTCAGAAAGCCATCGATACTAGCGATAGTAAATTTTCCGATAGTTTTGCTTCACTACCTGGTGTTCGTCCCGGCAGCCTTAGAGGCCCAGGTTGCAGTAGACAGACGGGAGTGTCGTTTGCAGCGGAGGAAAGTCTTGCTAGGGGGCACTGCCTTCTGGGGCGATTGGTTGGGCGGTCTGGCGGTGCGATTTCTTGCCTTGCACGAGCCGATACCCGTAAGGTGCTGGCCTCCACAGAGAATGCAGGTCGGGGTGCAGGAGGGCACATCGGTTCATGCTTGTCTCCGCACCGCGGTCAGAGACCAGTCTTGGGGTGCGGGCACACGACATACCTGTGGCCCGGACGACGACAATTTGTGCAGGCGTCTGGACTTTCCTTGTGTGGCGTGCATGTGTACACTACCCTCAAGTAGCGTGTGGTACGGGGGACTGGTCCGTGCGCAAAGCTGATTAGTATGGAATGAGTCCTGCCCATTGTTCGGGCTGCGATGATATCGGCATACGGGTTGCGGATGTGCAGATCCCCGAGCACCTGCTCCGGCGTTTCCTTCCAGAAGGCTTGCGAGATGACTCCGCGCGCAGCAGCTGCCGGCGGTGTAATGTAGGCTGCGACAGGGTAACCGGTCTCTTGGGGGCCCACTTCCTTGAGCTGTACGAGGTGAAGGGCGGTTGTCTCGTGCACGGTAGCGACCGTGAAGGTGTTATTCGTAGGGTGGATGCTCAAGTGAATCTCGCCGAGGTCACGGCCAGCGGCGCTGACTTGCAGGGCTTACAGGAGTGGCTGCGCCAAGGTTCCTTTCGAAGCGGGGCCTTCTCTTGGTCGGAAAACGACCCGTATAGTGCCGGAACGGAGTGAAGTAATTTGTTTGCTTCGGAGTGGGACTGCGTGCGTCAAGCGCAGCCGTTCTTGTTGAGGCCTGTGTGTAGGCTTGAAAGTCGGAGGGCTAGCGGACGCGGACGCCGTAAGCTTAGATGGAACAGACGCTATTTGATAGGATATGGCCAGCGTTTCCACCCTTCAGATTCCACCTTTGTACGCACAAGTATCGGGGTGCACACACTGAATTGGAGGTCTTCACTCTGCGCTTGCACCTCCATGGCTCTTGGGGATAGGTGCGCTGCCTTTGAGTGAGGAACGCAGCGCAGCGGGGTGAGGAGCGCAGGACCGCCTCGATGAGGCGAGGCATAGAGGAACGGCGCAGCTGGCCGAGACGTTTTTACTGGTCAGTTCTTGTGTGTTCGCGAGGAAGGAGAAAGAGAATTGCAGGTGAAATGCCGCAAGAGACGGGCTGAACTAGAGAAACTACGCGAACAACAGCTGCAGGAGCTCACGCATAAAGTTCAGTTGCAGAAATGGAAAGAGCGAGAGCTCGTTTGCGAAGTGTGCGTAGAGGAGAAAATTCGAGAGCTTTCCTCGGAAATGTCGAGCAGATTTGCGCTTAGCAGGAGCTGGACCAGAGGTACTGATCAATGATGTTGGTGGCCATCCTGCCCGGTGATGTCGGCGGCGTATTAGTGCGCCTGTCCCATGAGGAGGTCGACAACTATGAGACAGCGAAGATTGCACTTTAGGGGGATTTTGCTATTCGTGGAGAGGCGGACTCTAAAGTTCGAAGTGATGGGCTTCGGCAACGTTCTTGTCTTAGTATCA
Organism: Amblyomma americanum; assembly: GCF_052857255.1. NCBI lineage: Eukaryota > Metazoa > Arthropoda > Arachnida > Ixodida > Ixodidae > Amblyomma > Amblyomma americanum. Next base: position 78,740,523 of record NC_135504.1, on the reverse strand, counting down.
GTGACCAGCCTAGGAGCTCCGCTTGGTCACCTAGGGACACAGCCGTTGGTGAAGAGAGTAACGACAGGGCAGGTTCAAACCCAGAAGGGAGCGCCTGTTCGGCTGCTGCAGGGGCAGCATTTGTGGATTCAAATGCGGAGAAAAAGAGTTGCAGCCAACCCGCCGACAGCAAAGTCGAGCGACCTGTTTCGTTAGCGAGCACTGACAACACGACCAAAATCAAAGGGGCCGTTCTAGCCCTGAGTTCGAGGCTGCTTTGACAAGTGAGGCAGATGTTTTCTCTCAGGAAGAGAGTAGTGAGCTCGCAGGCTAGCGCAGTGAAGGAATCAAAGGAGCCCCTCATTCGATGCCGCTGGCGAACAATAGCAGCCAAGTATTCCAGACGCTTTGCTGTAGGGAGAGTGACTGCGAGTCACCTCAGCGCGCTGCTGAAACCCGAGGCCAGCACGCAACGTTAGTCGAACAGTGTAGTTCAGAACAAGTTGCGCTCCAGGTAACTAAAATCGTGGTATCGGACAGCGAGCCTCAGGAGAGCAAGTTTCTATGCTCTGCAGAATTTAAAGCACAGTCGGAACATTTTGGGGCTACGACGTGCAGTGACTGGTGAAAGCGCGAGCCGAAAGTTTGAATTCAAGTGGGAAATGCGGCTCTGTGCTGAGTAAACAGCAGATGTTGAGGGTGAGGGCACAGCAAGAAAGGGAGGCGCGCCGGACATAACAGCTAGGGCAGTTTCAAGCAGGTGGTCGCGCGCAAGGAGAGCATAGCGGTAGTGTCCAGAGAAAGGACAAAGTACGGGCCCAAAGCAATGTAAGGATGAAGGCCGGTCAACAGTGCAACGATTCGAGACCATAACCGCGGCACTCCAGATGCCATAGGCACCGCACGATGGCCAGACTCATTAGACGGGCTGAAGCAAAGGGAAAGCCACCTGACCCATTGTGGCGACACTTCGGAAGTCTTTTCACGATGAATGAAACTCGCAGCGGGCCACAATGAAGCACGTACTGTTACCACCCGAAAGAATGCAGCAGGACGCGCGCCTGTCAAAGAAATAAGCGAATGATATTCCGAAACCGAGAGAGGAATGCAGGCAGGCATTACTTCATACTCGGTCGTCCTCTCCTGGCATTCCAATTTTGAAGTTCTCCTCGGGTGTTGGAGAACCGTGGCCGGGGTGCGAAACAAATCGTTGTTGCGTGCAATCTGGTACTCGCAGATGTCAACGCGCACTTGAGATTTTCGGTATTTGTCGTGCCGCGCCTGCTAAAGCCACTGTCGGTCTGCGGCCACGCAGGGCACGGCTGAAGAACAGGCAACCTCTTCCAAGAACTGCTGCGCTGGAGCCTCACTTTGCCACATGTATTTGTAGTTACGTTTAACGGCGCCCAGTGAGAGTGTTTGCTGACGAGCGGAAGTACAGAAAAGTAACACGTGGGTCATGGTGGCGTTGTCCCTCGCGTGGGCGCCATGAAATTACTTCGATATATAATTCTGTCCGCTTGTTAAATGGATCTGCAAGTTAGAATGCCTGCAGCATTTAAGTTTTGCAGTATGCCTTAAACGGTATTGAGTTAAGTTTTTAAGTATGTTAAGTAAGTTAAGTTGTGTTAAGTATGTATTGAGAGGTTTACGGTGCAGGTATTCCACAATTACGGCAGGTGTCATAGCTTAAGTTATGCACATTTACGGAAGGTGTCGTAGTGTTTGCTGCCAGGAGGAACGGAAAGAATGACCAGATGAGCAGATGTGGTGGTGGCAAAGAGGAAACAGCTCGGGACAAAATCGTAAGCCTATGTCTGACCCCTCGGTGGACTGCTCTCTGCCCGGGTGACGTCCGAGATCGTTTCCACCTTGCCGACCAATTGCAGACCAAATATAATTTTCCGTTTCTCCTGAAGTTTCACGCATGATGAAACCGCTTTGAAGAGGTCTGAACAAGTGAACCTTGCATCTGTTTCGCTCGAGGAAATTTGGTTTAAGTTCGGAGTTTTTTAGAGAAATTTCCACAGTGTAATAAGCTTTGCTTTGGTAATGGTCTGGCAGGACGAGTGGACTACAGACGGCACTTGCCCTTATTGTGTGTGGCTTGGCTTTTGCGGTTCCGTTTGCCTCGTCTGGCAGAGAAATTTCCTGAGCTGGACATGGATACCACCGTGAGGAGAGGCGTGGAGAACTGCAAAACGAAAGCCCATTCCCGCACGTCCAGTCAGCCGAGCTCAGTATCAGCAGCTCATCTTCCGGACGTATTTACGGACGGCGGCGGTGCTGTTATGAACCTAGTGCAGAGAAGCGAAAGCAGATTAAGGCGCAGACTCTTTCGATCGGGATGACCACGGTGGTGGTGACAGCAGCGGCGATTCCACAGCGTCAGGTCGCCGACGACTACACAATTAAAAAGACAACTCGCTCAGAAAGAGCCTGTGGAGTTTTATCACGCTTGGCTCGGTACGAATGACCTTCCCCCTTTGACTCGTTCCAGAAGGACGCCTGGGACAGCAACCGAGGACGGACAGACGAAAGAGCAATTAAAGGACGGCACGTCAAGTAATTAGCCGTGTCCGACAGGAGCCGGACACAGCATAGAGAGGTCGCCGCAGTTAAGGCCCGCTGCGCCGCACGCATCGCCTGTGTTTTCGATGGAGACGTGCCGCTTGCTATATTGTTGTACCACTGTGCGAAATAGCAGTGCACTTGCGATTCATCTTCGCCACTTCTCACCAGTAGACTCGGCAACAAGTGACTCCACTTGCTACGCGCTGTACAACTTTTCCCATCTTGGAGAAATTTTCCACGTGTTGGATAGGCCACCGCCTGAATGGAGTGGAACCTAAGGTGATTTAAAAACCGTGCTGAGTGAGAACAAACGCTCTGGGCCCGGGCGACACGGCTCATCCTGTCGCTTGACGCATGAGCTCCTAAATTTTGACTCTTTTTTCTTTTGTTCACTATGTAAATAAGTTTCACCAAAGTGCCTTTAAGCCCGCTTGTTATCGTTTTTCCAAAGTTTAAGCTTGCATCGTTCCTTTTTCCTTCGCCGGCCCAACCCCGCTGCCCTCCATTACGGCAACTGGTTGCCAGCGGTGGAATCTGAATCCTATAATAACAACTGGTTGCCATCGGTGGGCGAGAAGCGAGTCATAACAACTGGTGGCAGCGGTGGGATGCTGCTGCCGGAGTTGTAACAATAGGCGCAACACTAAGAACTATACTATATTGTTCTTAAACCAACGTATAAAAACACATTTTGCCACACCTGCGTAAGCGAACACAAAAAAAAACTCAGGTCATCTGAGATTATTGGCGACGACGCGAGCACATAAACTTAAACTCGGCTGAGTACAGAGATAGGGAAGTATCGCTGATGCATCCTTCAGCTTTATTCTTGCTGTAAAATGCTTCGAGAGACAGCCGCGCTTGTTCATTTCTGCTTCTGCCCAAAATCCCCATCTCTTCAAATCGTGCTGCACAATTGCTGCAGTCATTAATGTGCGAGACAAGATGTGCACCTTTGACAACTTTATTCCGTACAGGTAGAGAATGCTTCTTCAGTCGCTCATTTATGCAAAGCCCTGTTTTCCCGATGTGAGCCTTTCCACACGAGAGTTGGAATGTGTGTAGAACTCCGGTGGTGCAGGCGGCGAAGGTTGCCCCATGCCTGATTTGACAACCATGCGTTCCATCGCCCCACGTGCGCGAGCACATGTTGAAAAGCTTGTTCGGCGCCGAAAACGCCAAAGGGACTCAATGCCAGCTTGCCACTCTCTTCAGCTGTTGTGAGACTTTATGTAGGTAAGGCACCACCACTGGCCAGCAAGTTTCACACCTGGCCGCCGCCCTCTTGCATGGCGCTCTGGTTTTTTGCTTCTCTAGCAGGACCTCAGCTGTCAAAAACGACAAAAGGCAACCTGCTGCTGAAAGCCGGCGCATATTGCAATTTATGCGCGAACGTATTTCTGAGGCCCAACCCGATTCCATGGATGATTTTCATGCACTCAGAAAAACGAAGGTGTGTGTATATATATATATATATATGCGTTCGTTTAAGAAGAATAAAGTATAGTTGTTAGTGTTGCGGCATTCCTTGCGTTTCTGTGGCGTGCGTGGTAACATGTGGGCACATCGATCACATGTAGTATTAACATGCACCAACTGGGCCAAACAGAAGTGTTATTAACGAAGAGGAAAAGAACATGAGCTTGGAATGTAATGAATTGAGCTTAGAATAGATGGTCTGTTTAATTAATGAAGCATTATATTGGACAATAAAAACGAAGCAGGAGGTGACAGATTCAATTAGCGAAATGTAATTTGAAGTTTTATACGTAGGATGTCTGTAAATGACACCTGGAGATTTCGCTGTCAATGGTGGAATTACTTGCCCTGCCGTACGTGTATCCAAACTCAGAATACTACGATGCTGCCAAACTGCCATTTTATTCTCCCTTATGCCAGTGACAGCGCATTCTAAAAGTCTTCTTGAGAATGTGCACAATGGCAATTTCATTGGAAACAAAGTTTCTGCCGATGTCTGGCCCCATTCTTGCGCAGTATGTTAGTCTACGACGTCATAGGCTTATCCTTGACTACCCCTATGTACCTACTACATATGCACTGGAACTTGTCCAATGAGACAAAGATCAGCTTCAGGATCACGCTTTTTTTACACGATATGGAACAGAAAAAACGTGTCTATGTATGATAGCAGAGAACAGTTTAGAGAAAAAACTGAGACCAACTAAAAATAAAACATTTGGTGACGTCAGTCCTTTCAGTCATATATTGTTTCAAGAACCCAACAAGGAGGACTTCCGTCTAAGATATTTTCGTTCATAGCAGAAATTTGTGGAGCTTATGATGGCAGGCCCTCACTCTCTCAGAAATCCGCTCTGTTGGAACGAAACTTTGCAGGTCTTGCACAAAGGAGGCAAAACGCGCGCGTTTCAGAGTGATGATTACGAAGAATGATGCTAATTTTCCGTAGCCCCGGTCCTTAAGAGCAGCGGCATTATGGGCAACGACGGCGACACAAAGAGGGATAGGCGGCCATTTAAAGCGCGCGATCACAAATTCCTCGCACTGCCAATTGCGCACTACTTAAATATTGTCACAAATGGGTTGCAGAATTGAAAAGGCCGCAAGGAAACAAGCAGTGTCCCAGATGCAAAGAGCACGCGCGTCTCACTTCTTTGTCCTCAAGGCGCCGGCCGGGGACACCTGGCGGCATTATTCCCCCTCCCCATCCAAAATGAAGGAAGCTAAAACGTGGGCGCACCTGGAGCGAACGAGATGCCAGTTACTGCGTAACGTACGGCTTCATACGCAGTACGCGCACGACCTCAGGCTGCGGTCGACAGCGCGCACTTGGCAGAGTGCCATCGGGGAGGACTTCATACGTCACATCCGTGATGCGGCGCAGCAATGTGTAGGGTCCAAAGTAGTGGCTCAGGAGCTTCTCCGACATGCCGGGGCGACGCACCGGGGTCCATACCAACACTTTGTTGTCGGTGTGGTACTCGACGTGGCGATGTCGTTGGCTGTAGCGTTCTGCATCCGTTGCCTGCTGCCGGTGGATGTGCATACGGGCCAGCTGGCGGGCTTCCTCTGCGCGCCGGGTAAATACCTCGGCGTCTGGCGTAAGCGGCTCGTCGTCAGGGGGGCACCGAAACATGGCGTCGAGCATCGTTTGGACATCACGCCCGTAGACGAGGCGAAACGGCGTAAATTGAGTCGTTTCCTGATTCGCCGTATTGTAGGCAAACGTCACATATGGGAGGGTCTCGTCCCAAGTCTTGTGCTGTACGTCGACGTACATTGCGAGCATGTCTGCTAATGTTTTGTTGAGGCGCTCCGTGAGCCCGTTTGACTGCGGGTGGTATGCATTAGTCTTGCGGTGGTTCGGGCGACTCAGCTGGAACACCTCGTGCATGAGCGGCACTGTAAACGTGGCCCCCTATCGGTGATGACGGAGGACGGGGCGCCATGTTGTAAAACAATGTGGTGTATGAAAAATCGAGCGATTTCAGAGGATGTACTGTGCGGCACCGCCTGGGTTTCCGCATAGCACGTCAAATAATCAGTCGCAACTATAATCCGCTCATTCCAAGAAACCAACCCAGTGAATGGCCCCGGAAGATCAAGGCCGACTTGGTCAAAAGGTGTGCGAGGTGGCGCAATCGGCTGGAGCAAACCTGCGGGCTTGAACGGTGGTGACTTACGACGCTGGCAATCACGGCAACCTCTGACGTAGCGGTGGATGGTCTTTGCAAGTTTAGGCCAACAATAGCCTTGACGCACTCGAGCGGGCGTGCGTGCAAATCCCAAATGGCCAGGGGTAGCTCATCATGAAACGCCGAAAGGATGTCGTCGCGGAGGTCTGATGGCACGACTAGGAGGTAGGGCTGGAGTTTGCTGATGGAGTTTTGCTGGAGTTTTTCTTGAACAGTACGCCATTGTAAATGCAAAAAGAGGACAAGTGGCGGGAAAAGTGTCGAGGAACGTTGGAAGCATGGCCCTCCAGGTGATCTATGGCAGACCGCAGTTCAGCGTCAGCACGCTGCTTTGCCACTACGTCCGAACTGCTGATCACACCTAGGAAACAATTTTCATCCTCTGCGCTGTCACCAGTTTGTTCGCCGGGTGCGCGTGAGAGCGTGTCGGCGTCTTCGTGTTTACGTCCGGGTTATAGGCAATTGTGTAATCAAATTCTTGAAGGCGAATGCTCCAGCGTGCTAAGCGGCTGATGGGTCCCGGAGTTTGGTAAGCCAGCGCAAGGAATGGTGGTCGGTGACCACTTCAAAATGACGACCACAGATATAAGGCCGAAATTTCTTCGTGGCCCAGACGACAGCGAGGCAGTCCGTTTCCGAGGTGGAGTAGTTGATTTCGGTGCGCGAGAGTGTGGGACTAGCATACGCAATCACACGTTCCACGTCTTCTTGACGTTGAACGAGGACAGCACCAATGCCGATGTTGCTAGCGTCGGTGTGTATCTCGGTAGCAGTTTCCTCATCGAAGTGAGCCAGCACAGGGGTAGTGTGCAGCCGTTGGCGCAGCTCTGTGAAAGCAGCCAGTTGCTCGGCAGTCCAGACGAACGGTGCATCGTCACGCGTTAAACGGGTGAGGGATTCAGCAATCTTGGAGAAGTCGGCGATAAAACGGCGGTAGTGGGCGCACAAACCCAAGAAGCGCTTGAGCGTTTTCTTTGTAATAGGACGGGGAAACTTAGCTACGGCTGCAGTTTTCTCGGGATCGGGCCGTATGCCATGGGCGCTCACAACATGGCCGAGATACTTCAGCTTTTTGTAGCCAAAGTGGCATTTCTCGGGTTTAGGTGTCGAGTCGGCCAACCGCAGGGCATCCATAACGGTCCGCAAGCGTTCAAGGTGTTGGTCGAAGGCTTCTGAGAACACCACCACGTCATCTAGGTAAACGAAACAGGTTTCCCATTTGAGGCCAGCCAGTAAAGTATCCATCATGCTCTGAAACGTCGCTGGCGCAGAGCAAAGTCCGAAGAGCAACACCTTAAATTCATATAGGCGGTCGGGTGTGATGAAGGCCGTTTTTTCGCGGGCACGTTCATCAACCTCAATCTGCCAATATCCGGTCCTTAGGCCGATCGACGAAAAATACTTGGCGCGGCAAAGTCTGTCGAGCGAGTCGTCGATGCGGGGCAGCGGGTAGACGTCCTTTTTCCTTATGGCGTTCCGCTTACGGTAATCCACGCAAGAGCGCCGCGTCCCATCCTTCTTCTTAATAAGCACGACGGGCGACGGCCACGGGCTCTTAGAGGGCTGAATAATGTCGCCTGTAAATATCGCCTCCACCAGCGTTTGAATAGCGTCGCGTTCCTTCGGGGAAATGCGGTACGGCTGCTGTCGTATGGGGCGAACGTCATCGGAAGTGATGATCCGATGCTTCGTGATCGTCGTTTGCCGCACTTTCGAGGAGGATGCGAAGCAGGTTTTGTACTGGAGCAGTAGAGCGCGGAGGTCGCGCTGCTGAGTCGCTGAGAGCGCAGTGCTGATATCGATGCTATCCAGGGACGTGTCCGGACGGTCCACGGCCTCGGACGCAAAGCACTCAGTAACATTGGCCAATTGGTCGGCCCACGCGACGGCAGTAGCTCGGAAAAGGTGACGAGGTTCGCTCGTAAAATTAGTAATCAGGAGTTCCGACCGACCGTCGCGGACGTGGACAACACTTCGGGCCGCGCGAATGCCATGTGTCAGCAGGAAGTAAAGGTTGCCTTCGGCGACTGCAGGTCCATCACGTAGCCCATCATCGCATTCGACGCTTGCAAAAAACACTAGAGCGCGGTGGGATCAACACATTTTCAGTGGAAATACGAAGGGCGGGAGTCGTTGCCGAACGTTGGAAATGTCGTCGGCTTTCGCTGTCAAAAACGTAACGGTTCTGTGCCACAGGTCAATAACAGCACCATTCTCGCGGAGAAAATCTACGCCCAAAATCAGGTCATGAAAACAGTCACGCAGCACCAGACAGCTAACTATAAACGTCGAGTCACTGATCTGGACCCTAGCCGTGCACTGTCCAAGAGGAGTAATGATATGGCCCCCCACCATCCGGATCTGCACGCCAGAGCAAGGAGTTGTAACTTTCTTTAGAAGCGCTGCCATTTTGCCACTGATGATTGAAAACCCTGCTCCTGTGTCCACCAACGCGTTAATGCTGTGACCATCCAGAAGCACGGGTATGTAGAGGGAGAAGCGGTCCTTTAGTTCAGCTGCTGTCGTCGACGTTGTCAAAGCTCTATCATCGGATGTCTGCGTCGTCTGCATCGTCAGGGGTTCTGTACAGCGTCGCTATCCAGCGACCACGTCCCCGGATGTCGCTGTCCTCAGTTTTCCCGGCGAGGGCTGGGCGAGTGGTCCGCCGTCACTCGCGAGGAGTTCTGCGCATTCGGTGGAAACGATGGACGGCGAGATGACGGTGATCGGAACTGACAACGCGTCATGGACCACTGAGGTTGCTGGTTCAGGTACTCTTCAATCTCACGGGGCCGTTGGCCAAACCTGGGAATTGGCGCATGGGAGGAAAAACCCTGCAGGCCATGCTCTTGATATGGGCACTGGCGGAACAGGTGACCGGGCTCCCGACAGTGGAACCACGAACGCCGGCGGTCAGGGCCACGCCATACGTCCGCTCTGCGCAGGTATTCTCGATCACTCGGGATGCGGTGCTGCCCTGGATGCACGGAGGGTAGCAGGACGTCGTGATGGTTGGGAAAAACTGCCGCTGGATTTGGGACAGGGCGTCTCATAGCTTCAGCATATGTCGGGCGGCAGTAGTCTGTCTGGGTAGGTTGTGGTTCGGCGTGTAGTAACATAGGCCTGATAGCTTGCTGCACCACTTCGCAGATAACGCTCATAAGAGAGCTGGCCGCTGGATGCGACGTGCCACGAATCTTGTCTAGCTCCACACGGACAACAGCGCGGATCATGTCGCGGAGAAAGGGAGGGACTCTGTAACAGAAATGGCGAAGACTGGCCGGTCGTACGCGGTGGAACGCTGCCGGAGGACCAGCTCTATGGTGACTGCCTCCGCTAGAAACTCAGCAACAGTGCTGGGGGGGGGGGGGGGGGGGGGCTGCGCACAGGGCCGGCGAAAAGCTCCTCTTTAACACCGCGCATTAGGTGGCGCAGCTTTTTGGCTTCCGACATGGCTGGGTCAGCCCGTCGGAAGAGCCGAGTCATGTCTTCGACGTACATGGTAACTGTTTATTTGGGCATTTGCATACGGGACTGCAAGGCTCGCTCAGCTCGCTCCCGACGATCAGCGCAGACATACGCGGCCAGCAGTTGACGTCAAACTCAGGCCATGATGAAAGAGTGTCCTCAGTTTTCGTACCACATACAAGCACCGTCCTCCAAGCTGAAGAAATTGTTCCTCAACTTGGCGCCATCATCCCATTGGTTAAATACGTTCGAACTGGAGGAGTTAATCTTCCACGTCCTCCAGTTGAGTCCCGTGAAATAACTTTTGTAGCCGTGGGTTCGGGAGGGTTTAGTACGCGGCGCCTTGCATGACCGGTTCAGGGGTAGGCGCCGAGGGAGAGTCGACCGGCCTGAGCACAGGAGGCAGTCGGCCAGGCAACGAGGTTGTCTCCAATAGCCTATGCTCAGGGGAATTCCAAGATTTTGGCTGCTGACCCGGTGCACTGGTGTGACGACAGGGAGAGGTCTGGGGTCCTCGGTGTTTGGAGCGGTGCGCGACATATTCCAGAGCGATTTACCCAGCGCACTCCAGCACAAAATGTCACAAATGGGTTGCGGAATCAAAAGGCTATAGGCACAGGCTGCAAGGAATCAAGCAGTGTCCCAGCTGCAAAGAGCACACGCGTCTCACTTTTTCGTCCCCAAGGCGCCGCCCGGGGACACCTGGCGGCAATACGATGTGGAATGTTCGAGTCACAGTAAGCACATTTCTGTGCTAACTCACTGAACAGCAGCCGTAACATCGGACAAACTCCTTTGCGCGGCGTGGAATTCAAAGCCGCGGTATTATGGGACGCACTACGTCCGTCGCTATAGATAAGGGTGGCGCTGGTGAACACTCTCAAGGTTCGGTTACACGCAAACATCAATACCCGCGAAAGCAGAAGATTGGACAGCCGTCGCCATAGCTTAGTAGGCAGAGCACCGGACGCCTAATTCGGAGCTCGTCGGTTCGGATCCCACCCGAGGCATGGTTGTTTTTTCGGCTGCATTATAAGCAATTGCATTTAAGCGACAGATTAATCACAGTGTTATTTTTCCTTTAATCAACACCACAAATGAAAAAAATGGAAACATTCTCCTATGCAACTTGGTTTTGGTGACAGTTGGCTTCCTTCATGTGTCTGTCAAACGAGCCCCTTATTTCCATTCCCTCCCCTGCTGAACCGTTTACCAGTAATAATTTAAAGTGTTTATGTAAACGAATTGTACAGGGTGTCCCAGCCAGGTTCAAATAGTGAGCCGCGCACTTTAAGACGACGCAACCAAATGCATGCTTCTGGTTATTGTATGCACAAAGCGCATTATTTTTGTAATGTGCTTGATTTTATATTTAGTCGAGATTAATTCACCAACTTTACAAGCAACGTCGATAGGCGAAAGGATCCAATGAGAAAATTGTAGAACGGCCGAAAAAAGTCGGACTGAAAAGTTCTTAACTTTCCGTCTATTGCGTATCAGCTTTTTTCGCTCACTGCGGACGCCTGCGAAATACAAAAATAATACGTGAGAAGCCCGCTTGAGCGCCGCCATGGATAGGCTCTCAAGCGTTCCGTGTAGGGACGAACAGAACATTTCGCCCAGTGTGCTGCCGTTTAAAAAATGACAAGACAGCGACGCAACAGCTGTCTGTGCGAATTACGCCAGCGGTATGCTTCCCTTGCAGCTCTCGATAATAGCGACAAGCATACGCAGTTCTCGTCACTTGAGCTCACGTAATCGCACAGCCAGCGCCTGCGTAGCAGCGCTGTCACCTTCAAGCAGCACAGCACCAGTCTAAATGAGCTGTTTGTTTGTTGGGCCGAACGTTTTACAGCACTGCAATCCAGGCGCGCAAGCGGACATCTATCGTGGTATTTTTGCCATTTCGGGGGCATCTTCAGAGAGCGAAAAAAAGCCCATACGTAATAGATGAAAAGCTAAAAACTGTTCAATGGGACGTTTCCCGGACCGTTCAACACCTTTCTTATTGGACTTTTTCGCATATATTCGCTGCTTACGAAGTTGGTTGATTAATCTGGACAAATTATTCAATGAAGCTCCATACAAAAAAATAGTGTGACTTGCTCCATACAATAGCCAGCAAAATGCGTTCGGTCCCGTCGTCTTAGAGTGCGCGGCACACTTTTAAACCCTAGCTGGGACGCCCTGTATATCATATTTGCGATGTTCTCCAGTGTCATTATAGAGCATATCAAGAGAAGCACTGTAACGAGGATGTATTTTGAAGGGAAATAGTTTTCGCATCTTAGAACACTTGCAAGTAAAAAGTAACAACTGCCGCCTGCTATTCCGACAACCTATGCCATAGTCAACAACTGTCTGGTGTCCAGCCTCTTTCTTGCCTACCTTGTTACTGGGGTCCACACCAGCGCTCCACAGTGTGTTTTTACTTTACTCCTTGTCTATACAACGCCTTCATAGAAGGTTTGGTCAAGCTCTTCATCACCGCTCTATGTAGGCGCGTAGGTCCGTGATATATTCAATTTGTACTTCTAATTTGGCTTAGTTGCGATATATGCCTCCTTTTCTAAGTTTTTATAAATTTAATCTGTATCCAGTTATATCCTTTTTGTTCAGGAAGCCCAATAATAATTGTCGTCTTTCTGCTACGCTACAACAGCACAGAACGTGCCGTTTAGCACTGTATATGCTTTATCTCTCCAAGCTTCACTAAGCGCTATGACGTCCCATATTAATCGGTGCTACTTACTCGAATAGCACTGCTAGTCTTGCCTCTCTGATTAGCCTACTAGCGTTAAATGTTTCGAGCTTTGGATTTTAAGGGCGGCTTGTCCGGAGCCAGAGATCTTTTTTAAAGTGACAGTGAGGAGAACTGTATCAATTTTTTTTGTTACCAAAATCTGATAGTTCGGCAATTCATGGCTTTGTTTCTGCTTGTTCGGAAGCGAAACATGCATTTATTTGAAAGAAATTGGAACTCGAAGTTGAAAAAGTTTTTCCCTAGCCATCGATTCAAACTCGGCGGTCTCTTGCGATGTCACGGGAACTCTTATGACGTCACAGGACGGAGTGACGAGAAACGTGACGTAAACGCAGATTATGTGATTTCTGGCGGCTAGCGGTGCGGCCTAGCAGCAGCCGAAATGAAAGCTACCGCCGCCGCACGTTGAAGGCATCTATCGGGGGTCGCTTCGTTTGCGTTTGCACCGGCGTCTCGCCAGCGGTACGATGGATCCCGTTCCCGAACCCGCAAACGAAGTTCTCGCAAAAACTCCGGCCTGCATTTCAGCGACCTCAGTCCCACATAGCGTTCGATACTTTTGGGGGAGCACGGCTAGGTTAGGCGCCGGCGGGTCGTTTCCCCTTCCGCCGTGAGCAGCCGTTGCCAATTAAATATCATAACCCCAGTGCGGGGAGTCGCGAGGGGCCAGGACAAGGTCGGCGCGTCGCGCCCATCAGAGGCAGGCCGAGGCTTTGGGGCCAATGGATTGTTATTCCTTGAACGGCGCGGTTGCATGGTGCAGCAGGCGGCGTCGAGGAGGTTTCTCAGGGATGCAAGGGCCAGGTTATGTGTTTTTTTGCAACGAATATGGGTGTGTGCTCAAGGGCGCTCGCGTTTAGAGTTGGCGGCTTTAAAAAAAAACCGACGCACGACGCTTCAACAGCTTCCGCGCGGCTCCGGAGTTGCGGGGTCCACTGGATCGGGTTCTCTCGCCCACTTGCATGTACTTTCAGATGGGTCGTGTGAATGGATTAAATTAGCCGAGAGCTTGAAAAGAACAACTCAGCCCAACTGCCGAAGCTATTGAATGGAGCCGCAAAGAAACGAGTTCGAGGAGAGCGGAGTCACACTCTCTGCAGGTTCCAAGTATCTTTTAAAGCGAAAGCTTTACTGGCCGCGAACTTGCGATTTCGCCGTGGCGGTGCTTTGAGGAGGCACATGAGGTCACAACGCGTGCCTCGCCGCGGAGCCGAATCAGTCTGGCCGGGCCGGCGGCGGCGGGCGCAGTCGGCGGGAAATAGACACATGCTCCAAGCCTCCGCCAGTGCGGTTAGAGTGCGCGGAAGCCGCCGAACGCGTTGGCGGTCAATCGAAGTTGAAGCATAGAGGGTCTCGCCCTGGCCGACGTGACGTCGCCGTGCAGCGCGCGCGCGCGCGTTAGGCAGGAGTATAAACGCGCATTAACAGAGCCTGCGCTTAACTGCTAACCAACGTATTCGGTGGTGGCATCTATGGGAGCCACTGAAACCCCCCGCACACTCACTGAAAAAAAAAAAACTGTGGCGAGACTCCTAATCGAACCAAGGCGTTTGGCATTTGAGGCGGAGACGCTACCACTCCGCCACTATGGCTTTTTTCTTTTCTTTATTGTAATAATAATAATATTAATTGATTTTTGGGGGAAAGGAAATGGCGCAGTATCTGTCTAATATATCGTTGGACACCTGAACCACGCCGTAAGGGAAGGGATAAAGGAGGGAGTGAAAGAAGAAAGGAAGAATGAGGTCCCGTAGTGGAGGGCTCCGGAATAATTTCGACCACCTGGGGATCTTTAACGTGCACTGACATCGCACAGCACACGGGCGCCTTAGCGTTTTTCCTCCATAAAAACGCAGCCGCCGCGGTCGACTGGTTAGTTCGCTTGGTTAGTTCTACCCGCTTAAAATCTACTTTCCCTTCACTGTCCTTAAACGCCAATGCCTTAGATAAATCAGCCCCGCTGCTTTCCACTGTAGGGTGAAGCCCTTTACAGAAATGTATGAAGTGTTCAGCCGTTTCCTCCTCTCCGCACGCAACACGCAACGTGTCTATCTCATGGTACCTGGCTCTATATGTCTTAGTCCGCAAAACTTCCGTCCTGGCCTGAAACAACAAAGGGTTTCCCCTACAATTATCATAGATATTTTCTTTGAAAATTTCCTGCTTAAAAATCCTGTATGTTTCCAGTGCTGATTTGGTCAGCATCCCTGTTTTCCACAGAGCTCTCTCTGTTTCTTTAACATTTTTCTTAACTGATACTTGGTTATTTCCCCCCTACTGCTGTCCAGATACTTGCTTGTCAATTTTCTAGTTCGCTGTCTCCATTTCGTATCAACATTCCTTATATACAGGTATCTGAAAACTTTCCTAGCCCACTGCTTTTCCCCCGTTTTTCTCAATCGCTCCTCAAATGCTGTCTTACTGCTGGCTTCTCTGCTCTCGAACGACGCTCATCCCATATCACCCTGTACCCCTGATTTGGTGTATTGCCATGTGCTCCCAAAGCTAGCCTCCCTACGCCACGTTGTTTAATTTCTAACCTTGCTTGAACATCTGGTATCATGCACAGGACCGCATTACCGAATGTCAGGCTAGGAACCATCACCCCTTTCCAGATACCACCCCGAGATCAAAGCGCCATCTGTGGCAGCAACCAGAAAACAGCATATCCCGCATGGAGACTTGTAGCGACAACTACAATAGCATTGCAGAAGCAACCACCTGCCGCATGCCAATGATGACGTCTCGGTGCATTATGGTGGATAGGGTTAGAACTATGAGACAATGAAGTCAGGGGATGAAATGGCGCCATAGTTTCGGTTCCTCGAGTCCAGGATGGCGGCCATTAAAATTCGTTGTGCCCCCCCCTTCCCATCTCTTCCTCCCCTCGCACCCAAAAAATTTCCTATAACGGGAGGAAAACTCTCCCGCTACGCGACCGCCATGTGGATATGCACTCGTTCCGCTATATATATTCGGACAGCAAGAGGCACTCATCCGGTGACAGTTGTGTAACAAATTTGGTAGGCAAATACAACCCTATTGGTTGTGGTAAAGAAATAAAAAAATAAATAATTGGTAAATATTGTATACATGCAGTTACTAATTCAAGCTTTACCATATCGCACCGCAAGCCGAATTCTAGGCCAACCTTGACCCCCCAAACAAAGCAAGTTAAGTTTGGGACGTATCTTAAGGCGGTGTAACTGGAAAATGGGCGTGTTCTTCGCTTTCTTCGTCTAGTAAACCAAACAGCTAACGCTCGTTATTTCAACGTCTTCCAGGCGGTTGCGGCCTTTTTTCTATAAACGCGCCACTCCAGGCTATGAGCCGTGGTAAAGACCGTAAAGCAGCCGACTAGCATGATCAATAATGAATGATTGATAAAATAAACACTGATCATAAATCTAAGAAAGTACGCACCTGAGTGGATGTAAAATATGAATGGCGGCCACTTGAGCTATGCTGAAGAGATTGTCGCTTGCGACGAGGTCCCATTTGGCGGCAAGTGATATCTCTTCTTCAGCGCACAGAGTAGAAAAAACGACGTGTGTCCCTCTTTTAGCTCTTTCGTAACAATGATGTGCGTCTTCGGAAGAAGAAGATGTTCCTTGGCAACGCGAGAAAGCCTCCAAGACTGAGTCGAGATAGCTTAACAGCTCTGCTTCGCCCTTTGTGAAAAGCATGGCATGTGACAAGTCTTCTATCAAACAAGGCGCCATGGCGCAGTTGCTCATATAGGGCTTCAGCGCAGAGAAAGTCTTAACATGGCGGGATACAGTTGGTACAGCGCGAATGGCGGTGATACTAGTCTGTATGTAATTGGATAGATACATCATACCGAGGCTCCAGAACGCTACAGCGACACTTCGGTAAGCAGTTGCATTGGAGGGAGATATCGCCGGGCTCCTGCCCAGAAACGTGCAGAGAAGGAATAAGAGGACTTGCGGCTGATTCGAATGAGCATCTCGACTGAATAGCCAGTGCCACCGAGCGCGCAAAAAGAGGACCACTACAGTCCCAGAAGCCGCGAGAGAGAAGAGGAGCCAGAGCAGCGATTGCAAGGAGTCAATAAATGTAATTTCCACGGCTCTGTGGCGGCGTGTAAAGAAACAAAAGCGCGAGGGCGAATAGTCCGCGTATTGAAAAATGAATCCGTAACGTAAGAAAATTGTTTCCACAGGAAGAACTATGAAATCTAAACTCTTCGAGACCACTGCTTTTAAAGTACCCGGTTCTATGAACTCAATAGTATTGTTCAAAGCTCTATAAGCATCTATCAAAGCCAGCGCGTGAGGGCTTTTCGTACGCTCATTGTGCTTTAGGTGCGGTGTTCTGGAAAGAGCGACGGATGCTCGGTACGTCTGCCCTTTTGGTAAAATCTTTTCTGTGGCTCGATCGCGGTCTAAAAGCCGCAAGGCTGGAACTACATTCCGGAACGCACACCTGTGAAACTGGTCTTGAGGAACGCTGATGTTACAAGGACCAACGCTAAAAACTTTACATAGACGAGTTGAAAACGGCCGCAAAGTTTCTTCATGTTGCAACTCTGAAGAAATAAACAAGTTGATGGCTGGTATTCCAGAGAATTTCAAAATCCGTCGCTGGTGTTCCTTGCCCATTTTGAAAAAGTACGGTACAAATACTAGCTTCCGCGGGACCATAAAAGGAAGCTCCATGATTACTGATCTGTCGCACGTGTCACCGTGGTACAAGTAAAGCTTGCACTCTGTTTCGCGGTATTTCAAGGCTAGGAACTTTAGGGGAATCGGAAACTCATTCACGTTCGCCTGAAGCCATTCAACCTGCTCAGCAGTGTATAACAAGATTGGTAGGGACAAGGATGAGTTCGACGCCGCCATAGCATTCAGCATCGTCGTGTATTGTTGAGTGAAGGTCGGAGAGAGTAAAAAGGACATCAGTAGGGCATGAGCACTTAGCCAAAGCTGCCAAAAGACGCTTTTGTAAACGATTATTTCAAATGTGCTTTGAATACACACTCGCCGGCTACATAGCAGCATTTTCAGTGGAGGGGAATAATTTGCTGTGATATTCTGGGAATGTGGAATGGGAGCTGTTCCTGCTAGACAAATTTTACCACGTGTATATTCAAGACGAATTAGAATGCCTAATTCCTTGTCTCGGCTGTAGCAATTCACGGCGTTTCCGCAAGGTGACCTCCTGGTCTTAAAAACAAAGCAATGAGTCCTCTATTTAAACATACAATTTTATAAGACTAGAATTGTTCCTTTCCCTCAGTTGTCTAGACCTTGCTAACGCTATAGCAAGACTGTAGGCACGAAACGACGGTCTGCGACTCAGCACTGGTCTCTGCAAAAATCTCTAACAATGGCGCTTGGGAATGTGCTTTTGCCCAGAAGAGGCGACCGCTACTGACGAGCTGTGCCTAGTGTGCATAACCGCGCTCTATATCGCTGTGTTACTGAGGCACTGTCACTCCCGCTTTGGCATTGAAACGCGTCCATCGATTTCAGCAAGCCAGGTCAATAATGTCTCACTTATTTCTCCCCCTCATCATTGGGGTCGCTTAAGGTGGCGCTATTTCCATTTTAAAATCTAGGGCATGTTATAGATTTTCCTCACGAGAAACTCCAAACAGAGCATGCCTTGCTCACTGTTGTACCACCCAGCCCTTCTTCGCCAGCTAGTTTCATGCGGAGGGTCCTGAAGTCATTTATTTGCAATTTTAATGAATGTGTGTCCTTTTCAAGGGAACACGGGTCGAAGCAGCAATTGCAGTTAGGAAGCCAATCTCTAAGTACTCGGAGACTTCGGATGCTTCAGTACTTGTCTCCAGGGCGCACCACTCAAGATCGACTTTGCGAAAGTCAGTTGTCCCAAACTAGAGGGCAATTTCGTTAATCTAGCTCGTGTTCCAAAACCTTTTTCTGCATGTCATCATGTTTATGTCACTATGAAACTTTCAATTTTATTCTCTTTTCTGGTTCTAATAACGGTCGTTGATAAATGGAATCATCATACAGATTATCAACTTTGTTATTAAAAAAAGTTTTTTACAAAAAAGGGTGATATCACCACAGCATTTCGCCAAACATACGCATCCGCATATGTCTGTCCGTGCTGTTGTTGCTGACTTAACAACAGTCGTTGTTGTGTAGCAGCCTTTTTCCTCCATGGCCTTTCTTAAAGTAAGTAACTACATCCTGCGCAATTCGGCATTAACCACGTGACTGCGCTCTTCCAACATCACATTGTACCACCTTTGAACGTGATTTTAACGATAGAAGCATGTACACTAATTACGTTGAATTAGAGGCTGACGCCGCTGTCAGCATTGTCCTGATAATGCGTAAGCACGTTCGTCAAGAACATGGAAAGCACACGCGGTGACCGCGGTAAGTTTTAGGCATACAGGCAACCACAAGGCAATTCAGGCGAGGCTTTGATTCCGTCATCACAGAGACAAAAGAAACACTAGGAGAGCAAAACAGCCAGGAAGTGCACTTACAACAAGGTAGCGCTTTCTTGTTTTAATTATGTCAGAGTCAGTGTTCCGTCAGCAACGAATTAAACGCGAACAAGAAAACTGAGGTGGCGACCAGAAAACACAAACACACTATTAGCTCCTGCAGAAGTTGTACGAGAGAGGCTGATTTACACTTCTGAAGAAGAGTCTCCGCATCACTGAGGAGAAATTATCTTCCACTAGTGTTGTGCTTCCCTGGCTAGGGGCTTCTTATTTTGCTGTCCATGGCTCAATTGTTTTGTTCGCGTTTCATTTCGTGCTGACAGCACAATCGCAGAACGAATAAAATGAACCACGCGTAATTGTTTGCACTCATTTTTCACGTTTACTATTTACTGACTTTATTTGCTAGGCCAGAGCAAATTTTACTTGGATCTTCAGAAAACATCCATTATACCTTCGCTAGTAAGGTCAGATGACTTTTACGACAGACGCATTCTTATATCCGGTACTTTAAACACTTGCTTCGTTTAAATCAAGATTGTGGGTGGATAAATACGGCAGGCAATAAAAGCAGTCAACTGGTATTTGTGATGTTTCGCGGGCCTTATTTAAAGACCGTGAAAAAAAGTCACGAAGCAAGTCCGTAGCTGCGAAGCATCAGTTGTTTCGTCACCCCGAAACAACTGAACGAAAATAAAGTTAGGCTTAAAATGGTAATCACTATTTATCGAAGTTATTTTAGTTAATAAATAATTACGGCGTGTGGATAAAGTTCACGAAACTGTTCCACTGTGGCGAACAACACACCGTTCTTTGCAAGCGCAGGCTGCGCACGACAATTTTATAGGCCTAGGTGCAAGTTACCATACACAACCAAATATAACAACGTTATAACAATTAAGGCGTAAGCCTTTCTTGACTCATGAGGGGCGTGGACGAATTTTGTAGACGGACGACTGGGGATGGAAGTTGTCCACGCGAACTGTCAATCAACTGTTGATAAGCAGCCTATATGTACTGCAATAAAAGTCGACAGTAAAAAAACAAATATAAAAAATAAATAGAAATCAAATGAAAAATAAAAGTAAAGAATAGATAAATGCAGAACAAATTATATGAAAGAGAAACAAAATAAAATCTAAAATAAAAAACGGCAAAAGAATTATTGTCACGCGCCTTCTTAGACGGAAGAAGCAGATCATCGGTTGGACGGATAGGCAAAAGAGAAAGAGTAGGAAGGGCAGAAGGACACTCGTAGGCTTCGTCGTGGTCCTGCTTCGACCGATCCCACTGTAAATAAACTCCTGTGCGTGCTAAGCACGGAACAGTTTTGGTGAGAGGTGCCGGGTGTAGACCACGGAGCGTTCCATCTATCGAAGGAGCCGTAGCCTCGCTGCCTTACCACAGATGCCATCGGACATTACTGGAGACAATGCCCAGCAACCAGGAGCATCCAACAACTGGCCACATTATCGAGAGCTCCGGACATTCTTTGGAAAACCTGAAGAGGACGTTGACGAGTGGCTGAAATACTACGAAAGAGTGAGCAAATATAACCGCTGGAACGCTGCTACTAAACTGGCTAACGTGGATCCTTGCCGCACTACCTTCGACTGATTTGACAGTCATAAGGATTCATTCAGTACATAGGGTACCTTTACAAGCGAGATAAAGAAAAATTTTGGGGACGAATCAGCCAAGAAGAAGCGTGTGGAACAGGCATTGCTGCAACCGGCGCAAGTACCCGGAGAAACTTCCACTGCATGCAAGCTGTGCAAGCTAGTGAATTCCAGTATGCTTGGAGAAGACAAAACCAGCCACTTCCTAAAAAGAAATTGCGGAAGACGTTTATAATTTCCTGATTAGCAAAGAGAGGCTGAGCACCCCCGCCGACGTTACGATATAAAACATTATAGAACATTTGATGCTCTCAAGCTGCGTCGAATCACTCCTAAATTCGGAAGACTGGTTAAGGTCACCTCTGTAGCAAGTGTTTGAGCCTCTCCTCCACATTCTGTGGCTGATATGATGCGAAAGATTGTACGCGAAGAAATATCCTGATTCAGGGACACCTTCTACCGTCCAGAATATCTGTGGCTCAGTTGTCGCCGCCCTGTTCACTCCGCTGGCCCTACCTGGCGGCGTTTCCCATATGGAGGATCGGAGCAACTACGCCCAACGTTATGCCCACCAGCCGACGGGAAGGAGGCCCGCCTACGCAGAAGACGTTGTTCATTAGCAGCGAGAGCCTGCCTGCAACCAACGTCGCGACTTTGTTCGCCAGGAATCTTGTGCTGATCGCTGGCGCTCTCAACCTTTGTGTTACCAGAGTGGCATTACAGGGCAAATCGCTAGATATTGCCACTACCGCTTCCCGACTGCTCAAGAGTATTGACACCCGGGGAACACTCACGGACAACTGCACATCGAACAACAGCGATCCCCAACTATGTCCGCTTGGGACACGTACAATTGGACACATTTGTGGAGTTCGTCACCTGCATCAGATCGCAGTGTGACGCCGCCACCTCGTCGCCAACGGTGGTCACATCTCCACGTCGTGCTTCCCCTCCGCCTCCGAGAAACTAGGAGGCGTGGCCGACGGAGGTGAGGCCGCCGGTGAGTCTACCCGTGTTTATGTTGAAGAACAAATTGGAAGTGTTTATTGATGGTATGAAAACAATGGCTTTTGTAGACACTTGTGCTACAGTATCCGTTATGAGTTTGAGGTTTAATAACCGTTTAGGCAGGAAAGTAATGTTTAGTGGTGGGACCGTGAAGCGTTATTTCGTGGTGTCGGTGGTGGTCAACGCATGATGTGATTCTTGGGATTGATTTTCTGCAAAAGTGTGGTGCAAGTTTAGACTGTCGTACGAAAGAGATTGCTTTGAATGCACTACTTTCGGTTCTTGTGGATGACTCGACACCTGATTTTGGAGCATTTGCGGCGGAAGAAGACACTACTGTACCAGCTTTAGCTGCAGCATTCGTGCGGGTGTTCTCCACTCGCAATAATCAGTGCGAATGTTTATCTTTTGAAGCTGTAGTTGAGCCTACAACACACGCCTGCTCTAAGAAGAATATCCTCGTGCCTCGTTGCGTCTTTCCCGTAGTCCGAGGTCGCACCGAGCTGTGGACAGTCAACCACACTGAAGAGCCAGCTTTGTTGCCCCTGGGCCTAAAACTCGCCCGTTTCGAGGAAGGCGTGTCAGGTTCCGTCGCGGCGTTAACTAGCTCTGTCAATGAGCAGCACGTGCAACGGGATATGAAGTCGCAAGTTAAGGCTATGAATAATAAGGCTCTTCCTAGAACTGAGTGTCGCATTCTAGTGTAACTACTTCTGAAGCAGTACATCGTGTTAGACTTTGCCAAGGACGATTCAACACCGCTGCCTGCCAGTCGTATTCATCACACGATCAACACCGGGTCCGCACTTCCGATACGCTAGAAGCCCTATCGTGTCTCTACAACTGAACGTAAGTTAATAGATGATCAAGTTCAAGAGATGCTAAAGCGCGGCATTCCACAATCTTCTAGTTCTTGGCCAGCTTCAGTTATCCTTGATAGGAAAAAAGAGTGCACATTGAGGTTCTGTGTTCACTACCGTCGCTTAATTACAGCTACGAAGAAAGGCGTCTACCCGCTTCCAGGTATAGATGACGCAATTGACTGTTTGCACTCTGCTTGATACTTTTCTTTTATTGATTTGAGATCCAGCTACTGGAAACTCCCCATGCACACTACATATAAAGAAAAAGCGACATTCATAACATCAGACGGACTTTATGAATTTAACGTTAGGGCCTTTTGGATTATGTAATGCACCTGCAACATTCTAACGGTTAATGGATAGAGTACTGCGTGGACGAAAGAGGGAAATTTGTTTATGTTATTTGGACGACGCTGGAATTTTTGGCAAAACCTTGAGTGAGCGCAACAGCTGTCTGGATATTGTGATTGACTGCATGGAACGAGCTGGTCTTGCCCTGAATTCAAAGAAATGTTATTCTGGGAACCGTGAAACAATTGTTCTTAGTCACTTAGTTGATAAAGAAGGTGTTCGACCAGATCCCAAGAATAATGAAGCTGTCAAACGTTTTACGATGCCACAATCAGCAAAAGAGCTGCAGAGCTATTTAGGGCTCTGCTCGTACTTTCGATGCTTTATACCAAGGTTCTTGGACATCGCTTACCCACTCACGTGTCTGTTGCATAAAGATGTACCATTCCATTGAATCAGCGAATGTGACGAAGCTTTCCGTCGTCTGAAATTTCTTTTAACCTCGTTCCCCATACTACGCCCATCATCACCAATTGAAGTACACACTGATGCGAGTGGTATCGGTATCAGCGCTGTACTTATACAACGCCATGGTCACTATCAGCACGTGGTAGCATATGCTAGCCGCTCGTTCAGTAAGTGCGAAAGGAATTTCACGGTTACCGAACAAGAATGTCTCGCCGTTGTTTTCGCTGTACAGCCCTTCTACTCATATCTGCACGGGAATGTTTTCACCGTGTTGACGGACCACCATTCGCTTTTCTGGCTAGTGAGTCTCCATGACCCCTGTGGATGGCTCGCTCGTTGGGCTTTGCGCCTACAAGAATTTAAATTTAATGTAGTGCATAAAAGCAACGTAAACATCCAGATGCTGATTGTATTTCGCGTTTGCCGCTTGAAACGACTGCTGACGACGCAGCAAACTTCGATGAATACTTGGCTTCACTTTCACAAGCCTTCCCTGATCTTCGAGTTTTCCGAACTGAGCAACGCTAAGGCCAAACATTAACCTCTTTGTTTGATGTCGCCAAAGATTCTGTAAAGAACACTTTTTGCATTTGCGAGGGATTGCTTTATGAGAAAGAATTTCGCTTCTGGGGTAGCCCGCATGCGTCTTTGTCGTGCCAGAAAGCCTAAGCATTACAGTTCTTTAAATGATGAACGACGACGCCATGTCTGATCACTTGGGAGTGGCCCGAACATTCCACCGCACACAGCAACGATTTTGCTGGCCAAAGATGCGTTCAACTATCTAGAACTATGTAGCCAGCTGTGTGCAATGCCAGCTCTTTAAGCTGCCACCGGGAAAACTGTGGCAGTCACACCTCCAATGGCCCCGTTTGAGCAAGTTGGCATTGACCTTCTTGGGCGTTTCCCACGGTCCTCTAAAGAAAACCGATGGATTCTTGTGTGCGTAGATTACTTAACCCGTTATTGTGAGACAGCCGCGATACCAGTCGCTACTGCGTCTGAAGTATCTCCTTTCCTACTTCGATTCTTCATTCTTCGCACGGCCCTCTTGCAGTTCTCAATAGTGACCGTGGCCGCCAATTGACAGTGAACGTTGTCGAACACGGCGAAATTTTAGACGTGTGCATCTACGGATACAGGCGTGTTATTAAAGCAACTGCCTCCAAGTTCTCAACATAAAGATACACGTTTATTTCAGGCAATAAACAGTTAACTGATGACATTTATCGAATTACTGAATTTTCGGGGACAATGATTACCCCAATTTGTGTCCACCTGGCCGCATTACGAACTTGCAAAACCGGCATTAGCTTATGACATTTCAGTTTAAAAAAACAGTTAAGTCTAACTTTGAACACTCTGTATATCTACCCAGTTAGTTTCGGCGAGCTGGGCAGCATACTTCGGCGCTTGTTGGGTGAGGTCAGAGATGCGAGCGCGCAGTTCACGATTGTGTTTCTCCTGCCGCCATCGTTTTGTGAGGCGGCGGCGAGCTTCCCAGATGTGCGTCAGGTAGTTATCCACGTCCGATGCACGCTCCGTAAGCTGTATCTTTGTTTCATGTGAACGGAGTGTTTGCATGAGTTCGTATGCCCAAGTTGAGTAGTCTTGTTCTAAGAGGGGAGTTACTGGAAGGGCCTGGCGGAAAGCATTCCAGTCGGGAAGTTTGGCTTGTGCAGGGTGGCTATGTCGAGTGTAAATGACAGTGTTCAGTATGCAGTGGTAGCTACCAGAAGGTGTCCTCAGTGTTGATCCACTCTGGGTGTCGAATGTGTTTCGTGAGGGTAAGGTCGGGGCAGGTGTCACGAGGGACGGAATTCTCTACATGTGTCAGGTGGGCGGGGTAGGCTAGAAGAGTGATGTCCAGCGCAGATATAAGATCCGCCAACTTACGACCATGCGACTTTTTCTTGCGATAGCCCCACATGGGGCAGGCGCGTTAAAGTCGCTAACTATTATGAGGGGGTCGCGACCAGCGATCCTTAGCGCTACGCTAAAGATGTTAGAAAAACTCATGTTTCTGAGTTTCGAGGGCAGTAGATATTAAGGATGTGTGCGGAGCTATCTGTTAGCCGTAGAGGGAGGACAAAGACCATCCCGTACGAATATTCCATATTTAGGTCGAGATTAACCTCGTGCGCTGTGTAGGCGTTATGGACTAGGAGAAAGGCGAACGGGTCTCGTTGAAAAGTACTATAGCTCCAGAGCTTGACCGCTTCCCCGGTTGCTTGCAACGCAAGGACTGCGGCGGGGTGTTCGAGGTTGTCAATGTACGCCCTTAAGTTGGCGCGTTTGGTCCTATCTTTGAAACCCTGACAGTTCCACTGTACAAGTGAAAGAGCTTGCAGTCTTTGCGGGGGGCGGCGCCCTCTACGGGGTTGGTTCGGAGGGGACGCAGCCATGCTGATTTGAAGAGAGATTGCCTTGGAGAGCCGGAACAGGTTCCATCACCTACAGCGGGAGCGGTTCCGGCTCCTCCGAGAGTTCGGTTAGATTAATGAGTCGGTTGTATATTTATGAGCGGTTCGCGTCTTTGAGGGGTCCCATTCGGTGAAGAAGCTGAGGGTTTGACTCTAACCACGTCTTAATGTTGGCTGTCACGGCGGCCGTAACTGTGGCCGTGACTGCATTGAGCAGGTTGTGTTGGATTTGGCCAAAATTGGACATTTGAGCCGTTATTTGGGCGAGGGCATTTTCAAGGGCGGTGAAACAGACGTCAAAACTAGAGGGTGTCGAGTCCGCCGGCACTTCTTGCATTGGTTCCGGAGCTACCTGGGCAGTGGGTGGGGAGGACCGAGCCGTTTCTAGCGCGTGATTTTTGGCATGGAGTTGAGCACTTTGTTGCCGGAGAGTTTCGAGCTCGCGGTTGAGGTCCGCGACGTCAGAGTTAAGGGGGGGGGGGGGCGAGGAGAACGATCTGGTAAAGGAGAAGGTAGGGGGGTTCGGGGAGGCTGAGGAAGCCTATCTCGGCTGCCTACTTTGGGCTGTAATAAGCTCTTTGGCGCGCCAGGCGGAGCGCCCATAAGATCCGGAAAATCCCCGTTTAGGAATGCGGGGCGCCTGAATCACGTGACACCTTCTGATTAGTTGATCGAGGAGGCTTGGGGGATGGATGGATGGATGGATGGATACGGCTGAACCCTTTACATCGGGCGGTGGCTCAAGCCACCTAGCCATGTCTTGTGAAATTTTACTCCTGTCTTGCTTTTAGCCACCAATCAGATAACCTTCGCTTGGTTACTTCTAACCTCTTAAAATCCACTTTCCCTTCACTATCCCTAAACCCCAATGCCTTGGGTAAGTCAGCCCCGCTGCCTTCCACTGTAGGGTGAAGCCCTTTACAGAAAAGTATCAAGTGTTCAGCCGTTTCCTCCTCCTCTCCGCATGCAATGCACAAAGTGTCTATCTCCTGGTACCTGACTCTATACTTCTTAGTCCGCAAAACTCCAGTCCTGGCCTCAAACAACAAAGAACTTCCCCTACAATTATCATAGATATTTTCTTTGACAATTTCCTGTTTAAAGGTCCGGTATGTTTCTAGTGCCGATTTCGTCAGCATCCCTGTTTTCCACAAAGCTCTCTCTGTTCCTTTAACCTTTTTCTTAACCGATAATTGCTGATTTGCCCCCTTACTGCTGTCCAGATATTTGCTTGTCAATTTTCTAGTTCGCTTTCTCCATTTCGTGTCAACATTCTTTATATACAGGTATCTGAAAACTTTCCTAGCCCACCGCTTTTCCTCCATCCTTCTCAATCGTTCCTCAAATGCTATCTTACTGCTAGCCTCTCTGCTCTCGAAAGACGCCCATCCCATATCACCCTGTACCCCCTGATTTGGTGTATTGCCATGTGCTCCCAAAGCTAACCTCCCTACTCCCCGTTGCCTAATTTCCAGCCTTGCTTGAACATCTGGCCTCATACACAGGACCGCATTCCCGAAGGTCAGGCTAGGGACCATCACCCCTTTCCAGATCCCTCTTACCACCTCATACCTATTGTAATTCCACAGTGCCCTATTTTTCATGACAGCTGCATTCCTACTAGCTTTATTCATTACATATTTTTCATGCTCTGTCAGATACTCAACACTGTTATTTATCCACACCCCAAGATACTTGTACTCATTCACTACCTTTAGCACGAACTCCTGTATTCTATGCTCGCCGCCCTCTTCATTAAATGTCATGACTGCAGATTTTTCCTTACTATACTTGAAGCCTAATCTATCTCCTTCTGTACTGCATATGTCTAACAACTTCTGCAGGTCTTCCTTGTTGTCAGCCATTATCACTATATCGTCCGCATATATTAGTCCCGGTAATGTCTGTTTAATCAATTCCCCTTGCTTGAAAAAAGATAGGTTGAAACCTAGTCCGCTCCCCTCTAGCTTGGCCTCCAAACCTTGCAGGTACAACATGAACAACAAAGGGGACAGAGGACATCCTTGTCTAAGCCCCCGCTGTATCTCTACAGGCCCTGATACATTTTTTTCCCATTTTATGAGCACTCTGTTACCTCTATATATATCTTTTAAAAGATTAATTACTCCATTTTCCACATCCAATGTGCCCAATATGTCCCACAAATGCTCCTGAGTAACGTTGTCATAGGCTCCCCTAATATCCAGAAATGCTAGCAATAAGGGCCTATGTTCCTTTTCCGCAATTTCTATACACTGTGTCAATGAAAATAGATTGTCCTCCAACCTCCTTTGTTTCCGGAACCCATTCTGTAGTTCCCCTAGCACCCCCTCGTTCTCCACCCAAGCCTGCAGTCTATCCTTTATAATTTGCATCACCACCCTGTAAACCACAGACGTCACTGTTATGGGGCGATAGTTACTTACGTCTGCTTTGTCCCCCTTTCCCTTATATATCATGTTCATTCTACTTAATCGCCATTCATCGGGGACTTTCTCATCCACTATCATTTTGTTCACTACCTGTATTAATGTTTGCTTGGATTTTGGTCCTAACTTCTTTATCAACATAATCGGGATACCATCTGGTCCTGTTGATGTGCCACTAGGAACCTTCTTCTCTGCCCTTTCCCACTCTCCTTGCTCAAGTGAAGCTATTGCTGTAACCGGTCTATCCTCCTTCGATAAATTATGTACCACGTGCTTTGCTGAAAATTTTTCCGTCATCCTTGTTCCTATGTGTTTTATTGCTTCATCCCCTTCTAGTCGAACACCCTCATCTGTAACAATAAACCTTTGTTCTAGCCTAGTTTTATTACTCATTGCATTTAGATGTTTCCAGAATTTTTGGGCTGCTTTTCTATCCTTTTTATTTACTTTTGACATCCATTGGGCACCCTTTCTTCTAATTTTCTCATTAATCAAATAGGATGCGTCCCTTCTACACTTTATGAAGGTATCCCATTTTCTGTCTACTTCGGGTTTTGGTTCCCCCCTCTTCTTGGAATATCTGTGTTCCCTGGATGCTTCCTTGCGCTTTTCTATTGCCCTCTTGACCTCCTCATCCCACCAACTCTTGGGTTTGCATCTTTTCCCTTTTAGCTTTACTCCCACCTTAGCTAGCTCTAGCTCCAGTAATCGAGTTAATTTGGTATAAGTCCATTCTGTTTCACTATCCTCAAAAATTACTTTCTCGATTTGTTTGGCTGCTACTTCCAATTGCTTTTCTGAGTAAAAATTTCCCCCTGGTTGTTTATCTTGATTCAGTCCTACATTGCTTTTTCTTCTGAAGCTCAACTTAATACGCTTGTGGTCACTACCTAGACTTCTGGAACCATCTTCATCTATGCTCATTACCCCTAATCTGTTATACATCCTCTGTGACATTAGTGCATAATCTATCGTCGAGTGCAGACTCCCCGCCTCCCATGTTATGAGCCCTTCACACTTCTCGGTGCTGTTGCATACAACTAAATCATGCCTGTCACACATGTCCTGCAGCATGCTTCCTGTCGAATCCGTGTACCCATCCAGGTCTTCTATGTGGGCATTCATGTCGCCTAATATAATTATCTCGACCTGTCCTCCTAGCTCATCAATGTCGCTTGCAATACATTCTAACATTTTCCTGTTTTCCTCTTTGGCATTAACCCCTGTCCACAGGTATACAAAGCCAAGGAGTGTTTGCTTGCCTGCCACTGTTCCTTTTAGCCATAAATGTTCCCTGCATCCCAGTCTAACCCTTTGAAAATTCATACTTTTATGAATGAATGCCCCAATTCCACCTCCCTTTCTGCTGCCCTCTGTTCTATTGCAATATTCCCATGCGTAGTCTGGGTTACAGGGTGGTTGCTCCATGTCTCTAAGATGTGTTTCCGCTAAACCATATACCATTAATTCCTCCTGTTTTAACTGTTCTTCTATTTCCTCCCATTTCAGTCTATTCCTGCCACCTTGCATGTTAATGAAACCTATATCTGAATTAACTTGGCCCTGGCGCTTGCGTCTCTTTCTTCCCCTATGGTTCCATTGTCCGTTTGATCTTAATTCTTCCTTCTCTACACTGGTTCCTTCAGAGCTCTGGGTCCCCCCAAAAAAGCTGTTGCCTGGCGACCTATCCTACTACCCACCTTCTTGCCAGTGGCACCACCGTAGTGGATGCCATCCTGTGCAAAAGGGTGGGGCCTAACCTCCCGGGCAAGGCGCCCTCTGGTGGTGAGCTTGTCCGATTGTGCCGCTAAGCGGGTGGCCTTTCGGAGCGGTGCAAGACCCGGGGCCATTGCACTCTGAGGTTGTTTTCTATGACCTGTTGTGTTGCCCGGTAGTTGCAGCCGTCAGAATTTAGCTTTGCAGTCTTGCGAGCCCGTAAAGAAGTATCCACGTAGTCTAACGTTCGACGGAATACCGTCTGGTCAGGATGAAGCATAATAACAGGGTGAAGTTTGGGTCACTGACCAGGTCAAAAACAAACGAAAATGACGTTTCGGGTCCCGTGCGGGACCCTTGTTCACAATAAGACTGTCAAAGAAGAAGGCGGGATTATATAGTCTTCAGGATTGTTCCTAATCTTTTTGCGTAGATATGATGAAGGGAGCCTTGATTCCTGTTCAAAGTATCTTTCGTCGTCTGGATGAGTAATGATTCTAGATGCAGTCTATTCAAATTATTTCTTTCTGTGGCTACAATCTCCGCCTCGTCCCAGGCTATCTCGTGGCCAGTGGTCTGCACGTGCTCGGCGATAGCGTTCTTTGATGCGCGATGGTTCCTTACGTCGCCTTGATGGTCTTTCATTCGTCGCTGGAAGTTCCCGGTTTCGCCGATATAGACGGATGTGCAGTCATTGCAGGGAACTTTGTAAGCCACGCCAGGAAATTTGGCGCGTGGCAGGTGGTCCTTTACGTTCACAAGTTCGGCACGTAGCTTGCTTGTTGGCACGTGGGCGACGTGCACTCCGTGCTTTCTGAAGATTCGGGAAAGGGTTTCACTGACTCCAGGTACATAAGGAACTGCAGCACGCTTCATGGTTTTTGCGCTTCCATCTCGTTGTCCCCTCGTGCGTTGCAAGTTTTTAGACATATTGTTCACAAGGTTCCTGGGGTAACCGTTACGCTCGAGATCCCTTTTTATCACCTTTAGTTCGTTGCTGAAGCTTTCCGGGTCTGCGCAGACATTTCTTGCACGGTTCAGTAGTGACGAGATAACTGATCGCTTGTGAGCCAAGGGGTGGGACGATTCAAAGTCGAGATATCGTCCGGAGTGCGTCGGCTTTCGGAACACGCTGAAACTTAAGCGGCACGCGGCACGCTTGACGTTGATGTCCAGAAACGAGATGCTACCATTCATTTCCTTTTCCACGGTAAAATTTATAGATGGCTCCGTGGCATTGAGATGGTCAAGGAAGCTTTGTAGATTCTGCTTGTTCAGAATGCAAAAGCAGTCATCCACGTACCTCAGGAACACCTTTGGACGTGGCTTGAATGAGTTCAGGGCTTTGCTTTCAACGGCTTCCATTGTAAGGTTGGCAGCCGTCACTGAAATTGACGCTCCCATAGCAGTACCAAAAATCTGCTTGTACAGCGTACCGTTGTAAACGAAATACGTGTTAGCCAGACCGAAGCGAAGGAGTTCAGTGATCTCGCTAACTTCCAACGGCGTACGATCTGGGAAGGATGGATCGTTCTTCAGGGCCTCTTTGCAGGTGTGTACGGCAAGTTCGACCGGAACACTCGTGAACAATGAGCAAACGTCGAATGACACAAGTATATCATTTTCATCCAGGGTAACGTCCTTGATCTTCTCAATGAAATCATGCGAATTCTTGATGTGCGTCGCTGACTTTCCCACCAATGGAGCCAAAACTTTGTGCAGGTATCCAGACAACTTCAAAAGCGGGGATCTTGTGTAATCCACGATTGGCCTGAGCGTTGTTCCAATTTTGTGGATCTTGGGCAAACCATATATTGCGGGAGCCGATCCATTTGTGCAAAGAAGCCTGTAGTAAAGCGTCTTTTGAGAATAACGCTATCGCCGAGCACGTGCAGACCACTGGCCACGAGATAGCCTGGGACGAGGCGGAGATTGTAGCCACAGAAAGAAATAATTTGAATAGACTGCATCTAGAATCATTAGTCATCCAGACGACGAAAGATACTTTGAACAGGAATCAAGGCTCCCTTCATCTTATCTACGCAAAAAGATTAGGAACAATCCTGAAGACTATATAATCCCGCCTTCTTCTTTGACAGTCTTATTGTGAACAAGGGTCCCGTACGGGACCCGAAACGTCATTTTCGTTTGTTTTTGACTTGGTCACTGACCCAAACTTCACCTGTTATTAAAGAAGTATCCAGACGGCGGGCCACGGACTGGCCCGCGGACCGGTCAAGTGGTGTCGACCGCGCGTGGCCCGGCCGGGTCTGGCCGGCGACAGCATCCACACGACGGACCTAAAGAGCAGACGACAAGGTGGACCAAGCCTCTTTGATCAGCCTGCAGCAACGCTCGTCTCACGCGTCGACATTCGGCGGCGAGAACAAGCGAAATCCTTGGCAGGTATTCCGCCTAAATACCCAG
The DNA here is from genome assembly GCF_052857255.1 of Amblyomma americanum. Classification (NCBI taxonomy): domain Eukaryota; kingdom Metazoa; phylum Arthropoda; class Arachnida; order Ixodida; family Ixodidae; genus Amblyomma; species Amblyomma americanum. The sequence continues at coordinate 78,708,369 of NC_135504.1, read as the reverse complement.
TGGAAAGCTCGATCAGTAGTGATAGATTTCTGCCGCGGTGAGGAAAAGGTAGAATTCCCGCGGCGACAAACATGACGACATGCTTCCAAGCAGGGCCGCTCGCTTCGGACTCAATTCGTCGTTGTTACTGCTTTTTTTTTTGCTGCGTTAACTGGCAATAAATGGCGCACCCATTTCTCGCTTGGTCTCACCTCGCATATAAGAAGACGCAGGAGTGAAATATTTGTTATATTTCTCTTTTAAAGTGACGAATGTGCTCCTAGCCCCTTCCTTCTAGGCTTAAGTGGAGCGTACGTTTGTTGACAGAAATAGTTACCCGCCCTAACAACTAGACGGCGCCAGAAGGCTGAGCGTATCCTTCCGTCTGTGTTTGCATACGCTGAACTAAATGTGGGAAGGGTGAGAAATGCCTTAACGTGCCGAAAAATACCCGCGTTGAGCGTACATGAGAGTGCATGTGCTTATGGCACGTAGACAGAAACAATTGTTTTTTTTCTAGCCATATCTGTGTACGTCGCGAGCGTCGACGTTGCGACTAATTTCGCTTGCTCTCGCCGACGAATGCCCAATTATGAACGAGCCATAAAGGTGTACTAAGGCTAGAAAGTAAAACGTAGCGTCATCCGACCACGTTGACATGTTAACAGTGGAAGCAAAACTACTTTCGGTGGTGTCTCCTCGAATGCCGAGAGCACTGAGTCGGGAAAGACCGGTGTGGTGTAGGTGCCAGACTTGATGTGTGTGAGTATGCTGAAAAGTCTGTGGTCCACTGCCAGAAAAAATGCTCTCGCATTTCTAGCGCGATCCTGCCTGCGGACTATGCGCGGACCTCGTAGACCGGAAGCGAAACCCCTCGTGACCGCTAGTCCGTGGGCGAAAAGAGGTCCGTGGTCCGTCGTCTGGATACACCTTAAGATGGCCGCCACCGCAGACGATGCAGGAAGGACTGCACTGGTGGGGCGCCATGTTGCCGTCTGCGAGGACTGCGACCGTTTGGCCGCCGTGTCCGCAGCGATTGTCTTGAGAATTTGTGCATAGGTCCACGCGGTGACCGATGGTGCCGCATAGAAACACGCGCGAATAGTCCGTTTATATTCGCGCCCCACAGTCACCACACTGTTCTAGTGCACGTAACGCGGTACTCTGTGCCCCACGAAGGTGAGGAGGGCAATCGCTGTCTTCCCCAGCTTGGGGAAGAAAGCTATCTCTTTTCCGCGCTACTGGACTTTAGATTTGAGAGTAGTAGAAGTTTCCTGCTCATGGACCGTAACAATCCCCCTGCAGACTTCACCGTCGACTTTAGTATGGCCGACAGTCGTAATGGAGGCATTGGAAGAATTCAAGGTAAATTCGCGAGCTAGCGCGTTCGCCGCATTGATGTCTTGAGTGGTGGCGATGATGATATTCTGGTCCCAGATGAGCCAGATACTAAGCGTGTCCACCAAAGAGGCATTTACATAGGCTGAGATCAAAGCACCAAGCTCAATCTTCTGCAGGACCGTCTTAAGGGAGATCTTCACTCTGGCGTTGATGACGATCGTGAAATCTTTTTTTGCAGAGTCGTGGCATAACGGTGTACCGCCATTTCTTTGATACCACTATTTGAGAGAGCTGAGGGTTGGAGCTTGCAGTATTCAGATGCACAGAAACAGCGGCACTCACGGAGGGTCCGTTCAGCGCCGAGGTGTTCAGGCGTTGCTGGTGTTTACGAAGTGCCACCAACGAGAAAAGGCCTTCGTCCACTGTCTTCTGCGTCGGAGTGTAAATTTAAGGCGGAGACAGGGCGCCTGCGACGACTTCTGTCTATGCCATCGTCTCGGGATCGTACCCGCGGCCACCGGAGGCCGCCATGGTGACCGCGAAGAACTCTGGAGACCGGCTCCTTGGCTTTAGGCCTAGCTGGAGCTCCCACAGGGTGAAGACATAATCGGACCTAAAAGGCCAAAAAAATAGCCCACCTGGTTTAGAGCGGTATTTTCGGGTGCCGGGAGATGTTATCCGTCTAGAAGATGCAAAATTTCAGCGGCCGTATGGGATTTTTCGGTGTTCCGGACGAAAATTCCCGGAGCTGAAATGAGGCGCATCCGCTTGAAACGCGCGGCGGCCGCGTTCCGTAGGTCTACGGACATGCTCCAGGTGCACGGGGCCGTCTTGTCATAGTCCTGGAGCACTTAATAGTGCCTCGCCATGTTTATAAATATATGGCTGCGGCAGATCAAATGCTGAAGACCATCGGACACAACACACGAGGGGCACAGAGGGCTACTTGATGCACAACTCTTATGAAGCTGGGATTTCGTGAAGGAACGTCCCGGCGAATTCGGTGCAGGAAATTGTGGTCACGCCTATCTAAACTGCGTGGCATGGTGACGTCACGAGTTGGGTCGATAGGAAGAAGGGGTCTGTATCGACGCTGCGGATTACACTACAACGATTGTTGTGTTTAGTAGCCAGAAGTCTCCCGCCATCACTAATAAAAAGGATGGGTAGGGGCAAGGAGGTGTCACCATGCGTCGACCTCGCCTCGCTGCACCGTCAGCGTGATTGTTGCCTGCGAGGCCGCAGTGAGCGAATAACCACCGCATCACAACACTGCGATCTAGCACACGGGCCGTGGAGTATATTCTGTTCAAGTCATCAACGATCGGCTCCTGAAGTCTTCCTGATGACTTTATCGACTGTAGCGCAGCGCAAGATTTACTGAAGATAACCCACGCTGTTGGCGGTTGTTGCAGAATGTAAGTAAATACTGCTGGCAGAGCAGCCAGCTCGGTAGCAGTAGCTCTTGTAGCTCGGTAGCTCTCAGTTATGTGCGAGTCAGGCAGAGTAGAATTTTATACGGCGGCGTAATGAAAATCAAGGGAAATGTATCATTTACTCAATCACAGTTCAACACTTATTTAAACTGAATAGTGCAATCGAAACACAAAAGTGCACAATTTAGGTGGGAAGCTGGATTAAATTTCACTGTGTGCTTCATTTTGCAACCCAGCCAACAATACAAAACAGAGGTAAATGTACTGTTGTCGCATTTTAGGACACAGAAAATTATGTCCTAAGCGCCTGAACAGAATCAGTGTCAGAACTTGCGGTATAGGTTTAAGGGAACTTGTTTATTGTGGCCGGGGAACCGCCCTTTGCAGCGAAGACAACGTTTTGTAGCGCCTGTGACTTCAGGAAAAGAAGGGCGCGTGACTGGCTTCCTGGATCAGCGGACGCTTCAATAGCGCTTCAAGGTACGTGGCGGTTTGTGAGATATATATATATAGGCTGCATGCATTCGCGCTGAAAACGTTGTGGCAGACACGCGGCAATGCAGCGATAGGCCGCAGAGTTCATTTGTGGACGAACATCTTGTGATCAACCATTAACTGCCACCTGCCAGGGCAGCAGGGTAGGCGCACTGCCGATCCGGTGTGCGGAACGCACTCAACGTTACAGACGCCAAGTCGAGCCTGCTCGAATAGATCATTGCTCAGGAAGCAGCCACTACGCGGCTGTGGAGCCCGGGCACAGCGGCGCCGAAGAGTCGGCTTGGCGGCGCGATGAAGTCACGTGATACTTTGCTATGGCAGCGGTGCAGCGAGGACGTTCAAGGTCTAACGGCAGAACACGGCGCAATCGGCGCCTCTAGGCCAGTAAAGCCTTCATTTAAAAAAATGGTTTTCGAGGAAAGGAAATGGCGCGTCATCTTTTCCATCTCAACGGACACCAGAATCCCGTCTTAAGGGAAGGGATAAAGGAGGGAGTGAGAAAAGAAATGAAGAGCCCCGCTGCGGTGGCTCAGTGGTTAGGGCGCTCGACTACTGATCCGGAGTTCCCGGGTTCGAACCCGACCGCGGCGGCTGCGTTTTTATGGAGGAAAAACGCTAAGGCGCCCGTGTGCTGTGCGATGTCAGTGCACGTTAAAGATCCCCAGGTGGTCGAAATTATTCCGGAGCCCTCCACTACGGACCTATTTGTTCCTCTCTTCTTTCACTCCCTCCTTTATCCCTTCCCTTACGGCGCGGTTCAGGTGTCCAACGATATATGAGACAGATACTGCGCCATTTCCTTTGCACCAAAAACCAATTATTATTATTATTATTAGAGATGCCGCAGTGGAGGGCTCCAGAAAAATAATGGTAGATTTGCGTAGTTAGTCCAAATGGGAATTTCTGTGCTCAGATGCAGTGTTTACGGATGGCAAGGTTTCGGGTAGTGATAATGAGATAATGTCCATACATGCGGAATCAGTTATTGTCTTCATTCATAGACCCCTGCGAGTCTTCGCACTACTCCTGGAGCAGTGCTGCAGCGGTCGAGTGATGGCCACTGCTCTTCAATGGAAGGGGCTGCAATCGATGAGTCTTTGGGTGCGACCTAAGTTGCTTACCCGAGCAGCCTTTCATGATTACACGAGCTGCGGCCTGAAATGATGCGAAAGTTGCTATTCTACACGCGTTTCGGCTGGTCTTCCAGCCGAAACGTCGTGAATTGAATCCTATTGATTTTAAATTCTAAGTGATTTTATATTATATTGATCAATCAGCTGTCAAGATATTCACTTTTCGCATATATATATATATATATATATATATATATATATATATATATATATATATATATATATATATATATATATATATATATATATATATATATATTAAGGAAGCCAACAGTCGCCGAAACCAAGGTGCATAGGGGAATGTTTCTATTTTTTTAAATATATAGTGCCAATCAATTAGTTTTTTTAAAGAAAATTACTTATAAAGCAGCAGAAAAAACAACCATCCCGCCGGTGGGATCCGAACACACGACCTCCGAATATCGCGTCCGGTGCTCTTACCAACTGAGCTACGGCGACGGCTGTCCAATCTGCTGCTTTCGTGGGTATTTATGTTTTGCATGTAAGCGAACCTTGAGAGTGTTTACCAGCGCCACCCTCGTCCATAGCGGTGGACGTAGCACGTCCTGTAATACCGCAAATGTGACGTAGAACGTCATCTAACCGCGAGGGCAGAAACTGTGCGAGAGCCCTCTTATGGTACCTATGGCATCATGACTGCCAGAACCGAGACCCCCTTTAAGCTATTAGCAGACAAGGCAAATGAAGTGAGGGGCTCGTTCGACAAACATATTAAGGAAGCCAACAGTGACCGAAACGAAGGTGCATAGGGGAATGTTTCTATTTTTTTTAAATATGTAGTGCCAATCAATTAGTTTTTTAAAGAAAATTACTTATAAAGCAGCCGAAAAACAACCATGCCTCCGGTGATATCCGAACCCACGACCTCCGAATATCGCGTCCGGTGCTCTTACCATCTGAGCTACGGCGACGGCTGTCCAATCTGCTGCTTTCGTGTGTATTTATGTTTTGCGTGTAAGCGAACCTTGAGAGTGTTCACCAGCGCCACCCTCGTCCATAGCGGTGGACGTAGCACGTCCTGCAATACCGCAAATGTGACGTAGAACGTCATCTAACCGCGAGGGCAGAAACTGTGCGAAAGCCCTCTTATGCTACCTATGGCATCAAGACTGCCAGAACCGAGACACCCGTTAAGCTATTAGCAGACAAGGCAAATGAAGTGAGGGGCTCGTTCGACAAACATATTAAGGAAGCCAACAGTCATCGAAACCAAGGCGCATAGGGGAATATTTCTATTTCTTTTAAATATCTAGTGCCAATCAATTAATTTATTTTAAAGAAAATAATTATAAAGCAGCAGAAAAAACAACCATGCCGCCGGTGGGATCCGAACCCACGACCTCCGAATATCGCGTCCGGTGCTCTTACCATCTGAGCTACGGCGACGGCTGTCCAATCTGCTGCTTTCGTGTGTATTTATGTTTTGCGTGTAAGCGAACCTTGAGAGTGTTCACCAGCGCCACCCTCGTCCATAGCGGTGGACGTAGCACGTCCTGCAATACCGCAAATGTGATGTAGAACGTCATCTAACGGCGAGGGCGGAAACAGTGCGAGAGCCCTCTTATGCTACCTATGGCATCAAGACTGCCAGAACCGAGACCCCCGTTAAGCTATTAGAAGACAAGGCAAATGAAGTGAGGGGCTCGTTTGACAAACATATTAAGGAAGCCAACAGTCACCGACACCAAGGTGCATAGGGGAATGTTTCTATTTTTTTTTAAATATCTAGTGCCAATCAATTAGTTTTCTGAAGAAAATTACTTATAAAGCAGCAGAAAAAACAACCATGCCGCCGTTGGGTTCCGAACCCACGACCTCCGAATATCGCGTCCGGTGCTCTTACCAACTGAGCTACGGCGACGGCTGTCCAATCTGCTGCTTTCGTGGGTATTTATGTTTTGCGTGTAACCGAACCTTGAGAGTGTTCACCAGCTGCTTTATAAGTAATTTTCTTTAAAAAAAACTAATTGAATGGCACTAGATATTTAAAAAAAATAGAAACATTCCCCTATGCACCTTGGTTTCGGTGACAGTTGGCTTCCATAATATGTTTGTCAAACGAGCCCCTCACTTCATTTGCCTTGTCTGCTAATAGCTTAACGGGGGTCTCGGTTCTGGCAGTCTTGATGCCATAGGTAGTATAAGAGGGCTCTCGCACAGTTTCCGCCCTCGCCGTTAGATGACGTTCTACGTCACATTTGCAGTATTACAGGACGTGCTACGTCCACCGCTATGTACGAGGGTGGCGCTGGTGAACACCCTCAAGGTTCGCTTACACGCAAAACATAAATACCCACGAAAGCAGCAGATTGGACAGCGGTCGCAGTTGCTCAGTTGGTAAGAGCACCGGACGCGATATTCGGAGGTCGTGGGTTCGGATCCCACCGGCGGCATGGTTGTTTTTTCTGCTGCTTTATAAGTAATTTTCTGTAAAAAAAACTAATTGATTGGCACTAGATATTTAAAAAAATAGAAACATTCCCCTATGCACCTTGGTTTCGGCGACTGTTGGCTTCCTTAATATGTTTGTCAAACGAGCCCCTCACTTCATTTGCCTTGTCTGCTAATAGCTTAACGGGGGTCTCGGTTCTGGCAGTCTTGATGCCATAGGTAGTATAAGAGGGCTCTCGCACAGTTTCCGCCCTCGCCGTTAGATGACGTTCTACGTCACATTTGCAGTATTACAGGACGTGCTACGTCCGCCGCTATGGTCGAGGGTGGCGCTGGTGAACACTCTCAAGGTTCGCTTACACCCAATGAACATAAATACCCATGATAGCAGCAGATTGGACAGCCGTCGCCCTAGCTCAGTTGGTAAGAGCACCGGACGCGATATTCGGAGGTCGTGGGTTCGGATCCCACCGGCGGCATGGTTGTTTTTTCTGCTGTTTTCTAAGTAATTTTCTTTAAGCGATTTATTAATCTAAGTACTATATTATCCCACTGATAAGCACAACACATAAAAAAACATTCCCCTATGCACCTTGGTTTCAGTGACTGTTGGCTCCCTTCATAGGTTTGTCAAAGGGGCCCCTCATTTCCATTAACTTATCTGCTAATAGCTTAACGAAGGTCTCGGTTCTGGCAGTCTTGATGCCATAGGTAGCTTAAGAGGGCTCTCGCACAGTTTCCGTCCTCGCCGTTAGATGACGCTCCACGTCACGCCCGCGGTATTACAGGACGTGCTACGCCCACCGCTATGGTCGAGGGTGGCGCTGGTGAACACTCTCAAGGTTCGCTTACACCCAATGAACATAAATACCCATGAGAGCAGCAGATAGGACAGCCGTCACCGTAGCTCAGTTGGTAAGAGCACCGGACGCGATATTTGGAGGTCGTGGGTTCGGATCCCACCGGTGGCATGGTTGCTTTTTCTGCTGCTTCATAAGTAATTTTCTTTAAGCGATTTATTAATCTAAGTACTTTAATATCCCACTGATCAGCACAACACATAAAAAAAGACATTCCCCTATGCACCTTGGTTTCAGTGACTGTTGGCTCCCTTCATAGGTTTGTCAAACGGGCCCTTCAATTCCATTAACTTATCTGCTAATAGCTCAACGAGGGTCTCGGTTCTGGCAGTCTTGATGCCATAGGTAGCTTAAGAGGGCTCTCGCGCAGTTTCCGCCCTCGCAATTAGATGACGTTCCACGTCACGCCCGCGGTATTACAGGACGCGCTACGTCCGCCGCTCTGGTAGAGGGTGCCGCTGGTGAACACTCACAAGGTTCTCTTACACCCAATGAACATAAATACCCATGAGAGCAGCAGATTGGACAGCCGTCGCCGTAGCTCAGCTGGTAAGAGCACCGGACGCGATATTCGGAGGTCGTGGGTTCGGATCCCATCGGCGGCATTTTTGTTTTTTCTGCTGTTTTCTAAGTAATTTTCTTTAAGCGATTTATTAATCTAAGTACTATAATATCCCACTGATAAGCACAACACGTAAAAAAACATTCACCTATGCACCTTGGTTTCAGTGACTGTTGGCTCCCTTCATAGGTTTGTCAAAGGGGTCCCTCATTTCCTTTAACTTATCTGCTAATAGCTTAACGAGGGTCTGGGTTCTGGCAGTCTTGATGCCATAGGTAGCTTAAGAGGGCTCTCGCACAGTTTCCGCCCTCGCCGTTAAATGACGTTCGACGTCACGCTCGCGGTATTACAGGACGTGCAACGTCAACCGCTATGGTCAAGGGTGGCGCTGGTGAACACTCTCAAGGTTCCCTTACACACAATCAACATAAATACCCATAAGAGCAGCAGATTTGACAGCCGTAGCTGTAGGTCAGTTGGTAAGAGCACCGGACGCGATATTCGGAGGTCGTGTGTTCGGATGCCACCGGCGGTACGGTTGTTTTATGCGAAGCATATTAACGTAGGTTTCGGGCCTTCGCGCGACGCCCGGCGGTGGCCACCATGACCCTGAAGTGGGGTCACGTGACATGACGTCACGTGAAGACGTCACACAGGCTGCAGATGGGGCCTCATATCGCGCCGTCGGTCGCCTCCCGGCGGTGGCCACCATTGACCTTCAAGTGACCTTCAAGTAGGTCATGTGACATGACGTCACGTGATGACGTCACACCGGCTGCAGATGGGGCCTCATATCGAGCTGTCAGTCGCCTCCCGGCGGTGGCCACCACTGACCCTGAAGTGAGATCACATGATGTGACGTCACGTGATGACGTCACACCGGCTGCAGATGGGGCCTAATATCGCGCCGTCGGACGTCGCCCGGCGGAGGCCTCCACGCTTCGGTTCGCGCCGTCGCGCGCGACGCGGCGGCGGCGCCACCATCGCTGCATCACGTGTTATGTGACGTCACGCCAGGGATGAAGCGGCGCGCGCCCGCCGTCGCGTCAGTCTCTGTGCCCGCAACCGCGCCAGTGTCTTTGCGCCGGGCGTGCATGCGGTCAAGATGCCTCCAAACGCTAAGGACGTTAATAATAGGAATGCAAAACGAAGTCTGCAGCGTGCTACGGAAACCGATGAAGAACGCGAAGAACGCCTAGCCAAGCGGCGCGCTCAATATGCGGCTCGACGACAACGCTCCGAGGGTGTAAGTGAAGCCTCAACCAGTGATTCAACTATCGGAATCGGCGACTCCGTCAGCATTTCTACCAGTTCGGAGCGCTGGAATGCCACTAAACGAAAGAGACGTGCCATGGAAACCATCGAAGAGCGACACAAGCGACTCGAAAAGGAACGACTGAGACAGGAAGGGAGAAATGTTGCCAACCGACAGAAGCGTGCTTTAGAAACTCCCGAAGAACGAGAGCAGCGCCTCGAAAAGGAGCGGCCCAGACGAAAAACGGAGAAGGAAAACAAGCTTCGCATCCCCTGGGCTTAACCTTGATAAGCCTCCAATTTTTTTTCTGCTGCTTTATAAGTAAATTTCTTAAAGCGATTTATTCATCTAAGTACTATAATATCCCACTGATAAGCACAACACATAAAAAAACATTCCCCTATGCACCTTGGTTTCAGTGACTGTTGGCTCCCTTCATAGGTTTGTCAAACGGGCCCTTCAATTCCATTAACTTATCTGCTAATAGCTTAACGAGGGTCTCGGTTCTGGCAGTCTTGATGCCATAGGTAGCTTAAGAGGGCTCTCGCGCAGTTTCCGCCCTCGCAATTAGATGACGTTCCACGTCACGCCCGCGGTATTACAGGACGTGCTACGTCCGCCGCTCTGGTAGAGGGTGCCGCTGGTGAACACTCACAAGGTTCTCTTACACCCAATGAACATAAAGACGCATGAGAGCAGCAGATTGGACAGCCTTCGCCGTAGATCATTTGGTAAGAGCACCGGACGCGATATTGGGAGGTCGTGGGTTCGGATCCGACCGGCTGCATGGTTGTTTTTCGGCTGCTTTATAAGTAATTCTCTTTAAGCGATTTATTAATCTGAGTACTATAATATCCCATTCATAAGCACAACACATAAAAAAGACATTCCCCTATGCACCTTGGTTTCAGTGACTGTTGGCTCCCTTCATAGGTTTGTCAAACGGGCCCCTCATTTCCTTTAACTTATCTGCTAATAGCTAAACGAGGGTCTCGGTTCTGGCAGTCTTGATGCCATAGGCAGCATAAGAGGGCTCTCGCACAGTTTCCGCCCTCGCCGTTAGATGACGTTCCACGTCACGCCCGCGGTATTACAGGACGTGCTACGTCCTCCGCTATGGTCGAGGGTGGCGCTGGTGAACACTCTCAAGGTTCACTTACACCCAATGAACATAAATACCCATGAGAGCAGCAGATTGGGCAGCCGTCGCCGTAGCTCAGTTGGTAAGAGCACCGGACGCGATATTCGGAAGTCTTGTGTTCGGACCCCACCGGCGGCATGGTTGTTTTTTCTGCTGCTTTTTAAGTAATTTTCTTTAAGCGATTTATTAATCTAAGTACTATAATATCCCACTGATAAGCACAACACATATAAAAACAGTCCCCTATGCACCTTGGTTTCAGTGACTGTTGGCTACCTTCATAGGTTTGTCAAACGGGCCCCTCATTTCCTTTAACTTATCTGCTAAAAGGAGGTCCGATGTAATTGTCTACGGGATAAAAGAATCAAAAGAATAAACTAAACAGGACCTTGAGACTGAAGTAATTTAGGGCGTTATAGCTACCACCATTGGGGTAACAATCTCGGGAGTTAAAAGAATTCATCGCCTAGGCGCAGCAAAGGCCAACAAAACCCGACCTGTCATTCTAAAATTATGCGATTTTCGAGACAAAGCAAAAATCTTCAAAAACGGCCACAAATTGAAGGACTGCGAAAAATCAGTAAGCGAATACTTCTCGCCACGACTTCGTTACATTTGAAAAAAGCTTTGGGACAGCTGTAAATCAAGCAAGGATAAAGGTGATAAATTTTCGTTGGTTTTTGACAAGATTAAGGTTAACAATGTGCTCTATACCTCGCACGATGATAAGGAAACCAAAGTAGCCGTAGAAAAGAAACGAGTAACACGAACCAAAAAAAACTGAGCAAGCACGACGCGCTCTGCTTCTTAACAATAGCCAACATAAATGCCAGAAGCATTGTGAATAAAACAACTGAACTTGAAGCCTTTATAATCGAACATAGCCCTGACGTTAGCACCATAACTGAAACCTGGTTGTCTCCCAGCATATCTGATCAGGATATTTTTCCACCTGGCTTTACTGTGATGCGTAAGGACCGAGGTACACGTGGCTGTGGAGTGGCAATCTTGATCAAAGATAGCATACACGAAGCCACTATGCCAGCTATCGATGACGTTGAAGCGCTTTGTTGCAAAATCACCATGGGTCAATGCTTGCTTCACTTAGGCACGATGTACCGGCCACCTGACGGTACCGACGAAACGCTGTCTGATGGCAGATTACATGGAACATCACTTAAGTGAGTCAACAAAAGTTGTTCTTACAGGCAATTTTAACCTCCCTTGCATCAATTGGGATACCCTTTACCATGGTAACACAGATACACTTAGCGCAAAAGCACTGCTTGATATCTCTCAACTCTGGTCTCATTCAAGTAATCCGCGACCCAACGCGCGTTACGAAAACGAGCACTAGTACTCTTGATCTTACGTTTATTAGTGACATAGTTCAGTTTACAATTTATTTATGTGAGGTAGTAGACAGTCTTTGAGATCGTAAAGCTACATTATGTGTCCTCCCATTAAGAACACCGAGTTCTGTTCAAAGACGGAAAGTGTGGATTTTTGACTGGTCCAAAGTTGATGATACCGGCATTCTTGACCATTTGGAACTGTCATACATAAATTTTTTTTTCTAGCTCTCAAGTTCCCACACTGTCTGTCAACCAGTTATTGCTATCTTTTGTAGCTATCGTGCAAGATTGCTTATCTAAGTATATACCACAGAAATCCACGCTAGTGCATCGTACAAGCCCATGGATAACAAGAAAGATTACACATCCTAAGCGCAAAATTGCTCGATTAAGAAAGCTGAAACGTAGACTACACCTGCCAAGTTACGCTGTGAAAATCCGCAGCCATTCACAGGCACTAAAACAACCTGTGAAAGCGGCCAAGCAGGAATATATGAACGTCACATTAACTAATGTTATCAAGACCGCTCCTCATAAATTCTGGCGGTACATGACCTCAAAGACTAGAAAAAGTAAACCCCACCCGAATGAAGAACGAATCACAGCTACTTCCTTTAACAATTACTTTAAGTCTGTGTTTACACTTGATGATGGCATCATCCATGCAATAGATCCCAAGATTAATGGCAAAAACAATACACTGGAGGAAATAACAACAACTGAAGAAGGAATATTTGCCTTACTTCTCGCTATTGACACGAAGAAATCGACAGGTCCAGACAATATACCGAATGCATTCCTGAAACGTTACGCTGAATGGATTTCGAGATACCTGCTAGTTTTATATAAGAAATCAATAGAAACTGCTGAACTACCAGAAATGTGGAAAATAGCTAAGGTAATTCTGATACATTAATCAGGAGACCCAGCCAATGTTTCCAACTACCGTCCTATTTCTCTTATATCTACGGTCTGTAAAATCCTACAACATTTAATTTTGAAGCACATTACAGCGTTTGTTGTAGACCACAAATTAATTATTCCCAATCAACATGGCTTCCGAAAAGGTTTGTCTACGACGACGCAATTACTAGAGACGATCCATGACTTAGCTAAGACAATCGACAAACGGGGGCAAACAGATATGATTTTCCTTGATTTGTCAAAAACATCCTACCGGGTATCTCATCCTAAGCTTCACTATAAGCTAGTTCACTTCCTTGGTAATGGTACAATAACTAATTGGTTAAAAACCTATTTAAATGGTCGTCACCAGTTTGTCTTCTCTGAAAACAGCGAGTGGGATTTGCTGGAAGTGTTCTCTGGCGTGCCACAGGGGTCAGTGCTTGCACCACTTTTTTTCCTTCTTTTTACTAATGATTTTATCAAGAATATCGATGCAACAATACGCTTGTTCGCGGAGGACTGCGTCATCTACAAAGAAATCAATAGCCCTGCCAACCAAATTGCCCTAAACAACTCACTGCACTCTGTATCGAAACGGTGTGACAACTGGCAGATGGCCCTCAACCTGGAAAAAACTGTCTGCATGACAGTCACTAGAAAAAAACAGCCATTAAATTACAATTATGAAATAGAACAGAAGACACTCACAAAGTTAGAGCAGTTCAAATATCTTGGCGTTATTATTGCCTCGGACCTACGATGGAACGAGCACATGACACAGATTACCACAAAGGTGCATTCTGCTCTTTACATGATAAGACGTTCCCTTCGACGCTTCACCGGAAACAAAACTTTTGGCATATATTTCACATGTTCGTTCTGTGCTAGAATACAGTATTGTTACTTGGCTGCCCTACACTAAACATAATATTGATAGATTAGAAAGTGTCCAGAGTAAAGCTGTCCGATTTATTTTCAACAAATACAGTCGTCATGAATCCCCCACACTGCTCTGCAAAAAGCCGGCCTCTCTACAATCCACACACGAGCCATACTGCTGCGGCTTAAGTTTCTGTTCCTCCTTTTGAACGATCGCACAAAACTAGAAAAGACTAGATATCTGCTTGAGCCTAACGCACGTGTCACAAGAAAAAAACATGAAAAACACCTATCCGAATACAGATACCGTAGTGATACATTCAAACTTTCATTTTTCCCACATGCGATTCATGAGTGGAATATGTTACCTCCAGAAATTGTTAACCAGATGTCCCCTGAATAATTTGTATCGAAGCTAACAAACCATATTGAAAATTATTAACAACAGTGTCACCATGTGCGTTTACGTGTACCTTTGTGTAAAGTGAAAAAGTTCCTTCTCTGCTGTTTCTTTCTTTTTTCTTTTTTTTCGCACTTTTTCTTATATATGTAAGCCCGATCCTGTTACGGCCTCAAAGTGAGGCCAAGTATGTACTAAATAATAATAATAATAATACCACGTGCTAGATTCGTCGCCCTGTTCATCGTGGGAACTGCATCGTCAACACCGGAAGGAAGCATGCTCGGAGCTCTTGCTCTCCTTTGGCCTGCTGCTTCACGCCGGCGATGGAGACACTGCGCAAGCAGGGGTGACCTGGACTGCGCAGGGGCTCATCGCTACTCAATGCCACGTGCTGGATTCGCCGCCGTATTCTCGAGGGAACTGCATCGTCAACACCGGAAGGAAGCATGCTCGGAGCTATTGGCACGTGATCTGCGTTCAGCGCCACTGCTCTCCGCCGCTATAAAGAGCCTGTCCTGGATGAACTTGGCCACTGGGCACGGTGGCACTGCTAGCATGCGGCACGCTGACAACGCGTTTGTTCTCATCGTGCAGGTGAGAAAACATTTCGCATGTTGCATACATTTAAGTTACCCTTTTCTTGTTGTGCTGCCGTGTCCACCGTTTTGTATCCTGGTTCTTGATGTCGCCTTGGCATTAAGAAAATTGCTGCTATTAGGTGGTGATATTGAAACTAACCCGGGTCCTGATCTATCCCAAATTTCAAAACAGCTGAAAGATATTGCAGTCGATATCAAATATAATAAAGAAAAACGCTTGGTAGACATAAAGAACAAGCTTGACCTCCTCACAGTCCTAGAAAGCAAAGTTGAATCTTCTCAACAAGAAATAGCTTTCATGAACCAAGCCATAGACACACTTCAACAAAAGATTGACGACCTAGAAAACCGCAGTAGGCAATTTAACCTAATTATCTATGGCCTACCAGAAAAAGACGACGAAACTAGCTAGTCGTTGGAGCAAACTGTGAACAAAGTCATTATTGAAGACACTGTATCTATAGAGCTAGAAAAGGTTGCCATCGAGCGTATACATAGGTTGGGGAAACACTCTGCAGACAAAACTCGACCGGTAATAATGAGGTTACTTGACTACAGATAACAAGTCGCAATCCTAAATCAAGGATTCAAACTCAGAACAACAGATTATTAAATTGGTGAAGACTTGTCGAAAAGAATTCGAAACATACGAAAGAAACTTTGGGATAGTGCAAAATCAAATCGCGAAAAAAAGGAGAAAGTATCCCTTCGTTATGAAAGCTATACATCAACAAACGCTCATATATTTGGGATGAAGAAAAGAACGAGAAAGTACCGATGCAAAAAAAGACCCAGAAACAAGCCAATAAACCCGTCAAACGGCACAAGCTGCACTATAAAAAAATTGAGATTGATAAATGCAAATGCTCGCAGTGTCCTAAATAAAACGGAAGACTTAGAAAGCCTTCTAGTCGACTGCGATTCTGATATTGTGGCCATCACGGAAACGTGGCTATCACCCGCTATATTCGATCACGACATTGCCCCGCCAAACTACACAATCATCCCGAAAGACCGGCCTTCACGAGGAGGAGGCGTGGCCTTAGTGATAAAAAATTTTCTTCAGTTGGTCCTTCTTCCCGAGGTGGACAACGCTGAAGCAGTTTACTGAAAACTATTGCGCGATTGGATGTCGTTTATAACTGGTGGCGTTTATCAAAGCCCTTCCTCTGACAGTGCATGTCTTTCAGCAATTCAACAGTATATGCAGCGTCATGTCCATCAATCCAGGATTATTGTTGCGGGAGACTTTAACCTTGCCGATATAGACTGGCCCACAATGCACTGCACATCAGAAGGTTCAGAAGCGCTAATAGACAAAATGCTAAATTTTTAACCTTCATCAACTTGTCACTAGTCCTACTCGCATTCAAGGCTCAGCAAAAAATATCCACGACCTCATATTTCTTAGTGACCATTTTCCTATAAGTGAAGCAAAAATGGAAATTATTGAAGGAATAGCTGACCACAGTATACCTATGTGCACACTCCAGCTCGATCATTCCATTACTAGCCCGCCTACGGTAAAAAGTTTTTTCAACTTTCATAGGGCAGATGACGCCAGCATACTAACTTATCTGTCGCATGAATTCAATTCCTTCTTGGAAAAAGCTTCTGAAGAATCTACTGACTTAAATACTTTATGGCTACATTTTAAAAGCATCGTCCTGCACTGTGTAACAAATTTCATCCCAATGATAAAGAAAAAACAGCAGCTTAAAAATCCATGGATCACGCGCGAAGTCATTCACGCTAAACGGCGCGCAAAACGTCTTCGTAGGCTTAACAAGATGAGCCCAAAATTATCCACAACCTTGAAGTAAAGTCTGCGGTAACGCAGTTCAAGCAAAAACTAAAGGATTCGAAACAATACTACTACACTGTCACTTTACCTAGATTCTTGAGGAACAGCCCACAAAGATTCTGGAAACATCTGCACAGTACCCAGCCAACGACAACCAAACTAACCAAAGACGAGAAAAGTACAATGGCTAATCAATACAACAATTTCTTCCAGTCAGTCTTCACGAAAGGCAACGGTTCACTTCCCCCTCTCCCGCCGCCCCGTGCCTCGGTGCTTGATCCCTTAACAATAACAGACGCCGGAATTCAGTCTTCTCCTCAATATTGACCCTAAAAAAGCAAACGGTCCCGACGAAATTCCAAATGAATTCTTTAAAAAATACGCTGAGTGGTGCAGTAGATATCTAAGACCGATTTTTCGCAAGTCACTATCAACTGCTAATCTGCCGCATGATTGGAAAAAGGCTAAAATAGTGCCGATCCACAAGACAGGAGACAAAAATAATGCTGCTAAATTCAGACCTATATCGCTCACCAGCACTTCATGCAAAATACTAGAGCATATAATTTTAAAACACATAAGTCTTTCTAGAACGCGAAAATATACTCTCGCCCCACAAGCATGGTTTTCGATCAGGCTTACCAACCATCACTTAACTAAGAGAGGTAGTTCATGATCTTGCTTTTTTTGTTAATAATAGCTTTCAAATTGACATGATTTTACTTGATTTTTCTAAAGCCTTTGATTGCGTAAGTCACGCCAAGCTCATCGCACAACTGGAACAAGCTATTAGGAAGGGAGAAGTTTCCGCTTGGATTACGGATTTTTTAACAAACCGCTCTCAGCTTGTTTGTTCGATCATACGCCATCTGATATCGTACCTGTCATATCTGGAGAACCACAAGGCTCAGTTCTTGAACCACTGCTATTTATTATATTTATTAAAGATATAATCAATATTATAGGGTGCAAAATTAAACTCTGCTGATGATTGCGTGATATAAAAAGAAATTAACAGCCATGATGACCATCTTGCTCTTTCTGGTTCTCTTAACACGCTAGCTGAGTGGTGATCCAAGTGGCAAATGTTTATTAAAGTAAATAAATCAGTGTCAATGACGATAACAAGGAAAAGCAGCCATCTTACTTCACCTATACCGTTAATAACATGCCTCTTTCGAAAGTCGATCAGCATAAATACTTAGGCATAACATTTACATCAAAACCTCAGATGGGAAACGCACATATCTAATATAACTACTGCACTGCGAAAGCTATTTTATCTAAAAAGACGCCTAAAGCTCGCTCCAATCAATATTAAGCTCCTGTCGTACAAAACATTTGTGAGACCTAATTTAGAATACGCTAACACAGTTTGGTTTCCTTACACAGCAACTAACATGGCTTAACTTGAAGGCGTACAAAGAAAAGCCGTAAGGTTCATTCACAGCAAATACAGTCCTACTGGCTCACCCTCGCGTCTCTTAGCCTGTTCAGGCCTTAACACACTATCGACGAGAACAAAACAAGCTTGAATTAAGTTCGTTTTTCAAATTCTGCATCGTCACTATAAAACGGATACCAACCAGGCTCCCAGGTCCCGGCAACACTTGCAGAGGCAGGCGTGTGGCCCATGGTGCTGCAGGCCCAGCGGACGGCACTCCGCCATGTTGAGCGACCGCACCTCACCCCGGACAGACGTCCCCTCCTGGAGCGCCTCCTCGGCCATCCTCATTCGCGAATGGGGAAGTTTGCCCAGGAGCTCGAGCAGCTGGAGGGTGGGCAGCCAGAGCACCTTCCTCCCCTCCACGACCGGACCTGGGCCATCTGTTCCGGGTGCTCACGCCACCACGGGGCGCCAAGCCGAAGCGCCTCACCCTTGCAGTTGGCCTCCGGCAGGAAGCAGCAGCGACCCTGGAGGAGGACTTGGCCGGCTGCACGCAGCTATGCACAGACGGATCGGTCCTTATGGGTGCCTGCCCGCCTGCCGCAGCTGCCTGCACTGCACCTTCGTTGGGAGAAAGCCGGCAGGCCAGGCTTCCGTTCGTGGCCAGCTGGACCACAGCAGAGCTGGCGGCCCTCCACCTGGCTGCCGACATCCTGGAGTCCCAGCCCGCATTGCAGTCTGCGGCCATTCTGAGCGACTCCAGGGTGGCCCTCCAGCTTCTGCAAGAGCCACGGGGACGGCTACTTGTCGTACACAAGCTGGCCACCAGACTGAACAACATCTGTTCTCGTGGCTGCTCTATCTCCCTGGCCTGAATCCCCAGCAACGTCGGAGTTCCGGGCAATGAGGAAGCAGATTTTTATTTATATTTATTTATTTAGTACATACTGTTGGCCTCACTTTGAGGCCGTAACAGGGTCGGGTTTACATACATATGAAAAAGTGCGAAAAAATAGAAAGGAACAGCAGAGAAGGAACTTTATCACTTTACACAAAGGTACACGTAAACGTAAGATGGTTTGTTAGCTTCGATACAAATGCTTCAGGGGACATCTGGTTAACAATTTCTGGAGGCAACATATTCCACTCATGAATCACATGTGGGAAAAATGAAAATTTGAATGTATCACTACGGTACCTGTATTCGGATAGGTGTTTTTCATGTTTTGTTCTTGTGACACGTGCGTTAGGCTCAAGCAGATATCTAGTCTTTTCTAGTTTTGTGCGATCATTCAAAAGGAGGAACAGAAACTTAAGCCGCAGAAGTCTGGCTCTTGTGTGGATTGTAGAGAGGCCGGCTTTTTGCAGAGCAACGTGGGGGATTCATGACGACTGTATTTGTTGAAAACAAATCGGACAGCTTTACTCTGGACACTTTCTAATCTATCAATATATTGTTTAGTGTAGGGCAGCCAAGTAACAATACTGTATTCTAGCACAGAACGAACAAGTGAAATGTATGCCAAAAGTTTTGTATCCGGTGAAGCGTCGAAGGGAACGTCTTATCATGCAAAGAGCAGAATGCGCCTTTGTGGTAATGTGTGTCACGTGCTCGTTCCATCGTTGGTCCGAGGCAATAATAACGCCAAGATACTTGAACTGCTCTATCTTTGTGAGTGTCTTCTGATCGATTACATAATTATAATTTAATGGCTGTTTCTTTCTAGTGACTGTAATGCAGACAGTTTTTTTCAGGTTGAGGGCCATCTGCCAGTTGTCAAACCATTTCGAAACAGAGTGGAGTGAGTGCAGTGTGAGCCTTGGCAGCCCCGGCCAAGGCTTCCCACGGAAGCCGTACCCCCTGCTCTACTGCTGTGGTGCCCCTGGATGTTGCCAGAACCATCACGGAGCGGCAGCTACTAATGGAGCACCCCGACACCCAGGGTTGACGAAGGGACACCCCCTCAACGCCTGCCACATAAGAGGATCACCAGACGGCAGAGGTACCTCCTCCTCCGGCTCCGCATCGGATGCTCTTGGACCGGGGCTAGGCTCCATCGCAAGGGTTTGGCCCTCACGGCGGACTGCTCCCGCGGCGGCCATACGGAGGAGACCACCGATCACCTCCTCCTCGATTGCCCTGACTTTGCCATTTACCAGGCAAAGCTGGCTGCCTGCTACAGAGACCTGAGCCTTCCATCTGACTCGGCCAGTGCCGTCCTCTTCCCCACCGGTCCCAACGCTTCCAAGGGGCTCCGGTCTCTCCTCGTTTTCCTGGAAGAGACGGGCCTGGACGGCTAATGCTAGCCCAATGCAGCTGACTATAACTGACTGATACGACTGCGTCTCCAGTATCTTTATACTCCCCTTTTCCTCCTTCCTCATAAACACTACCTATATTTCTCCTCTCTATCTGCACGCCGGCAGTGGTGGTGGTGCGTTAACATCAGTCACTGGCCCGTGCACTTTCCTTTCCTCTTCCTCTTTCATCCACTTACTACTACTACTAAATTTCATATTCGCAAGCTACAAAAGCACGGCATCAACACGAGCATACGCTGAGTATTCTTTCTCTAACGACACATTCAGGTACTCATTTTTTCCTCGCGTGATCAGAAAATGAAATGAACCTAGCTCATCATTAACAACGACATATTCATTATCCGGGTTTGTTTCACAGTTAGAGTTAATCACAAAAGATTAGTAAGATCTTCTAATGTTTGTTCCAGATTCTATTTTAAGTAGCACTCTCAATAAGTAGAATTGAAATCAAGTAGCTTCTTTAAACTTTCCCGTTTTTGCTTATGACTATGACGAGCACCGCTGTTGTCATTTTTTACTATGTTGTTTTCTATTGTATGTTTCTATTACCTTGTCGCTTGCAGTTTTATGAATTATGTCGTTTCTCCGTCATTCACACGCATAATTGTACGCGTACAAGAAATCATTGTTCATGCCCTTCTGCTAGGCTCTCGTCTGCGAGCGGCAGTATTGTAAAATAATAAAAATAATAATATTAATAATAATAATAATAATAACAATAATTTAAACAAAATTATTTATAAAGCAGCAGGAAAAATAACCATGCCACCGGTGAGATCTGAACCCACGACCTTCGAATATCGCGTCCTGTGCTCTACCAACTGAGAAACGGCGGCGGCTGTCCAATCTGCTGCTTTCGTGGGTATTCATGTTTTGCGTGTAAGCGAATCTTGAGTGTTCACCAGCGCCACCCTCGTCCATAGCGGTGGACGTAGCACTTCCTGTAATACCGTGAGTGTGACGTGTGTGACACACCAAGGCAGGTTGCCCACCACTTGGTGGGCATGTGAGCAGCCTGCTACAAAATTGCTACAGACAGACAGACAGACAGGCTAAATGCGGGGAATGGCCTGCGAATAGAATGAAATTAGGGACGCTACAGGCAACAGGTGCAATCAGAGCTGATTTTGCCAAAAACTGTGCTGCATCATTTCAAAAAATACCGCAGTGACCTGCAATCCAAAGCAAGAGCACCTCTTTCGCCCATCTGGGAATAATAGACCTTGTTAGCGGCTAAAAAGAGCGTTCCTTGTGCACGCCAGCGCCAAAATAAACATAGAGACAATCTGAGAGGAATATTACATGGGAAAAAGTGGAGGGAATGTTCAAATAAGCCAGCCCAAGAGCCATAAACTCCGCTAGAAATATGGGCGCGTAATCCGAGACTCGAACTGAAAAGCTCCAAAAAAGAGTTTGGAAAATACAAGCCTCTGCCTTCTGGCCGGCCCCAGAAGCATCTGTGGCAATCACAGTGTGACGTGGGAAATTCTCAAGGTGATCAGAGAGGAGACCAGTTAGTGCATTGGCAGACAGATGCTTCACATTAGGTGGGAAAATATAACCAAAAGAAATATCCACAGCGGACGTTGCGTGAACAACTCTACATACAGAACAGATCTGCACCAATTTTCGACAAAAGGTTCTGAGTAAAAACAACATCAGGGAGGTGGAAGCTTGGCCAACGGTGAGTGAGAAAGAGTGCTGTGTGAGAGACAGAAATAGGTGTAGCAGGTGTAGCCATACCAGCAGCAGACTCAAATGCCTGCAAAAATGTCCTGACAGTTAAAAGGTGGAAACGGGAGTTAAGGTCGGGAACACGAGCCGTCACGTAGAGAACTGCGGTGGAAACTGATTGAGGGCGACCTAGGCATAGACGCAGTGCGCGCCTTTCTAACAGCGACAACGGATGAAGCTTATATTTAGGGGAGCTAGAAAAAGTGTGCCGCCATATTCTAAAAAATGGATGCATAGGCTTTGTAAAAACGAAGTGCGTCCCGGCGCATGCCAAGAGAGAGAGAGAGAGAGAATTATGAATGGAAAGGAAGGGAGGTTAACTAGGTGGCGCCCAGTATGCTACCCTATATGTGGAAAGGGGAACGGAGCGAGAGGTAAAAGGAGTAGAGAGGAAAGGCAGATCACTTTTTCGCATGTCCGTTAGCCATTAATTACAAAGCCAGATTTCTTATTGAATATTCATAGTAGCCTACAGAGTGCACGTTTTTCTTTCTCAACATTAGCCTTGATTTGGGGCCACCAATCCATATTAGCATCTTGAGTAACACCTAGATACATCAAAGGCTCCACCTGTGGTATGTTTTTCGAGTGATAGTGTAACAAGACATATAAAGGCATGTTGGATTGAAAACTAACACAGAACATTTGTGCACGTTTAATATCAAAATAATGTCATCCAGCCAAACCTCGAGAGATCTCAGCTAAGCCTGGCGAGAAAGATATAGGGCATGAATGTCTGTTGCAGAGGCAGAGAAGGCTGTGTCGTCTGCGTAAACGTAAACTGTAACGTCAGGGTGTACATGACTGTCCCACATCAGGATATTGAAAATAAGTGCACAGAACCTTATGGCACACCTCTGGTCTGGGCAAAGGGGTCTGAATTGAAGGAGGCGTCAGTGCAAAAGAACTGCCGTCCTGCTCAAAATTCTCAGATCCACGCATAAATGTAGAACGGCGGGAGTAGTAATGATAATTTGGTGACAAGGATAGGTAATTCAACACTGTCGTATGCTTTAGCTATGTCAAGCGTTACTAACGCTGATACTTCGTTTTTGCGCATAGCAAAGCGGATTCTGCTCTCTAAATCGACATGGGCACACCATATTGAGCATCCGCGACGAAAGCCATTCTGGGCATAGCTCAATACGTTTATTTCCGAAACATGCTTTGATAGGCGACTGTGCAGAATTCTTTTTATGGCCTTTACCAAATTGCATGTTATAGCTATCGTACCAACATTATCAATATGAAAGCCTTTCTTTGAATCTTTCAAGAGTGGCTGCCGCGGTGGCTGAGTGGTCATGGCGCTCAGCTGCTGGCCCGAAAGACGCGGGTTCGATCCCGGCCGGGGCGGCCGAATTTCGATGAAGGCGAAATCTAGAGGCCCGTGTACTGTGTCATGTCAGTGCACTTAAAGAACCCCAGGTGGTAGAAAGTTCAGCAGCCCTTTACTACGGCGCCTCTCATAGCGTGAGTCGCTTTGGGACGTTAAACATCCATAAAACATAAAATATCTTTGAAGAGTTTTATTTTCACCGCCTCCATGAGTGCGGCAGCCATGTAGTTTCTAATGATTCATTGACCAGATCGAGGAGTTCCTGAGTGAACTCTTGGGCAAAGATTTTCAGCACACCGACCGAGTCAGAAGCAAGGTGTCGAAATCAACAAGCCAAGGCAGCAGTCAATATTGAGGCTGCAACGAGGCATTCACCAAACAGACCTTGCACAACCCACTCGGCTACAGCTGCTTGGTATGCGATCGGTTGGGGCTTGAGAACCTCTCTGCCGTGCCTGTGCCTCAGCAGCCGATGTTCTTGTTGGAGCTTTCAGACAGCAATCTCTCGGCGTTAACTTTCGTCCATTTGCGTTCCAACAGTCGTAACCATCCTCTCAGTTTTGAACGTGATGGCACTAAGGCTCCCGTTCAGCGGGAAGCCTGGCGTTGGCGGCGTTGGAGAAAACTCACGTCAGCGATGTATGTCAGGAATGAAAATAAGTGAAAAGAGGACTTCTAATGTAAATTACAGGTACTTGATTTTAAGCAAAGCAAAAGTTCAATAAATGTCATTCGGTTTTTGAAGACACCACCCTTAGGGTTGCTAGCCATGCTACGGACTCTGTCAGGTTGGATCGTCGATTTGGCTGAGATACAGTGGACGGTAATGTGTGGTAGTGAGGACGCAATTTGCACTTTTTTAATTTGGTAATTAGTGGAACGAACTAGAAACGTGCAGCTTGGTGAGATACGAATTAAAGTAACAATATATGCACCCAATGCAGTGTGGAAGAGTTCAAAGACAAGAATGCGGAAACTGCGTTATATGTCATCAGTGATATCTGTGATAAATGTGTGAATGTGAACAAAGAATAGTTACTGTGTAAACAGAAACCGCTGCTAAAGATGTCGCGTCATACCGTTAAATGCGGGGCTTAAGTATCCCCTAATTTTTCTAGATACGACTATCCACGAACAAAGAAATACCTGTGCGTTTAAGAGAACAAATTTGGTTGGAGACATGTCAGAGACGTAAAAGGAACTGACAACTGCTTGCTGTACTTGATCTAAACGGATCTGATTATTAGGCGCCGCTACAAAATATTGGAACGGATAAACTTCGTAAAGATGTCGTGGAGGAAGTGTCCAGTCTGTGCGCGCTATACGCTCAGTGTTCGCTGTCATCTGTGCCCTGTGCACCGGTCGTCCTTCCGCCTGCCTAGACTTCGGGCCACGTAACAACTTTGATGGACGTGCCGGAGAGCCGATCTCCACGCCACGCAGCTCCGAAGCGGTCGTCTGGCCGGGCCTGCTGCCATCATGACTCCACCCGGCGAGTCACGAACCACTCCTGCCGCTCTATTCGTGGTCATGGCTCCTCCCCGTGACCGCGGGACCTTTTCTGGGGAACGACCACACCGATGTCGACGACTGGCTCAGCTTATATGATCGAGTGAGCACCTATAGCCGGTGGGATCCCACCGTAATGCTGGCGATGCTGTCTTCTATCTTAGTGACGCAGCCCGGGTCTGGCACGAAACCTACGAAGACGAACTGATGAGCTGGGACACTTTTCAAGAAAAGCTCCGTACTTTGTTTGACAGACCCGATGACCGGAAGCTCTCCGCGAGAAAGCAGCTCGCGTCGCGCGCCCAGACGTCCACAGAAAGCTATGTTGCATATAACCAAGATGTCTTGGCGCTTTGCCATAAATTTGACGCCACCACGACCGAGTCCGAGAAGGTGGGCCATGTTCCGAAAGGAATTGCGGATGATGCTTCTAACTTATATGTTTACAAATACTGTATTACCGTGGACACAATCATAAAAAATGCCATCACTTGGAGCCGTTTAAAAGCCGATGAATTCCACTGCAGTTCTCTCGGCTCCCTGATACGGCAGCCACCTCTTCCTGCGAGGAACAGCGATTACTGTCCAGCGCATCCTCTGATGATGTCCCCGTTGCCGACACCGGCACCCGGATTGCTCGCCGCGAACTGGAGTTCTTGCGCCTGTGATGCCCCGCCCGCCTGCACCTGATAACTCTCTGCCCGCCGTGTCGCTGATTCAAACCGTCGTACGGCAGGAACTAGCTAACCTTAACCTCCCTCCGGCAGGGTAAGCCATCTGAAGCCCGGACAGCCCCCAGCCACCTCTTCCTGCTTTTCGTCGCACCTATTATTCTCCGCCGCGTTACCGCAATCCCAATGAGTGGCGCACAGTGGATGACCGCCCCATCTGCTCCCGGTGCTCTCGCATTGGCCACATCGCCAGCCATTGCCGCAGTTCACGGTTTTCACCACCCCGCAACGTCTTCCCCTCCTTCGACAGTCCCACCTCGTCCCGCTACTTCTCGATCTGAGCCCCGTTCGAACCGTCTGAAGCAGCCGTAACCCCTCCACGCCGATTATCCCGCTCTCCGTCGCCGCAGGGCCGCTGGTCTCGTTTTTCCAGTCGCCTTCTTGCAGCCGCTCCCATTTGGAAAACTAAATGATGTAGCTCCCGGAGGTGACGCTGCATCAACGACCCAGACCACAAAACCTCTCTCGACTACTCGACCTAATCTCCTGGACGTCACTATCGACCGTGTTGCTGTGCGCGCCCTGATTGACACCGGCGCTCATGTATGAGTGATGAGTGCTGCCCTTCGCCGTCGCCTCCGCAAAATCCTCGCGCCTGTCGTGTACCGCACGCGGTACTATTGCCGGCCAGAGTATACCGGTTCAGTTCACCGTGCTGACCACCTGCGCCCATAACGTTATCCTCGGCTTGGATTTTTTGACTGAACATTCCGCCCTCATTAACTGCTCGGAGGGAGTCCTACACCTTGAACTTCCACTGCTGGATTCAATACCAGCCGATGTCTCACTGCGACTGTTCAGTACCGAATATGCTCACCTGTCATCCCGAACCACCTCTTTCGTTCCACTGACCCCCTCTTGCCCAGTTCCCGATGGCGACTATCTCGTTGCTCCCAATTTTGACCTCCTGCTTACCCGGAACGTGGCCCTACCTCAATCTATCGCCAACGCCCTCTCTCTGCTGTTCTCAACTTAGGCGTCTAATGTGCTCCCGTGCGGCGTCTGCGTGGCTACGCTATTCCCTCTCAGTCCTTGCCACGTCGCTGCGTTGGCTGCCACCCCTGTTCAAGACACCGCCACCAAGCGCCGGCAGTCGCCTGTCGACGAACGCCTTCACGACCACGACGGCCATCGACTTCCGTCCCGACCAAACTGCCCAGCTTCGTGGCCTTCTAGAATCTTTTTCGGATATTTTTGGTGTGAACAACACCGCGCTAAGTCAAACTCTCGCCGTCAGGCACCGTATTGAAACCGGCATAGCGCCTCCCATCTGCCGCCGCCTCTGCCGGGTCTCTCACGCCGAGCGTCAGGTAATGAATGCGGAAGTTACTAAAATGCTAGCGAAAAACATTATCGATCCCTCACACAGTGCCTGGGCCTCCCCCGTCGTACTTGCCAAGAAAAAGAATGGCTCCTGGCGTTTTTGTACTGATTATCGCCACTTGAATAAAATCACTAAAAAGGTCGCGTACCCCCTGCCGCGCACCGATGACGAACTCGATATCTTCAATGATGCTAAATTCTTCCCATCCATAGATCTTCGTTCCGGCTACTGGAAAATTGCTGTAGATGACCAGGACTGTGAGAAAACCGTCTTTGTGACCCTTGATGACCTTTATGAATTTAAAGTAATGCCTTTCGGTTTATGAAACGCGCAAGCCACATTCGAACGCATGATGGATGCCGTTTTGCAAGACTTTAAAAGGTCCACCTGCCTGTGCTATCTCAATCACGCCATTGTCTTTTCGCGCAGATATTTCTCTCAGCTTTCTTACTTTTTCCAGCTCGTTTCCCTCTGTCGTCACGCCGGCCTGCAGCTCAACTCGTGTAAGTGCCGTTTCGCGCGCCGTCAGCTCACCATATTTGGTCATGTGGTCGTCAACACGGAGGTGCACCCTGACCCTGATAAGATTCGAGCCATCAAAGATTTTCCCCGGCCACGTTCCTGTAACGACGTCCGAAGTTTCTTAGGGCTGTGCTCCTACTTTCGTCGATTCGTTGAAGGCTTCGCCGACATCTCCCGCCCCCTCACCGACCTCCTGAAAAAGGACGCCACCTTCACCTGGGGACCTGACAAAGCACAAGCGTTCTCTACCCTGATATTGAAGGTTACTAACACGCCAGTACTGGCACTCTTCGATGTGACCGCTCCCACCGAAGTCTGCCCTGACGCCAGCGGCTACGGCATCGGCGCTCTCCCCTCTCAGAGGCAATCCGGACAGCACCGTGTCATTGCCTACGCCAGCCGCCTCCTCTCTACCGCGGAGCGCAATTATTCAATTATCAAGCGTGAATGCTTAGCCCTTGTTTGGGTGGTTGGGAAATTCCGCCCATATTTATACGGTGGCCCCTTTACAGTTGTCACTGACCACCATGCGTTGTGCTGGCTCTCTTCCTTGAAAGACCCTACAGGACGGTTTGGTCGTTGGGCATTGAGCCTGCAGCAATACGATTACTCTGTACTCTACAAGTCTGGTCGCTTGCATGCCTATGCCGACTGCCTGTCCCGTTACCCTGTTGGCCCGTGTGACAATCCTGTCACTGACAGTGAGGCCGCTCTGTGCTCTCTCTCTCTGCCCTCGCTAACGTGGCCGAAGAACAGCGCCACGATGCCGACCAGCGCTCAATTATCGACCGCCTCAGCACCGCCCCATTCGAACCTCCGATGAGCCGCTTTGTGCTCCGTGATTGAGTTTTAATCCTCAGGAGCCTTAAGCAAGCTGGCCCAGACCTCCTCCTCGTTGTGCCCAAGCACCTTCGCACTGCTGTCCTCCAAGAGCTGCATGATCTTCCACTTCTGGTCACTTGGGCGTCTCCCGCACTTATGACCGCGTGCGCCGTCGATTATTTTGGCCCCTCCCCTACCGCTCTGTACGACACTAAGTTGCTGCCTGCGACGAGTGCCAGCACCGGAAACGCACCACCACTCTGTCAGCCGGTCTGCTTTAGCCCATTGGCGTCTCACCCGAACCATTCCATCGCGTCGGCTGAGCCCTGTTTCGACCGTTTCCGGAATCCACCTCGGGAAACAGATTGATAGCTGTTGCGTCAGCACAACATCTGTTGTAATGCCTGATTGTGAAATTCTGTATCTTAGTTCAACACAGTGAATTGTTTTCTCATTTTGGGGGTTGGCGCATGCGCTGCTGGCTGCCTTGTGTGAGCTATTTAACCTTGTGTTTTTTCTAATAAACTTCGGTTGATAGCAGCGCTTGTCTTTCGTGTCTTTCTCTTTGTGTCTCCTGTCGCAGCGCTTTCGAAAGCTTTCAAAGATGTACCAACTAGCTCAATTTTCCGTGTTACTGTTGCCACAGACTACGCCAATCGTTATGCCATCACGCGGGCACTCCCCACCAGTACTGCTACTGATGTTTCCGATTTTCTTTTGACCGACCTCATTCTACGTCACGGTGCTCCCTGTCAGCTTCTTACCGACCGAGGCCGATGCTTTATGTCCAGAGTTGTCGCTGACATTTCTTCGGTCATGCTCTACAAATCATAAGCTCACAATATTTGCATCAAGAATTTTATTCTAAAAAGCCTTTAACGGAATATCATGAATAACATACATACGATCACACTCACACAGCACCTATAAAGCTGCTCATTGCAATAAGATGCTGTACTTTTTATAGCTTTTATGGCATTTTAAGACAAGGTAAGAGAAAGCAAAAGATCGCACCTTGCGAAACCTCTTCCCGCCAGGAGGAGACCTTCGAGACGTATCAAAAATCCAACGTCACAGGTGGCCACCATGTTCTCAATCTTGCCGTTGAGGAAATGTGCCAGCAATTTTGTCAGCAAGCATAGATCGCTGGTCACCCGCAAAATGCACAGCGGTACAGCCACAGTTCTCTCATTCTTTAAATGGCGGTTAAACTCATGCTGAAGTTTGGTCCGGTGTCGAAACTTACAGGTTTGCACTCAAGTCTGCTTAAGAGCGCAAATGCGAAAGCCTTTCTCTGTCCTCATTCTTCCGACATTTTCATTTTCTGTTTTATGCGACAGAGTATTGACACGGTTCATTCCGCTAGAACGCGCTGCCTCAAAAGAAGAAGCGATCTGGAGCTGTGGTAAAGACGTTCGTCGAAGGCCGCCGCTGTCTCTTGTGATCAGTGATCTCCCGCATTCACGCGTGAGATCTTGGTGGAGGTTTGCTGGGTAGCGCACCCCATGCCCAGGACCCCTCCAGGAAGCCGGGACTCCAGCACGCCTGAGTCCTTGAAAGTCGAAGTTACGCCCATTCACCAAGGTAGCCGGAGGCTGCAAGGACTGCAACCAGAGCTCGGGCCTCTGCAGTCTCGTCCGACCGTGAGAAAACTGACCTCCGATTCAGCGCGACCATCAGTGTCCACAGAAACCCCCATCAGCATGCCGGATTCCATCCCTTCGTCTTCCGTCGTGCTGCAACAGCCACGCGAGCCACCCACATTTCAAGGTTTTCCAGGCGAGGACCCGGAGGACTGGCTCGAGAAGTTCGAGCGCGTAGCTATATACAACAGGTGGGCTAACGACTCGAAGCTGCAGCACGTGTTTTTTTCACTGGAAGGTGCAACTCGTACTTGGTTTGAGAATCGAAAGGCCACAATAACAACGTGGGGCTCCTTCGAGATTCAGTTTTTGCAGGCTTTTACCACCGTCTTCCGGAACGAACGTACCGAGCTGCTCTTCCACACAGGCGTCCAATTGCCAAACGAAAGCGTCCTCGTTTACTCCCAGGACATGGTGGAGCTCTTCCGCGGGGCTATTCCCAACATGTCCGAAGAGAAGAAGCTGCGTTTTCTTATGAGGGGCATCAAGGAGCAGATCTTCGCTGGGTTAGTAAGCCCGCCCAGAAAAATAGCCGAATTTGTTTTTGAAGCCACTAATATGGAGAACATGCACGACATGTGATCCAGACAGTACGAGCGTCCGCCGTCGCTGAAGGCCCCAGCGGTGTCAATGCTTCTAGCCACGACGTCCTTCGGGAGACCATCTGGACCGACGAACGCGAAGAGCTTGAAAAGTTCTTTCCAGCCCCGCAGTCGCCGCAGGTTTCTTCCATTTCGGACATTATTCATAAAGAGGTCCAACAGGCGCTCACGTCGCCAGACCCTACATTAACCGAACACAACTCCCCAGATGATGACATACGCCGCAGCCGTTCGCTGTCCACCGCCGCCTCCAAGCCGACCCGATACACCTGTCCACATTTGCCGCCAACCATTCATTTCTCACCCTTTCTCAGGTTCCCCCTCGGAAGAGCGACGTCTGGCGTACTGCCAATCAGCGCCCTCTGTGCTATCGCTGCGGCGCGCCCAGTCACGTCTACAGCAACTATTGTTACCGTCGTATGGGTCTGCAGGAATATAGTGCCGATGCGCCCCGTCCGAAGCGTGGTGAATGGCCTCGAGAAATAAGCGATTACCTGGCCGTGGCACCCGAAGCACCACACTACTATGCTCGGTAGCCGTCTCCACGTCGTTTCTCGTCTCCGCGACGTTCTTCTGCCATTTCTCGCCGAAGGTCTTCTAGTCCCCGCTGGGAAAACTAGAAGTGGCAACCTTTGGGAGGAAGGTTGCTCACCGGTGACACGTCCGAGATCCTCCACCACCGCACAGACATAACCGACCGCTTCTACGACGCACCGACGATCACGAGCCCGATAACACTCCTCGCCGCATCAATTCTCCGCCGCAATGAAACTGCCTGGCGCCAGACCGCAGCCGTGAGCGGACTAAGCGACGTTCCCGTAAACCTACGGCTACAACTGCTAATCTGAACACTTCAATTGACGGTACTGACGTCACCGCACTTGTGGACGCCGGAACAGACTACTCGGTAATCAGTGGACCTTTTGCCGCGACTCTGAAAAAGGTGACCACACCTTAGACGGGCCCACAGCTTCGTACTGGCGGGGGCCATTTGATCACCCCAGCTGGCAAGTGCACGTCACGAGTGACCATCGAAGAGGACACGTACCTGAAGTTTGAAGGTGTCGTCGAAAGCAAACAAAGTATGCTTTTCGACCGCTGTCTTGCTGTCGCCAGAGGGGTCGTTTGCCTCGAAAACGGAAAAACCGAAGTACTGCTTGCGAATTTTGGAGGTGAGCGCCAACATCTCAGCCTTGGAACCACTGTGGCCCACATTCATGGTATCGCCGACTTTCAACGAGTGCCCAGCCTTGCCATGGTGTCGTCGACAGACGTTCACACCGGTGTTCCCGAATTCCAGTACAACATTAACCCCGCGCTTTCGCCGCAGCAGCGAGGCTAAGTAGAAAATCTCCTCCAGCGTTACGGCGATACCTTCTCGACTTCTTCCCGCGTCGGAAGAACACACTTGGCCAAGCATCGGATAAATACGGATGACGCCGTGTACCCTCTCTGACAGTCACCTTACCGTCTTTCAGTGAACGCGCCGCAATGAGCCGTCAAATTAAGGAGATGCTTCGAGACGACGCCATTCAACCCTCCCGTAGTTCCAGGGCCGCACCTGTCGTCCTCGTGAAGAAAAAAAATGGTACACTGCGGTTTTGTGTTGACTGCCGTAGCCTATACAAAGTAAGTAAAAAGATGTTTATCCCCTTCCTCGAATCGACGATGCTCTCGATACCCCCTGCTATGCAAAATATTTCTCATCCATGGACCTCAAATCAGGATATTAGCAAATCGAGGTACATGAACGGGACCGAGAAAAAAAACCACATTTATTTCTCCGGATGGGCTTTATGAGTTTAAGGCAATGCGATTTGGTTTATGCTCCGCACCCGCAACGGTCCAACGGCTGATGGACACAGTTCTGGCAGACCTGAAGTGGAAGACGTGCCTGGTCTTCCTTGATGACTTTGTTGAGTTCGCACCAACGTTCGAGGAGCACCTTCGGCGCCTCGAAGTTGTGCTGCAAGCCATAAAGTCTTCTGGTATAACGCTAAAAAATGAGAAATGCCAATTTGCTTAAACTGAGCTAAAGGTCTTGGGTGACGTCGTCAGTTACGAGGGAGTTCAGCCGGACCCAGACAAAACCACAGCTATTGCCAATTTCCCTCCACCGCAGGACCATAAAGCAGTCCGCCGCTTTCTAGGATTATGTGCCTACTACCGTTGTTTGTGAAAGATTTTGCTCAAATCACTGAGCCCCTGACGCGTCTAATTAGGAGACACACGCCTTTCACGTGGGACGCCCCTCAAGCACAAGCATTTCAATCTCTTCAACGCCACCTGCAAGCACCTGCAGTTCTGGCTCACTCCGACGAAAACGCATATGCGGAGCTTCATACTGTCGCAAGCAACATCGGTCTGGTTGTCGTTCTGGTTCAAATCCACAACAGTCGAGAACGAGTCATCACTTACGCCAGCCGCTCTTTGTCTTACGCTGAAGCTAATTACTCAGCAACTCGGAAAGAGTGTCTAGCTATAGTGTGGACGACGTCGAAATTTCGACCCTACCTTTATGGAAAACGTCTTGCTGTACTTACGGACCATCACGCCTTGTTTTGGCTCGCGACCCTTAAAGATCCGTCAGCCCGCCTTGTCAGATGGAGTCGGCGGCTCCAAGAATACGTCATGACAGTGGTGTAGTCCAGCCGGAAGTACTCGGACACCGATCGCCTCTCGCGCGCCCCGGTCGAATTCGCAACGGAGGGCGGTAACTACGACGACGACATCACCTTAAATGCGATCAGTGCAACGAGCATCACTGAAAAACAATACGCTGACCCGGAACTTCGGCATCTCATAGAGTTTCTTAAGGGTACCCGCTGACTGTCCCGAAGGTTTTCAAGCGCTCGGTAGCGTCACTGTGCGTTCGTCATGGTGTCCCCGTGAAGAAAAAATTCGCCGCAAACAATCAGCAATACCTTATTGTCATACCGACGAACCTATGTGACGAAATCCTTGAAGCTTCACACGACGAAGCGACTTCTGGACATTTTGATGTAGCCCGCACGCTTGCAAAGATCAAAGAGAAGTATTACTGGCCCCGCCTTCAGTCGGACGTTGCGCACTACGTACGAACGCGCCGAGGCTGTCAGCGTCGCAAAGTGCCCTCAACAAAACCAGCTGGGTTCTTGAAGGCTATAGCACCACCATCGCGGCCTTTCCAGCAGATCGGGATGGCCATGCTGGGCCCATTCCCTCTGTCTGATTCGGGAAACAAGTAGAGCATCGTTGCTACTGACTACCGGACACGATACGCGGAAACATCAGCTCTACCAAGCCCCGCAGCCCCTGACGTGGTAAAATGTTTCATCCATCAGATCGATTTGCGTCACAGTGCACCGGAGATCCTAATCACCGACAAGGGTAGAACATTCATGGCTGACCCCTGCAGCAGATTTTATGCCACAGTCATACAGACCACCGAAAGACGACATCATACCAACCTCAGAAGAACGGTTTAACGGAACGACTAAACAAAACGCTAGGTTACATGCTCTCAATGTGTGTCGACCTCCAGCACAGAACTTCGGACGAAGTGCTCCCATCCGCCACCTTCGCATACAATACGGCCGTAGAGTAAACGACAAACATGCCACTGTTCCGTCTCGTTTACGGCCGCGACGTGACCACGATGCTGAACGCCATGTTACCGCATGTGGACGACATCGACCCGAATGCGGATCTTCACACCTTCCTGCACCTCGCTGGAGGGGCTTGTCAGCTGGCCAGAGTGCGGATTGTACCAATAATGTCGAGATGCCCAACACTATAACCTCCGACGCTGTGATGCTCGGTACACAACAGGAGACTGTGTGGGTCTGGTTTCAAATAATAATAATAATAATAATAATAATTGGTTTTTTGGGGAAAGGAAATGGCGCAGTATCTGTCTCATATATCTTTGGACACCTGAACCGCGCCGTAAGGGAAGGGATAAGGGAGGGAGTGAAATTCGCCGACGCGGATTTAGCGACAAGCTCCTTTGCCGGTATATTGGACCTTACAAAATGATCAGGCCAATTGAAGACCTTAAATATAAGGTCGTTCCGGACGGCTTTCAGAAGTGTCGGCGATCCCTGCACCCTGAGGTGGTACACGTTGTCCGTCTCAAGCCTTACAACGAGCGGTAGCAGTAGAGCTGGAATTTCGCGCGCTCATCATGCTTTCCCTAGTGAACTTTTTTTCAAACACACAGGCTACGCATCGAAACGATGCTCTTTCGTAACGGGGGCCAGTGACACGGTACATTCTGCTAGCACGAACCGCCTCAAAAGAAGAAGCTATCTGGAGCTGTGGTCCACACGTTCATCTAAGCCCGCCGCTGTATCTTGTTATCAGTGATATCCCGCATTCACGCGTGACAGTATACAGCTCGTTTGGTCGAAACGACGCTGGTGTCGTGGTAGTAGCAGTAGCAGTAGTAGTAGTAATAGTAGTAGCAGCAGTAGCAGTAGTAGTAGTAGTAGTAGTAGCAGTAGCAGTAGTAGTAGTAGTAGTAGTAGTAGTAGTAGTTGTCGGCCCCGCCCATCGGAAATATTCCTTCCCTAATGGCGCGGTTCGTGTCTCCACCAAGTGAGACAGGCGTCATTCCCTGTCCTTAAATTGTTCAATAGGCAACGCGTCATGCTGAATGGGCCGATGGCGTTCAGTGGACTGGGCTTTTGGCAACGCTGCAACACAGTGTTGCGTCCCACTCTTAAAGAGAAGCTTAAGCGTCCTGCATTTTTTCTCTATTTTTATTTTATATTTTCTTGTTTTTATTCTTACGTTGTTTTTTATTTTTATTCTGCTTTTTTTCATTTCATATACGTTGCTTAAAGGGAAGGTGAAGCGGTTTTTTTTAAATGAGTTTCGAGCGGTATTTTATACATTTATGTCCTGTGAAATCGAATATGGCATTTAAATCGCCCGAAAACAATGACATGGACATTTGTTTTCAAGAAATAAGCAGCAATCGCAGCAGGCTATTTCAAACGGGCAGTCTCCGCTCGTGATTGGTCGAAAGCTTATTGACGTCCTCGTTGCCATGTCGGCTGTTGTCGTTTCACGTGCTGGGACAGGCGTCTTTTCGCAGCTGTACAGTTTTTTTATCGACAGATAATCGTGATTATGGAATCTCTGTGCTCTCCGAAAGACCTTTGCGCTTCTGTGTATATGTTCGAGCCCCCACCTTCCACCCAGAAGCGACAAATGCTGGAAAATGACAGCTCGGACTCGACTAGTACCCGAAATGAGGTGGAACTTTTTCTCGCGTGGGAAGCACTGACTGGTACGTATTTGTTTCTTGTAAGCGTACACGGGCGTGTAAATGAACAAACGAAAGCAAAATATATTATTCATTGTTGAAAAGCTTGGAGTGCGTCATTGTCACGGATTTCCCACATAACACTCGGGCCGAAAGAATGGACTAGACGACAGGTGTACCCAAACAGACGCACATTTAATACACCCTACGTGACACAAACACAAAATAACTAACAAAACTAACACAAAGACTATAAATACGCACGACCCGGGAACACTGCTACCAGGGTCTGCTACTGGCGTTCTACTGTTAGCGGTCGGCACACGTGCTCACGGTTGGTTCGGTGCTGATGCAGCGTTGCATAGGTCCGATAGCCGGCGTCGAGGTGGCGTTGGAAGTGCTCAGGCTGGCGTCGCTGGCAGCGGCGTTGGCACCGTCGTTGGCTGCGTCGTACTAGCTCCCTGTCCAAGCGCCCGTGGAGATGATGCGTTTGAGCTTTTACCACTTGCTTTCTTCTTTTGAAGAAAGCTGCTATAGGTGGCGGCAACGCGCGTCTGTGCGCGAACATCGAAGGAACGACACCACGCTTGAGTCGAGCAGATTTCACTGTGATACCTATCGCCCGTGTCAGTGACATGTTCCAGTGGTAATCCGTGTCACGAAAGTAATCTTAGCAACGCATACTCTTCCTTAAGGGCGTGAAGTTCTTTTGACAGCTGCAATCTGCCGTTTAGCAAGCGCCTTGTCTTTAGGGAAGTGGTGGAATGCAATATCGTCACGGCCACTTCTGTTCCTGCAGCCGTACGCAGCGCAGAAAAACGGCACGCTGAGCGCTAAGCTTTTTACCCTGCCTCGACCACTTGTTTTTAAGCAAACTTATCAAATACCCTCGATTACACATACAAAAAAAAACGCGCGGGTGATGTCTTCTCAGCGGCGCTCGTCGGCTGGTCGCAGCAAAAGCACAGGGAGGAAATGGGCCGGGCTCATCGCAAGGCAACTATGACGTCGTTTCCGGTCGCTTCCACTTAGCTCACCCGACTTCTTTCGCGCTCCGCGCGTTGCGAGAGGCGGAGCATCACTGGAACTTTATTCAAGCATTTTGTAATTTCTGCGTAGAAAATCGCGTAAAAAACCTAGCAGACGTAAAATGTGATATGATAACATGAATAATGTCAAGTTCCTTCAAGTTCTGTAACCTCCTCACATTCCCTTTAAGAACTGATGCTTAATCAACTTTTACATTATTGTTTTATTTACCACGCAACTGATACCGAAGTGGGATAGAGTTTAAAAGGAAAGAAGAGGGAGCAAACGCATGTCTGATAAAATGCATCGCCGACCTTGACAAGCTAGTTACTTAAGCTCAGATAGAGCAAAAAAGACAAATATTACATAATGTCATCTTTATCGCGAGAACCCTTTGTACTTCCTTCTGATTTGAAGAAGTTTATGGGCTCTGAGCATAATGGATCCATTCGGTGCATTCATGTAAACTGTCAGTCAGCGAGAAATAAGTCGGCCGAGCTTGATGCGATGTTTTGCAGCTTGAACCTGGAATTTCATTTTATTATGCTATCTGAAACTTGGCATGACCACAGCACTCCTCCCTGGCGACCCCCAAATTGTGACTGTTTTAGTCGAATCAGAAATGTTTCGTGTGGCGGCGGTGCCAGTATGCTAGTGCGAAACACTTTCAACTTGTAATGTGTCGAGGAATTCTCATGTCTACCCGATGATTATGAAGTGTCGTCTGTTTTGCACGCCCGTACAGTTTACTCTGTTTTTTTATCGTCCACCGTAAGGGAAAACAGATTTTTTTTCCTTTCATCAAGGGCTTTTCGAATACATCTCTAATTTTCACTACATCATATGTGGTGGTGACTTCAACATTGATTTCTGTGATGATACTGCCGTCAGGCGTGAATTTGAACAGCTGCTATGGTCTTATGGTTGCTTTAATGTCATAAGTGGCTCTAGCAGAGTTACCTGTGACACTTCAACATGTCTTGATCTCTTCATCACGAATTCTTGCCAGGATGATATGTGGCCTGGTGTTCTTTCTTATCACATCAGCGACCACATGCCATTTTTTTTTTAGTTTAAATCTTAAAGTAAAATTAAAGACAAGCGTTCTCCTATATTTCAATCAATCGCCAGTGAAAAACTTGACAACTTTCAGGAGGAATTGCACAAAGTTGACTGGAGTACTGTTTACGCCTCTCAATTTGCGGATACCGCGTATGACCTCTTCATTGATATTTTTGCCTCATGTTATAAGACACAATTTACTGTGTGTTTGGATGGCCTAGATCTTCACGAATTCGTAAGCCGTGGATCACGAATGGCTATTTAAAAAATCATAGAAACAAGGTTTTTAATAAGCTTATTATGTCTAAATATCCTGGCGATCTGCGAATTTTTAAGTCATTCCGTAACCGGCTTACAAAAGAACTACGTCATGCAAGAGCCTCATATTTTGAAGCGAACTTTCTCGTGTGCCAAAACGATAGCCGCGAATTATGGCACAAGCTAATTGATTCAATGAATCGAGACTCGAGGGCAACACCCGAAATCCACATTGTCGTGAATGGCGTAGAGATCAGTGCTGACGCGCTTCCCGGTTGTTTTAATGAACATTTCAGTAATAATGGTCGCCAAACTGCTAGTGTGAATACATGCCGTTATATTCATGCACACTGAACAGAATACATCTTTCATCACCCTACAAACTAAGGTGAATTAACAATGCTTTTCAAAGACTGAGCAACAGTACTGCCAGTGATGTCGATGACCTGCATATTGGGCCCGTGAGATATGTCCTTGACCTAATTTCACCTGTTCTTGTTCATGTTTACAATATTTGTCATTCATCAGGGCAATTTCCAAAAAGAATGCAGGGTGCAAAGGTGCTAGCTCTTTTCAAAAAGGTGACAGAGCTCAAATTTCTAACTATATGCCCATCTCCATACTTCGAATTTTTTTCCGAAGGGCTTGACAAGATCATTTTCGGCTGCCTATGTAGCTTTCTCGATAAGCATAAGTTCATAACTCCGCATCAACATGCCTTCTGCAAAGGAATGTCGACCGAACTGGCACTCCTTAAACAGAAAGAGCTAATTCTGAAGAATTTTGAGGAACGCTTATAAACCTTAGGCGTTATTGTCGACTTGTTCAAAGCATAAGATAAAAAACAGCGCTAATTTGGACACAAACCACACAGAAAGACCAGACAAGACGGGCGCTGACTCCAACTATGTTTATTGAAAGTCACATGTTGCATAGATATACCCCGATGAAGGTGAACGCATGCGCATTTCTTGCATGGTAAAAATGGAGAAAAAAGAAAGAAAAACAAGACCAAAAACACACACTCAAACCAAACCTACTCATTATCGCGTATTCTTTAGCAATCTATACTCGCTTTCTCGTAGGGAGATAGAAGTGGTGCTTATGCACATGCCACCTCTCTCTTTGATAAAAAAAAAGGCTTCTACCAGTTCCCGAGCTAATCTATTTTTGCTTCTGGCTAGACTTATAATCTCGCCAAGTCGTGGTTCACAGTTCTTTTCGTTTTTATCAATGCAGGAGCGGCAATGGGCGGGTAGGTTTCCGGACGAATTTGATGCGTTCCCTAACGATCTTTTGTGCTCCCCTGCACGCTCGTTTACGGAGCGTCCAGTCTGGCCGACGTACACCTTGCCACAAGGGGGATCTCGTAGACCACTCCCGTGGTACACCTTACGTAGGGCTTCGAGTGCTTCCTTCCACACCCAGTAAGGTGTGCCACGATTAAAAGCCTTCGATTTCATTGACCATAAACTTGTACTTTGTAAACTGTCTTACAATGGCATTCATGGCATCGCCCTCAACTAATTGAAACAAACCTAAGGTATTGAAGGGAGTTTGTGCATGTGAATTGCATATCATCTAACGTCCTTCCTGTTGTCGTAGGTGCCCCGCAAGGAAGTATTTTGGGTCCTCTGCTGCTTAGCATTATTTTTAACGATCTCACTGACATTTATCCTAATAACACATTCATTACGTATGCTGATTATACCGCACTTCTCTTCTCCTCCAAATCTCCAGATGACCTAACCCTACATGCTAAGCACGTGCTTTCCAAGGTATATCTGCGGTCTATTGAAAACGGCCTGTTAATAAACACCGTTAAATATGAAGCCTTACTCTTTCAACCGAAAAACATGAACACTGCGTTACCTAGTGATTTACTACTAATTACTTTTAAAATCGAAGTTTTACGAATATATTAATGTTTGGGCGTGCACTTTGATCCAAATATGTCCTGGCACTCTCATATAATTTTCTCACCGGTAACCTGTCTAGGGTGCTGTGTCTAGTCCGTTCTGTCAGAAGTCTCCCCTTTTCCGTAAAACTCTTAAAATAAAACGCATTTTCCCTCAACCATCTTAATTACTGCTGTCTTGTATGGGGGGACAACAACTTGCACAAACATTAACAGAATGCTTGACATCGAGAAAAAATTTCTCCGCGTCATATGCAATAAGCCTCAAGACTTTCATTCTGCTCCCCTTTTCCGTGATCTTAGAATCCTGACACTTCCCGCTTTATTGAATCACCGCCTGGTTTTATCCTACAGTAAAGACACAAAGATTAGAATAGGTAATCTCTGCTCTCTCGCTAATCTCACAAAACGCGTTGCCCCGTACACTAGTCTAGCTCCGGAGACTTGGTGTGTTCCTCATCCGCGAACTAATTATGGTCAACAAATGTTAAGCTACAGGTTGCCGACGTTACTAAATGACATTACTCAACGCAACATCGACGTGCTCACTTCTTCTTTAGGAAACCTGCTCGAAATATTTTTGCACGCATGACTGTTTCTCACGAATCCTTTCCTGTTTTCCGTCCAGGTGAGAGGCGATCACTTTGCGTACGTCTATCGCAGTAACAATGTCTGCCTTTTCCTTCTGCCGTGCCCGCGGTCTTTGAGTGATGTGCTTACTATGATTTACCATTGCTTCATGAACCTGCTGCCTTCTTGCGGTGATGTAGAGATGAATCCGCGAC
The DNA here is from genome assembly GCF_052857255.1 of Amblyomma americanum. Taxonomy (NCBI): domain Eukaryota; kingdom Metazoa; phylum Arthropoda; class Arachnida; order Ixodida; family Ixodidae; genus Amblyomma; species Amblyomma americanum. The sequence continues at coordinate 78,667,571 of NC_135504.1, read as the reverse complement.
CATCTACTGAGGAGATGCTTTTAACTTTAATTGAGAACGTTCGTGAACTCAAACTTTGAAAGGCACTAACAGCAAGCTGACCGATACGTGCAATAAGCTTGATAATGCGTTTTCATTTAATTTGAAGCAGGTCATGGTTGAACCTTCGCGGGTCACTGCTACCATGAGTTCGCTTTTGGATCTTGTGTTTGTATCTGATGTTATTGAACGGCTCGAGTTTACGGTAGATATTATGCCTGGTATATCCGACCACGATCTAGTGCTCTTCAAAACCAAAATGGCACGTCCAAATACACGCAGAACAACGAAACAATTTTATTACTTTAATAAAGCTGAGGATGAAAGTATTCTAGATCTTCTTGAGCAAGTCTACGACAAATTTTCTCCTGCACACATTGACAGCGACATTAGTGCATATGACTGGTGGTTGGATTTTAAAAAAATACGGTGCACAGGTGTATAGGTCGGTACGTCTCGCTGAGGAATAAAAAAATCCACAGCCAGACAGAGTCCTTTGGATTACGCGTGGAATACTTCATTTAAAGCGCCGTATAAAACGCCTTTCCCACAATATGTCAAAAGCCGGACACAGTACTCTGGCATCACTTAGCAGAGACTTAAGAAACAAAATAAAGGTATCAAAATTTTAATACTTTAATTAAACTGCACAAATTTCTGGTTAATGATCCGCGAAAATTCTGGGCTCTCCTAACAGATAAAAAAAGACGCAGTAAACAAACTGACAATAAATGCTGTGGACGTTAGTGATAACCAAAAAATAGCTATAACGCTTAATGACTATTTCTTTCTGTGTTTCTGGTAGGTGATGACCGGACAACTGATTGCATATCAAGCAATCGTCATGTACCCGATCTTAATAAAAATGAAGCAGTCATTTTCTCCGCTCTCTTCACGTGAATATAAATAAATCATCTGGGCCAGATGACATTCCGAATACGTTTCTTTACTGGTACACGGAATGGTGCGCGAAATACCTCGTTATTATTTTCAATGCTAGTCTGTATAGAGATGAGGTCCCCAGTGATTGGAAACTGACTAAAGTTGTCCCAGTCCGTAAATCTGGTAATACTCTCCGCGTCACTAATTACAGGCCAATAAGCTTGATGTGCACTGCACGTAAAGTAATAGAACACTTCATTTCTAAGCACAAAACAACGTTCTTGGAGTAAAACAACTCTATAGCTGAGTCCCAACATTGTTTTCGCTGTGGGTTATCGACTGCGACACAGTGATTACATACTACCAACGATTTTTTCTGAGCTCTTGATACAGCAGGGAACACTGATGCCATTATTCTGGCTTTTGAAAAAGTGTTCGACCGAGTGCTCTACTATAAACTTTTACTTAAACTTAAGCACATCTTATAATATAAACAAATTCTACAATGGCTTGATTCATAACTATCCCACTGGCTGCTGTACATGCAGATCTCTGGTTCAAGTCCGTCCATCACTCCAGTGCTCTCAGGAGTGCCGCAGGGCCCAGTCCTCTGGCCGCTTCTTTTTCTTATATATTTAAATGACTTCAAGTTCGATTCTCCGGTGCAGGCTCATTTTTTTGCAGACGACTGCGTAATTTATCACAAAATGTTCTCCGAATGCGACCAGCTAATTATAGATAACTATTTAGGTGCCGTTAGTAATTGGTGCAAGAACTGGAAAATGTCATTAAATGTTAGTAAGTGCAAACAAATGACCATAACCAGACAAAAAGTTCGATTGATGCACTCTTACAAAATTAACAGCGTCTCTCTTGAACGGGTAGATGGAATAAGTACCTTGGCGTAACGATCAGTTCGAATCTAAGTTGGAGCCCGCGTGTCCAAAAATGAGCACTGCGTTTCATTTTCAACGCCTATGGAAGACAGGTATTGATATCTGATCTTCTTAGCCGTACCGGTTTACCCACCTTGGAATCTTGTCGCAAAATGCATTGCTTAAATATGTTATTCGACATCGTTAATAATCACACCAGAATAGACTTTGACAGTTATATGCAGTACAAACACGATAAAACAATTGCAGTGCCCCAATGCAGAACCACTGCATACAAGCTGTCGTTCTTCTCAAGAAAGATAGCCGATTGGAATGCGTTACCTCGCCAAGTGGTCACCTCATCTTCAGCCGAAACGTTTTTATCTGCAATGAACGCCAGCTGGTCAAGTGAGGGTGTTTCGTTCGATTCTGGAGTGTTGCCCTTGTCGCTCTTTGTTTTTAATTTTAATGAAGAGTGTTTGTTACACGCACATTATTTCAGTTGTTCACAGAAATTTTGCTGCCTGCCTGCAGGCCTTTTCCCCCGTTTTTCGTTGTTAACAAAGCACGGTGCAATTGTATCCCCACTCCTGCCTAGGCCACCAAAAGGTGGCTGGCAGTATTGAATAAATAAATAAATAAATAAATAAATAAATATTAGGCTGTGTACGGCGTTTTTCTTTTTTGTTTTATTTTCTATTTTACTGTTTGAATTGTACATTTTGGGTTTCTTGTTTTGCCTTTGTTTTAACTCTAGTCTATTAAGAAGCCTTCACTCCGCCCTGCTGCAGCCACTGCAACGGTAATTGGGGCCAGTCAAGCTGCCCCTGAGAAGCTTTTTCCCCTTGTATCCCCCATAACCATTGTATCGCCTTGTTTGCGGAAATAAACTCAAACTTATGAGTGGGATAGTTCGTGCGGACAACTTCCGTCCACGCAACTCATGGTCTAAGAAAGGCTTTCGCCTTAAAACGGACGCTACCAGCGCCACAGCCGACTGAAGGGCTATGAGCGGGAGCCCGCGCAAGGTATGTATGTTACTGGTTGTGAAACGGAAGATTACGATACCTTTTGTGTAGTGGGTGCCGCTAACGCATATGCGCAAATTGCCCTGATGGCGCCAGGTGGCCCCACGTTCTCATAAAGATCCCCCAAACCTATCGCTTCGAAACCAATTAGCGCGTGTGCAGTGGCAGGGCATGGTATATTGAGCGGTAGCAGTACGCACTATGCTAAAGGTAGAGTCTTCGTCAAAAGTCTTAAGGCAAAAGGTTTTTCGCTTCAGCCTTAAAACAGAGCCATTACAGCGCTCTTAAAGACGGAATAACCTTGAAATGCTAGCAGGAGGTTCCTCCTTGCGGTAGAGAAGCTTCCTGCTTCATTTGTGTTTTGAACGGAGCTACAGTTGAACGCTGCTGCCTTAAGACTTTTCACCAAGACTGCACCTTTACGTGCCCATGGCGTTTTCAGTGAAGCAAAACACAACTGTGGTCTCGCGCCTTTATTTGCTACTGCTAGACACATCGCTCTAAAAAAATTGTCATGGCTGGCCTCATGCACGCCTGCTTTCCTGAGAGACCTGTGAGGTTGACATAACACTCTATTATCCGATTAAAGGCGCACCGAGGACAAATTGAATGTTGCCTTGTTATTAATATTGTGCCGTATACTCTCACATATCTCCAATTCACCCTGTCCTGAACTTTCAGCGCGTTGCGCCTTAGGTGCGGGCTGTGCAACATTATTTTTCTTTCTTGCTTCTCTCTCCACACTGATATATGTCCTGAAGAAGCTGCGGCCACCCTAACCCCGCCAATTAAAAAATCTCATTCACCCATCTAACCTTCTGCCGCCCCCTGCTACGCGTGATTCTCTTGGAATACACTCTGTTACCCTCAAGGACCATCCGTTATCTTGCCTTCGTATTAGATGCCCTCCCAAGACCATTTCTTCCATCATTATTTCGACTATCCTGTCTAGCCATTGTTTGATCCCTGACCCACTCTGCCCTGTCTCTGTCGCTTAATGTCACACTGATTATTTTTCCTTCCATAGCACACTGGGTTGTACTTAAGATGACTCCTTTCTGTCAGCCTATATGTTTCTGCCCCTTAGGTGAGTACAGATACAGCTCTTATACGCTCTTCTTCTGAGGGTCATTGATAAGTTCCCATTCGTAACCTGAGAGAATCTAGCCAAGTACGCTCCAGCCCATTCTTAGTCTAGTTACTTAACTAGAATATGAAAGATTAATAAAGCGATGTGTCTTGTGTGTAGCGATTTCTATACAAAAAGCAGGTTCCCGGACAGCACCTTTTTCTCTAGCGTAACTTGTGATAGTGAATTTTTTAAAGGCGTTGGAACAAATGTAGTTTAGTTAGATATTAATAAGCCCTTTATTCTACTTCTTGTAATGAAAATGTCCTTACGTCCAAACCCAGCTTCGTATGAGTTCCCAGGTTCGAACTCGACCGCGGCGGCTGCGTTTTCATGGAGGCAAAACACTAAGGCGCCCGTGTGCTGTCCTATGTCAGTGCACATTAAAGATCCCCAGGTGGTCGAAATTATACCGGAGCCCTCCACTACGGCACCTCTCTCTTCCTTTCTTCTTTCACTCCCTCCTTTATCCCTTCTCTTGAGGCGTGGTTCAGGTGTCCAACGATATATGAGACAGATACTGCGCTATTTCCTTCCTCCAAAACCAATTATTATTATTATTATTATTATTATTATTATTATTATTATTATTATTATTATTATTATTATTATTATTATTATTATTATTATTATTATTATTATTATTATTATTATTATTATTATTATTATTATTAATGATTCGGGGAAACATCCTTGTAGCTAGCTTGACCATTAATTCACTGCAAAGTAAAAGGCATATATTTGCGCATTTCGCTTTGTGAATTACACACATTAGCAGGCAATAAACAACTATTCCATGCCAGTGCTTGAGGCGAACACATCCAACATAATGATACACAGCAGACTTGAATCCCAAACAGTTCAGTTTGCAGCCTGGCCAGGTGCTTTTTCCCCTTCATGCAACACTCGTGATGGTATTTCGAATTCTGCTTCGGTGTTTCATAGTACTCCAAAGTCAGACTTTCAGTCTCCGATCGTCACTGCGAAAAAAATAACAAATAATTTTCCTCATCATGCTTCAAGAATGACAAATCGTTTCTCTTCCAACGAAAAACATTCATCATGTCATCATGACTCGCCCACTGCAGGGCAAAGAGACCTCTCCCGTCTCTACATTTAATCCTGTCCTGTGAAAGCTGCGGCCACCGTATGCCTGCAAACTTCTCAATATCATCCGCCCACCTAACTTTCTGTCGCCCCTGCTACGCTTGCCTTAGCTTGGAAACCACTCCGTTACCCTTAAGGTAACCCGTTATTCTTCAGTGTCCATTCACATTACATGCCCTGCCCAAACACATTTCTTCCTCATGATTTCGACAATGATGTCATTAACCCGCGTTTGTTCTCTCACCCATTTTGCCCACTTCCGGTCTCTTAATGTTACACCTATCATTTTTTTCCGCGGCTCGCTGCGTTGTCCTTAACTTAAACTGAGCCCTTCTCGTTAGCCTCCATATTTCTGCCCCGTAGGTGAGTACCAGTATGATACAGCTGCTGTACACTTTTCTCTTGAGGGATATTGGTAAACTGCCACTCATAATCTGAGAGAACCTGCAATATGTACTTCATCCTATACTTATCCTTCTGGTTATTTCCCTCTCATGATTCGAATCGGCGGCCACTACGTTCCCTAAGTAGACGTATCCCTTTAATAGTTCTAGCACCTCGCTAGCAATTGTGAACTGCTGATCTCTTACGCGACTGTTGAACATTACTTTCGTTTTCTCCATGTTAATTTTTAGACCCACCGTTCTGCTCTGCCTATATAACTCATTGATCTTGCTATGCAGCCCTTCTCCCGAGTTACTGCGCAAGGCAATGCCATGAGCGAATCGCAAATTACTAAGGTATTCTAAATTAACTCTTATCCCAAACAGTTCCCAGTTCCGGCCTGGAAACACTTCCTGTAAAAAGGTGTGAATAGCATTGGCGAGATCAAGTCTCCCTGCCTGACATCCTCCTTTACTAGAATTTTATTGCTGACTTTATGAAGGACTATAGCAGCTTTGTAGTTCTTATAAATATCTTCCAGTATTTTCGCATAACGCTCTTGTACACCCTGATTCCACAATACATACTGTGGCTTCCACTGAGTCAAATGCCTCATCGTAATCAGTGAACGCTAAATATAGTGGTTGGTTATATTGGGACCATTTTTGTATCACCTGACTAATAATATGAATATGGTATATTTTCGAGTAACCTTTACAAAAGCCTGCCTGATCATTTGGTTGATTGAAGTCTAAGGTTCTCCTGATTCTATTTGCAATTACCTTCGTAAATGCCTTGTAGGCAATAGACAGTAAGCTGCTCATTCTATATTTTTTAAAGTCCTCACAAACAGTCGCAATGGTAGGAAATAGTGACATCAAGATAAGGAAACTTGTCATTAAATGCAACGAGAAATAAAATCGCTCTTTATTTCTAAGATGCATATTCGCCAAAACAATTGATTCACACTGCCTGTCGATCATTAAGTTTTCCATAAACATGTGCAGTTCAATCAGGAAAACTATATCATGAGGTGCCGAAACATACCGCACTCCAGTAAGGTATTGTGTAGTAGGAGAAGTTAAAAAAGACAACAGAAAAAGCTTTCCCATCACAAGAAATTTGCTGTGACATTTTTGCTCAAAACCTCTTGTTAACGACAGAAATGTTTGTAACGATAACAGAATTTTGCACATTTACTACAGAAATTTGCTATAACTGCAGGCTACAGAAAATCACTATATAAAAAGAACTACAGTAGAGAAAAATACTACAAAACAAAATTTTGTAGTTGCGAGAAAACTGCAAACTATTTTGCTGTCTTTTTGACATGGCAATTTTCTTTTTACGGTCTGAGTATTACGATGCGACAATCTGCCAGCATGAAAAGGGTTGAATACAGGCTACCAAGCTCACACTTTTAAGGAATAATATTTACTTTATTCACAAGTTTTCCTGAAAGCCTCCTCACTGTGATATGAAAGATGCTAAACTGCCCTCAAAACAAACAAAAATATGCGCATCACACTGTCATGGGAGTTGCTCAGTACTCTATTCTTTACCCAATGAAAACAAAGGGTTATTCGAAAGCTCTGCGACCAGGAGAGTGCGAGTGCCTGTTTAGCTTCCTCGACACTCCGTATCACTTCGGGGCCAGATGTCTAGGCTGCATAGTGTGTCTCTGGGACAAGCGCAGAGATACCACGGAAGGATTCGGGTGCCGACCATCGAAGTTAACTCTTTTAACACTGTATGTATTTGAAGCGCAGGAAATGAACTGCCGCAAATGAAAGTGTGCCTGCTGTTCGCCACGCTACGAAGTACCTGGCTTCCAACGCAAGCCATAAGTGTTGCGCCCAATGACAAATGGGCGACCAGTGGAGACAGTTTCGGTGTAAATCAACATGAAAGACTGGGATCTGCCAGATTTATGTGTACCCAGAGCACCAAAATAAAGCTCCATTATCATCAAGAATTCTGGGATTAACATGAAAATTTCATGTTATGTAGCAAATGGGGCTAAAGGATCCAGAAGTCCAGACTTCTGGCCTGAAAATCTTGATGTCCTGACTACACGCCCCTGCCATCATCAAAACAACCCTTTGTCTCATAGTGCAAATACTGCCCTGCAGAGAGGCTAGCCAAATCAAGATCAGGCCCACCAGATGTTTGGAAATGTAGAATGCTTTACTTTTTTCCTGATGGAAAAGATATCATCATCATCATCAGCCTTACTACACCTGCTCCAGGGCAAAGGCCTCTCCCATGTCTCTCCAATTAACCCTGTCGTTTGCCAGCTGCATCCACCCTTTGCTTGCAAACTTCTTAATCTCATCCGCCCACTTAACCTTCTGCCGTACCCTGCTACGCTTACTTTCTCTTGGAAAAGATATGTGGCTTGTGAAAGCGTTCGTGCCATCAAAAGCTCATTGCTGTTAGAATGAAAGCAGTGGTGAGCGTGTGCATCCCGCGAATACAAAATACCAAAAAAGAATACTGGTTTTTGATTCTTGGTAATTAGATTGTTGAATGTTGTCACCACTTCGCGCACTTCTGCGTGCGCTCCCAGACACCCTTAAAGCGTGTGGGGGTAGCGGTTTCGGTCAAAAAGATGCCCTCGACTCAGCGTGGTACGCTCAGCCGGAGCTCAGCTACCAAGTGAGAAAGGGGTTGGTCGTTTGGTGAGCAGCTTTCACCGGTCGCAAGCCAGAGAATGGTCGGAGCCAAAGGTTCACAAAACAAAACAAAGTTTACACAGCAAAGAGACGATACAGAGTATTTCACAATCACTCGTATGAGCAGATACGATGTGATTTACAAATACAATGCAACTCGTGCACAGTAATAATAGAGAGAGATAAAATTCAACAAAATCTTTGCGCCTAAAGTGCACTAACACAGAGGGAGACAAATAATGAAAACATAATTTGTTCACAGGGCACTGCGACAGTCCGACGACCTGAGGAGCACGACGGGGCCGATCCGCAGACTGGCGCACGTAGCCTCGCTGGTCCGTGGCTGAACGAGTGGTGTTTACCCAAGAGTCGAGCGGGCGCGCTTCTCGGAAGCTTAAACGGCGGCTCGGGCTAACAGACAGCGGTTGAAGCCCCTCATTTATGGACGCAGACCGCGTCTCTTTGTTCTTCGCGCCAAGGCAGGCGCGCATGTACACGCAGCTTCAACTGCACAAACTCCTCCTTCTCGCGCCGGGCGCGCGACCCCATTGGTCGAGCGCGGAGACCAACTTCAAGAAATTTCTGGTTCCTTCTCGAATGCAAAGACGTCGGCGCGAGAGCGAAGAGGAGAGGTTATAACTTTAGCGTGGCCAAGCTCACGCCCTCTCCGTCGACGATGAGTAGAAATTCCTCAGTAGAAACTTCTAGAGAAATCGACGCCGCGCGCGGCCATTCCTCCCTCGGCGCCTCGCCGGTGATCTGAGTGGAAAGGCAACGCAAGGTTTACGTCCTCTCCGGGTGTCCTTCCTCGCTGTTTTTTTTGTTTATTTTACTGCGCGCGGGCGCGATTGCTTACGCTCAGCGCCGTTTTTTCGATTATGCGGCGAATTTTGTGATAAATATGCAGGTCCACTAAACGACGAGTTAGTAGTATCTGCTCTATGAAATGTGCCATTCAACATGCCTCATTTCTGGCTGGTCCTAGGAAATGAAGAGGTAAAAAAATTTACCTACGGAGTTTTTCTCTCATATATTTTTATTGTTTGAGTCCGCAAGGAACACTATGAATTGATATCACTAGACACACATAAAAACTCACCGAATGTACACCATTCGAAGACAATACGGTTATTCCATACAGGTTCTCTAGTGCAAGCAATCAATAATCGTGTCTGAGTTCTACCCTATACACTGTGTTTTCTACAGATTCACTTGGGCACTTCACCCAAGGGCATTGCAAAATCAAAAAGCGTAAGATAGAAGGAAATTGACTGGAAGTTTACCCAGCCGGTAATGCGATTTTCAACGACATCGAGGTTGGTGCGAAATGCTCCTACCATCCCTAGCTTTAAGAAACACTGTTCGAGGGAGGGTGCGAGGAAGAGAGTCGTCCTTGTGCTACTTGACCCGCAAAAGTGCAAGCGTAATCTCTAGAGAATTGCCTTTGTAGACATCGTTAGAGTAGATATGGACAGTAACCAGAAATGGTGTGGAGCAGTTGTGTTCAGGGGTGCATGCGAAGAAAAAAACGCCGCCGACGATGTGATTCCACCGAGCGGGCCACATACAGGCTTCACTGCATGCATGAATCATGATTTCATCACACTCTTTGGCTCCGCGGCACATTGTTTTTCTAAATCGGAAGACAAGAGCCATGGTCCTGGGCTCCCTGATTCGCATGACGAGTGCCGGGTTTCGCTTCGGATTGTACTCTTTGTTGCGGGCGTGCAGGGCGATCTTCTTTTGATCCGGCCTGCAGCCCAGGCTTAACGATGCCACAGTGTTCCTGTGAAAAGTTGTAGCTGGGATGAGCGACAATTTATGCAACATTAAACCTCTCTCCTACTGTTTTAAAACGACACACTTGTGCACAGATTGCGGCAACCTGATAAAGACAATGCGTACATAGCCGCATTAAGCGTTGGCTTCATCTTGTTCCAATACATTAAAAACCAATAAAACATGTTAAAGACGAATTTTTCATGAGCCAAGTTAATTCGTCTGGAATGACAATTGCACTTAAACAACACTTTCGCAACAGACAGCTGATGAATGGACACATGCTGTTGGTCCCAGAGAAAACAAATGACACAACCGTGTCATATTCACGTATCGCTCTTAGTTTTCATTATCTTTTTTTCCTGTTTTATGTTATTTCAACTCCGTTTTCTATCAATTTTGTGTTCATTTCCTGTATGTGCCTTGTATCGCATCCGTTGTATCGTTAATATGGTTTATTTTCCTCTATATTCTTCAACTTCGATATGCCCCCTCACCCAGTGCTCCTCGAGGACAGTGAGGTAGAAATAAATAAAAAAACATATAAAATACGATCAAATGTTTTGGAGTTGTCCTAATGACAGCTTCTTCTATTGTCTTGTAGCGTTCTTCTGGTCTACTATCGTTTTTTTCTCTAGTAATTTTCTGTAGTAACTGCAAAAAATTATGTTGATACAAAATTTTTTCTTTTATTACCAATCTTTTGGCAAAAATACTACCGAAAATTTTGTGACGAGAGAAACTGTTCTCTTTTTTTAACTGCGATGCGCTTAAAATCGGAAAAATGAGCTAACAATTCCAAGTTTCGACGTTATTAATATCTACCAGTCGCATGTTTCTCGCTAAAGGTCACTATCTCCTATAGCAATTCTATCTTGAGGAACGATGTTCTGCCACAATGACGCATCATACGTCCAGCATCCGCATCAACAGCAAGGAAGCGGATGCGCCTTGACATGAATAGGTGTCATCCTTTTTATTCGCTAGAAAAGAAGTACTTCCTCTTTAAGGCGAAAACTGCTATATGCTTGGCTTGAGCAGAAACACTGGTCTCCAGGCTGTCGCTTTATTTTGGTAAACACGGGATTTTATTTTGTAGGTAGCGTAAGTTTTAAGATGCTGTTTGACAAGAATCATGATGGCAACTCGCGCATTAGCTAATATTGATCTCGTGCATAAACATGTTTTTCAATAACTAACTAAAGGTAGCGTATTAGAAACAGACTGGTCCTTCGAGTATGTTTTGAGCTTCAAAATAAAAAATTACAGTAGCAAAATCTCAGGCATAACGGCGTGAAGCTGACCCTCAGTGTTAGAAGACACGTACAGACATCTAGCCAGCGCAGAAGAGCAGTAAAATTATTTGTGGACAATAAACCACCCGGGAAAAAAAAGACCAGAAAACATGTTGGCATAATTTCAGTGAGCGCCTTTTTATAGGTCATCAGATTCAGCTGACGGTTGTTTGCTCAGGGTGGACACCCGGACATACTTCTTCGTGTGGACTGCGATCTAATTCCTGCTATTGAGAAAAACAGCCCGATAAATCTTTTCACCTCGTACACTCTCTGGCTTTATCTCACGGGTGTCATTGGCTTCACCATAAAGTGCAAGGCGGGAAGGAGGAATCAGGTTCTTTTTCTGCAGAACAGCGGTATCAGCAGAAATGGCGGTACCAAATATTTGACATTTTTTTAGCATAGCGCGTACTGCAACCGCTTACCGCCCACTGCGCCCCGCACTGCGCATGCACTGATTGGTCCCGACGAGGCAGGCTAGTACGGTGTTGACATGCACGCTGCGCTATCTAGCGTCCTTGGCTCACTTTGCACATGGACACTGGCAGCCCGCGGTACGCGGTAGCTGTAAGCGCTGTGCTAAAGGTATTTGAAGTCAAATCAATTGAAATCAATTCGTTTTATTTTCACCATATATTTACTGGTTGGAGCTCCTGGGCTAAAAGCTGCTCGAGGCAGCTTGACGAAGCCCAGGTCACCATTACAAGGTAGGGTGTGGTGAACCTGAAAACACTACAATGTAGACACCTCGAAATAAACAGAGCAGAAGAACGAAACCGACGTGTTCACACGTGCTCTACAGAAGCGCTTATAGTATAGAAACCATTGTAGCTTCAATAAATAAATGATGCATTCAAACATTGCAATCATGTCATTAAGCCCTGATGCGTATCATAACATATTTCTCATACAAAACAGCCGGAAACTAGTTGAAATGCACTTGCAAGTTATACAATAATTAGAACACCACAGCATATATGTAAACTAAAAAAATCGGCCACAAAGTACAGCAAACAAGTGCACTAGGTTATGAGAAAAGCACAGCTAATTCGACAGATATGTTGTGTAAGACCAATCAGAGCATTGTTCATGCGATTTTTATTCTGATATCTTAAGAAAATGTTTCCTCAACTGGTTCAGCGCGGGCTTAGTATCATAAATGCACTGTTTAGTGGTGACGGAAGATTATGTTTTAGTTACTGGTTTTTATAATTAGCGCGGAAGTGCGAGACGAACCAGATATCAAAGTTTCTTGATGAAGCGATACTTTCGTGACGTTTTAATGACGCGATGGCAATTAAAAAGTTATGGAAGAAGGCTCGCGAAACATAAAACGAGCGTAAAATACGAAATTCGTACAAACATGGCACAGGGATGATATTATAGGTCGCGAACATGGGACTGGTGTGAGAGAGGTATTCGTGATTTGCAATGTAACGGAGGATTCTTTTTTGCAGGACAAAGATTTTGTGCATATTAGTAGCTGATGTGGTTCTCCAGACAAGATGGCAGTAGTAGATGTGTGAGGCAAATAATGCAGGATATAGTTCAAGCTTAATTTGCATTGGAAGGATTGTCCGGAAACTTGAGACAGTGCCAACTGCCTTGGAGATTTTCTTGCATATGTCTACAACATGCAAGTCTCAGTTTAGATTACTGTTGAATATAACTCCTAGTGTTTTGTGTGACTCAACTATTTCTATATTCAGGGCTTCATAGGTGATTTGATGGTTTAAGTAATATACTTTATTTTTCGCTCTTAAAATTATTACCTTCGTCTTTGTTAGGTTGACTTTCAGTCCGTTAAACTTTGACCATGAGGACAACTTTAAAAGAAAGTTTTGGCACAGCTCTCAGCACATTTGCATCTGGACCGGACATAAGTGTTGAACAGTCGTCGGCGTATATGATGAATTTATTTGATTTGTCAATGTGTACAATATCATTGACAAAGACATTAAACAACAGTGGTCCAAGTAGGCTTCCTTGCGGAACACCGTTAGTGACTGGTAGAAAGTTTGATCGATGGTTACCCAAGCATACCATTTGTGTTCTGTCGCTTAAATAGGATTTAATTAATTCCAGGGATGTGCCACGGACATCGTACCAAGATATTTTTGTTATAAGGATGCTATGGCTTAAGGAGTCAAAAGCTTTCGTGAAGTCTAGGAAAAGGCCAAGAATAACAAAGTTTCTAGCAATGTTATCAAGTACAGTTTTTTTCAGAGTTAGGAGAGCACTTTCGGTTGATTTCCCTACTCTGAAACGGTGTAAGTCACCGCTGAAAACAATTTTTAGTCCAAAATATTTGTTGAGACGCGTGAACATTAGCTTTTCCAGCCCTTAAGAACAGACCGGAAGGATGCTTATTGGCCTGTAATTAGTAGCGATGTTTTTATCGCCACTCTTAAAAATGACCGAAACTCTAGACCGTTTAATTTCAGTGGGAAAGACACCAAATTCAAAAATTAAGTTAAATATGTGCACTATTACTGGAAGAAAGAATTGGAGTACATATTTTACTGTCTGGATTTGCTTAAAATCAGTTGCTGGGCGAGTTGGTACTTCATGCTTACATTCACAGCGCAAAGACAAACACGGACTTGAGGGGAGACACCACAAAGCGCCGCCACAATTTGTCACAATCTAAAGCACAAGATTATCACAATTTAAAGCAACGCTAATATTCAGGCTTTTGAATGTTCTGGACACTTCTGGTTCATCTAAGCCGATTCGTCTAAGCTATGTTATACTGTGAGTGAATGTGTGTATGGATTGTGGCACTGCAATGGACTATGTTCTACTGTGACTTAATATGTGCATAGATGGTGACTTCTGGAGTGGACTGTGGTGTGGACTGTGTGGAGTGAATGTGTGCAGTGAATGTGAATGTGTGTGTTGCGTTCCTAGGGATGTGCTTGTCCTCATTGCACCTCAGATGGACTTGCCGCGTGTTTTACTGTGATGCACTACACGCTTTGCCGAAAACGTCCACGGACGAGTTGTGTTGTAATGATTTCATAGAGAAGACAGAAGCAGCGTCGACAGTGTCCCGTTAGAGGAGTTCCTCACCAAGGAGCTGAGCATAAATGTCGCAGCAGGTGAGACGGCCTGCTAATATAAAGCCTCCACGCTACCCGGGTCGGAAGCTGCTTGAACTCTATGATTTTCAGGGCAATACTTGTCACCACAATCTTTTAGCAGTGACTACAAAATTCTCCGGCGCATCAAGCATTCACAGCTTCTGCAAGTTTTTCTCTTGCAATGGGGACTGTTACGTCACCGATTGGTTTGGCGAATGCGCGCATCGAATACGTTGAAAACAAGAGTGCGTTCGTTACATTACTGAGTGCATATGGTTATATATGGTAAAGATTCCCTCTATTCTCGTCAATATTCCTGTCAGACATTTTAAAAACCCATTTCCTTATTCGACAGTGTGCTGCATTTATTGATAAGTGCAGTGTCCCCGCTGACAACCGCCCAGCAGCATCAGCCGATGCCAGGACAGCGATATGGACGGCTACCAAGGAGGAGTGACCGCGATGCAGAGGAGAAGACAATGAAACAACTACTGGTGGGTACTCGGCGTATCGCTGACCTGACGGAGGCGCGAAACCGTCAGGATGCCGAGTTACACCAGCGACTCCGCGGCGCCCTCAAAAGGCTCATCAAGAGCAACCATTAGGCGTGTGCAGACAGCACGAACCACATTTTTCACAACAGTAGCTGCCACGTGTAGCAAAATGTGTGGACATTTACTGCTGAGCATATATGATTTACGCGTGTACCAGCATGTCTTACGGGGGCTTGGTACTGCAGATCTCAGTGCGTAAAATTTAACGTGAAAGTGAAACCAACTCATTTCAACCATTCAGAGTAGAAGTTTCCGGTTGAACATTCTTTTCTTTGCAAAACCACACAGCAGCAGTTGCTGCAGCCGCTGCACATACCGCCGCCGTGCACGAAGCATTGATTGCGGTGCAGTTGGCTGCAGTCGCGCTGCAGCAGGCAGCAGCTGCGACACACCATTTGGCAGCTGTCGTCGCTGGTTCGCGGAGAGTAAACGCGGTCCAACTCCAGCTGCTCGCAGGCTGTGTACGGCTACAGACCCTGCTACTCCGCAACCACTTACGGCTGCCGGGCACGCCCGCTTGAATATTTTATTTTTTAACTGTTTTTTCTCCCGAACTTCTGCCAGCCGCACAATGTGTGCTGTATGTTACGTTTTGTCTCCAGCTTCTATCAGGCACAACACCTAGGGATGTATTCCGACTTTTGATTTCTTTTTCTCCTGAACTGGCAGCCGCAGACACTGTGCTACATATTCCGTTTTAATTTTGGTTTTGTTTTCCAACTTCTGCCATGCTCAGAAGCTGGCCTTCATTCGCGTTGTTTTAATCACGTTCTGCCAGGTGCATAACCTACTCAAAGCATTCTTTCCCTATGCTTTTTTCCAACTTGTGCCAGGAGCAAAAGCAGCACTTCACTCCCGTTGTTCTAGTTACATTGTGGGAGGTTCAAAAGTTGTTATACAGGTGTCCCAGCTAACTTTAACCAAGGGTTAAAAAACAAGATATTTGAGGTAGGCCAGGGAAACCACTTACATACAGCTACCAACCGGATTGCGAATCATAGGCAATTTTTCGTTTTGCAATTAAAATATTAGCAATAAAGAAAGTTTTCTATATACGTAAATATTGACTTTAGACGGAAAACGGGAATCGCAAAGTTGGCGAGCACCCTTAGAAACCCCCCTTCCATTTATTTGCGATAAAGAAAGCCTGACGTGTATCTTTTTTCCGAGCTCCAAAGAAAGCCCGAAAAATGCGAAAAACATCACATGACGAGCGCATTCGCGCTAGTCACGTGAGAGCAGCACAATTGTATCGTAGCAGTTGCGCATGCGGTCTTTGCACGGGCCCTCTGCCTCGCATAACCATGTTATCACTAGGCTGTCGCCTACGCTGTATAATCGGCAAACGGTCACGAATAAACGTTCTTCTTCTTGTTGCTTCCACGCTGCATTTTCATTGCTGGACGCCGGAACATGGTGTCAGAAGTTCGTTTGTGTATGTGGTAGCGTGCCGGCAGAACGGGCGTCGAGGGTACTGGCACAATGAATTTAGTGTCCACTTGTGTTCTCTGGCAGCACTGCGAACAACTGGAGCCTGTTCAAGCAGCGGCTCGAGCTGTTCCTGCAGGCAACGGAGTCGCCGAAAGAACCGAGGACGCCTGCAGCGAAGGCCGCACTCCTGCTCACCGTCGCCGGGGAGGACGCCCGAGAGGTATTCAACAATTTTTCGTTTCTGGGGACAGAAAGCAAACAAGATTATGGACCAGTTACAAAGAAGTTTGATGAGTACTGCCGACAGCAACAGAACGAAACGTACGAACGGCATGTTTTCCGCTCGAGAACGCAAGCTGAAAGGGAGCCTTTCGAGCATTTCGCACGGGATTTGAGAAAGCTAGCACGAAGCTGCAACTTTGGAACCTTGAATGACTCCATGGTCAGGGACCAGATTGTCTTTGGCACAATCAACTCAAAATTGCGGAAAAAGCTGTTGAAAGTTAAGGACCTCACGCTACTCAAAACGGAAGAACTTTGTAAAGTGGAAGAGCTGTGTGCCGAGCAAGACAATGCGTGGGGTGAAGCGGAGAAGGAAGTTGCACCAATTAAAATGCGCGGGCAGTCTAAATGTGCAGCTTGTGAAGAATGTGCTGTATTGTTCCGATCAAAACGGCGCTCGACTTGAGAAGGAAGTGGCGCCGATTAAAACACGTAGACTATTCAAATGTTCTCGGTGCAACCGCTTCCAGCAACGCAGCAAATGTCCAGCATTCGGAAAACCGCGATTCAAGTGCCGTGGCGCTAACCGTTTTTCTGTTTGTTGCAAGAAAGGGCCTCAAATAAACGAAGTACACGATGAACAAGTAACTTTCGACATCCTCGACGTCAGCGTCGGCATCAAAGCAGACTGGGTCGTCAAAGCGAGTGTGGCTTCCCAACTCGTGTCCCAGAAGGTAGACACAGGCTCAAAGCGAATTTGTTGTCGTACTTAGTTTTTCAGAGGTTGAAAGCGAAGTCTGATTTAAGGGCAAGCACCTCCGTTCTGCGATCGTACAGCGACAATGTTATCAAGCATATCGGCGTCTCTAAACTAAAAGCGCCTGCTTCGCCTTCTTCATCGTTAAGAAGGGCAACCAGGCCATCCTGGGACTGGCGGCGAGCGAAGCTTTAGGACTGGTGTCACGTTCCGTGAACGTTGTAAACACGAACAGCCCTGACCAAGTGGTGAGAGAGTTTCCCGAGTTGTTTCAGGGAATTGGTTGCCTGGAATGCCAGTACCACATGGTCCTGCGAGAGGATGCAACACCGGAAGTCCAGCCGGTGGGACGGGTGCCCCTGGCGTTGCTAGCGCCCCTTCGAGAAGAACTAGACCGCATGGAACGGGCAGGCATCGTGACCAAAATCAGCAAGTTGACGGAGGGGGTGAGCCCGTTTGTTGCGGCAAGGAAAAAGGTTGGCAAACTGAGCGTGTGCATTGACCCCAGGCGCATTAACGAGTACTTAAAGCGAGAGCATTATCAAATGCCAAAAAGAGAAGACATTAAGGCTGAGCTAGCTGGGGCCAAGTTTTTCTCTCGCCTTGATGCGTACTCGGGCTTTCATCATATCCTGTTAGATGAAGCTACATCAAGAGTTTGCACAATTGGCGCGACCTTTGGGCGCTACCGGTTTTTGAGACTTCCCTTTGGAATCGCTTCAGCGCCTGAGGTTTTCAAAGAACTATGATTGAAATATTTGACCAAGCTGCGGGTGTCAGAATCTATATAAACGATATATTGATTTGGGGGAGCACAATTGAAGAGCACGATGCCAGGCTCCGCACAGCATTGCAGTTAGCCAAGAAAGCCGGCCTAACGTTTAATCCTGCGAAGTGCAAATTTGGGGTCTCCGAAATTAGGGAAACGTCAGAAACCAGCAAGGAATAAGACCTAATCCCGCAATGACTGCGCCATTAAGCAAAATGCCGCTGCCAACAGACAAAGCAGGAATCCACAGAATGCTTGGCGTAGTCAACTACTTTGGAATGTACATACCACCTCTGGCAGAGAGAACGACGTGTCTACGAAGCCTCGTTAAAAAGGACACGCTCTTTGAATGGTCGTAAAGCCACTCCAACGAATGGCAAGCTGTCTGCAGCATACTGAGCAGTGCGCCTTTACTAGCCATTTTTGATCCGGCCAGAGAAACCAAGGTCGTTTCTGATGCTTCAAAAAATGGGATCGCTTCGGCCCTCCTTCAGAGTTACGGCGGAAGTTAGCGGCCGGTAGCCTACGCATCGCGCACAATGACGGAGGCAGAGCAACGGTACGCACAAATCGAGAACGAGACAATGGCCGCCACTTTCGGGTGTGAGAAATTTTTTCACTTTTTTTACGGCCGCAAGTTCGTGGTCGAAACTGACCACAAACCACTGATAGCTATCGCTTCGAAAGCCATTGGGGAAATGCCACCACGACTGCAGCGTTTATTTCTGCGTTTACTAAGATATGATTACGCCCTTCGCTTTGTCCCAGGGAAACAACTGTTCCTGGCCGATATGGTATCTAGATCGTCACCGGTCGGGCCAAGCGGCGCGGATGACTTCACGGATGACGTCGATGCTCATGCAGTTGGCGTCACCTCAGAGCTGGTAATCAAGGAAATGTTTCATCGACTGGCTGAAGCAACCGCCAACGATCCTGACTTGCAAACGGTGTTGCGCTGCTTAAGGAATGGAGAAGAAATCAAAGGATGGATGAAACCATTCTGCCCAGAGCTATCAGAAGTTTGCGGAATAGTGATGAAGGGAACAAAAGTAGTCATCCCGAAGACCATGAGAGCGGAAATCC
This sequence comes from Amblyomma americanum, assembly GCF_052857255.1. NCBI lineage: Eukaryota > Metazoa > Arthropoda > Arachnida > Ixodida > Ixodidae > Amblyomma > Amblyomma americanum. The sequence continues at coordinate 78,648,497 of NC_135504.1, read as the reverse complement.
TCAGTCGCATTTATGAGGGTCACTTAGGCATAAATAAGTGCAAGGCAAGAGCCCACCGCTTGGTATTCTGGCCTGGACTGAACGGGGACATCTAAAATATGGTTACAAGTTGCGCAGTGTGTCAAAAATACGCATACAAGCAACAAAATAAACCACTGGTACTAAGGCCAACGCCAGATCATGCCTGGTACAGAGTCGGTGTTGACATATTTATGTATGGCGGGAGCTCCTACTTGTGTGTGCGTTTGATGCTTTTTCAAATTTTCCTGAAGTAGAAAAGCTTGAGGACACAACGTCAGGCACTGTTATAGGTAACCTTAGCTCAATTTTTGCAAGATATGGAATTCCATTAGAAGTTTGTACCGACAATTGTCCGCCGTTCTCATCTTATGAGTTTGCTTTGTTCGTATCCAGTTATGACTTCACGCATGTGACGTCGAGCCCGAGAGTCCCACAGTCCAATGGTCTCGCCCAGAAAGGAGTACAAATCGTGAAAAGAATCATGAAGAAAAAAGGTGAAATGAAGGACTTCTGTTTGGGTCTGCTCGGCTATCGCGCAACTCCACTGGACGAGGGCCGGTCCCCAGGAGAACTACTCCAGGGCAGGAAGTTGCGCACCCGGCTGCGGACTTCATGCCCTGCCTCAGTGGACAGTTGGATATGCGCCAACGACGCCACCAAAGGTCTTCTAAAGGGGAAACCTCTGCCCGAATTTAAGAAAGATGAGGTGGTGAGAGTAAGAGGGGACGTCTGGGATCGCAAGACACGAGTCATGGACCTGGTAGCGCCAAGGTCATATCGTGTCCTTACCGAGGAAAACCAGTTACTTCGACGCAACCGACAACATCTACTAACTACACGTGAGCCGTTCCGAAGTGACGTTTCGGAAGACTACTCCGACGGCGAAGACATCTCCCAAGCAACCCCAGGTGCATCGCAGTCAACAACGCTGCCTACGCAACCGGTGCTTAGGCGATCCACCCGGCAAAGACAGCAACCAAACCGGCTTTATTACAATCTTGTTCGCAGATTTCTAACTATTACACCGAGGGAGATGTGTCGTATCAGTTGCGCGTGCGCTCTGTGCACGGGCACTCTGCCTCGCATGACCATGTTATCACTCGGCTGTCGCCTACGGTATATAATCGGCAAACGGTCACGAATAAACGTTATTCTTCTTGTTGCTTCCACGCTGCATTTTCATTGCTGGACGCCGGAACAACAATCATGGCGCGCGAATGCGCGCCATAATTGTGCTGCTCGCAATCTTGTCTTGAGTGAATGAAATCAGCTGCGGGCAAGGCGCGACGACCCCATTGTTCCGGCAGGCCGATATGTCAACGGTGGTTGCGACGCCCGCACGAGCTAGCCTGCAAGCGTGACGGTCCAAGTTGCAGCATCTGGTCTGTGTCTAGACGTGTATTTGCGTGGAGGTAGGTGTAGGAGTATTGGGCTGAGTGGCGCTGTTTCGAGACATCTTTCAGGAAGAGCTTGAACAATGTAGCGTCGGTGGGATCCCTGCTCGTCGTGCGCTCTGAGTGCTTTCATAGGATCACAAAGATGTATTTATCGCGGCTGATCTTAGGCGGCCGAATTGTGTGTTGATATTTTACGCTACTAACGTGTGACACATCTAATTAATCAAATATTAGCAAATTGCGTCTTTTGCAATGCATTTATGCTATTGGTAGGGAAGTTTTTGTTCAGAACAATAGATCTGCTCGCAAGTGCAAATATGAAAACATTGATTAAGCAACTCATGCACGTGCTAAAGCATTTATACACGTTTAAAATACCCGCTGGGTCGTACAGGTACACATCACAGAATCTTTTTTATATGTGCTTTTTCTGCAGCACATTGAAAACAATACAGACATGACAATCTAAATTTTGGCCCTTCCAGTTCACAAGTGCATTGTTTACATAAATTTTCCGAGCTCGATGTGCACGTGCCACTTTTGCGAAACACAGCATCATTTGAAGCGTTGTGTAACATGAGACGTTTTTGGATGGCGCTGGTGAGCGCATGTGAGCTATTTGACTCGTTAGTCTTCATCACAGACAGGGACCATCTAATGTAGCATATTTTTCTGTATAGTTCCAAGTATGGTCTCCTACTTTGTTCTGGCTATAGTCTAAAGAGTGTGGCCAACATGATCTGGAAAATCTTGGTCTTTGCAAGTTGGTTGTTTAATATCTTCAATTATCAAATTAATGCATTAACACCACAAATGCATTTTGGCCGAAAACATTTATTAAGGCTCCCTGTACCAACGGAAGCAGCCACTGAACACATTTGGAGTGTACTGCTGTAGTAGCAGTATGCCACTTTAAACACGAGTACCCCACACGGAGAGTAGGAGAAATGTTTCAGGTAAAAAGTGCAAAGTGCTAATGTTAATTGTTCGCTGTAATCTGCAGATTTTATGGTCCTACAGAAAAGTACGTTCACAAGAGTGACCTGCACACATTACCTAATTGAAGAACAAAACGTCAGAGCTTTCAGAGCAGATACAGTATGCAGTGCCTCTAATGTAGTTTAAAAATCTATACCTTCTATGTTTAATGCAGAGAGGACATGAATAAGCGCTAGAGCTAAATACGCAGTCTACAAAAATAATAACTTTTTTTACATTAAACGCACATGATGCCGGAGGCGTGCAGAAAAAGCTGTCATTAAAGCAGCTTGATAAGGCCGCAGGCCCCCACACTGCCAACTACGCATAGCTGTCAGCAGTCATAAAAAATATACACAACAAAGTGTGAAACAGCAAGCATAAGTTATTACATTGAAAAAAGGAAATTTCCACAAAGCCTAACTGTAATAAGAGGGCGCATAAATTCAACAAATATCACCGCCGGAGATATAAAAGACGACATAGCAAATGGAAGTGATGGCTTGAGATGGAATGTTGTGAGACTATTTTGTTGATTTGATGGTTTTTTTAGTTCCTAAAGTAGTGCCGAAGTTTCTTGAAAGTATTATTATCGGGTTGTATGTTCTTATGCAACGTATTTAAAAGTCTTGGTAACCGGTTCTTTAACAATTGTAAACCATATGTTGTCCTACATGTTTCAACTTCCCAGTTCGCAAAATTTCGCGTGTTGTATGTGTTGGGATTATTTCTTAGGTTGGCTGTCTGGCGCAAGAAACAAGTACCATTTTTATCTCTTGTTTGTATTGTTTGCACAGACGATAATCATAAGTCTTCGTTACAGGCATCACGTTATACATCAGAAATAATCGTTCCGAGGGATAGCACATGGGGACACTTGCAACGGCACGTAGAAACTTTTTTTGCAGAACATGAATTTTGTTTACATTGTTTGCGTCGTTGAGGCCCAAACTAAATGGCAATAATTAAGTCTTGAACAAAACAAAGTATTATAAAGTAGCATCATTAAATTACGCGGTAGTACGATTGCATTTCGTTATATGAGACTGACTACTTGCGAGAGTTTTTTTTGTTAAGCAGTTAATATGTATTTTTTAGCAGGTAATAAATAAATATGTGCGTCCCAAGATAAGGTCTCGTGAAATGTAACACCTAATGTTTTAATACAAGGCACCATTTCAACTGGGGTTAATTTGATCAAGACAGTTTGGCTAGTTGTTATAGGTTTATTTCCCGCGTGAAATAAAGCTGCCTTTGTTTTTGGTTTTTTTTTTATTTTTAAAAGGTTTTTCAGTCTATTTTCCTAACTTAGCTAAAGTTTCATTCGCATGGCGAATTACTTGATCGGTATCATTTGATGAAAAGAATGGACTCTTATCGTCTGCATAAATGGTAAATTTTGTAACTGCAGCTACGCTTACTATGCCATTCACGTAGAGATTAAAAAGGGATGACCCCAAGGTACTGCCTTGCGCCACGCCACGACAAACAGCTAGCGAGTCCAAACAAAATCACTCTATATCTACAATTTGCTTGCTATTGTTTAAATATGATCGGATTTACGAAGGAGCCACATCCCGAAAACGATATCTTTCTAGCTTCCTGATGAGTACCTGAAGATTTATGATGTCAAAGGCCCTTTAAAATCTATAAATATGCCTAGTATTGCGTTTTCTTGATCAATATGGTCTAAAATGTCCTCGTTTTGGCCATGAAGTGCCGACGCGGTGCTAATTCCTTTTGGGAAGCCATACTGGCAATCAACTATGAGCTTATGTTTCTCTTCAAAATTTTAAAATCGCTTCAGAATTATTTTTTCGGATGCGTTTTATAGGATAGGTATTATGGAAACAGGTCGATAATTCCCTATATTATTCTTATCACCTTTCTTGTACAATACCTTCACACGAGAAACTTGCATTTGGTATGGAAATACTGCTTGTTCAAGGCATAAACTGAAAACGTAACTTATGCAGGGAGCGAGGAAACAGATGACGCGTTTGAAAGGTTTCACTTGCATCCCATCAATATCAATAGAGCTGCTGTTATCAAGGCTTTTTATTACTTCCGTCACTTCGGCTTCGCAATCAGGATGAAGAAAAACTTATCTACTATTGTAATGAACATTGTATAGATTATCATTCACTGTCATTTGATGATCAGTATTAACAATGTGGTTATTGAAGGTATTTTCTAAGGCTTTGCCTGAGAAACCGGTACCATTGTATTCTATTCCACGAACTGAGTTATTCTTAACTGAGCGCAGGTTCTTCCACAGAGCATGTGTGCATCCAGAAAGAGAGGTGAATATGTTGTTACAATGCGGTTTTCGTGCTCTTTTCAGCTCTTTATCTAAACGATTGCGGTAAGTTCTTGAACTTCTTTAGTGCCTCTGGATCTTTGTTCTTGATAAACCTGCTAAACATTGTAGATTTCTCACGTATTTTTGCTGCCAGGACGGGGGTTATCCATTGTTTACAGATTTTTGTGCTAACTTTCAATCGCACAAAAAGGAAAAGAATCTGCATATAGAGGTTTAGGAATAATAAACAGTTCTTAATAAGCTGCGCTAGCATGTTTTTTTTTGTACACACTATCCCACGATGCAAGTGAAACTTTTTACTGAAATGTGGAAAGGTGTTCTTGTGAAATATGCTGTATTGAACTTGCAGGAGGTTTTTTTTTCTTTGTGTTGACCTTTTTCGTACAGCACAAAAAATAGGCAAATGATCACTCAACTCAATCATAATTACCCCTGCTCTGATTCTCTCCGAAGTTATATTTGTAACGAAAATATATATTAATGTTGAAGTATTTTGTGTCGCTCTTGTTTGGAGATTTATGACATTTGTAAGACCATTCGCCCTCAACAAAGCATCCAGTTTCAGTTTTGAGGAATCATTGCTTAACATGTTTATGTTCACGTCGCAGCCAAAAATTAGGTCGAAGTGAAAATTGTTAACAAATTAAAAAAAATTCTAAATAATATAAAAACGGGGTCACCACTCCATTCGGAGGTCGATAACCAAAGGCAAATACATTTTTTTGTAATTTCAGTGCCATACATTCGCACTCACTTGTACTTGTACAGAACGTTTCGAGTAGTTCACATGGGAAATCACTTTTTACCAATAGGCACACTCCACCACCGCGACCAGTTGCCCTATTTACGTAAAACGTCTGGCAGGAAAGTAAAGGAAAAACATTTGTATCATCTGTGCGCCATGTTTCTGTGATCATCATCACATCAAACATGTTATCGTGTTGCTGAAAAAAAGAGGCCAACCTCAGATTCTTTATCCTTTACTGATCGTATGTTGATGTGAAAGCACTTCAAAAAGATTTCATATATGCTTGACCTAGGTGACTTTCAAGACCGTGTGGCAGTACGTAACGTTCACCATCGGCTCCCACCATAACTAACTGATTAGCCACCTGTTAAAAGTGCCGTGGCTCTTATCTTAGCTTATCCAGGTGACAAAGACTTGAAATGGCCTCCGTCAGCCCTCCCTCAGCTTTGCGCACGAGGACCCGCCAATTGTGTTGTCACACGAATTTGAAACCACTGACCGTAGCCCAATTTTTCACTGCGAAAAGAAGAGCACGTGTTCGCTTTGTTATATTTCCTTGCAAGTACACCTGATCATTCACACTGCTCAGCTTTTTCCTGTTCTGCCACCATTCACTTCGCTTTGCTTCTTTCGCAAAGCGAAAAATTAAGCCTGGCATTTTGTCTTTCCTTGCTGGCATTCAGTGGATCACCACAACGCCATCTTGCAGCAGTTGTATAAGTTTGGCCTCAGCTGCTAGCACGTTTATTTTTTCCAGGAAATGTTCGTTCTATGTGTCCTGAATTCCGTTGAATTCCAGTTTCAGCTTGCGGCTTTGCCATTCCAAATTGTCAACCTCGGCTTTCAGCTGCGCCCCCGCCGCGGTGGCTCAGTGGTTAGGGCGCTCGACTACTGATCCGGAGTTCCCGGGTTCGAACCCGACCGCGGCGGCTGCGTTTTTATGGAGGAAAAACGCTAAGGCGCCCGTGTGCTGTGCGATGTCAGCGCACGTTAAAGATCCCCAGGTGGTCGAAATTATTCCGGAGCCCTCCACTACGGCACCTATTCTTCCTTTCTTCTTTCACTCCCTCCCTTATCCCTTCCCTTACGGCGCGGTTCCGGTGTCCAACGATATATGAGACAGATACTGCGCCATTTCCTTTCCCCAAAAAAAACCAAACCAACCAAACCAATTTCAGCTGCGCGACCTCAACGCGTGCTTCAAGCATTTCCAGTCTGCTCTTCATATCGGCGACATCGCGCTCGCTCTTTTCAGTACGTGCCAGGAGATGATCATATTGTTCGTTCATGAAGTTAACTGCATCCTCTAGATCTTCAGCCGTCTCTTTCAGGGGTAGCAACAGGTCCAGCTTATCGTTAATGACTTTCAACCACACGCGTACGTCGTCCTGCGCCCCAGGCTCTTTCACTACATTTTCTGACTGTTTATATGCTTGTTTATACGCTTCACTCTTCGATTTTTCTTTGGCATCAGAAATGTCAGCACACGTTCCGGTATGGTACCTGCAACCACATCACTGCATGTTATTGATTTCACCAGTTCGGTACATCCACTTTCACACACTTTGCACTGCTCTACTGGAGACATGTCACACCATGCATGCCAGCAGCAACAGCGGCAAATAGCAAAGGCAAAAATTTAAACAATCATTCTGTTACTAACCTCCAACAGTACAGAAGCGCGAGCTTTGAGCGTTGAAACTGCGCGCCGCTGACGCTGCTGCCGGTGTGATGGGCGCGTCCTCGATGATCCCCTTTATAGCCTGTAGGTCAGCAGGGCCCGTGGGGACTTCATCCGGCAAAAGACAGGCAGCTAACAGGCTCCCCGATATCTTGCTTGTCAGTGGCTTGCAAAACCAGGCGCAGGAAGAACCAGGCGTAGAAATGTCGCACGAACGTGCCGCCACACCACGTCAATCCACGTCACATCAACGTGCCACCTGCAACAATACAGAAGCGCGAGCTTTGAGCGTTGAAACTGCGCGCCGCAGCAGCTGCTGCCGGTGTGCTCTGAAACCTTCCGGTGTGCTATGAAAAATCTTGCTATAAAGCCAAATGGTAGTGCAGAATGAAAAATGTGTAAAGGAACAAAATGCCTCAGAACGCGTGTATATAAATGCATTACTCGACATGAAAAAAGGAAAGGTTGGCACATCCTGCGCTTTGACAGAATAAATTTTGCTACCACCTGTTAATACAGAATGTCCTGCTACTGGTGCAAGAGACAGAAACCAAACCCATGAGTGCACAGAAAGTGAATGAATTAGCACTTTGATAAAATATGTGAATGTGCACAGACATGAGCAAAGCAATAAAATGCACGTGCTGGGTTGTATTCACCTTAATTGCTCAAAATGCTGCACAAGACTGTTGAAGAAACCCAAATGCTTCCTCAATGGCAGTGGTGGCGCAGAGGCTAGATAATTCAGCTACTGAGCTTGAGTTGCAAGTGTTATATCAGCTGCAGCATCCTCATTTCATTGGGGACAAAAAGCAAGGACGTTCATGCGCTGAGCGACAGTGGTAGAGACCTCCGATGGCTGACATCCATTCGTAACAGGTGTTCAGTGTGGCATCTCTTGCGGCTACAACGCAGATTCAGTATATGAACTCCACGCAAAGAAAGACTAATCACTAATAATGTACGGGGACACATCTGTGCATAGATTAATTCACCGCAGCGGTGGCCGAGTGGTTGAGCATCCGCCTCGCATGTGGAAGGTGCGGGGTTCGATCCCCAGTGCCGCCGGGTAACCACCGGTGATACAATGGGTGCAAACTTTCCCTGGCCTGGTGCTTGGCTTATCTCGGGTGAAATGCTTGGAAAATGGGTCTTCGACCCCACCATGAGAAATGAAAAATACCTTGTGTCATGGCGCTCTTTGGCCGTAGATGCCCTTGCGCCATAAAAGCCTATCATCATCATCATCATCTTCAGATTAATTCATGCGTGAAGAAAATAAATCTTGGTAGAGAGAGGCCAGGTAGTTGGGATTCTTGACAACACAAAGTGAACACGGGATGGGGTAGCTTCAGGGTGCTTGCCAGCGTTTAGACAAGAGGTCTCCTCTTTGCCCAGAAGGAAACAAGTCCTCTTGTCGAAACATTGGCAAGAGCCGTAAGGCTTTCCTTCCTTGTTCACTTTGGGATGATGGCAGTCGTTCTATGCTAGCTGAAAATAATGTACGAGTGTTCTTCAAGTATTCTCTAGCTCAACATACTCAAAACGCACATACCAACATAAGAAAACAATATGCCTGTAATGTGATGGCTAGATGCGCAAATTAGATATAAGGTACCCATCTTCAGATTTCAATCAAGAACCTGAAGAATTTGAAGGTACATGAACAATTTATTTGAAAGAAGTTACAGTGGACGCAGCCTGGAGATTTATGCAAATTGAAGCGTACAGTTTTTGAACTGAGTAAGCTTCATGAACATTTTCGATAACAAGTTGCTATCTAGTTTTTACTATCTTGCACCCTCAATTGCTGCCCCTACCAATCATTACCTAGTCAATATCTAGCGCGAGCACAGAAGATTATACGAGGTTTGATACACGTATTTGTATCAGGATGTTGCGTACTGCACTATCAGCGCACAGATTTTGTACCAACAGCCTTGTTATTGTTGCGCTTAATGACACACTCGGTACATGGAAGCTACACACCAGTTCAATGTCAATAAGTTGTCTCACCAAGAGCACAAGGTTTGTACCACTCGTAAGTAGGGCTAAATGTGACGATGACAAGGGTGCACGGTGTCAGACCACTTCACTTAATTTTCAAGAGCACGCGCAAGTGAACGTTGCGTAGCATGTTTCGATGGCCTAGGCAGAAGAATAGGCGCAATGCTCACTGCAGAAACCGGAAAATAGAGTACGCGACTTGCAGCCTGAAGCAAAACAGCTGGCTTATGACACCCCACTTCCAAGTCGCGGCCGTCTCCAAACCATGCTGACGACGCAACAAACGCAACCACACACTACATTTGCAGAAGTGTCCCTTTCGAGCGACACGGCGTTAAGCCCCAACTCGATGTACACATCCTAGGCATACGGGTGGAGCGCCTACGCGTACGGGTGTGCGCTGGAGCCTGCCTGTGCATGCGCCTTGTGCAGATATCTGTGCTTGTCAGATATTTGCGGCACCTGGCGTCGCGCTGGCACTCGTGCCGGAAGTGGCTCGCTCGCTTGTGACCTATGAGAGGACACAGTTCTTGAAATATCCAGAACGATCCTCCGCGGCGCGCGGACTCATTTCTTTTTCTTTTTTTGAACGAGCTGCTACGTAGCCTCCTCTACAAATGTGTCGGACCTGATCAACAACGAGAAATTAATCGCTGCCGTAGAATGGCGCCGGTCGCTGTGGCTGGCCAGAACAAAAACCCAGGAACAAGCTAGATGCGGCAGCGTCTTGGAAAGAAGTGGCAGCCGGGAACACCACGTGAAGGTAAGCAGGCATATTGGTAATGACGAGCTCTTCTGGATTAAAATGAGCTTAAAAATTCACGTGTTTCAATCACACAGAGACCATTTACCTCATTCAGAGGAGGTGGAAGTCTCTCACAGACAAGTTCCGCCGGATTTTCTTGGCGGGCCAACACGCCATAAAAAGCGGCGCCGGCTCCGAGGACATGGAGGCCAGCGAGGTCGGCTGGGCTCTTTATCAGCAACTGACGTTCCTAAGGAACACCATCAGCACCAGGCCGCAGGTTAACCAATATTTTTGTTGCCGTAACTAAATATTCGAGAAAAGGAACACATGGAGTGCCGTGGTTTTGCTGTGGCAGCGATCAGTGCGTGCTTGAAAGAGGCGCTGGTTTACGAGACTGGCTTGCAAGACATTTGTGCAAAATGCGATTACATCTGAAGTGAACGTGGCCGTATCACCACTTTAACTGCGCCTACTAAGATTGCCTGAATTTTTGTTTTTGCCGCAAGACCTGTCGGAAGAAGATGCTTCAAGCGTGTTATGTGTGGCAAAGCTGCCGCGAGCTTGCCATTGTCGGTTACTCCAGGCTATAATTTCGACGTGAATTGTACTGCTAGTGTGCCTGATGAAGCCCTCAGGCTGCTGCCGCCGTGGCTGATATTTGAGCCGATCTCGTGCTCAGCAAGCAGAATACTTAACCGCGGAGCCATGACAGTTAGTTAATTTGGGGTGTAAGAAAATAGTGAACCTCGGACGCACTTGAAGTCGATATGCTCTTGTTTGCTCGGCACGTCGTGAGCAATCGTATAGGAAGAGACAGGTATGCGAAATGTTATCTTCCATACATTATGTGTTGTTTAATGTCTTTTTTCATGCAACTTGAAGCACTCGGCATTGCTTTCTTATATCCGAGCGTTTAAGTGGACTTACATTACAGGTGCAGCTCTGTTACTGTTTAGTTGCATTCTTCCCTTGAGTGTCTGTTTCCTTACCACCTATGAGGTTAAGGTTCAGAAATGTTTTATGCGTCTTTTGATGGTGTAAACGCACTTGTGTTGGGCATCTATATCTGAGAAACGGGTTGCTAAGATGAATAGTCTTGTTTCGGTGCAAACAAACTGTGAATTTGCTCTACACGTGTTTAAGTTTTTGCTTACTGACCACCGGTCATGCTTCTTTCACTACTCTCTTACCCATATTTTTATTTTGCTATTTTGGTTGTCTTGTTTAGACATTTTCTGCACTCTCTTAGCATCTTGGCAGCTTCTGTGCATACAACCATTAAGGTACTAGGTACTAGTTAGAAGTGGGGGAGAACATTGCATAGGCCAGAAATCGCACCAAAAGTGTAAGGCAGCTTTCGAATTGGGTACATCATAACCTACCGAGAAGTCAGTGGCCCATTGTGTGTTCTATGGCTCCGCTTACTCCTGCGTGCTGCAGGCCTAGATGCATTTCGGGAGGCCCGCTTGAACAATGATGCAGTTGCACATATTTATCTTGCTTTGGCCAGTCTGAATTAAAATTTCAGCAAATTACCAACTCTTGCTTTCTGGGTCATTTATGAAAATTGCTGAACCTGTCCTCTAAAAATGGATCTGTACGAGCCAGGCATAGACAATGCAATTCTCTTTACAAGAATGCCCACCTATCCAGATTCTAGGTCATGGTCTGGAATGACAGATGGCTGAAAATCTAGAGCTATCATTTATATTTTGTAGTCATTATGTGGGTACAGGAATTGGCATTAAAAATAGAAAAGGCAATTTGCACAAGAAAATTGTTATGCAAGATACATTAGGTCAGAGTATGAGGATGCCAGTTTTCACAGCTGTCATTATCCTTCATTAACTCGACCATAGGGTCAGTTGTTCTGCAAAGAGCACGATATGACCCAAATTTGATGGGTGGGAGTAATAAGCTTTCTTAGGCGTTTATGAGCCGCCGCGGTGGCTGAGTGGTTATGGCGCTCGGCTGCCGGCCCAGAAGACGCGGGTTCGATCCAGGCCGCGGCGGTCGAATTTCGATGGAGGCGAAATTCTAGAGGCCCGTGTACTGTGCGATGTCAGTGCACGTTAAAGAACTCCAGGTGGTCGAAATTTACGGAGCCCTTCACTACGGCGTCTCTCATAGCCTGAGTTGCTTTGGGACGCTAAACCCCTATAAGCCAAGCCTTAGGCGTATATGAAAACCTTCTTTTAAACGGTGACTTGCAACGCATACTTTTATGATGCATATAAATGATCACTTTTATACAGGACCTCAGGCAACTGCAGCCAAAGGCAGACAAGCACCATGCCGGTGCACCAAGACAGCTGCTCGTGACAGGAGCTTGTGGCGGAAAGTATCCCCGAACTGCAGGACTGGCGGCTGGGCTGCGAAACGCAAGCGTCAATCACCGATGTGGTGCCTTTGACCGACATCAATGTGGTGCCTGTGACGGACCAGCTGCAGGCATCGCTGAACTCTTTGCATCGAGCCAATCGGTGCCGTCTTTGCAAGCGTTCACCGACTCCTCCTTGCTGTCACAGGCCACTGCGGCGCCATCAGTTCAGCCTGCACAGGCGAAGTACAATAAGCGAAAGCGAGAAAGTGTAGAAGACGCAGCACTGAATGGCCATGTTGAAAGACTGACGGAAGCATTGAACACATGTCACGCACAGAACACATGCGAGCCACACGACGAATGCAATCTGTTTGCCCTTATATTAGAAAAAAAATTTAAAAAATTCTCACAAGAGTGTGACACCGAGCTTCAGATAAAGCCGGTGCAAGTGTTCCGATCTTTCGAATAAAGCCGCAACATTTGAATGAGCCTGCATTGTCTGGCGTCTTTATTTCGGTTCTAAAATGTGGGTGAAATGCGGCTCCGAAGCTGCACCCCATTAATGCCAAAATGTAGCGTTATAACGGCCAAGATATTTTTGCCGTGGGCATATGCTCGGTTATGTGCCTGACACACACAATGTTGAAAATTATACGCAACTCCTGTGCCCCTGAGCAAAGACAACTTGTACCCTGCAGTAAGTAGGCAGTACTTTGAATTGCTGAAGTACATTATAAGCAAACATACAAGAATCTGTGGCGCAATTCCCACAAAATCTTACACGAACTCCATGGTAACACAAAATGACTTCATGTGCAACAAATACCTAAACCGACCCAGAACCACCCCATTTACAGGCGCAGTCCTTGAACGCAGACTTCCGTTCTTAGAAAACCATGGCCTCCAACTTTCCCTTCACTGGCGCCCATCACACCTGGGTACACCAGGGAAGGAAGATGTGGATAGCTTAGCAAAGCCAGCCTATGATGTAGGCCTTCCCATATCACCTGAAGTATCTCCCTATGGGTACTCCCGCCACCATCATACGAAGAGCCCTCACCACATATCATCCAGACAGCAGAATTTCCACTGGTACGGGATTTAAGCCCCTCCCGAAACATTGTCTCACCAGGCGTGAACGTTCACTTCTTTTGAGATTAAGGATCGGCTGCTGCTGGACGGCATCCAGAAGGTACTCAAGAGGTCTCGTCCCATCATCTAACTGCTCATCCTGTGGTGACATAGAAACTATTAGACACCTCCTTACGGCCTGCGCCACATACGACACAGAGAGACTCGCGCTCCTTAGTACATACCACAACCTGGGTCTCCCTATCAATACAAGACTGCACGGCCTGAATTCAGGCCGTGCAGTCTTGTAAATTTCCTTAACATAACGGGCCTGTCCATGGTGCTTTAGGCTATATCCGACCTTCACTCTTCCCCAAGTGCTTCTAGCCAACTCCCAACCCTCCCTCCCCACCCTTATTCCCAATCGATTCTCCCGCGTGCTGTGCAGTGTTCCCCTAAAGTGCAGCCAAATACGGCATCCGTAACCCCAGTCATCCAAGCCACCTAGAAAAAAGTTACGTCGCGGCTTCTCCTTAGTTGTTTCCTTCCACCGTAGCCGCGACTCACCGACGGGAGCTGTGCAGTAGAGGCCCTCTGCCGTTGCGATAGTTGGTTGCGTGAAAAAATCTGACACTGCCTGTTTTTCGAACTTTTCATGGCCGACGCCAGTTCGCAGTAAAATGGCCTCTATCATTTCGTGCAGCTTCCCCCCACCACACAGGACCAAAATGTGCCAGCGCTGGTGTGAAGGAAGAACCAGTCGCAGTGCTCCCCTTCCTTGCCCTTCTCAGAATGGTTCGCCACATAATTTGCTTACACCCGTTTTCTCCTGGCTTTTGTTGCTCCCCACTTCATCACTCGTCTGCTTGGCGCGCGCTCCTTTGTGGCCTCACATCACTGCGATTTTCGCCTGCCGATCCTTCGATGTATCCCGAGTGGGCCTTTGGTTAAAATAAAATAATAATAAAACTTTTCTTTCCCCATTCCAGTACAAACGCGGCCTGCCAAAGCCTTAGAAAGCTTGAGTGGCATCGCCCGGCAGCAGACAGCATATAATTCATGCAATGAGCAGACAAGTTGCCAAACAAAAAAAAAGAATGAGAGAAGGAAAATGGATTCGAGAAGGGATTACACAAAATACACACAAACGGAGAGAAAACAAAGAACATGTAAAATCATCGCTTCAAAACAGAACTGAAACTAAGAACGTAATTTCACAAGAGAAGATTTAACTATCTCTTTGGAATTAGCAGAAAATATTTCTTTGAGTAACCGGTTAAGAACAGAAGTAACATAATGTTTTCGAAGGCAACGTTTGTTCACGGAGCAGCCGCGGTGGCTGAGTGGTTATGTCGGTCGGCTGCTGGCCCGAAAGACGCGGGTTCGATCCCGGCCGCGGCGGTCGAATTTCATTAGAGGCGAAATTCTAGAGGTCTGTGTACTGTGCGATGTCAGTGCACGTTAAAGAACCCCAGGTGGTCGATATTTCCGGAGACCTTTACTACGGCGTCTCTCGTAGCCTGAGTCGATTTGGGACATTAAACCCCTGTAAGCCATAAAACGAACCGTTTCAATTTCAATTCAATTCAATTCTTTTTATTATCATTTCTTCAGTACAGTACATAACATCACTGTCTGGATCCTTAGAAAAAGGCTAGATATGGATCCATGCAATAAAAGCAAAGAGATTAGTGAGGACAAATGATTTCTACTGCCTGCCAAAATAATACACATAAGAATGGTGGAAAAATGCAAAGCGTACAAGCAAGATGGCTCAAATTACAGACATACAAGAGGGCTCATGACAGAAAAACATATGAAGACAGGAACAGCATTTTTTATACAAAATAAACGCAGTTGCCTTAGAAGTGATTATTCAATGACATATGAATGGCAAACCCAACATAGACACTACAGAGAATAATAAGAGACAATCACTAAGCGATTTGCATTGTAAATCAGGTAATTATTTGTGACAGAAAAAAGGTCTTTAGTGAAATATAAGGATTGGACGTTGCAAAGACTGCACAGGGGATTTTATTCCAAGTTTTTACCCCTTGATACTCGAAGCGGCGCTGGCCATAGTCATTGCGAGATGTAGGAACCAGAAATCTTCCCTGTGCTGCTGAACGGCTGTTAGTTGGGGCTCTATGGAATGTGTTCAAAGGAAAGGGGGAGGTGCCGGAGAGGACTCTTAGTACGAGTAGTGCAACGCGAAAATCTCGAAGCTGCAATGCCGGCATTATTTGGAGTCTAAAAGACAAAGGGCGAGAAGGCGTATATGGTGTTGTGCAAGTCATTATTCTCAGTGCCCGCTTCTGCAGGCGTAAAACAGGTTCAATGAAAGTGATGTAAGTGAACCCCCATGATTCTATACAGTAAGTTAATTGGGACTGAAAGAAGCTAAAGTATATTGTTTTTAGTGTGTGTATTTCGAAATGTCGCCGAGCTTTGGCCAGAACGAAACATGCATAAGATAGTTTGCTACGCAATTTTTCGATATGCGGTTTCCAGTTTAATGCAGCGTCTAAGGTTACACCCAAGTACTGAATAGTCTTAACTTCTTCAATTTCTTTATCTCCTATCGTTATTGCGGAGCAGGTATTCTGGTATTTTTTATAAGGGGATGCAAATATAATATATTTAGTCTTGCCTATGTTCAAAGTGAGTCTATTTGTTAAAAACCATTTATTGACTCTCTGAAGTTCTGAGTTTAAAGTATGCTTGGCTGTTTCAACGGAATTAGCGGTAACCAACAATGAGGTGTCGTCGGCGTACATAATGGCACGGGTATTTATTAGGCAATCGGGTAAGTTGTTTATGTAAAGTGTAAAAAGTATAGGCCCCAGTACTGAGCCCTGCGGAACACCTACGGAAATAGAACGCGAACTTGACGCGTGTTCGTCAATAATAACACACTGCCGTCGCCCAGTTAAATAGCTTCTAAAGAAATCGAGTGATACACCTCTGAACCCATATTGTTCTAGTTTCTTGCATAAAATATCGAGATCCACAGTGTCGAATGCCTTCTTAATATCCAGGAATACACCAACAGAAATATTGTTATTATTGAGTGCTTCATTGATTGAGTCAGTTATAGAAAGCACAGCCGTGGTGGTCGATATAAATTTCTGAAAACCATGTTGGGACGTTGACAGAATTGCATTTTTAGTCAGGAATTGCGTAATTCTTTTAGCCAATAGTTTTACAAACAGAGTGTTGATACAGCTAAGGATTGAGATCGGCCTATAGTTTCCGAGTTCATTAGGATTCCCACTTTTGTAGATAGGGACTACCTTGGCGAGCTTCAAAATATCAGGATAGATGCCGGACAGAAACGCTTTATTAAATAAAGATGCTAAGGTGGCAGCTAGGACGCCACTGTTGTTTTTAATTATGGAAACCGGAATACCATCGAGACCCGTGGCCTTAGTAGCATCCATTGAATTAAGTGCACTCATTACTTCGTCACTGCTTATTTCTATAAAACCGAAGGTCTTTTCAAGGTACTCAGGCAGAGAAGGTTCGTCTGTGAGACCCATACTTAAACGTAAATCAGCACCCACTGAGCAGAAATGATCGTTAAACTGATCTGATAGCAGGTGTTTATCTGGGGAAAGGGCCAGGTCAGGAAGTATTCGGTTTGATGGAGTAGGCTGAATTATCGAGTTCACTGTAGCCCAGAGTTTCTTAGAATTGCCGGCGCATGCGTTTATTTGGTTACTAAAATATAGCTTCTTCTGTACACGCATGGTAGCAACAGCTTTATTTCTATGAATCTTATACTTAGCAATATAATATGCGTTCCCTCTGCTTTGTTTCATTTTGGTGTGCCAGTGGTCGCGCGTTTTTATCATATTTAGCACAGCTGCTGTCATCCAAGGGCACACCGGATGTGTATAGTACGTTTTTTTCTGCGTAAAACTACAATCATTTATCACAGCTTTGATTCTATCGACAAGGCTGCAGCAGTGTTCATTGGCATTCATATCGGCGAGGTCTGCAAAGCTCATTTCAGAGAGCCTGAGTGCGCATTTTTGATAGTCAATTTTCTTCCTAAGCTCGCATGTGCTGTCAGAAGTTCTACGGCTATCTCTATCGTCTACGCGGTATAAGAAGGCAATCGCGAAGTGATCTGCCACTGCTGTATCATATGCCCCAGCCAAATAACTAGGTGGCACGAAATTGCATATCACATGGTCGAGGCATGTCGAGCTGGAACCTGCGATTCGGGTCGGAGTAGAGATAAGATTCGTAAATCCATATGAAAATAACAGGTCAGTGTATTCGCTGTGGTTGGCACCTAAAGTATCATTATTAGTATCGCCGACGATGATTGCTTTTTTGTTCTTATCGGTTACGTGTATAAAAACAAATTCAAGATCATTCACAAACTTACTACGATCTGCGTGGGGGGCTCTATAAACAACACCAACCATGACACCCTCAAGTTCAACAAATAGAAATTCCGAACTGCTACTGACGGATGCGTTAAGATACGGATAGTCGCAGTGTACAAGGGTCTTTTTAATGTACAAACCTACCCCTCCTCCTCGATTGTTCGAAATGCGGGGACGGGACAGAAATACATAATTGGGAATGTTATAGCTTTCACCGGGCATCAGCCAGGTTTCTGTAATGGCTATAACATCGTAAAGAAAGCTGTGCTCTGCTAGAAACGTACAAAGGCCGTCAAAATTTCTAGCTATGCTCCTTACATTGCAATGCAGTATGGTGCGTGATTCATTTAACGTGAGAAATTTATGAGTGGTTCGTACAGTCAGCATTCTGAATGAACTAGACTATAAGGCCGAGGTCGGCCTTATAACGGCATGCCTTATAACGGCATGCCTTTCAACTGAAGTGCTGTTCGTCTGGGGCTTTGTCGCAGCCTTTTCTGTTTGTTGTTTTTCGTTTGCTCATTTTTTTAAGTTGTTCTTGCCCCGTTGTGCAGTCATGCACTTTGTTACCATCCCCGTTTCCAACCCTCGCTCTTCGAAATAATTGTTCATTTAAATGTCGCCACTCGTCCGCATTGTTGTCTCTCACTATATACTGTCTCACCCGTGATATCTTCGCTTTCGTCTCAAGATTTAGCTTTAGCATTTGTACGCCATTCCTTTAAGCCGCCTTAGTTTACAACGAATACAAGGGGGGGGGGGGGGGGGGACATGAGATGCACAGAGTGCTTGGAGGAAGTCGATGTGAAGTTGAAACCAGACAGAGACATGGCCGTAAATCGATCCCCTGCCCATTGTCTGATAACTCGCGTGTGGCGACGGCGGTTCCGAAGATGCGTAGCAGAAGCTTATCGGCATTCATGGCACCACACCGGCCCCAAAGCGAGCATCTGCAGAAGCCCATCGGCGCTTCTTTCCACCGGACCTCGCCATTCCGCGACAAGCTACCGCTTTCCGTGGTTCTCTTCCTTCGTCCATGTACCTCGGTGTCTGTATCTCTTCTAGCACTTTAGTTTTACTGGAACCAATATCGCAATATTGTGCACTTGTATGGATTTTTGGAGCGCAGGTCTTAGGCGCCCGTTCCTGTATTCCGCGTTGTATTCGGCGTCGTCGTCGGCGGCGTACACGCCACGTGTGAGGTGCCGCGTTACGGCGTGTCGGTAGGTAGTAGAAGAGCGAAACGCCACCTGCCGTTGCGAGAGTGGAGGATTGGACAACTGGAAGGTGGCTGGCACGGAAAGATCACAGCGGCTCGCTAGCATGATAACATTTCGCCTACCAGCGATGCCAGGTGGCGTGTGAAGAGCTGCGAACCTATATTTTCCACACACACTCGTTCTTCAAGTAATCTGTTTCAATGGCGCGAACGGTGAGGTCCTCTCGGCGGCGGCGACATGCTTGTGCTACGGCAGAACGAACGGCACGGTCCTCTCAGAGGCGCCGCCTAGGCTACTTCGGCACCTCTTAGCGTTGGCGATGAGCCTGTGCTTCAGGGGATTAAACGGCACGGTACTGTCTAAATCTCCGCCTAGCCTCTACTTCGGCCTCTCTTAGTGGCGGCGATGAGCTTGTGCTCCGGCGGTGCAAACTGCGCGATCGTCTCTGAGGCGCCGCCTAGCCTCGGTAGAGTTCGGTAGGGTGGCGCAGAACGGCGATGAATCGTGCGCTGTTCGCTCTGTAGTGATCAAGCGAATAACCTTTTAACTGCCTTCGCTATGGTCCAGCTCAGCAAGCACATTTGTGCTGGTTCACAGCTGTGTTCCTGGCTGTTCACTACAATTCAGCGGATGATCTACGTTGTAAAACTGGGGTAAAGCGGGTGTTTGTAGAAGGGGGATCGAAGGCGAGGACCGGATGTGGAGAGTGTTTATCTGTGTGATAACCTTGGTTGGAGCTCACTCCGACGACCTAGAGCTCACAGCGCACGCTTCATCGCCCGTCATTAGCCTGCGAATCGCGCGTATGACATGGTGGCTGAAAAACATCGAGCCTCGTGCATAGCGCTGCGTATCAGCAGCTTGTTCACCGGAAGCGAGGAAAAAAGTCACAGCAGGGAGTTTGGAAGGACGCACATGTGCGCAACAAGGTCTCAGCATCACGCGCACGTTAGATAGCGCAGCAATGTATTTCTCCCTGGGGTTTGCCGGCGGTCGTTTGTCCCGCCTTACATTCGAATCGATTTTAAGTTGCTGCAATAAACTTATTCGGCTGTTCACAAACCCACTCTAAATCTTTAATAAACGAGCTTGGCTTGATATGAATATTTCAAATATCGCATATATTGGTTTACGTTCACAAGGTCACGCACAGGTGTTTGCATCGTGGCACAGGCTGTTTGAACCGTGCAGTGTCCTTGCAATAAAGGTGTTCGCCACCCTGGCAGGTTGCAAAAAACCCGTGAACAGCGTGGCAACCATATACTCGGCTGTAGCCACCACATGTGTATATATATGTATATAATGAAAACGTAGACCAGCGTTTAAAACAATTTCCCGATGGGCTTTCGAACGACCTTGTTCAGAATGTCGGAATCGAAGTGGAAGGCACAGTATGTGCAGATGGGAATATAGGAGATCAACAGCCTACAGGCAGATATCGCTCACTGACGACGACTTGTTGATCGCAGTAATAGAGAGAAGAGCTACTTTTTGAGAGATTTAGTGTTTCGTCTATCTTAACTGCATAATTCAGAGTCAGCACATAAGCAGGAATGCGTCGAATTATTGAATTCCCTTACAGTCAGTCCTAAGAGGACAAGCCCCAACTGTTGACTGCAAAAATCAAGTAGCGAGGAATTATACATAATTCAGGACACAGATGGCGGCAATGAACAGCATGCTCTGTAGCATGAGTATCTATTACAAAGTACAGATAGCAAACTCTTGGCGCTATCTGTAGGTAAAGCCCGAATATTTAAAACGCGAAACAAAAAGCAGACGCGTATTCTATGTTAACATGTGCAGGAACTGAAGAAGAAACGCGAATCAGAGAGCACTAACGGTGGTTAACTTTTGGGCGTTAAGACTGCATGCAGCTCAGGTTTCCACTGGTTTCATTTAAACCTGAAGGTACTGTATTGGGTTTATAGATAAAATAAGACTGTGTAATTTCTCAGCCTTGATTACTTCTAAAGCCGGATTCAAGAATGCAAGCTAAAATCTGATCAAGTGAATGACCAGGGAGCAGAACATTCCTGCATAGCGGCAAGTTTGGAAGGGATTGAACGTGGGCTCTGTTGTTGTTTAAGCGTAACCTAAAGGAGGTTTCAGTCTTATCTACATATTGCAAGTTACATACGGTTCGTTAGAGTCGAGAAACGACGTATGAACATCGGAGTTTGCACATTGAGGGTGCATTAAAGCAGATATATAAAAACAAATTTTTGGAAAGCCGGTCTTTTATACGTTTCTGCTAAATGTGTTACATCGAGTATACCATTTGCATTTCGCCACCGCGGTGGCTCAGTGCTTATCGCGTTAAGCTGCTGAGAACAAAGGCGCGGGTTCGATCCCGGCCGCTGCGGTCGAATTTTGATCGGGGCGAAATTCTAGATGCCCGTGGACTGCGATGTCAGCGCACGTTAAAGAACCCCAGGTGGTCGAAATTTCCAGAGC
Organism: Amblyomma americanum; assembly: GCF_052857255.1. NCBI lineage: Eukaryota > Metazoa > Arthropoda > Arachnida > Ixodida > Ixodidae > Amblyomma > Amblyomma americanum. Next base: position 78,627,123 of record NC_135504.1, on the reverse strand, counting down.
CCTTCAATATGGCGCCATTCATAGCCGGAGTCGCTTAGGGACGTTAAATACTCATAACCATAAAACCATTTTCATTTCGCCCACAGTTCGTTTCATTGATTTTTATGATGAAAAAGCATCTAAGCTGATGATGCGCCAACCACAGGGTTAAGAGGTTGTATTAAAGTGATACTTATATAGTTTGTTTAAACTCGTGGCTTCCTTAAGAAATTTAAAAATACTTAAAAAAATGATTGTGAATTGGCTGAGCTAATCCAAGATATACAAAGCGAAAGCTGTCGGCGTTCATTGTGTTATTTTTGTTATATTGGTTATATTATATCATTATTAGTTTATTATTATTATTATTAATAATAATGCAATCCCCACAGGAGATTTTAGCAGGCTGAGATACAGATAAGTGAGCGCAACGTTAATAACACAGGCAATGAACACAAGAACAAATTAGATTAACGCAGCTTGAAAATTTTCGGAAAATAGCATAGAAAACAGAGTTTTAAAAACTGCGAATAAATGTCAGTATAGAATATCTTGAAACTTGGTGATTGGTAAGGAATTTCATTGAGTTACTGTTCGTGGAAAGAAAGAATACTTAAAACAGGTATTACACGTGATGAATGAGGTTACTTTGCGGCTATGCCTTTGCCTAGTCGCGTGACTAGATGAAAAAGAAATTGTTCCCATAAAATATGTCTTATAATGGCCATTAATTATCTAAAAGAGAAATTTCAGTAATGACATACGGTTTCTTTGTGTTAATGGTGTCAAAACCACTTTAGTTAAGAGTTCTGCCACTGACATACGTCCGAATCTATTATAAATGAAGCGAACTGCTTTTCTTTGCCCCATTCTTAGCAATTCTAATAGAAGCGTTAGTGAAAGTATCAAAAATAAATCATGCATAGTCTAGTATCTTCAGGATTACAGTCTTTTATGCGAGTAGTCGGAAAAAAGGACTATAAAGACTCCAAGCTCTCCTCAGAAAAAGCAACTTGCGATTAGCGTTGTCTATTATACCAATGTGCTTTATCCCACTGAGGACATTAGTGATAAGAGTCCAAGATATTCGTAATGTGTTACTTAAGAGAGCAGTACGTTTTTGGTTGCTTATAGAAACTTCAGTTTATGGATCTTGCGTGTAATCGACATAAAAACAGTTTTCTGAAAGTTAATCGATATTCGCCAAGCTTTTCACAAGGCCGCGACTTGTCTCTCAGAGCATCATTCAGCAGCTGCTGATCTGTGGTATCCTCTACTTCGGAGTACATCAACATAGCGCAAATTCTTCAAGTGTCAACCACTCGTTAAAAAAAAAGTGACTTTTTGGCCCCGCTGCTCTGCCTTTTTCATTTTTTTTAATAGTGGCTTGGATTTCCGCAATGAACATCACCGACCAGACAGGTTTCCGTCAAACCTTGGATGTCAGTCATCTGCATAAAGCTTAACCGTAGCAGGAATATCATTCATCAGGTGATTAATAAACAAAAGAAACAGAACAGGTCCAAGCACCGAGCCCTGGGGAGCGCTACAGTCTACTGAAAGCCGGCCTTAATGGTGATTGTTGAAAGCAACAAATAGTTCCCGGTCCTGAAGGTAGGCTCTAAGTCAGTTAATTAGTCCAGAATTTCTTATTATCTTACTTAACTTGTCCATTACTGTTTTGTGGGATCCTTTGTCGAAAGCCTGCGGGAAGTCCATAAAAATAGCGTCAATTTGTTTCCCATCGTTCATTGCTTCAGAAAAGTCATGCATTGCTAGAACCAACTGAGTACAAGTGCAGCAGCCTTTTCGAAAGCCATACCCTGTTAACATATTGTATTTGTCGAGAAATTCTGAGATTTCCCTATGAATTATTTATTTATGTATTTATTTATTTATTTATTTATTTACCCTAAAGACCCAGAAGAGGGCATTACATAGGGGGGGAATGATGAAAAGAAAGCACACATAACAAATCAACTCATAACAAATGATGGTAAATATACAGAGGGCAGAGTTTGGGTAACATTTGGTTAGTGCAGTATAACATAATGAAACCACAAAATTCAACACGTTCAAACAAGTGAGTAATAATTAGGGCAAAATAAGTAACTAAAGATACAATGGCACATAAAAGAGGCTCCGGAGCTGTTCAGCACAACAGAAATGGCAAAGCAAAAAAGGACCGCCAAAAAGTCACGGACACGGTAAATCATTCAGCACTCTATGACGCATTTTCCGTGTTCAGAAATGTTAGTAAAGCTGTTTGAAAAGATGATAATTCAGTATGGCCGACAAGGCGGGGTGGCAATGAGTTCCATTCATTTATTGACAAAACCAGCTGTGACTTCTGATATTTTAGTGTGCGAGCGAAAATCGGACGTACCTTATGCGCATGATCCAGGCGAGCTGAACAATGAGGTGCAGGAAAGATATGATTTCGGGAGAATGGCGTTTCGCTATAGTATAAGGTGTGAAATAATGACAACCGGGCGAACTTTCTACGTGTAGCAAGAGGTTGAAGATTCATGGCTTGCTTCATTGCTGATACGCTTTGATGACGTGAGTAGGATGACAGTATGAATCTGACGGCTTTATTTTGTACTGCTTCTAGAGCATTTGTAAGAAACGCGTGGGAGGGGTTCCATATAACAGAAGCGTATTCAACAGATGATCTGATAAACGTTGTATAAGCGCTGTGCCGTGTCTCAGCGTTCGCAAGGGGTAAACGGCGTTTCAAGAGACCAATTTTTTTAAAGGCTTTATTAGTTATGTATTCAATGTGAGCATCCAAGGTTAAGTTCTGACTGAAAAACACTCCCAGATATTTCATACACGACACGGAGTCAATTCCACTATTATTTAACCGGTAATTATTCTGTGATATTTCTGCTATGCTAGAGAATCTTACATGCTTAGTTTTACTGACATTAATATCCATCTGCCACGTTGAACACTATTCAGTTAGTTCTGTTAGATCTGATTGGAGAGCTAGTGCATCAGTCGGGGTGGCTATCTGCCTGTATATTACGCAGTCGTCTGCGAAAAGCCGTATTGATGAAGTAATATTAGAGGCTATGTTGTTTATATAAATTAGAAAAAGTAATGGCCCTAATACTGAGCCCTGTGGGACACCGGATAATACGCGAGTGGGTTTAGAAATGAGGTTCTCAATTTTGACCGACTGGTAACGATCGGTTAGGAATTGCTCGATCCATGTAGTTGTTTTGTCGTCGAGCTGTAAATTTCGGGTCTTTAGCAGTAAGCGTTTGTGGGCAACACGGTCAAAAGCTTTTGTAAAGTCAATGAAAATGGCGTCTGTGAGATGAGACATGTGTAGGGATTCATGAAGGTCAGTCACAAGCTCAAAGAGTTGCGACTGGCATGATCGGTTTTGCCGGAATCCGTGCTGGTTCTCGAGAAGTAAGTTATTTAGGTTCAGATGGTTCATGATGTGGGAAAAGAAGATATGCTCTAGTAGTTTGCAGCAGATACAAGTAAGTGAGATAGGCCTGAAGTTGTTTGGATCGGTGTTACTTCCTGATTTGTGTACGGGAATGATGTCTGCTTGTTTCCAGTCGTCCGGGAGCTGTCCTGTATCCAGAGATTGTTCAAATATCAGCGCGAGCAAACCAGATGATTCGTGACATGTTAGTTTCAGAATCTTTGTACTGATCCCATCGGGTCCTGGGGCCTTTTTTAGTTCTAGCTTGTCGATTGCGCGGGCGACGCCATTTGTTGTGATAGTAATAGGTGCAAATTGAAACCGTATGTATGTTGGAGAAATGGGCGGTAAATTGTCAGTAGGGAGTTCATTTGTGAACATGTCACTAAAAGATTTGTTGAAGATTTCGGCGCACTCGTCTAACGATAAGGGCAAGCCCTCTCCTGTAGTTAGTGCTGGTAAAATGTTGCTGCTTTTAGGATTTACAGTGCGCCAAAACTTTTTGGGATCACTTTTTAATATTTTCGGAAGTGTGTGGTTATAGTATTTTTGTTTCTCTTCTTCGAGTTTTCTTTCAGTAAGCGCAGCAATTTCCTTATATTTCATCCAGTCGAGTGGTGCATTGGTTCTTGAAGCTCTTCTGTATACCCTCTTTTTTCTGTTTAAGTACCTTTTGTATTCGTTAGTGAACCAGGGATCATTTATTCGGTTTGAGATTGTGAATTTGGGAACGCATATCTTCTCAAGTTCTTTTAATTTATCACGAAATAAGCACCAGTTTTCATTCGTAGTACGTTTAGTGAACTCGTGGCGGAAATCAGCTGCAAAGCTTGTTAGAATGCTATTCATTTTAGGTATATCTGCACATGCGTAATCCAGTATCTGTTTGCTGATCCTTGCGTTATCAGGGCGAGGCAAGCTGAAGCGGCAATGAATAATCTTGTGGTCGCTGATTTCCTCCAGCACAGAAGCAGACGCATGGTCAGGATGGTTGGTGAAAACTAGATCTAAGGTATTATCGCCGCGTGTGGGTTCACGAACCAGCTGAGTTAGTTGATAAAGTTGCAACAGGTTGAGAAAGCAAATACATTCGGCTCGGTTTTTATGATGGCTGACAGAATAATCCAACCAGTTGATAGAAGGATAGCTGAAATCTCCGCACAGGACAAGAATTGATTTGGGATGTTTAAGTATTATCTCCTCTAAGGCTTCATTCAGGGAATCAGTAAAATCAGAAGCACAGTCAGGAGGTCTGTAAAGAACTCCTAAGATAATTTTTCTAGTTCCAACATGTGCCGAGACCCAAATCATTTCCAGTCCTTTGTCAATAGGTACAACGGTCGGGCGGAATTCCTTTTTTATTGTTATGATTACTCCTCCCCCTCGAGAACCGATCCTATCTTTACGAAAAATTTGAAACGAAGGAGGAAATGACAATTCAGAGTCGGGGATGTCGTCCGAAAGCCAGGTTTCAGTGCCGACAATGACATCCGCGGAACATGTGTAGATGAATGAATTGAGAACATGAAGTTTCGGTAGTATACTGCGGAAGTTTGCCAAGAGAACCGAAACGTTATTGGTGTCCATGTGTTTGCTATAGCCGGGCGGGGGAAGTCTGTCTGAAATTTTGTTTGGTTGTTCTTCGCTTGGCTGAGAGTTGGTTTGGCTGGTTTCGGCCGAGGCTAGTTCGTCTCGTTCTGTGCTCGGCCTATTTTGGCGTATTTCTACGACAGTGCTAGTAGCTGCATCATACATAAAGGTGATCCCCCTAAAATGCAATTTGTTGAAGCGTATGCGGAAACGTTCCTTTTCGTCCTGATTTGCCTTGACGAAGTCTCGCAACTTCTTGCGCGCTAGCTGAATCTTGGGAGAGAAATCCTCCTCCAGCCATACTGTCATTGATTCCAAGTCCTTCAGTTTGTGAGCGTTGCGCAAAGCCTCTGTTTTTGTTTTAAAGTTGAGAAATTTCACAATTAATGGCCTGTTAATTCCTGAGCGGCGCTGTCCTATACGATGAGCACGTTCGATGTCAGTGACGTTTAAATCGAGGTGGGTGGAGAAGAAATTCTTCACAATACGTTCAGATTCGGCAAAACCCTCCTGTTCTTCTTCGGGGAGGCGTTTGATGAGCAGATTGTTTCGTCTCATGCGGTTATTCATGTCGTCTACTACATCTGCCAGCTCTTCACTTGTTTTTGCAATGCCCAACTTCACCGCCTCGACATTGTTCCCAATTTCGGGGACACTTCCGATGTTCTGTTCAATGTTTTTAACCCGCGTTTTTATGCTGATTATGTCTTTTTTGATTGCAGCTAGGGTGGCTGTGGTTTCACTATGGCATTCACTGATGAGAGCTAAAACGTCGTCCATCTTTGGACCAGGGTTTGCCTCGACATCCCCAGAACAAAGCAGTAAAAGGGAAAAAAGAGTCAGCAGCACCACAGACGGTCTTGGGCAAAGCACGCGGATTAGTCCGGGTGCTCCTCTCCAGCCATAATCAAGAGTGTGATCACGACGCTGGTGAGCGAAAAACGTGCCAATTCGCGCTCGGTACGTACACACATCGATCCCCATTAAATAAAAAGCAGGGATCCAAGGGAAAGCAAATCACAGAATCACGAGTCAGATGGGGATCATTGCTCTAGTAACTTGCATATAGTAGATGATCAAGAAACTGGGCGGTAATTTTGAATGCATTCTTTTTTGCAGTTATAGGTTGTGCTTTCACTCTGGCGGTCCTTCAGTCACTCGGCACTTGTCCCTCGCACAATCATCTTGTGAACAGGACGTGCAGGTTATTTGACGTCCATTCCTCATACCGTCTCAAAAATGCGTTGGGAGTGTTGTCTGATCGAGAAGAAATTTTAGTGTGCAAACTCAAAAGCATGTTTAATGTACCTGATTCACTTATATGAACACCGGGTACAGGAGGCACAAAATTTCAAAAGGTGGCATTACGCCATCGTTATTAGTGAAGACGGGCTTGAAATGCTTATTACATGCGTTTGCGATTTTTCTGCCAGCCTGAAATCTCACACCATCAACATTAAATACATAGCATTCCATGGATATGATTTATTTTTCAGGAGCTTCTGTAATGAAACTACGTAGTGATTCTCCATAATAGCTTTGTTTATCGGCTCGTACGTGATTTCTAAGCAGTGAGGACACGTTGCCAAGCCTAATTTTTAACCGATAGCGCTCCTTGGATTTTGAAATTTTTCTTCAGACATTTCAATTGTGTCTGAAGCCGTAATGTCTCCCGTGAGATCTAGGGGTTCTTTCATTTTTTTGTTTTTCGTCATCAGAGGTACAATAGATCGAGTGCGCTCTTTGACTAATTTTTTAAACCTGCACCAAAGCGAATGCGCATGATCTCTGCATCTTGAAAATGCATCCAAGTTAAGCAAAAGCGTGTCAATAATGGACACATCATTAGCTGGTGAAAAGTTTCGATAGGATGAATATTAAGGTTTCTTATCTAAAGTGGCGTCTTCAGTGGTGAGAAATACTGCTTTGTGGTCCGATACTCGACAAAGCAACAAAGCGGTGCTGCTCACCACTGCGGACGCCGCTTTAGATAAGAACCCTAAATATTCCCCCTATGGAATTTTTTCTCGAGCTGATGATGTGTCAATTGGTACTGCTTTGGGGTCCGATATTCAGCCCCCTGCGGTTGTTCAGTGGTTAAGACGCTCATCTACTGAGCCGGAGTACCCGGGTTCGAACCCGTCCGCGGCGGCCGCGTTTCAATCGCGGTGAAACGCAAAAGGCACCCGTGTGCTGTGCGATGTAAGTGCACGTCGGTGGTGGTGAAAAGATTTTAATAAATTTGTTTAGTAGCTTGTAGCGGCGGTTGGAGCTCTCAGTCCGGAACTCCATTGGCGTAGGCTGCTGTACGGGCTCTTTCGAAGAGTTCTTTTTGACTCGCTTCGTCCGAGCTGGTCAGAGCTGCCTCCCAGCCGTCCTGCGTTGTCTGGTTTTGAATAGTGACCGCCCGATTTCGTGTACAGGCCCATAACATATGGCACAGGTCCGCCTTGTCCCCGCAGAATTTGCATGGCGAGTCAAATGACACCTGGTCTATTGCGTGTAGTATTCGTGGGTTGTTGTAAGTGTTAGTCTGCATGTCTTTCGGAGGTATGGTTCTTCTCATTTGTTTCGTGCCTTAGTCGGCGGAGGGTATACCCGACGGGATAATCCTTAGTGCTGAAGAATGTCGGTGTAAGTTAGTAGTGGGGTAGGAGGTTCCACGGCATCCGTACTGGGTGCCCGGGAGAGAACTGCTCGGGCTGAGGCATATGCGCTCTCGTTCCCTGGGATGCCCTGGTGACCTGGTATCCATATTAAGTGTTTATGTGTGTGATGGTAGCCACAGGTGTAGCTGTTTTGCAGGAGTTTAGCTGCTAGCGGTGTGACCCTGCCCCTGAGGTAATTGCGATGCACTGTCTGTGAATCTGAAAGAATGTATTCCGAGGTATTGTGAGTTGCAGCTGGAGCAGTCGCCAATTCTTCCGTGCCCAGTATGTCCTGGCTAGCCAGTACTAGTCCGTTCATTGTTTTATGTTGGTGCACTACGACTACGGTCGTCATTCCCTGCTCGGGACCCGCGGCATCGACATAGAACACGCCCTCGCGCCCGCCGTAGTGCCTTTTCATAGCTTGTGCTCGTGCTTGTCGTATTGACAGGTGAAAATCGGGGTGCATTCTCCTGGGTAGTGGAGCTGCTTTAAATTGTCCTCCCCATAAGACTGGGATATCGATTTTGGTGTCAAGCTGTCGGGAGCAATTGATGTTTAAATCACGGAGGTCTTGTCGACCAATCCGAGTTGTGCAGAGCCGTACCACTTGCGCTGTGAAGCGTGCCTCTATCAGCGCGTCTATTGTGTATTGCACGCCCAGTCGTAAGAGCCGGTCCGTCGATGTCGCAAGAGACATCCCAGGGCATTCTTGTAGGCTGTTATGATTATGAGGTCGAGGTTCTTGATCTCACGCTGCTTTAGGCGGAGGTAGGGTGCTGCGTAGACGACGCGGCTTAAGACGAAAGCCTGCTCCAGTCGCCAAGTATCATTTGCTCGCATCCCTGATTTCCGCGTCGTTGTCCTGGCGATCATCCTGGCGACTTGCTCGCTAACGAGCCGGAGTTTCTGGAGGGTGAGAACGTTGTTCTTGTTATTTATGTACAGACCCAGTACCTTGAGTGTCTGAACTTCCTTGGTGGGTGAGTTATCAACATAAATGTCGATGGTGTCCTGATTCTTGTGTTGGCGGAAGACAATGAGTTCATATTTTTCGGGAGAAGTCGTAAGTCGACACGACCGCGCATAATTCTGATCTGATGTCACCGCTGTTTGTAGTTGTTTTTCAATCATTCTCATACTTCTCGTTGTTGTCCAGATGGTTATATCATCAGCGCACAGGTCGTGACGTATGCCCGGTACCTGATTGAGAAGAGATTGGATATTTAGGAGTGTGATGTTGAAGAGAAGAGAGGATACTACTGCCCCTTGCGGAGTGCCTCTCGTGCCCATCTTCACAAGAGTTGTTTGTTTTGTGGCGGTGCTGATGTTGACGGGTCTGTCCGTAATTAAATAGCAGATGTAGGAATAGGCTCGCTGGCCACAGTTCGTGCTTTGGATGTTGTTGAGGATTGTGGAGTGTTTGAAGGTGTCAAGCGCTCCCTTGAGGTCGAGGGTTAGAAGCGCTCGGTTATTGTTTCTGCGTGCGGGATCAATGATCAGTGAGAGCATGTTCAAGATCCTCATGTGGTTAAAATTATTCCGGAGACCTCCACTACCGCACCTCTTCCTCTCTTTCTTTCACTCTCAGCTTCCTCCCTTTCCTGACGGCGCGGTTCCGGTGTCCCCCGAGATAAATGAAACAATTACTGCGCCATTTTCTTTCCCGAAAAACCAACTTTCAATTTTTCCCAATTTTTTAATTATTATTTTGCAATTTTTTGGCAGTAATTAATCCGCTAACAAAAAGAGGTCAAGCATTGATTGAGATTTGCCCTGAAATCTGGTATTTTCTTCTACAAGTTGCCGTAACTAAGTAAGTCATGTTGCGTGGCTAGTCGGTTTAGCATCTTGAATTTTGAAAAACCCCTTGGCGAAAATAATTTTACATGTGCAAAAAAGACGAGGAGACAATGAACAGGCGCCTGTCCGTAATCAGTTTGATTTCTTCCAAAGCCTAAAGCGAGGAGCTTTTGTTTCAACCCGACCACACAGGACACTGTCAATGTTTAGCTTATTATAGACTAGCTTTGCCTTGGCGCCCTCCTTTTTCTCTTCAGAGCTTTTCCACAGTAGGTTTCGCATTTCCCTAACATGTTTAGAAATGTCCTCAGCGACTGACATGACGGTGTTTTTTAGTTTATGGCACGATCGTAAAATTGAAATTTTTTTTTCATGGAAGTCGAGGAGTTTCAAAATGACTGGTCGCGTCTTGCTTGTTTTCTTTTCACACGTCCTGTGGCATCTTTCTAGACCCCTCAACATTAAGCCTAGTTTTTCCAGGAAAACACCATCAATTACTTCCTTTTGCACGTCCTCACTAGTGTACTCGCTAAGCTGTATATACCGTACATGATCAAGTTATTTCTCCTGGCGCTGTTTTCTTAATTGCCTATCTGGCTCTTAACTGTACTCATCTGCTCCCGAAGTTCAGATAGTGGCGGTTCTATGCTCCTTACTTTCATGGATAAGACAGTTAGGCTCGACAACTGTTCCCCAAAACCATCAATTCGCTCAGTTAACGAGGAGTTTGTCCTCAATTATGTACTGAGATGACTGCAGGTCCTCCATTGTTGAATTAACCTTGTACTGGCCTTCTAGCAATTCCGATAAGATTTGTTTTTCAGTGGGGACAGGATTTGCTTCAACATCGCCCCAAGACCACAGATCTTTTGACAACGCAATCACACAAGCACGGAAACACTCAACACACACTGGGCAGGGCAGCAGCACTATAAAGCGATCGTCACTCGCGTAGTAATGTGCAGATTTTGAATCACTAATGTGGATCGCAAAGCAAATAGCTTTGGTTAAACCTGGAGTGACGCGATATCTACAGCAGGCCGAGTGGAACTTGGTCACGTGACCAGTCACGCGAACCGCGTGATCAGCCACGGCGCCACCGGCAGCTTCTCCGCACCACGTGACCAACCATGTGACAGCGTGGCGACGCAGCTACAGGGTTGCAGCGCAGCCACAGTGTGGCAGCGCCATCACCGCCACGGCGCTGCCACGCTGAAGGCCCGAAATGCTACCGTAATGTAGCTATCGCTACAAAAGAATTGCTTACCATATTGCCTCGTTTTGTTGTTGCCATGCCCACTGGCGAAGAAGGGCTCAGGCGGTGGTCTTATAGTCGATGGATGTACCATGTGACATGACGTCCCCGATTTCGTCAGAGGTGAGGTCGCTGATAGCCAAGGCTGATCTTGTCCAGAGATGATACCGTCGTAGATCGTATCACCACGTGTGGCTGATACGGCTCCGAATACTTGAACATTTTTCACTCGTGTCGTTTGATGCCATTCAAGGGGCGTCAGTAGAGCGAGAAAGACCTGGATTCCAAAGCGAGAGATTAGCTACGGTTCAACAACTGCTGAACTAGGTAGTGAAAGCTGTGACGGAGCTTAAAATACTTCACAAGCGTGTCTCGCTGTCTATCGCGCCGTTTTCCGTACAGATTTGGCTCGCGGTTTCCCTGCCTGTCGTGAGCCCTTCGAAAGCATTTGGAAAATACCCTATGACAACCAAGACATCGGCGTTATTCTAGAAAGAACGGAGTAAGGCAACTGTAAAAGCTGTATTGTACTTCAAATCTGTATTTTGTGATCTGTCCCAAATGAGGAGTACGAAGTGCAAAGTGATATTTCCTTGTGTTTATGGATGACGCCGCTCAATGCCTAAAAAAATCTTCCCAGTTAGAATTAACATCTGATCCGCATAGCCGTCTATCGACAAATGTATCGCAAGTGTTCTCAACTGAAAAATAAACTTCCTAAGGCGTCGAAATGAGTGCTTATTTCTCAGCACTCTGGCACTGGTTTTGAAGCTATAGTAACAAGTTTTTTCAGGTATACATAGAAGATAATCTTGATGTACGCATTCTTTAATGCAGAAATGGGTTCTTGTTCTCAGTCTCGCACTTCGTTCAATCGCGCCTGGGGCCTGAGCCTCGTCCATTGGTTCGTTGGTGGTACTTTCTCGTCAAGAAATTGTTTTCCTGCTACTCCGAACCTATTAAACTACTGTGTTATGTTCTAACAACCATCGCTGCTGACTTGGCAGTCCCTGAACGTGCATCATCTCAGTAGACTGCGCCACAAAGTCCCATATTAATGTCTGACACTAGGATACTGGGTTCCATTGAAGCAGAGTTTTATAATTAGGGTTCCGTAGCCGACAGCTGAAGAAGGTCTAGAATAGCAGTAAGTAATCCGCAAAGTTTGTGCGGCCTGTTATTATTGTTTAAATTAGTAGATAGACTGGTGTTAAAGATAGTTTTCCTGCAGGGATCAACCTTTTCTGCTAACTTATAAAATGGGCAGATATCTCACTCAAGTTAAAATGGAGAATTCGGGCTTCCTTCAGAGATTAAAACATTTCTGGTGAGTCGAAATTAGATGTTATATTTTTTTCCGCTGTTTGCATTACTTTGTGCGCGGAGTGTTACACGAATACAGGACACCGCAATGATCAACAACAGCCGTGCATTGGTGGCGTTTTCGTCAGAGTTGCGCACCTACTATCGCGATGGAGAGAAACATGAACAACGCGGCGCCAACGCGCTCCGCTGTTCTAATTTCTTTCGATCGCGCTTTTACCTGGGGGATAAAAAAAGACGTTAGAGTCGTCCTATAATGCACCGCGTATGACTCTAGCCTCTTTTTGCTACAACCAAATTAAAAGTGTGAAGAAAAGAAATGGGAACAGCAGATCGCTTAGGCTCCGCTCTGTTCGCGTTACTTTTTATCGCTCCCGTAGTTACGACACGATGTATCATATTGGAAAGTAGGCAGATTTACAATATAATCAGGTTATAAAAGAAACATTTGGGGTGGGAGGGGGGGGGGGGGGGGGGAGGGGAAACAAGTGGCATCATTTTTTACCGAAGAAATAAGAGGCTGGTGCGGAAACCGCATGACTGCTTCCTAGAAAAGCGTTGTTCTCTCGGTAAAGTGGACATTTGAAACATTGCTGAAAGCATCAATAGCCACATAGATTCCTTTCCACAAACAAAGAAGATAAAAATAATACATCCTAAAAATAACCGCTCATACTCTGGGCACGTAAGTATCTGCGCAAAGAATCCTATGACACCCCGTGTGCTGATAGCGGCTAGGCATTTAGGATAACCCGCTTGGCGACAAAAGCAAAGCGCGGGTTACTGCTAGGGGTCGCGAGCTGGCAGCACGCTCTCCTCCTATGCCTGTACAGGTTTTCCCGGTGTGAGGAACCGAGTTTTTCGGCCTTGTTTACCTTACGGCGGCATCAACCTACGGCAGCCTTCTCTCTCTCTCTCTACCTCACAGCTGGAAATGGTGGCTCGAGTATGGAGGGCAGCTGTTGTGCTCGGATTCAGTCCATCGCGCTGAGAAAGGTGTTTGAGCAGTCAGATATTGGCGAGTGCCGCCAGCTTGTTCAAATGGGTTTACCGTTTAAGGCAGCTGCGTTCGCATTTACGTTCGGCGTGACTGTCTTCGCCTGCATTCTTATTCTTCGACCACCAACACCACCAACTGCGGTAGGTGACTGTAGGGCGTCCTTCTCAGGGCTTCTTTACCTCTCTTTTATTTCAGTTGTATAAGCTATGAAACTATCCGGGCTGCTGCTGTGCTAAACCTAACACAGGGGCGCTCTGCAGACAGGGCAAGGAAAAAGAGGGGCTCGTTATGAACATACATTGCGGAAGCCAACATTTAACGAAATCTATTATTGAAAATTAATGAGAGACAACTGATTAGAAAGAGGCTTCTCGCAAAGCTTTCGCCCTCTCCGTTAAATACCGCTTCAAGTGGCACTCGCGTAATACAGACTGTAGTACGTCCGCCTCTTCTGACGAGGGCGGCGGTGGTAAACACTCTCAAGATTCGGTTAGACTGCACAGAAAAGCCCCCGAAAGCAGAAGATTCCACAGCCGTCTCCGTGGCTAAGTTGGTAGGTGCCCGGACGCAAAATCCAGAGGTCGTGGGCTTGGATCTCACCAGCGCCATGTGGTTCTTTTTTTTCTTTCTTCTGTTTTTCTGTTTTTCTTTTCCTTCTGCTTTATAATGAATTGTGTTTAAATAATTACCCAATCAATCTTCCGTTTATGAACAACATAAACTTTAAACAATCCAAAAACATCCCCTATTCTCCTCGGTTTCGTTGACTGTTTGCTTCCATGATATAATAAAGGGGAGTTCTTAGCTCGAAATTTACAGCACCAGCTGAATGTATATTCACCGCAATTAGAAAAATGCAACCTGTAACGCTTGCTTTCTGACATCTCTCCACTGAAAGATTTTTTTTATTCGGCGAAAAAGAAAATTGCTCATAGTCGCAGATGCTTTCTTCTCTCCAAAAAGCTTGTCAGCTTCCAAATGTCCATAAGTGCAAAGCTCAAACTTTGATAGAACTTATAGCAGCCACGCACGCGTGCAGGCTTTAAAAGATATTAATTTCTCACTCCTCAGTGTCGGAAATTAGCGACATACCATGTTCACACCGTGTATTCAAAACTACATGAATCATGAATACAAGGTTTAATAAAACATGCTGTTGGTTGCCAGCGATTTGCGACGGGAACGTTTTGAGAAATTGTGAGCAAGATGTGAGAAAAAAAGGCTTGCGCGAATATCTTACTTTATTCAGCATCCAAAATTTTCTGGTCTGTCATATTGTGACTCGTCTAAGGAAGAAAATATGAAGAGATTTGTTGAATAAAAATTGTTTTTGATCTCTAGGCCTTCGAGTTGTCGCGGCGGATTCGATTGGGATACTGACGCAGTTAGGACTACCTGCAGAAAATGGCTCAGATACCAGCTATTGCTAATTTTATCAACGCTAGCGAAATTTTTCCAAGGTTCTGTTTGATGTCTTTTTTCGCCCATTTAGAAGTATGCAGGGTTGAATGCTTGGCCAGCTTTCCATCCACGCTTAAACGAGGCACCAATTCCTTTACATTACGTCTAATTAAGTTTTCTTTTTTCAGACACTACGACTCCCAGAACAGTTTCCTAGGGAGGATAAACGAAAATATAAAGCTGTTTGCAAAAATTAAATACGATTTTTAAGTAACCCAAATTGGGTCCATTTTCCTGAAGAGGCAAGAAGAGGGTGCTTTCATCGGCGTGTTCACTTCACGCACCCGAGTATTCTCTCATATCTCGCCCCTGAGCTCCGTGATACGGTGCTTAGCAATTGGGCGCTCGCAGCTGGCGCGTTCACGTTAAAAAAAAATTGCAGCCGATTTAGCTGACTTCGCCAAATGTTGAGTATATTGCGGTGAATTTTTATACCGTTTGTTTGCTCATTCCTAAAAGATGCCGGCCGGTACGCGTCTTTGTCGCTTTGTGTCTGATGCAGGAAACGACCAGATTTATCTTGATTGATCGCATCCAGGCGGAGCTGTTCGACGTTGTTCCAGACTGTTGTGGTAACTTTGCAAGCCGTATCTCGAAAGTTCGCTATCACTTTGAAATTGAGCTCAGCCGAGAGCGGCGGGCATTGTTCGATGACCGCGAAACAGGGCTTGTTGCTGTCGGCGCCGCCGATTCATTCAGTCCATTGTGGGCGCAGGTGAGCCCAATAAACAGTTTTCTTGTACAAGAACTTTCCGCTGTCTTCCTCACTGCATAAACTGCCGTCCCAACTAAGTGACAATATGCTCTAGCATGTCGCGTTTCATTCCTCTTCCGGTTCGATGCTAAAGTTTCAAGATCAGTCATCAGGCAAAGATAGGTAAAATCGGTTTACTGGAGACCTTAGTCATAGTAGAACGTTCTAGTGGGCTAGTTGGTTCACGACCGAAGAAAGAAAAAACTGTGCAAAATGAAGGGGACGAAATGCAGACGAAGAAACACACCACTACGGGCGCAGGCTGCCAACTGTTCATTCATGGAAACGGAAGCACAGGCTATAGAAGCGGGAACCCAAGACACACAACCACCTTCATCACTCGCTCAGGTAAAGATAAACAAGGATTGGAAAAACCAACAGAAACCTCATCCAAATCATGCATCGATAGTGGAAGCCAGGTGAGACAAGGTAATCTGATAACGCACAACAATGCGCTATATGTGAAAAAAAAGGAAACTTATCAAGGAAGTAAAAAAGACCGGATGTCTCGTTAGAGCAGTATAAAATTTTTGGACCGTTCAACGTACCTGATGAGGATACTGCGCCTGCAATGTATTCAGGATCCTCTGCGCACGGATGGAAGTTTATAAAGAGGACGGCATGCAATGCAGAATGCGAGAGGTGGTCGGTAAGGGCGGCAGACGAGGACGGCGTTCCAACGCTGGATTTTTCGATGTTCTCCGTAAAAGATCAATCGTCCCTGGGCCGCGGTACTGTTACGGCGGCAGCTCGCAGTAATTCTTATCGTACTGTCCTCCCACGTCTGCCTGAGGGTGAGCTCGTCTGCAATTCTTCATTTCTACATTGCGTATCTTGACGGACGTCCCAGCCGTGCTCAGCACATTAGAGACACTCTGCGTTCTGTGATCGACTTCAGTGATATTACTTCCATCGGACAGTTTCAGATGTCTTATGAATGGATGGTTAGCTGCAAAATCAACGTTAGCAAATGAAAAATTCGTTAGCACCGAAGAATTACAAATAAAAAATCGTCGGTGCATCGTAATTGACCCATAGCTGAAGGTAGTCAAGATGAAACTCCTCTGGCATCCAGAACATCTTTAGGATGTGTACATTCGGGACGTCATGCGATATTGCAGTAGAGTGACTTAGATCACGACTGAAAATTGGAGGGTCACGGAAAAAGAGCAGATGCGAACATTGAATCGCGATATTGTGTTGGCGCTCGCTGATGGCGTCACAGTCAGTGATGGTTCCCATCTGTCTACTGTCTATGGTATTCATTGTCTGGTTTTAATTACCGATATGCCGCCGTTGTGTCTACGGGGGCCACAAAGTAGGTCATATCGATCGTTACTGAGATGCTACACACTGTTATGATTGTCGGCGGTTTGGGCCGTCTACTGAACAGTGCCTCGTTTCTTATGCGGACAAGCTGCGGGTAGGCCTTCACCCTAAAGATGAATCCCTACGAGAGCTTCTCATGGATGCTACTGAGGTACCTGGTGCGACTGGCGGCCTATCAGAAGCAGCAGCGATAGGAGCAGTTACTGATGCATGGCGGAAAGATGAAAACCCGGTTTCTGGTGCCATGCATGATACGGACGTGCTTGTTGCATATCAGCCTTCTCCAGAGGGGCTGCTCCCTTCTAACTCCGAGTTGCGTGTGGATTCTGGAGCAGAGTAATCGTAGCAGGGGGCGGCAGAAAGTTAGGTGGGCGGATGAGACAAAGAATTTTGCAGGCAAAGGGTGGATGCAGCTGGCAAAGGGCAGGGTTAATTGGAGAGACATGGGAGATGCCTTTGCCCTGCAGTGGGTGTAGTAAGGCTGATTATGATGATGATGATGATGTTGATGATGATATAGCTGAGAATGCCGTTGGGTTCCCGAGTAGTGGGTTGGGCTTGCTGCAAATTGGCCTAGGCTGTGTTCTGCTGTGGAATCCGGTGACGTGACTATGTGCACCGAGGTATAGGAACGCCTGGCGAATGCTCAAATCTATACCCATGATCGAAAATTTGGCTGCGAAGCGGCTCGCATAGTTAACATCTGGATCTTCTGAGCAGACGGCGGACCTTCTTCTTGCCAGGCATAAGCCACGCAGCAACGCGTCCAAGAAGACATCGTGTCGCTAAAGGTTAAGGAGAAAATGTGTTGCCTGAAGGAAGGCCTAGGCTTCTCACACCTTGCCTGGCCTCATGAATTCATAATTTGAGCGCTAGTAGTCCATCATGGCGACCGTCCAGCAAATGAACTTCGCTAATGTGAATGTCTGTGAAATACGTACTCGGCAAAACAAACACAGCTGCACCGCTTTTTATTTTTTTTTGGGGGGGGGGGGGGAGGGGGCAGTCGGCTCGTCGTTTTCTTTGTGTAAGAGACCAAGATAGAGAGTGATAACGCGATAGAAAGAGCCCTTCGGCCTTTTTAGCAGACTACAATGTATGCATGCGCGCGGTTCTTTCGGCGGGTGTCTCCTGTTTCTGAAAAAGAGCATCGTCTATTCCTACCTTGTGTACATAGTTGACCGGGAGGGGCGGTACATATTTTGCGACTTCCGGATGTACGGCTCTTGATTAACGTCTATGCTTTCTGTGATCAGACAAAAAGAGCAGATTTTTTCTTCAAAAACCTAGGTGTTGTTGCTGAATGTGAGCGTCACGTTGTTTTGATCGGGCACTTGAACTGCGTGTGTGACCCTAATTATCGCGCTGGATTGAGAAGTAGTGATAGGAGTGCTGCAGTGCTATCTAGCATCGCTGAAATCGCGGGTTTACTAGACACTGGGCTATCTGGGCCGACGTCGCGCATACGTACACGCATGCAAGGAAACTCGCATGCACGTCTGGACCAGATCTATCTCCGGCTCTTCTTACTCGAAGCATCTCGTGTTGCATAAAGCCATTGATTTTCCTTGGCCACAACATGGTTACAAGAGCACAACCTAGCTGGCCTCTTTGTGAGCTCAATGCTACGCTGATTGGCGAGGAGGAATTTCAAGCATGCGCAAATTTAGCGTTCCATTCATGTTTGTTAACGGGAACTCTTTTACACTCAGCTTGAGATATATTTAAGCAGGAAGGGCGAACCATATACTTGAAATTGTTGCGGTTACAGCCTACTTAAAAAATATATATGAAAAGAAGCAGTTGCGGAAAACACTTCACAGCTGTTATTATCTTGATTGTGCCGCTTCTGGCTGGTACTCGGAGGAAATGGCTGGTGTGAAGTGTCAGCTTCAGCAATTTGGCGAGGAACTCTACAGGGATGCCAGTACTCCGTCTCGCACCAATCGCGCTTCGCTCTCAGAGGAACCGATTCTCCAGGTTCTGCTTGATGAGAACCGTCATGCGATTGCCAAGAGAGTATCAGCACTTTACTGAGGTAGTGCCTTGGTGACTAGCACGGATTTTATAATATCGGAATTCAAAAAAATGCTACTGGTCTATGTTTTCCGCTTCTTTCCAAGCCTCAGACACTGAGGCGGTGGCGCGCTTCGTCACCATTCTGAACCCCTTTCAGAAGATGAGTGCTCGACAATAAATGGCCCTTTAACTTTAGCAGAATTAGAAGATGCCATTTATCAGTTGTCACTTTCAAAGACGCCTGGTTCTGATAACCTTTCTAGGGAATTTTAGAAAACCCTTTAAGCCCCTCTTGTGTCGCATTGTACTTAATATTTTCACCATTATTCTTTAATAATATTAGAGTTAAGCTGCAAACTTTTACAAAAAGTAACATTGTATGGATAACAAAGACCACTGATAAAGGAAAAATGTGCTATGTACTATGTAGAGGGTTAAGGCCCATTACGTTGTGTAATGTAGACTAAGATTTTTACAGAAGTCCTGGCCAATTTGCTAGAGTTTTCAATGTCGATTGTCAATGGACCTTATCAGACATGCGGTCTGAGAGGTCGTTCGATTCAAACTAATCTGCATATTGCCCGACAAACGTGGAGCTCTGCCGCACCTTTCAGGAACAACTGGCATTGCTTCAAATTGACCTAGCAAATGGCTTTGATCGTTTGCGGCAGAACTTTCTGTTCTCACCTTTAGAGCAAGTTAACGTTGCTTCAGTTGTCTAAGAAGGAGTTCGTCTTTGCTGCAATAGTTGCTCTACACGCCTTATTGTGAATGGTTTTCTTTCTCAACCCGAGTCCATATATTCGTCTGTCAGATAGGGGTGTCCGTTATCTCCAGTTCTGTTTGCACTCTACTTAGAGCCGCTATGTGCGAGCCTTGTGCTCTGTAGTTCCATTGTAGGTTTCCGTGTCCTAGGCGGTGAGCTCAAAGTATTTCTAGCGTTTTTCTGCGCAGAAAAGCACCGCGTGGATGAAGCTTTTCGTTTAACTGAGCATCCTGGCACAGTGTGGGGTGCACAGATGAGCCGTTCCTAGAATAGCGGTCTGTGATTTAGACTGTGGGGATGCACACCAGCTCAATACGCTGGGTGACATGGTCGTGTGTACCGTTGAAGTACCTTGGCGTAATATAAAGTGTGTACACGACCTGTGAAACCTATTGGAAAGATCGCCTATCGGCTGCACAGTGCTACGCTCCGAGATTTACCCCACATGATCTGCGAATATTAGGCGAGGCTACCGCCTGTAACTTGTTTTAGCAACAAACAATTTACATTCATCATAAAATTTGCAACATTTATTTGAGATTCCTCCTTGCGACGAGATTCTCTTTTCCGGCCTCTCAGCGCAGGAGGGCTAGGTTTAGTTCATCTATATGTGCGGCAAATAGTTACGCGCTTTATGTTTTTCGCGATGCTACCCAACCGACACTGCGAGCATTTTTTGCAGACAAATTTATTTAACGTTTTTCCCACACTGATTGTGTCTTAAAACTCCTCTCAGCGTCCTAGCTTTGGGAGGGGGGGGGGGGGGGTATGCATGAGGTATATAAACGCGATATTTTAAATCTTTCGAAAGCGCTGCTACGGGGTACACCAAGAGAAAGAAGACGAAGGACTGCCTTGTCTGAGCTATTTAAGCTTGTGTGTTTTTTTTTTCAATAAACTTCAGTTGATAGTAGCGCTTGTCCTTCGTCTTCTTTCTCTTGGTGTCCCCCGTAGCAGCGCTTTCGAAAGTTTTAAAATGATATACCAACTCGCTCAACTGTCCGTGTTACTCCAATAAACGCGATAGCGCCAAATGCTCCGTTACCCAGAAAATCCGGCGTTGGCGTTATTGGCGGGTTGGAGCGAAAAAATCACGAAAGATTTGGTGCCTAGGAGACAGATGGAGAGCCTTGATCACAATCCGTTGCGGCTTAAACCCAAACTGCCCACTGCGGCAGGTGGCAGTCAAATTAATTACCTGTCACTCGGGAGGAGCAACCTGGGTCGCCCACCGCTGGGAGCGCCTGCCATCGCACGCTTTACCGCTGCACCGCTTCTCCAGGAGAGGTATGAGGACCCTCGGGAATCCATGAAGGCAAATTAGAGAATCGTCTTATGTGCGCGCTATCGCGTCCCACCCCCAAGGTGCAGCTTAAGTGTCCTCTCCAATTGTGTGCCTTGCGTTTTCTGGCGCTCAGTTGTTCCGAAGAGTTTTTATTTTCAGCTTCACGAAAACGTCCGTGCAAGGACTTCATTTCGATGAGTTTCCCTCTCCCTCTTTAACGCTCATTCTACTCTTGATCATAAGGGCACGGTGTCCTTAAGCGGGTGCGAAATATGTTCCTTTAACCTTGAACTAAAACTTTATTCTACAAGTTACATGCGGAAATATTGCCCGTAAATACTAGGCTTAAGAAAAAAAGGCATTTTTGTGTCATTTTTGGTCTCACTGAAACAACTGAACATTGCTTCATTTATTGTAAGGACGGAAATTTGTTCTGGGGTGTCTTACAACGGACATTCAAAAACCGAATTTATTTGACTTCTCAGACCTTAAGATGCCTCACCGGAGTGCAATATGTTGATGAACCTCTAGATATGTGTTAGAGCAAGAGCTCTACTCCTCGCGGTGCAACTTATTATTTGTGTGTGGATGAATTAACGACTTCGAATGACTCTTAAGGTGAAACCGAACTTAACTGCGTGATGGTATAGTCCAAGCTATGGTAGTATGACCACGCAATCATATGACTGGCCATTAGTTATCTGACCTTGCCCTTTGACCTTGTTATTTGATTTGAGACAGTGGGCATCACGTGGTTATGGCCTCTGATGTGGAATAATAAAACATTCAAACAATGTCAACCATGTCTGTCACCATGCTTAGCAGAGCTTTCGCTCGTAAAACTACGTTGAAGCCGTGTTGAACTCCATCTTATGGAAAACTAGAATGATGGACGGGCATTGTGAATCAGTTGTTTCGATAAAATGTCATTTGTACTAAGTGATGGTTCATCTGAAGTAAGTGTACGAACTGATCGGTTTTAGGCAGCCACGGAGGCACAGTGGTTATGGCGCTCGGCTGCTGACCCGAAAGACGCAGGTTCGATCCCGACAGCGGCGGTCGAATTACGATGAAGGCGAAATTCCTGAGGCCCCTGTACTGTGCTATGTCGGTGCACGTTAACGATCCCCAGGTGTTCGAAAATTTTTGGAGCCCTGCACTACGGCGTGTCCCATATCCTGAGTCACTTCGTGATGTTAAATCACCTTAAACTAACTGATCTGCTATAAACGGAACGGCACTCTCCCTTTGCTATGTGCTGACCCTTACTTCCTGTCTAGTGCTCTGCTGCTCTGTACTTTGAGATGTCTTTCGTGGCGCCCCCTGAACACTTTTGAAAATTGTTCATGCAAATGGGACGTAATTTTAGGTAATAAATACCAAGTTTAAAAAATTGCGGCTGTAGCGTAGTGCTGTAGTGCAGTGGCCAGTGAAGTTGGCGCCGCCGAGGTTTCGAAACCCAGGCACGGAGAAATCGCGGCCCTATTTTTTGTTTTCCTTGGTCTAGCTGGCTTCAAACGGAGAACGTTTTTTTTTTTCGAGATTGAAAGCCTTAGTGCCTAGCACTAAGGATTTTAATGGTGTACACCTAATACTTCTGTGCCTGATGTGTAATGATTTATTGATGTCTTAGTGTCCAGGTTCTCTGCGAAGCGCCCGACACTACCTTCTTGATGGCAGCGCACCACTTAAGTTTGCTCTAATCGTTAACACCAAGCATTACAATCAATTGAGGAAATTTTCAGCATTTTTCATCCCGTACATGAAGGCCAGCGTATTAATCGTGCCTTATATTGTCGAATGGGGGTACTTCGAAATATTCAAGCTCGCCTTCCTGCTTCGACATAAACCAGACACGTTCAAACGACGATTATTTACCAATTATTCATCTGCAGAGTGCTCTGATATTATAAGTTTCTTCAAAAGAACAAGCTAGTGTTCGCACTGAACAATTTGTTAAATAAAAAAATCCCTTATGTTCGCTGTTTTACGAAGAAGCACTTCTGAGAGCCGCACCACTTAATTCCTGACGCCCAGCCCACAAAACGTACGCCTGTCTAAGCTCATGTTGGTGACAATTATTTTCCGGTTTATAATCTTGAATCTGGAATTTCCACGCCGCTATGCCGCAGTACCTATGCTCTTTAGCTGCAGAGATGAAGGTCGCTCCTTCGTGCACAGCTCTTCAGGGAAAGTGGAATGCAAAACCTTCATTGCAATTGGTCTCTTTAGCAGCGATACTTATGATTTAGTCCAGGAGCACCCACTGCATATTTTGTGTATGATAATAATAATAATAATAGTTTATTTCCATCACCATGCAGTGTTGGAGGGGATGGGGATAAAACCGGTTACCGCTTGACAAGGTCCCCAACCCCGTACAGCAAGTGGGCAGTGGCATACGACGGCACTTCACACATTCACCAATGAGACGGCACTTCACAAAAAAATACACAATCACCAATGTGTGTAAAAAATCAATAAAGGTTAAAGCAATAACAATAAAAGGAAGAAAAAAGCAACAAAGAGCGCTGTTATAAAGATTGTAAGAAGAGCAATGTTCAAAGTATGAATACAAGAAAAATGTGGCATCAAAAATAAAGTAGTCGAGGAGGTCAGAGTTGCTAATATTTTCTATATCAATATTTGCAGCGATTAATCTATTCAGAAGTGAGGGAAGTTGAAATGTTACCATTTGGCGTCCATAGTTTGTTCTCACTACAGGTACTACACAGTGTGGTTTGCGACGGCGTGGGTATGTGCACTGAAATAACTGAATCGGGGCTGTCAGATATATTTGTTATGCATCTTCTTTGTTCTATTTTATAGGTGCGCAATAGTTTATAAGCATACAAATTGAAAACATTAATGATCTTGTGCCTGGAAAATAAGTTTTTAGTTGAGCATCTATGTGGCAGGTTATGAACAATTCTGAGGGCCCTGTTTTAAAGAACAGCAAGTTTATTCAGACTCGTTCATGTAGCAGTACCCCATACTAATGAACAGTAGTTTAGATGTGAGCGAAATAATGCACGATACAATAGAAGTTTTACCTTTTGTGGGAGACATTTAAAACGCGTCATAAATCCTATGGCTCGTGATGTCTTTAATGCTATATGATTTATGTGATCGTCCCATAGCATATCTTCAGTGAATATTACGCCAAGCGATTTAAATGACTTTACTAACTCAATCTGGTCTCGGTTGTAACGTAGGTCACCGAATTCGCTGCACTTTTTGTTTTTTGGATGAAAAAGTATTGCCTTAGATTTTGTTGCATTAACTGAAAGAAGATTGTTATCGGACCATGTCTTTATTTTTTCCAGGAGTATGTTTGCATTTTCAAGTAACTTACGAACCATCGGATAAAAATAAACTGGTGTCATTAGCATAAATTGTAAAGCGAGCGTTGTCATCCACACTAATGATGTCGTTTATATACAGGTTGAAAAGCAATGGTCCAAGAATACTTCCTTGGGGCACTCCGCAGGTGCCTGTTAGAAGAGTTGACTTGTATTCATTTATTTGGACATACTGTATTCTATTGGACAAGTAAGATTTAAGTAAGAGTAACGCTGTACCTCTAATTCCATAACATTCAAGTTTTTTCAACAAAATGCTATGGTTTATGCAGTCAATTGCTTTGCTGTAATCTAAGAAAATTCCCAAGACCAGGTCCCTATTTTCAAAATTCCTCAATATATATTCCTTCTGGTGCAAAAGAGCAAGTTCGGTTGACTGGTTTTTTCTGAAGCCATACTGGCAGTCGGTAATCATGGCGTGTTTATTTAAAAGCTTTAAACTCGTTTAAGAATCAGTTTCTCGAACGCTTTTGAGGAGACGGGCAAAATACTAATTGGTCGATAGTTTCCAAAGCTGCTTTTGTTTCCTTTTTTGTATATGACTGCTACTCTAGCAATCTGCATTCTTGCAGGGAAGGTGGAAGTTTCTATGCATAGGTTGTATATGTACTCCAATAGCGCAGCGATGATGTCGATGACATATTTAACTGGACGAGTCTGGATATTATCTGCATCTCACGAGGTACTGTTCTTTAGGTCACTAAAAGTTGACAAAATTTCTCTGATAGAGACAGGTTCAAGGAACAAAGAAGGTGGGCGCCTGTCAATGGATATGTGAGATATATCAGCAGAGGGGTTCAACACAGGAGTAAAATGCTTATTAAACTCTTCTGCGAGACGGTTACCTGTGTATTCTATGTAAGAATTTCAACCTTTCTTCAAAAATATAGTTCTCTCGTACCTTAGCACGCTAGGGAAATATACTACCGTAATTCGTACGCAACAACAATAACTCTCTTTTTTTTTCACAGCAGCCCACTGGGTGCAAGTGCAACATAATCGACGATACCGGCCTTACTTGGCGAAGCCCCCAGAAAGACAATATCGACGACCTCCGTAAAAGGCTATCGAGACTGGACGCAGTTTGCTGGAAGTACCGGGACACCTTAATCATAAACGACTCCAGTGACAGCAGAGTGTATGGGAACTTCCCGAACTATTCGAGAGGCGTGTGCTCTCTGCACTTGGTAAACTCACTAAGCTTTGCCTACTGTCCTGTGCCAAAAGCGGCAAGTTCTAGCCTAAAGTCCTTCATCTTGCAAGCGGAACACATGAGAGATCCTGGTGACAATGCCAATGAAATATCTTCGGTGTTCGAAACCCACCCTTCCGTAGCGCCAAGCGCATACTGGAGGAAGAAGCTGGGACCAAGCTACGTCAAGACAATTATGGTTAGACACCCGTTCGAAAGGCTAGTCTCGGCCTACGTTGACAGAGTACGGACAACTGAGCCGTGGATAGACGGCGCCAAGAAGCTGTACCACCAAGGCTTCATCGGCAGTGGACCCAACGGCACATTTACCTTTGGAGAGTTCGTCACAAATATCCTGAAAGATCCGGTGGAGACCTGGGACGTCCTCATACACACCGGTGCAGACCTTGCAGCATCAAGTAGGGTTCGATCTGTTTCAGGCTTACTGCGTGATAGCTGACGTGGCTCTACTGGGGTAGTTTTTGTTTTCTCTCGAAATGTAAAACGACGTAAGGAAAGTAAAACAAGGAGCGGCGTATTTCTGTTCTTGAAAATGAGAACTGTATTATACCTTTTTACACGTGGTATGCTGAGTACTGTCAATTAATTGGGAACGAATCATAGGACGTCATCTTGGACGGAAGGTGAAGCACTTCTCACACCTAAGAACTGAGGTTAAACTGCCGTTTTTGCATCTTTGTTTTCCTGCTAAACAGGAATATCGTACACACAGTAGGCAGCACAGGAGCAAAATACACTTAAATTACAGAAAAAAGTGCGACACAACCCCCCCCCCCCCCCCCCCCCCCCCCCCCCCCCCCCGTGAACACCGGTTCCGGCCGCTGTCGCTGATTCGCAGACTTCCTTGGCACCAATGTTAGTGAGAACGGAAGCGCCTCCTGCACTAGACGAAGGCACGATCTTTTATCCGCTGCACTTGTGATCGGGCTCGCTGTAGATTGCGTTATTATGGCCGCTTATTTCGTCCGCCATGTTTTTGAGGCTGTGACACTAAAACACCGCACTTAACGCGGGCAAAAATAATAGCACAAGAACGCAGTCTGACGGGAAAGTTGGTACGACATGATAAGGCTAAAGCAAAGCACCTGCACAAGATCGAGAGAAGATGAGTCAAGACTCAGCGCATATGCCCTGGTCCTTGAGCAGGTGCGATCGTTTAGTGTTAGTAGCACAGCACTGCCTGAGAACTAAATGAAAATATTGGCAAACTTCAAATATTGATCGGTGCATAACCGTGACTTTAGCGACGTTTTTTTGTGTAGGGGGAGAGGGGGATAGAAGCGAGAAATAGGCCTTTCTAATGAAGACGCCATATACAGGCCTCACAGCCATAGCAAGATTGTCTACTGAACGTAAGAACAGGTTTGAACCAGGCTATTTAGGAAGCGACGCTTCTCCCATCCGGGTCAATCTTCAATTATATTATATTCTCGTTTGGGTCTAACACTGGCCAGAATAATCTTGCGTTCAGAACTGGACGCATGGTGCGGGCTGAGCGCCAAGCAGCACTTGACGGTAGCCATGAAAACTAGAAGCGTTTGCACAGATTTCGTGGACATGGAAGTGCGCTGATATTTCGCTGGAAATAAGTCCAACTATCTTGACTCACAGCACCATTGCACGCATTTTATACCGCTCCAAAATGCCTTCCCTGGGTGTCGCCATGTATTGCTCTCTACACTCCGGACATCACCTTGAGGAATGGAAGCTCGCCGCAAGTTGTAGGGCGTGAGCTGTCCCCTGTCCACCTCAGTTCAAAGGTCAGGTCCATTTACATCAACGCCTACGCGGTAAAAGTTCCCCCTGTAGAAAAACACCACAGAGAGCTTTCTGTTCTGGCCAAATAATTCGGATCAGTATTTTGGAAGCGGACTTTGAAGTAATAGCCGAAATTCTTGCAGTAAGAACAAAACATTCACTGTAAAAAAATTCAGACCCTTAGCTCACTTCTCCCGAAACTACGGAGAGTTGAAAAAATTGTAATATTTTTTATATAAAATATTTATTTCACTTCACAATAGACAATCATTGGTGGAAATATTTTCGCAACACGGACTTTTAAGCTGCCCTGCAATGTACGATGATGGGCAAATTAGCTACCTGTTCCATTCGTATAGCTTAAACCACTTTAGATCTGCTTATAAAATGCATTCCCCTTCAAGCGCGATGGTTTCTTTTCGACAATCGACAAAAATTGGTTGTTTTCCTGGCAGACGTACGATGTAGTCGATGGGGCGTAGTTTAAAAAATAGCGTCCAGAGAACACTGACGGACGGTTTTGAACGCGCACAACACAATATTCCTTAAAATGAGTTTAAACCCTCTAACTACACCAGCTGTCGCAAGCTTTTGGACAATAAAACTTTAGCGTTATTCCACGAAAAACCGGTATACTGCAAGCAAAACACTAAGAATATTGTTAGGGATATACAGTATAGGTGGATTTGTTGTCTGTAACTGTCACCCTTGCACCTTCCCAAAAGGTTTGAAAGTATGGCTGTCACAACCGTACAGTGGTTGTGTTATATTTGCAGATACTTGCTCCTATATTTGCTAAATTTGCTTTATTAGCAAAAAAATGCTCCTACGCCATTTGGGCTGCCCCAATCTCTCTCTATAATCCGTATCCGAAATTCAAGAATACTTTATTCAGTATGAAATGTTTCCTCGGTGAAAACAACACGTCAGATTTTAGGCCAAGATTTGCTTACCTAAAACCAGTATTTTATCCATGTGAATCGAGGACGCGGTGTCTGTTATTGTAAAAATATGAGTGCCTCTTTCTCCTTTCCCGCTGCAGGTACGACGTGATTGTGAAGGTGGAAACACTCGACAGCGACTTCGAGAAGCTGCTGTCGAGGCTGGGGCTCGCAGGCTGGAAGCTCCCGAAGAGGAACGCGAAGAGCCCTCGGAATAAGTCACAAGCTCGCAAAGCATTCGCCCGACACTTTTCGGAGCTCACAAGAGAGCAGGTTCTCAAGCTGTTCGCCATCTATGTGTACGACTTCGAACTCTACGGCTACAGGCTAGAAGGTTACACGAGTCCTGTACTATGACGAAAACGGCCCGTCGAAGCTGCGGCCACGGAAGGAACTTCCAACTCCAAAATTTTAGGCAGCCTTGGCAAATCCTTGCAATTTTTTTAAAACTTTCTTTCCAAATACGTTCGAAAATAAAATTTACGAAGAGAAATTAAATGGTTAATACGTGAAAACCACCAAAATATTAGCCTTTGTTCAGGACTAAGAAATGGAGACGCTAGATACACCACTTATCAGTGAAGTTTCTTATCGTTGCCCAAAATTTCCTCGCTGAGGTGAAGTGCACATTGTTTTCCCTGTTCCATAGGCACGAAGATTTCGTAATCACACAGATAGCTGTGGTCATGACAGGGACGATTAAAATCCTTAAATACATTCTGCAGTAAAGAGTGGTTTTAAGAGAATGTGTCGCCTTCACTCAGATGCAAGATACACGGGACGCGTTCATAAATGTGCGTTAAGTAAATTACTTGGGAAGAAATCGTTTGTTCTACTCTTGAAACATTCTTTTGGATGCTGTGACACACCTAGCTGTAGGAGTAGCCAGCGTGTGTGACGTAAACATTAAGCTCAGTTAAATCTGCTGAAAACAAAAATGAGGCGCAACGTTGGTTCAGTATGGCAGCATAGTCTGGTCAGAAGAAAAGATGCATAAATTTCACGTGTTTCTCGATTTTCTCGATTCACTTTAGCAGTACTATAAATTACAAGTGCTCGAAGTTTCTGACGATCATAGCATTTGCTACAGTTATTTCGGGTCTTGTATTGAATAACAGCACGTTGCTCTTTAGCATGAGCGTTTATTGAATATCAAAATAATGCGACATATTGGATGTTCATCACAAATAAACGGCACTTCTGTTGCTAGAGCTTTTGCAGTTAGAGATAACGCCGCTCCCTCGCCAGCATCCATATTTTGGAAGCAGTTTAACGAGATATACAAATACAACTACAAGCCACACCACATATTTCGTGAATTTAACAATGCTGATGAGGTCACTATTCTCGATCAACAACGATACGACGAATTCACCACTTTTATTCATAAATAAACGCCAAGTGCTAATGAATTATGGTGGTTCTTTAAGCACGCGCAACACGATATTATCTGCAAATACGTACCGCTAAGACCCAAGAAACTTACAAGCACAATGCTCAGATCACCCGTGAAATCTTGCAACTCAAGCCACGAAAGAAATGACTGCGCTCATGACCAAGCACGGCTCCTAATACGCTGCCGCTACTCTGTGCACACTTACGGTAAAATTAAGTCATCAAAATATAACTTTTTTAACATTCGAATGCACAACTTTCTGCGCAACAATCCAGCTAAATTTTGGAGACCCTTGGCGACTAGAAAAGAGACCATAAGTAAACTAAACATAGGGGTACTGAGGTTAAAGACACTGATAGGATTGCAACAGCCTTCAACTACTACTTTGCTAGTGTGTTTTGCATGGCAGTGACGAGGTCGTCCAGCTTGAGCGTCACTCGATTAAAACTGAAGGAAAGGGAATTGTCTCTCCTCTAGCAACCTGACCCAAAAAAACACCGGCCCAGACGGCATCCCAAATATTTTCTCTGCAGGTATGCAGAATGGTGTGCTAAATACTTGCATATAATTTACTCCGAAAGCCTGCGCACCGGAGATATTCCGAAGAAATGGATATTAGGGGAAATTTTTCTTGTCTATAAATCTGGGGACAAGCACTTCGTAACTTATTACCGTCCAGCTTCCTTCCTATGTACTTCAAGCAAGGTCCTGCCGCATATCATATCTAATCACATCAGTTCGTTCCTAGAGGATAACAATTTTTTATTAAACAGTCAACGTGGTTTTCGTCAAGGCTTGTCTACTGTCACGCCGTTGATCCACACTACAAATGAGTTTTTTTTTCTTTTTTAATTAAAGTGAAGAAATACGCAGTTTTGATAGACTTCTGAAAAGCCTTCGATTCTGTTTCACATTCCAAGTTAGAAATGAAGCTAAAAAACCTATTTAAGAACAACAACATCACGCGGTGGCTTAATTCTTACCTTTCCGAACGTTACCAATACGTCAAATTTGGTAGGTCCGCATCTGAACTGGAGGTTGTGCTATCAGGGGTTCCACAAGGATCTTTGCTGGGTTCATTACTTTTCCTCATTTGTCTCAGTGATCTCTCATTTGAATCTCCTGTGCGCTGCCATTTCTTTGCAGATGATTGTGTTGCCCACCTTAGTATCGGAACAGTTGACGATGAAAAGGTGCTGATCGATTAACTTACGGCTGTCGCTGACTGGTGTCGAAAATGGGACATGAGCTTGAATACGCCTAAGTGCACCCACATGACTATATCGCGAAAAAAAATGCACTTGCCTCCAAGTACAGGATTAACATTAACGAAATTGCATCTGTTAGCCAATATAAATATCTAAGACTTACGCTCGAAAAAAATCTCATTTGGAGTGCTCACATTAATAAGGCCGTCTGAGGCGCCACTCAAGTGCTCTGGACGCTAAGACAAATTAAGACACTGCTCGTCAAAGACAACGCTAGTTGCTTAAAGTTCCCTCATCCATCCACTACTTGAGTTTGCCAAAGTCGTCTGGTATGCGCAAACTGAAACAAAAATCAACCATACTGAGGGAGTGCACCGTAAAGCTCTTAGATTTATCTTAATGCCTGCGGTAGGCACATCAACACCACACTGGATTTTAATGATTAAGTGCCGTGTAATACTGCAATACCTACGCGAGGAAAATATAGGAGAACGCTTTTAATACATCAATATAAAACAAATTCATACCGCCATTCTTTTTTTTCGATATCCATCCTCGAATGGAACGGACTGCCTCCCGACGTCAACGAATCTGGATCAGTTGAAACATTTTTGCTTGCTTTTCATCCCTGCTTGTGATAGTAGTGTATGCAATGTTCTCTTGTCGTGTGAATCATAGGAAGTGGTCCCTAATCTACTCTGGCCACTGTACAGGAGTTCTGTAAACAATGCACAGGCCTCGCTTCTGATGTACCTCGTTGTATCTATTCTATTTATTTTTCTCTCATAACTCAATGCATACACGTGCGTATATATACTATGTACTAATGTATATACTAATGCACTGTTCTCTGCTCATTAAAGCTATGGCCGCTAAAAGGCCGCTGGCAGTATTGTAAAACAAAATAAAAATTAATGTAAGATTAGTCTTCATGAACGCCAACTGTATGTAGACTGCAAGTGCGTTCATTGTCTGCCTCCTTGGTGTAGCGATGCGCAAATTCAATTTACCGTGTGTGCGCCTTAAGTTTCTATCACACGCGAGCCCCCTGGTAAGAACCAAAGGTGACTAAATGCCAATCATAGAAGGTGGTTAAGAACGACAGCGGCTCTACTACGCGTGCTGTATAGGGTCCTGTGACCAGATAACGCGCCCAAGTACCCGTTCCAAAAATACGGCGCAAAAAGAGGGGACGACAGAACACAGAGTTGTTTGGTTTTTACTCGCAACTTCAGCCTTTATCGGAAAAGCACTCTATAAATACCCCACTGATGGCCAAAATTGTCAATATCTCACTGGTGCCGTGTCTTTCGCGCTGCAACAATGGAAGATTGTCACCAATTTGCCCAACAACTTGTCTTGCCCCTTTTCTAGCTGTTATCTATGTTCTTGACACTAAGAGGTTCAGGGCAAAAGGCTTTTCCCTGAAAACGCAGCGGCCACTCGCCCCCTTCACAGCGAAGACGCAAGTCTGTACTCCTGACTTCAGTGGCAGCGGATGTAGAAAGAAGGGACGGGATGGGATACAAGATTAAAGAGCGCTGACTTCCGACCGTTTATATCAGCAGACGTGCCACCTATACACTATAGACAACAGTAAGAGTGAAATCCGAGAAAAGGGGGATAGAGCAAAGGGGAAACAACACTCGTCATGATGCCACAGCATAGCACCAGGAACCTAATTCCAACCATCTAAAGACCTGAATTCCTTCTGCGTCAAAACGACCGATGGTATGCTCACACACTTGTCCCCCGCGCGGTCAATCTTCGCCGCCTCGATTTTCTCCTTAACTCACTGACCCTTATGGTTACTATTAATCGGTCAGTGATTAAAATGCTGGCACGCATGGCTTTTTTCGACGCTGACGTCCACAGTTTATACCACAGTTACAACAGTACAGGCTGAGCCGACCCTGGTTTCGTTCATTTACATTGTTATTGGGTTCTCTAAATCTTGTGTTGACACATCTATCTTTCCGTTCGATATATTCGCGGCCACACGACAAAGGCACTCGATATAAAACACCCTCTTGACAACTGACGAAGCGGTTTTGGTGGTCAATGCCGCAAGGCCTCTCCTTAGTTGCGAATGGCTCATTTTCTGGCATAAAACTCATAAATTTAACACTGCAGAGAACACAACTCGAACGCCTACTCGCTTTCCTATTCTTTTCAGATTATGCGAAGTCTGGTGTACATATGAGACTACAGCTACTTTTCTGCGGCCATTCTTCTCGCGTCCCATTCTTTTCTTCTTAAGTATACATTCAGCCACCGCGCAAACAACGGGTTCAGGGTAGCCAGCGTCATAAAGCCGCCTAATCTGTAGCGCCAGGGCTCCACGGAGCATATGTACACAAGACTTACATAGCGCATTGCTGATACAGTATTTCACTATACCTTGCTCTACCAGCTTCGAGTGTGCAGATACCGCAGGAAGCATAGCTTTTTTGCTCAAAGTTGATTAAAAAAACTTCAGTCTTATGTCTGAAAACATGGTCGAATTCACATGGGGCATTCGATGCGTCAGAGTTAATGGAGACAAGTACCGTCTAAAAAAGTCAAGTACATCTCCCGCATTATGGGCAAAGTTCACCTTGGCGTCGTCAATAATGATTAAAAATCGCCCACGAATCAAAAAACCTTTAAAACGCTGCTCCGTTCAAGACACTCGGCAAGATTTTTATCATGCATGGCAAGAAAAAGATCATTTAGTACTGAAGCAATACACGATCCAATGCAAATTAAGCGCTTTTGCAGGTAGGTACTCTTGTCCC
This sequence comes from Amblyomma americanum, assembly GCF_052857255.1. Lineage (NCBI taxonomy): Eukaryota > Metazoa > Arthropoda > Arachnida > Ixodida > Ixodidae > Amblyomma > Amblyomma americanum. The sequence goes on along the minus strand of NC_135504.1, from coordinate 78,593,811 downwards.
AAGTCGCGAAATTTGATTTCCAGTATACATTGATAAATTCTTAAAACCTGTTTGCAGTTACTTCAGAGCTATACTTAAAAGAAATGGCGCCAAAGATGCCAACGGCTTGTTCCACCAAGGCCGATCTCGAGGGGAGCGCGCGCTCTCACGGCCTCAGCAAGAGGGGCAGTTGCGGCCTACCGCCGCATCTCTCCGGGGGCGCTGCGAGCCAACCCTCTCCGCTCGAATGTTCGCTGGAGGCAGCCTCGGCGCGCGCTGGTTCTGACGCCTTGCACATGTTACTGAACAGCTGCTCTCAAAATATTGGATTGGAAGTTGGAACAGATGGATCTCAAAACATTGAAGTTGGCATGCAATGATGGCCCATAGCTGGGCTGGATTATTTGGGACTGACTCGAGTAAAAGTGAAGCAAGGCATTTCAGTAAAAACCATTATTAGTAAACATTTATTTTCATCTCAAAGGCAGGAACAGTATCTGTCGGTACTTCAAAATATATAGCATTTGCCGCTCCAATGCGTTCAAACGCATCTGTTCAATCTGTTCGCACTGCACGAAACACAATAAATCAAACAGATCATTTGCTCTTTGAAGCACGTTTCACATACCTAAAAGAACTTACACCAATAACAAGAACTGCTTGTAATGATTTATACAACATTGTCGTGCGACTGACAGTTCCGACTGATTCCGTTTAGAGCCTGAAATGCTTTCGCGTTGGTTTGTGGATAAACCCAGACGGCTTGTCATTTTGGTCTGTCAACTTCTTTGTGTAACCGACGAGAAGAATTCGGAGAAACTTTACAGAGATCAGATGTGCTAAGCGTTTGGCGTGGCTCCTGTCAACACCTTCCGGGCAGCATAGGAGGGGAGAATCTTCAAGATGTGGCTCAACGATTAGTTGTAAGGTTTCAAGAATATTCGATCGTGGAAGATCCTTGAACGCCTTTTCAAAAAACGTCGAAATAATTTCCAAGAGAGCTACAAATTCTGGCTTTGGATAGTGAAGTTCACCATTCTCCTGGGCACGCAGAAGTTTGTAAAGGGGACTGCTAGTATTGTTCGTCGTCACAAGTATAACGCAAGCGTCACACCCAAGATCACTGATAATTTTGGCAATATAGCCGCCTACGTACACCAAGCCTGAATAAGAACAGACGCAGGCGGAGCTGGAAGATGTGCTCGCAGAGCTTTCAATTCTTCAACTAAATCTTGGGGAACAGAGGCGGCCGCTTCTTCAGCGTCTTCACCTTGATTAGTGGCTTCTTTCGATGGCAGTGCTTTTTTCTTTACAATGTGATCCAGAGCTGCTGTAACGGCTCTTGCGTCCAGCGCATCGTTACCTCCGCACATTAAGCGCAATTTTCCGAACAATGCCTCGATAGGATCACTGTTGAACTTTCTAGTAAGAACGTAGTTGAGGCCTCTTCTCAGTAGAAATTGAGTTACCTCCACTGTGGATTTCGTGGTGAAAAGTAGGGCACTGTACGTTTCCTCTGTGATGTTCCCAACGCCAGTGGCGATGGAACAGTCTTGAATATTCTTCACGTAGCTGCAAAACTCAGTTTGCAGCCACAGTAGTCGGCCATCGTCTTCCTCGGAGATGGGCATTTTGCAGTCACTTCCCTTGTATGTTGTGTCATGAATGTCGAACCATTTCTTCATCACTTTCATGAACTTAATCGTAGATGTTGCGTCCTTGAAAGCAAAGAGAATGGAACTGACTCGCGAGTTCTGCTGGAGGTGCTCCAGAGCCGCGGTGACTTGGGGCGAAAACACCTGCACGGCGCGTAGCATGTTCATTTTCTCAAGGTTCGACGGATAAACGTGCTTTCGTGTTAGATTTCTGGCCAACTTTACCGTCATTTCCTTCTGGTGCTCACACAGTTTCTGCACAAATGCACCGCTGATGACGCCAGTGCCGTCTGTGAGCTCCCGTTCCAAAAATTGGCTGCGGACATTCTAGAAAACATGGCAAGGATCGAAGCTCAAAAAAATTACCCTTTCATCGTCCTGAGGATGCTTCACTGTACTTGACAACGAACCGTTCCCCATGTGCTTGAACATCGTTCTGTTGGCTGAGTAGTTATCCGTAACGATACGAATTACTACAAAGCCGCATTCCTCAGCTGCAGAGATGACGTCCTTCGTCCACGCATACAAGTCTCTCCCGCTGAGTTGCTTTGTAAAGTAATATGAACATGGTATCTTGTACGAGCTGACCACTCCGTGGAGCACGAAACATAGCACTCGGTTGGCTAGCGTTTCGTTCTTGGTACGATGGCGCACCGTTTTCTGGCTTGTCTCTGATCCCAAAAACCACGTCGGACTTCCGATCATATATGCACTTTGGCTTTATTGCTGCTTCATCGATTATTAATGACGCCATGTTCTGTTTGTGGCTGAGAAGGGAAGCCTCCTGAATTAACCTTCCTTTCATGGCGTTACTCATTCCAGAAGTCGAGCTGGGACCAACGTAGCGCTGAAGTGTGCACTTATGTGGCAGTGTCAGCAGAGTAGTACGCGCAGGATCATAACCTTTCGGCGAAAGAAATCGCCATATGACGCACTCTCTGATTACTTCTTCGGGATAAGACTGGAATTTCTTCTGATATCCGTCGACTTGGTGAAGCAGGAAGACGGCCTTTTTCTCCCCCTTTTCAGCGCCTGAAGCAATATTTTTAAGAGATGAGTAGCGCTTGTCGTCGCGATATGTGGATACCACCTTCCTTTCTGCTTCTATTTGCTGCTGTACTTTTGAGACCTTGAAGCGATAGTACGCTACCTGTGAACGAAGCCTCGCTGTCATTAAAAGGTATCGGCTAGCTCGCTGCGCATCGTTGTTTGTTGTTTGCGTGCATATAGTAGCCACGCAGTACTGTCTCATACATCTCGGCGGACACCAGAACCGCGCCTTAAAGGGAGGGATAAAGAATGATGTGCAAAACGACTGGAAGAAAAAAAAAACTGGCAGTGTCTTAGCTCAGCTGTGCCTGGATATACGTAGGGAGAGCTGCAGGTATCCCCTGGTACAAACATGCTGTAACTTATACGACAGCCTTTACATCCTCCTCTTCAGTTGTTCTTGACGATGAAGTTGTTGCCTTTGCTTCATCTTGATTTTCTTGGGAAGGAACAATGCGAGCTGCTATGTGCCGCTTGTTACGCTCCGCCCCTTGGCGCCTCCGCTTGGCAAGACGTTCTTCTTTTTGCTCAGGCGTCTCCGCCACTCGTTTAGCCTTCTGATGTCTATTCTTAATGTGCAGAGCGGCCAAGGGCCAGGCGACGACTCTGGGTCCAAAGAATTGACCTACTCTTGACGATACCGCCTCATAGCTGTGGCTGGAGTCTCCTTTTTGTCACCCATACGAAGCAATTGTGCTACATCGAGTCGTGTCCCCTCAGCTTTTATACATGCAGCCGCATATACACAGTTTATTCACACAACCACACACGCGGCCGCCGCGGCGGCCGAGCTCTGACGTCATGAGCCGCGCACCTGCTGCCTTTCTCCGTTTGCCGCGCATGCGCATTCACGGGCGGCGCCGGCGGGCGTAGTTTGGCCGGCGAGGATCCTCGCGCGATGGCGGCGGCGAACTCTGATTTCACGCGCCGTGCACCTGCGGCTCCTTTCTGCTTTCGCGCATGCGCACCCGCAGGTTCACGGCAAAATACTCGACTGGGTAGCGTAGTGTAGCTCTCGCGACAAAGGGTCTCGTAGGGGAGATCTCCGCAATAATTTCAACTACCTGGGGTCTTGAAAGTGCTTTACATCGCACTGCACACAGGAAAATTGAAAATTGGTTTTTGGAGAATGTAAATGGCGCAGTATCTGTCTCACATTGCGGCGGAAACCTGAAGCGCGCGGTAAGGGAACAGATACATGAGAGACTAAAAGAAGAAAGGAAGAAAGAGGTGCCGTAGTGGAGGGCTCCGGAATAATTTTGACCACTTGAGGATCCTTAACGCGAACTGATATTGCATAGCACACAGGCGCATTAACGTTTCGCCTCTATCAAAACGCGGCCGCCGCGGTCGGGTTTGAACCAGGGTACTACGGCTCAGTAGAAGACCGCCTTAACCCCTGAGCCGCCGCTGTGGGTCGCGGTGTGAAATGAAAAATCAGGCAGAGGTTTAACCTAAGTAACCAAAGCGAAAGCTTGAAAGTTAAGCCTGCTCAAGGTTGTTTAAGCTTGGCTGGTGCTTGGTGCTAATGACTGGTGCCGTTAAATTGTAGAGAGCTGCTGACACCGGGTTAAAGGCAGCGGAGGCTATCTAAACAGAGCTAGCGCACGGCTCCGGCGTGAAGAAAAAAACATATCGACTAGCGCATACACAGACAGGGACCAAAGTAAGAGTAAGAGACAGAACACACGCTGTCTCTTACTCTTACCCCTGGCTTTGTATGGGCTAGTCAATATGTTTTACCGCTACAACCAACTAGCCCAAATGAAAGCCATAGTAGAAGTAGTTTATTTTCCACTAACGTAGGAGGCCCCCAACTTCCCTCCCCTGGCACACAGGCTCCAGGGGCGGGGGCGGGGACTCCACGATTTAAGACAGGCGAAGTTATAGGTGTTCTTAGCGGCTTCCATCGCCAGGCGGATGACTCGTCGCTGTTCGGCGAGGGACTCGCTTCGCGGCAAGGCCTCCCTAGGCATCTCTACTTTTAATGTTCTTTCTGATGCCTGGGGAGTCGCGACATTGCTAGATTATATGATAAAGAGTGCCCCTTTCTTCAGAGATATTAAATTTATCATTAGGTCTGTCTTCTACTCGCGTGTGGAACAACAAGACTGGATTTGGGTAATTCCCAGCTTGCAGGCGTCGCAAAGCGACAGCTTCTCTGTTGCTTAATGTTCGGTCCGATGGCGGCAGTGACCTTCTTCCACCTCTATAGTAGCCGACGATGTCAGTGTAGGTTGGCGCGCGCTCATCCAGTCCCCGACTGTCGGGTGGCTTTACGGTTACCCGGAAGTAGAGAGCTCGGGCTAACTTGTGTGCCTAATCATATCCTGGGACCGATTCTTGTGCGGGGGTCCAGATTATCGTAATTTTGCGGTTCAATTTAGAACTTGCTAAAATTTTGATTCACTCTTTCAAGACCCTTCCTTTGCCTCAATTCCGGACAACCGTTTTGCTATCGCTAATTAGAATGTGTGCTTTCGCTCCAACTCAAGCGAGCCCTATTGCAACTTCCCCAGCTGTATCTATGTTTCGGCTTCAATGGATGCTGCGGCGACTGGTACGATACGGCCATTGACCACCGTGGAGACTGCCGTCCCCGACTTTCCACTAGCCGTGTCTACACAGGTGACTTCCTAAGGTTTCTTGTTTTCCGTGCGCTTCGTAAGCGCTTCCGCCCTTTTTTTTTGTCTCCGTTCCTTGTTATAGGTCGGGCGCATGTTTTTGTGAACAGGCAGTTCGAGTATGTTTTTGCGACATTTCAGGGGAATATCTGTTTTGTCGCTAGCACCCCTGTCTGATTGCAGCCCCGCCCAAACCAGGATGGCTCTGCCCGTGTTAGTTCGGCTCAATCTTTCTAGCTGCGCCATATGCACTGCTCCTGCATCGAAGGGAAAGTTGCAGCTACAACGAAGGAAGCACACAGCAAACGCATGAGAGAACACATGAGCAATAGGCCCATCCATTCCGACGAACAGGAAGCAGTAACACAAAATGCCTAACGGCAAGCACACAAGGCTAAACAAGAAAGAAAGCTTGAAAATTTCGCAATGCAAAGGTGGATGAACAAAGGGAAAACAAACTCAGTTAATACAGCTTATAAAAAAACAAGAAAAACCACCGGACATCATTGCCATCCAACAATACGAGGCCGGGACTAAAACAAGCCTAACAGGATACGAGATGTGTGACGGAGACGGTACCGGCAAGGCCGTCCTATATGCATAAATCAATTACGGCAATCTGCAAAACCAACGTAACATAACGGAGTAGCCCACACGGTACTAGAAATTGTTCCCGAAAAACTAGCGGTTGACAGCGCTTTCCTCATAAACGTGTATAGGCCTCAAAAACTAAAAAAAAACAGAATAAATGAGCTGTTGAAAAAAGTTAGCGATATGCCACAGCAGAACCCACTGTTGACCATAGGAGGCTTTAATGCGGCAAACCCCGGTTGGGGGTAACAAAAACTCGAATCAAAACGTAGAACCATAGCAGAAAGGGCCGAGAAGTACTGCACGGAGCTAGCTAACGACTCCATAACTACGATGAGGATAGGAAACAGCGTCTGCAAAGACACCACGTCTGACCTAGCTTTCTAGAAAAACGAGAATATCCAATGGGAAAAAACAGTGCAAGCCTTAGGGAGCGACCACTTCATTCTTAGCTTATAAATAGCCACAGGAGAAATGAAGAGATGCCAAAGAGACGGCCAAAATCAAACACTGGGAACCCCCAGAAACCACAGCCACGGAACCACACAACGAATGACCAACACAGAAGAGTGGTGCACGGAGCTTACGAAGGCCAGACAACAATACACGAAGATTATTCCACGCACGGAACAAAACCCAGACGCAGACAGCCACCTTATTTACCTTAGGGAACCACTAAGAAGCCTTATTCGGAGACGGAGACAGCAAAAACACAGCAGGAAACTCAAGCTTAAGATAGCAAAACTAACCAAGAAGGCATCAGTACACGCAGAAAGCATCGCCAGCAAAACTGGCAACAGTTCTCGGAAACACTTAAAGGAACACTAGGCATGGCCCGAACTTGGGACATACTAAGAGCCTTCATAGACCCAACAAAAACCAAAACGGAAAGCGGCAAGTCCGTGAAAAGACTACTCCACACTTTCCCCGGAACTGAAGACCAACTAAGGCACTGAGGGAGAAATGCTACGGCAAAACCACGCACCTAAAGCAAGACCAAGAATACACTAGAAGACAACCCCGAGATGGATAGGCGAACCACCTAGGAAGTAGTATGGGCAGCCATAGTGGAAGCCAAAAAGAATTACGGCAGCCGGAAAGGACAGAATAAATAGCGCTACCATTAGAAACATGGGAGACACGGCCATCGCCGATCTTACCACTTATCAAGTACCCAAACAAAATCTGGGAAGAAGGTATCGTGCCGGCGGAATGGAAACATGCAGACAAAAGTAATTATGATACCCAAGCCGGGGTAAGACTCCAAACACAAAACCTAAGGCCAATCTCTCTAACCTCCTGCCTAGGAAAGGTATACGAGAGAGTGGTCAAGACGTACTGCTACAATTGAAGGAGGAATCATCACAGAAATACCAAGAAGTGGAGATCACATAATACTAGCGATCGACATAAAGGGAGCCTTCGATAACGTGGGACATGCCACCATCATGGAAGTTCTCAATAACATGAACTGCGGAAACAGAGCCTCCCGATATGTCAAAGCCTTCTTGACGGAACGAACGGCTATGATAGGCATCGGAAACACAAAACCTGAGAGCTTCACGGTGCAAAACAAGTACACGCCGCAAGGCTCAGTAATATAACCGCTACTATTCTGCATAGCGATGATAGGACTCACAAAAGTACTCGCGAAATATAAAACATCAGCTACGCAATGTATGCAGATGGCATAACAATGTGGAGAACCCAGGCTCCCTAGCAGCGAAATGAGAGCGGCTGAAAAGTGCGATCAACCATACTGAATAATTCGCCGCGGCCAGAGGAAGAGCGGAAACTTGTAATAAAGAATCTAAACGAAAGCGCACATTTCAAGCTGAACATGACCAACAGTTGCAGCCCCGTTTTCGTTCAACATGGTGAAAGAGTAATGGCATACCCTAATCATGTGTATAAAGTGCAGTTTGCCAGGATAGGCTGGTGACAAATGCGCATGCACGAAAATCAGGGAGGAGTGGGCCCTTCTGGTTATCTCTTGCTCTCGTTGAAGAGAGTTGGCGCTGCGAGACAGGCGTAGGAGAGCCAAGCCACATCAAGTGAAAGAAGGCCATTATGGCGGCAAGCGTGGGTGACAAGATGGCGGACGGCAGCCAAGGGAACGCGGTGGGCGCAGGAAAAGATGGCACATCCGTGATTATGTCGTCCATATTCAACAGGTGTTCAATCTGAGGACATTTGAAGACCCTGCACAAAGGCCGAAGTTGTCAGGCTTGATGGAACTGGCTAGGATAACGGCTAAGGAAGTGCAGGGTTGGCACATCATCACCAAAACATTCTGAAAGTTGCTGAGCCGCCTATTAGCTGAAACAAAGTGTGTACATTTTATATGCAAAGATAAAGACTGATGACCTGCATGCAGGGTGTCAGTGCAGAGAAATTGCTGGACTCCGTGAGTATTTGTGTATGCAATAACTGCAGAAGCATCTGCCATCATTATCACTTACGGTATTTCAAAAACATAGAGAAGCTATGCTAAGGCCTGATCATATTTTTAGCACTAGCACGAAGGTCCAGCTCCCGGTAACAATCCAAACGGTAACATAAACGCGGTCAGGACTTCCATTACTCTTTAATATTAAGCGATGCGCTATCTTTGAAAGGTTACGAGCAAAGGTTACGAGAGATTGTTCGTAAAAATTTCACAAAAAAATATGGCAAGACAAAATTGTTAGAGTCTAATTTGATCAGAAAAAATAACAAAAGTGCAAAAGCAGGTGGTGCATTTCGAGGAAATTTTGCGCACTTAATTTTTTTATAATACTTCGCCAAGCCGACTTGCGTAACTCTTAACTTCAATTCTCCATTTAAATAGCAGTCGCTTTTCACGCAATATTTGTTTTGCGCCTATTAACAGGTGAGCAGAACATTAGCCACGCTTCTGTCTTTACAGAGCAATGGTGCAGGCACACGAGGTAAGAACGACTGACGTATATTAAGCTTCAGTTTGGATTTATCTGGAAAGTACAGTGCTAGAAAGATGCAGGGAGTAAACATACGAATACAATGTACGGGGAACAACGCGTAGCAGCTAACGAAACTTTTGACATTTGTTTTCCGCGAGGTGTTATCCAGTTTTCGTGGCACCGATGAGCCGAATTAGCGACGTTGTTTGAGATAAGCAAACACTGGTCGCATTACGCGACCTCGTGTCAGCCGAGCCGTGCTTCAGCAAAGACTCCAAAGTACTCCAAAGACTCCACTGCACTTGCAACGGAGAACTGCTTAACCAAGAAGCGAGTTTCTCGTCCGTATTAAAATCGAGCCAGTTTATTCTAACTTTTGTGATCCTTCAGAATCTGTCATTAATTTCAGGATTCTTCCTGGCGCTTGATTACGCGAAACATTCCAAACTAAGCACATGGTTCAGCACAGTGAACTTGTGGTAAAAATTTAGACGAACTCTCTCATTCCCGAAAAACGCTCAGCAGAAATGGAAGGCACATTGTGGCGCCGTTTGAAAAGGTGAGCTCCTGAAAGGCGAGCGGTTTGCAGTTTTTCATTCCATGTGGTATTTATAGGCGAGCAAGAAACGCACAATTCTGTGTACTCACAGCTACCTGTGGCAAAAAAAAAAAAATGATAGATGCAGTTTTTGGAGACAAAGTTGAAATTCGATTAAGGGTATTGATATTTTTAATGTTCGAGCTTCCATCACATAGTGCCCTTAGGTAGCATTTCTGATTCCTATCCGCAAGAAAATTTCTGTGTAGATGGAACTGAGCGCGTTGTGCAAAATAAACGTATAAAAAATAGGATGCAGTGCAGTGAAGCAAGGAGGCCATAAAATCTCCATACATGCGGCCGCCGATTCTGCCAGCTAGGAGGAATGACGAGTTGCCTCGCAATGAAAAAATTGCAGCATTGTGCTTAATTCTGCCTAAAACTAATAACAATAATTGGTTTTGGGGGGAAAGGAAATGGCGCAGTATCTGTCTCATATATCGTTAGACACCTGAACTGCGCCGTAAGGGAAGGGATAAAGGAGGGAGTGAGAGAAGAAAGGAAGAAGAGGTGCCGTAGTGGAGGGCTCCGGAATAATTTCGACCACCTGGGGATCTTTAACGTGCACTGACATCCCACAGCACACGGGCGCCTTAGCGTTTTTCCACCATAAAAACGCAGCCGCCGCGGTCGGGTTCGAACCCGGAATGCTTAAAAATGGAAATGCGAAAGCCTTTGCCTTTCCTCTTTGTCGCTCCATTTTCATATATTATTTTTATTATGGTTTAAATGATTGGTTCTTATATTCATTCCGTATTATTTTTATTACTTCCTTTTTATTTACATATTGCTGTTTTTACATTTATCTATTATTTTAACGGTATTTTTATGTTTTAATTTTCATTTTACCTTTGTACTTTATTGTTTACTAACTTTTCCACCAAAACATTCCCACAATACGTGCTGCACTCGCGGCAGTTAATTACCTAATTCAGTTTAAATAATTAACTAATTACAATTCGTAAACCAAACTTTTTCCATTTCAAGGTGTGCTCACGCACTACCTAACGCAGTTAATCTTTTTACACATCTTTAAAGGACGACAGAATCGTGCGGACAAAATCTCAGGACACTTTTTGCTGATGCGACATAACCATATCATGCTCTCACATTAATATTCTCCTTCATTTGAGTTTACGGCACTGCTGAGAATTAAAAATTTACATCGTTGGCGGAGGAATTGGCATCTTTCCATACTGGGGAGTACTCGCCACAAATAAACGCGATACATTTACCACGGCTGTGTCATCTAATACGAGCATCTCAATCTAAAAATGAGCACATTACTACTATTTTAATCATTAACGCTAGTACTATCCTTTAAGTGCACTCTAATTTACAACGGAAGCGGTTATTGCGAATCTTCCGCGGGGGACACAAGTGTTATTTTATTTTGCAACATTCTTTCAGACACAGACGGTCTAGGATGACAGAGCAAAAGAAAAATGCTCTCTGCCGGACGAGGGCCCTGTCACCCGTACTGTGCACAGAAATGTACAAAGGATTACAGCATTATACAAGGTTGGTGTGTATTTATAAAGTTGGGGATTAATTACGACAGTGTTTGTGTACCATAGCTCGTTCTAATGGCGGGTTTGTCTAAAGAAGTTCTTTCGAAAGTTGTACCGTGTAGTACTGGGCCGGCTCAAGTTAGTTAACACTGAAGAATTTCGCACGATTTCGTTCCTAATATGAGTAGCAAATTTCAGCTCATATAACTGGTTTATTTTTAGGACGTTATGTTTCAGGAACACCGGGGCCGTGTGTTCCAACCGCTCAAGGTTTTCGATGCATCGCAAAGCTCGTTTTTGAAGAAGGATCAATTTGTCAAGGTTAGACTTGGTAGTGGAGCCCCAGATTAGTAAGCGGTAATTGAAATGTGATTGAACAAAGGCGTAATATAACCGGCGCTTAAGCCAGGCAGGAAGCAGGTACATAATTTTGTACAGCATTCCAACAGATCTGCATGCACTAGCATGTATCTTGTCTACTTGAGGCGTGTTACAACGTAGAAGCGTGTCACGGCATGCTCATTGTGCAAGCTACGGAAGCAATGCAGTTCACGGCGTTTGGAAAACACTGAGTCCTAGGAAAAGGGAATTTGAAAGCTGGCACAACCTTGGCAAGGTTGGTCATCACTGGGTGGGGCGCGCGCTGTCATAAGACGCTGCCGATCGCTTCTAAATAGCTTTTAACAGCTAATTATTACCGGGCCGCGCAGCGGTTATAAGTAGTTGTAAAATTTAAGTGCGACAGCAAACTTACACTCCTGTCACCTCGAACTCCTGGACTTAATTTTTTTCATAACGTATGAATAGGCCAATTTTTTTTTTTTTTTGTGGTCGGACGTAACGTTTTGTTTCTCTTCGCTGCTTTGACAGAATAACCCGTCACCCGTTGCCTGACGAGCACTTTCAAGGAGATATCGAAGTCCTGGCATTAAAGCGGTTATTCATGTATTGGCGCATTGTTTATTTTGCTTTTTTTTGTTTTAAGACTGTTTAATGCCCCAAAGCGACTCAGGCTATGAGTGACGCCGTAGTGAAGGGCTCCGGAAATTTCGACCACTTGGGGTTCTTTAACGTTCTATGACATCGCACAGTACACGAGTCTCTGGAAGCTGCCAAGCGCCATAACCACTGAGCCGCCGCGGCGAATGTGTTGGCGCAATAGTCGTTTTAATGATCAGACTCTACAAAAATCTCAAATAATGTCCCTGTGATAGCTTTTCTATGAATTTGCGTGCAAAATAGCATTTAGAATATCTGAACGCCCCTACTATAAGGTTTTATTGATTAATACTGGCAGCGTGATGTAGAAGTAGTCCACCGGCTAAAGCGCCCGTGTCTGTATCAAGCGTGAACGTTGCACACTCTCATGCATCACTGCGAATACCTTGCTTTTGCGCTCAAAGACGTCAGATCTTGGAGCTCTTGTGATGGACTCGGGAGGAACTCGTTGTAAGATAGAAAGAAGAAAGAAGCGCATTCTAGAAGTCGGCTTCTTATTTTTAATTTTTTTTATCTTTGCTGCTTAGCTCGGTTAGCGCCCAAGGGTAAATGCAAACAAAGTAAAGCTCGTTAAAGAATGTGCAGGGACTTTGCGAGAATAACGTGTTCCGATGAAGTGGTGACCTGTTTCATCAACCTTCGTTATACGGGTTTTCTTGTTATTTGAGCTCTGATCTGGCCAGGGAGTGCAAGATGAATTGCTGCTTTGACGAATGGTGCCGGAAAGTTGACATGCTCGAGGGTTTGTCATGTAGCCAAGAAAACGTAACTAACTATACTGCTTTTAACTGGTTCTTGGTTGACCAGAACTTCAGGTCCTGGTGTTACAATCTACGTATGAAGCCTGCGGCAGTAAGGAAAATAAACGCGGTCTATTTTTCAGCCTTTGCACAATGGCAACAGTTGCTTTAAGGCATCCTTCAAAGTGGGCACTTAGCCGAAAGGATTTACGTGTATGAGGCGCTGAAAATGGTACCAAACTTGGGTAAAAATAATCGTAACTTAAATAATTTGCATACTTATGACCTCAGACACTTCCTGGAAAAAAATGACTTTTTGCTAAACGGCTGAACTCACAGGTGGAAACCAGTCTTTGTTTAAGAGCTAAGTTTAGGGGTGCGATTCAGAGGGCTGCTTGATGTCCTCATGTAGAAGGTACCGTGGTGGTCGTTCTGTGTGCGCAGGGCTCATATGTTGGCGCAATAATTCGCGCCTTCACATTTCCTCCTGACTAAAATATAAACGAGGAAGTAACTGAATAAGAGAGAGAGTTGTTAGGCGAGTCGGTCGGACATTTGAACAAAGGGTACTGCATGCGCACACAACTAAAGACGAGAAGTTTGGCATAAGCTGAATGTACTGCCAGCGCCAAACCCGAACAAGCTAGTTGCCGCTAAATTAGCTGAGTACAAAATGTTAGCGCACTTGATATTCATTTAAAGAGACCTAGTTCACTGAGCGGAAGGGTTAAATAACCCCGACTGTACTTTCTCTTCAGCGGTGAAAATTAATGTGCTCATGTAATCGCCATTAAATTATCGTCTTCGCATTTTATTTGATGCTAACGATACATTGTGTATCACACATAAATGAGGCGCGATGAACCTAAGCATTCACATCATTCGCCGAATCTAGGGAGCTGCTTCTGCTGTACGAGGCTGCTTCAGAAATGGTGTGAAGTTTGGTTTACTTCACTCAAAGCTTAAAACTCTGCATAATAGTGCATCACAGTTCTCTGAAGCGGTCTTTCTGGAGCTCTTGCAGTGAATCGTTCTTCGCACCTTTCTAAACACACTACCGATTAACTGTTATTATTTTTCTGCACTGCAGGCTGTGATCTCTCCGCTTCCAAGAGACTTCCGATTTCGATTAGCCAGAAATCACACGGAAAACAAATTTAACGGAAGCCGTACAGAAATTGTTTGAGAGGCCATGATGTCATCAAAAAATCTGCTCAAGGCGTGATAAAAAAGCAGGCCCATTAAGCGGCTAGGCGACAATGCTAAAACACCATTCATATCCGCGGTTATCGCATTCATATCCGCGGTTATCACACAGCAGCCATTACGCCAGGTACGGCAATCTTGACACTCGCATCCAAGCCGGTGGCTGACCGCACAGCGGCAAACACGCCCGACTACAAGGGCACTCAGTATACCGCGATAAATCTCAGCTCACCCGTACACACATATGGCCTCACTATTCTTATGTATACAACAATCCCAAAGATAAAGGCAGAGTTATTCCGGGCATGCTGGGCTTCTTTCATTCCTCAACGCTCCTTGTGATGGAGGATTTTAATGCACGTCACATGCAATGGGGATGCACCTCGGATACCCCCAAAGGTAACCTCATTTCTACCGCAATGGCTAATTAAAACCATGCCACATCACAAAACCCACCGTACCCACTCGCATTGGCACAAGTGTCACCCGCGACACTACACCCGATCTCACGTGCGCCACACCGAACATAATCGTTCAATCTCACACGGTGCTCCGAGACAGATTTGGCAGTGACCACTTTCCAGTCTACACTACTATTGCTTACGATTCCAAGATTTTCAGCCCTCGTTCACAGCTCCTCATTGACTGGGATAAATTGCGCTCATACTTGGCATCTGATTCTACCGAACCTCGTACTGTCTCCGACTGGACTGACCGTCTGGTGGAGGCTATCCAGGCGAACAGCTAACGCATCAAAAACACCCCTGCGGCACCGCAGGTTGATCTGCACCTGGCTCATCTATGAGAGGCCCGACAGAGGCTTCTCAAGCGCTGGCGCCACCAGCGACACATCGTAAATCGAGACTCCGCATATCCGCTCTTACTCGTGAGGCAGAAGAATACGCGAACACGCTAGCCCGCGCAAACTGAGCAACCTTTTGTAATGACCTGAAGGGTACATTAAGCACTAAACGCACGTGGTCCCTCCTACATGCTCTCTTAGATCCAAAACCACTAAATCTAGGACACAATGAGCACACAACGTCTCACACAACTAGAGCTCCAAAACGCCACAGACGTAATTTGCCAACTACGGGACACTTGTATTCCCACATCCCTTCAGTCAGCAGATCCACCCAATTCACCTCCACTTAACCCGGAATTTGATACCAACATTACCTTAAGTGAATTCCGCCGAGCACTCTTTAGTATTCACCGCTCTACGGCGCCGGTGCCTGATGGCATAACGTACAAGGCACTACTCAATCTGGACGAAGTCGCCCTACAGGAACTCATGGAGCTCTCTAATAACCACTGGAACACTGAGACGCTCCCATCAGCCTGGACCCATGCGAGCATGCGATTCACACCCAAACCGGGCAAACCCCTCACCCTTGAAAATTTGCGCCCCATCTCCTTAACGAGCTGTGTCGGCAAGCTCTTCGAGCATGTCATTCTCAATCGCCTGGAACCGTTTCTAGAAACAACAGGCTTTCGCTTCAACGTTCTATTTGGCTTCCGTCCAAACATCTTCGAGCAAGACGTACTTCTCGCCTTTAAATAGTCTCTCTTTAACACTAAGCACCGTACAGCCGCTACGCAAGCCATACTGGCCCTGGATATTCATAAGGCTTTCGACACATTAATCCATTACATATCCTGACGACATTAGCCACCACGGGCTGCGGCACCCATATATGGCGATGTGTTCAGCCTTCCTTCAGGGACGCACGGCAGGACTCCACCTTGAGAATGTCGCCTCCCAGCCTTTCCCCCTGCCTAACCGGAGAACCCCACAAGGGGCGGTCCTATCACCTTTACTTTTTAACATTGCCCTAGCGCCACTGGCAAAGGCCCTTGCTGCTGCCCCAGGGCTCCACACAGGCATATACGCAGATGATATAACCCTCTGGACAACGGGAGGATCCATTGGAACAGCCCAGGATATCCTGCAATCTGCCATAGACATCACCACCACCCAATTGGCAAACATAGGCCTCCTTTTCTTTCCAAATAAACGGAACTCTTGCAGTTGAAGCCCCTCCCAGTGACCGCCTCCCCCTCGCCCCATTGAAGTGCACATGTACACGAATCCAGGGCTCATTGTGTCTCAGGTGAAGATTCTGGGCCTTCTCATTAACAACACACTCGGTGCAACTGCCACCCTTCAGCTCTTGCAAAGACAGACCAAACAGGCGGCTGCACTAATCAAGAGGGTCGCAGCACGAAATCATGGGCTCTCTGAACGCGAGTTCTCGATATGACGAATGCATTAATCATCAGCCACATTACATACCACCTCCCATGCCCCATACTCACTAAGCGCCAACCACAAAAGGCAGGCATCCTAAAACGCACGGCTGGCGCCTCCGCCCTACGTCTTTTATGGACAGTTAGCACGAAACGCCTCCTGGCCACTGGTACCCACAATGCCGTGATCGAGTCAATAGAGGCTCAACGCACCAACCATTTAGTCCGCCTGTGTCGGCCGGAAACAGGACAATGCCTGCTGCGACAGCACCGTCTCAATCCACCCATTCCATCCCGACAAGTCCTACACCTTACATGATTTCTCTGCGCACGCAGGATTACATATATCAGAAGCCCCTACCGCGCAATATGAGCGCTAGCCTCCATCAGGGTAGGCGGAAGGCTAGAGCGAACTGTTACACCAAAACATACAGCAGCCGCTCCGATATCATTTATGTCCACGTGGCAGGAAATTCTAAAGTAGGATTCTTCACGGCAGTCGCAGCCTATGAAGACGGCACTGTGGGGGCCGCCGCCACTATGCGAACTCCTGCAGAGGCGGAAGGAGCCGCCATCACACTTGCGCTCGCCCACTCCACCATTGGCAAAAACATAGCCGAATTTTTCACAGATTCTCAGATCACATACCTCCACTACCTAAAGGGCGTGGCGACGCCGGCCACACACCGTATTCTTGCCTCAGCCACCTCTCTCGAACGAACGGTTACTCTGTCGTGGATCCCTGGACATGTCTCGATCCCCGGTAATGAGCGCGTTCATGCGCTGGCCCGAGAACTCTCCTCCCGGAACCCGGACGATCAGGCACCCAACCCTGCGCAAGAGGCCCTATCGGTCCGTTATACGTATGATCAAATTGCCACATTCAACAAACTCAGCCGCATGAAATTACCGGTGCACACCACACTACCTTGTCGCCCTTATCCAGCGCCACATGGCGACAATTACAGACGGGTTGCTTTATTTCACCCTATCACCTCTCATGCTTTCACCCCACCTTTCATCCTTATTGTAACTTCTGTGGCGTGCTCAGATCCACAATTTTCTACTACCTTTAGGAATGTCCTTCCCCACAGGCAGTAGCCCCCTTCCCAACCCCACTCATTCTTCTTGCTAGGCAGCTTTACAGACCGCTCAGCCCGCCGGCCAGAAATGGCTGGTGGATCGGACCTTATGTGAGGCACAAGCCAGTGGACTCCTGGACCACTAGGGGACAACCCTGGAAGATTTTTTTTTGTCTAACAAAAGTTGTTTTCATCCAACACGGCGAGGGCAAAAAGTGCGGGAGCGTACAGATACAACAGTAAGTTAGTATAATGGCAGTGTGAGGCAAAACTCTACCCAGGCGAAAATTGCTGGGAGCTTCGAAGGAATAAACCGAGAAAAAAGATGCAATGTCGGCCCCCCCTATCCTCTCTTCCCGTCCCCTCATCTTTTTCATTTCATTTCTCCATTCTGCCTGCAATCCTTTATTTCCGCTGCCCCAGCTCAGGTGCCTCAGTATCGATGGCAGATGCCGGGGCTAGCAAAAATCTTTTCCTTCCTTTTTACTATTATTTTTAAGAAAACCACTACCACCACCAACACGGTTGGAAAAAGTGCGCCTAGACAGATATCTCTCACAGACGTGCGAATAGTGGGGAAAAAATAGCGGCGGTTTAATTACTGCTGAACTTGGTTAGAGAGCGAAAGCTGCGGCGTATCCAGTAACTAGACGCTGCTTGGCGTCTGGAACGTTCACTGCGTTCCGCCCACTTGATGGGCAACGCCCCCCCACCTATGCCACTCTGGCAGGAGGCGGTTAAATTAATGGTTGATCGCGAGAGGTTGGTCACACAATGAACGCCGCGGATTAATGCTGCAGTGCCGCGTGTCTGCCAAAACGTCAGCGTTAATATATGCAGCCCACATCTCTCTCTCACCACCGCCACGTACCTCAAAGCGCGATTGAGGTGCCCACTGAGCCAGGGAGCCAGTTATGCGTCCTTTCTTTCCTCAGAATCATCGGAGTCTAGAATTGACATTGCCAAAGAACACAAAGAACTCAGCAGGCCTAAGGAAACAGAGGGGAGCACGCAGCTTCGACAGCGGCGGCATAGTGACGTTATAGCGTTCACGTGTTTCAAGGTCGGTTCAAGGTCAAACGCGCGCACACGGCGCACACGCAGCACACGGCGAAAAGCTACGGACAGTAGTAAAGCTTTCGCTTTAAAAAATTGGCAGTGACTTAGCTCGGCTATGCCGGGGTATACGTAGCGAGAGGTACGTTTCCCTGGCTGAGCTTATCGTGGTCTGTTTGTTTAGCTATGGTAGACATTGGGTATACACACCTTTTATTCATTTTGCTGGACAGAGACTACCACTGCCCGATGATCTGTGAAGTAGCATGCAGTGTTATTAACTTTGTTGATACTGTATTTCGACTTCGTAGAGCCTCTTTAGTATGCAAGCTGCATTGCAGTTGCCCATGTCGTACTCTGGACTCGAGGGTTCGAAGCTAAATTGAATTCAAACATTTCTCTCATACGCTAAGAGAGTCCTGTTTGCTGCTAAAATCACCCAGTCACGCACAACTGTGAAACCGTGCCGTAGGCTGGTATACACGTAGCAACCACATCAATCGTCTGCTTGACAGATGTTCCCGGTGCCTCGTAGACTACTTGGATGATAATGCGCTTTCCATATGCCGAACACAGTTGAATCATTATTCTCCGCGATCGAAGGGAGATGTCTGACAGCGGTGATACCTTGTTTCACGTACACACAGACTCCAGTGTTCTTATTTGGTTCAAGCCAACCACCAGGCAACAACCTCAGGATTGGAAGAGTTAATCTTCTTTTGTCTATACGGCCGTTTAACCGCGATAGGATTCTCCTCCTCTGCATGCATGTCAAACGTTGCGATACGCAGCTGCTGCTGCTGTGGCTGTTGCTGATAGGAAGGAAGAACATGAAAGTGCACGGGCCATCCTACTGGCTCAAGCCGAACCATGCTCGCTGCCGCGTGATGAAAGTAGGAGTGTTAAAGATAGGAGAGGTAAGATAGAAAGTATGCCCCGGGCCGATACCGGAGGCACTGCAATACCGGGCCGACACGTGCAAGAGTTCTTGAAGCTAAGCACACCGCCATATTCCAAAAATAAGTTAATAACTTGGGTCCAATGACCCTCAGCAGATATTAAATCAGGAATCTGATTAGATGGAGGTGGACACCACCCGCGAGTCCCGGGATAGGAGCCCACTAAACCGCGTTCTATAAGCAATACTGCGCAAGCGACGCGGGGCTCGGGAGATAGAGCAGCTTGCCTCGAGGCGGCGGTGAGGAACGCGGCGCAGAGGTGGGGTCTCTCGGGTTACCATGGTATCGGCGTATGCCCACAACTGCTCATCCGCCTGACGTCACGCTCGGACTTGGCGGGGGAGCGGGCGCGCGGCCGCAGCGACGGCGAAGCGCACGCCGCACTTTGCTCCTCTTCGGTTGCCATAGTAAAGGCCCATGCGCACAGCTTTCCTCTCCCATGAAATCTAAAGTCTGACGAAAACTAGTCTGGTCGGGTAGAAGATTCATGACTGAAGAAAAAGGAACACCGACCAAAAGGTTGTTGTTTTAAACGAAGACGTTTCGGCTTCCAGACGGAAGTTCCTTTTTCCTCTCCCATGTACCGCGAAATGCTCGACTGGTAGCCCAGTGTAGCTCTCGCTACAAAAAACTGACGATTGCGCTAGTCTGTAATGCAATTTTTGAGCGCCGCTGCTGAGCAACTTCAGCCGTCAACAGCACACGGAACACGCTGCGCCAAATGTAGCCGGCGCTGGGTTCCGGTTTCAGCCGCGCCCACAGGCATCTGCCGGAGCCCGTCTTCATGCTATCGCCATATTTCGTTCTCCGCGCCGTTCTACGTTCGCTTTATTTCATCATCCATAATGCTTCTTTGCGGTTTTTCTCGAAACATACTTTTTGCCATTCCTTGTTACGCGAACAACCCTAACTTTATTACTGTACATGATTTAAATTAAAAAGCTTCACTACGCTACCTCGTAACGAATAATCTGAGCGCCGGCAGATATAACCTCTATGCCATGTAATTTAATCTTATTGCTAAGCACTTTAAGCGCCAGCGTATTTCATCCAAACGCCAACTCGAACAATGCCAGCGCCAACAATTTAATCCGAGTGTCAACGCAATTAATACAAGCGCCAGTGGATTTAATCCGGGTGCCAACCAATTTAATCTACATGATTAAAACGAATGCGGTAGAAGACTCCAACGCACTGAACAGGAATGCCAGAAATAAAGCGAAGTTGAGATAAATTCTGAAACCATGCGATACCTGAGTCACATTCTCATGCACTATATGGCACTTTATTCGGTGAAGAATTAAAAACAGCGCCGCGATGACGAACAAGAAAGAAATACTTGTCCTTTGTCGCGGCGCCGTCTTAAAGCGCAAGCTTTGCTGGCCGCAGGTTGAGCAGTTTCAGGTGATTCCTGGAGAGCCGTGCAGCGCATGCGCGAGGAGCAGTGACGACAAACGTAGCATTTTTCTCTCTCTCTCGCTCTCTAGTCACAACTGCGCATGCGCCACTAGTAGCACCGAGCCACAGGTGCTCTACCGCTGCGCAGCACCGCGCCTTTCCTCAAAATGCAACTTTCAAATTTCAGAGGGCGCTCGGCTACTGATCCAGAGTTCCTTGGTTCGAACCCGACCACGGCGGCGGCGTTTTTATGGAGGCAAAACGCTAGTTCGCCCTTGCGCTGTGCGATGTCTGTGCACGTTAAAGATCCCCAGGTGGTCAAAATATACTGGAGCCCTCCTCTATGGCACCTCTTTCTTCCTTTCTTCTTTCACTTTCTCCTATATCCCTTCCCCTACGGCGCGGTTGAGGTGTACAACGATATATTAGACAGATACTGCGACATTTCGTTTCCCCCTTGACCCGTCGTGGTGGCTCAGTGGTTAGGGCGCTCGACTGCTGATCCGGAGTTCCCGGGCTCGAACCCGACCGCGGCGGCTGCGCTTTTATGGAGGAAAAACTCCAAGGCGCCCGTGTGCTGTGCGATGTCAGTGCACGTTAAAGATCCTCAGGTGGTCGAAATTATCCTGGAGCCCTCCACTACGACACCTCTTTCTTCCTTTCTTCTTTCACTCCCTCCTTTATCCCTTCCCTTACGGCGCGGTTCAGGTGTCCAACGATATATGAGACAGATACAGCGCCATTTCCTTTCCCCCAAAACCAATTATTATTAATAATAATATTATTATTATTATTATCATCGTTTTCCCAAACCCAATTAATATTATTATTTTTATTTTTCTCTTTCTTTTCCCTCCCTCCTTTATTCCTTCCTTTACAGCGCTGTTCAGGTGTCGACCTCCACACTCCGTCGCTCCCATTCTGACTACCCGACAAGTTCAAAATTCCACATGCAAGCACCAAATCACTTGGAATCCTGGGCACGAGGGACTCGAGGGAAACGAGGCCGCGGACAGTCTAGCTCGAGGATATACTAACCGAGCGACTAACCTTCCCGACCTCACCCCTCCCTCCTCTTCGTACGGCGAGCGCCTCCTCCTTCTCAGAACACAAAGACAAGTCTATCCCCCACCACACCGTAAGCTAACGGCGGCAGAGGCGAGGGAATGGCGACAACTACAGACGAACACCTTTCCTAACCTACACAAGTACCACATCATCTTCCCCGACAGATATGACAGCAACTGCCCCTGGTGTGGCGGAATTCCAACAACGTATCATGTAACATGGGGTTGCTCCGGTCCCAAGCCCCCCAAACTAGACAGACATCACTCCGAGAAACAGTGGGAGTCTGCCCTGCTCAGCTCTGACTTGGCGACGCAGCGAAAGTTGATATCCCAAGCAAGAGCAACTGCGGTGGACATTGGGGTCCTGAAATAAGGACTCCACCCAAAATCTGTATTCTCGCCTCTCTATCAGGGCAGTGCGCGCACTCGTGAGCGAACTTTGGTGAGCCTCTGTGCATTCCTCGAACACACGGGCTTGACGTCCCGTCTGTTCTCCGTCAGGTAGTTACACGCAGTGACCGAACGCTCCGCGAGTTCTACCTTGAACGATTAATAACTGGACGCCCCACTCCAGTTGTAACCTACACAGTGCTGTGCGCGTGTGTGATTTAATTCCTCTAAAATGAACTAATCACGCGCACAACCTGGACACATTACTTATTGTGTAAATAGTTTGTACATATTACTTCTCCCCCTGTCCTCTATTCCTGTCCCCTCACCTCTTTCATTTCATTTCTCCATTCTGCCTGCTGTCCTTTATTTCCGCTGCCCCAGCTCAGGTGCTTCAGTATCGATGGCAGATGCCGGGGCTAGCAAAAATCTTTTCCTTCCTTTTTACTATTATTTTTAATAAAACCACTACCACCACCACCACCTCTCTATCATACCTTTTTGTAATAAACGTTTTCTACTACTACTACTACTACAGGTGTCGACCGAGATATGCGAGACAATTACTCTGCTTTGCGCGCTCGCCGCGCCATCTGGCATGACTTAATACCGCGCGGCTCACCATCGCCGTGCTTTGGTATGACCGCGTTCCTCGTCGTCGCACTCGCCTCCGCTCGCTTTGCCAGCTGCAGTCGCATGCCTGCTAACATGTCTGAAGATTGAAAAGCAGAGCAAGCGTGCGCCGCAACCACAGTTGTGTCGTCTTTAATGCGATAACAACGTAGCTAGACAACCAGACTAACCTGGAGTTGCAAGCAAGATTAACCAAGCCTAACCATGCTATGCCTTAGTTTTCGCTACGTAAATCCTGGCATAGCCGAGCTAAGCCACTGCCAATTTTCTCTCTCTCTCCCTCCCTGGTCACTACTGCGCATGGGCCACTAGCAGCACTGAGCCACCGGTATTCCGCCGCTTCGCAGCGCCACGCCTTGCGCAAATTAATAATAATAATAATAATTGGTTTTTGGGGACAGGAAATGGCGCAGTATCTGTCTCATATACCTTTGGACACCTGAACCGCGCCGTAAGGGAAGGGATAAAGGAGGGAGTGAAAGAAGAAAGGAAGAATAGGTGCCGTAGTGGAGGGCTCCGGAATAATTTCGACCACCTGGGGATCTTTAACGTGCACTGACATCGCACAGCACACGGGCGCCTTAGCGTTTTTCCTCCATAAAGACGCAGCCGCCGCGGTCGGGTTCGAACCCGGGAACTCCGGATCAGTATTCGAGCGCCCTAACCACTGAGCCACCGCGGCGGGGCTTACTCAAATTCCAACTTTCAGTTTTCAGTTTTCTCTTTCCTCTTTAGTACGTAGTGTGAGAAGAGGCCTGAGTGCGGCGGCTGCGTTTTTATGGAGGCAAAACGCTAAGGCGCCCGTGTGCTGTGCGATATCAGTGCACGTTAAATATCACCAGGTGGTCCAAATTATGCTGGAGTCCTCCACTTCGGCCTCTCTCGCTTCCTTTCTTATTTCACTCCCTCCTTTATCCCTTCCCTTAAGGAGCTGTTAAAGTGTCCGCCGATGCATGAGACAGATACTGCGCCATTTCCTTTCCCCAAAAACTGATTATTATTATTACTTTCTTCTCTCACTCTTTTGTCCTTTCCTTTACGGCGCGATTCGGGTGTCCACCGAGATATGTGTGACGGTTACTGTGCCATTTCTTTTCCTCAAAAACCAAAGAAAACAAGTGAGGCGACGGCGTTCATAGAGATCATTGGCGTTGACAATTTGGCAAAGACCGTTCATTTTCACGAAATCAAAGGTGCACAACCGGCTCTGTGCGTCAGTGGAGGCCTCAATCTCGCTTTCGTTTTATATATCCTAGATTGGCTGGCGTAATCCGCGTTAACTTTTTAAAATTCTTTATTGATGCACCAACTCGCTCAATTTTCGGTTCTTCCACAGTTGGCATATCTTCCAACGTCCAATAGTTACGAGCACCTATATAACCTCAGTATTAACGCGACAGCATTAAGGAGCTCGTGTCTTAGATAAGACAGTGTCCGCGTTGGCCGTCCACCTCCTCGCAGTGTTTCTTCCCTTACAGCGCGGTACCGGAATCCAGCGAGAATTGTGAGACAGGTGTAATTTCCTTTCTTTAAGACCAATTTTCTTTTCATTTTCCTTCCCTTACAGCCCGGTTCGGGGGTCCACCGAGATATCTGAGACAGGCGTCCTTTTCTTAAATTGTTCAACGGGCCACAACCGCCGCGGCGGCTCAGTGGTCAGGGCGCTCGGCTACTGATCCGGAGTTCGCGGGTTCGAACCCGACCGCGGCGGCTGCGTTTTTAGGGAGGTAAAACGCTGAGGCGCCCGCGTGCTGTGCGATGTCAGTGCAGGTTAAAGATCCCCAGGTGGCCGAAATTATTCCGGAGCCCTCCACTACGGCACCTCTTTCTTCATTTCTTCTTTCACTCCCTCCTTTATCCCTTCCCTTACGGCGCGGTTCAGGTGTCCAACGATATATGAGACAGATACTGCGCCGCTTCCTTTCCCCAAAAACCAATTATTACTATTATTATTATTATTATTATTATTATTATTATTATTATTATTATTATTATTATTATTATTATTATTATCAATGAGCCACGCGTCGCGCCGAACGGGCGATGGCGTTCTTTGCATTTCTTGGCAACGCTGCAACGGGCTGTCGCGTCTCACTCATAAAGACGAAGCTTAAGCGTCCTCCAAATTTTTTGACCCAACTCTGGCGGCTTCCAGCTTGTACTAATGACAAGGAAACAAATACGGCTCCCGTGTTCTAATCAGCTGGTCAAGCTGTGATAATTATGGGTTGTCAAGCGCGCTGAATCTGTATGCTGATGCCAATTGTGTCCTTCATAATAATAATAATAATAATTGGTTTTGGGGGAAAGGAAATGGCGCAGTATCTGGCTCATTTATCATTGGACACCTGAACCGCGCTGTAAGGGAAGGGATAAGGAAGGGAGTGAAAAAAATAAATATTGTTTTTTGGGGGAAAGGAAATGGCGCAGTATCTGTCTCATATATAGTTGGACAGCTGAACCGCGCCGTAAGGGAAGGGATAAGAGAGGGAGTGAAAGAAGAAAGGAAGAATTAGGTGCCGTAGTGGAGGGCTCCGGAATAATTTCGACCACCTGGGGATCTTTAACGTGCACTGACATCGCACAGCACACGGGCGCCTTAGCGTTTTTCCTCCATAAAAACGCAGCCGCCGCGGTCGGGTTCGAACCCGGGAACTCCGGATCAGTAGTCGAGCGCCCTAACCACTGAGCCACCGCGGCGGGGGTGTCCTTCATACTGTTTTCATAATACCGGTTGTTTTCATTGAATCGCAACCGGTGCAAAATGTTTTGGGAGGTGCTGATAACGATTCAACACCACTACTGGAAATAAGTGAAAGTAGTACAATTAAGAGTTCTTCAAGGTTGGACGAGTCATGGAACCGGAGTATCGTTTGTTCACCTGCTGCTTTTTCAGTTTACGAAGGAAAGTAAGAGAAGTTGCACCCGAGCTGACAGCCTAGGTCAAGAATTGCTACCGGAGGTGATCCGGTAGCGGTGTACGTTAGTAAAATTCTATTCTTATAAAAGCACAGAAGAGGCCGTCTTTGAAGTGCAATTTATTTTCTGAAAGACATAATGGGGCTCAAAGTGTGACCTCACATTTGTACATATCATTTTTACGCAAAGCTGCTGGTATAAATGTTGTGGCGGTCGAAGGGCATTGCACTCTACGAGCTGTTTTTGCTGCATGTAGTGTCGAGGAGCGTAGTGCAACAAAGTGCGCCGATGCTCCCTTTTACTCATTCCTGGTGGAGTAATGATCGCCAAGTCTTTCCGGTCGCTGAGGACAACTTTCGCTTTCGGCTTGAACTTCGAAACATTTCTTCTATAGGGTTAAAAAACGGGCTGTAAGGAGGCAGCCGCTTGAGAGAGCGCACCTACTGGTAAGGATTGCCTGTTCCGCATGGCTGCGAGCAGGAGCATTGTCAAAAATAAAGAGCCGCTTCTGAGCAAGGTTCTTCACTTTCAACACGGGCTCATATGTCGCTCAAAAATGATTGAATACGACCCAGTGAACCACGTCGAGAGCCGTACAATGTACAACACCATTTGTTGACATGCAAGCGATAAATGTTAACGTTTGCTCCTTTGGTGCCAGTCGTCGTGTGCACCGCAGGCTGTCCCTTAACCGCACGGCCGAAACTCCTCGAGCACGATCTGTTACAGTTAGGCTCATCTACATGAAACCTGCACAAGCGGAGTCCTTCACACTGCAGCCGTTACGTGTATGTTTTGCGGGTGCGTTTCACGTCCTCTATGTTGCGGTCGATCGGCCTCTGAGTAACCAACTTCATAGAGTAGCCGTGCGCATCCAGTAGGAGATCAATGCTACTTGTGCTGGTGGTGATTCCGGGCAATTCTTCCTCCACCATCTGCTTTTTTGCTTTCGCGTGAAAACAGGGTTGTTGTCCGCAACATTTTGGAGAGCCGCTACAACCACATTTCCAAATTTCTTCGAAGTTGCGCCTCCCTATCGGTAGCTGCAATGGATCTTGCTGTCTTTAAATTGATGCCCAGCTTGTCTGCCGTTTCTTTCACATCTCCTCCAAGCTTCGCCGCATCGAGAATTCTGGCCCTGTAATGTTCGGAGACTTTGCTGTTCTTTATTCTTAGTGCATCTGAAGGCTTAAACGGCGGTCCTCCTTTTCGGTGTCCGATTAGGACGTAATACCACGGCTCATTGGCTTCGATGGAAGAAAATACTGCGCGTTAATGTCCAAGCGAGATCAATGGAAAGGCATACACTACCACATCCTTATAGGATACGAGCGCGCGCAACCACCGTCCAGCTCTACTTTATTGTGCAAATGCAGCCGACAATGCGGCGCACTCAACGGAGGCGCGAAACTTGCCGCCTGCTTCGAAACTTTCCTGTATTTTGTGTTTTATCAGTGTTTTAAATGAGTAAGAAAACAATTCTATTTCTTTCTACAGAAAGTTAACTGATTTCTTATAATGAGCTCAAATGTATGTGCCCTGAACCGTTTGTTCTAGCATATTGTGCCAAAGCAGACGACAAACCAGCAGCAAGGAAACGGAGACGCAAAACTTTCCATCTGCTTTGGAAATTTCCATCACTTGGCTCTGTGCCTTTTTTCCAAACGAAACTACTACTTACGGCTAATGCACGGTTTATTAACAATTTTTTAACTGTGTGATAAATTATCTGTATCTTTTATGGAAGACAAATTAATTTAGTGTTCTGTAATAAACTGTGCGTGCTTTTGAACCCTCCTCCGCTTTCTTGGCATGATAAATAGCCAGTAATACATAGCACTGAGCCCCTAAGCAGTTTTTTAAGGCTGAGATTGTGCGTTTTAAACGGTGTTTTAAAACACTTACATCAAGACAGTGTTGGTTATAATATTGATGAAATATATGCAATAGGTGGGCGCTTCGCTTAGGCATCGCATGGTCTCATATATTATCTCAACTTCGCTTTATTCCCGGCATTCGTGTTCTCTACTTTGGAGTCCTCTGCGGCATTCGTTTTCCGCATGCGGAATAAGTTAGTGTGCACCCGGATTGAAACTGCTGGCGCTTGTATTAATTGCTCTGGAACTCGAATTAAATTGGTTGGCACTCGCATAGTTCGTGTTGGCGTTTGGATCAAATACGCTGGTGCTTAGATTAACATCTTAGCACTAAGATTAAATTACATGCAATGCAGATTATATCTCTCGGTGCTCAGATTATTTCGGCTCACACTAAGATTAAATTAAGTGGGAAAACCTGTAGTTCTCCGCTACACCACAGCTTTCGCTCCCTAACCAGGTTCAGTAGCAGTTAAACTGCACCTATTTTTGAAGCAGAAGCTTCTCTGTGATTGGAAAAAAAATTATTTACATATGTACACATGCCAAGGTTACCGGATACATTGACATTCACAAGTAGACATGGCGCTAAGCATGTAAGGCGAGGCAATAACCGAGGTACCATAATCATCTTTGAGCAACTAACAAGAGTTGCTTGAGAGCGATTTAAGACGGGGGATAGCATACCTATTCACAGATGAGGGAAAGAGCAATAATCTGACATGAAAAAAAAGGCCTTAGCGCAAGTTTGGTCTAAAGACCAGAACAAGACTGTCGTTGTTAACAGAAATTAATGGGCACACCACTGCCGGAGAAGCTCTTTCTCTCCCAAGAAAGAGTTCCTCAAACAAGAAACTGATCAGCTCCCTTCGAAGACGGCCATGTGATTACCATTTTAAACCTAACTGCATTTTCGTTCAGTTATTTCATGGTGACGGAACAGCCGATGCTGTTGCAGCTGCGGACTTGCTTCGTGTCATTTTTTCGCGGCGTTTAAATAAAGCCCGCGAAATATCAAAAATGCCAGGTGACAGCTTTTATTGCCGGCCGTATTTATCCACGCACAATATAGCTTTAAACGAAGAAAGCATTTAAAGTATCGGATATAAGAATACGCTCCACGCGTCTGTAGTAAATGTCTTCTGACCTGTTGCTGGCGAAGGTAATGGACGTTTTCTGCATATTAAAGGAAACGTGAGAAACGAGTTCATACAATGAAGCGTGGTTCATTTTATTCTTTCTGCGACTTTACTATCATCAAAAAATGACACGCGAACAAAACAATTGAACTATGGACCGCAAAAATAAAAAGCTCCTAACCAGGGAGCTTCTAGTACAACACTAGTGGAAGATAAATTCACCTCGATGGGGCGAAGACTCTTCTTCAGAAGTGTAAATGAGCCTCTCTTGTACGTCCTCTCCAGGAGCTAATAGTGTAGAAGAACGGCAGATTGGGCGAGTTGGAAATGCTCCATAATAATAAAGCAGCGCTAAGCAACAAGGACAAAGATTTTCTTCGTCGTTGTTGCTTAGCGCTGCTTTAATATTATGGAGCTAATGGTGTGTTCGTGTTTTCTTGTCGCCACCTGAGTTTTCTTGTTCGCGTTTCATTCGTTGCTGACGGAACACCGACTGTTGCAAAGCGGCCTCTCACAGCTCGCTTCAACGAGTTCCACGCTGAAATAATTAAAACAAGAAAGCGCCATCTTGTTGTAAGTGCACTTTCTGGGTGCTTTGCTCTCCTATTCTTTCTTTTGTCTTTGTGATGACAGAATCAAAGCCTCGCCTGAATTGCCTTGCGGTTGCCCGCCTAAAACCGCGGTCACAGCGTGTGCTTTCCACGTTCTTGACGCATGTGCTTACGCATTCTCAGAACAATACTAACAGTGGCGTCGGCCTCTAATTCGACGTGGTTAGCGTACATGCTTCTATCGCTAAAATCACGTACAAAGGTGGTACAATGCGATGTTGGAAGAGTGCAGTCATGTGCTTGTTACCGTATTTCTCTGGATGTATTTACTTTCTTTAAAAAAGGCCATAGAGGAAAAATGCTGCTACACAACAGCGACTGTTTTTAGGTCAGAAACAAAATCACCGACATAAATATGCGAACACGTATGTTTGGCGAAGTATAGCTGCGATATCACTTTTTTATAGAAACATTTTTTATATTAACAAGAGTGATAATCTGTGTGATGATTCAATTTATCAACGCAGTTACTAGAGCCAGAAAAGAGAATAAAATTGAAAGTTTTATACTGACATAAACACCATGACATGCAAAAAAATGTTTTTGAACACGAGCTGGTTTCGCGAAATTGCCCTCTAGTTCGAGACAAGTGACATTCGCTAAATCGACCTCAATATCGATTTGGCGCGTCCTGGAGACACGCCCTGGAACGCTCGGGACATGTGGTGCGCCCGGGAGACACGTACGGAAGCATCCGAAGTCTCCGAGTAATTACACATTGGCTTCCTAGCTGCAATTGCTGATTCGACCCGTGTTCCCTTGAAAAGGACACATATTCATTAAAATTGCAAATAAATGACTTCAGGACCCTCCAGATAAAACAAGCTGGCGAGGGAGGGCTGGGAGGCACAACAGTGAGCAAGGCATACTCTCTTTCCAGTTTCTCGTGAGGAAAATCTATAACATGCCCTACTTTTTAAAATGAAAAAAGCGCCACCTTAAGCGACCCCAATGATAATGGGGAGAAATAAGTGAGAAATTATTGACCTGCCTTGCTGAAATCGAAGGATGCGTTTCAATGGCAGATCGGGAGTGACTACTCCTCAGTACAACAGCGATATAGAGCGCACTTGTGCACACTGGATACAGCTGCTCAGTAGCGGTCGCCTCTTCTGGGAAAAAAGCGCATTAACAAACGCCATTGATAGAGATTTTTGCTGAGAAAAGTGCTGAGACGCAGACCGTCGTTTCGTCCCTACAGTCTTGCTACAGCGTTCACAAGTTCTAGAGAAGTGAGGGAAAGGAACAATTCGTCTTATAAAAATGTAAAAGTTTATTTTAAATATAGGAATGATTTATCTCTTTTCAAGGCCACAAGGCCAACTTGCGGAAAAGCCGGGATATGCTACAGCCGAGACCAAAAATTAGGCATTCGAGTTCGTCTTTCACATATACGTAGTAAAATTTTCCAGGAAGGGTCAGCTCCCATTCCACATCTCCTAGAATCTTACAGCAAATTATTCTCTTCCTCTGAAAATGCTGCTATATAGCCGACGAGTGTGTATTCAACGCACATTTGAACTAATCGTTTGGAAAAGCGTCTTTTGGCAGCTTTGTTTCACTGCTCATGTCCTGCTCATGGCCTCTTTAGTCCCTCCGTCCTTCACTCAACAATATAAGACGCTGCTGAAATTCATGGCGGCGTCAAACTCATCCGAGTTCCTACCAATCTTGTTATACACTGTTGAACAGGTTGAATGGCTTCAGCCAATCGTGAATGAGTTGCCGATTCCCCTAAAGTTCCTAGCCTTGAAATACCGCGAAACAGAGTGCAAGCTTTACTTGTACCACGGTGACACGTGCGACAGATCAGTAATCATGGAGCTTCCTTTTGTGGTTCCGCGGAAGCTAGTATTTGTACCACACTTTTCCAAAATGGGCAAGGAACACCAGCGACGGATTTTGAAATTCTCTGGAATACCAGTCATCAACTTGTTTATGTCTGCAGAGTTGCAACATGAAGAAACTTTGCGGCTGTTTTCAACTCGTCTATGTCAAGTTTTTAGCGTTGGTCCTTGGAACATCAGCGTTCCTCAAGACCAGTTTAACAGGTGTGCATTCCGGAATGTAGTTCCAGCCTTACGGCTTTTCGACCGCGATCGAGCCACAAAAAAGATTTTACCAAAAGGGCAGACGTACCGAGCATCCGTCGCTCTCTCCAGAACACCGCACCTAAAGCACAATGAGCGTACGAAAAGCCCTCACGCGCTGGCTTTGATAGATGCTTATAGAACTTTGAACAATACAATTGAGTTCATAGAACCGGGTACATTAAAAGCAGTGGTCTCGAAGAGTTTAGATTTTATTGTTCTTACTGTGGAAACAATTTTCTTACGTTACGGATTCATTTTTCAATACGCGGACTATTCGCCCTCGCGCTTTTGTTTCTTTACACGCCGCCACAGCGCCATGAAAATAACATTTATTGACTCCTGGCAATCGCTGCTCTGGCTCCTCCTCTCACTCGTGGCTTCCGGGACTGTGGTGGTCTTCTTTTTGCGCGCTCGGTGGCACTGGCAACTCAGTCGAGATACTCATATGCACCAGACACAAGTCCTCTTATTCCTTCTCTGCACGTTTCTGGGCAGGAGCCGAGGGATATCCCACTCTAATGTAACTGCTTACCGAAGTGTCGCTGTAGCGTTCTGGGCCCTCGGTATGATGTATCTATCAGATTACCTACAGACAAGCATCACCGCCATTCGCGCTGTACCAACTGTATCCCGCCATGTTAGGAGTTTCCCTGCGCAGAAGCCCTATATGAGCAACTGCGTCCTGGCGCCTTGTTTGATAAGAAACTTGTCACATGCCATGCTTTTCACAAAGGCCGAAGCAGAGCTGTTAAGCTATCTCGACTCAGTCTTGGAGGCTTTCTCGCGTTGCCATGGAACAGCTTCTTCTTCCGGAGACGCACATCATTGTTACGAAAGAGCTAAAAGAGGGACACACGTCGTTTTTTCTACTCTGTGCGCTGAAGAAGAGATGTCACTTGCCGCCAAATGGGACCTCGTCGCAAGCGACAATCTCTTCAGCATCGCTCAAGTGGCCGCCACTCATATTTTACATCTAGTGAGGTGCGTATACTTTCTTCTCACATTTATGATCAGATTTAATGTTATCAACCATCCATTATAGATAATGCTTACCGGTGTGTTTACGGTATCTCATTAATCAAGTGAAAGAAAGGCGCACTTGTTCAATGAAAACTTGGTAAGTGGTTAAAGACGAGGGGCATGAAACAAAACTCATTTACCTTTTTTACGCTGTTGAAATTTTTTATTGCAAAGTGTGCATGTGTGGACACTGCGGATGATCCGTCTCCATAGATCTGTTTCCCAGCGTGCGAGAGATACTGTAAGAGAAAATTTCGGGAAGAGATATTGACAAAATATTTTATTTTGAAGTTAGAAGATCCACCTACGGCAGAGACATCCTCTGCCACGCTGAGCTGGTAGAGGACCACGGCTCATATCCTGGAGTCGCGCGGCTATACACCGAATGGGGAAAATCCGCGTGTGGATCGCCCTGACTATGCAGACCTTCGGTGAAGTCTCTCACTGTGGCGACCGCAGCCGACAACGCACTCCCTCAACGGGACAGTATTTGGCCGCCCTGGTGTAGTACTTGGCCACCATCTCCTACGCGAATATGTGAGCTGCTGTCAAATGCTGTGATCTGTGAGCCCAGCTGCTGTGAGCAACTGATCAAGGCGGCGGTCATATGTAACCCAGGGGACAGCGCCTAAAAAACTCTCTGGCTCCGAACAGGCCGCCCTTAAAATCCGAAGCTCGAAACATTTAACGCTAGAAGGCTATTCAGAGGGGCGAGACTAGCAGTTCTATTCGAGGAATTAGCGCTGATTATTATGGGACGTCATAGCGCTTAGTGAAGATAGGAGAGATAAAGCATATACAGTCCAAAACGGCACGTTCTTTGCTGTTGGAGCGTAGCAGAAAGACGAAAATTAGTTGCGGGTTTCCTGAGATGAAAGGATACAGCTGAATGTAATGTTTTCTATGGTGGAATTCAGACTCCAGCTGTCCCAAAACAAAGAAAAAACGTTCATTCAAACATACAATCATATATATATATATATATATATATATATATATATATATATATATATATATATATATTAAGGAGGCCAACAGTCACCGAAATCAAGGTGCATAGGGGAATGTTTCTTTTTTTTATTATCTAGTGCCAATCAATTACTTTTTTTTAAAGAACATTACTTATAAAGCAGCAGAAAAAACAGCCATGCCGCCGGTGGGATCCGAACCCACGACCTCCGAATATCGCTTCCGGTGCTCTTGCCAACTGAGTTACGGCGCAAAAAAAAAAGAAATAAAAGAAAAAAGAGGAAAAACAAGTATAGTAAGGAAGGGTGGGGTACAAAAGGAGATGGCGAAACGAGAGAAAGGGAGAGGAAGACGGTGCGGGGACACGGGCAGCACGGCAACCACAGGCGTACGAAAGGAAAACGTGCAAACAAAAAACACAAACAAAATGCTCAAACACAAAGGGCGCCGCTGAAGATGCGTGGCCAAAGAGGAGCATCTGCGCAAATGACACTGGCAGCGACGAACAGGCCAAACCAGGCGCGTTTTGGGGATCTCACTAATTTCCGCTGAGCCGAGGGCTAGAAAGTTAAGGAAGGAGTGGGCTACGTTAACGAGCACATGTGTAAGTACTTACTCACGGGATCTGTGTTTCACTGAACGGTGCAATCCTCTCCCTGGGCGGGTCGTTGAACCGACCTCGCCCGGAATACTTGTTTGTAGGGGAGGAGGGCTGGGCTAGCTGTGTACAAAGATTTCAAATTGTCGGAAAATGTAAGGAAAGAAAGTCAAAAGCTTATCAATACTGCACGAGGCAGGATAGTGTAAGTAAGGAGGGGTATGATTGCCTGGGATATACACTAGGAGTTTTAAATGTATATCTGAGTTAGCCAAATAACGAGAAGTGTAGTATTATTTTGTTTGGAGGTCGTGAATAAAAGAAAGAGTACCAGGCTTTTCGTTAAGACCTTCATGAATAGTATTAAACTTGTGGATAAAATAGGATTCACGTTGTTCACGTTCTCGCCTGTTTTTGAAGCCCCCTTGAATAATTGTTACTTTTAGTTGGTCAAATGGGTGTCCTTCTGCGTTTACATGCTTGGATAGGGGAAGGATTGGGAGAGACATGGCGTGTGCGCGGTGATTGTTAAATCGAATGCGGAATGCAGTGTTTGTCTGTCCTATGTATTGCTGGTTACACACAGTGCATTCAAGACGGTAAATAATGTTTGATGAGTCGCAGTCAAAGTTACCGCTGATTGAATGCTGGAAAACTGACCTCGTACTAGTTGCGGAATACGTAGTCTGCATGTGCTTGCAAACTTTGCAGCGACCTTTACCACAAGGCTGGCATCCATATTTTGGGGTTTTGTGTTCCTTGGAGTGGACTAGATGGTTCTGAATGTTTTTGGCATGCCTTAAAATCACGCGGGTAGCGCATGTAAATATTTTCGATAGTCGTTGACTTTGCTGGAGAATATTAAAGTGCTTATTAAGAATTCTGTTTATGTTCGGTGCGTTACTGTTAAATGTGAGAATAAGGTTTGCAGTGTAATCATTTCGGTTATCTATTCGGTGCCCCTAGAGTATTTGACTACGGTTAAGATTTGAAGCTCTGCTTATGGCGTCATCAATAAGGGAACGTGGATAGCGCTGTGTTAAGAGCACGTTGCGCATGTGTTCAGAGTTTTCATGAAAGTCTAGGTCGTTAGAGCAGATTGTTCGAAAACAATGGGCCTGCGAATAAGGGATGCTGGTTTTGCAGTCACGGGGATGGGCGCTTTGAAAATGTAGACATTTTTGTCAGTCGGTTGGTTTTCTATAAACGGTTGTACGAACTGACCCCTTTTCCAGCAGAATGTCAACATCAAGAAAATTGATTTGACTGGCTGAGTAGGTGTGCGTAAACCTAATGTTTGGGTGCACGGAGTTGAAACTGTCAATGAAATGGATAAGTTGTTGTTCTGTGTTTGTCCATATTATAAAAATATCATCCAAATAGCGCTTGTAAAAGTACGGCTGAATTGGACAAGAAGAAAAATATTTGACTCTATATGATGCATGAAGATATTGGCATAATTTTGGGCCATTCTTGTTCCCATAGCGGTGCCACTTACTTGCAGATAATATTGAAGATCAAATTCGAATCTATTATATTCTAACACAATTTTGGCTAGTGTTCCTAACACGTTTGGGCTTGGAGATTCATGAGGTCTCTGCTGAAAATAAGATTCTAAAGGGGCTGCAATGCCGTCGGCATGGGGAATATTTGTGTATAAGGATGTTACACCCATGGTCACAAGAAAGGCTCCTTCTGGTAATGTTATATTGTCTATCTGGCGGAGAAAGTGGTTTGTATCTTTGATGTAGGATAGATGTGTGGCTGGAATGTGGCTAATTAGAGTGTCAATGTACTTTGATATTGGTCCTGTGAGAGTGCCGATTACTGAAATTATTGCCGTCCAGGAATACCGGCTTTATGTAATTTAGGGAGCATGTAGAAACGCCCAGGAGAAGGATGGGTAGCCGTGAGTGCCTTGCATAGTTTCGGGGAGATTTCATTGTGTTTTGTGAGGTCGAGGAGAATGTCAGATATAGCTTTTGAGTGCTCGTCGGTGGGGTCGCCATGCAGTTGTTTATAAAAATGGTTGTCAGAAAGCTGTCGGATGCCTTCTACTATATAGTCATCCCTGTTCAAGATATCAATGCCTCCGCCCTTATCAGCTGGCTTTATGACGATGTCGGTACGGTTGCTGAGCGCCTCTAGAGCAGTACGTTCTCTTTAAGGAAGATTTTCAGGTCCTAACCTGCGGTTCTTAAAATTTTCAATAATGTCATTTTGAACTGCCTTAATATAGATATCCAAGTGTTTTTCCCGAGAGGCAAGCCCGAAGAGAAGTACGCAACCGAGGCGGAAACCTGCCGTGGATTCTGCACCAGAACAGCAGCCCTTCACCAGCAGCCCGTCATATAACTGTGGACTGATCCCCGGCACCCCTGTCTTACCATATGACCTCCGGAAGCGTTGTGGTTCCGCCCAGCTAGTGCGCCGGGATTGATACACAGGCCGCGAGAGTACTCCGCCTCCCTTGTTCTCATATCACCGGCAGCCCTGTTTCAAAACTTCAGCTTTTCTTAAATTACGAAAAATAATTGATAAGCGGCTTAGACATTACCTTCATGTAAAAACCTTAAAAACGTACCTTCGGGCTAATATCGTACCGAAAGGTCTACAAGTGAAGCTGATACCAGCAATGAATAATCTATCAGAAGGAGACAAAAAGAAATGGAACGACATATTAAAATCAGCTTCCCTACAGTTACTCAAAATCACAATTCGGCACTCTGAGAAAGCTTCGGTGATACTGGGAACAGAGGAGCGTCGGGCTCGGAATAATCTTGTTTCCGCGCTGGAGGCCGAGGAACTAGAACGTTTCAAAACAAAAAAAAACTTCGGAAATAGGCATAATCAAAATTAGAAAATTTACACGGGACAAAGTTCCCCATGAAGAATGGATGAAAGAAGTAGTAAGTGCGGCTGGATCGAATTCTCCCAACCCCGATATCGATCAGTCAAAGGTCAGCCAAGGGCAAACACTCTCAAAACAGGGCCATCACAGTGTAGACAACATCACCAATCTATCTCTAACACCGCTCACAGAGTATGAGCGAGCCGTCCTATCTAGAGGGCTGACTTTTTGCCCCCGCACAGGCAAATACAATGAATTCCAACTCCTGAAAGATCTTGACGACTTCGCCAGAAAAGAAACCATGTTGCGCATAAAAAGACAACCACAGGAAAGGCCAAAGGAACAGAAAGCGCGCAAAGAACTTCTTGTTGGGCAAGTTGGTACATTGCTTTTGAAGAAACCATGTTGCGCATAAAAAGACAACCACAGGAAAGGCCAAAGGAACAGAAAGAGCGCACTTCTGTTGCACTCTTTCTGTTCCTTTGGCCTTTCCTGTGGTTGTCTTTTTATGCGCGACATGGTTTCTTCAAAAGCAATGTACCAACTTGCCCAACAAGAAGTTCTTCTAAATTCGCCAGAAAACTTCGCCTGAGAGAATACTTCTTTGATAAGCCCGAAAACCCCCATCAAAACTCGGACTTCCACCCAGCAAACCAAAATTGGACTCCCAACATCGGGCGGGAAAAACACTTGGATATCTATATTAAGGCAGTTTAAAATGATATTATTGAAAATTTTAGGAAGCGCAGGTTAGGACCAGACAAGTCACGGTTAATTTCGGAAAGGCAGCTTTGCCCGCTTCCTTTCGTCGTCTTGTCCGTCGAGCGTCGCGTATCGCGGCGAACCCGACAAAGGGAAGACCATCAACCCCCCTTCCCCTCCTCCACCCCTCCTGAAGCAGAGGAAAGATCCCGCAAATAGTTTCCTAGAGACGTCCTTTTTTTTTGCGTGGGGTCAACGAGGGGTCAAACGACAGGCCCAAGCAGTGTGAGGCAACGTTCTCTGTTCATTCTAGAGACGCAAGCTTACACTGCAAAATGAAACCCTGTCTTTCTCTTCCAAATGTAATTTCATTTAATTTTTGCAAAATTCAAGTTACATCCTAGAGAGATGCAAGGGCTAAAAGCTGCTAAAAAGCAGCTTGACTGGGCCCAAGCGCCTCTGAAATCGCACTAGACGACAAACGCACTTCAAGCAAAAAAAATGTTAACATATACGTATAAAAAAGCATTAAAAACTGTTTACGTGCTCTTAACGCAGCGCTATCCACGTTCTTTTATTGATGACTCCATAAGCAGAGCTTCAAATCTGAACCGTAGTCAAATACTCCAGGGGCACCGAAGAGATAACCGAAATGATTACACTACAAACATTATTCTCACATTTAACAGTAACGCACCGAACATAAACAGAATTCTTAATAAGCACTTTAATATTCTCCAGCAAAGTCAACGACTATCGAAAACATTTACATGCGCATCCCGCGCGATTTACAGGCGTGCCAAAAACATTCAGAACCATCTAGTCCACTCCAAGGAACACAACACCCCAAAATATGGATGCCAGCCCTGTGGTAAAGGTCGCTGCAAAGTTTGCAAGCACATGCAGACTACGTGTTCCGCAACTAGTACGAGGTCAGTTTTCCAGCTCTCAATCAACGGCAAATTTGACTGCGACTCATCAAACATTATTTACCTTCTTGAATGCACTGTGTGTAACCAGCAATACATAGGACAGACAAACACTGCATTCCGCATTCGATTTAACAATCACCGCGCACACACCAAGTCTCTCCCAAACCTTCCCCTATCCAAGCATGTAAACTCAGATGGACACCCATTTGACCAACTAAAAGTAACAATTATTCAAGGGTGCTTCAAAAACAGGAGAGAACGTGAACAACGTGAATTCTATTTTATCCACAAGTTTAATACTATTCAAGAATATCTTAACGAAAAGCCTGGTATCCTTTATTTTATTCACGACCTCCAAACAAGATAATACTACACCTCTCGTTAATTGGCTAACTCTGATATACCCTTTATAACTCCTAGTGTATATCCCAGGCAATCATACCCCTCCTTACTTACACTATCCTGCCTCGTGCAGTATTGATAAGCTTTTACGTTCTTTCCTTACTTTTTTCCGACAATTTGAAATCTTTGTACTCAGCTAGCCCAGCCCTCCACCCCAACAAACAAGTATTCCCGACGAAGTAGGTTCAACGACCGGCCCAGGGAGAGGGGTGCACCGTTCAGTGAAACCCAGACCCCCTGAGTAAGTTCTTACACATGTGCTCGTTAACGTAACCCACTCCTTCCTTAACGTTCTAGCCCTCGGCTCACCGGAAATTAGTGAGACCGCCCAAAAGGCGCCTGGTTTGGCCTGTTCGTCGCTGCCAGTGTCATTTGCGCAGCGGCGCCTCTTTGGCCACGCATCTGCAGCGGCGCCCATCTTTGTGTTTGTGCATTTTGTTTGTCTCTTGTTTGCACGTTTTGCTTTCGTACGCCTGTGGTTGCCGCGCTGCCCATCTCCCCCGGACCGTCTTCCTCTCCCTTTCTCTCGTTTCGCCATCTCCTTTTTTTTACCCTGTCCTTCCTTACTATAATAGTTCCCCCCCCTTTTTTCTTTTCTTTCTATTTTTTGCTTCCTACCCCAATCTTGTCCCTGTCTGTTCCCCGCACCCCTATCTTTACTTTTTACTTTTTTCTTCAATTTTTTCAACTGTTGCTGCTATTTGTATGTTACACTCCTTTTGCCCTCCTCTGCAGGTCACAAACATAAAACGTCCATTTGACGCGAGACCACTACAGTCCTGAAGAAGACCCCACCGCTGTCGAAACGTTGATAAATAAATGTGTCGCTGTAGAAGTGCCCACTTCTCTTAAATCTCTCTCTCTCTCTCTCTCTCTCTCTATATATATATATATATATATATATATATATATATATATATATATATATATATATAACAAAAAAAACGAAGCAAGTGACATATAGATTAAGTGCAATGAAAACAATGAGCATGTATGTTCACTAACAATAGTTTACAGACGCATGAAAACAAAGAGAGACCCGAGAAAAATAAAGAGAAAAGAAACACTCAATAGGCATACCTGGCACCGACAGACAACAGAGGCACATAAAATGCAACCTGGCTATATATTAACCAAATACATTTTTAACTCGCTTGGTTTAACTAGCCAAAACTTTGTACTTATTAAGATTGGTCGGTAAATTGTGTTCAAGCGTTTGTAGTGTATAATTAATTCGAAAATATGGAATATACCAGAGATCGGTGTTTTAGGTGTAGAGTCGATTCGAAGCTGTCCTTAAATGTGTTGTACGTATTAAGAGATCTCTATAAGCAGGAGAAGAATGGTAAAAGAACCTCAATATGCGAAACACATATGTATGTTCAAAACGAATTAAGTTATATTTTCGAAAACCAGTTTGCGTTGGAGAGACAGATAAGGAAGGTTTGCAATGTAGCGGATCATTTTCTTCTGCAGAACCTGTATTTTTATCACATTTGTTTTTGTGGTGGTTGCCCAAACAGAGTTACGGAACCGAAAAGAGCATGATAAATTTGAATTTTCACGTGAGTGGGAAGGAGCCATCGACATCGTATTAGAACACCTGCTACTGAAGAGAGCTTTGTGCAAATATTTTCTACATGCCGATCCCACCTGAGATGCGACGAGAAAGTAACTTCAAGGATTTTGTGGCTGTCTACAATTTGAATTTCTCGACCTGCGTATTTAGGAGCGCGTTGTAGTTCGACTGGCTTGTTCCTTGCACGGAAAATTATTACCTTAGTCTTTGTAGGGTTTATTTGGAGGCAATTAGAAGAGGACCAGTTATCTAGTTTCGTAAGGATTACGTTGCACTCTTCAATTAACTTGTTTATGTTGTGACCAGAGATTAGTATACTGCAATCATCGGGGTATATAATAAATTCCGCTTTGTCATTAATATGCACAATGTCATTTATATAGATGTTAAAAAGCATCGGGCCCAGAATGCTGCTTTGAGGCACACCATTTCGTACCCCCAAAAAAGAAGACTGATGGTTGTGGATATAGACAGATTGTTTTCGATTTTGCAGGTATGATTTCATGAGGTCTAAAGGTGTTCCACGAACTCCGTTTTGAGAATTTTTATGAGTAAAAAATTTGATGGTTTAGGGAATCGAAAGCCTTACTAAAATCAATGAAGAGTCCGACAGTGAGAATACCTGCTTCAGTGTTTTGCAGGATACATTCTTTAAGTGATAACAAAGCCGTTTCCGTCGACTTGCCCCTTCGGAAGCCAAGTTGAGCATCAGGCATGATTTGTTTTGCATTAAAAAAGTTCACTACACGGGAAAAGATTACTTCTTCCAAGCCCTTTGAAAAGACTGGAATCACAGATATTGGTCCATAATTGGACACTACATCTTTATCTCCCCCTTTAAACACAACTGTCACTCTTGCTTTCTTCATTTCTTCCGGGTACTCTCCCGTTTCAATTAACAAATTGAAGATGTATGCAAGCGCAGTTATAATAAAAGACAGTACATATTTGACTGGTTTTTTCTGAATATTGCCAACATCTAAGGCTTTGCTATTAATTAAATTCATAAAGGTTGTACATACTTCGGTCTCACTGGTGGGCTCAAGGAAAAGGCTTTCGAAAGGGCTACAAGATGAAGGAACTTCAGGTAGATGCATCATAGATAAATGGGTAGTTAAAAATTGCTGTTGAAATGGTCAGCAAGAGCCTGACCGGATAATTCACAGCCCTTATAGATTATTCGTTGAGTTGGCGCATTTTTCGTATTGCGACGTAACGAGTTATTTACAACTTTCCAGACAGCGTCTGAATATTTCATTCTAGCATCAGAGAACAGTTTTTGATGATACACAATCTTAGCACGCCTTAGCTCAGCATTTAGTTAATTTCTTGTTTTTTTAATAAGATTAGAGATTCTAGAGAGGGATTATTCAAAAACGCAAGGTACAACTTGTTTTTGCGCTTTATCATTCTTTTGAGCTCTGGCGTGATCCATGGTTTTCTTATTCGTTTAGACTGCTTAATGTTCTAGAAGGGAAAGTGCTTAGAGTATATTTCCACAGAAACCTTGATAAACTATTGAATATGCATTATTTGAGTCTTTTATATCGAATAACTAGGAGTCCTGTCCAAAACCATTTCAGCTTGTTATCTGGGTACCCCCAACCTTTTTTTATTTGCGTGTAACTCCAGCCCTCCTTCACCTTTGCCATTGTAGCCGCTATTGTTTCTCAAGTACCATGCACCATCTTAATATTAGCAGTTCCTAATTCAAGCCTTCTGCAGGGTTTGAAAGACATATTGGAAATGTGGGGAACACGTGCACAGGGTGCAAAGCGCGTGATCTGCCAGGAAACATTGAGGCGGCCCCGAGAAGGGCCTTTATTAAGGTTGACAGCCGTTTTGTGCCTCTTCACTTGGCAGCGACGACACAGCGTGTGCATCCCTGCGGTTTTGCCCCAGCTGTCGAAGCAATCCTCGGACACGACCATGACCTTCGACATCTGATGTTTTTATTCAAAAAACACAGGGACCAAAGTAGTGCTGTATGCAGTGCGATCGCCATGTGATTCCATTGACGGCGAACAATCATCCACCTAGCCCGGCTCTTTGGACCGATTCAGGAAACGACTGAAAAGAACAAAAGTAACGAGCAAACAAAGGTGTGCTCCATACAAGTTAGAACGCAAAGAGACGAAGGCGCGTTGCGCTGAGCTAATGCTCTAGCGAGGTCTAATATGTACATTTTCACGGCTGGCGTGGATTTCTACAAATCTCGAGTAGTCGGTACGGAAATAAACAAAGGCGCACTGGAGCTGGGTAAGTCTGTAGCTACAAGCACGGGCTTTTTGTCTCTACCACCGATTTCCACACCGCGCGATCGTCATAACTTTTCTTGGACTTGCTGTTGAAGCTGACAGCGATCATAAAATTAAGGGCGCCGACTGTAGTGGCAGAGGCTTGCCATTGAAAGGAACAAAGCCATGCACTTCGTCAACCCGGCAACGAGGCCTAGCGGGAGTTTTAAAGCCGACTTGGACAAAGCGCGAGACGGCGCGCGCTTCTAACGCTCGCCAACGCAAAGAAACAAAGGCGCGCTGCGCTGGGATAATGCTGTAGCGAGGTCTCATATGTAAATTTTCACGGCTGCCGTCGATTTCGACAAAGCGCGCGAAGTCTAAGGAATTAAACAAAGCTGCACTGCACTGGCAGACGGCGGTTCAGCTGGCGGCGCCGGCGGTCCTCAAACCGCGCCTTATGTGGGTCGTCGTAATGGCGTGGCAAAACTTTGAACACCAGCACGACACTAGCCACGTGCTCCTGCAGCAGTAAAACGAGGTCCTGGAATGCGCAAGGCATGTAGGTAAGCGGTACAGCACTACATGAAGCGAAATCTGAGATAAAATGCGTACCTTTAAGCGGTACAGCACTACATGAAGCGAAATCTGAGAAAAAATGCGTACCTTTAAGCGGTACAGCACTAAATGAAGCGAAATTTGAGATAACATGCGTACCTTTATGCGGGTCGTCGCAATTTCGTGGAATCGAGAACTGCACAGAAATTTCAGCTGGCTGTCGCCGACGAGCGCACCACGCAAAAAAGCGATACCTGGACAGCTGCCGAAACGCGCGCGCCGCCGCCTAGGGTCACGAAGGGAATGACCGCGGACCATGCACGCCCGGCGGCCGGCCGGCCAGCCCT
This sequence comes from Amblyomma americanum, assembly GCF_052857255.1. Taxonomy (NCBI): domain Eukaryota; kingdom Metazoa; phylum Arthropoda; class Arachnida; order Ixodida; family Ixodidae; genus Amblyomma; species Amblyomma americanum. Next base: position 78,550,268 of record NC_135504.1, on the reverse strand, counting down.
AGCGATTCCCTAGGCCCTCTAGGGACAGGCCGAGAGAGGCGCGGCGACACCACATCCGGTTGAGAACGAGGGCGAAGCGAAAAAAACGTCACGCAGAGACGCATCCCATCTACCAATCGGCGTTTCCAGCCTTCCGACCCGCAAACGCTTCTGCAGGTATGGCCAGTGCTTTTCCACCCGTATTATTCTCTCTAAATTTCCGGACCGCCATTGTGTGCGAGAGATTATAAATTAGTTCACTTCCTACTGATTCCTTTTTTGCCCTTCTGTGCCAGGCCAACATTTGACAGTGATTTCATTGATGTGCTCTTCTCTGCTGCTTTTGTCTCGTGTAGGTGAAAACCAGACCCTGTGGCCTGGCAACTTTCAAGACACCCTGTAGTTTGGCATACGTTTAGATGACGTGCTATTACAAGCGCTCAGAACGCCTCTGTCGCCAAGCGCAAACACTTTCGCCTATATGCAGCAGACGCTGATATTGCCGTTCAGAGCTTTGAATTATAGGAAGCTAATTCCTGCGCCCTTTTTAACGTGAATGCCAAGCTCATCAAAATTCCAAACGCTGGTTTGTTGTTTTGCAAGAATGCTACGAACCTCCTGGGATGTTCTGCAGATGCCTACAAAAAAAAAAACTTCAGTTTTAGCTCTTGTACACGGGAAGCGTTACTACTCGACACTCTACACATGTGCACTAGACATCTATGTTTTTGAACTCCACATCATATATAAAACTTCTATGGTGGATCGCCATTAGGAGCCGAGATTCGGACTCGTTAAAGGCGCACTTCTGCCCGGTATCTGGATATCTCAGAGATGGCTATCACTAAACTGACGCGGCATTTCACTGCTGGAGCCTTTTCGTCGACTGCTCAGCCTTGCCTTCATTTTAGTGTGTGCGTGTGTTTGTGTGCCATTCTGGTGCGTTTTGTGCGTTAGGCTCGCTTTGAGTAGACTTCTGGTTTCTTTGTAGATTAGATAGTTGTTGAACAAATGCCATCTCTCTCTTAGAAAAACCATGATGAAAAAAATGCACCGATGACGGAGCCCTTTAAGTGAAGCCCACGCTTTACTCGCGCTTCGAAATGCATAAATCTGAAAGTCAATGAGACACAACATTCTCTATGGTGTATGTTATTTTCTTCACCGTTCAAACGCTGTACACTGAAGAAGATGTACACTTGGTGAAGAAAGAACATAGACGCTGAATGAAAACTCAGAGATCAAAGAGCAACTCAGAGGGAATTAGATCAAATGGCTTGTTCCTTGGGAACTTATCAGCGTTTCTGCTTAAATGCAGCGTTTTGAATGCCATAGGGCAGCGTGTGAAATGTTAGCCATCTTGGAGTTGAGGTGTGTCACATTTGTGCGCGCGGTTATGTGCAAATGCCTTGAATAAAAACTTACTTCCTGCATGCTGACAATGTCATTTATGTAAAATTTCTTGTGGTAGAATGAGCACTTGAGCAAAGCGCAAGTAGATTATTAGCACCGCTGATTCTTAGCACCGCACAGTTTTCAGGTGAGCACGGAGCGCTTTAGGTTGACAATGTGCTCAGCCAAGCCACGGAGTGCCTTCAAAGTTTAGCCACTTGCTTTTAAAAGCACTAAACGATATGCAGAAGAATCGCCTATAAGGTTAAGAATAAGTATGCTTTCACTGGACACATCAACAAATTCACATTTATTGTTCGAACAGTGTTAAGCGTATCATATAATATAATCGAGCGCAGGTCCACTTGCGTTTTGAAAATAATCTAGTAAGCCAATCATGGCGCCATGAAGGCTGAAAACGCACCTGCAGTGCCAGAAAAAAAAAAACAAGGGAGAGTTCAAAGCCACCACACTGCTTCGGAAATACTTGCCTTCCGCCTGCCTTTGAGCGCTCTCCGTCAGCGTCAAAGGAAGTGGGATCGCTTTGTGCTGGAGGAAGAAACAAAAAGAAATCGTCCCGGTAAAACGATCCAAATACGTGGTGGTGAAAAATACAAGGGCGAAGGAGGAAACTAATTTGATTTGTTTGGTCTGGTCTTCGTGCAGGTATACACTGTGGTAGAGCACTTAACCTGAGTGCGTTTACACTACTGTGACCACCCTCATAATGGTTGTGATTGAATGGCAATGACTGCCAACCTTACTACGCGCCAGCTACGCGTGGTCCACATTTTTAACTGGTCCATAGAGAACATATTGACAACGCGTAAATACTGCGATGATCAAACAGCCCTCCTCGCCGACAGTGAGCTTGTTACGTCTATGTTGCTGGTACATTGCAGTGACCTATTCCTCCTAACGTAGGAATGTTGTGTTGGTTTCAGTGGCGCATTAGCATCGAAGGCTATATGAGTGTGAAGTTGAAGGTATAGAAAATTATTTTGTGCAGGATATAAACAGATGTAAAACAACGGTGATGTAATGAGCATAAAAAGTGATTTAGTATTGCCTATTGATAACAAAGGAGAGAAGTTTTAGCAATGGCGAATTAGACAAGCTTTAAGGAGGGTCTGGTATCCTCGGCGACCATCCTTGGCTTGAAAAGGATCTCGAGGTTCCCTCAGCAAATAAAAAAATTCCTTGGCCTTCTTATCAGAAATAAGAAAGTGGCCGAGGTGTGGTCAAGAACGTGGGTTGTAATAGATCGACTATGGCGATGGCGTAGAGGTAGAGCGTCCGCATCGCGTGTAAGAGGACCGGTGCTCTAATGCCGGTGCCGCGCAATTCTCTACCGGGTATTAAGAAAAAAACGCCGTGTGTCGATGGAATTGCATAACCAGGCCTGGAGTGCGGCCTCATCTTAGTGACCAGAACTGACAACGCACTCTCTCCTCAGAACAGGATTTGGCCACTCCAGTGTAGTACTTGGCCACCACTTTTTTAACCACTCGTCCTCAAGGCTTTCAAGATTAGGCAAGCATAGAAAGGGGTGGCAGAATGTTAGACGGGCGGATGATGTTAAGAAGTTTGCACGCATAGGGTGGATGCCGCTGGCAAACGACAGGGTTGTTTGGAGAGACATGGGAGAGGTATTTTTTTTCAAATCAATTCCATTTATTATCCAGAAAATTCTGGCTGGCTGCCTGGACTAAAAGCTTTAGGTATACAGCTTGACGAGGCCCAGGCAGTCGTTACAAAGCACAGGGGCAGACACAGTTCAAAATCGTTACATGGACAAAAAAAGGAGGAGATTCAGTTGAAAATCTTTGCATGCACAAAATAAAAAAGCGAACACATAGTGAGGATACATATTTCACAAAAACAGGACAGTTAAAAAGCCCAAAATCATCTTTAATGAAAATACAGGAGTGCAAAAACAAATTTGCAAATCATACAAGGGAACAGCTGTACTTGGGCGTGAATGAGAAGTCAGGAATTATTTCTGAAGAAATAATTCACGCAATGCTTTCTTAGTGGGGTTAGTTATATTTTTATATCCATTTAAAATTATAGGAAGATTGCGCAGTAATGCTTGGAACCTATAGACGGTGCGAAAAGGGAAAATTAACCCAGTGTTTGTGTTGCGAGTATTAACTGTGTAATCGTTCTGTTTCAATAGCGCAGTGCCTTCTATCATAGACCTAAACTATAACGACAGATGAAATGAAAGCCACATACAGAATTCATACATATTTTCAATTCTTAACACACTTAATGTTTAAAAAGCTTGTCGTGTGTGGCTTAGGTAAGCAAGATTGTCAATGTAACGTATAGCTTTCTTTTGAAGAAGGTAAATATTTTCTAGCTTGGTTTTAGTAGTTGCAAACCACACTAATGAGCAATAACTTATTTGTGACCCAAATAGTGCATTATATAGTTGAAGCTTTATTTTAGCTGGAAGGAACGCGCGGCAACGAGCAATTGCACCTGTCACCAACGAGAGATTTTTGGTTAACATCTCGACATGCGAATTCTATGTAAGGAGTTAAAAAAATGTTACTCCCCTTATGGTGTGTTCGTGAAAAATTTCGATTTCTTCACCACCACAAGTGATGTTTTTTCCTAGACGGAAATGTTTGTTTCTTGACAAAATAAGATAACTTTCGTTTTTGCAGGAATAATTTTAGTAGATTAACATCAGACCATTCATGGAACCGATTAAGAAGTTGATTACACTTGGTGACTAGTTCATTCACACGAGGACCAGAGAATAAAATCGTGCAGTCGTCATCATAAATAACGAATTTTAAACCTTTCTCAATGTTCGCAGTGCTGTTTATATAGACATTAAATAGAAGGCCTAGTACACTCCACTGAGGTACGCCTCTGATTATGTGTAGTAAAGCTGACTGGTGGTTTCTGATACACACACACACTGTTGCCTGTCAGCTAAGTAAGACTTTATCAAAGATAAAGGGTTGCCACGAATATCTCATTGACTGAGAGCTTATGAGTTAAAGTGCAATGATCAAGGGAATCGAATGCCTTACTAAAGTCTATAAAGAGGCCAAGGGTTATTAGTTTCTTTTTTATATTTCGCAGCACGTGTTCCTTCAACACCTTCAAGCCCTGCAGTGGGCGCAGTCAGGGTGATTATGATGATGATGATGATGATGATGATGAGTTTATCAAATCTACAGTTCGTTTAAAGCAGCTGCTCTCTTGAAACCTGAAAAACAGGTGACAATTTAAGAAATGCATCAAGAAATGCAATGTGGGAAGGAAGGCTATATGTTACTCGTCAAACACTGAAAAATGTTTTTTCCTCGGTGTTTGCAGATTCCTGCAAAAAAAAAGAAAATATGATTTACTGTTAGCTCGTCTCTGCAGTGTTCACATAGTGGTGTCTCTTGTTTTGTCAGCATGAAGCGATGTGTAGGGCGTGTGTTTTTTATACGAAGACGGCAGAAAATCCCTTCACTGAAACGTCCCTGGTGTCTTCAAGGCTTCAATTGCCCTAAACCTGGCTTTACCAAGCGCAATTCTTTATTTACTTAGTTCTTCCAAACGAACTGGCATTTTTTTTTCGAACTTTACGATGTATTACGCCCATGCGACGTTTAAAGGGTACATTTATTTTTTATTTGCTTCCAACGAGCTTGAGCAGCGCACAAGTCTCCAGCCTCGTTGGCTTGAACTCCGCCATGACAAGGTACCCAGCAGAGCTTTATGTTCTGTCCTTGAGCTGTGGCTTCTATTATGTTCTGTATGATGCCACCAAGTAGCGGAGTGATTGCATTTCCAGATTGGAGAGCTGTAAGTACACAGATAGAGTTTGTGCGATTAATACTGTTTGTGAAGTTCTCGATTACTCTTTTCTCTACCGCTACACAGACGGTGTAACATTCCGCAGGGAAGATGCATGAATACTGCGGAAGCGTAATTCATTCCGATTCCCTTGTACCACTGCGCTTCCAGTGCAAACTTTCGTTTTTGGAGCATCAGTGCAACATTCGGTGAAACCATTGCATTTTTCCACGAATGCAAGAAATTCTTTAATTATAAGTTGTTGCGGAGTTTGTTTCTTCGGAACTGTGTAAGTGTGAAATCGCAGATTGCAGGAAAGCTGTACCATGCAGGCAGTGGATGTCCACTTCGCTCAATGGCAGGATATGTTCTGTACGCTGAGAATATGTCTCACATCTTCGATTAGCAAGACCAGTAGCCTGGTAGCTTGAAGTCTGTTGTTAAACAATGTTCTAGATGGGCACTTCATATTAACTGCGTATCGGATGCATTTTGGCCGAAATCTTACTTCAATGACATATGTAAACGACAGATAGGTTTTTCTAATCCCAATAGCGGTTTATTTGTTTTTAAATAGATGCTCACCATGGGCGACGTCTTGTATGCAGCAGTAGAAAGACGCATACATAACATGTGCAGGATCCAGTTCTTTAAGGTACGACGGTCTCGCTGACCCACACACTATGCATCCATACTCTAAGCTAGTTTTTGGTTTATAGGGTTTTAACGTCCCAAAGTGACTGAGTCTACGAGGGACGCCATAGTGAAGAGCTCCGAAAATTTCGACCACCTGGGGTTTTTTAACGTGCACTGACATCGCACAGTACACGGGCCTCTAAAATTTTGCCACCATCGAAATTGAGTCGTCACGGCCGAGATCTAACCCGCATCTCTCGGGTCAGGAGCCGAGCGCCATAATCACTGAGCCACCGCCGCGGCATACTCTAAGCTAAAGTGTACTACAAAGGAATAAATTTTTGAGACATGTAATATGAGCCGCCCAGTATTTTTGAGACAGCACTTTGAGCATGTTCATGGATCGGGAGGATTTTGTTTTCAGCGAGTTTATGTGCGGTAGGAAACTGTCTTTTTTTGCTAAATATATGCCTAGATATTTGTATTCGTTTTAAATTGGCAACTGTGTTTAAATAATGTAGAAGCTTGGGCGACTTGGTGGCAACGCACTTTAGAACAGCTCGAATAGACGCGGACTCAGGGAAGAGACGACGCACGAGAGCTGAAGGCGCACTGCATGCGTAAGGCAAATTACCTGTGCAGTGGACGACACTCGCAGCTGTGGTTGTTTTCTTTGGAAGTGGAGGGCGCAGATAAGGCAAGGCTTGTTGCCAGGTGAAGTCGGTGCATCTGTCAGCATCCGCCATGGTAAGGTGTTGTCGGTAGAGCTGCTTGCTTCTTGTTGGGCCATAGGTTGCTTGTAGTTTTAGGAACAAGGCATATCGATGAGCATGGGTGAGCTCATTCAGACCTCATGATTGTGCACACCCTTAGCAAAGCCGAGGTCTGCTGGTTATTTGTAGACTACCTACCATCGGACGGTCATGGACTCACGGTGTGCAAAATCATCAGGTCTGAATGGCAGCAGCTCAACCGTCTTCATCAATATGCCTTTATCCTCCAACTACATGCAATCTATGGCCCTACAAGAATCAAGCAGGTCTACCGACAACGCCTCACCATCCCTGACAGATGAACATACTTCATGTGGCGACAAGCTTTGCTTTATCTGCGGTCGCTACTTCCAAAGAAGACAATCACAGCTGCGAGCGCCGTCCACTCCACAGGTGGGGTTTCCCTTCAGCTTCAGCGTGATGTGTTCGGCAAGCGCTCGTCTGTCGTCAGTTCCCTGAGTTCGTGTCTTTTTGCGCTGGTTTAAAATGAACTATGCTTCATTCACGTCTGAGGTGAAATCTGTCCCCAATCCTCCTTTCACAGAGAAAAGAGTGACCACTGTTTTCTGCAAAGAACACTGGAAACCATTTCCGTCTGCCCATGTTGGCAATTTATTTATTTCCAACCATACTTGTTTTTCACATGTTATGTTGGAGGACGTTCAAGCTACTTTGTCAACATACACTGAATACATAATGAACCTTGGTATAATTTTGGTGATAGAATTAATTTTTACGACAAATGGTGTTGAAAATACGCACTTGAGCTGCTCTGTTTCCTGAATAAAATTCCTCGAAAGGTTCGAGCCTAGGCGTACATGGAATGAACGCTTATTGATGACGCTTTCAAGGGATTTCTCGAGGCAGCTCGTGAGGGCTATAAGTCTTCAACTCAATTTCATATAGCCCCTTTTCAGGATTTTATAAACTGAACAATAAAGACTTTCAGGCCTCGGGTATTTTGTCAAATATCAAAACTTTGTTAAAAATCTTAAATTGCCTCTGCGGCAAGTTCAGTAAAATGGGCTATCATTTGATAAGTGTAATAAATCGCGGCCGGTGCAGTCTGCTTTCCGGAAGCCGGCACAGCATAGATATTTTTAACTGTAACTAAATTATTATAAGGTTCATTTGTACTGCCACTTGTCGGCAGTCTTTATTTTTGAGCGTTTTTTGTATTTTATGTGATGCGCCCGACCGGCAGCAGTTCAGGCAGCCAAGAGGGAGACGACGTGCAGTTGGAATCCTGAGTGACGCCTGTGAGTGTGTCCGCAGTGACGCTCTTTAACCAAAGCTCACTGACCTGCGCATCGAATAAACATCTTCACACTTGGTGGAGGTGTCTCGGTTCCTGTCCCGGTCCCCATCCTCGAACTTAAAAGCCGAACACTACTCGCCCCGGACACAATGTCAGACGATCGCAGCCAACCATCACCGCCCATTGCTGCCACCGTCGTCTGTTCAAGGGAGCAACGCCAGTGTGACCCTTCTCTCTTCAGCGACGACCATGACGTTGTTGGCTGGCTGACATCCAACGAACGCGTGAGCACTTAAAATCAGTGGGACGATTCCGTTAAATTGAGTAACGTCCTATTTTACCTAACGGACGTTGCCTGCCTATGGTTTCGTAACAATGAAGCCGACCTTCCCACCTGGCATTCATTTAATACGAGCTTCAGTCATTTTCGGCCGTCCCACCATGCAACGTCTTCGCGCTCGAGTTCAGCTACCGGCCGAAACCTTCAACAGCTATATTCAGGATATCGTTGACTTATGCAAACGTGTAATCTCATCTATGCTCAACAATGCCAAAGTTAACCCCATCCTTAAAAGGATGGATTATGGTTAATGTGGTTTAGCGTCCCAAATCGACTAAGGCTACGAGGGACGTCGTAGTGGAGGACTCGGGTAATTTCGACCACCTCGTGTTCTTTAACGTGCAGTACACATCGAACAGTACACGGGCCTCTAGAATTTCGCCTCCATGGAAATGTGACCGCCGTGGTCGGGGTCGAAGCCGCGTTTGCGGGTAAGCAGCTGAGCACCATGAACACTGAGCCACAGCAGCGGCCCCTTAAAAAGATAACTGATGACGCTTTCCAGATGCCCCTGGCGAAGGACCCAAGCTCCGCCGCTACCGTCATCCATCTGTGCCAAAGCTATAAAAAGTTACGAAAGCAGTGCTCTTCTACGCGGCAGTCTGGCGCGCCTGCCGAGGTTCTTGCTGGCTTGGCCTTTGGTGCATCTTATTATGAGCAGTCCCTGTTCATGCACAAGTCAAGGACTTCATCTGCGAAGAGTCGCTCGCTAGGTTAATCTTCTCCATCACATTCAAGACGCCGCCTGTCCTACTGACGGCCTAGCGCTGTCCATCGCGGCGACCATCCGCCGTGCTATTCAGGAATAGGTCGTGGCAGACCTGCCGTTCAGCACGCCGCTTCCTCCTGTGGCAGCACCGCTCACCTATGCTGAAACAGTGACCCAGAAATGCTGGTTGCCGACCCCTCCCGCGAACCGCTGCAATCGTCCTTTTATGCGCCACCACCATCCGTGTCACAACCGCCAGCCTCGTTTCGTCGAGCGCGTTGACACCCTACGAATCCTTGGCGTACCGACGACAATGGCCAAATCTGCTACTTTTGCGGGCTTCCGAGCCATGCCGCACGTTTTTCCCGTCAGCGATTGCCCCCTTGTGGGGATGACGTGCGCCCGTGCAGATGCTATCCAGAGCCGCATTTGCCTAGTGCGCTTTCATGCTCGTTTAGCCCACAGTATCCTACTACCCGTTCGCCTTCGCACCGCCAATGCTACATTTATCCTACGAAAGGATCACCTCCTAGGCGCTGACGTGTCGATGATTAGTGACGCCCTTCGCCGCAAAATTGGCAAGGTGCTGACGCCGCTGTCTTTTTTCTCCTTACGGAGAGCTCACAACGCATGCCCCCAATCGCAGCCTGCACCGCACCAGTTTCTATCAACGACGTTGCATATGCCATCTAGTTGTACTGTGTGACTGCTCTCACAATGTGAACGTCGGATGCTACTTCTCGACATTTAACACAGTTAACTGCTGAGCTGGTTGGTTTTCAGACATATTACCGGGATTTTTAGCGCAACGAAGACACACCTAAGAAAGACGACAACCTGAGTGCTTGTGTTGTTCTCTTGTATGTGTCTTCGTTCCACTGAAAATCCCTGTCATGTTTCCTCTCGACACCCCGTGCAGTGAATGATTGTACCCGTGCCAACCTTGCGCTTACTCATGTGTGTAGCGTTTCTTTGTGCGACCTGCCTGTGTGCCCAGCTAAACTTCTTGTAGCTGTCGGCACCGACATACCTCGCTTCTCGTCTGCCCTCGTTCCGCTCCGACCTGACTCTGCCTTCAGCAGCCGTGTTGCCTTTACACCCACAGCATCCGCCACCTGCCATCCCCATCTTCTGCTTCCTTCTGCTTCCTGGATCGTGCTCTTACTTAACAGTGCTCCGATCACCATACCTCTGCCCACGTTGCTGCCATGTCCTGTTGTGCGACTCCACCCGACCCGCATCCCGTCAACGTCTTTCATCGCGCCATCGCGCCCGACCTTTTACCCGCTGAGCGTGACCAGATGTCGGCATTTCTTTAAAGCTTTCGTACGTTTTTACTTTTCCTAGCCTTCCTTGGACCACGCGTCATATGTCACTCACGAAATTGACAGCGGTGCTAACGCCCCCTTGAACCAGCGGCCGCACCGCCTCTCGCTCATTGAGCGCACCGTCATCCTTGACAATGCTACGATATTTTATGCTTCAGCGCGGTATCATGCAGCCCTCCCATAGCCCTTGGGCTTCTCCTGTTGCGCCGGTGATAAAAAAAAAAGATAGCTCCATCAGGTTCTGTGTATACAACCAGCGCTCAACAAGATAACTGTCAAGGATGTTTATCCTCTACCCCCGAATCGATGACGCTCGGGATTGCTTGTAGGGAGGGGAGTATTCTTCCCAGTAGACTTACGCTCCGGGTACTGGCAAGACCCGACGGCTGCCGCTGAGCAGTAGAAAGCCGCCTTCATCACCTCGGGCGGCTTCTATGAATTCAGTGTGGATGCTAGTCGGCCTATGCAATGCTCCGGTCACATTCGAGAGGGTGTTGGAGAATTTTCTCAGCGGGCTGAAATGGCAAACGTGTTTATATTGTCACAAAGACGACGAAGCTGGCCGTGGCGCGGGACGGAGTGCTCGCGCAGAGGAGCTGCCATTAAAATAATCTCACTGTCTCGTTAATCGCTCTTTATTCTCCGACTGGTCACCACGTAACATTTGGTGGAGGTGCGGGGTCTCATCCCCATCCCGGTCCTGGAACTTCGGCGTCCTCCGCCTGCCGTGTGCACCTGGTCCGCCCCGCCCGGCTGTGCCCCAGCCCACCGGGTCTGAACCGACCTCGCCGCTCACTCGAGCCCCGTCCCCCGCCCAGATCACAAGACATGACGACATGACGACGCTCCCGCGACCTGTACCAATGAGCCGAGCGGCCCCAGACGCTGCCCACACGTGTGAACACAGCCCCCCTGCCCATGCCTTTCAGCGCGTTCAAGGGCTTGAGCCGTTGGCTCCTAGCGACCTGCGGCCCGGAATCATTGTGGACCAGGGTTCATTCGTCCATATCTTTCATCGTGACGGCCAGCATTTCCCCATCATGCCATTTCTGTTGTAACGTCCTCTGAACCCATCACCATTGAGCGCATCTCTTCGTCGCGCGATCGGGACGATCGCTCGGCAAGCGCGGGTAGTGTCACGAAGACGACGAAGCTGGCAGTGGCGCGGGACAGAGTGCTCGCGCCAGTCCAGCGGCCACTAATTACAATCACCTGACTGCCATCGTTCATCGCGCCTTATACTTCGACTAGTCGGTACGTAAGAATATTATCTGCAAGACATTGTCGTTTTTTCATAAGATTTCTCTTCCCGTCTAGAGGGTCGCCAGTGCAAACTCACATGTCTAACTGAAGCCGGACTACAACTCAATATTAAAAACGTTACTTCGGTGCTGCGAAGCTGAAAATATTGGTTCATATTGCTACGTTGCTGACACTCAGCTAGCGCCACTACGTACCGGAATCTTATATCTTAGCACGTGGGCAAGCGTCCTCTTCCTCTCGAATGAGCGTGGCTCTTCCGGTATCCTCTTGCTGCGTTCGTGGGTGACACTTGCTGGAGGTGCTGGGTCACACCTCATATACGCTCACCATGACGATATCCTTGACACTGCTCCCCGAAGTGCGGACACAACACCCGTCCACAAAGAGAGCCGTCGCCAGCTAGGCCTGGAACCCGAGTTCGAGCCACTGACAATGTTGATGCGGGCCATGACGTCAACCACGGGCAGCCAGTCAGGCGAATACTCCGGCAATGGCCCGCCGTTCTCCTTCTCTAACCTCGGTAGCCGCCATCCTTCCACGGCGAGAGGTCCGAGGATGTATAAGATTGGTTGGCCAGTTTTTGCCGTGCACATATGGCCGCATTCAACCAATGGAGGAATGATCGAAAACTATTTATCGTATATTTCTTGCTGCAAGGCTCGGCGAAGACGTGGTTTGAGAACCGCGAGGCGTCCTTCTCAAAGTGGGCAGCTTTCCGTATGAATTGCTCGGCACATTCAGCTCGAGCGAGGGAACAGGAAAACACTGAAATTACCCTTAGCTCCAGGTCACGGCAGTTCAACGAGAGCGTGGCCATGTTTATAGAGAACATGAGACGACTCTTCAATCGGGTCGATCCTGTCATGTTTGAGGCAACGAAGGTACGACACCTCATGCGTGGGGTGAAGCATAAGCGGTTTGCTGGCCTCATTCGCGAACGTCAAAGAATCGTCGCCTCCTTCGCCAAGAAAGCAACGAGAATGGAATGTTTATGTATGGAATGTAGTGCACAGTACGGCCATCAGGCAAATGTAGCGGCCACTGACTACTGCACGTCCGTGCCAGCCCCCGAAGACGAGACGCTGCGAGGGAGCCAGTTCGTCATTGTCGAATGTTATCACAGCACCGGCACTCGTGGCATCACTGAAGCGAACATGTCGCTGCTACTTGCTCGGCAAGTTTGAGTAGCTCTCGGCCTTGTAGAAGCTGCCAATGGTCGCACCGATATTTTAGTAACAAACTGACTGTGAACCGCAACATTTAACGAAAGAAGCGGCGGTCGCTTATTTTGAAGGACTTGGAGAATGTACTAGCCAGTGCTCTTTGTCCAACACATTGGACCTCGACGACGTTGGGGCTAGAGTCATTACGACCGACGTGAACCTGCAGCACTTGGCCAGTCAGACACCGTGCGTGGAAAGTCTTATCTATTCCTTCCACCATTCATTTGCGTCATCTTCCAAGGTCCGACAGACGCTGCTCACCAAGCAGCGAAATATAGCTGCCCACGCAGCACGCCATTAACAGCCGGGTACTGGTCGAATGCCGAGAAAATGACTCCAATAAAGGCCAATAATGGCGTCTGACTGGGAAGCCACCCGATGCTGCCAGTAATGACACAATCTTATTGACTAGCTTCATTGGCATTCCTCGGCTATTCAATATTAGCCATCCAAAATTCATTAGCTTATACATCACAGGCAGTCGGCCCAATTCACCGGCTATCCAATATCCCCCCGCCCCCAAGTTTACCCAATAGTTGTTTATTACAGGCATCCAGCTACACTCGGTGGCTGCCCAGTACAGCCCACCCGAGCTAATAATCCACTGGTTGTTCACCACAAACATCCCGCCACACCCGCTGGCTACCGAATGTTTCCCACCCAAGCTCACCCGCTGTTATTCACCGCGTGCATCCAGGCACGCTCATTAGCAGTCCCATTACTCGTTCCCCAAAATTGCTCATTACACATCCTTTGCATAGCACTGCCAATGCCATCTGTAACGAATGTTTGATTTTATTTTGGCAACCATGTTGTATGCAGTGAGTTTGTAAATCAACACTGTATAGTTACATACACTGAAAGTGAGTAAACCAGCAAGTTGACTGTCTGAAAATTTATTAAAAACATAACAAAGAGCCGCAGGTCTAGGCAGGCATGTGGAGGCTACACGGAAGCGATGAATTAGTACTGTAGGGTCTAATAACGGCTCGAACGCCACATCAAAGGGTCCGCTGCTGGAGCAGGCTCCTGGTTCGAGGGAGCGGCTGCATTTATGGCAGGGCCAGATGCTATTGTCACGGAGTTCTCACGGAGAGACGCTTCAACAGCTGGAGTCGGCAAGAGGAGACGGTAATGGCGGCCGATCCGCGATAGCACGATCGCAACCTCATCGTCTTCGCGGACAGCTTGCGCCACCTGGCAACACTAGGTGGCATTATTCCCCCCTCCGAAAAAGAAGGGCATCGCAGTGGTGCCGCCAGCAGCGTAGGCGCGCTAAGGTTCAGAAGGGAAACAGAGAAGAACGCGAGGAAAACGGAGCACACACAGAGTCACAACGGAGGGCCGCTAAGCCGTTATCGGGCATAGTACGGCTTAAGCCGCACAACGTGCACAATGTCAGAGCTGTTGGGCTGTCGACGTCTCGGTTGCGCGGCACCGTCGGGAACCACTTCATAGGTAACATCACTGATACGCCGTAGCACTTTATAGGGGCCAAAGTACCGGCAGAGTAGTTTCTCGGACAAGCCCTGGCGGCGGACAGGTGTCCACACCCAAACTTGTTCACCGGGATTGTAGTCGACCTGTCGGTGTCGAAGGTTGTAACGGCGCGCATCAGTGCCCTGCTGCTGGCCGATGTGTACGCGGGCAAGCTGACGGGCTTCTTCAGCGCGTTGGGCAATTTCATGAACATCGGGTGCGAGTTGGTCGTCATCGAGGCATGGTAGCATCGCGTCAAGCATGCTCTGGACTTCACGTCCATATACAAGACGAAAGGGAGTAAAGCGTGTAGTCTCCTGGAGGGCCGTGTTGTACGCAAATGTGACGTACGGTAGCACCTCATCCCAACTTTTGTGCTGAACGTCTACGTACATTGACAGCATGTCCGCAATGGTCTTGTTTAAGCGTTCGGTTAGCCCATTGCTCTGCGGATGATAAGCTGTGGTCTTGCGATGGCTAGTGCAGCTCAACGTAAATATATGGTCGATTAGCTGCGCTGTAAACGCTGTGCCTCTGTCGGTAATAACGCACGAAGGGGCTCCGTGCCGCAAGACGATGTTTTGCATGAAAAAGTCGGCGACCTCTGAAGCTGTGGCACAGGGTATCGCCTTGGTCTCGGCGTAGCGAGTCAAATAGTCAGTAGCGACTATGATCCACTTGTTTCCTGAGAGTGACAACGGAAAAGGACCGAGAAGGTCCATTCCTATTTGATCGAACGGAGAGCGGGGTGTAGTAACGGGCTTGAGAAAACCCGCCGGCTTAAGCGGTGGCGTCTTCCGGCGCTGGCATTCACGGCAGCTTTTTACGTACCTTTGGACATCGTCCGAGAGTCCGGGCCAGTAGTACATGTTGCGTATCCTGGCGAGCGTCCGGGAAAAACCCAGATGGCCTGAAGTGGGCTCGTCGTGGCATGCCAATAAAATGTCGGCGCGAAGATCGGCCGGAAGTACCAGAAGGTAAGCTCTTTCTTGGCCTCTCGAGTTCTTCTTGTATAAGATACCTTCGCGCAAACAGAAAGAGCCGAGACGTCGAGCGAAGTGTCGTGGTAGAGGCATGGCGTGACCTTCAAGGTTGTCAATCAGCGGTCGGAGGTCCGTGTCAGCCCGCTGCCGGGCTATTATGTCCGATGCATTAATTATACCGAGGAAACCGCGGTCGTCGTCGATTTCGGGACCGGAAGAGTCGAGTGGTGCACGCGACAGCGTGTCGGCGTCTTCGTGTTTACGGCCCGACTTATATACGATGGTAATGTCGAATTCTTGGAGCCGTAAACTCCAGCGGGCCAATCGTCCAGACGGGTCTCGCAAATTAGCCAGCCAGCATAGGCAGTGGTGGTCGGTTACGACTTTGAATGCGCGGCCGTAAAGGTAAGGGCGAAATTTCATGGTGGCCCACACGACAGCAAGGCATTCCTTCTCTGACGTAGAGTAATTGCGTTCGGCGCGGGAGAGAGTACGGCTAGCATAGGCTATAACTCTCTCAATGCCCTCTTGGTGTTGGACAAGGACAGCTCCAAGACCGATATTGCTGGCGTCGGTGTGGATCTCGGTGTCGGCCTCTTCGTCGAAGTGTGCAAGAACGGGAGATGTCTGAAGGCGTTGGCGGAGCGAAGAGAAAGCCGTCTCTTGGTCTATTGTCCAAACGAAGGAGGTGTTGCTCCTGGTGAGGCGCGTCAACGGCTCTGCAATCTTTGAGAAGTCCGCAATAAACCGTCGGTAATATGCACAGAGACCCAGAAAACGCTGGACAGCTTTCTTGTCAGTCGGAGTAGGAAAATTGGCGACGGCGGCTGTCTTGTCGGGGTCGGGTCGAACTCCGTCGGCGCTCACAACGTGACCGAGGAACTTGAGCTCTGTGTAACCGAAGTGGCACTTCTGGGGCTTCAGCGTAAGGTCAGCGGAATGGAGGGCTCTGAGGACAGTTCGCAGGCGCACGAGATGCTGTTCAAAAGTTTCTGAAAAAACGACAACGTCGTCCAGGTATACAAGACAACTTTGCCACTTGAGGCCGGTGAGGACAGTGTCCATCATCCGTTGAAACGTCGCTGGCGCAGAGCACAAGCCAAAAGGCAGCACTTTGAATTCATAGAGGCCATCTGGTGTAACGAAGGCAGTTTTTTCGCGGTCCCGTTCGTCCACTTCAATTTGCCAATAACCGCTCTTCAGGTCAATGGATGAAAAGTACTTAGCATGCCGTAATCTGTCCAGTGAGTCATCAATGCGGGGCAACGGGTAGACGTCCTTTTTAGTCACATTGTTTAATTTACGGTAGTCCACGCAGAATCGAAGTGTTCCATCCTTCTTTTTAACAAGGACAACAGGCGAAGACCACGGGCTTTGGGAAGGTTGAACTACACCGTCGTCAATCATCTCCTGAACTTGCTTTTGGATTACTTGCCGTTCTTTGGCGGAAACACGATAAGGCTGCTGGCGGATAGGGCGAGCGTCGTCATACGTAATGATCCGGTGTTGCGTTAGGGGCGTTTGACGAACTTTCAACGAAGAAGCGAAACACTGTTTATACTCCAATAGCAAGTGCTCTAAGGCCAGGCGCTTTCCTTCGGGGAGGTTGCAGTTGATGTCGACATTCGGAACAGATTGGTCGTCAGTGGCGCGCGATGATTGGTCGTCAGGGGCCGCTGCCGCGAACGCAAAGCAGATCGGAACATCCACAACAGCTTCAGCGGTAGCGATCGCAGTTCCAGAGAAAAGGTGCCGGTGCTCTGGAGAAAAATTTGTAACAAGGATCGCAGACCGGCCAGCGCGAATTGTTAGTAAGCTTCGAGCGGCGCAGATGCCTTGAGTCAGGAGGAGCGAATGATTAGCCTCGGCGACTGCTTCAGCGTCGTGCAACTCAGCACAGGCGACTTCAATCAAAACACTGCTACGGGGCGGAAGTGTGACGCTGTCGGCGAAAACGCGAAGTGCGGCACTGCGTTGGCAGGAGTTGTCGAGTTCGGCGGCTTGCTCTGTGGAAAACATGACGATTCGGTTGCGCAGATCGATAATTGCTCCATACTCCCGCAGAAAGTCGATGCCGAGGATTAGGTCCCGAGAACACTCGCCCAGGACGATGCAGCTGACGACGAACGTGGACTTGCTGATCTGAACGCGAGCAGTGCACATACCCTTGGGCGTAACCAGATGACCGCCGGCAGTTCGAAGGTGCGCGCCAGGCCAAGGGGTAATCACTTTTTTCAGAATGGTCGCCAGTTGTCCACTTAAGATCGAATAATCGGCCCCGGTATCAACTAATGCGCTTCCTCTGCGACCATCGATAAGAACGGGTATTTCTAAAGAAACGCGGTTTTTTAACTCTGGTGATGGCGTCGGCGGGTTTTTGTCGGATTGTAGCGGCGACGACGGGAGGTCTTCAGCACAGCGCCCCCCAGCGACCTCGCCCCCGAAGGTCGCTGGTTTCAGTTTTCCCGACGAGGACTTGGCGATCGGCCCGGTGCCGCTCGCGAGAAGCCGGGAGGTGTCGGGGAAGAGCGCCTCGGTGAGGGTGAGCGCGACTGCCGCTGCACTCGGGATGGATTGCGCTGGTCCGCAAGGAATTCTTCAATTTCAGGGGGTCGTTCACCTTGACGGGGTCTCGGTGAGTCGGTGCGAAAGCCTTGGATGCCGATGCGTCGGTAATAACAATTTCGATAAAGATGACCTGGCTCTCCGCAGTGAAAACAGAGCGGTCGTCGGTTAGGTGTACGCCAAACGTCGGCCTTTCGGAGGGGTGCTCGACGATCCTCGAAGTACTGCACCGGTTGCACAGAGGGCCGCGGGGCTTGAGGCGTGGCGTGAATTGGTGGCGGCGAAGCGGGAGCCGGACGCCTTGCAACTTCGGCGTACGTCGGACGGTGGTAGTCCCCAGGCAGAGGTGGTACGTCGACCGCAGGAACAGGGCCCCGGAACGCCTGTTGCACCTCCTCTCGTACAAGAGCGGAGATGGAACCGAGCGCAGGCTGCAACGGGCTACAAAATTTGTGAAGCTCCTCACGCACGATTGTGCGAATAAGTTCCCGCAAATCATCAGGATGCTGTCCGATGGTGGCAAACGATGAAGTGACTGCAGCAGCATGCACGGGCCGGTCGTAACTGGCGCAACGCTGTTGCAGGACCTTCTCCATCGTTGTGGCTTCCGAAAGAAATGCAGCAACTGTAGATGGTGGGCTGCGCACGAGGCCTGCGAACAGCTGCTCTTTGACGCCTCTCATTAAGTGCCGAAGTTTCTTCTCTTCAGGCATGGCAGGATCAGCTCTCCTGAAGAGCCGCGTCATGTCCTCGACGTACATTTGTACGCTTTCGTTCGGTAGCTGGACGCGGGACTGGATTGCCCGCTCCGCTCTTTCGCGGCGATCCGCGCTGGTGTAGGCCTCCAGCAGGCGACGGCGAAACTCTCGCCAGGAAGTTAGAACTTCCTCACGGTTCTCAAACCACGTGCGGGCGCCATCCTCTAGGCTAAAGTAGACGTTTCTTAGTTTCGCGGCGTCGTCCCACTGGTTATAAGCAGCCACACGCTCGAAGTGAAGGAACCAGTCCTCCACGTCTTCGAAAAGGTCCCCGTTTAAGGCCTTGGAAACCCGCGGGGTCTGCAAGGTATAGTGGGCAGGTGTAGCACCGGCAGCTTGCGTGAGAATACCGGTGGCTGGCATCATGACTGTCGCGAGTGGTCCAAGCTCCGGTGAAAGTCCCTGCAGCCTCCGGCTGAAGCGGTGTACCGGGGTGTCAATCGGCGCAGGGCTGGCGGCACGGCTCCCTGGAGGGGTTTCTTGCATGGGATACTCGTACCCAGCAGGCTCCACCAAATTGTCACGGAGTTCTCACGGAGAGACGCTTCAACAGCTGGAGTCGGCAAGAGGAGACGGTAATGGCGGCCGATCCGCGATAGCACGATCGCAACCTCATCGTCTTCGCGGACAGCTTGCGCTACCTGGCAACACTAGGTGGCACTATCTTAGCCAGCACCTCATCCATGCGCTTTTTACGGGCGCCTCCCCCTGTCAAAAGCTGCGGGCATCCGCCTGCAGATGTATGCCTGGACAATTTGCACAGCTTCCTTATTTTTGGTGAAAGCATCTGCACATACAAACCGCAGAATAAAACGGTATTTGGCGAAATACTTTTTGGACAATAGCAGCTAGGATAGCTACTACATGCTGTATAGAATAGAAATAAAATATCACCTGTAGCCCCTCTGCAGAGCGTTGTCGAAATAAAGGGTTTCTTGCTGAACTTTAGCTGGACTGGAGGGCCCATAATAGCCTTCATACCACTTGTCGCAACCTCTGCCAGCTTGCTTCCCCCTAGCTGGACGAGGTGCCGGCGCTGAAAGCAAGTAGCAAATAATTGTGAACGGCAAATTGAAATTACAAAAATATAATCTTTTCTGCGAACAAACTGCTCGGCTAGTTCGTCATGCATGGTGAGTCTTTGAGTGTAAAAAGTAAAAGGAGCAAATTTGAACAACCTCGACAACTTTCGTCCTTTTTTGTGAAAATAAACCTGTGTGTCTCACAAACCAGTCTCAACGAGCGACAGCTTTCGACCACGGTCGCATCTCCACAGATGTAATTTACAAAGTGTCATGCTCCTTCTGCCCGGTCTCATTCATCGGCAACACCCTCGGCAACACCCTCGGCGAACACCGTGAACACATCGACCACAGAATCACCTTCGGAGATAAGCTTATTGGCCGTGAAGCGCAATGCGCCCAAGAGGAGCCACGTTGAGTCATGGCATATCCGGCTCGCAATGGCGACTTTGAATAGCATTCTGGGAAAGTTCCCCTCCGGGTTTGTTAATGGACTTGGCCACGTGTCAACAGAATGAAAGCGAAGGCCGTGCCCTGCTGCTGCTGGCTTCCATTTCAGTCACCCTTTAAGAGTGGACCTAGTTGGTCTCGAAATAATTGGATGAAAATAAATTATTGGTTGTGTCCATACTTTCGAACTTTTCTTTCTTTTCAAAATTCCACTTCGACTGTACGACCATTGCACAAAAGCTTTGCTCAAGGCATGCTCTGATCCGGCGATGCCACTTCGAGGGAACAGCGCCGAAGACGTACAGCTCAGGAATTATATGCAACATCCACCGACGCACAATGATCAATCGGTTGTCTGCCATTAAGAATGTGAATGTGAAAAAGAGCAAAAGTGAAGCGGACTCTAGAAATCTGGCAGCTGAATCCTACCTAAAGCGAAATATTACAACGGAGGAAGAATTCCGTGAATTCTATGTAACGTCCACCAGTGCGCAGTGATCCATCGGTTTGCTGCCATTTTTACGAAATCATGTGAAAAGTCACCGATGGGATGCAGAAGTGAAAAATTCAACTACGCAGGGTGTTTCACCTGGGTGAAATTTTTAAAATTGGCTTTGGGAATTAGAAGAGCGCTTCTCGCGGCATAGCACTGACAGTGGTGTAATGCATCAGAGTACAGTTAAGAGATGCTAATTGGCAAGTTGGTTGAAAATATTGAGTGTTTAAGTCTTTATCTATTACTGTTAGGTTTCATAATTATTGAGAGGCGTGTAGCTTTGCGTAAGTGACCTCGATATCAGTTTTTAGAATTTCAGAATTTCAATGACGCCGTTACCCTCGGCGCTCCTGCCCAACAAATTTTGGATATATCGATATAAAATGCATGCGCTTTCGAGACGCTTGCCGGCAAATCAACTTCTCCCGCCAAAGTAGCAAAAAAATCGCAAAAATTTGTTGGCCCACAGCTCCGATGGTAGCCCCGTTTTCGAAAGTCTAAAAACTGATTTGTATATTACTCTCCGTGGGTTACGTGCCTCTCAATAATTTAAGCACCTAAGAGTAATAATAGGCGAAAGTTAATTATTCGATATTAGTTAACCAGGCTGCTAGTTAGCATATCCTTGCTGTGCCCTGATTTACTGCCTCACTGACAACGTTATGCCGGAAAAAGTACTCTCGTAACTCAAAAAGCCGGTTTTTAAGAATTGCTGAGAGTGTTACGTGAAACACCCGTTTTAAGAGATTTGTTGATTACCCTTGAGTGTTCCACTTCATTCGCATCGTTCGACGTAATACACTAAACCTTGCCACACTGAAATTAAGCACCTACAAAGGCTAACTCATAACGGCATGTAGTCTGCAAATTTCTGGTCGCGAGTTATGTGTATGTGCGATGTAATACCTACCGCAATTGAAATAAATATACAATAAATGCTCTCACGTGGCAGATGGCCCCAAGTCGTTGGCGATACGTATGAAAAAATATGATCTGCGGAAGAGAAAAGTCAGATCCGAAGGGCTGTGTGCTCCGTTAGTCGACCGAGTAGAGCTTGCAGCGGGGGCGCAGCAAGCCATGAGAACGAAGCAGTCTTTGCACTGAAGGCAGAAGCATCAAAAAGCTTGCAGGATCAAGAGAAGGCACTGACGTTCTTGATGACGATAGGGGAAAGGGGGATGCGGAGCCCGCAGTAATCTCAACCACGGTCAACCCGCAACTAAGGCGCACATCCTCTGGAGATGCGAAAATAACGCGCCCCGACAGGCCCTTCTGCCAGCTTCCTCTGCGGAAAGCTGGGACCAACTCCTCACCCAGCCAGACAAGGCCACTCAACTTGCATTTATTTCGTGGGCCGAGGACGTCGCCCTCGCTTAGGGGCTGCACAGGACCCACCTGCCGCCATTTCCGACACCTGTGGCAGATAAAGTTGTGTCTCTCTCACTGTGTTGAGGTGATGGCCGCTGCGTCGTGCTGGGGAGGGGTGGGGGGTTGGATTTAACGGATAGTAATAGAAAAGGCCCCCTTCGCGTGCCAGCAAGGAGGAAAAAAGGGTAAGAGGTAAAGACGCGCGCGTTTCCTTTCAAACTCAGCCCAGCGTACAACTTTCGAGAGAGACACAACAGAAGATCTTTCCTGCGGACTGCGGTGCGGCTGCCGGCGACGACGGTGACGCAAAGCTTGGAGACTGAGGAATGAAGAAGGTTACAAAAATTGTTCTCAGTCAAAAACCCGAGTACATACGCATAATGCGACCGGCTCGCACACACCTGCCAAACCGCTTGGCCGCGCTGTGCGCTGTTTACTCTGTGAGCTTGCACTGCGCATGGCTCTCACCGCTATATCTACAAAGCTCAAAGGTGCGTTTCCAGTTGTTTTATTGCCTCTTTATAGAAACTTCGACCTAAGCAAAATCTAGTTTGCAAGGTTGGTGAAGTATATCACAATACCTGGCTCGCGCGACATCACGCGCACAGGCCAAGTAGTGTATATGTTCAATGTCAGAGCCACCAAAATTGGAGGGAGAATATTGACCAACATATGCCGCGATGTATGCAAATTCTGGCGGCCCATCGCAACTAGCAGGAGAATGTTGAACAAAGTATGCCTGGATATCACATTTCTTGTAAGCGATCGTTACTCGCGGGACAATATTGACCAACGCATCGTAAGATGTGTGCTATACCCATCGCAACCGGTGGGACAATAATGGGCAGCACGGCCCAGTGTGTATACATTGTCGAAAAGCAATCCCAACTGCTAGGGCAATATTGACGAACGACTCGTGCTAATGTTCACAGGCCATAAACATTTGCGTCACAACGTTGACCAACGTAGGCAATAAAGTATGCTACCGTGGATAGCCACCACAACTGCCCGAACAATATTAGCCAGCGTATGCCATGTTGTACGTAATGTTGGCGGGCCATTGTTATCGGCTGGCCACCGTTGAACGCTGTTGGAGGTATATGCCAATGTTTGAGAATAAAGGGCATGATGGGGACTTTGGTGGAAGTGTCTTCCAAATGGCATCGCCATTACTGGTTGCGCACTGGTAAGAACGGGCCACCGTAGGCCCACGGGTACCAAACGCGTTTCTAATAGCGGGCCGGTGACATGTGCTGTCTGCATGCCGGCGACCAAAGACGATTCTGTCAGCGCCCTTATCGGGTGTCTTCGAAAGAACATGATGCCATCCGCCACCAGGCTGGAAAAATGCTCCAGGACGACATCATAAAACCGTCGACGAGCCCCTGGGCGTCGCCGGTAGTCGTCCGCACGAACAAATTGCACGCTAAGGTTCTGCGTGGATTGTAGGCGCCTCAGCAATGCCACGTGAAAGAATGTGTACCCCATGCCACGCATTGATGAATCCATAGACTGCCTGCGCTCGCCTTGCCACCTACGTTTCGCCACCTTACCTCCGCACTGGGTTTGGGCAAATAGAGGTCGACGAACGCGGCCGAAAGAAGACCGCATTTTTATTAATCCTGACGGTTTGAATCAGTTTAACATGCTCTCTTTTGGAATGTGCCTGGCCCCTCTACAACCCAACGAATGATGGACACCGTGCTGCCTGGCCCTGAAGTGGCTTCGTATATCTCGACAAAGTTGTAATCTTCTCCGACACGTTTCATGAGCACCTGAAAAGTTTGCGAGTTGTTTGAGGCAATCCATTCGGCAGATCTCTCTCTCAAACCCAAAAGATGTCATTTTGCATATCATGAGCTGAAGTTTCTTGGCCACATTGCCGGCGCTGCAGGCATTAGTTTCGATCCCGAAAATTCAGCTGCCGTAGCTGCCCTCGCCAAGCCAACAGATAAACGGAGCCTGCGTCGTTTTCTAGGCTTCTAAGGCTGCTATCCGCGGTTTGTTCACAATTTCTTCAAGCTCACTGAGCACCTGACCGGCCTGACGAAAGACTCAAAACCGTTGTTTTGGGGTATCATCAATAAAAAGACTTGGCGAAACTCAAGTCGCGCCGTCAAAGAACACCTGTGCTTGGCCACATTGACGACGAGGTCGACACAGAACTGCACACCGATGCCAATAACGTTGGCCTCAATGCGGTCCTTGTTCAGTGACAGGACGGTATAGCACGCGTGATTGCTTACGCCAGCCGCACTTATTCACGTTCTCAAGTCAATTCCACCACGAAAATGAAGTGCGTCACTGTGACGTAGGCATCACGAAATTTCGTCAATACTTCTATGGCCACCCATTTGGGGTAGTGAGCGGTCATAATTCACTGCGTTGGCTTGCAAACCTATACGATCCATCGGGGCGACTTGCTAGATGGAGCCTTCGGTTACCAGAATTTCGCGTTCCTATCGTGCTCAAAACCGGCCAGAAACAAAGCTATGCTGGCTGTCTATACCGTGCTCCTCTTCCCTACTGCACGGATCTCTCCAACGACGATTCTGCTTTACTCTGTGCTATCACCACGCCCAACCTCAACCGCCAACAGATGGCCGACTCCGAACTGTTGCCCCTCATCGAGTGCCTCGAAAGAACCGGTACATCTTCACCTCAACTCTTGAATCGCGGACTGTCGTCGTTTTGCCTGCGCGATGATGTACTCTCCAAGAACAACGGCCGAACAGAAACTGTTTTTCTGCTTGCAGTACCTACAACCCTTCGTGACGAAGTTCCACGTGCGTGCAATGGCGACCTTTTTTCGTACCACATCGAGTTTTCCCGCACGTTGGAGCGGATACGCCAAACGTGCTACTGGCCTAAGCTTGCTGCGATTGTCCAACGCTACGTACGAACCTGAGGTGAGCGCGAGAGCCGGAAGACGCCGCCGACTAAACCAGCGGGACTCGTGAAGCCTATCGATCCTGCGCAACTCCCATTTCAACAGGTTGGTACGGACTTGGCCTATTTCCTGCGTGCACAATACGTAACCGGTATATTGCGGTTGCTATTGACTACGTCAGCCACTACTCTGAGACCACGGCCATTCCCCGTGACACCGCAGCCGAAGTTGTAAATTTATTCGTTCACAACAGTGTGTTTCCTCACAGTGCCTCAACAGCCGTATTAACTGACAGGGGAATCACGTTTACATCGTCACTCACAAGCGAGGTGCTTCTACTCAGTTGCATCAGCCATCGAAAGACAAGAGCTTACCATCCTCAAAGAAATTGACTGACTGAGCGGCTTAACAACACCACTGCCGACATGAGTTCGATGTATGTCGACGATGACGATAAGAACTAGGACCGAATACTGCATTACATCATGTTCGCGTACAACAGTGCGCTCCACGAAACGAAGCGTTTTACTGCGTTTAATTTGGTGCGTGGTCGGGAAGCTTTGAACATGCTGGTCGCCATTCGTATTGCGGTTCATGCATCCTCTTCTTTCGTGGGCGCTGACCAATTTGTTCGTGATGCAGAAGCCGCTCGCCACCTTGCTGCACAGTAAATCCGGCGCCAACAGGTACATGACACCTGGTGCTGTAATCTTCGCCGCAGGGAGGTGATTTGCACGCCCGGCGATCAAGTCTGGGTCCGGAGCTTTATAGTTTGGTTTGTGGGGGTTTAAGGTCCCAAAGCGACTCAGGTTGTGAGGAACGCCGGAGTGAAGGGCTCCAGGAATTTCGACCCGCCGGTGTTCTTTAACGTGCGGTACACATCGCACAGTACACGTGCCTCTGGAATTTTGCCTCCATCGAAATTCAACCACCGCGGTCGGGATCAAGCCCGCCTCTTTCGGGTCAGTAGCCGAGTGATATAACCACTGCGCCACCGCGGCGGCCTGAACCCCTATCCGTTTGCGACAAGGGCGCTCTGAAAAGCTTCTTCGCCGTGACTTTGGCCCTCACAAGGTGCTACGCCGCCTCAGCGAAGTTACTTTCTAGGTGCTCCCACAAGGAACATCCGCTCCACTAGACAGCCGACGCCGAGAATTATGCCATATTACACCAGCTAGCCCCTTTCCAGGGCCCACCTCCGGGGCCGAAGACACTCGTAGCGCTAACCTGCCGCTCTTACCCATTCTTTTTCGCAGCACGTGCGGCATCGAGTCGATGCTTCTCGAAAAGGAGGGGGGCAGTGCCACACAGCTGAAAATCTGCCCGCGCAGCCAAGTGGCATAACATGCGTGCTTGAGGTCACGTTGCTTTGGTTGCATCTGATCCCACTTCCAAAACAATCATTTCCGACTCGCGAGGGGCCTGTCAGAACGTCGAGCAGCGCAGGGTACTGTACCTGGCGTACCGCCTTCTCGATAAGAGCGTCTTAACGAAGGCCCCGCTCCCCAGAATATCGTTTCGGCTCCTGCTAACATGGGCCTTGAGGGAAATGAGGCAGCTGACACTGCCACCCGCGCGCTCTATCACCAGGCATTTTCCTCCGACCCCGTCGATCAGGAATTCGAATTCCCTCCGGCCTACTCCTTCAAAGACATTGTTTTACCTATCAATCTGGCCAAGGCCTTTATCCCTGCCCGTGTAAAGGTATCTTAAAGGCAGAGGAGCGGCTTCTGCTCCGCCTATAAAAAAATACATTGCTGAGCCCGGCAGCTTTCAATTACTTCGACCCTTCTTTCTCGGGCAGCTGTGCGCACTCGGCAGAGAAGTCTTCGGACATCTACCATATAGTGTGAGCCGGCCCCTGCAACCCTGCTATCCTCGCTCATCCCAATCCCACCCGGTGATATGCTTGGGTATCGGGACCGAGGTCTTCACCGCATGACGATGACCTCTGCAGACGACGGAGGGAAGCCCTCAGGAGGGTTGGAAAACTTGAAGGTTTATTTACATATTTACAAGAGAAGCAGGGAGTCCAAAAGTCAGAGATGAAGTGCCGTGAAACCAGCCAAATCGCGGCTTAAATACAGTGGATATTACCTAGGCACCTAGCTAGGGAAACCGGTGGCTGATCAAGCGTCCAATGGGCAGACACACTTCATAGTCTCTTCCCTAACCCCGTGACCGCTCCGCCCCCACAAACACGTGCACAGGCGATAAGGAATCCTGGCGCCTTGAGGTCCTGGAATTGTTTCCGACCAGTTGAGCAGGTGCATAAGGTCGTTGGCTTAGCAGGCGGTGACCCCCTCCGTGGGAAAGAGGCGTCCTGGAATGTGGTTTCCGACGGGTTGATCATGTGCACAAGGTCGTTGGCTTAGCAGGCGGTGATGCCCTCCGTGAGAAAGAGGCGTCCTGACAGCCCCGGGCATTCCAGAGGGTAAGATGAATCAGCCGTGTCCGCCCTCGCTTTGTCTGGCCGCACGTGCAAGCGAGCGAGGCGGGTTCGGCGCCTTTGTTCACGTCTTTCTGCCGGTCCACGTGAGGGCGCAGTTCGGGAGCAATGCCGCATTCCATACTCTGGACGAAGGGATGAGAGGCCTTTCGTCACAGCTCACCGTCGCCAGGAGCCGTTCCTAATCCTCTTATCAGGACGACGGCACCTTTGGGTCAAGCATAGCTCGATGGCGCCTGCCCGGCTCGTCTGTTCCCGCTGTCGGGGCCTCCGATCACAACAATCCGTCCGCCGCGAAGAAGACGCCACGAAGTGGTTGCAGCTGGTCGGTGCACCACGAATGGGCGTCAGAGTCCCAGTCGGCCTCGTAGTAGTCAGTCCACTTGACCTGCACAGCTGGCAAGGATCCTCAACGGAGCATTAGCGATCAGATCTGAGCTCAGCCCCTACCTCCGGCTAGGCAGCACGCGGCCAGCCTCAGAACATTGCCAGGTCTTTAATACGGAGCAATATGGCTGCAAATTTTGGATGACTTAACCCTCGCCAACAGCTCACGCCTGGAAGACTGCTGAACCAAAACTAGTTCCTTTTTGTTTTCCGTTTTTTTCGCAAAAGACATGCGTCTGAATTTTGGTAAAAAACTTTTTTTTCGGCAATGAGGTAGGTACGGAGAAGCAAGAGAACAAAATACAAAACAAAAACCAAAAATGATAGACGGTAGCCTTTCTCGAGCATTAGGGCATTTTACGCCAGATTATGCAGGAAAGCTGTGCGAGAAAACCGCTATGTCTTCGAGGTAAGGAAGCGCAAAGTCTTCCGTCCCCCTGAGAACACGATCCATTAAGCGGGAACAGCAAAAGGGGGCGTTTTTATCCCAAAGCTCATCACGAGCGGTCGGAAGGTACCCATGGGTGAGATAAACGCAGCGTAACGGCTCGCTCTTTCTGTCAGGGGCACTTGCCAGTATCCCCGCGTTAAGTCAAGGGTTGACACATAGGTAGCCCGGCCAACCGTCTCGACTCTTTCCTCCAAATTAGGAATTGGGTACAGCTGGTCGCGTGTTATAGCATTTAGCCGGCGGTAATCAATGCAAGGTCTCGGGTCCTTGCCAGGCACCTGCACCAGCATGTGGGGAGAGGTATATTCACTGTCTGACGGAACTATAATCCCCATCTCTAGCATCCGTTCTATTTCAGAAGCTAAAATTTCCTTCTGCCGCGGAGAGACTCGGTAGGGCCTAGAGCAAATCGCTTCGTCCGATGTCAGCTCAATGTCGTGTTCTATCAGATCCGTTCTCCCTGGCTGGTCCGAAAAAACAGCCTGGAACTCGCCCTGCAGGTCCCCCCGTTTCTCTGCACTCACGCTCTCCTCCACCCGAATCCTCTCGAGCAGGTTTTTGAAGGGTTGTGATTCGGTCTCGCCCCCTGGAAACACAAATTCTGCTTTCACTTCTTCTGGTACATTTAGTGCAAGCTGGACAAGGTCTTCGCGTTCCCTGTAAGGTTTCATGAGATTCGAGTGATAAACTCTCGTTTCCTTTCTCCGGCCTGTCATCCTAACCACATAGTTAACGTCGGATCGCTTTTCAACTGCTTCGGCAGGCCCTTCCTACTGAGCAGCGAGTTTGTTTGCCCGTGAAGTAGCCAAAATCAACACTTTGTCACCTACAGCAAACGTACGCTGGCGCGCGTTTCGGTCATAGTACCGCTTTGCTATTTGCTGAGCGGACTTTATGTTATTCGCTTCCACCTCCTGACACGAGTGAAGCCGATCAAGCAAGTTCAGCACATACTCCACCACGGTAGTATCGTCGCCGGTTCCCTCCCAGGCCTCTCTTAACATCCGAAGGGGGATCTCAGCGATCGCCCGTACACCAACTCCGCCGGACTGAAGCCCGTGGCCTCATGCGGCACCGAGCGGAGCGCGAACATCGTTGCTGACAGGCAAGCTTCCCAGTCCTTATGATGCTCATAGCACATAGCTCTTAGCACGCGCTTCAAAACCGAATGCCACGCTTCGACGCTGTTACTCTGAGAGTGCCTGACCGAGCTATGAACTATGCGTATTCCACATTTTTCCAGGAAGATAGTAGTCAGTGCGCTCGTGAAGACGCTTCCCTGATCGCTTTGTAACTCAGCCGGAAAGCCAACGCGAGAAAATGTCGACAACAACCCGTCAACAATGCCCACCGAGTTCACCTCCTTGAGCGGAACTGCCTCGGGGAACTTGGTCGCCGGACAGATCATAGTTAGTATGTAGCGGTAGCCCGACTGAGTCACTGGTAGAGGACCGACTACGTCCACCACCAAACGACGGAAGGGCTCGCTAATCACGGGCACTAGCTTCATCGGAGCCTTCCTCAAATCCCCTGGCTTTCCGACACGCTGACAGGTGTCGCAGGACTTTACAAACTGCTCGACATCCCTGAAGCAGCCAGGCCAATAAAACTTCTGTAGAAGCCTAGCTTTAGTTTTCTTCACTCCAAGGTGGCAAGACCAACCCCCACCATGGCACAATTTAAGGATGCCTGCGCGGCATTTCTGCGGCACCACGAGCTGATCAAACTGGACCCCCTTTGAGTCCTTGTATTCGGCGTTGCATCTGTTCCTGCCGCGAGCCTCCCTGCTCGTCTCAGAAGCATCGCCTCCTGGGTTTGCCCCTGCCTGACCCGTCGTGGGAGAGCCTTCGTTTTTCCTACGATTTACTTCAGCTGCAATCTCGCGAGCTTTCGCACGAGTGAGCGCCTGGACGGTTCGATCGCCGAAACTACGACCCTCTTCCTGGAGCATCTGCTCCGACGGATTTGAAAAGAGGTACGGAAGTGTTTCCGGCAGATTCGGTGATACCGCTGCCTCCGTTTCCAGAACGCCATGCGGGCCCTCTATTCTAACTCGTGCGATCGGCAAGCACGCGCTATTCTCTTCGGCCACCTGCCTAATCCCCGCACATTCCCCAGTAAAATCAGCTGCGTTCACGTACGTGGGGTGGATTACGTCCATGGTGGCCGCGGAGTCCCTCAGAACCCGGCACGGTTTTCCATTAACCTGCATGTCTTTCAGGTATGGCTCTAGCAGGCGCATGTTCTAATCGCCCGCCTCCACCAAGGAGAGAAAGATTTCCTGCTTCCTGGAAGCGTGGGCGAAGTGACCGGGCTCGTGACAATGAAAACACACTGGTTTCTTTCTGGCTTCAAAAGCCTTATCCCTCTCTTTTTCGGTCGCCCCCTTTGTGGGGTTGCTTGATTCTGCTTTGTGGCCCTCGTTCCGCTCCCAGTTGCGGCTTGCTGCCCCTCCTGTCTGTCCCCGTGGAAATTTTTTTTCCTACTTTGGGGCTTACGGGGGCACGCGCACCCTCTGCGACGCGCTTGACATGGAACTCTTCGGCTAGCTCTGCTGCACTTTCTAGGGTTTTATTTCCCGGCCTGTCCTGCACCCACACGCGCATTTCTTCCCCTCAAAGAGCCAAAAAACTGCTCCAGGCAGATCACCTCTATTACTTTATCGTGAGTTCCGTAAGCCTGTTCTCCCTTTAGCCATTCCTTCAGGTCTGCTTTAAGGTTATACGCAAAATCCGGAAATGACTGATTAGGCTGTTTTCTGGCTTCCCTGAAGCGGCGCCGAAAGGCCTCTGCGGACAGGCAATACTTTTTTATTAGTGCTGCCTTTACTTTAGTATAGTCTGCCGCCTCTTCTTTTGCCAAACGAGCGAGTACTTGGGCCGCCTCACATGGAAGAATGGTCAGAAGTTTCTGCGGCCAAGATTCGGTCGGGAACTCGCAACTTTCACATGCCCGCTCAAAGTTCACGAGAAAGAGCCCTCTGTCCTCTCCAAGTTCGTACGGTTGCAAGAGGTCCTTTATTTTTATTTTTGATGCTGCCTGGCTTGCCACTGTGTTCGGCACCTCTAGCCTAGTGCGTTCTGCCTGTGCAGCCTGAGCTATCTGTAGATCGAGCCGTTTTTTCTCGATCTCTCTTTCATGCTCCCTTTCCTGCTCTTCGCGCTTTTTTTGTTCATCCTCTCGCTTCTTTTGTTCCCTTTCCTTCTCCAACTCCTTAATTAGCTCCCAACATTCTACTATCTCCTCCTCGTCCGCACCAAAATCCTCAATTGCCCTAATCAATTCAGGTTTTCTACGGATCGACCCACAATTAATGCCCAATTCCCCGCATAAGAGAACTAGGTCTGGTTTGCGCAGCTTCTTGCAGTCCATGACTATTTAAGCAACGGCAAGTCTCTACTCACGCGGTCAGAGGAGCCCCGGCTGCCTCTTATACCAACCTTCGATTACTAGGCTAACAATCTTCCAAAGTTGTAAAACCTGGCAATGCTCCAAGAGAAAGACCGCGCACTTACCATACCAGAGTCAGGACCAGGCCCAGACCATCCCACCGCTGCCAACCAGTTGATATGCTTGGGTATCGGGACCGAGGTCTTCGCCGCATGACGATGAACTCTGCAGACGACGGAGGGAAGCCTTCAGGAGGGTTGCAAAATTTCAAGGTTTATTTACATATTTACAAGAGAAGCAGGGAGACCGAAAGTCAGAGATGAAGTGCTACATATTTACAACAGAAGCAGGGAGACTCAAAAGTCAGAGATGAAGTGCCGTGAAACCAGCCAAATCGCGGCTTAAATACAGTGGATATTCCCTAGGCACCTAGCTAAGGAAACCGGTGGCTGATCAAGCATCCAATGGGCAGACACACTCTTCATAGTCTCTTCCCTAACCCCGTGACCGCTCCGCCCCCACAAACACGTGCACAGGCGATAAGGAATCCTGGCGCCTTGAGGTCCTGGAATTGTTTCCGACCGGTTGAGCAGGTGCGTAAGGTCGTTGGCTTAGCAGGCGGTGACCCCCTCCGTGGGAAAGAGGCGTCCTGGAATGTGGTTTCCGACGGGTTGATCATGTGCACAAGGTCATTGGCTTACAGGCGGTGATGCCCTCCGTGAGAAAGAGGCGTCCTGACGGCCCCGGGCATTCCAGAGGGTAAGATGAATCAGCCGTGTCCGCCCCCGCTTTGTCTGGCCGCACGTGCAAGCGAGCGATGCGGGTTCGACGCCTTTGTTTGCGTCTTTCTGCCGGTCCACGTGAGGGCGCAGTTCGGGAGCAATGCCGCATTCCATACTCCGGACGAAGGGATGAGAGGCCTTTCGTCATAGCTCACCGTCGCCAGGAGCCGTTCCTAATCCTCTTCTCAGGACGACAGCACCTTTGGGTCAAGCATAGCTCGATGGCGCCTGCCGGGCTCGTCTGTTCCCGCTGTCGGGGCCTCCGATCACAACACCGGGAGGACTGGGATGCGACCCTTCTCGGAGCTTTGAACTACAGGCCCTAGAGGCCCTGGTTAAGCACGCCTTGCCCCGGGCCGACGCCACTGATGTCCCGTCCTAGGATGTAATCGTGTCGATGTAATCCTACCTCCCTTCACGTACTCTTTTCGAGGTAATAAATATCTTTCACCATCACCATCATGTGGCCTAACATTATAACTTAGCGCTTGGCCGAGTGTCTTCTTCACCTGGAATGAACGCGGCTGCTCGGCGATCCTCGCCACACTAGAGAGAAAGAGAGAGAGAGAGAAACCTTTTAAAGAAAAAGCAGAGAATTTCGCCGACATTTAAAAATCGCAAGCATGCTACACAGCTTAGGGAAGGGAATTTTGGAGGTAAAGACGGAGGGAGAAGAGAGTAAGAAAGGTTAAATTGGGGAAATAAAAAAAACGCTGAACAGCTGTGCTGACCTGCTTCTTGCTAAGTTTGTCGGTGAGATCATCTCCAAAAACGGCGTTCTGCCTGCCCTGCCAAATTTCGCAGCATTATGCGCTGATGTTCATGTTTTCACCGCTTCATGAGCCATTCCGCCTGTATCACCCCTTTAACGCAACTTCTCGCCAGCAGCACGAACCTCTAGTCCTGGTCACGAACCATGTCTGACCACCTCGCCCACCAGTTCATGTTGTACAGCTTTATTTCTTGTACAAGTGGCTCTAGCTATTTCTTCCTCCTGTCTTACCGAACCGTCTCGTTTCATGCGCGTCATCGCAAATGCTTCGTGTAAATCACGAATGCTTGATTTCTGCATTCGAAAGCGCATTCTGCCTCTTCAGGTCCTGGGCTTGTTTGTGGGCTTTCAGCTTTCAGTAGTTAGCCATGGCATAAGGATATGTAAGCTCCTGAAGGCCGAATAGCAACGTCAAGTGAGGTTATGCAAGGACAACCTGAGGCATTTTCCTCAGTCTTCAAGCCAGAAGGGACATTGTAAACAACAGTGGCACGAAGCCAGCCGGCTCATCAGCAGTACAATGGAGTTTTGGTGGCAGCAACTTCCTCCATTACTTCGAAGGTGCGTTCCAAAGAAGCAAGCAGGGATGCTCAACCAATTTCACAACGTCGAAGGTGCGCATATTCCAGAGGATATTCAACGAGTCGTACGTCTTGGCCCAAAGTGTGCCGTTGAGCTCAGAATGCAACCTCCTTAGCTACTTGCTATGGTAAGGCGGGTTGCGCGACGAGCTGAGGAACCGCCGGCCAGTAGATGTGTTTCCGACGGAGTGGGTGTTGTGCTGCGCTAGATCCCTCGTAGGAAAAACCTTCCGATTGCCAAGACTGCTCGATTTATGCGGGACAACAATCTGGTTATGCTAACCGCTGACAAAGAAGGGGGCTTCGCAGAACTTTCAAAAGATAGCTTTAAGCAGAAAGCAGGCGCAGCAATTAGCACGGTATTCAGAGGGAACAAGCAACTGCCTCGTGAAAGCCAAAAGGAAGGCAAAACAGTTTTGCAAGAGGCTCAATTTAGAGCCTCTGGTGTCCTCAAAAAACAAGTGCCATAAATTGAGCCGGGACATGTTTTCCACGGCAAAAACGCATAAAGTAGACGTACCTTTACGGGTGATTATCTCAGAAAATAGCGCGTGGCAAAAGTGCCTGGGTAGGTTTTTACAAAAATGCCTAACTCTCCTAACTGTTGACGATCCTTATCAGGTGAAGAAATCGGACGAAGTAGTCGAATTACTAAAAACTAACCATGGCACCAAGCAGGTGCGCGCTTTTTCAACTGACAGAGACCTGCATTACACCATTCCTCATGACAAATTGTTAAAGTGCATTAGTGAGGTCATAGACGGTTATGGTGCTATTGCATTTCAGAATGCCTCTGGCAAAACCTACCTGGAGTCTACTTATGCAGAATGGGATGAGCGTGTTTTCATTCAGAAGAAAGGGATATGCATAGTAGCATGTATTGCTCCATCGCTCACCGATTTGTATTTAGCTATGAATGACAGGGCACTCGATGTTTGCCTTAAGGGATCAAATGTTACAAAAGTGTTACGCTTTGTAGATGATTACCTTATTGTACTCGAATGTGAACCGGCAAATCTTCCTGCACAGGTGACTAAACTTTGTTCTGTTTTTTCAGACGTTCTTTCGCCACTGGAAATAACCCATGAAGTGCCCGTTAATGACTCCATTAATTTCCTAGAATTGACCCTGTTTTTTAATGATATTAATGTATACTGGGCCTTTGAACCGAGAAGCAGGAAGCCTCTACTTCCATACTGCTCTTCACACTCCTAGCTAGTGAAACGAAGCATTGCCGCGTCTTGTTTCGGCAATGCCATGAAAAAATCTTGTAGGCATAAGACCACGCAGTTTTTCATGCCAGGTTGAAAGGCTTGTTGCCGCATGATACCCTCTTCACATGTTAGCCTCGTTGGCGGAGGGCATGGAGAAGAAACTGAAACTTGGCGTTACTTTCAACCAAGTCAGTCGAGGAAAAAATGTATCCCTAATTCCATGCATTCATGTTTTATCCCACAATCTGAAAAGAATAGGAAAACAATCTGGAGTAGATGTTGTTCGCTCAGCGCCTGTAAAATTGAGGACTTTATGCGCGCATGTAAATCGGCCTGCAAAAACATGTCGCGATGTTCTTGTGTGCACGAAGAAGGATGAGGAGGAGAAATATGTTCTGTGCCGAGACAACTTGGTGTATTCTATCCCTTTGCCTTGTGGCGGATCATACGCCGGGCAAACTGGTCGTTGTTTAAATGAAAGACTTTAAGGAGCACAACAATGATGTGAAGAATGCCATCCGCCATATCGGGATTCATTGTCGTGATTGTTCATGCCGCCCACTGTTCGAGAAGAGCAAATTTGCAGCAAAAAGCAAAAATTAGCTCACCAGGGAGGTGATTGAGGAATCAGAGATTACGAGTATAGGTACGGAATGTATAAGCACCCCTTCTGTTGTCATCTCGAAAAAACGGCACAAATACTTCATGTCCTAGATAACGTGCATTGGCAAAGCTTTCGCACGCTTAGAATAATTAGCCTGTGAAACTTGATGTTTTAACTGTATTTTTTTCATTTTTATGCGATACCAGCGTGTATTTACGCACTGGTGTCCTGAATAAAACCACTCTGTTGTTAGTTCAGCGCTGTGTTTTTTTATTCCTTGTTTGGCTTCAAGCCGTTGCGCTGGTCTACAAGAACCAATACATGGTCGTGTTTCTGCATCCACCATGGGCACTATACATCATGGTGAAAAGTAGCGCGGAAGGAACAAGGACCAAAGGAACAAGCAAGACACCACACGAGCGCTTTTCCGCAACTAAAACTTTGTTGGAAAGAACACAAACATATATACCCGCCTCGTAAAAAGATAACCAAAGGGAGAAAGCCATGAGGATCCCAGGGCAAAAAATTCAAAAGATGGCAGTGCTGAGTAAGAAGAGCGCTACCTTTCATCATGAATCAAACTCAATTCGCCTAACATTCCATCTTACTACACTACCCTTCCCTATAACCCTGAACTTTTCGAACATCGTCGGGCCAGTCGCCACCTATCCGGACCACCGTCGCCGGGGGCGCGAAACTCTGCACGTCCAGCGCCTCAATCCTTATTATGATCCGCCTATTCTTCGGTCTTGTAAGTAGCCAGGATGGTTATTTTTTCGGCGAGGAAGTAACTGTGATGGGACAAACTGGCAGCAGCTAAAGCAGCGCAGCAAAGAGGTAGACGAAGTGCGGTTGAGGTCCAACGTAACGCCTCTGAGTGTCCGCAGTGACGGTCTTCGACCAACGCCCACTGACCTGCGCATCGAATAAACACCTTTACACTTCAAAATGATTCCGTGCAGTGAGAATAAGTGGTAACCGAAGAAAAATATCCACGTAAAATGTTTACCTGTTCTTCTGTGCTTGGCTGTATAGGCAACGACTATTCGCTAGGAGCCGCTGCGATCACTTAGCAGCCAGCGCCACCCAGAGAACGGTGACAGCACTGGAGGATCCATACTTGGCAGCCGGTAAAGGAGTCAATCGCGAAACCGAGGGCATCGAAGGAGAAAGCGTGCTGATAATTGGTTCGCCAGCATTTCATGGGCTGCAGGGGTGAATTCAGGGTTGTTTTATTGCTTAGAACAAATTTGAAGTCGGCCCACGCTTTCTCGAAAAAGGGCAAGTATATCACTTGAAGGAGCGAGTGTTGCCAGGCAATTCTGAGATCATACCAAAATGATTGCCACCGACGACCAATGTGCAACCTTACTTACTCATAATAAACACTTGTATATTGTGTGCCTAAATATCTCGCTGTTTTCACACAGTTTTAACCCACCCGTGAGCCGGTCTATATTGTAACGCGTGGCCGTTGCTACCGTTATGTCGTGCATGCCGGCATTTGCCGTGTGGTTGTGTAGAATACATAGCTAGCGCATTTACCGTGTGACAGTGCTAAAACTTCTGGCGACGCAAAATACCGCCGGTTTGCAGCGGATTAGGTGCCGCCAGAAAAAAAAATGCGTGTATGGCATAGCTGTTACGCGGTGCACTCAAGAGTCAGGACTCGCGACTCGCACTGTTTCGGTCGCGAAGCAGCGAGGCCGAGCTTCGGACATTTATCCAGGTGGAAAACGGTAGTGAAAACAATTAGCGGTTGGTGGACATAAGGAACACCGAAATGAGCTAAAGAAGTAATTATTAGTCTATTAGTGAGAGCGTGGGCGAGGTTAGGCGGAGACTAGGGAAGACTCACGTAATGATAAGAACAACTTTATTACGAGGCATTCCGCCCCACTACATGCTAAACACTGCGCGCACTCAACGAGCACATGTTTGCTTATTCTGTTCACACGCCCAAATTTTACAGATATTCTTCAGTTTCGAGACTCTCCCGCCGGAGCCGGGCCCGACATGCTCCTTGGAAGTTGTAGGGCGTTGAAGTCGACTCTTGCGCCGTCGTGGCCGTCGCGCGTTGTGGCCAGTGCGGGTCACAGTGCGCATCTCGTTGGATGGGGTGGTAGATTATTTTGCTATACGTCCGATTTTCATTTTCGTGACAAGTTATTCTATTGATGGCGTTCAGCAACGGCTAATCGTTCTCTTTCGCGCCTCTTGATATCCATCGAGGAGAAGTTTGAAAGGTGTCATGAACGGCACGCGACTAACCACTATCTTTCACGCAGCTGCTTTTTGTAAAGAAGTCTTATTCTTATTGAACTTCGGAGTGTTTAAGTGGCATGGCTCTGCTTTATCCTCTACGATGAGCCGAAATTCAACAAGTATGACGACCAGCTTCTTGCGTAGTTGCACTAGTGGCTATGGAGCTAAGAATGGCCGGTATTTTCTCCCTAACTGACCCTTTGCTCCTCAAAAAGTCAGAAAAGGACATTTCGTGGGCGGACTGGCTGCGCGAGAAAACAAGCAATATATTGCCACGTAGCAGTTGGTGCTGGTAGCTCGCGTCTAGACGGCAGAGAAACGCAAACACCGCGAAGCTCTATGATGCGACAGCGCAACGAGATGGCCAGAGCGGAACGCCAGTTTCTTCTTTGGAAGCGAACAGGGTGGTGCACGAGCTGCGTGCAGAACAGCCGCCGAGCGGCATTGCCCTTCCTGGAAAGAGCGTAGCCCGATGCTTTAACAAGAAAATAGGGAGAAATAACAAGACTGAGTAACGTGCAACACTTAGCCACTAAATGTCTCTTGAAAAATAGGGCCTCATCCGCACGACAACAACAATCTCTGGTGTGTGCTGATGGGGAGTAGTCCGGAAACCCATCCGGAAGTACTTCATAGGTTACGTCGCTTAGCTGACGGAGAACTCTGTAGGGGCCGAAATACTGCTTTAGCAGTCTTTCGGAAAGACCGCGGCGTCGAATGGGTGTCTATTTCCACGCTTTGTCGTCCGTGGCGAACGTCATCAGTGTGTGGCGGCGGTTGTAACGTAGGCTGTCACGGCTTGGTTCAGGATGCGCACGCTCACAAGTTGTCGAGATTCTTCTGCGCGAAGCGTAAATTCGTCGGCGCCAACGTCAAGGTCGCGGCCATCTTGGGGCAGCACTGGGTCTAACGTTGTCGACAATTCGCGGCTGTACAACAGACAGAACGGCGTATTACGTGTGGTTTCCTGTTGAGCCATGTTATACGCGAAAGTACTAGGTGGCAAGATGTCCCAGAATCGATGCACAACGTCAACGTACATGGACAGCATGTCGACGAGACTTCTGTTAAGGCGCTCGGTCAGGCCATTATCTGGGGATGGTAGGCGGTTGTTTTTCTATGAGTACCGCCACTCAGCCGCATGACGGATTCCAAGAGTTTGGCAGTAAAAGCGGTGACTCTATCCGTGATTGTAAGTGCCGGGGCGCCATGCCTGAGGACAATGTGTTCCCCGAAAAATTTCCCAGCCTCGGCTGTTGTCCTGCACTGAAGGGAATTGGTTTCAGCGTAGCCTGCAAGGTTATCAGTGGCGACGATGATCGACCGCTTTTCCGAAGAAGAAGTTGGGAAAGGGCCGAGAAGGTCCATGCCAACTTCCTCAAAGGGGACTCTGGGCACTTGTACGGGATGTAGAAGTCCAGCTGGCTTGACGGGGGGTCTTTTTCGTGGTTGAAAATTGCGGCACGTGCGCACATCGTGTCGCACTGTCGGCGGAAGATAAGCCAGTAATAACTCTTTTGGATCCGAGCCAGAGTGCGCGCGTAGCCGAGGTGACCGGCAAGGGCTCGTCATGAGACGCCTGCAAGATTTCTTCGCGGAGATTTGCTGGAACGACGGGAAGGTAGTCGCTTCCGGTTGGAGAAAAGTTGGCTTTGTACAGTACGTTGTTGCGCATACAAAAGGAGGACTGCGTGCTTGCGAAAGGCTGGGGAAGCTCCGTCGCACGTGCTTCCAGGAATATGATGAGAGGTTTCAGCGCCTGGTCCTCACGTTGCTTACTGGAAATAGTCGCTGCATCTACGGCTGCGATGAGAGGAAATTCCGGTTCGTCGTCGTCGCGTGCAACTTCCACGAAGCTGCCTTGGAGTTTGCGCTTCTCTGCCCTC
The DNA here is from genome assembly GCF_052857255.1 of Amblyomma americanum. Taxonomy (NCBI): domain Eukaryota; kingdom Metazoa; phylum Arthropoda; class Arachnida; order Ixodida; family Ixodidae; genus Amblyomma; species Amblyomma americanum. The sequence goes on along the minus strand of NC_135504.1, from coordinate 78,510,768 downwards.
TATACCTGTAGCTCATTTTCTGGAGCATCTATACGTAACGCTAGGCTGGTGTTCGCTTCGTCAGCCCTGTCCAGGCGTGCGCTTAATACGCAGCATTCGCACATCAAATTCGCGCCTCGAAACCTTCCAGCGGCGCCGTACCCCGGCTCAACTTTTGTACCTGGCACACCCAGTTTCCTGGCGGCGCATATTGCAAACGGCGCCTTGAAAAGAAAGAGGCCCTGCACCGCGATGTTTAAAGCAAGCGTAACCGAAAAATGCAAAAAAAAAGAAAGATGAAAGTGCCAGAAATACTTCAAACTTTATGTACAGGTCTGTGCGAACAGCGCTTTTCCGAAAACTAATGCGAATCGAGCACAAATAGTGTAGCTTCGCTCTTGAATCGAAAACGAATAATATAGCCACAGATCGAATCGAATCTGAATTGAATAGTGATAGAACCAAATATAATACGAATTTAATCCTTTTACCAAAATATGCCATTTGTGCGAAAATCCGTGCAAAACAAAAAATTGCGCGGAAAAGCTATGCCTCTATGGCGCTATAACTTGAGATATAGCTATGCCTGCCAAAAGACAATACAGATTTGCAGACGGGGATACCAAACACGCGCTCATTATGCCCGTCATCTCATACTTTTCAGGCGATTACATTTAGGCAATTGACAGGACAGTCAATAAACTAAGCTCGCTGACAGCTTTTTGTCGCCATGCGGTGGAAGCTACGAGGGTGAGGCGCAATGCTTTCACAAGCGCGCTCTTATCACTGTCTCACGAGGGAGAGACATATACGTTTAAGCTGGCGGCGCGCGTCCCTAGCTTCCTCAGCAAAGCTACGAAAAGTTGTCCGGGAGTATAGCGCCACATCTCCACAGATTGGAAGGGCGATATCTGCGCATGAGGCACGAGTTTCAAGATCGGACATCTTGGCGAGGTTTACTAGTTTGCTGGATCTGCCCGAGCTCTGCCTTATCGACCAACCTTACGATGTGAACGCCGCCACACAGGTTAGCCCCGTCGCGGTATTTAGCCCTCGTATTGACTCGGACAGATCGTGGCATCGAAAGAAAAATAAAGACCCGGAATTCCATTCGGACCTCTTAGAGTCTTCGCCATACCTAAGTTCACCATGCTGGGCATCTCATGAAACTCTGCCTTCAGAAACCAAGTTCGAGATACCATTGGCGTAATTGCTTTCCATGTTATTCAGGACAGTAATCTCCTTCAGGACAGTCATCGTTGCGAGATAATTAATCGTGGCCACACCTGATTCGCGCTTCATCATGCACCACTGATAACTAAAAGTCGAAATAATTACTGCACTCTATCAGTAAGGCAATGGCCAAAAAATAGAACTTCCTAATAAATCGCATTACGTTTCGTACGTGGTTAAGATTGCTTAAAAATATCTTCGATTGTTTGAATACGGTGATCTTACGCAATTTTTAGCATTCCCTTCTTTTTCTTATCGGCCTTTCCTTTAATATACCGCCGTGCTCGTACTTTTGTATTCCGAGTAGGTCTGTCTTCTCTTTATACTCCTAGTGCTAATTAGTTTGCACTGATCCCCATCTGTATTCTTCCTTGATGCTGCCTCTCAATTTCCCCTTAATTTGTTACATCAGTTTTATTACGTTACTTATGCGTTTTCGGCTCGTTGTGCGTCCTTTTATCGTGGGGTCAACCTTCGCCTGTTTTCACTAGGACATAAGAGGTCCCATTTCAATGTGCTTCGGCACCTCCTGTTGTGAAGATTTCCCACTACAATAAGGAGAAGCACAGGACACACTAGAGAGAGTACATTGCTCCTGCTTTGTCTCCACGTCTTTCTGCGCTAGGTACGCTGCCTCAGATGTCGAGTGACCAAGTACAGCCACACTCGGTGCTCCAGCTGTTCATAAACCTGCTTTTTCGTTTCAAGCAGTGCGGGCAACATAAGAGGACTTCCTTACTTAATGGAGTTTATGCAAAACTATTAGACTACTCGAAAACGCTCAAGGCCCAAAACTGCGTTACCGTTTCCTAAATCGTAAGACAGCGAAGTTGCCGCCTTTGTTGTCATCTGTGAAATGGCTGCCACTTACGTATACTTAGTGCACTAAGACTGCTTATCACATACTGCGCCTGTTATTGAGAACTCAGTTCAGCGCTATTGAGGCGTTGAGTTTGATAGCAGACAGATATTTTTCGACATGACAGCTTTTGTGTTCACAGTTCGCATAATTTCCTGAACCTTGCAGGATGATCCTGTTCAGAGGTGTTGCAATAATATTTCGAAGGAAGACTGCCCGCCGTGCCATTTCCGCTACATGCTTTCCTCACCCAGCATTATATGCGTGTGTTTTCGAAAACTTCAGTGTGCATGGCCTCTTAGAGGAACTATAGACTGCTGTGTTTTGCTCTTTTTAATTAGCTTCATCAATGCGCGATTTCGAGCCTTCAGCGTGGCGGTGGCACGTGACAGTGGCGGCGCAGCCACCGCCACGTCGTCACGTGAACAACCACGTGGTGCGGAGCAGCTGCTGCTGCCGGTGAAACCAAACTGCCACAGCTATGCGCATGCGCCATGTCAAGTGGGACGAAGATGAAGGAGGAACACCCAGCGAAACAGAGCGGTGAAAGACTGACTGCAATTCGGCTGAGCAAGTTTCACTCAGCCAGCTGCAGCTGTCGCGTCACTCCGGGTTTAACCAGCGCTAAACCACTGCCAATTTTTTTTTGTCTCAATATTCGTGGTTCCGGGACACATCAGTGCGACTTTAGAAGCAGTGAGCGAAGTGCGTTTTTTTTCTGGTTTTCATGACGTTATGGAGCTAAGAGCAAATGGAACTGCCAAAGGCTCAGTTGCTTTTTCTACGTCAGGGGACACAGGTTAAACGAACTCCTTGTTTAGCCGTGGTTTGAGATAAGAGAACGCAGCGGAACAGTTCTGGCTAAAAGCACACGTGCAAACCTGGGTGACCTCGTTAAGAAACGTGTGCCTTTTCGAGGTACTAACAGTGACATCTACTTCGCATATAGGTGACTGGAACCCTCCTTGGTTTTTCATGTACTTAGGCGAACAATTGTGCATCTGGTATTTAGAGCAGCCATGGGGTATGCAACTTGAGACACGTAAAACGGTTGTGAAATTTCTTTTAATATAATTTTAGTCACATAAGAACGCGAACCAAAAAATAAATAACCCGAAGTCTCGGAACATCTAACCCGTTTTCTATGTTCCTTGCAGTGCTATAGAAGGTAGCGGCCTCCACAGCCAATCAGCGAGCGCTTTGAACGTGTTTATCCTCCGCTCGTCGTCTGCTCTCTCCGCACACGAGTATGGTTAGAAAAGATCGTAAACCGACGCTGTACAGGTACCATAACCGTGTGCACGCTTACCTTTTGCCGTGTGCCACCCTCGTACAGGCAGCCACCACGTCACTGACAGCAGACCGGGATTATAAGAGGGGGGAAGGGTTCCGAGTGGGCGATTAACATTCTCTCGTGTCTGCTGAAGGGGCAACGACTCAAGTAAGAGCTTCCTGCGCTGGGCCGACTCCGTGTCCAGCACAATGGTTTCCTCGATATCAATCTTGTGGTCACATCCTTGCTCATGAACAGGGATCGAAGCAGGGTGGCCGAACACTGCGAGGCATATGACCCCAAGATTGACTTCGGCTGAACAATCGTGCCAGACACCGAGCCTCTTATTGGAGTCATGGCACATTAGGCAGGCGCAAAGGAATGTTAACCGCGCCCTCGGAAGCTTTCCCCCCTCTTACGTCCACGGTCTGCGGTCAGTGAGCAGGCGGGTTACTTAACATGGCTTATAAAAAGAGCAAGCTGCAACTCGCTTGCAGTCGCACCTAATTAAGGAATCTAGTAGGTCCCGAAAGGCCGTGTTATTCCATTTTTTGGTAGGCGTTATTGTCTCACTTAAATCATCGAATCATCACTGAATAACAATCGTCGCCGTGCAAAGAACTATAGTTGACATCTTTCACGTGCAATTCAAAAACGTGTAAGGTTCACACGGCAGTGCAGCTTTCAAAACCGGACATTACTTGACCCAAGATTCAGAGCTTCGGCGATGAAGGCGTGGGTTAACCCTTTACTAGGCGAGCTAGCTGCGTCCACGTCTCACCTACATACAGATGGTAAAATAGTAGGACTCTAGTAAAAGAATGACAACTCAGGGGTGAAACTCAGTGGAACTCCCTTTGTTGAAGCCGAGCTGTGCATCAGAAATGAGATGAATCTGTTCAAAGAGTTGGTTAAAACGGCAGCACGGCATATTTTGTAAATGTTTACCGATTATGGGTTTTATGAATATTGAACGGTAATTTTTGCTAAGTTTCTATCACTGCTTTCATAAACAGCTGGCACCCTGGACATTTTCACTGCTCTGGGGAACTCGCCGGATTCGACAGAGAACTCCAAAATATACGGGAGTGGAGGTGCTGCGCACATTTAAACATATGTAACGGGTTTCATCTGAATGTTACTGGTATCAAAAGTAACGCTTTTTTTCCAGGATTACAAAGATGCCGTAAACCTCTGCTTCATCTGTGGGCTTAAGAAATAAACTTTAAGCGTAACAGCACCCTGAATCTTTGTTAACTAGGCTTCTGCTAGTATGTGGTGAAGGTCCAATGAGATATGTATTTTAAAAATCATCAACAGCTCCACCGGTATTTAACTGAATATAATGAATTACTTTCTGAGAGAATACGTCAATTTTGTCTTCTTAGAGTGCCATTTATTACCCTCTATGCAGTGGCCGGTTGCTGTCTATAGATTTTTGCAAAAGCTTTCTCACAGTAAGCAACCTGCGCTCTTTAGAATTCAGTGTTTAATTTGTTTCAACTGGTTTCGAAATGTTTAGCGCATCTGGGCTTCGCATTTGGTGAAAAGTTTGAAAAAGAGCATATTTACGCTTCAAAACTTTTAAATTATTGTCAGGTACTCGCAGTTTTCTTTTATTGTTCATGGATTAAAGGTTCACGCTGTAACTTCAAGAAATCTCAAGTATCATTTCCGTTCGATTTGCTATAAACAGAGGACTAGCTTTGCTGGGTAAAGTTTTGTTGAAAGGTCCTAAGGGAATTATCAGTCATATGCTGGATCTCCCTTTATAGCTCTTTCAAACTTTCATTATTGGGTCACAAAAAAATTGGACAGCGATGAGTGATATCAGATGTTATAATTCCAGTGCTACAAACAAATGTTTCATATTTATTAGAAACAAATACAACGCAGATAAAGTCGATGCATTGACATGGGTGGAACCTATCGAATAAATACGAGCTGTAAAGTCCAACACAGTTGGTGTTTTAAAGGGGCTCTCAGTAAGATGTCGTATCCCTGGGGTTTTAAAGAACCCCGCTTCACGAATATCCTCCGCCAAGAATTTTTAGTACGTTCTCTAGAAACTGAGTTCACTGTGGGCAAAATGTAAAATTCGGCATCTTCGCGCATTTTTCTCTCCTCGCCTCACTTCTTTGCGCGCTCAAACGTCAGCTTCACCGGGGAGCGGAGCTTCCTGCACCACCGGAGCGACGCTGCTGACTGGCCGCGGCCACGGTAGCAGCGTGACGCCTGAAAGAATCTAGCCAGTAGTCATCTCTGAACACCATTACGTAGAAGTGTGCGACGGACGAGGGCACCGGCATGAAAATGCCGCCAGAAATGACTCGCCATACTTCGCGCGCGATTTTGTGTTGTCTGCTGTGTGTATAAGAGCAGTATTTCGCTCAGGTGTTCATGACGAGAGAATCTAGTGATTGAGCGGGTTTATGTACTTTCCTCGTAAGGTGTTTCAGCGCCCCTTCAAGCGAAGTATTGATGCGGAAATCTCCTTCAGGAGTTTTCAAAATTTCAGCAAGTTTCTGCTTTAGGTCATCCAACGACTCATGGGCAAAATCAAGGCTCGTCGTCATGTTACATTGTTCAGTATTCCTGCGATTTAATTACGACAGTTTCTTTCGAGGTGCTCCAGAGACGCTTTTATTCGTTGTTCGTAGTCTTCCTTCACCTTAGCTATTTGAGCCTTTAGTTCCTCTTTAAGCTTGGCTATGTCTTTAGCCATCTGGATATAGACAAGCTATTACTCACAGAAGAAAACAAAACAGAACAAGGACAAAACCCACGTGAGGCAGCGGCGACGATAACAGAAGCACAGGCGAAATAAGTTTATACTGTTTTTACACTAATCTGCTGCGAAATGCAGAGGCACAGTAAGTGGTTTCTCGCTCCGCCGCTGTCGTTTCATTCTTGCATATTATCAACGAAACAAAAGTATGAGTCTGATTCCGACTGGAAAACACGAAAGAAGGGAAGCAGATCATGGCATGACACTGTACATTAAACGGTGCCCCAGTGCCCATGTGGAGAAACGCATCATCGCCGTGGGACCCACCGGTTACCGCACGAAGACTTTAGCGACCTAATAGCTGGAAAACACGGTGGCTGGACAACTTTCTCACGAGAGAACGAAAGCAGCAAGACCATCGTAACGGACGATGCTCTTACGAAGGAAATGTTTGGTTTGTCTTGGGGCAGTCGCTACTACCCCAACTCAAGGGCCACCACAGATGGCGCCTACCCGGAGATTCCATACAACACGCGGATACGTTTCCCATATGGGGAGTCATGAAGAGCGTTTCGACTGCCGCAGGGGATATCACAGAACGGAGAACTGCAAATGACTACCAATCTTAACTGATTCACGCAGCGACAGCACATATTACGCGACACCAAATATTGAGGAAGTGATGGCCAACGACATCAGGAAGCAGTTGAAACGGATGCAATACGTCGGAACAAACATCCAAATTACATGTACACCAGGACACATTGACGCGGACGGGCAAACGCAGTCTCGCATGCAGCTGTCGCGCAAGTTGGTGGGCTTTATCACACATACTACAACACCCCACACCTCAACTTCCTGCCGAACATGGTAGATCGAAATCCCTACCGAGAAACTTGAGGGGGCACTGAAGATGCGCCTTAAGGGTGTGACGCGATAGAGTGAATGGGTCTCATAAGCGTTCTGGGGTCTTCCTGCCTCTCCTGGTGTCCTCCGGGGAACGTCATAGGCTCTTACAGACCTGAAAGGTGTTATTAAAATCATTTTGTAATATATATTCATTCCTTATATTCATATATATTACTGGTTCCAGTGGTGCACGGTTACGCGATGCGCACTCTGCCACGGCGAGCAGGTTCACAACTCGGTGTCGCCGACTCCGCGTTTACCGATGAACCGGATTCTTAACGCTATCCTGTTTAAAGTTCACTAAATCCTCCTCCGACAGAGCATTGATCTACTACGCTCGCACCAAAATAGAAGCAGGCAGGATGCGTCGGTTATCGCAAGTGACACCAGTGCCGGTGCTTGACACTAAGGGAGAGCTCAGTATATTGGCTGACGTCACGCTATCTCCTGGGCCAGAACATGCCCGCGGAAAAGGGCGCCGACTCGCACGGCCGACCAGCTCTCATAGATGCCTGTTTCAATTGATGACGGGTCGACTCGCGATTAATGCTGACTAAATTTGCGGCCAGCGGTTATGTGCTAGGTCTCACGCAGATTCGAACGCTACTTGTCTCGAAGGTGGTGAGCCGCTTCTCGTGTGTTTATATATATATATATATATATATATATATATATATATATATATATATATATATATATATATATACATCATCTGTTAACGGGTTTTAAGACATTTTCAAAAATAGGGTTTTCGAGGTAAAAAGTGGCTTTTGCGGCACGCTATTGCTAGGCTTGGCGGACATCAGAAAACCGGTAAATCATTATAACTAGTAAATTGGTTAACTAAGTTTTAATAGCTTTTTTAACTATTGCAATTAGGCGCCAGGCTGCAATTAAAGATTTGTAGCCAGTCGTTAGTAACCGGCATTAAGTTTTTAGAATTTCGAAAATGTGATACCCTCCGCGCTGTGCCCCAACAAAACTTGCCTGCATCGTGCAAAAATACATTCGCATTTGAGGAGCTACAAGCTGTGAGGTTTGAATTGGGGAGATAAGTACGTTCTCCCCACTCAGTCGCGGCTGACACGGTTCAAAGCCGCCCGCACCCCACCCCGTGATCGCGTACGCTACCGAGCGCACGCCGACCACGGCGGGCCTTGCTCTGGGGGAGCAAAGGAACGACACATTGGCTGATACAAACAGGCATTTATTGCTACAGGAACAATAACGCCAGCTAGCAACAAGGTACGCTAATGAATCAAGGTCGTCCGACTCACCAGCAAGGTTCCGAGGGAATGTTGCCCGCGCTAGGGCAAGGGATATATACACCGAAGGCCGGACGGCACGAATACGGGAGCCTGTCTCTCCGTCGCTTCCTCGCCCCGCCGGCGAAGAGCGGAGCCGCGAGCGACACGTCCGCCCGCGCCGGCGACCCCCGCCGAAGCCCCCTCTCCCGCGCGCGGGCTTTGGCAGTCTCCCGCGAAGCGATGCTGGCGCCCTCTCTTGCCAGTTAATGTAACTGACAAGGGAATGCGCTCAGCCTCGAGGTGAGACTGCCGCTGCACGGTGCCTCGCGGGAAAGCAAACTCAGGGGGCTGCTGGGCAGGTCCCCACATCCCCCCAAACTTAAATAGACCCACGCGCCTGAAAGTACATGCTATGGAGGAGTCTCCTGGTCTTCATGTCCTTGAGGCACGTGTTGCAGCGGAGGTCACGCCGACAGCGCCCACGCAGACTTCCGCGGTATTCCGAAGGCGGCGTGAAGGTCTCCGCTGGGACGACTCGTATGGCCCGCGGACTACCGTGTCCGCAAGCCCGCGAATCGAAGGCCGGTGGGAAAACTGCAGGCCAGGATCCTGCAGTAGTCGCCAGGGCAGCAGCAGCCGGAGGTGACTGCTGACTGGTCTCGCCACAGCTGCCCCGGATATATGCGGCGAACAGGATACAATCCGCTCCGTCGCAGCAGGTGGCAGCGAGACGATGTGCACCGGACAGCAAGCCTGGGTGGCTCCACCGGATCTGGAAAATTGCCGAAACGCTCTCGGCGTGCCTTTAACGTAGGTCACGGGAGGGGAAACGGCATCCGCAAGGGCCTCGTGGCACAATGCCTAACTCGCTAGCAAAACGTGTTGGCGGCTGTGCAAACGCAAAGTTCGAGTGAACAAAGCCCTTTCTTGAGTTGAACGAGACTGCTCAGTTCGTGCGAGGTTATAAAAAAAACGGGCGGGCAGCAAAGTGCGCCCCCTCTCAACGACATGGTCCGGTGGTCGCGTCTATTTTAACGTGGTGCAGGCAGCTTCGAAAGCCTCAGGCCTAACTACCACTCCGACAACGACCGTGACCACAACAAAGACCCAAAACGGATTATATGCGCGCAGCCGCGAGGAGACGTAAGCTTTGTGGGGTGGTCCTACCCCGCTCACTGCACAAAGCAGCTTCTGAGCGGTCGGCGCCCACCGTATCGGACGGTGTCGGAGCGCCCGGTGCCGAGCTGCAATACCAGCGAGCTCGTAGCGGCACCCGTGGCCCAGGCCACCCGGCTTCCGGAGCCGCGACTCCCAGAGTCGAAAAAGAGACAGTAGAGAAAATGTATACAGAAACTCGGACCACCCACGCTGCTTCCGTACTCACTCGCTTCGGGCTCGGCGACTCCGCGGGCGCTAGGCCTGGCGCTCCCTCGATGCGGATCAAGTGATTCTCGCGAAGAATCTCCAGGGAAAAAAATGTGCTGAACATGTCGAAAAGTTAAAACACGCTGCAGCGCAATACACCTCGCACTCAAGAAAGCATGCCGCAGGTCCTAGCGATCAAAATTCACTCTAGGCCTAGCACTTGTCAAGTCCGGACAAAGAGCGTTCCTCGAACCGAACCGACAGTCGTCCAATGTTCCTAGAGCAGGCCCCACGTTGGGCGCCAGATGTGGGGTTGAATGGGGGAGATAAGTAGGTTCTCCCCAATCAATCGCGGCTGACACGGTTCAAAGCCGCCCGGACCCCACCCCGTGATCGCGTACGCTACCGAGGACACGCCAACCACGGCGGGCCTTGCTCTGAGGGAACAAAGGAACGACACATTGGCTGACACAAACAGGCATTTATTGCTACAGCAACAATAACGCCAGCTAGCAACAAGGTACGCTAATGAATCGAGGTCGTCCGACTCACCAGCAAGGTTCCGAGCGAATGTTCGCCCGCGCTAGGGCTAGGGATATAAACTCCGCAGGCCGGACGGGACGAGTACGGGAGCCTGTCTCCCCGTCGCTTCTTCGCCCCGCCGGCGAAGGGCGGAGCCGCGAGCGATACGTCCGCCCGTGCCGACGATCCCAGCCGAAGCCCCTCTCCCGCGCGCGGGCTTTGGCAGTCTCCGCGCAGCGATGCTGGCGCCCTCTCTTGCCAGTTAATGTAACTTACAAGGGAATGCGCTCAGCCGCGATGTGAGACTGCCGCTGCACAGTGCCTCGCGGGAAAGCAAACTCAGGGGGCTGCAGGGCAGGTCCCCACAATGCAAATCGATCTCTCCAGTGCACGTAATTATTCGAAATAGCCAATTTTTCTCGAGCCACAACGGCAAGAGTAACCGCGTTTTAGAAATTCTAAAAACTGGTATGGAAATGACGGGCGCGTTGTGACGTGTAGCCGATACGTTGAGAAAGTCCAAATGTTTTGGTATAAAGGGTAACTCTTATTTTTATTCGTGCTGGGATTATATTATGGCTACGGCGGGCACAGGAAAAGATGCAGACTCTAATTAGTTTGGTATATAACTGTTCATGTTAATGTCTTAAAAATTTTATTTTATGCGGTGTTATGTAATTTTAGAATTGGAGATCGTCCTCCGAACGCTCTATCGATGAAAAAATGTTCGTTGAAAACTTTGACGGCATGTTACCAGGCAAATAGCAACCATAGTAGGGAGCTTCGCACTTCAACTCAGCAGCGGTGAGCGCCTCTGACGTAGATCACTCCGCCCCGTGCTTTGCATCACACTACTGATGTCACCTGCGGCCCAGCCTGGCGGGCCGGTTGTCTCGATGCCAGTTTTGCATCGCTCCAAGTCTGAATTCATTCGGCGCTGTCATTACGCTTGCGATCCGACATCAAAGCGACTGGGCGGCCCTTTTCATTCATGGAAGCGACCAAAAAAATGGCTGTGGTTTAGCTCTGGTTAAACCTGGTGAGACAAGATTAGCTACAGCTGGCTGAGCGGAACTCGCTTGGTCGAATTGCAAACTCAGTCGTTTGCCGCTGCGTTTCGCTGGGCGTTCATATTCGTCCCTGGACGTGGATACACTTTATCCCCCTCTCCACTCCTCCCCCACTCTGTTTCGCCGGCGTGCCGCGCCGTCGGCAGCTGCCACGGCGCCGAAACGCAGAAGGCTCGAAATGCTAACGTAATGTAGGCGCGCGGTGCACACACCAGCTGCAGGCTATGACGTCACTCCGCGCATGCACACAGCTGGAGGAGCGGTGGTGTCACGGTCCAGCACGCAGCCACGCTGACCTTGCGAAGTGGCTGGCGCAGTATAGCGATCGCTACAAAAAGAAAGGCTCACGCCATTCTCGCTTGAGGCGTGTGACAGCACTGACCTCGGAATGACGTAGCGGAGTGAAGGAAGGTTATTCACAGAAGAACAAGTGGACATGGTTGTCGCATAGCTAAACAGGGAGAAGGACAAGCGTTTTGCGGCGCAGTTCTGCGCTTCCATGCACTCGGGGCGCCAGTTTCCAGCAGAGTATCGTTTGCGCGGATTTTCACCAAAATTGCTTGCACACGCTCTGTGCCGTCAAGAGAGAAACCTGAGCCTTTTCTGGACGAAGAGTTTTCATCCGCGTGCTTGCGTTCCTAAGAGCGGAGCCAACATTTGATAAATGGCCCAGTATGCTGATGAAAGCATGGCATCACTGTGCAGACTCTTTGAAAGCAGTGCATGTGTGACGACCCCCCCATAATGCGCAGGTCCACACGGGACGGAGAGGCAAAGAGACACCGTAAGGCTCAGTTTAAACAAACAGATATATTCAATAATTATACATGATTATGATTATACATCAGAGGCTGGGGTGCCCGAGCTTACGTGCCGACGACTTCATGGGGACGATGGAGGGGCTCCGGAGTTGAGCTCGAACGGTTGCTGGCAGAAGCTGCACGCCGTCGGGCTTCGGCGCTGAAGGCCCCCTTCGCGAACAATGTCGTCCTCAGCGTTCCTTTTTTCCGTACTCCTTGTCGATTTTTATATCCTTCTTATTCCCCACATTACCTAGGTTGAGGACGCCCACGCCGGAGTGGGAGGGGCCTAGGGCTTTCACTTGGGCGCACAAACACACCACCGCACTTATGGTCTCGCCTCCGTCACGTGTTGAGTCCGAGGGAAAGAAGGTTGTCGTCGAGGTAGCGTCGGCTGTGGTAGACGGTCTCTGGCCCGCTGTCGGTTCCCGCGGGTCACCGACCTCCGTTCTCCATCAAATGACACTCGCCACTCAAGGCCGGAACGCGAGGTCACTAAAAGGCCGGGAAAGTGGTCCCTTGTCCTAGGATGTGCTCGGGAGTGTTGGTGATGATGCCCGCCGTCTTGTCACGGGGCCAGGCCCGCCGAAACGAGGCCCTTTGTCCCCGGCACGGTTACGGCAATTGGGGAAGATAACGCCCGTCTCCCTGCGGCGGCGGCGGCGTTCGACACGTGCCGACACTATGGAAAGGGGGTCCGGTTGGGCTCAAACCCCTTCGTTTTGGTCGTTCACTCTCAACGAGTATGGCTCGGTAATTGATGATGCCCGCCGTCTTGTCCCGGGGCCAGGCCCGCCGAAACGAGGCCCTTCGTAGCACACACAAGGAACGTCACACATGTCTCCTTTTCGTATGAGTCTGCACCAGCAACTGAGTACGACCGACTTTGAACGAAGACAGGATTTCTGTAGCTGGGCCCTTATTCAGTTTGACAGAGATCCTGGCTTTTTACAGGAGGGGATCTGGAGTGATGAAGCAAAGTTGTGTCGAAATTGGTTTATAAACCTGCACAATGCTCATTAAACGGCTGACGGAATGGCGCAGCAACCTCGCTTTCTTGCCGCCCACCAGTGTCATTTCCTGCCGCCTCTTGCCAGATTACCGCAATGCCACTGGACAGCTCTGCGACTTCTTTGCTCCGGTTTATGGTCAACCAGTTGTCCAACCTGACGTCCGTGATTCTACAGCGCTTAGGCTAGTAACTAGAAATGGCAAGTTCCAGTCCTGCTGGTGTGCTGCAGTGGAACTGCAGAGGCATTTCCACGAAGGTGGGAGAGCTCAAGGCCCGACTACAAATTCACAAGCTCCAGGTGTGGGCCTTGCTGCTACAGGAAACAAACGCCTTGCTATCGATTCCAGGCTTCAGTGTCTACATGTCCCCTTCAATGATAGACGGTCGTGTACAAACTGCTGCTCCCCCGGGAAAGGCGGCGGTGTATGTGGACTCACGTTTTCCGCATGTACGCCTTGCTCTCGAAAACTGGTGCACGTCGTATCAAGAGGTAATGACAGTGGCAGCGAAACTAAAGAAAGAAACCGTTGTGGTCGTTTCATTTTACGTTAGACCAGCCGGTGGTGTTTCCTCCCGTATTAATCTTGGCTGGTTAACAAGTGTCCGTTGGCAGTATCCCGGGTGTCCAATTTTAGTCGGAGGATACTTTAACGCCCCTCACCAGGATTGGGGGTACCCCACTTCGAGCCCTCGTGGCAGGCGTGTGCGGGACGCCTTCACGGATGCCCAATTTGTGCTGCTCAACCCCCCTGGGACAGCAACACGGGCAGTTCGTCCAATTCGCAGTGCTTCCTATGCTCCAGACTTGACGTGGTGGTCGGGTCCGGGTGCTCCTTCCCGGCATATGGAGCCAGACTTTTGGGGAAGTGATCATCACCCTATCATCATTGGTTTCACACCTCACATTTCCGACCTTAACGCTACAAATGTCCTGTAATAAAGTTGGACAGTTTTCGCTCCTGCATGGAAAATCTCTCCTCAGATTCTTCGCCAATCCTTGTTGAGAGCATACAAACAGCGCTCAACAGTGCTACAACTACCACCTGGACTGATGTTGGTCGACCGGCACCAGACCTCGGCCTTCTTAAAGGGAGTCTGAGGTGGTTTTCAAATCTGCTAACCTACTAGGCTTTTGAAGTATACTCATTGTTGACCATGTTTGTGAAGTTATTTTTTCAATTGTTGCAAAAGCACCGGCGCAATCACAGATTGAAATCACGCCGTTCAAATCTCCCGCGTCCCTAGAGAGCGCAGGAGAGGGAAACAGCGGAGAGGAGAACCGCCTCCTTGTCGGCCCGTGTCACGGGATTATGAGGAGTCGGAGACTCTCCCTAGTCGCCGGACTGTGCTTTCAGTGCGCGTTGTTCCTCGTGTTGGCTGCGCTGTGGACGTACTCACAAAGTGTTCCAGCCAAGTTTTTAGCACCCGACCCCGTGCAGGCGATCGAACATGAGGTACTGCTGTGCATTCGGGTGTACGAGCACCTACGGCCGCGACGATGTCGTCTTCCACACTTTCCCGAAAGATCAAAAGCTCGCAGCGCAGTGGGTCGTGGCTGTGAAGAGGAATAATTTCAAGCCGACCAAAGCAAGCGTACTCTGCTCGAAGCACTTTCGTGACAGCGACTACGCGCAGAGCTTGTCCCTAATGCGATCGCTAGGGATTTCTGTCAGAGGGGCAAGGCTGAACCATGACGCGGTTCCTTCAGTATTTTCGCACAAAAAAAGCATGTCGCCACCGCCAAGAAGTGCATTTGCTAAAAGAAGGAAACATGAGGTGAGTGCTTCTACTTCCGATTTTAAATTCATTAATTCGCGGAAATTCAGGTCTCATTTTTGTGTGGAGCGTGGCATGAAGCGTTGACTGTGATTCGCCCACGTGGAGAGCGATACCGCGATGGTAGGGCACAGCTGCATGCGCCGCGCGCGGCTGTACTGGCGAGTTTCCTTTTCTCGCGCAAGGGGATATGCTATAGAGACCCCTGTGCTAAACGTTACTTAATTAATCAACGAAACACCGCTGGTGATCCTTCGCGTGCAGACGGGACAGGCAATTGAAGAAAGCCCACTGCTGTGCCTGACATGCTCGGGAAGCCCCTGCGGAGCAGTGGCGCTGCCAGGTTGGCCAGGTCTTGGGGCGCGCTGAGCGAGGTTTGGTCCGACGCGTCGAAGCAAACAAATGTCGAAGCTGTTCACATGCGGCGTCGTGATTTCCCACCCGTTGCTGCTTCGCCTTGAATCATTAGCTACGCAATCTGAAACGGAAATACTCGACAGAGCCTAGGCGAGTTGAAGCTTGGCTTTGAAACACAGGTGCGCGGCGTCAGACTTATTCTGGCAGCGGCGGGACGCAGAACGGACTAGAAGTTAATAGAGACATTTAGAATAGGGAGAAGCTGCCGATTAGGGTCACAGGGGAATAGCGAGGAGCCACAGCGCAGGCGCAGGACAATAGCACCACTCTGGTAACTGTCCTGCGAATGCGCACTGGCGCCTCGCTATTCCCCTATGACACTAACCGCTAGCTTCACACTTCTTTAAATCTGTCCAATTCCGATGTGGTTATGCAAATGCGATAAGTTGGCAGGCGTCATGCTATTCTTACGAGGTAAACATCCATTTCGATGATCACCTAACAGCCGAGACCGACATCACATACGCGGCTTTCTTGCTTTCAAAGAAAAATTTTCAGTGAAGAGCAATTCAGTGGTCCAGTACACTTTTTATCCTTTCAGGTACTTGCAGAACTGCTTGGAGAAGGATCAAGCGTGCAAACACTTGATCCAAAATTGGGCAGTTCCTCTGGTAACTCAACAGGTAATGACGCTACATTCAGTCTGAACATTTAGTTATGCATGGATCTCGTGTGCATCAAATCATGTCTCAGCCTCTGTTGCAGATGTCACAACAGAAGCTGCAGCAGATCTCTGTGCAATGCAACTAAGTATCCTCGCTCTTACTGGTAATGACCAATCTTGACCAAGCAGAGTAATACAAGGCATTACATGATAACCTGCTCATTATTTCAGATGCAGCACAGGATGTGCCGCCGGAGGTCAAACTGACAGAGTCTTGTGAGGGGGGAAGACACAAGTCTGTCCAAGCCACAGTGCGGCCATCAACACAAAGCATAGCTGTACAGGCATGTGTGAAAAGAAGCACAGCATCACGCCACTCTCAGGCAAAACCGCATACTGTATCTATTGGTATGTGCCTCCACATTCAGCGTACATTTTCGATTCATGCATTTCTATAATATTGATGGGGAAGGGGGCAAAGCGCTATAGAGGTTTTCAATTGTACAAAAATTTCCGCATATTCTACATTGAATCCAGTGGTAACAACTACTAAATGCAGGTGCACATGTCGCATGACTTTTAGGCATTCAGGTTGGTAGTCCCATGATAGACGCAGCTACTCAAACGACCATGCCAATCCAGAGAGAGGCGATTGAAAATGAGAACACCACAGAAGACGAAGGTGGAGATGAGAACTACGATGATGAGGACTACAGCCCATGTGAAGAATTTGAAGAGAAGTATGTGATTTGTAAATAGTATGATAAACACCTGTTTACCCTTTATTTACTCTGGTGCCATAAACATTCACTCCTAATTTTTTCATGCGAGGTAGCATGTTTAGGCCGTCCAGTGCGATTGAAAATTTGCCCATTCTCTTCCAGGCAGGGATGTGTTGGAAACTCCACAGATGACTCCGGCAACAAAATTTTTTTGGTACAGAAGAAGTACCTTTGGAAACTTTTCCAGCTGTGCACAGAATGCCTCGCTCCTCGGGAAGTCAGATTCGAGTGTGAAGGCACACTTCTAAAAGTCTATGGGGAGTGCGCATCGGGCCACTTGTTGTACTGGTGTAATCAGGACACCAAAAAACAGCAGCCGATGCTCAACGTGCAGCTTTGCGCAGCAGTTCTCTTCTCTGGAAGCAATCCAACAGCTACACTGAGAATGCTGGCTTCAATTGGTGTACCAGTTGTGAGCAACAGGACGTTTTTTACAATCCAGCGTTCATATCTGTGGCCTGCAATTGACAGGGTAAGGAGTCATGAAGAAGTTTCCAGCTTTTTTTGCATGGTCAAGGTTCAATGCACACTGATTTTTTTTTCAGGTTTGGAAAGAAGAGCAGAAAAGTCTGCTCCAAGAGCTGCAAGGCCAGCAAGTCAACCTTGCTGGAGATGGACGATCTGATTCGCCAGGATTTAGTGCCAAATATGGCACGTATACTCTGATGGACGTTGAACGCCACAAAGTCTTGCATTTTGAAGTCGTGCAGGTGCGTTTCCACTGTGCTACAGCAACATTCTGTAAATGTTTATAGCTCACTAATGCTGCCAAATGAACTAACGCAATACTTAAATATGGGGACTTCTTTCTACAGCACATGCATTGCCATGGGTTTATCCTTGAATCCCCATCAGCATAGCACTACCATTGTTAGAAATACAAAGATGTATTCTCGTAAAAATACTTAAACACCTGGGAAGGAGAAACCTCAACACATGCAGTCTTTTTTTTTAACTGATAGACACGCAGCGCATCAAACTCAATATCCTTTGCCATTATCATTCCACAGTCCAATGATGCTGGCTGCAGCTGTCGCATGGAGTTGGAAGGCCTGAAACAAGGCCTTGCTTTTCTGGAGAGTGCGAACATCAAAGTAGCAGTGCTGGTGACTGACCGTCATACACAGATCAAGTGCTTTCTCCGCAACAACAAAGCTGCAATCACCCACGAGTTTGACGTGTGGCACATGGCAAAAGGTATCTAGCAGCTGCTGCTTTACAGTGGCTGATAAAATGTTATTTTTAGCGTATTTATGGAATATATTACATTAGTTCTATTTTTTCTAATATGCATTTTAGGTATCACCAAGAAGCTGCACACAGCTGCAAAACAAAATAGCTGCAAGGAACTTGCACCCTGGATCAAGTCTGTGTGCAGCCACCTCTATTGGGCGGCAGCATCCAGCGAAGGCAAAGCACAACTCATTGGGCCTAAATGGTTGTCACTTCTCAACCACATAAGGGACATCCACACACACGACCAGGCATTGTTCCCCACGTGCTTGCATGGTGACATCGAACCAAAGCAGTGGCTCAGAGAAGGTATATTATTACATTTTGTAATGAAAATATGTGAAAGGCCCTAGCAAAGCATAATAAGGCACATCTAACTATGATATATAAAGTAATAATTTCCAATAAGAGAGGGTTTTAGGTAGGGAGACACAATCTCTAGAGTACTATTCACTGTATGTTTACAGAAGGTATTCACTGACCTCAAATGAGAAGAACTGGCGATAAGAGTTAATGCAATTTGGTGATGACGTTGCCTTGCTAAAGAACTCGAAACTCCAGAAGAGTGGCGGATCGGGCTAGCTGGTGCACGTTTGTCATTTTTCGAAAGTGCTAAAACAACATGGACAAAAAGGAACAGACGGGGATGAGTGCTTGTCCATGTCTGTTCCTTCTTTGTCCGTTTTGTTTTAGCGCTTTCGAAAAATGATTTCTGAACAAACTGCAAAGCATGATCGATAACCTCGACGGGCAAAGCAGAACAGTGGGTCTAAAAACTTTATGCAGAGAACTTAAGCAATGTCCAACAGTCTCTGAAGCGAGCAGTGGTTTGTGATAGGCAGTGAAACTTTAAAAGCGCGAAGGGAAGAGATCTTATTAGTGTGTAATGACCGCACATCCAGACCATGAGAGTGAAAGAAATAGGATAATAAGAATAAGGAGCAGTGCATTTGGCAGGTATGCTGAAATCATGAATGATAATTTACCAGTATCCCTCAAGAGCAAATTGTACAAAAGCTGTATCTTACCAGTACTCACTATTATGGCGCAGAAACAAAACTAGCAAAAAAGATTGAACTTAGATTGAGTACAATGCTGCAAGCTGTGGAAAGTGAAAAGTGCAACGTTACGATATGAACGAGTTAATGACATCCTAGCAGAAATCAAGAGGAAATGGCAGGGAATGGAATGGAGGGCTGGACAACCTATCGTTGTTGAGTGTAATAGACGGGATTCCAAAATTTTCAGCAACCTGTGCGGTGCAGCAGGATTTACATGAAAAGCTTCATGAGCTAGGTAAATAATGGCTGTTTAAATTTCTTCCATACCATTTATTACAGTGCACCTCAAATGCCAATGTTTATTAAAACTTGCGAAACTTATAAGTGGCTCATTACTGAACAGAAGTTTATTTACAGGTGCACTGAAATATTTTTTAACTGGTTGATGCAGGAGCATACAGCAAGCCGCACGCTTAGAGCTATACAAAGAGATGATAATAGCCGTTTCCTTTTAGAATCAGAAGCTTTCCAGAAGCTAGAAGACATTGCAAAGTCTAAGGCCCTTCTGCAAGACATGCCACGGCTATCCACCAGACATCAAACATATGGATTAGAGGCTTTTCATAGCCTTCTAGTCCATTTTACACAGAAGACCTACCATTATTCGTATTCAGGAATGAGGGCCTGGTAAGCTGTTGTCTTCTATACTCTATTTTCGCAGTGAGAAACCATCGATATCACAAAACAATTGTGTTAAACAAAACAAATGTTAAACGCATCTATAGAAAAGTGAAAGGCATGTAGGCACGTGCCAGAACTATATGAAAAGGTGCCCATCTTAAATTACACTTACTGAAATTGTCAATAGCTGCATCATTTCTTACGTCGTCTAAACAGAAATTAAAAACGGAGTCGAGCGAATCGGAAGGGATTTAATTTTGGCTGTGTTTACCATACAAGAACTGCATTTTCATTTTCAATTTGCCCAGCAACTGAGGCGATGCATTGTTCTGTTCGCTCTTCAAAAGTAGTTCTTTGCTTCTTCAGTATTTTCATCATGCGTGCTCATGGTGCTTTTAAGCACTAATTGCTAACATGGTGCTGTGCTTAATTAACATCCATCAGTGACCTTCTTTTGTTGCATGATCTTTACTGTTGGACTTTTTATATATGTTACACGTTTACACGTTTTCACACGGTCCTGTGCAACTTTTTCAGGACCCAACTTGCTGCACTTCACTACAATGAGAACAGTGGACGTGGTCAGGCACGCACAAAGGATGGCACACTTCGATGGTGTGTGCGTTACCCAAAGGCAGCAGATGGTAACCCAACAGCTTGTCCAGTAAAGGAGCCACCCACTCATGGTAAGCTTGCACCACCTAGTTTATTTGGTCATGAAGAAAGTGAATATTGCACAATCTACAAGATAAAATGCTCACACAGGCTACGTCAAATGCCTCCTCGACAAGGTTGTGGCCATGGCTGAGAGCATGCAGCCCCAGGAGAGGAAAACTGCCCCAGAATCTCGCCCACCACTCAGCAGCAGTTTTCCAAAGGTCCCAAAGGAGAAGCTGGTCAAGAAAAGAAAGTCAAGATTCAATAGGCAATGATCAGCCTCTCATCATCTGCAGAGAAAATGCTGGTAAGTAGTATGGGGGTTTACCACATGTCCCAAATCTGAACGTGGGTTGAGCAGCCAAAGCCCTTGATAGCCATTGTGACAGGTAAAAATGTACAGCAAAGGATGTGATGACATGCACCGTGTAGTTTAATTAGGGAGTACTAGTTACTAAAATGTTTAGTTTGTAAAAAAATGAAAAACAGATATCACTAAACACAAGAAGGCAGAGTAGGCGAAATCATGCAGCCACTAAAAAGTACGTATACCACTTTGCACTATATGCTGGGGATTGCATAGATTACAAGGAAAAAGAATGCAACCTTGACAACCACTTTAAGGCCTCTATTCTTTCCTTCGTGGCATTTTTTTGCTCCCTTAGCTGTTTTCCTTTTATTGTTTTATTGCCGTTGTTCATTTAGATTCTGTTGCATTTTTTTTGAAAAAGGGGGCTCTGTTCTTGCATTCTTTTCAACTCAGTATGGTTACTAACCCGCTTCTCTCCTACCTGTAGGTGACAGCCTCCATGGATAGACAAGAGCTGTTTGAAGACTAAGCGCGCCACCTTCCCACCCTCTTCGCTCCACACCCCACCGTAACCCCAGTCCATCCTCCTTAGAGTGAAGGGCCTATATAACCCCTGCCAATGATGACCGCACTTGACCTGACAAAGACAAGTCCTCTTGTTGGAACGCTGGTCGCTGGACTGAGGCTCTCTCTTCACTTTATTTTTTTTAAGATTTCAATCTGCTGTACTTCTTATCTGCCATTATGAAAGAGGAACCAATGCACTACTGCCACATATTTAGCAGCCATTGCTGTCTTCCAAAAAATATTACTAGCGACAGACTGTGGTGAACACACCATAAATTATAAGACAGTATCTGCATGATCCTAAAAGCTTTATCCTTCTGCATTTCTCGACAATTTGTAGGTTAGCATAAAAAGACTTGAAGTCCACGGTCTCACCGAACGGTTTAACCGGACATTTGTTGACATGCTCACCATGTATATCAGTCCTGACCATTCCAACTGGGACCTTGTCCTTCCTTTCGTCACCTACGCATATAATACTGCCGTCCAGTCCACCACCAGATATTCTCCATTCTTCTTTTCTTTTATTACTATTTCAAATGGAGTGAAATTGTAATTTCATTCCCATGCTCCTCATTCTGTAGCATGGTCTCTACCGCCCACTTGATTCACATTCTTACTGGCGAGATGTATGCTGACTTGCAGAAGCTTCGCAAATAAATAACTTTTTTGAAAGCATCTGTGTGTTTTTATCTCTGGTTTTGCCAACCATGAATGAAAATTTATTTCATGAATGTTCTAGGCATTTGCACAAACTCTGGAAGGAGGTACAAATAACTGCAAATTAGAGGAATGACTTGTGTGCTTAGCTATTTAAGCTTTACAATGTGTACTTACCTCAGCAAGTATAAGGGTGCTTGAATCCTGTATAACTGCCATCTGCAGAAAGATATTTTTTTCTTCCAGCACTGAGCACGCAGCTCGGCAGGATTTCTCTCTTGTGCCTGCCCAGTCTTTTCCACACAAGGTAGACAAATTGTCGATATGCAGCATACCTCATCCTCCTAAAATAAAGAATGCATGTCAATAAAACTGACCCAGCTACCACATGTGCTCCTCACTTGTTCACAGAGCCCCTGTCGTTTCTTGATGCCCTGGATTCCTGCCGTGCCAGTGCAACTTCAAGGACTGCTTTGTTGAGGCATACATCTTTGAATTTTTTTGTTGTTGTGATGCACCGCGCCCGCTTCTGCTTTCCAGTAATTTCGGGGACCTCTTGACAACATAGGCAGTATTCTTTTTCAGTCATTACTGCGCAGTGTTTGCAGGAACACCTGAAGAGGAAGGTAAAACGCTTCGGTAATGCTTCAGTGCCAAGCCTGTAGGCAAGAAGTCTAAAATCGTACTATGCATTAGTAAAGTTTGCCGGTGGTTTTCAAAACTGAATGCACCGCTTGAAAGCTCCTCAATGAATGCGACTTGCAGGCGAAGCGATTTGGTGAGAAACGAAGAACTTTTATACAGGCTATTTACAAATGGGTACAAGAGTCAGTATACGGCCACAACTGCCCGCAGCCGACTTAGTCTATCGCCTGCACAGAGGCGAGGGACACCGCGTCCCAACAGTCGAACTGGCGCGCCTTGCACCAGCTCTCAAGCGGTCGCTGCCTCCGCGCTCGGCCAGACCGAGCGCCTGCCTGCTAGGAGTAGCTAGAGACAACCTGCCAAGAGCGCAGCCCCCTTCGCCGGTCCACCCTCAAGATGTCCGCGCCCCTTTTCACGCGTAAAAATAAATTGCTAACTGCAGCTCGTCAGTTTGAACGAGTCGGAAAGCTCAAAACTGATGTCAACGTCTTTCCCTTATACCAGAATTCCTCCCCAGGCGGCTGCACCATCCCTCGCCCAGGGGACGGGCCCAAGGTCGAGGCCGGCAGAGAGCCCCGCCGTCTGGGGTGGCGAGGGAAGCCGCAAGCGCGAACGGGGAGATAGACCTAAGTGCATGGAAGCTCAAACTGGTCCTCCCCTTCTAACGACGTGCAGCAAAGCAAAATAAAACAGGACGCGCAGCATAGGTCACTGCCCCGTCGCGGAGTGTTCGCAACAGATGTGCCAAAAAGATGCGCCAGCGCGCCGAACCCTACAGCATTACTCTGAAGATATGAAAAACAAACGTGCACATGCTGAATAATTTGCGTATACGGGAAGAATGCATGTTAAAAACGGACTGTCGCACGCCGATCAGGCTATCGTACAGCACGCGCAAATACTGCGGTAGCAGCCTGTTCCTTGAATTTATTTGTCGATAAATTGCATTTACAACCGGGATAATGTGTTCTGCCAGCGCGCTCAAACACTGACCGTGTTCTATACCTACACTACACCTGCGTATTCCTCGCGACCAAATGCAATAAAGAAATGCCGCACTGAGCCACTCGCGCTGTAGGGCCTCGTCAGCAGCAACGCCGCATCAACAAACAGCATCTATATGCGGGGGAACCGATTAGCAATCGAGATACTTACCAGTTCACATTTCCCACGCGTAAAAATGCCTCGTCGCTTTCGCTGGCGGCCAACGACGAACTGTCGCTCGACGGGGGCGCAGTAGAACTCCCTTGCGGGGATGCGTCAGGCTCAAAAAGGTAAGGGGAAGTACCGAGCTGAACTGTGGAATGAAAGCCTTCCATAAGGATAACCCCGATGTTCACGTGAGAGCCAAAAGTGTCTTGTAATCGCTTATACAACACCGCGAAGAGCTGCAATCGGCACGCAACGCAGCCTACGCAGCAC
This sequence comes from Amblyomma americanum, assembly GCF_052857255.1. Classification (NCBI taxonomy): domain Eukaryota; kingdom Metazoa; phylum Arthropoda; class Arachnida; order Ixodida; family Ixodidae; genus Amblyomma; species Amblyomma americanum. The sequence continues at coordinate 78,487,016 of NC_135504.1, read as the reverse complement.
TGCAGCCATATCGGCCGCTTCGCCGGTCCTCGGAGTGTCGTCACGTCTTCTTGGCCAATCAGAGGCGGCGGCGCGACCCGCGATGTGCCCCGAGGCGCCGGCTGCGTATTTCTGCTAAAAACGACAACTAGCGCTTGTTTTTACCAAATTTCAGTTCTCTATTCGAGTTCGCAGCATCAAAAACTGTAAGGTGCCGCCGCAAGCCCGATTTTTGCAAAAAGTGCTTCAGTCTCCCTTTAACTTGTGGGCGGCACGCCGTCAAGCCGAGCTGGCTGCTACGCGAGACCCTACTTGGTCGCAGGTGCGTACGCGATTGCACTATCTCACTGCTAAGGCAGGCAAATATGAACGCGACCTCTCTCGACGGCAGTGGCATGCTTGGTGCGAACAATTTTCTGCAAAATCCTCGAATGCCTCTCTCTGGCGAACGTTCTGTACAATAGAACGCGGTCGCCGTTCGACTGACGCAGCGGCAACCACATGCTTCGCGGCAAACTTGTCGCCAGATGATTTCGCCAAAAAAGCAGCGCGAAAGTTTTTCCCAAAATAGGATGTTGTGCCTTCTTCATCCGCTAGTTTAAATATAGCAGGCATCTCAGCGAATGTATATCAAATGCCGTCTGATGTGGACGTAGATAGAATTGTAAGTCCATTCTCTATATTGCTGGCTGCAATAGATGATGCGACACGAAAAACAGCGGCAGGCCCGGACAATATTCAGTACGAGGTGTAAAAGAACCATAGTAGAGCTGCACTCCCTCACCTACTTGACACCATAAACAAAGTATGGTTGGATGGCGTAGTGCCCGATAGCTGGAAATCCGCTGTAGTGATTCCTATCCCGAAACCAGGAAAGCCTCCGATGGACCTCGCCAACTTGCGACCTATCTCCTTAACTTCTACGCTGTGCAAGCTGGCGGAGAAAATGCTAGTCACACGATTGTCGTGGTGGCTCGAGGAGCACGGCTTTTATCACCCAGCACAAATCGGTTTTCGTCCATATATTGGTACAGAGGACGGGTTGGCTGTCTTAGCATCTGCAGTTTTGTCATCTACCCGCAGCCGCAATGTGCGTACTGTTTTAGCAATTGACGTTGAAAAGGCATATGACAACATCAGTCATGCAGCCATTCTGAACTCCATTGACATGCTTCATCTCCCTATGAGAGTGCGTAGTTTTGTGCAATCATTTTTGGAAGGCAGAAAATTTGCAATACACCTCAGCGGCGAAGCGGTCGGATCATTTGTTCCTCTCTGCGGTGTGCCCCAGGGATCAGTTTTGTCGCCGAAGTTATTTAATATTGCTTTCATCCCGATGGCTTGGTGCTTACGTGACAAAGTTTCTTCAGTACGCTGACGACATCACGGTGTGGAGTACTCACCAAGATCTCCGTACTCAGGAGGCTGCCCTTCAATCTGCCTTGGATGTTACCTGTAATTACGCATCATCCATCGGACTTCAGCTATCTGTGCTTGAAACAACATACACGTCAGTCGCCAACCGCTGGGGACGCCGTAAACTTGCTGGAAGTCCAATCCGTCTTTGTCGATTAGGCACCCCACTACAGCAAAGTCCCAGTGTAAAAATCCTTGGCTTAATGACTCACCAATCAGGATCAGCGACCGCATGGTTTTCTCAGGCAAAAAGGCAAGCTATTCAGACTTTGGGTTCGATTTGAAGAATTGCCCCTAAAACTGGTGGCGCAGGCTCGTTAGTTGCACGGCAATTGGTGAAGGCACTTCTGCAGTCCCGTATTGTTTATCAAGCCCCGTTTCAACATCTTACAAGAGCCCAATGTGATCGTCTTGAAGCCGTGAACCGAGAGGCTATGAGGACCATGACGTGCCATCCACACATCACACCGATCATAGCTTTACAAGAAAATGCGCAGCTCAATACCATTGATGAGCTGGTGCAGCAGAGCCGTGAAGCGCGCAGCCTTAAGGTCAGTCTATCGCACTCCACGCATGCACTGAGGACTAATGCAACGTCACATTCCGTTCTTCAGCCGCCAACTCCAGTTCTTCCCCCATGGTAGTTTGTACAGCTCAGCCAACAAACCCACAGATAATCGCCGGCCAACATCTGCTCATTCAGCATCGTTGCTTCGCCAGAAATTTGAGGAACAAGATGCTTGCCTCCCTCAAGGATCCATTGTTCTCTACGTAGACGCAAGCATACAAGACTGCAAAGCAACAACAGCTATCTACTGCCCGGGCAGACCTGCCCTGGATCAAACCTCTTGGTTTCAGCTTACAGAACCCCTTTCGTCCCTTTGTGCTGAGCTCTTTGCAGTTCAAGAAGCACTGCTCCGTGGCCAACATAACTATGCTCCCTGCGGCCCGCGTTGACATCCGCACTGACGCCCTTCAAGTTGTCCGGTTGCTATGACGTGTTAGCCGCTGTTCAACGATATGTCAGGATATCCACCGGCTCGCGGCACGCATCCCGCAGCCAGTACGTATTCAGTGGGTCCCACGGGATCTGCTTACCTATCAAAGCCAGGCAGATTTAGCGATCCGCCTGGCGAGTACAAACACATCACTGCCTCGGCTCCTTCATTTGGACAATTTTACCCTCCTTTCATCTAAAAAGGGTCTCCTCCGGCGCCGCACACGTGCTCTCATCCCTCCGTGAGCGGTACCCCTCCCCCGCGGTCTTACCTGCGCAGAGGAGGTTGCGCTTAGGAGGATCCGGGTCGGGGTTGTCCTCACACCAGCCATAACTCGGAAGTGGCCTCAGTACCGAAAATTGTTTCCTCGGCCAGAGTGTCAGATATGTAAACACGAGGACATTGAGGCCGACAGTCATCACTTACTGTGGGACTGCCCAGCTCTCAAGCGTACAAGGATCCGGCACCTGAAGGTAGCAGGTCTTTCACCAAGCAACCCTGCTTCATACATTGCCTCGACGCGGGAACTGTACCATCGTTCTCTACTGGACTTCATCAAATGAACTAACTTTTCACCATTCATTTAATGTCTACTACATCATTCATCACACCTTCACCCATCATTGATGCCCTGGGGCAATGCATTTCACTTAAAAAAAACCTTACTGGCTTCTAGCACAAAACCACCAAGAAATGTGCGCAATGAACGTTTGGTGCGACAGTTTCAAAGCCCAAAACGTCAGCCTGTATACTTATATGAAAAGTGACTAACTGGGAGAAAGTACTGCGAAGAAATTCTCAAAGGAGAACTGGAAGACTTCATTGTAGACCTGCCTCTCAAAGTGCTCAGGGTAGCGTGGTACCAGCACGATGGAGTGCCAGCACATTCTTCCGGACATGCTGTAAATCATCTAAATGGAACGTTTTCACTGCTATGAATAGGATTAACGGCCCGTCCCATGGCCCCAGAGGCCTGCAGACTTGACACCCTTAGACTTCTTTCTGTGGAGGTACATAAAAGTGAGGTTTTCATTGGTGAGCCTGACAGTGTAGAAGACCTTAAGGCGAGTATCATCACATCATGGGCTGCTGTTGAGCCTGCATTGCTGAGGAAAGTACTTGGTTCTGTGCGCAAGCGAGCATTATATGTGTTGCTTCCAGCATTTCTTGCAAAAGTTGTGTGCTTCTAGTACCGCTTCTTAGTTGGCTTGCAACACCGCAACTTCTAATTTTGTCAGTAAAGCAAAACTTCAATAAAGCGTTTCCGTCAAATTTGGGAATGCTGCCTATCAGCTGAGTGGTTATCAGTTTTTGTGTGCGTTCCGAATTCTGAGTTCTAAATTTCTTTTTTCTTGGAGATACTCGAAACCAGAAGACTGCTGCCAGTCAATCATAATAGGCATGTTCGTTTCTGAAACACAAAACCTGCGATAGTTTTTTGAAATACTCAAGTTTACTGCAGCAAGCGATTAAAAAAAAGTGATCTCACTAGTGAAATGTACCAGGCACTGAACTACCCATGCACTGTCAATAAGTTAGTGAGGTCCTAAAGGGCATTTTGAGCTCCCTCTAGTCCATTAACATCAGGTTACAGCTCACTCAATTATCCAGATTTCGTATTTTTTTCTACAGCGGAGTGAGTGCCTTCAAGAGAAAATAAAATTTAAATCCTCGTGCATCTGTGGCTAAACCACAGTTTACAATAATTATTTTCACAAAGGGGCCTCATGCTCAAGGGTTTTCCTACCACGGTGTTGAAACATGATACATAATACAAGGTGCTTGTGGACAGATCTTGGTCGATGCCAAAGCAGCTGGTGACGTTGGGAACTAAGAAGTTGAACATGATGTCAGCTTTTTTTTGTCGCTCCAACAGACGACAAAAACCGCGCAGTCATCTTGAGGCCGAATTACAAGCGCAATGACAGAGCGCGTTGGGATGCGACGTGGTAGCAAACCGCGAGGTTGCAAGGTGAACCAAAGTTCGTAGCGATGCTGCTGGACGGGCAAGTCTTGGCCTCAGGTAGTGCACTGCAAAGCCCTGGGTGGAGCGATCGGTGTCAGAGGCGCTCATTGCTGCTGAGTTACAGCCACCTACCAGGTTGACTTTTTCTCGCTTCGTAACGCGTGGTAAATGTTTATGCAATTTTTTTCATTGCCTAGACTGCTTGGAGGATGATCTCCCGCTGTGGAAATACAACATCCGTCTCTAAAAAGAAATCAGAAATGAAAATTAACGTATTAACTTAATTCGCTGAATAAGGCGTTTTGTCTCTTACCTGGTACCCGCCGTGAACCCTCAAATAGGTCTGGTGCTGAAATAAATCTAGAGCAAGTTACCATTTCTTTTTAAGTTCGGACCTTGCAAAAAATAAACGGCAATATGAAGGAAGCCAACAGTTAATGAAACCAAGTAGCATAGGGGAACTTTTTTCTTAATTTACGACTTGTGGGCTTAAATATCTAAAACTATGGAAGGATTCAAGATCAGGACCGTCGGAAGAGAAAATTGCATCAACCTACTGTCAGTAGCTATCAAATATAGCGAAATGGATTGGTTGGAGTCATTGGCCAGATTATAAGTAGAAGGGTGAATGTGCCTCTTTGGAGTGCACAATTATTTCATTTTGTCATGTTTCGCTCTTTCCTGTCATTCTAGTTCTGTATAAAAGCGCCACACCCAATGCAATAAAATCAGGTCAAATAGCGGGGCTCCGCCTGTGTGCCCTTCTGTGCATGTCCCTTGTTTTCTGTATTAGTTAAGCGCGATATCCCCACTATGCAGAACTACACGGACACCGCTGGTTCGCGCTGTTTCATTTTGGGTACAAAGGTACAATGTAAAAAAAATGCTCCGCTGTACAAAGAAATCCGCTTGCAATGCATTGCCGGAGGGTTTTCCGCCACATGAGGTATGGACTAAATGTCAGAAACAGACTCTGTATGACGACTGTCATATTCTTGGTAAAGGAAAGTTGCACCATGCTATGCACGAGAACGAAATCGTTTTTTCACAATGAATGCTTCTGCTTTGTTCTTATTAAAGGTACCGCAATGTGTATGCATACTTCCTCCATTCACTCGGAAGTCATTTCTTCTAGAGTGCAAATGATCTGTATTGTAATTATGTACTTTCTATAGTTCATGAACATGCGTCTTCATATAGCAGCCCAGGTGCTGAAGAAATAAGTATTATGAACAAGACTTTTCTTTACACATATTATGTTCGGTTTATGAGGTTTTATTGTCCCAAAGCGACTAAGGCTATGAGAGACGCCGTAGTGAAGGGCTCCGGAAATTTCGACCACCTGGGGTTCTTTAATGTCCACCGATATCACACAGTACACGGGCCTCTAGATTTCGCCTCCATCGAAATTCGATCGCCGCGGCCGGTATTGAACCCGCATCTTTCGGGCCAGCAGCCGAGCACCGTAAGCACTCAGCCACCGCGGCAGCCCGGCATATTATGTATTGCATAGATACAAAGAATGCAGCTTAGAATGAGAGTGGTAAGTGATTGGGTGAGTACAAGCACATACGTTTTATTTTCATGACAAACTACACATTGCTGCCGGATCCATCTGAAAAGCATAAAAACCCTCATTTAGTAGCCACACAACACCAATTATAAATTTCACAAATATATTTGAACCATCTGCAACTGAACTATTGGCTTTCGTAGAACCTTGCAAAAGCCATTCACTGAGAACAAAACCGTTATGATTCATTGCAAAAAATTCATTTCTCATAACAGTAAAAACCACAGGTCCAGAAAGAAGCAGACAAAATGCGCTTACCCGGGCGGCACTGTGTGCATGAGTCTTTACGGTTGTCTATCAATTTGAACAAAAAGAAAGTAGATCAGGATGGGTGCCAAAAACAATCCAGCTCAGATGCCTTTCAGTATATAGTACTCAATGCACAACTTGGCGAGCAAGGAACATTGGTAACATCTTAAAAAGGCCGGACACTTGCCCACAAGCATGATGATGATTGGGATTTTTTATGGCGCAAGGGCATCTGAGGCCGAACAGCGCCATGGCACAAGGTATTTTCTTCATCTCAAGGTGGGGCCAAAGACCCATTTCTCAAGCATTTCACGCTAAAGAAGCTGAGAACCAGGCCAGGGGAAAGCTGGTACCCATTGCATCAGCGGTGGGTACACGGCACTTGCTCACAAGCAATCAGGGTCCGTATTCCGAGTTTGAGTCACAATAAGGAGCGTGCTAATCTGCCGCAACGGGCACACCTGATTGGTCGAAACGCCGGAAGCGGAAGTGGTGGTTCGGATGCAGCGAAAAGGGTCGAAGAAACTAAACAAATAGCGTATGTAGCAAATGCTCGACAGCCAACATGGCGGCGCACTCTGAAGTGGACCCTCTCGCTTCGAAGTGAACTCGTCGATGTTACTGCGTTTTTCGGCACGTGAACTGGCTATAAACTGGCTATGGAACTTTCGTTTCGTCTTGTATTGCCTATAACAAATTGAATGAACGTCCAATTCGGCCTGTTTTTTATCTCGTTGGACGATTCGGTGGCTCCTAGACCTAACAAGCACCAGTTTGTTGCAGAAATTGTTCCCTTCATTCAAATTGAATGGCCCCACTATCACTGAGTTATCTCGTCCGTTTATGTTAAATGATGTAACATAAAGCAAAATGACCCGCAAAATACTTGCGTTTACTGCGCGCAAATGTGCATCTTCTATTCTAGAGCTCTCTATAAGCTGTTGAAGCATCCTGCATCATGATCGTGTGTAATGTCTGCCAGCGTGAAACCACTAACGTGCACAGATGGTTAAGTGCAAGCGATGCGCTGCTACACCGAAGCATTTGACGTGCCAGAGGTGGTTTTTTGGTGTCCCTTACGGTTCTTGATAGCTGCGGCGGTGTGGCTCTGCATCACTGAGCTCGTGAGTTAGCTTGCAAATTAGTTTTAAAGCATCAATGGGCATGCGTGCATTTAGTACAATGAAAAATATGAAGCCTATGAAAACTTCGTGCATATGATAAATTGTGAAAGAAGCTGAAACAGTTTTGCGGTGACAGGCACAATCAGGCTGCGGCCAGCCAGCGACATGCCAAAAGACCGGTTGTTACCGTAAGTACATAGATTGTCGCACAATATGAAAAATATGGCCAGAAAGTACGATGTAAAACTGGCTTTCTCGGCCCTATTAGGTTGTCTAAAATATGTAAAATTTTAAGAATAATTCTGTGACTGTGGCTCGAGAAAAGTACACGTGTAGAGTGAAATGTATATGTACCTTGTAAAATGAATGTGGTATCAGATACTACTATCTTGTGGTCGGGTTGATGTAGGTGAAACTGGAAGGTGTATGAATGTGAGACTACAGGAGCACAAGAGGGTAGGGGCTCTAACTTGGCTCTACATTGCAAGGGATGTGAGTGCTGCTACCCTTTACTTTTGGCAACATGCATTTTTGCAGTCCATTCGGAGAGATTAAATGGGAGATTATCGAGGCTAGACACATCTTACGACTCTGTGACGAATGTGTGAGTGTGTTATCTATCGTGTTAACACGCAATGAGTTCGACTATCTGGATCAAAGAAATGTTGAGGCCAATTTTTGTCTCACGTTGTCTTGTATGCTTATCTGGAACTGTGTGGTTTGTGGTGTTGCTTGGCTTCTTATATATTCCCTGTTCCCGTCAATAAACTTTAGTCGTGAGCCAGCGCCTGTCTCCTTTCTCGTCCCTGTCTTTCACACTGGTAGATTCACCGCGATGGCTTACCTCTGCAGAAATCCAAGACATGAGATTTTCCTCTTCACACTCGAGGTTCAGCGCATAATATGGCAAAGGCTTCTCAATTCCAAGAAAAGTCCATGGCTCCATTTAACACTGCCTCCTGCTTACAAGACACAGAGCAGCATTAATTGTAGATTCTACCTGTGACACAGAAAGCAGTTTTAGTTTGAGTGGGCTAAACTAGGAAAGAAGCACAAAATATCTATAGCCAAATAACTGAACTGAAAAAAAATAGAGGGTAGTGTAATAGTGAACACATTGATATATTGCATGCAAGATATATGCATGATATATTGTGATTTCCAACACTGCTACCATTGCTTTAGCCAACTACTTCATAAATAACAAAACCTGCAGTATCATGAAAATAACAGTACTATTAGTGTTAATAGTAGCAGTGCAGGTTCGATGAAAAAAAAGGGTGCCCAGTGCTGGCTGTCGTTCCCACAGCAAGCTTGCGACCAATGGCCAGTGCAAAGGAAAAAGGAGGAATGACTGAAAAGACAAAGAGCCAGGGGGAAGGAAGATAGGTATAGAAGGACTTAGGATATGTTATGCAAATAAGGTTGTTTAGACAGTGAGCACAAAATAAACATTACCACACAAGTAAAGACATACAAGACCAATCATATATATCATTGTGCAGAGTGGAAAACTTGACGTACTTTAGCCCAAAATGTTTCCAATATGCTTCTGCAATAAAGTGATTATAATTATTCACAGCATAACTGACCGAGCGAAACCAAAACAGGGATGACCAGGGAAGTTGTCAACATTTTGGCAGAAATTAAAAGAAGAAAATGAACCTCGCAAGAGCATACGATGCAGAGAATGAATCACCAATGGTCTCTTAGGGCAACATAATGACTGATGGATTATAATGGCACAAGGGCATTTGTGGCCAAAGAGTGCCCTAGCACAAGTTAATTTCGTCTACTCAAGGTGAGATCAGAGACCCATTTCCCAAGCATTTCATTCCAGATAAGCTGTGCACAAGGCCAGGAAACATCCTGTACACATTGTATCACTACAAAATGAATTTCACCCAAAGAAAAATATAGCAGGAGATAGCTGATTACAAGCTCAATATCGAGTTCTTAGGATAGCGTGGCATGCAGCTGGTGCAAGACACAGATACTGAAACTGGAAGACGCCGTTGTCCTGAGATGAATGTAAGCTAACCGATGACGATGATGAAATTCGCGACACTGCTGTTCGAGCTGTTCGGAATGAGCTTAAGTCTCATGCTTCAAAAAAAGGCAAGTTTGCTCAGTGTGACAAAAAAAATCATAAAAGTTCACCCAAGAATAGGTATCTTGGCGGTATCAGGCTGCAGGTGCAGATGAATTTATCCTGCCTCAGAGAAGAGCTACATAGAGCACATAGCAATTTAGGCCAGTCCTACACAGACAGCTGTTAACAAATATTTTAAAACTGTTGTTCATTGCACAAACAATAATAGCCAGTTTTTGTTGGTCATGTGAATATGTTAATGAGGCTAACAGGCTAAACTACGCGCTGTCTCAACTTAGTTTCTATAGCAACTATGAAGAACTTAAACACATGCAGACTATTCAAGCAGAAGTATCATTCTTCATGGTGTGCCCTACAAATTTTAAATTATACTGAAAAGTAATAGAGTGGAGTGCTTGTGCCACAAAAACTAAGCCTCAACAACAAAGAGAACACAACATAAAGGTAATCACATATTGCCCACAACTTCAATTTTTGACAGAGCAAAATAGAAAAGAAAACATCTCCACAGCAGGAACAAAACAGGGTGATACTGAGCAAACATTTGACAATTGTTTCATCCAAATCCCCAGTCTGGTGCTCGAGCACTCGTCAGCCACCATGTCATGAAATGTACCTTAGTTCTGGTAGCTGTAAAGAGAATACAGCTGATCCGACATTTTGATATGTGAACAGTAACCGTCAATGACCACCAGGCTAAACACTTTCAAGAGGCTGTTCTAGTAACAAGACTGCGGTGAAACACTTAGCAAGTTATGCTGGCGTAGTAATGCAAACCGTTAATCTGAGAGTTCACTACGACATAACTCTGAGGCAACTCCTAAAGTGTTGCAATCGAATGCAAAAAAGGACTGCCTATTTTATAAACAATAGTGAAGAGGCTGCAATGCAATCCAACGACTGAAGTGCTACAATACAGCAATAGCGATACAAGTTACACTTTAAGCAACACAATTAAACATGATCTTTTATCCTTACATACCAGAATTTACATTTTTTCTTGCTCTCTTGCAAAATTAAGTTTAGATCGTGAAAGTGCTCAAAAAGACAAAGATACCGAAAGAGATGGCCACACAGTGCACGTACTTTCAGTGTCTTTTTGACCGCGTCCACGATCTAAACATGGTTACCCAACAAGCCTAAATGCTGCTGTTATTCCGAAATTAAGCCTTTCACAACGTGGGAGCCCCTTTTACTATACAAGGTGCACCATAACTAATCCAACACTTTTTTCATGTGTTTTTCTAAGAATAAACACTGCTTGAAGATTTTGCAATAATACTTGTCTTTTCGATTCTACGAATGTAACATGCAAGTATTCAATGGAATGACCATCTGCATGTCTTGATTATTGATCGAAATCAGGGTATAATGCACCGTGAAGGACAGGCTATGCTTGATTTTTATGTTTTCCTAATGAAGCATGTACGTTCAACCCTTCTGCTGGCTTGTATGCAGCAGGTTTGTCTAGCTAGGTGAACTGTGCTTTTGCTATAAAGGTGAAATAGTACTTTGGAAGTGAATGGCCTTTTAAAATGAATTTAACGCATATACAGGGGCTTTAACAGCACCTGGTGTAAGCAAAATCAGTGGGGGCACTGCAGCAGTGGCCTAGTGGTCTGAGCATCCGCTTCGCAAGGGGGAGGTGCGGGGTTCGATCCCCAGTGCAACCGGGTAACCAGCGGTGGTATAATGGGTACATGTTTTCCTCTACTCTGGTGCTCGGCTTATTTAGGGTGAAATGCTTGAAAAATGGGTTGTTTAAATGGCCAGTTTAAAGCTTGAAATAAACATGCTGCAATATGTACAAAAAATTATTTGTGTGCTCTCTTACATCACTTTAGTTAATCATATCATAGTGTTGGTAGTACACAAAATGCATGTGCAGAACATATATTACATGCACTGTTTTTGTTCATATCTTACCTACTATGTGCTGTTATGGCCTGTTATGTTCTGGGAAAGAATCAGTTGTGAGCAATGTTGTGTTGCAGCCTTTCTTCTGGTGAAATTTGAATCATGTGAAGTGCAGCTGAAAGAAATTGTTTCATACGTAAGTATATTTCATGCAACAAAACAAAATGTGCACAGCCACATGATGAGTTGTGGTTTCAACTAATAGCAAGCATTTTACTACTCTATTTAACATATGATGCAAGTCAGTGATGCTGGAGGCACAAAACTAAATATTGTGAGGTAACAAGAGCTAATATGAACAATCATGTCTTTAAAAGATATTGTCAATAGACATTTTCCTGAATGAACTAACGTTATGCTTAGAAGCATTCAGAGGAAGACAATTTTTCTAAATGCCATTGCCAGATAAGGCCTTTTATGAACCTGTTGCAGATGTGAAGAATCTGACTTTAAGACCACGCTATGCATGCTCTAGTGCCAAAGTAGTCGCATACAAGCAATTTGTATACTATACCCCTAGTCTCATGGTGGGTCTCTACAGCACAATTTTCATTCAAGGTAGTGGAAAGTATGTGCCATAAAACAGACCTCTGTTTGCTGAAACTGACCAATAAACACTGGGAATTTTGGGCAGGAAAGAAGTTACAAAGTTTTCTTGCAGGTTTTCATCTTCAGGCTAGTTATTTGTAAAATATCAATCCCTGACGCTCTCTTATTTGAGGAAGGACTTTCCAAAAGCCTGCATTTCATGGCAGCTGTCAAGTAGTCCTGATAAAGAGAAACCAGTCACGACATACAACCAAGCCCCCGTAGCACATTTTCAACTACACCCTCATGATGTAGCTTTAAAGTAAGTGTTAAGCAATACAAATACAAATCCCTTGATTTCCTTCATGATTTATCACTGGTGTATACATACAAAGACAACCGTGCAAGACGTGGAGTACATGGTAGAGAGAGAGTAGGCAGATGGTTTCTTGACACTCACAAAGTGAACAAGGGAAGGAAAAATCTCAGGGTGCTTGCCAACGTTTCGACACGACGACTTGTTTTTGTCTGGAGTCAACATATCCAGAGAAAACTTAGAATATCTCAACTACAGGTTTGTCCACTCTTAGTGCGAACACGCGAGCACATGGCTGTGCTCTTTGGAGGGCCACTGCGTCTAACATTGCCACACATTGAAGTAAGATATGACACGAAGCACCACATCTGGGTGCATCTCCTCCTGCGCCATTTTGCAGCGATGAGTGGCTGTTTCGCACGCAGTTGACATCTAAAGAGCGTGGCCACGCGCTCACATATTTGCACTAAATGTGGCCAGCTCTGTACATTCCAGAATTGGCGTAATTGTTAAAAAAAAGCCTTGCACATGGTCAGAGGTTTCCCGACCCATTATTTCCCCCTCCTTTCCTGCTTTCTTTAATTTATAGTTATACTTTACCCTACGCCCTGTACCTCCTGGCGTCACTTCTCGGAACCTTGGCTTCCACACTCCCCCCCCCCCCCCTTCTTTATGCCTTTTCTCCGAACCTGCCCTCATTTTCTTTTTACTTCAAATTATTTTGCCCCCCCAGTATTTTATTCTGCCACGCTGTTTAATTCCTTTATCCTAGTTTTTCAGGTACAGGCAGCCAGCCATACCATGTCACCTGTTGCAGCTGGACACAAAGACTTTCAAGCCCACTATCTCTCCACGCTCCACGCCCCGGGATTCCTTTCTAGTGAGCTGGCCTTCTCTTTTCACAGTTTTGCAGGTCAACCTTCTTTAGCAGCCACCATGCCTGGACAATGTTCACGCTCCCCATTCTAATGTCGTTCCCATATCGCACCCTTGTCCCACACGCTAGGCCTTTCCCCTCGAAGTGAAAACCTCATTTAAACCCCACCAATCATGAGCGCTTTGCCAGACAAAGACAAGTCCTCTTGTCAAAACGTCGGCAAGAACACCGAGGCTTTTCCCTCCCTTAATAAGATTGTGAGATACCAGGGATAGGTGTTCAAGCTTCAAGCACCCATACCACAATAATACGCGTCACAAGGGCACCGCAAAGGCATTTGAGAATCAGGTACTTATATCCAAAGGCGCAAGGAGTGCAACTACATGGCATAAATGTCTCGCCTTTGCCGTTAAGGGCATTGGAGGTGAAGGCGCTCATCAGAGACCTTTGGTGCGCAAAGGCACAGCCTTCGAGAACCTGTGATCGCAGTGCCATACAACGTAAAAAAGTAAAAGCAATAAAAAAGATACAGCTAATAATGTATGAAAACATTTTTTTGAATACTAAAGGTGTGTCGGGCTTTGGTTTTGTACGGGTGTTAATATTTTATGTTCAGATTTCAAGACAGTGAAAGTGTTGCAGCAACACCGAGCGCTCATGGTGGCCAAGGCAATACACGTACAAAACCTGCTGCTGCTGATGAGAGCAGCTGTCACAGTACTTTATAGGAAGCAATCAGAATTAAAAAAACGGTCTAAGCTGAACGAATGAAAAGAATACGGCACATTAATCTTAAAACACTCACTTTAGCCACCTCGAGCACAGCAGCGGGTGCTAAGCCTGAATGACTGTTTCACCTTTGGGCTGCACTGTGTAGCTGTGTTGCTGCTGCTTTAAGCTTTTGCTCCTTTGGTAAAAAATGGTGCCTTTGCTATAAAGGCCTTTGAGGAATGCCGCGTGACAGGAGTATAAAGCACATTTTTTAATAACATGAAAGACTCGGTGCCTTTAGTTCTGACCGCATTCTGAATCATGCTTTGGTGGCTTAGTATACCAAGGTACTGGACATGACAAAAACAGCTAATTAGTGATGGCTATTATTTGCAATAGGTGAAATTATAACATTCTCCTAAAATAATGAAAAGAAACCACCAGCATTGACATCAATGTACAATTTGGCTATAACATACGGTCCTAACATGAAAATCTAGTTAAACGTAAATTCCCTTTTCGCACTTCAAAACTGCATGCGTTATTTCTAGAAAGCGCAAGAACAGAAGCTCGTACATAGTGCCAAAGAAAAGAGTGCATAAAGTACCACTTATGAGGTGTTTATCGGCAACTGCAATGAGCAAGGCTATGTAAATGGCAATCCAGAGTTGCAGAAAATCAGAAATAAGTGCAATTCAATTGAGACCTAGTCTGGAATCTGAATGGAATGGCTGCCATTACTTTAGCAACAAAATGATTACCAACCATACCTGAAGCAGAATAGCTTTACCCCTTGCAAGTCCTGCACTATACCCAGTACCAAGGTAGTGCTAAAACTAGCCTGAATCTTTCAACCAACAGTAAGCATGTGAAGTAAAATAGGACAGGTTTGATGGTTACATTGTTTCACTTCTTAAGGAACTATAGACGCCAAATTTTTACTTGCGTGTTTTCTTCTTTCAAACGATGCGTTAGACATTCTTATACATGGAGTACCCCGTGGTATTCGTGTATGACCACTAAATAACTTTTAATTGTATTTGTTCTGAATGCTGTTCCGGTTTAATCAGTCGAACAATGACTGTGATGCGTAGTTGGTGTTTAGGTCACATGGGGCATAAAAATGGGCTATATAATTGCTGACACATCAGTTTTTGCCATTCCAGGAAGAGGCTGGTTTAAATGTAGTGAATTAAAACTACATATTAGCGATTATATTAGTTTTCTAGTGCATCACGTGACCAAAATATCAACTTGATATCACAGTCGTCCTTGAGTGGACAAAACCGAAACAGCATAAGAGAGGAAATTCAATTAAAAATTATTTAGCAATTGTAGACAAATGCCACCCAGTAATCCATGTATTCTAATGTCTAACACATCATTTGACAGAAGAAAATGCTCAATAAAATTAGGTGTCTATAGTCCTTTCGGCACCCAATGATAAGGCATCAGGTTATCATTCTAATTTTATTTGCTATGCTGTGATACTGGGTAAGCTGAGTGATTTTCACAACTGCTGGTAGTTCATGCTTCTTGCTCATTCCATTCACCTGATATTCATTTTGTGCAGTGACCTTTTCTGGCCACTGCCTGTGCACAAACATCAAGGCATCAGTCACCAACAAAGATGAGTATTAAAAGCTGATTGAGAACAGAACGAAAAATGTAAAAGAGCACAAGTCTGTTGTTCTCAGAAGGCTACAGAATTCGTTTATGGTTCATGGGTATTTAACATCCCAAAGCGACTCAGGTTGTGAGGAACGCGCTGGTGAAGGGCTCCAGAAATTTCGACCACTTGGGGTTCTTTAACGTGCACTGACACCTCGCAGTACACGGGCCTCTAGAATTTCGCCTCTATCGAAATTCGACCGCCGCAGCCGGGACTGAACCCAAGTCTTTCGAGTCAGCAGCCAAGAGCCATAACCACTGAGCCACCGCAGCGGCTCTAAAAAATTCCTTTCACGCTGAGATGATTACTCGAAATATCATCATGAAGAGTATCATGTGCAGCCACAGAAAATATCACTATTTTTCATTTGTTTCTATCAAAAGAACAGGCAATTACAGTCAATGCTGCTTAAATTAGCTATGGCTTAAAGGTTTAATGTCAATACTTTGAGTAACTGAAAGGAAGGAAGTTATTCTAGCTCCCTTCTCCCTGGAATTGGACTGACTGGTGGCTTCTCTCTAAACTATGCTCAGCCCTCGACGCACTTCCATGTCAAAGAACTAAGAAGCAACTCACAGCATCCAGCATGATGTGCCACTTGTTTGCCATCAATCTACTCCCTGGCACTTCGAGGTTCCTGAAAACATTAAATATCAGTCAATATCTGCATCTTGACAGAAATCATGATAACTAAGTGGAGAAGATAAAGAAGTTTGTGAGGATAAGGTGGCCACAGCTGGCGCAGGACATGATTAACTGGAGAGGTATGGGAGATACCTTTGTCCTGCAGTGAACGTAGTTAGGCTGCTGCTGCTGTTGTTGATGATGACAATGTAGTATTGGCCCGGGGCTGCCGAGTGAAAGGAGCCATGACTCAGTGCGCTTCAAAGTGACTTAAGAGGGTTCACTGGACAAAGAATAGGAATTTATAGACTGAATGACTATTATGTGTGTTATCAGTGCATGCACTTGAGAGGTGATAGTAGCTGTGGAACGGACCCCACTTGTACCCCTTTTTTCAGCCCAACACACAGCCCTTAACTATCTACGTTATTTCAAGGCATGTTAACCCCGTTTCCCTTGGTGAATCACAAGCGCCACTGTCTGAAGTAGTAGGGTCTTGAAGCTGAGCTGCGGGAGCAGTGAGAAACAAACCAAGGCAACCCTGGAATGGGCTGTGCTTTTGCTGAGTGCATTTTTGTTGTAACCGTTGAAGCATTTCTGTGAAACAGATTGTGCTGCTGGCCCCAGAAGTGAAGTTTTAGATTAGATCACTGGGTAGCACTTCAGTGACAAGCCTGAATATTTCAAGGTGCTACTGAGAGTTTGCACCTCTGGGATTGCTGTGTAGGCTGTCCTGTTTGCAGAGTTGGAAAACTGTGGCTTTCAATGAATCTGTAGGATTCATTGCTTTCAGTTTCATTTCATTCAGTTTCAATTATGTGCAAGTCTGCTATGGCAGCTGCAAAGTTGGAGCCATCACAATTCCTAAATGTAGTGACAGCAGGGCTTTCTTTTGTTGTCAAACTGGTTACCAGACTTCTGGCTGATATTTATGGTTAAAAGCTTAATTTCACAATCTGGTAGCAGTACTGGTAACGCCTGTGAACTTTTGTGTTGAATGAATAAAACCACTGCAGTATTCATCACATTGCTTTTGTACTGTTGCAACAATATATGCTCAAAGTATGGCTGAGGCGAAATTGGTCAAACAGCGACACAAGAAAGTAATCCAATCGATCACAGCCAATAGTGAATGAGGAATGTTTGTTAGTGGAGTCAGATCTTAGAACTCTGTAGTGGCAACAGTTGCCATCCTTTCGCTTTTACATCATTTTCTAGGTTAGCAAGGCTCAGAAATTATTCATCTCGGAACACTACTCAGTCTAGTCTGACTTCATGTTTTTCTGTGGTGTCCATTTAAATTGCCACAACCGCATGCATCAAAGTAGCCTATGCAGTTATATGGTTCATCATAACAGAGAAATATTAGCAACAGAGTTACTGTGTCCCCTTTGACTCTGCTTACCGTGCATATTCAAATCGTTCAAATTTAAATATGGCTCAGAATGCCCCCTTCTGAGGCATCCAGGCTGCTCTTAGACAAGTAGCGCCATTCAGTATTTTGCGAAAGGACCCTATTTCAGCTCAGAATTGGAATTTTGCCAGTCGCATGAGGGAGCTTTGGCACAGTATAGCAGAAAACATAGTATGCGATTCTCTCAAATTTTTCTTCAGTTAGATTTTTTCTTTCATAAGCAACACATATCCTGTCTTTTCTTGGTACCTTCAAAAACAGGATTCCATTATCCACATTGTGATGTGCTACAATAACTACAATAAAGGAGGAGGAGCAAAAACTTTTATGCACACCACCCTGAAATTGCCAGTTTTCCCTTAGTAAATTGCCTGTTTAGCACTTTGTTGCAGTATGTTTTTCTGTCTGTGTGGAGGTACAAAGAGCTACTAAACTTTGCTGGTCTCTGTTGCTCTGTCAATGCTTCTTTGACTGACCGCTTACTTGGCATTTTTGGTTAGCATTCAGGCAGTCTTTTTTTCTCTCTCTCTGCCAGCTGGCCATGGAGGGAAGGGAGAGGCATGACAGTTTAACTTTGGGGCTGGGAACTGCACTTCATTTAGGTTACAAATGCTTTGCAAGCTTGCTGAGATCTGCTGGGAAGGGCACCTAATCAAAGCATGGTCTTGCACCTTACATATTTTGCCTGACATCCTTGCAGCTCTGGTTGTTCACTTGGATATTACACTTTGTTGTGCAGTTTGTTTAAAATAAAAAATCGTGAAAGTGAAATGAAGGTTAATTTAGGATTCTAAGCAAACGTCAGTGCTCACACATGAATAAGGCCTAAAACCTTGTGACTTACACCTTTTGAGACTGCAGTTAGTGTGGAGCACTTTCAGTACTACACATTACCGTGCTCACCGTGGCAGGGTGTGCACTCTGTACCTTGCTTACACTGGCTTTTCTTGACATCAAGTAGCTACTGATGTGATGTTCATATTTACTTGTGGACATGTAAATTTAAATACAGAAGTAATTAAGGTAATTGTCATAAGCAATGCAGTATATTGTGTTTTTTTTAAAGTTGGGACTGAAAAAAAACATTAGTGTGCCTTATTTTCACCTCTAATGACAGTATCAAGTAGTGTTGATGAACCCTGACCTCCGTGCTTCAGTCAAAGCAAAGAATATTTATTTTTGCAGAGCATGCAAGAGTCACCAAGAAGGGCCAGTAGTGCCCCTCCTGATAGGCAGGCAGTGCTGGCTACACCCATACATTCAAAAGAGCCAACAAGTTGTACACCAACAAGTAAGCCTTGCATGCACGTGTCTTTCAAGATTTTTGTCTTGTGATGTATGCCGAGTGCGTGACCTTTTGTTCTGAAATTGTTTGTCCAATTCTAGTCCAAGCTGTTCTTATAGTTTATGAAAAACTGAATTTCACCCTGGTTTAGACATCAGCAATTTGACTCATTACATTTTGTTTTCCTCCATGAATTTGTTTTCTTTTCAATACAAGGGAATAGTTTGTAGAGTTGGAGAAAACAATGCAGTACAATGTGCTTCATAAACAGTTTCAAACTGATGCATGGGTGTCATCCTTCAGCAAGGAGTTTCACATGATATGGCGAACTCCTCTGTTTAATCAGCACGAACCTACGGTTTGTGCACATTGGTTGGCGTGAACTACAGCTGTATCACTCCAGCTTCCATCCCGCAGCAACAATGTATAATGTTGCATTGTGTGAGGAAAGAATGAAGCATTTAAAAAGAACATACTTCAACATTTTCGCTTTCTAGCCTGGCAAGAGCTATGGCAAACTGCAGTTTGCCTTGTGTGCAACAGGCAGTTAGGCTTACTCTGCTCCCTTAACATGGGAACAGTCTCTTAACGATCACATTATGCGGTGAATGGTAGGCTAATGGCGTCTAAGATTTCTGAGAGTGCATCATTGAATGTCTCATGACATCTTTAATAACCGTGCTTCAGAATTGCCCTGGAACCAGTGCGGTGCACAGTAGTGGTAGGTTGGCCACCCTATTAGTGGAGGTGGTAGAGCCTTATGCACACCAGTGCAGCTTATGAAAATAAAGTTGTGCCCCAGTGTCATTATTGAACATGCTGTACTGGTTTGTGGAAAATTCCTCCTCATTTATGCC
This sequence comes from Amblyomma americanum, assembly GCF_052857255.1. Lineage (NCBI taxonomy): Eukaryota > Metazoa > Arthropoda > Arachnida > Ixodida > Ixodidae > Amblyomma > Amblyomma americanum. The sequence goes on along the minus strand of NC_135504.1, from coordinate 78,467,397 downwards.
AGATTCATTAGTGTCCATTTCTTGGGGCCTGTATGCACCCAAACAACCCAACATTTTGGCCACCCCTGGTTTTGTCATGTTTGTCTTAAAGGAAGGTCTCTGTATTTTTCATTGTTTTGCTAATTTAATTATTTCACAAGACTGATGCTACAGGGTTGTTTTGTCTGATATTGTCCCATACAACTCAAGAACAAAGCAGAGAATGCCTCTCAAAGGAGCCCCCCCCTAACCATTGACAATCTATCGTCACGATGTCATGATCAAGTCTTGCACCTGCGACAACTGCAACCAGATGCATGCTAGGAGGTGCAGGATGGCTGTCACAATTTCATGACAGTAGTCAGCACCATTATATGGTGTGCCGGATTTGAGGTGCATTTCCCGCTTTATTATCGAGTTCCATCCGACAGCAGTCTGCAGTGAGTCACCATATTTCAGTGGCAAGGATGTTGCCTAAGAGACATGCAGCAGGTGCCATGATTGGATCAGCTTTTTTCTTTTGTCGCAGTTAGACCTGAACTTGTGTGTTTTTCATTTGATTTGCCTCATGCCTGCAGCAATGATGCAAAGCTTAAGCCTATGGGCTGTCTTGCATAACATTTCACTGCAAATGTTCATGTGGACAGCCTAATTGCAGCTTGCACTTTGTTTTGGTTTGCTAAAGCAGTGCATAAATTTACCTGTGCTCTCTGTATGTGACGAGCCCTTACAGCTGTTTTTTTGCCAAGCTTTGACACAACAGCATAGTCTGAAAGGTACTCCTGCTCTTAAGGCTGCTGTATCATTTACTTAACATCTTCCTAACAGTTGTGCCTAAGCATTTTGTGCAAGCCCTTGTATAAAGATTTACTCCTGCTTTATTATTCAGTGTCAGAATTGTGCACCAGGCATAAATAAGTGCTACCTACAGAGGCTTCTAACATTGTCAGCAACTGGTGTCTACCTTGATTTGTGTTGTGTTGTCTACAATGGCAGGCAAGGGAAGGAGACCGTCAAAGCGTGGTTTTTGTTACGTCAGTGTTGTCCTGTTGCAAGAAATAGCAGTGTAAGGTGTAAGTTGTAAATAGTGAGATCCTTGCAGCCTCTTGTGTTCTATAAGCTTCTGTATTGGCAACAAAGAGAAATATGAAACTGCAGGATTTGTTTTGAATGCCTTGGTCAGAAAGTTCTGTGCCACATTTTGCCTCTTTTGCACCCTACCTGTGAAGTAGATTTTTTGCTTGCTCATTCAACAGTAATTTGTGAAACTCTTGCTGTGAAACTTGACTGCTTACCTTGATTTCATGCTTTCACCTTTTTGCGTGTATGACTGACATAACACATTCGACACCTCAATGCATCCAGTACCATAGCCTCCGTATGTCTACATGGGTGTAGGCACACTGTTCACATCTTAGTGTGAATGCTTTATGTCACGCAACAGTCGACCAACTCGCGGCTGAGTCAGTGCCTCGCAACAGAGCTAAGCAGAGAAATGGGCAAGGGCACACGCACAAAGCTCACAGGTGCTTCAAGAACCTGCCACAGGTGGTAAGCTCCAAAAGGCACCGCAAAGCAGCTGCTCTCCAGGTTGGAAAAGCTCCTCAATTATCGTGGAGTAACACTTGTGTAGTTGCAGGCCAGATTTTTTTTCCATTAAAAATTTCTTATTATAAAATAAAAAGTGATCAGAACCCTTGAGGGTTTCCTCCTCATCATTCCTATTGCACTGGAAGCTATACGTTGGCCGTGAAGCACTGTGAGGTGCCAGTGAACATTGTGGCTGCATCCACATTTAAGTTCCGGAATAGGTGCCGGCCTTAATAAAAGATAACAGTAGTGATATACAGGAAGTAGGAGAATCCAGCAAAGATAGACTAGTTAGATGCACACAAGCAACGGAAGCTTAATACTACTCATATATGCCACGCACAAATGTGTATAACGACGTGCTGCATTGACAGAGTGGCTTATTTAGCTTTCTTTTGTTCATATGCATGCATGGCTGCATGTACCACTGCCCCACAAACTGTTAACAGAAGTCTGCGGTGATAAGGAGATCACGGCTGGCACAGAGCAGGGTTAATTGGAGATTTTGGAGAGACCTTTGTCCTGCTGTGGGCATAGTCAGGTTGATGACGATGCTGACAATAATACGCTTCCCCAAGGCAAAAATGCTAGAAGTGCAAGTCACGAGTTGTACCCCTAGTATTAAAGCCAATATTGTTAAGTGGTATTTGTTCATAACGGATTTGAAAAAAAACCTTCCTTGGAAATATATTTTATCAGTCAGCATCGTGGATGGAAGCCGTTCTTTGTGTAGTTTTGTTTTCGCATTTATTTGTTGTTCTTTCAGCCTAAGAAAAGCTACTTGTAGGGCTGTATTGCTTGCTTTTGCAATGACTGGTTTGAGAAGCAAGAGGTGAGGGAATATGAGCCTCACTTCTTGACTGCTTCTTCCTTTGCAGGAAATGCTGGGGCAGTGGACCAAGATATGTTCATCAGATCTTTTGAAGAGGTCCCAAAAATACAGGTAGGGTCTTTACAAAGTGATTCTTCAAGTTTACTTGTACTTTCTTGAAAAACTTTCGGTTTTATTCTTTGTGCGAGCAACTTTCTGCCCACAAACACGTTGATCTGGCACGAAAGGTTTAGTTTTCGGTGTTAGGTACAACTGATGTGCCTGAGTTCGGTTTCAGTTGCCCTTGCACAACAAAAATAGATACTTTCATCTTCCTTACATGTGACGGAGTAGTTTCACACCTTTCTCTAGTGAAGATGTACCCGTTAGTATGCAAAAAACTTTCGTGCACTACTGCATCATGCCTGCTTCCCATGCGTGACTGAGCAAAGTGACGGCTGCCTAATGAGCTGCATATTGTCACACCTTATTATATGCAGGTATGTTGCCCAGTTCACAATTTTTCTTTCGCTTTCAGCTTCACTCAGCAATGGAGTTTGAGCAAGAGCTCGAAAAGATCAGGCAGGTTCTGTCTGACACCAATGCTGAGTGGGAGTGCAAAGTGGACATGGTAAGTCAGCTTGCTATGTTTGAGGGAGCCCTGAAGTTGTATACTGTTGTCAAGAAGTTGGGGGTGCTTTGTTTAATAATCATCTGTTCAGAGGAATCACAGGGCTAAAAAAAATTTGAGCCTCCAAAAAAGAATTCAGGGTTCAGCTCGTCACCTTGGTTTAATGCATCATATAAGTAGGCTGATATAGTCGACGACTGATTTTTCGGACCCTCTAGGGACCGCAAAAATGTCCGAAAAATTATACAGTCTGGAAAATCAAATTTCGCCGAAAACATCGCGAACTTATTGCAATTATTCCGGAGGAATAGGCCAGTTGTGTTTCACATGTTCTAAAGCATCTAATGACTAAGTTCCTCCACGCAACACGTGCATAGACGACGGGCGGCGACCACTTTCACCAGCTCGGCCTGGCTGTGCTGCCCTCGGCATGTCGCCGATCAACGCACGGGTTGGGACAAAGTCTAAACGGGAAAGCGAACACGCCGTTGCGGGAGCTACATTGCACCCGCGGTACCATGGGCCCCGAATGAGAACGCGAAGATGGCGAAACAATAGGAACCGAGAAACGGCCGAAGCAAGCGCTCCGTCGGCGTTATCCTCTGCCATTAGGCCCAGCGACTAGAGCCAAAATCAGCATTGTATTCGGCGATATGCACTCTGCGGTGGCTTGCGTATAATGAGGGTCACCTTGCCTGTTATCTAAATGCCAGTTATTTACGGTTTTTCGATAGAAAAGTCAGGGTTGCGGAGTGTTTCGCTTCGGGTACGCTGACCTCTCTTTAAAATCCACCACCATTCCTCCCGTGCTCGCAGTCTCCATGAAGCCGTGTGCTTCCCATGCGCTTCGCTGCTGCGTTTTTCCGTATTCGACGCGAAAGACTCGGCATAGATGAGTTTCGCAAACTCTGACTGCTTTTAAAAAGTTGTGTGGTGGCAGACGTTCAAGAACCGTACGAATCTGAAACCACGTGAGCGCAATGTGCCGACTCAAGCAGAATTTGAGTATGGCAAGAGGCCCCCTTTAAGCTTGAATTTTGTTTTATTTGATCAAATTTTCGATCTCTCCTGGAGTTATGAGGTTCCACTGTACACATTACATGGCGGTTTGGGTATTGACGGCGAGTGCGAACGAGGTCTGAGAAATCGAGCAGTCAGTTGCGGTGTGAACGAAATTTCAGGCGCTCTTACACATTGGCTCTATGAGCCATCTCGTGGTGCGACGAAAAAGTCCGAAGAATCAAGCATGTCCGAAAAATCAGGCGTCCGAATTTTCGGTCATCTACTATAGGTAATCTATTTTACCATAGCATAGTGGGGCTCACGTGAGATGCAAAAACATTTTTTGCTAGCATTTTTTCTAATGGTGCTGAATGCAGGGCCAGCTAAAGCCTTGTCCTGTTTCTATTTGTGTTTGTACAACAATAGGTGATGCTAATTTTTTTGTGGTTTGGATGTAATTTATTTTGTAAACCCTATGCAGCAAACAAGTGTCTTCAGTTAAATTTGTTCTGAGGTGAAGTTCAGAAGTGGGAGCTGCCTTTCTTACTTTGAATCATGGGGCCCGCCAAGGAACTTTTGCACAGTTCTGCACACTGAGCTGCTGTTTTGCAAAGTTTTCTCTTTTCATCTGTGTTTTATGAGCGTTTTTTCCCGCAGCTGCAGCACCTGTGTAGCCTGCTCATAGCTGGAGCTGCTGTGTATGAAGAGCTCTTTATTAGTTTGAGGCTTCTGGAGCCTTCATTCCAGGTTTTAATTCGGGACTTACTGTCACAAGTAGTCAGGGAGGCCTGCATAACTATTGCGTGAGTATTCGTCCTACGTCACATCTCATCATTTCTTGCATCTTGGGACATTGCTATGAAATGTTTGAGTGGCAAGAGTTGTGGACCTTGCACATCAAATTTCGTGTTTCCCTAGAATAGAATAGACACAGCCGTTTAATTACCAGACTCAGGGAAGAGCCAGTGGTGTAGTTTTTGTGCCAGCATATCACCTCTCAATATCTGAGTCTGCATATTTTGCACCACTATGCATTTGTAATGCTGCTGCTTACATTGTATATTCATTGCTCCTTGGCATCATTAATGGCTTTTGTTCTCTGTGTTTGTGGTATGAGCAGGCAGCAGTTAATTTTGAAGAAAACCGCCAAGTGGAAGGCAGGCACAGCCTGCAGCACTGTATAAAATTGTATGAGGCTACCAATGAGTGCTTATTGTTACCATTGTGAGCTTTTCAGGCTGCTACTGTTGCTGTTGGAAGATTACTTTGATATATCGCTGGATGCATGCAACTTCTGGTCTAGAGATTGTACGCAGGCGGAACTGAGTTAACGATCATACTTGATATTGCATAATATTAGTCATGAAGAATTAATATTTTAAGCATAATATGGTCACAAACAGTATCAGCTGTGCTTCAAGCCGTGCTGTTTTGAAATCTCACCGAAAACCTTAACAAAAACTTTCCTCCCAACATGCCGGGGGCGCAAGATTGGTTGCTGGAAATTTTTTCTCTTCCATTGTAAACTAAAGAAATTATCTCAATTAGATGAAGTGGAAGCCTGGAGCTCTGGTGCACACAGGTGCTGGAAGGAGTTCGTAGTAAATCAGGAGCATGTAGTACAGGTTTCGCAGTGGGTATCAGGAAAGTGATACGAGTGGCACAGAGGACAAGACCATTTAGTTTTTGTTCTTGGCAAAAATACATTCTGTGGCTCTCTCGCATGACATCGAGACTGGAAAGGGCTTGGTGATCGCCACCTTGTTGTGGATGGGGATGAAGCCTAGCCTCGGAGATACGCGCTCAAGAAACTGTTTTGGCGTCCCTGCCATTTGCTTACGAAAATGGCTGATCACTTCTATATCCGTATTTCATATTCTGGCCTTTTCTAGCTTATGAAAGCTTTGTCTTCACTGAAAGTGACACCTTTGTCATTTGAGAATGGTAATCTATTGATACGGACCAGCTTAATTTTATCCTCAGTATCCCTTTATAGGCATTTCTTAAACGACATTTACACCAGAGGCACCGGTAACAGGGGGGCCAAGTGGCACAAGTTAATCTTGCCATTGAGTTACTGGCACTGAATGTTGCAGTGCAAGTATTTTTACGGACTATTACAAATATTATTACATCACTGGTGCAGGTGCATAACGGCAGTCGACAGGCATAAAACAGCATAGGTGTTTTAAATGGGCATCGGCCATCATGTTGTGAGGCTGTGCCAGTGGGCGCCAAAACCTTACCAGTGTCATGTACACTGATCGATTGTGAACTTTTCTGTCTGTAATATTGTCCATAACCCCTCTCCCCCGACATGGCAGGCGTTTGTAGCCTCGGATCACACAATAGTTCTCGGAAATAAAAAGTTTTTTGTTCACCTCTGTGCTTTAAGGCACCTTTTTCATGTGACTGAATGTTTGTCTTTGCTTACCATGATGATGTGAGTGTGGTAATGTCCTTTGTTTCTGCTATAGCTTGACTTTAAAGTGTGTGACTGGTCCAGGTGTTCATTATGATAAATTTTGCTCATGTCCTTTTTTCCTTTATTGCAGTTACTTATCACTGAAATTGGGCCAAAAGCTCGGGCATTTCTCAGAAGCCATACTCGATCGACTAATAAATGTAATTCCAAGTAGTGCCAAGATCATGGCCACGTCTTGTATTGTCACAGTACAGTTTAATATACAGGTAAATAAAGAGTTTACATGTTTCCTGGTTGTTACTGTTCTTGCATTTCAAGGTATTATTATTCATAGGAAAGAAGTTGTAAATACTAAGCAATGCTATAATGAAATAATTACATATTTCTGCCTTAGTAATTACGTAAGGGAGTAATTGAATAGCAGTGCTACTGCTTTTGGGAAAGGTTTTAATATGTTGAGTTGCCACGCAGTTGCTGGTTGTTGGACGGCACCGAGGAGTAAAAACTCGTGTATATTTATGTGTAGGTGGGCTGAACCATAACGTGGCACATACAGCTCTGCATATATCAAATGCTAGACTGCAAAACATTAAACACTTGCACACTTTTGCTTGCCATTTTAGCACACACGTGTAAGTCGGCTGATACCAGTTATCATATTCAACCTGCGTTCAAAATCTAAAGACATCAGAAAGTGAGTACTATGCTTCTTTTTTCTGCAGTACAAATTGTACCCGTGGTGGTGCAATTAATGTAATAATGTTCTTGCAACAGATTTGATCACATTATACCAAATTATAGATTCCAAGTAAATTGCTTTACATTGTGAGTGCCATTGTTATGAAGCTTCGATTTTAGCTCAGGTAACCTTTTTGGGTTCTGCTGTGCCTGTACTGTGCAATGTACATTTTGTGGCATATATTTCATCATGAGCTTTAAAAGAACTAACAAAATATGCCATGTTATCTTGCCTGGGGAACAAAAGGGAAACTCTGTGTGGCTTTCTTTTTGTTAGCCTGAGACTAGAGTTATTTAAGACGTTGACATAACCTGAGCACATAAGTTAGTTTAGCATTTCAGTAAAATGCAATTCCTAAAACATAAGTCAAGCACCCTCCTTGTGATGTAATAGTTGTCAGCCTCCTTGTGAAGCATGTTTGTATGAGTGCCAGTCGTTTTTGTTCACTGTTCTTGCTGTGCTTTGAAGCCTTTCCTTTCAAACAACCCCCATTAAGGTTTTGGTACGACAAACATAGCGATTGTGTCAAAGGTTTTAGAATTCTCTCAGCGTTTTCAGTGTTTGCTTTTAATCCGGCCTTGTCATTAACCTTGTGCAGATCATGCTTTAAGTTTCTCGACCAGCTGTTGCAAACGTGGCCAATGGATACTCTGGAAAAGCACATTGCCATTCTCCAGGAGGCCATCAGAAAGGGAATCAGTGATGCTGACCCTGATGCCCGCGCCTTTTCACGCAAGTGAGCGACTTACTCTGTCCTGTTATTAACTTTGTAATCCGGACCATAACCACAATCACAACCATTGCCATAGATGTAGTCATCTTTTTCAAGCCTGTTACAAATACAAAGGTTTTTTTTCTTGTTGCTGTTATTGCCTAGTTCTGTCTAGTGCTTTTTGTTAGTGTTGAAGAATGTAGAACAGATTCTACAGTGAAGGTTTGTGGCAGTTCTTTCTCATGGAGCATACCCGCTTTTTTATTTTTGTTATTTTCTCGCCCAAAATCTGTGTCCCAACTAGCTCGATCAGCAACCCTGCTTATAAGAGCCCGATATATTATAAATTTTACCTAAATGTGGAAGTTCAAACATAGCTTGCATTTGCATACTAAAGTGGCAGGTCAGGTTATCGCTGTGCTTAAGTCTCGGTTCTGACCAAGGATATTCTCAGGTTGTGTAATGGACAACCCTTTTTGGGAATGTGTTGTTCATTGGCAGAGAAGAAAAGTTTGAAATTTAACAACTTACAAACCATGGGCTCATTGCAGTGGTTGCATCCGGCTCACACCTTGCTTATGGTTATGGTTACCAGTTTATCCATGTGTCATGAAAGCATGCTGACGAATTAGTGCTAGAAACAGAGGCAGCATTAGTTTCTGAAGGAGTGAGACAGGTATCAACGATGGGACATAATCTACTATAATGATGCAAGCATTTTGTACACATCCTTAATTAGAAAAATGAGAAAAATTTGCCAAAGTTTACAGAACTAGGATTTCCACTCAGCCTCCTAGCAACCAAGACTTTCCATCCATGTGCTTGGATTCGATGCTCCAGGTACTGAACTTATATTTTTGATATTCTATCATACACAAATACACTGATGTAAACTTGCTACTCAGAACCACTCGTAATGATTAACTTCTCATACCTTCTGGATGTTTCTGGCACAAAGAAGTCTGCTGCTTGTTGTGAGTTTTGATCTTTTCTGTACTAATTTCATCTGGATTTCCAGCTGTTTATTCCAGACATTCCTGTCCCAACACGGTGGCTCGTTAACTTCTCTTTGCGTCGTACGGCGCTTCATTCTGGTTTCACACATTACAGGGCCTTCTGGGCTTTGTGGAACATTTTAAGGAGCAGGCTGACGTGCTGCTCAATTCGCTGGATACGAGCAAGCAGCGCATGTTGCAGGGCGAGCTGTACAAGAGCAATTCCTCAAGCAGCAACTCGCTCAACAGCGCCCAGGGTCGACCCGTGAAACACTGTCTCCAGCCACGGATTCATCTAAAAACTCAGGTATGGTCTGCTGACACGGCCTTTGCCTGTGTTCTTACCCCTGCTGTGACCAAGGCTCAGGCTCGTTCTCACTTCTGCAGAAGCTCCTTGCTTGCGATGCACTGCTGTGGGCACAGTAGTTTTAACGTTTTGCTGTTGAGGGGTTATAGTTGTGGACATGTTTGTTTAGTGTGCCGACGTGGCATGGTAAGGTTGGCTGGCATGTTTACCTGCATTCACTGTCCTGCTGCTCTAGAGGGCAGGTTACTTAAGAGAGAACATACCCTCAAGACAACGTACTGTTTTTTGTTAAAAGCATCTGGCCAACCGCAATCACTGTTGAGCCGGATCGGCAGCTCCAAATCTCTAAGGTGTGGATCTTTCATGTTCACCCCTGCACAGCTGTACAGGTTCGGGGATACTTCGAGCATTCCATTACACGGCTCACTGGCAAACCTTGTGGTCTAGACATTTTCGACACTGGTCACACTCTTTTAAGAGCTTGACTATTTAACTTGCATGAATTTAATAGGTGGTTAAAATATAATTTGTATTAAAGTGTTCACTAATTAACTCGCATGAATTTAATAGCTGGTTAAAAAGATAATTGGTATTAAAGAGTTTACTAATTAATCGAAAATTTAATCCGTCGCTCATCCAGCCCTTGCTTGAATCCTTTCTTCTCTTAACTTTTTTTAATGCTGTCATACTCTGCCTAGTTTTCTTGTGAGTGGTGCAGTGCTGTCATTTCTGGCGTGTGTTTACTGTCTTATGGGAAACAGGCCTGGAAGCGGTACTTCAACTCCGGGGCAGAGGTGTGGCGTGCCAGTCTACAACACCAGGAGTGCCTCTGGTGCGTTGACACTTTGAGCACCCATCCTGAAGTGACTTGACTGTGCATGTTGTACCAGTGGTATTTTTAAGATTGGCTGACCACAGCTTATGCAGACAAAAAAATTTTAGTCATGGCTGCAGTGGAGTAGAAGTAGGGATAGTGGAAAAAGTGGGAGCTGCAGCACATAGGTGGCATGAAGCCAGATGTGTTGACTGCTGATAGGGGTGTTTGCATATAATTAATGATGCCGGTGTGCTACTTCCAAGCAGATGAGTAGGCGATGCTGAAGTAACTGCACTGTAGCCGCCGCTACCATTGTCTGCCTCGGTGGTCATGAATCTTTGAGGTCGATTGCTCTTTGCGGTTTGGAAACAGCCAGATAGCTTGTGGTCTGGGGCAATAGTTCCTTAATGCCCAAAGTTTGGCTGCAGTGTTTGATTCGTTATGAAGGCACTATATTGTGTTCAGTGGAATTTCCTGAGAAGAATATGCAGTAATTTGAGACTTAGATATTGTCATGTAGTGGTAACGGCAGTCCGGCAGTCAAGAAGACGATGAAAAGAGCTTCAAAAAGAATGTTTATTAGGTGGACCTGTGCCCACAAAGAACTGAATGACTCGGAGGCAGTGATAGCAACAGGCATGCTTGGTGGTTGTCGAACAGAGTGCCTGCCGCTCACGGTCGTGCTCAATTAAAAGCCGACAAAGAACTTTTGAGGCATGGTGTGCAGAGTGACCACAACGGTCTGGAGGAACGTAGAATGAGTTCTGCCCAGTTGCAATCATTCGAGGTAAATCTACTTGCTCCTTGCATCACAAACAAAATGATATAGCAGCATTCTGGCAGCTTTGACGAATGAACAACCAACAAATACAAAGCTTTGCATCAATATCGGGCTTTGAGCTGTTCAGCAATAGCACACCAGTGCCATTAATTCTGTTTCAGTGCCATTGTCAGCAGCAGTCGACACTTCTGGCTTTGCGCCGCAGCTCCCTCTTTTTCCACTGCCTCAAACCTAATTCACTAAGCGTGGCACTCTTTGGTGAACTGCCTTTGCACCATTAAAAATGAGTCATAATCATCATATCTTAGACTGACTGAGTAAGCTTATGTTTCACGTAGCCACTGGCAGGGTTGGTAGCTTTTTTTATAGTTTTGAAGTTTCTTTTTGTCATCATTTGCTTTTTGTTTCTTATCATTTTTCTTGCCATGGTTGCCTTATTGTATTGTTTGCTTTTTCTTTTGCCACCTTTTCTTTAGTTCGGCCAATAGTGCCATTGACTTGGAGGCCGCAAGAAGGGCACGACCGCGCGCCTTTTCTACTACACAAAACAGGGGCACTGGAGCGTCACTACGTAAGTGGCACAGAGCGAGAGCACTTGTACAGCACTTTGCTGATATTTCCCTCTGAAGACAGGCCTCTGTCTTTTTTTACCAGCACTCTTGTTTAAAGTCCAGGGTTGTATTTTTGACTTGTCTTTTTCGCTGGTTCCGCACGTTGATGGAGCAGTTGTGTAGGGCCTCTGCTGCTGCTAGTGTTCCATCGAAGGTTGAAGGTTGAGGCTTCACACGTACCGTTGGTTTTTCAGCGTTGCTAGTGAAGTAGTGCTTTTCACACTAAAATTTGTGGCCCAAAGAACTTCATGTGATGACAGCAGCAATAGCCTAGTGAGCATTCGTTCCGAACGCGGGAGGTACGCGGTTCGACCCTCTAGTACCACCGTATACCCTCTGGTGGTGTAGCGGTTTCAGGCTTTTTGCGCTGGCCTAGTGCTCGGTTTATGTGGGTGAAATGCGTGAGAAATGGGTCTTTGACCCCACTTTGAGTAGACAAAAACATCTTAATCATGGTGCTCTTTGGCCAATGCTGCCCTTGCGCCATAAAAATTCTTCTTCAAGGACTTGATATGTTGTTTGACCAGTTTCTGTGCTACATGTTGCAATTGTGCACACACATTATGGTGCCCCATAATTAAGCCGGTTATTCTGAAATTATAGCTTTCAGAAGTACTTGGTGCTGCTGGATATATGTGGTGTGAGTGACCATATTGTGACATGCCACAGTCCTCTTTGTCTTCAGAATATGTGGAAACTTCATTCTGGAGTATTTTATGCACTGAACTAAAATTTTGAAGTGAAACATCATTTTTGAAGCTAAAACCTGTTTGATGTAATTAAGGCCAGCAAGTACTTCTTTTTTGCAATTCCTTGAAAAAGCATATTAATGGCTCTGCTCTGTGTTATAGAGGGAGATGTGTGGTAAACTTGCATGCAGTATTCAGGCATCTGTTGGGCTTCTTCATGACTTCAGTATTTGTTAATGTTTGTGAAATCTTCAGTGCAACCACAAAGCAAACGTGTGACTGTTTTTTCTGCCACTCCATGTGGTTTGCTCATTCCTTTTTATTTTTCTGTCACATTGGCTTACAGTTCGTCCGGGAACAAAACGAGCTGACACCATTTCAAGCACAATGGCATCACCCGAGCGAATAAGCCGAAGTCGAACGAAGGGTGGTTCCCAGTCACAGCATAAGTGATATTTGCCTGGTTTAGTGGCTGCCGCATATCGGCAAACTCATATTGATTACATAGTTGCAGGAAAAACAGCTTGTGGTTTTTAACGCTTTGTACGTATAGCCTCCACATTGCTACACATCTCTAGTAAGCATAACACATTTGCTGTTCAGACATTATTCTAAACAAATCAGTTCAATTCAATTCAATTTATTTTACCAGAAGTTTGGAAGGATATCAGGGCTAAAAGCTGTAAATCACAGCTTGACATGGCTCAGAAAACCTCTACAAGCCAGTGTTGATATAGTTACTAACAATAGTTAGCAGAAACAATGGAGAGATCGAGAATAGCGGATACTGTACAATACAGTCGAGCCCACATATAACGTCCCAACTTAAGACAAACTGTCGCTTATAACGAACGAGACCTGCGCAACCGTCAAAATATACATTATTTCAATGGCACAAAATCACACGTATAACGAAGGCCATTAAGCCCTGCTGATTGGTTACAGCGAACGGACAGCGTAAACCCGGCGCCGCGACACGAGATAACCTGCCTCCGACCCCTTTGTGTGCCCGGCGTGCGGTATGTTTCCCTGAGCCACATCACAGGCGAACTGCCCGCCCCGCTTCGTGTCACTCTCAAGTGAGGTACCCTTTCCCCGCCGACCAGCCTTCCAAGATTGCCCTCCCGCCCTTCCTCGCAACTCCGCTCCCATCTCCTCACTCTCTCGCAAATCTGCACGTGGCCTCCACAATCAACTCCGCCGGTGGCGATCGCTGACACCACGCTCCGTGAAGCAGGTCTTCCGTGGAAGCCAAGAGGTGGCTGCACTGACGCTCACGGACGCCCCTTATTGGTCTCTCCGCTGGCGCTGTGCATCTGTATCTTTAGCTTGATTGGCATGATTGCCGCCTGTGCACATTGCACGTCTAGCTCGTCGCGCGCTTTTGTCAGCCTTGTTGCGGTGTGAATGTTTCATTGGCTTCGAACAAATCTTGGGCCCTGGTTGCAATTCAGGACGGCGGACAGCAACACCGTGCCCATTTCCACTGTATTCATCGGTCGAGATGATGAAAATGGCCTGGGCGGAGGTGACGGCTACTTGCATGCGAAGCTGCTTCTGCAAGGCCGGCTTCGTCGACACAATGTCTGATGCCGGGCCTGATGCTTCGGAAGATGACCAGCCTTTTGAAGGCAGGCTTGCATGAAGGAAAGTTGTAGCAACAAAAACATATTCGTCGCTGCTTGAACTTGTGTCACAGGTGGCTGCATGCTCTTTAGTACCTGAATTCTTCTTACTCCAGGCTGCCTGCGAGTTTCTGTTTGGACCACTGTCATAGTCCACTGCTTGTACTATTCTCGTCGTTGAACGACAGAATCGTGCAAAGTGACCAATCTTGTTACATGCCTTGCATGTTTTGCACCATGCAGAACAGCTTGATCGTCCGTCTTGGTGAGGCCACTTGCCGCCACAGTTGCAACAACTGGCTGATGAAACACGATGCCAATGTGGTGCGAAGGTCTGTCGTGGCATCTGTTGTCCATTTCTTTGGTGTTGACCATTGTGTTGTCCTTCCTTGTGCATTGCAAACACTGCCACGTTGCTTTCGATGCTCTTTTCTATTTCGGACACATCGCGTTCGACATCGTCGAGCATTCTTCCTTGTTTAAATAAGTCCGGTGTAATGAGGGAATGGAGCATCGCATATTTTCGGAGGCAAGATAATGTTGTGGTGATGATGATTTGGTTCTGCGCTTCAGCATCGACGCTTTAGAAGTTACAGTAGCGATAAAGCTGACAAAGGCGCGCGTAGAAGGCGCCCAACGACTAACCAGCGTTCTTCTGAGCTTGACGGAATTTGTAAATTGCAAATGTTGAGTTCACTCGTGGAGCAAAATATGAATTCAGTTTCGCTCGTGCGGCATTGTATTCTGGCGTCGATGTGCTCTGTTTGGTCTGGGTCGTGCTTATTGCCGTTGTGGCTTGCATAGCGCTGTCAGCAAGGGATTGAAATATGTCGTAGACTTCACCGACGTAGTGCAGGCAGAGTGCCTTTTTTGCGCATCTCTCGTGTTATCACATGCTAAAAGAAAGTTCTCAAACCTTTCTATCCACTTCATCCATTCGTGACCTATGTTGTTGGCGTCGGTCGCACGAAGGTCGAAACTTGGGAAGGGCGGGAGCACATGCGCCATGGCTGAGACTACTGGTTGCCACTTGCTGCTAAGGGATGCTACGACAGAATGACTGTCGATTTGATGTTCACACGAGGTTAAAGAACACTTCTGACACCATTTTAGTGCTCCCGTAGACCAGGAATGGATCTGATTGTCTAGATTGTGCGGGGCACAGATGACGCGAGCTTGTTCATTAAGCTGCCGTGTTTTCATTCACCTTAGTTTTCAACCCAATATTCACATTCGGCTAAATGCCAATTACAAACACTACAATAGGGTATGTGCTGCAAAAGCAGACGTCCATCACAGACTTTTTCGCAAAGAAAAAATTTTGTGTTTTGGCAAGCAACTCTCTTTAAAGCTGTGGTCCACTTACTACGAACTTCGGGATATAACGAACGAATGCACGCCAGGTGAAGCTCTTGTTCACTATAAGCAGGCTCGACTAATAACTTTGCATAGCTTTGAAAACACAAACAAGCTTAGTTTTCATATATTACCAGAAATAATACACGAATACATCATACATACTATATTTACATGACTGTAAGTCAACTCGAATGTAAGTCGACCATTTTTTCATAGTTTTCAAAACACAAACAAGCTTAGTTTTCAAATATTATCAGAAATATTACACGAATACAGCATACATACCGTATTAACATGATTGTAAGTCAACTCGAATGTAAGTCGACCCCCTCCCCCAAGTCGCATTTCCGAAAAAAAAAATTCTCAGGTATTTTAAACTTGGCCTTGAATAGTTAAATGCATTAGCATTAACCAGCGGCCGCCATTAATCGCCAGCTGCTATCGGCTGCCGTGCGCAGGTGTGCCCATGGGCACATTCCAGAACGAAGATGTGTAAGTCACTGGAATACTTGTCCACACTTCCGTCATAGTCCTCACAAGCGCTCCTGTCGTGATCGCTGCTATGGTCCCACAGCATGTCGTTCTAACTTCGTTTTCCAGCGAAATCCCGCACTTTGCAAACTGCCACAGCACAACATCGCGTGGAACAGCTGAAGATTTTCCTCGCTGCAACTGCCACACCTGTATCACCCGTTGCAAATGTCAATCATGTGGCCCGGCGCGCGGCTGTTCGTTTCTTCGGCGTAAAAATTGGCAGCCATCTTGAATGTAGCCGTGAACAAGTGCCGGTCGCTTGCCGGACCTGGAGCACAAATAATGACTGATGAAGCTATACATTAAAAACTTTTTAAACGCGGCCGGCAGTAGTCAAATGCGTCAGAGCCAAAGAGAAACTACATGTGAATGACGTCGGCTCTTCCATCGGCTACCGACACTCCCGGCATCGCTGCCGTTCCCAGTGGGGGTTCCGTCTCGATTGGAAGAGCTGCCTTTCCATGAACTATCAATGCTCTCTTGAGCACCGAGCGCGCATTTGAAAGTAAAAAAAAAGCGCTTGTTGGATGCTTAAGCTTTCCGTAGAATGCGATTGCGTTATCGAGCCGCTGCCGCCGCCGCTTATCAGCAACCGCAGTGAGCAGCGAGGTATGGGGTGCCAGTTTGCTGCTTACCAATAGCCGCCGTCGGCGAGCGGAACTTCGGTGGGGAGCAAGCCAATGAATTCCCCGTCGTCGTCCTCCTCTTCTGTGCGTTGCAGACTCCAGGCTTTCGGATGTCTCGGGCCACACAAATCCACTGTGCCTAAAACAGTTTGACGCCACTTCTGCCGTTCTGTTTGCCCGCATGTGCGCCAGAATATGGATCACACTCAGAAGCACGATGTTTTATTGCTGCTTCTGCTCCATGCAGAGAAGCATTCGTTCCAGCACTTGCTTGCGGTACCTTTTCTTCACGTACTGGAGCACTCCCTGGTACATAGGTTGAAGAGCAAAGGTAGTGTTGGGATAAAGCACACTAGCCGGATCGCCTTCAAAATCTCTACGTTGCAGTGCGCGGTGCAATTATCCACTATGAAAAGCACCTTGCGTTTCTTGGCATTGAAGCGTCGATCCAGCTCCTGCAACCAGGAACAGAATTTATCCGACATCATCCGTGCTTTCCGGTTTGCACGGTACTAGACGAGAAGTCTCTTAATGTTAAAAGGTCTCTGTTTCAGAGCCTTCCTGATGATGAGAATTGGAAGGTGCTCCACGCCCGTCATGTTTGCTGCCAACAGCACTGTCACCCACTCCTTACTCCTTTTACTGCCAGTGCACGGGTCCCCCTTGAACGCTATTGTTTTATCTGCCAGTGTACGGGTCCCCCTTGAATGCTCTTGTTTTATCTGGCAGTGCTTTGAAGAAGAGTGCCGTTTCGTCAGCATTAAAGACGTCGTTGGGGTAATAGGCTGCCATGTGCTCTTTAAGGTGGACGTTTTGCCAATCTTTTACCACTTCTTCATACACCCCACCCCTCTCCCCACATAGTCTTAAAATCAAGTCTATGCCAGTCTTTAAAATGCGTACACCAACCCTCTGATGCCTTGAATGAATCAATATTCATTTGGACAGCATAGGTCTCTGCTTGCACGCAGATGAGTGGTCCACTCAACGGCAGCTTCGAGTCACGTGCAGCGGCAGCCCACCGCAACAATGCTTCCTCCAGGGCTGGGTGGGGAGTTCGTAGACGCTTCCGACTGGCATGAAATTTCTCACTCTCAAAGGCTTCCACTATTTGAGCCTCATTCTTCACGTATGTCGATGGCGTGCTTTTCACGTCGAACTGGCGCGTAACTTATTCTCTGGAAGCGCCGTCTATCAGTGCCTTGAGGACAAGTATTTTTTTAATGTTTTTTTTTTGTGGTAAGCCAAATAAGGCTACAGTAATTAAAATAAGATGAGAATAGAGCGTGATATATTTGCAGGTTTACTGTCGTAGGGAAGAGTGTTCGGCAACGAGAGAGTGCTCCATTTGTTGCAGAGAGTTTTCTACAGAGGCTATGGACTCTTGAATCCCAGCTTAGTTGAGATGAAAAAATAACTCCCAGGATCTTGTGTTCGTGCAAAGTATCAATTTGTTGACCAGCATATTTAATAACATGATTAAATTAAGTGGCTTGTTTTTGCCCTAAAAATAACTGCTTTAGTTTTTTTGCATTAACATTTAGTTTATTTGACTGTCAACTAAGTATGGAGTTGTTCAAGTATTTCATTGGTATTTTTAATCAATTCATCTTCAATGAAATGTGACTAGAGATTAGAATGCTGCAGCCATCCGCCTAAATGACAGATTTAGCCGTTTAATTGCAACATTATTCATGTAAGCATTAAACACAAGAGGTCCCAAAACACTGCCTTGTGGGACACTGCATGTAATAGGCAGAAAGGATTACCGTGCAGTGCCTATGCATACACATTGGCTTCTTCCAGTTAAATATGATTTTATCAATTCTAACGGCTTCCTGCGTATACCATATGACTATAGTTTGGATAATAATATCGTGTGATCTAAGGATTCAAAAAACTTCGTGAAATCAATAGAGTGCTCACTTGAAAATATTGTTTTCAATATTTTCTACTATTGTCTCTTTTAGTGTTAATAATGCTGTTTCGGATGGTTTGTTTTTCCTGAATCCAATCTGGGCTTCGGTCAAAATGTTGTGTTAATCTAAAAATCACATGATGCGACAGGAGATAAGCTTTTGAAGTCCCTTAAAAAATATGGGTATAATCGTTATCGGCCTCTGGTGTGATGTTAAGCTTCTGTCAACACTTTTATATATTACTGTCACTCTAGGCTGCTTCGTACCTTCTGGATACACACCGGTTTAGAGCACAAGGTTACAGATGTGGACAAGTACCGAGACAATAGATTAATAATAATAATAATAATAATTGGCTTTTGGGGAAAGGAAATGGCGCAGCATCTGTCTCATATATCGTTGGACACCTGAACTGCGCTGTAAGGGAAGGGATAAAGAAGGGAGCGAAAGAAAAGAAAAAGAGGTGCCGTAGTAAAGGGCTCGGAATAATTTCAACCACCTGGGGATCTTTATCGCACATCACACTGGCGCCTTAGCATTTTGCCTCCATAAAAACGCAGCCGCCGCGGTTGGGTTTGAACCCGGGAACTCCGGATCAGTCGCCGAGTGCCCTAACGACTGAACCACTGCGGCGGGTAGACAATGAATTGCAATACCTACTAAGGCGAGCAAAGAAAACTTGATATCAAGATTTGTTCTCTGATATAGCTCGTCGCTTGGGAAATTATCAGTACCGTCCTTAGCCACTGAAATACCTGCCATTCGCCCAAAAAGATAACCCACCAAGATCGTGAAATAACCAGCAAAGCCTTAGCAGAACACTTTAACGAACACTTTGTTAACATAGTAAAACAGAACAGTACCACTCCGATTCTGCTCTCACAAATAAATAGCACTGTGGAAAGCCAATCTTTGGAGCCAACAAGCGAAATAGAAACTTATTTGATCATTATGGACTTAAGTGATAGCACTGCATTAGATGTTAACAATATGCAAGTGGTGCTAGTAAAGTAGGTTTTGGAATTTATTGTCCGATTTCCAAAACCTACTTTACTAGCCGGCATTTCTGTCGGTTCTTTGAACTCCGAAATAATGTGGTTTTACTAGCCATCGTGTCATGTTTGTTTCTAGTCTTGTCATGCTATGGATTGCATTTTGCCTTACCACATTACAGGTTGGATACAGTTATGCAGTTCATTTATGTAGTATACATTTTTGCGCACATCATGCTTTTTTTAAACGGTGCTCAGGCAGTCTAGCTTTGTTTATTTCAGTTGCAAAGGATATACACTATTTTGAAAAAAATATGGGCAACAAGTTTTGCTTGTTTATATTTTCTGAATTTATTCTTTGTACTGACCAGATATTCGATTCGATATTCGAAGCCATTTTTTTCTTCGTATTCGTATTCGATTTGTATTAGACAATTTTGATAATTTGCACACCTCTAATCATCACCCCTTCGCTTCAAGTGAACCTCATCCTCATTTGTGAATCATCATCATCAACGCTTGTTCGTTGGTTCGTTTTTCGACGTCATTGTTGGCAGTGCCAGTAAAAGCTCGTACGCCCAGCTTACAAGTGGTGGAGCGTGCTGTTGATCCTTGTCCGGCTCAATCGAAACCTTGGAGCTACGACGCTCTGGTTGAATCCTGGTCGGCCCATCAGCCAGGATGGAACATATTGATCAACATACCCCTTTTCCGTCTGCCGTGCCTGCTTCCTCCCCAACTGGTGCGCTTCCTCTCGGACCCCAGGCTTCTACCGGCCCTGCCCCCCACACGCGTCCAATGGTACGCCGTCAGGTCAACCTACCTAGATTATTACCACCCGGCAGCGCGATCCTCCAGTTTTTCCTGGCCTACCCAGCCACGACGTTCAGAATTTGCTGGAGCAATATGAAGATGCGAGCGCCTACAACCATCGGGATGCTTCGACCAAACTTTTGAATGTGGGATTCTTCTTGAGCCATGTAGCCAAGACCTGGTTCGTCAGCCATCGGGCCACCATTCCTGATTGGCCTCAGTTTACCACTCAGCTTCGTCAGATCTTTGGAATGGTAACCACCAGCCCCGCTGCTTACCAAAAGAAATGAGACACCCGTGTGCAGCTTCCCGGGGAGAGCTACACGTTGTACATTGAGGACGTCCTTGCCCTCTGCCACCGTGTCAACACTGTCATGCCTGAAGCCGACCGGGTCGACCATGTTCTCAGAGGAATAGGCGCTTTCGCCTTTAGCACTCTCGCCGCTCAACACCTTTTATCTGTTGCGGACATTCGTACCACCTGTCAACGATTAGATGACTTCCAGTCACGACGCCTCCCGGACACCTGGGACCATCGTTTTCCCACAGACGCCGATCTCCGCGCGCTGGTTAGATTGATAATCCGAGAAGAACTGCAGGGTTCTTATCCAGGAACTGTTCCCTCTGCTTCCCACTCTGCCAGTTATTCTAACTTGCTGCCGTGGTCAAGGGGGAACTTGCTTCTGTCGCGTGTCCTTCCTATCAAGAGCAGCCACGCAACCGTTACATACCTACGTATGCTGGCGTTGCTGCAACTCCTCCTCCTCTTATGCAACATCCCAGCTCCAGTCCTCCGCAGCCTAACATAGCCGCCGTATCGCATCACCCACCCGCTCCTGTCTGCGGCCCGCCTCCTTTTACTCCTTGGCGTTTCCGTTCACCCAGGCCGGTCTGCTTCTACTGCGGCATTCGCGGCCTCGTCGCTCGAGTCTGTCGTCGGCGCATGTGGGACGAGCGACATCACTACCGTGACATTCAACGGGAGGCCACTTATGATGGCCTTTCACCAAACCAGCAGCAAGAATTACTTACCCTCTTAAAGAAACATGCCCGCTCATTCGACACTCACTTCTATATTCTGGGTCGCACCTCTGCAGCACACACCGAATTACAACTGACGGCTCTGCCATAGTTCGCCGCCGGCCCTACTGGGTGTCTTCTTCAGAACGTAAGATAATACAGGATAACGTTGCGGATATACTGAATCACAACATCATTCACCTGTCTTCTCGTCCTTGGTCATCGCCTGTTGTGCTGGTGAAGAAAAAAGACGGCTCGGTTAGATTTTGTGTTGATTACCATGCTCTGAATAAGATTACTCTAAAGATGTATACCTTTTGCCACGCATTGACGACGCCCTTGACTCTCTTCAAGGTGCCGAATTCTTCTCCAGTTTAGACCTCCGAACCTGTTATTGGCAAATACCCATGCATGAGGAAGACAACGAAAAGACAGCTTTCGCCACTCCCTATGGGTTATACGAGTTTATTGTGATGCCGTTTGGCCACTGAAACGCTCCCGCAACATTTGAGCGTATGATCGACACCGATCTTTGAGGCCTCAAATGGAAAACTTGCCTATGCTACCTCGACGACATAGTAATATTTTCCCAAACGTTTTCAGAACACCTGCAGCATCTCAAAGAAGTTTTAATTGCATTCTCCAGCACCGGCCTCCAGCTCAGTATGAAGAAATGTCGGTTTGCATCAATATCCATCAAAGTCCTTGGGCATATTGTCAACAAAGATGGCATTAGGCCTTATCCTGACAAAATTGCTGCTGTTGTGCATTTTCCTCGGCCGTCCTGCCTGAATGATCTCCGTAGTTTCCTCGGACTAGCGTCTTATTTTCGCCGGTTCATCCGTAATTTTGTTTCTGATGCATTCCCCCTACATTGGCTGCTGTCTATCGGCGTCCCATTCGGCTGGACTCCTGACTGCGAGACTGCCTTCCAGAAGCTGAAGCGAATTCTGACATCAGATCTAATTCTGTGCTTCACGTGAAATTCATCCTCATTCTTGAATCATCATCATCAATGCTCATTCGTTGGTTCGTTCTTTGACGCCATTACTGGCAGTGCCAGTATAAGCTCGGACGCCCAGCTTACACTATATGATATCTCCTTTAAAAAGCCTTCTAAAGTCAAACGAATTTGCTCCCACTCATTTGCTCATGACATTTTTTACTTTTGCACCCCCTCCCCTTTGCTTGTGCAGAACACCATGTAATATTGTTAAGAACATCACCCTGCCAAGTTATCGCCATTTGCTAGAACTCTTGTAAATGGCGGTAAACCTCCTACGGCAGGCAAAGTTTCGATTGGCATTGCAGTGCCGATTTTTCAGCGTGGGAGCAACTAGTGACATGATGCACTCCAGTCTTGCATTCAGTGGTACCAGACATTAAAGCAGTGAGGTATGTTTCATTTCTGTATGCCCATGGATGAAGCTTGGACAGTGTACGTACAGTGGGGTTCTGACTACACTGATGCACTACAGAGCACTTCATGCCGACAAGCTTCTTTTATTTCAGCCTCAAGAGAATAGTGTACAACAGCTGTATATTACCGGCACTCACCTACGAGCCAGAAACGTGGAGCTTAACCTAAAGAGTTAAGGACAGCACAGCAAGCCATGGAAAGAAAAATGATTGTTATAACGTTAAGAGACCGGAAGTGGGCAGAGTGGGTGAGGGAACACACGCGGGTTAAAGGCATCCTAGTCGAAATCAAGAGGAAGAAATGGGCTTGGGCAGGGCATGTAATGCGAAGGCAAGATAACCGCTGGTCCTTAAGGGTAACGGAGTGGATTCCGAGAGAAAGTAAGCGTAGCAGGGGACGGCAGAAGGTTAGGGGGCGGATGAGATCAAGAAGTTTGCAATCATAGGGTGGATGCGACTGGCGAAGGACAGGGTTAATTGTAGAGACATGGGAGAGGTTTTTGCCCTGCAGTTGGTGTCGTCAGGTTGATGATGATGATGATGATGAATGTAGTAGTTCAGTTGACTTTCAGTAATGCAAGTTTTTAAGGGGGCCAAAAAGTTGGTGTGAAATGCATACTGAAAGGAGCCTTTTTAAAGCGCAAGGTGGACGGAGCCAAAGTTGCAGTAGTAGCAGACAGTGCCATTCACTCAGGGCTGCACGTGTATTGTTGTCCATTGCATTGTGGAAATTTCTGCCACCTGAAGGTTGATGCATATTGCCCCACACCGCATCACTTGTATATTGATGCTCCACATGCATATTGATGGGCTGAAGCGTTTGTTTTTGTCTTTTCCCCCAAAACCAGGTGTTTACGCTCTTCCTGGAGGCCTTGGGCGAGCTGATTCGCGTCCACAGTGTGGACTTGCATGGCTGGCTTTATGTTGTACTGACTCGTTTTTTCATCAAGACGGGAACCAATCTTTTGAGCTTATTGCAGACGAAGATTCAGAAGACCCTTTCCATCATTAGGTAATGATTGTCAACCCCTCCATAAATTACGTGGTCACGATTCCTGATAGCTTGTTTGCTTTAAATCAAGGCTGGAGAGGTCTGCACATCAGCAGTTTCACTTAAGGCCTTTCAGGGAACAGGGCAGTCAAGATAAACTGTGTTCATGAGCTATTTCTCATTTCCTCATGCTCTGTTCAGCATCGACGCAAGTCAAATTATGCAGGTGCAACTATGCAAGTCAGACTAGGCAAACTATGTGCAGTGCTTGATCCTTCTCTCCACAGTACAGTCAGTTCCATTGCTGCGTGCCTGGAATGATGAATACAATTTTTGTAGGCTATAATGGGCCATGGTAGTTAACTTTGGAGTGCCTATGTTGGAACAGCTAGTGAAGCAACATCTCCAGAGCTAGTTAGTAGTGTGATATATGTTCTCTGTGTGGAAACTACATGTCTTTACGTTTACTGTCGTTAGTGTTCTGTTGTTTTTGTTCTAGCTCTACTTTCACTTTTCTTTGTAGTAACAGTAGTGATACAAAAAGTAAATTTCATTCTGCTTGCCTGGGACTGCATTGTTGAACCAAACAGCATTTTGAGCATCTGCTACCACACAAATTGTTGTGTTGTGCAGTGTATAAAGCTCATACTGGAGGCAGTATTAGGAGCTCCGTCACTTTTTAGGGCATCAAGGTATGCCATGGAGTCAATGTGATCGCCTTCCTCAATGATGCGAGACCGCAGAGTGATAACCATGGGGCAAGACCTAGCAGACTTAAAACAGCCTAACTGATGTGTGAAAGGATGAATTTCTCAGGAGTGCGTTGTTGTGCTGTGTCGTATTGTGCCACCTTATTTGAGCATTTCTGTGATCTTTATACTTTTATCTTCACTGCATGCATGGACTGTTTTCCTCATGATGACCAGTTTCAAGCGGTAGCGAGGTACATTACTGACCCAACAGAAACTCCAAACATCAAGGTAAGCTCCATTTGTTCCTCATTGTTCATTATTTCTACTTGCTGAATTCAAATGAATATGTTCATTTCTAACGATGCTTCCAAAAAGGCTTTCTCTTTTATGCGTTCTTTACATTAATGGGGTGCTGCAGAAACTGGGCCATATTTGGATGAATGTGAACCAACACGTGTCACTTGGACATTTTGGCCGGTACAGTAAACCCTCATTGATACCGACCCGTTTCATAACATTTCTCGGCTCATAATCTCAGAATCATGGGCAATAAAGATGTCCCATATAGTTGCACTATATTTCTTCCAATTAATGCGTTCCCAGATAATGAAATTTTTTGGCTACTACGGGGTAAAATATTTCCACAAATCCAAGTCGTGTTATATGTTTATAACTAATTGAACATGTGCAAAAAAAGAAAGTGGGCCGAACCAGGGGCCCACAACTGAGGAGCTGGAATGCAGCGACGGGAACCCGTCATGTTGGTTTCTCTGCAGAGCCTTCGTGCAAAGGGGCAGAACATGAAAATATATTAGTAGTTATGTACCAAAGGGGGTTTTACTGTATTTGAAACAATGCTACAAATGTAACGCAACATCTTTTAATTCCTTGTTCAGTGCATAGTGAGCTCAAGTACCACGCACCTGAGCTTTATGAAAAGCCAGTGTCTCGGATTCTTTTTGTGGAGAATGCAGGCATACATGTATCATTGAAGTTGATGGTATTATCAGACCACGCATGTCTCAAATGAGATAACTTAGCATTGCCCTTCAATACGTTCGTCAGTCAGTCGAAAGGATGAACTCGTAGTGCATCTCATAGCTTACGGCATGCGCAAATTTTTGTCAAATCTGAGCGTGACATTTGCCTATCACGTGACAGGGTGACAGTCATACTTATTTATTCATGGTGGATGATCAACTGGGGTTGAGTCACTTATAAACATGTGGTATATTTCAGCATGCAGTTCTGAGTATCTACTTCAGCATGCCTGATTCTGCTTATGACCTTTCTGCAGGTTAAGATTACCATTCTGCGGTACCTCATGTCCCTGCTTCAAGCGATGGACCCTGGGGATATGCTGGTCAGCACTCAAGGAACACAGGCCATGGTTGCAAAAATCTCTTCATGGATCCGTGACCAGAAGAGCCCTGAACTCAAAACGGTCAGTCTAGCTGCCGCTAAATGCCACTTTCAGTCACCCATGCAAATATTTGTGCAGGAACTTGTTGCTGTTAATGGCTTGTTATTAGTGTGTTAGCATTAGAAGTGTCAGTGCAAGCAGGATTGGCAAGCAGACTGTTAGTATCCAGTGGCAGGTGGCCCACCTGCCCCATTGGGCTATGAACGAACTTAGTATACAGCCTCTACAAACTAACTATTAACTATTAAGGTTCGGCTGTTTCGGCAACGCTTCAGCAGAGATTCTGGGCATAGTATAAGAATTGATGCTAGAAAAGTAGTGCCAAAATAATCAAATGCCCAGGCAAATGGAAGACCCTGGTCTTTAAAAAAAATTTTATTAATGAAGTCAGGTAACGAAGATGCAGTCTTCGGTAAGGCAGTTTCGGTAAAGCTTGAGCAGAAATTCTGGGCATAGTACAAGAATTGATAATGTAAAGTAGTGCCAAAATAATCAAATGCCCAGGCAAATGGGAGACCCTGGTCTTTAAAAACAAATTTATTAATGAAGTCAGGTAATGAAGGTGCAGTCTTTTTAGACTATTTTTTGTTGCTTGCAGTCAATGGAAGCCTTTGCACATGTTTCCATATTACTGTATTATGTGCATGTCATAAATGCAGCAGCAAGCAAGAGTAATTCTTTTATCGGGCTAATGGTATTTGAGTGTTAAACTTTGTGTGAACCTTGCTGTGTTTTCAGATTATCGCTGTGCCTTTGCCAAATGATAGTAAAAGTTGTATTCTTGATGTTTGTGTTCCATAGCACTCCCAAGAAGTGATCGTATCCATTTTCAAACTGAGCCCAGTTGAACTGCACGGGTTACTCAACACGCTTGACCCAGAGACCCAGGTGAATTGCTTCTCACTTCACTGCAGATGTTCTCTCTCTCCCTCTCTGTCTTTAAGTTTGAGCAATAGCTTTGCTGAACATTGCCTTTTTCTTGGCTATTGCTTGAACATTTCTGCCGATGTGGTGTTTGGGGGTGAGGGTATGCACAAGCATACTCGTGTGCATTCTGTTGGGGTACACTGTTTCTTAACTGCTGCCAGCACACTGTTGCAGGCTTGTGGAAAATTTGCCTTTAACACAAATAACACTAGATGCTAGGGTGGAGTGGCTGTGTCAATTGTGCGTTTGTGCCGCTAGCTGTACTGAGAGTAATTGCACTCACGAACCTGTATCACTAGGCATGTACTGCGTGTAAGGTTACTTTGTCTGGGGTAGAACTTGGGCCAGGCTTTCTGCTTGTTCCTTTTGTGCATTATCTCTTGTTAACTCCCTTGACCACAGGCACTCACTATGGGCCTTAGTCAGACCTCCATGCATGGACGCATTGAAGATGGTGAGCTGCGAACAGCCAGCCCCATTACATCATCTATCAGCTGTGCACCAAAGTAAGCAGAGCCCAAGAAACTGCCTGCTTGAGGCCATCTAGCCAAATGCACTTGCTTGTTTTAGTGATGTTTGGAATGCATATTTTGTTAGCTCCTTGGTAGTAATGGTTGTTCAGAATGCTGTGGTGTTGAGCTGTGACAAAAATGTAGTGCTTCAAACAGCAGCAGTGGCCTAGTGGTTTGAGCATTGTTATCGCATGTGGGAGGTACGGGGTTGGATCCCTATCGCTACGAGGTACCCACCGATGATCGTGTTTACTAGCTTTCTTGTGGCATGATGCTCGGCTTACCTTGCGTATATGAAAATACCTTGTGCTAAGGTGCTCTTTGGCCAAAGCTGTCTTTGCGTTATTAAAATTCATCATCACCAAGCTGTGCACTTCAAGAGGAAATTTTGTTATCGAATGACTTTTATTAACTATTAAGGTTCGGCAGTTTCCGTAAAGCTTCAGCAGAAATTCTGGCCATAGTTTAAGAATTGATGCTAGAAAAGTAGTGCCAAAATAATCAAATGCCCAGGCAAATCTAAAAACTGCATTGCCACCACAGCAGTAGCTTTTAGCCTTGGGGGTGTGAGGCCATGGTCTCTCCGGGATCACTGGTCTTCATGTTTGTTATGCAAAGGTTCTGTCGGATTGAGACAAATGTACATTCTTGCGGTGGATTAGCCGAGGAAGCAGAGGCAGCGGGAGCCGGTCGAGCACGCACTGCAGCGGTCGCTGGAGAAAGAAGAGGACAACACCGAGAACATGAACCCTGACGAGGTGTACAGCTCTCTGCTGCACCGAACCACAGCCCACATTCATCGGCTGGCGCTGGACCCTGTTCGGGGTGGGGTTGGCATGAACCGGGACTCCAGCTCCTCAGGCAGGAGTGCAGAGCTGCTGCTCCCACCACTGGGCAGTGGAGGCCTAAGGCAACGGCTGGCACCTAAGAACTGGGAGGAACCCGGCAGCTATGGGCAGCAGCAGCGCCTGACCGGCAGCAGCGAGGCTCTGCCTGTCAAGCGCATGGGCAGCTGGAAATACGTGAGTGCGCCTGCCTTGCCCAGTATTTAGTGACACGTGACATATCTTGTGGCCATAGACACTGCATCATAGAACATGTAGCAGTATTTTTGGTTTGTTCATCATTTGCAACATCGATGTGCATCGATAGAGCTTCATGCAAGAGTTCTCTTGTAAGCTTCTTCTGGGGACTTTTTGGTAATCGATCCAAAACACCCTTTCATTTTGTCCGAGTGTGAATTAGGGGCACACAAATATTCAAAGCTTGAAATACAAATCTAATACATTTGTTATTCAGTCCGTATTCATATTATTTTCTTCAAACTTGACCTTCTTAAAATATGGGCCTTTCTTTAGTCCTTTGATATCCCAATTTAACCTTAATGTTATGTTTTTTTTGCCAGTAATTCATCAGTTCATGCATTTCATTTTGTTGCTCATTTTGCATCACCACATTACCGGGTGCGTACTGTGTTACTGTCAGATCAAGCAGTGTACATTTCTGCGCACGTCAAGTTTTTTGTTTATGGTATAGAGTCAGCATAGTTTTATTTATTTTGTTTGCAAAGACAACACATTGTTTTGGAAAAAAAAACCTTTGCCTATTTATCTTTCTGTGAAATTTGTTTTCATACAGAGCAGATATGCAATGTTCACAAGCATTTTTTCCTTATAGTCTTATTTGAATCATACCCGAGAATTAATACTTGCACACCCCTAGTGAGAACGCTAGTTGCTCTGCTTAATATTGCCACGGACCTGGCTCGAGCTACCTGCGCGCTAAGCCGTGACGAGGACGAAGTGGTCGCATTCGCGTGAGGCGCGCTCGAGCTGGCTCTGTTCTGGGCGATTAGAAACCTCGGCCGTTCTGCGGTCCCCCTCTACGTCTACGACTGTTCTCCGTCTGGCCTGTGACATCTGGTGGAGGTCGCTTGGGTATTCTCGGCTGATGCTCCATCCTTCCTCGTAGAGCCGAAGCACAAGCCCGGTGCCTCTTGTGCGAACCCCCGTCCATCGTGTCAGCCGCAGGCTCCGCGGCTTGTCTCCAGAATTCGGACTCCAGCCTCAAGAGAGCGCACCCATGGCTACGACCACGGCAGCAAGGTCAGACAGCGCCCCGTTCATACCTGCTTCTTTTGTGAGCCTGCAAAATCCCCGGATCCCGAAGCCCTTTCACGGCGTATACTCGGAGGACGCCCAAGACTGGCTTGATCAGTTCGAGCGCGTTGCGCGTTTCAACGGCTGGGACGACAGTGCTAAGATCCGGAACGTTTACTTCAGCTTAGAAGACGCCGCTCGGATCTGGTACGAAAACCGCGAGACGAGTCTAACGACGTGGCAGGACTTTCGTCGCCAGCTGTTGGAGACTTACACCAGCAGCGATCGCCGTGAACAGGCCGAGCGTGAACTGACCGCTCGCATTCAGCTACCAAACGAGAACGTAGCGATGTACGTGGAGGAAGTGACGCGCCTCTGCAACCGAGCGGACCCGACCATGACGGAAGAGAAAAAGCTCAGACACCTGATGAGAGGCGTGAAAGAGCAATTGTTCTGCGGTCTTGTGCGAAGCCCGCCCAGAACAGTCGCCGAGTTCCTCTCCGAGGCTGTGCTCATGGAGAGGGCGCTCCAGCAACGGTACAATTTCTACGACCGGCAGCTAAACCCTATCTCGGCTCTACACCCCCTGGATGCTGCTTCGGGGGCCAATACAAGCTCCCTTCGGGACATCGTGCGTTCTGTGGTCCGTGAGGAGCTGCAGAAACTTCAGGGGATTTTTCCTGTGGACGCTCTGACTAGCGCCATTCGGGAGGAAGTTCAGCAGGCGCTCAGATCGCCCGTCGCTCCAGTAGAGCCGCCACCACAGCCAGCTGCTTGGCCGCCAGCGACGTATGCGGACGTGCTGCGCCGTCCTGCGCCGGTTCCCTGCGCGCCACCGTATTCCCCTTCGGTAGTCGCAGTACACGCCGAGCAGCCGGTTCCCTACTGGCAAGCTCGAGGACAGGCGCCGAGGAAGACCGATATTTGGCGTGCGCCAGACCGACGTCCCCTGTGTTGCCATTGTGGCGAGGCCGGTCACATCTTCCGGCGGTGTCCATATCGGCCTCTGGGATTGCGAGGCTTGTCTGCAGGTAGTCCCCGTCCGCGGCATGCCGAACAGCCTCAGGAGTTTGACGAATACGTCACCCGCCGGCGTGGTTCACCACCTCCTCCGCGCCGAACGTCCCGATCGCCCTCACCTCGCCATCCGTCGCCTCATCAGTCCGGTTATGGACCTGGTGCACAGCGTGGGTCCTCGAGCCCGCACCAGGAAAACTAGAACAGGCGACCTTTGGAGGCGAGGCCGCCGAACGCCGTATTGCCGAAAAGCTTCCACCGACGCGCCGACTGACCCTTCCCGAATCGACGACCACGATACCGATGACGACGACGACGACGACGAAGACGGCGCCGACGACTGGGTCGGGTAAGACCAAGGTCTCCCTTGACATACCCGTGCTGATTGACTCTAAGGAGGTTAGCGCACTAGTAGATACGGGTGCGGACTACTCGATAATGAGCGGTAGGATGGCCAAGGTGCTGAAGAAAGTTATGATGCCGTGGGCAGGCTCACAGATACGTACGGCTGGTGGCCACGTGGTTACGCCGCTCGGAATGTGTACGGCAAGAATTACGGTGCGCGGATGCACGTTCGTGGCAACGTTCCTCATTTTGCCTGAATGCTCACGAGACGTCATTCTCGGTCTCGACTTTCTTCGAGAAAATGGTGCGACTATAGACCTTCGAAATCGATTGGTTACATTTTCAACTGAACTCGCTGCCACCAAACCCGCCCCCGAGAATTGCAGAGCCGCACTGCGTATATCCGACGATGCCGTAACGGTGCCTCCACGGGCGAGTATTCTGGCTAGGGTCACTTGCGACGCGCCACATTGCGGACAACGTGTTGTTGAGCCAAATGTCTCTCTTTTGCTCACCATGGGTGTTTGCGTAGCAAGAGGGCTCGCCTTTCTAACTGACGGTCGCACTGACGTCCTCGTGACCAATTTCAGTAATGAACACCGCTATTTATTTGGTGGCACAGCCATCGCCCACGTCGACCCCGTCCAAGAGGTGGCTGAGTGTTTCGCATGCCTAGAAGACACGCCTGGTGAAGTTGACGAAGAGGCAGTACGCGCCGTTCACATAAACGAGGGCCTCCCGCCCGCAGAAAGGCAGCAATTGCAAGAATTGTTGCTGCAGTTTAAGGACTTTTTTACCTCGTCGTCTAAGGTACGTCAGACGCCCATCACTAAGCATCGGATAGTCACGCACGATGGCGCGCCCAATACATCAACAGCCTTATCGCGTATCTCCCGAGAGCGGGAGGCCATCCAAACGCAAGTGAAGGAGATGCTCAATGATGGCATAATCCAGCCATCGAATAGTCCCTGGTCGTCTCCTGTCGTTCTCGTAAAAAAGAAGGATGGCACGCTGCGCTTCTGTGTGGATTACAGAAAACTTAACAGCGTAACAAAAAAAGATGTCTATCCGCTACCTCGTATAGATGATTCCCTCGACAGACTGCGCCAAGCAAAATACTTTTCTTCGGTAGATCTGCGCAGCGGATATTGGCAAATAGAAGTTGATGAGAGGGACCGCGAGAAAACCGCCTTTGTCACCCCGGACGGCCTCTATGAATTTCGTGTGCTCCCCTTCGGACTCTGCTGTGCTCCAGCAACGTTCCAGCGAATGATGGATACCGTGCTCACCGGCCTTAAATGGCAAACATGTTTAGTATACCTGGATGATGTAATCATTTTTTCAACAACGTTTTCGGACCATTTGCAGCGGCTCAGAGTGGTGTTAGAAGCCGTCCGATCAGCTCATCTGACTCTAAAGCCGCAAAAATGCCATTTTGGATTTGGATTTGGACAAAATTTCTGCCGTCGCGGACTTCCCGGTTCCCACTATGAAAAAAGCCGTCCGACGATTTCTAGGCCTTTGTTCGTACTACCGACGTTT
Source organism: Amblyomma americanum (assembly GCF_052857255.1). Taxonomy (NCBI): domain Eukaryota; kingdom Metazoa; phylum Arthropoda; class Arachnida; order Ixodida; family Ixodidae; genus Amblyomma; species Amblyomma americanum. Next base: position 78,435,453 of record NC_135504.1, on the reverse strand, counting down.
CATAAAAAAACTTTGCTATGCTGGCCAGTCCTCTGACGCGCTTGACACGAGATGAGGAGCCATTTTTGTGGGGTGCCGAGCAGCAAACTGCTTTTGACGATCTACGACGTCGGCTACAATCACCACCAGTACTAGCCCATTTTGACGATGATGCCGCCACTGAAATTCACACGGACGCCAGCAACGTCGGTCTTGGAGCGGTTCTCGTCCAGCGTCCGAACGGTGTCGAAAAAGTAATCGCTTATGCTAGCCGTGCACTTTCCCGTGCAGAGTGTAACTACTCTACAACTGAGAAGGAATGTTTGGCCGTAGTATGGGCCATCACAAAGTTCCGCCCCTATCTGTATGGCAGGCAGTTAAAGGTTATTACTGACCACCACTCATTGTGCTGGTTGACATCTTGAAGGACCCATGTGGCCGCCTAGCACGTTGGGCATTACGCTTACAGGAATTTGACTTCACGATCATCTACAAGTCTGGTCGCAAGCACACCGACGCTGACAGCTTGTCGCGTTCACCCGTGCAACCTTACGAAGGTAACGCAGAAGACGAAGCATTCCTTGGTGCAGTCACGTCGTCCGACATCATCGCACAACAACGTGCGGACGACGAGTTGAAGCTGCTCATGGAGCATCTAGAAGGTCACCATCCCTCGATACCCTCCCACCTGGCTCGTAGGCTGCCATCCCTATGTCTTCGAGGCGGAGTGTTGTATAAGAAAAACTCCGCCTCCAGTGGTAAGAGTTACCTTCTGGTTATACCAGCCGCCCTCCGCCACGAGATCCTCCTCGCCTGCCACGACGAGCCGACCTCTGGGCACCTTGGATTCACGCGCACACTTGCCTGAGTGCGGCACAACTACTATTGGCCCAACCTTGCCTCATGTGTGAAGCGATATATTCGGACCTGCCGTGAGTGCCAGCGTAGGAAGACGCCGCCTCTGAAACCGCCTGGCATGTTGCAACCTATCATGCCTCCTAACATACCCTTTGAACAAGTCGGCATGGACCTCCTCGGACCATTTCCCTTGTCGTCGGGAGGAAACAGATGGATAGCTGTTGCAACCGATTACCTGACGCGTTACGCCGAAACGCAGGCTCTCCCTCAAGGCACAGCGTTCGAAGTTGCGCAATTCTTTATGCGTGCAATAGTGCTTCGACATGGCGCTCCGTCCGTCGTCATCACAGACCGAGGGAAGGCATTTACAGCTCAGCTTGTCCACGACATCTTTGAGCTGAGTCACACCAGCCATCGAACAACGACAGCATACCATCCCCAAACGAATGGGCTCACAGAACGCCTGAATAAAACACTGGCCGACATGATTTCCATGTACGTGGATGTGGAGCACAGAACCTGGGACCAAATACTCCCCTACATCACATTCGCGTACAACACTGCGACTCAAGAAACAACCCGCTTTACACCATTCCGTCTAGTCTACGGCAGAGAAGTGCGGATGATGCTCGACGCCATGCTCCCGTGCGTGGATGATGACTTGACACCAGATGCGGGCTCCTTTGTCGAACAAGCCGAGCAAGCTCGCCAGCTTGCTCGTTTGCACATCACAGCTCAACAAGACACGGACTCCAGACGTTACAACCGGCGCCACAGGGAGGTTACCTACAACATCGGTGACCGTGTGTGGGTGTGGACCCCTGTCCGCCAAAAGGGATTGTCCGAAAAACTGCTGCACCGATATTTCGTACCTTATGAGGTGCTCCGTCGTGTTGGAAGCGTGGATTATGAGGTTGTTCCACGTGGAACTGTGGCTACCGGTCGTCGGCAACCACGGACTGACATTGTACATGTAATGCGACTTAAGCCATACTTCTCGCGTGAGAGCGATGACGCTCCACTTTAAACTGTGTTCGGGCTCTGCGTTTTAATTTGTTTCTTTTTGTTCGTTTCTTTTTTAAACATTGTCTTCCTGCTTTTCCTGTTCGTTTTCTGCTTTGTACATACCCTCGCATCGGGACGATGCTCTTCTTTTTCGGGGGACTAATGCCACGGATCTGGCTCTAGCTACCTGCGCGCTAAGCCGTGACGAGGACGAAGTGGTCGCGTTCGCGTGAGGCGCGCTCGAGCTGGCTCTGTTCTGGGCGATTAAAAACCTCGGCTGTTCTGCGGTCCCCCTCTACGTCTACGACTGTTCTCCGTCTGGCCTGTGACAATATGATGCAAGATTTTGTTTTCAATTGGATTTAAAAGACAGGCTTGACATCACTCATGGTTTTGGAATCGTCATCAGCTAGCTTGAGCCCACTAAAGGGCACTGCAGGATTTGGTGCCTTCTTTTTTACATTAAGCTTCTTTTTTTGTGAGAGATTGCATTTCTGCATTTCTTTTAGCTCTAAGTGCTGTTGTGTCATTTTGTTATTCTAAATGTATTCGTGATGCATTTCTTGCTTGTTAACAGTAAATTTTATTTTTGCAGGATGGAGAGACTGGTCTTCATCGGATCAGGAGAACGTCTCTAGATGGGGGTATTGGCAAAAATGGTAAATCTATGCGTGTGTTCATGCAGTTTTTTTTTCCGTCTTGAGATTCATTTTGACTTTGCCAGTACTGCACTGTTGCATTTTCTTGTCTTTTGGCCTGTCCATTCCTCTCCATGTGATGCTTGATATGAAAAAACTGTTTAATATTACCTTGTTTTCAGAACAAGACACCCTCAACAACATCTTTGCCATCCTTCCAAACCCAAACAGCAGGTATGCCACATCATTAAGCGAAGAAAGACAGAAAGTTTCTTTCATTAAAACACCTTGAGGTTCTCACTGTTGGCATTTAATGCGGCTAGATTTTTTTACAGCTTTGCTTTTGTTGATCATTGTACTTCGACATCTTTTAGCCATGCTGTGGTATCGAGGTTGGCAGGCTCAGTGCCAGGAAAATCTTGACATCTCACTTGCCATTCCAGGATGGAGCATCGCAAAGAAGCATTATCAGAGCTCATGCCCCTCACCAAGGATGACTCACCAGAGCTCTGGTATGAGAACTTCGGAAATGTTCTGCATTGCCTCGTGGAAAACATTGAAGAGCAAGTGGTAAGAACATTGGCTGTGCCCAGTGGTTGTGGCTGCTCGCAAAGAGTCGTGCCCACATATAACGGCCCCACTTAAGACGAACTTTTGCTTATAGCGAACGAGACCTTTGTGACCATCAAAATATACATTATTTCAATGGCACAAAATCACACGTATAACGAACGTCTTTATACCTTGCTTATCGGTCACAGCGAACGGACGGCGTAAACCTGGCGCCGCGATACGAGATAACCTGCCTCCAACCCCTTTGTGCGCCCAGCGTGCAGTATGTTTCCCCTAGCCCAATCGCAGGCAAACTGCTCACCCCATTTCGTGCCGCTCTCAAGCGAGCTACCCTTTCCCCGCCGACGCGCCTTCCAAGATCCCCCTCCTGCCCATCCTCGCAACTTTACTCCTCCCTCCTCACTGTTTTGCGAATCCATGCATGGCCTCTGCGATCAACATTGCAGCCGGCCCGCGCTGATCTCGGAGGCTACGCACCGTGCAGTAAACCTTCCTTGGGAGCCAAGAGGTGGCTGCACTGACGCTCATGAACGCCCCTCATTGGTCTCTCCGCTGGAGCTGTGCGTCTGTATCTTTAGCTTGATTGCCACTTGTGCACGTTGCACGTCTAGCTCGTCGTGCGCTTTTGTCACTCTCGTTGCGGTGCGAACGATTCATTGGCTTCGATCAAATCTCGGGCCCTGGTTGTAATTCGGGATGGCGGACGGGAACACCGTACTCATTTCCATTGTAATCATCGGTCCAGATGATGAAAATGGCCTGGGAGGAGGGGACGGCCACTTGCATGTGGAACTGCTTCCGCAAGGTCGGCTTCGTCGGCACAGTGTCTGATGCCGGGCCTGGTGCTTCAGAAGATGACCAACCCGTCGGCGATTTGTGGCAGCGCGACGTCAACTCCGACATGGGGGGTCATGACATTGGTTGGAAGGATTTTATTTCTCTCGATGACGACGCCGACACCGCGGAACCGTGCACGTACCAGGGAATCGTTTCTGGAGTGCGGGACGAGAATGACGTGGAGGAATCAGATGAGGATGAAACTTTGGAGCCAGCACCCATAAGCGCGCCTGTAGCAATGGGCTACAGAGAGAGCCTCAGGCAACCTTTTTATTCCAAGGGCCTCGGTGAAGAACACGCTTCTGCTTTAGATAAACTGGAAACCTCTCTCATTGGATCGGCGCTGCAAAAACACATGTCCATCACAAACTTTTTCGCAAAGAAAAATTTTGTGTTTTGACAAGCAACTGTCGTTAAAGCTGTGGTCCACTTACTACGAACTTCGGGATATAACTAACAAAAGTTGCATGACGCTTATGTTCATTATAAGCGGGCTCAACTGTATAATTTGTGCGCAGGATTACTTCATTATGTGAATGTGCTGGAAAGCGGAGTGGAAAAAGGACACAATTTCTTGCATTGCCACGAGCACTGCTTTAGACTATTCAGTTAGTTCTCCAATGAGGGGCGTTAGCATGAAAAAATACATGTTCTCTGAAGATTTCATAACTCTGACTTCATTTATGAAAATTTATTTCTAAGGCCCTTTTCCCCCTGAAGACTGACTGCATTCTGTTGCCGCATCTTGTCACGCCAGGCTTTCTGTAAGTTTGGTACAGCAATGAAGTATATAAAAATTAATAATGTCGAAAAAACTGAAGATATTTCGAAGAAATTTTGTATTTATTCATTTAGTGGACTTTCCAATTTGCATGCCAAATTTCAATACTGGCAGTCTACTCTATTTGCACCAGTGTCTGAAATGTTCAAATGTTCACATAATCCTGCTTCACCCTTCCCCCCTCATTTTTTTTTATAGCTGCAGCATGCATTTCTAGGGGATGCACAGCCTCCATGCTGTGAAGAACTAGTTTTTGGACATGTACTTTTGTGCTTTGTTTGTGTGAAGAACTGTAGGGTGATGTTCATTCTGAAGCTTGTAAATATATGACTTGCTGGTTCGAATTAACAGCTGACAGTGTGAACTGGGCGTCTTCTACCTTGCGATGTTTTCTTCACTCCCTTCACATTGGGAACATGCACCAATTTGCCCAGCAGCCAGTCATTTGAATTATGTGACTACATCGCCTCTGGGCATGCTGCTGTATGCTGCATGCATCGTGCTCTTTGCAGGTCCCTGTAAAAGTGGCTGCTCTGCGAGCTTTGGCAGAGTTGCTGAAGAGGCAGCCTCAGCACTTCCACAACTATGCTGAGCTCACCTTGAACAAAATATTTGGAACACTGAAGCAACCAGAGGGAGAGGTTTGCTTGGACAACTACTACAACTCTTGAATACAGTGGTGCATGAGACCACCACTTCAGTAAAAGTGCAGCTTCAGTGCTTGAGTACAGTTCAGAGCATGACCTTCCGGCCGTGCAAGCCACAGGATAAATTTAAAATATTCGAGTTTTGTTACAAAGTCTCCTAATGAGTTCATTCTGCAGCAAGGAAACTTGTGATAACTGATATTCCAGGGTGCACAAGCTCGAGTTAACGAGGCTTCACTATGTGTCATGTGAAGAATTTATGTAACATCCAGTGTAAAGTAGGGGCATGCGAATTTTCAATATTTCAAATACTAATCGAATATGTTTCATATTCGGTTCAAATTCGTATTCGAGAAATGATATTCGTGAATTTCCGAATATTCGAAAATTCCCGAATACTTGGCGGCGATCGTATACCGCGCCGACTTTCGTAAATTTGATAGTGGCAAAAGCGCAACATCTGGAAAGTACCTGAATATAGAGTTTAAAGTTCCAGGAAAACAATATAAAGGCCCTGTTCTCTTTCTTCTCCATCGTTTATCGCGTGGACCGATCGCATTCCGAGGCTGCTAGGCTTGACCTTGTGCGCAATTCCGCAATTGGGCTTTCCCACATACCACACGTGCTGCGAACAAGATGGGGGACGACCCGCTTCTAACAATTGCAACGCGAAAGCGCGTTTACTTTTTTATCCTTCCGCAATATGTTATCTAATTAATGCCCTCACCCATGGCATTCGTTTTGTCACCTTAACTCTCTGAGCGTGACCACCGCCACCTTGTTTTGGTGAACTACGCTATGCGGGAAAGCCTACTCGCGGAATTTCGCGTGAGGCTCCCGAAGGGGCGAGTCGAGGTGTCTTAACAGGGCAAGCGATACTGTAAAAATCCCGCCTATTTATTGCATGGTGCACTGTAGCCCATGCACCTCTTAAGTGGGCGTAACGACAGGCGCGACAACGTTAGAAGGGACCCTTTCACGAGGTCAAAAAAAAAAAAAATAACCTGGCCGCGTAGTTTTGGTTTCTGAGCTTCGCCACTCGCCCGTGGCAACGGCAACTGTCGGCCCGCGCATTCGCCTGTAGTCCAACCTCAGCACCGTGCCGCTTTCAGACACTGACTGACACGTCTGTCGTCTTTTTTTTTTAGACCCAGTCTCGCCATTCCGACGTCAATGTGTGTTCCCATCTCGCTTATGTTCGCGATCTCTTCCAGCGCGCTGAAACTCGGTGCTCGTCACGGGATTACAGGTGTTTGCACGATAGAGCCGCCTCATAAGACTACCGCATTTTCGGTAGTTTTTTTTTTAGGGGGGGGGGGGGGCGCGGGGCATTTTTAAATCGACCTTCGGATAATCAAGGCATTTCTGTCGGTTCATTGAACTCCGAATTAATGAGTTTTACTAGCCATCATGATATTTTTGTTTCCAGCCTTGTCATGCTATGGATTTCATTTTGCCTGACCACATTGCAGGTTGGATACTGTTATGCTGTTCAATTTAGTAGTATACATTTCTCTGCACATCATTGTTTCTTTTTATACGGTGCTCAGGCAGTCTAGTTTCGTTAATTTCAGTTGCAAAGGCCATACACTATTTTGAAAGAAAAAAAATATGAGCAGCAATTTTTGCTTGTTTATCTTTTCTGAATTTATTTTTTGTGCTAACCAGATATTCGATTCGATATTCGAAGCCATTTTTTCTTCATATTAGTATTCGATTCGTATTCGAAAAGCTTAATATTCGCACACCCCTTGTGTAAAGTTAATGTATAGCTGCGTGCATCTTAGCTGAGGGATGGAAAAAGCTTGCCTTTTTATTTGTGGCAAGTCTCCAGTGCTGCTGACTGGTTACTCTCACAAAGTGATGCTCAGGGCCAGGTCTTTGTGGCATAAAAAGCTCTGCACAAATTACGCGTGCTCGAGGCAGGACTTGCGACAGCCTGCATGTACCATCAGTGCCAAATGAAATGCAAACAGGATAAAAAATTTCACTTTCAGGAGAAAAAATCCTGTTAACACTTGCGCAGTTGCCTTCATGCCTTCAAAGTGACAAACTAGTATGCTAATGTTCAGGTTTGCTCATTTAAAGCCTTCTTGTTTTGCTATTGCCGTTTCAGTTGTCTTGTTTACATTCATTTGATGCCAACAGTACATACAGTTCACATGAACTTTTCTATAGCTGAAAGAATGCATTAACTAGCCCGGCAACAGATTGCAGTCAGTGTGTTGCCCTTTTATTGTGCACTCACTGTGCCTGTGTACAGGTGTGTCATGCTGCTGAGATGTGCTCCATGGAGGCTGCTGCCGCACTGCCTCCCGAACAGATAATGCGCTTGCTGCACTCGCTCATTGGGGAGTCAGAGGACCAAGATGTAGTCATTGCTGCAGTCAAGGTCATGTCCAGGGTGAGTTCTGCACTTCCAGGGCAAGCATTGAACTATGCGTGCCCGTGGGTGACCACACAGATGCTGCCATTGTAATGGCCCCTGTCACCTAGCAAATTCAGTGTCGTGTTCAACTGATGTCGTTTTCTATTCCAGGTTCAATGACGTTTGCTAAAATTGAGTCATGGTAGGATGTTATTTGAGGAACTCATTTGCTATAGTTTCTGCAGGGAATGTGTTTGCTGGCTTAACAACCAAGTTCAGGAGTACTCAAGCATGTGGCATTAAGTCGGATATCGGATGAAACATCAGCTTTTAGCTATATTTTTAATCAAAAATTGTTTATACTAGAAATAAATAGTTTGTAATGCTATCAGCATTTAAGCTTGTCCTCATTCTTGCCCCTTACTCTGTGTTTCAACGACCGCTACACATGCCGCAGTTTACCAATGCAGTTTGGTACAAGTCCGCACACTTACGTTTTCTTCAGCATGAAGAGCCCACTTTCTATTTGGCATTAAGTGCCACTCTTAGTGCTAACAGCCCCCTTCCTCTCTGCTTGCCACCCTCTCAAGCCTCCTCTTATCATGCACATAGCACTGTTCCAGTCACTGTCATTGTCAACCTTTTTTTTTGTCATGTTACTGCATGCAGAAAAATGGCATTAACGTTTTGTGGTCCGAAACTTTTACCCACTTCGCGGCCCTTCCGGTCCGGTTCACCAATTTTCCACGCTGCAGAAGAAAACAACTCTGCAAAAACACCAACTGTTTTTTTAGGTTTCTGTACCTGTCCAAGCCTCTCAGTGATAATTTGGCAGCGTGTGGAAATGTTTGAAGCATTCCCTTGAGTGCAGTCTATGATTTTGATGCCACATTTGGCAGAAAAACACTGTTTCCTTCATACCAGCTTTGGTTTTTCGGCCACTGAAAACCATGGAAATTTTGCTGCTTCAACCAGAGCGCTTATACAGTCAATGATTAATTTTTTGAACTCTCTAGGGAACGTAAAAACCTCCGAAAATTCAGGCAGCCCGAAAAAATGAATGCATGCAAAGAACGCACCATTTTACTGATATTTCTCGGATCTAGAGGATCAAGGGCGAAGTACCAGGCTTCCGAAACCCTGCAAAAGCATCAGTGAGGTGGCTCCGAAAAGAGGCATTCAAAAACTCTGTATGGCCAGCCGACAGCTGGTTTATTATGTGTGTGTCGTCAGGGCAGCTGGTGTTATTGCTGCAGTGGCTTGAAGAACTTGTTGCTCGTTGTTTGGCCGGTGTTCCGCTTGCATGCGATCATACTTGCCTTGATCTGAGCAAGTGTCATGTCTGCACTGTAGACCAATGAAAGCGTCAACAATGCTTGTGTCGTAGGCGGCATGGGTGTTGGCTCCTCATTTTCAACTTCGGAGTCTTGCAAATCCCCCACAACCTGATGGACTGTTTTCTCATCAGTTAGTTTCGCTCAGAAGTTGAGCTCATTGCCAACATCAACGAACTGTGCAAAAGTTATTTCCATGGGTATGGAAACCCCAGCAGAGTGGAGGTCGATCACTTCGTCCATGGGCGGGCACACATCAGTCACATCGTCACTTTCAGGCAAGTCTGCTGCCTCTTTGGCGAGTACAAAGCTGACGTGGCAAAAACAAAAATCGTGTCTTGCCTCACTGCCTTCCATGCGTCTGAAGCATTCCGACAGCAGACCGAAAGTGAATTGTGTAGCCTTTGCTGTTTTCCGCGCAGAGCATTATATGGTTTAGTAACCACGAAAGGTACAAAAGTAAGTTTTAGATTTTGGATGACGCCTTGGTCCTTCATTTTGAGGATTGCAGTCGTGTTGGGCGGCATGAATTCCAGCTGGACAGCCTTCAAGTTCTTGATGTGACCATGAGTGGCGCAGTTGTTAGTGAAGAGCACGCCTCGTCTGTTCAGAAGTTCAAACTTCCTGTACAATCTGCGGACGTAACTTTCAAACAGCTGCCGAGTCACCCGTGCCTTTCTGCTGGCTTCGTACAACACTAGCAGCATTGCTTCTTTAAAGCACCTCAGGTTCTTTTATTTTCCGATTACTAGCAAAGAAAGCTTCTCACTGCCAGACATGTTGCTGCTGACGAGAATGGTCAGCCGTTCTTTACTATGCTTCCACCATGGCATGGGTCACCAGCAAAAGCCAGTGTTCTTTCCGGCAACATCTTGTAAAACAAACCAGTTTCGTCGCAGTTGAAAACGTCAGCGGAGAACTGCTGCAACAAAGACTGAAGTTTTCCGTTGCGGTACTGCTCAATTACTGCACTGTTGACGGCGCCGCTCTCACCCCACATCGTCTTGAACTTGAGGTCATTTTGATGTTTAAAGTTCCTCAACCATCCATCACTAAACTTAATCAGTGTCCATTTGATCTGCGAGAGCTCCTGCTTTTTCTTTCAAGGTACAGCCCGAGACCGGCAACCACTTTGCAATCATTGACAAGAGCTTCCTCAAGCTTTGGATCAACACCTTGGCTTGCATTCTTTTTTTGGGCACCAGATGGTTTCTTCGGCCGCTTCCAAGATCTTGCCCTTGTTCTTGAGAAAATCTGAAACTGTTAGCTTAGAAATGCCGAACTGCATGCTGATTTCAGCGTGCGATTGGCCGCTCGTGACTCGCTTAATAATGGCAGCTTTCTTCTCCATCGTTAACCGACGGTACTGTTTTCCACACTTCGATGTCATCGGCGAGGACGGTGAAGACAGATTTGGAGCCATGCAGGCAAGTGAAATCCTCATGTTGCGAACAGTGGAGTTTGCTGACGAGCATCGAACTACATGGCCTAGCGTCGCAGAGCAGACTTGGCATAATAGCACAGCCACGCACCAGGCTAGCCGAACATATCATATGGACTGCACAAACGAAACGCCACCACGGTGCCTCCAGAAACTACAGAGGAGGCGCTGGTGAACATAGCCAGTGTGGCCAGACCAAATCGGTATGCAATGGCTAAATTCGGCTAGTTGTGGTTCAAAGTTGTGATGCGCTTCGGCCGCAAGCCGATTTCCTTCGCAAGAGCGCTGCGCGAGGAGGCAAAGGTCCTTCCGAGGATTTTCCGTCGCGTCAAAAAGTACGGAAAATTGGATGGTGGGCGGTTCGAGCGTCCGAAACTTCTGATGTCCTTATACAGTGATTATATGGGGCCCGTGGTGGTGCCGTGAAGATGTCCGAAATATCAGGCATGTCCGGAAATTTGGGCGTCCGAAAATTTGGTCGTTGACTGTATATGAAGTGAGGCGTGCTATCCAGCATTTCATTGCCCTCCAGATGTGCAAATAGGTCCCACTTTTTAGTTTGAGCCCTGATATTGCCTTTCATGTACTTCTCTTTAATTAAGGCTTCAAAAAAGGGGATGTGCAAATATGCAAAGATTTTGCGAACTTGTCCTAAAACTTTACAAAAGTCATAATGCATAGCTTATAATTTGTATTGCTGCCTACACGTCTACCTCCCCCAACTCACGCTACTTGCTGGCCAAAAAAAGTTTATCCCTAAAATAAGACTGATACCCCCTTCCACGCCGCCCCACATTCTGTAGTTCCCTGCAGGATCACTTGACTGCACGTGTGCAGCTCAAAGCAATAAACACGCAACGATATAATCGCAAAGCCAGCAGTCAGAGATAAACGGAGATAAAGAAGGATAAAAAGGCGCCCTCGCATGTGGCCTTACTGACTAGGGGCAAACCGAGCGGGAAATGGTTTGGTAGTTTCGGACTCCGGCATATGCCAGAGGTTACCAGAAATTTTCTCTCGCAAATTGCTATTGTTCGTCCGGGAAAGCAAGTCAGCGTGAGCGGGCAGGGTGAAAGCTGTACAATTTGTGCCTTTGCCACTCACACCTTTCGCAGCTGCACACAATGGCACGGCCATGCCGATCTTCTCAACCCTCTCTTGCGCGCACCCGCATGCATGCTGCACAGCAGGGAGTGTAGAACAGTTTATAAATGCAGGTAATACATTGGAAGTGCTCAAATTACCTTTTCCCGCGAATCTTCGCAGTGTTTGTTCATTCTTCGAATCTGCCGCCACGCCGCTTTGTCGCTTTGTTTGCGACGCAAGACACGACAAGATGTATCTCGATTGATTGCAGCCAGGCAGAGCTGATTATACGTTGTTCCAGAATGTCCTAGTAATATTCCGCTCTTCATATAGAAAGTTCGCTATCAGCTTTAAATTTAGCACGGCCGACAGTAGCGGCATTCTGTTCGACGACCGCCGAGCGCCTTTGTTGCTACGCTGCTGCCGAGTGATTCAGTCCATTGTGGGTGCAAGTCAGCCCCGAATTGAGTTTTGTTTAGATGCCATCTTCGGTGTCGTTTTGCTCCTTGGATTGCAGTCACCATTTTGTGACGCTATGCTAGGTCACAAATTACACGTGCAGATATGGTGATAATTGACTGGGCCGAGCCGATAGTAGCCAGACTCTTATCACATATTGTGCTTGGTGCTAGGAGAAAGGCCAGGAAGGTAGGGGACATTCTTGTTTGTACTTGTGTAGCCCTTTAGCGGCATGTTGCTTTTTTATGTAGGTTAAGAGAAGGAAGTGAGCAAGAGCAGTTTACCTGTGTACTAAGAATTTGTGTGCAAAGCCTTTGCCACAGCTGTGGCAGGTGCCTTCTGTGCACGAGTCTTTACAGCGATGTTTGTTTATGCCTGCCAACATCTGTTTAGCAGTTGGACTCGAAATGCCGTATGTTTGGTTAGTTGTATCGCTTGTGCTAAGAACAGACAACTGCTAGTTAATTTTTCTCTACATCTTATGTGTTCTGCTTCGCTCATTTCAGCTTGTGGAGGTACATTCGAAAAGGATAATTGTGGATCTTCTACCTCAGATGATGCCAGTTTTGCTGAAGGTAATTGTTGAAAACATTCATCTGTTTTTGTGGCTGTGTACGCTGTCTGATTGGGATGAGCTGTACCCTCTGTCTCAGACACGGTTAACTAGACCAGGGGTTCTCAAACTGGGTTCTGCGGAATCCTTGGAGCACTCTTTGGGATTCTCCAAGCACCTAAGTCCATGCCTGCCTCAACCCAACCTTTCCATTACCCACTTTTTGGGACTAATCACACTGCAATTGTTGATAGCATAGTCATCATTAAAGGGGGACTGGAGTCTTGGAACTTTTTCTTTATTTTTGCACTGAATGCAATAAAAATGCATAGTCTTAATCACTTTTTATGCTGGTTTCAAATATGTAACTACTTTTCTGATATTTCAATTAGTTTTCAAGATATTAGGCATGTTCACTCCTTTGCAGAAAGAGTATAAAAACTGATCAGTAAACTATTTTATTAAAACGTGCTAGATATTAAACTGTACAAGGAAAATAACGTAGGAAGTGCTTTTTTTATTGAAGTAAGGGAATACGTCTACTTTGTCTAGGTAGTGGCCACTGATCCTAATCATGAGAGGAAAATAACTAGAATAAGAATGGAATGGAGCGCATATTGCAGGCTTTCTCGGATCATGAATGGCAGTTTACCAGTATCCCTCAAGAGAAAAGTGTGCAAAAGCTACAGTACCTTACCGGTACTCACCTACGGGGCAGAAACGTGGAGGCTAACGAAAATTAGTTCAACTTGTATTGAGGACGAGTGAGCTATGGAACGAAAAATGAGGCGTGTAACGTTAAGAGACCGGAAGTGGGCAGAGTGGGTGAGGGAACAAATGTGTGTTAATGACACCCTAAATGAAATCAAGGGGGAAGAAAATGGGCTTGGGCAGTGCATGTTATGCGAAGGCATGATAACCGCTGGTCCTGGTCCTTAATGGTAACGGAGTAGATTCCAAGAGAAGGCAAGCATAGCAGGGGCGGCAGAAGGTTAGGTGGGCAGATGAGTTTAAGAAGTTTGCAGGCAGAGGGTGGATGCAGCTGGCAAAGGACAGAGTTAATTAGAGGCATGGGAGAGGCCTTCGCCTGCAGTGGGCGTAGTCAGGCTGATGATGATGATGCGGCATTGGTCATTTTCTACTTATTATTCATATAGATCTCGTGGAATCCTCATACCACTCCTGGCACAGTGGTGCAGCGATTAAGCGATGCACCACAGCACTGCAATGGCAGGCGCTGTTACCGGTGGGGCTTGTGTGACTCAGGTTGCTCTTGTCAAGTATCCTCTAATCATTAATTTAAGTGCCACCTCCCATGGTGTGCTCACAATCCGATAGGTAGGTTGTGATAACACCTCAAGATTAGGCAATCTAGGTGGCCCACCTGCTTCCTAGGTTGCATCTTGGGATTTTTTGTGGGCAATTCGCTCACGATCAGTGACACTGACGATACCGGAGTTTCTGCGACACAAGCCCCTAGCGCTGTCGCATTAAATGTGCGGCCCTTACATGCATTCATACGGTGATTACTTATGGGCCCGTACTTCGATGTTATCACCCAGTGACTATGGCTGTCACAAGAGAAGGCTACAAGCATGTTGCAGTGGTTTATTATCAGCAGAAGTAGCTGTTCAGTTTAGTCTACGTGACGTATTATGACGTTCCTGACAACTGCGCATGCTTTCTACTGGAGGCTCGTGTTTTCTAGCATTTGTGCTTGCTAGGTTTGTGCCCATTGCATTGGGAAATGGACTTGCCTCATGTCCTACCGTAAATTCTCCTAGCAACGAAGTTGGAGGCAGAGGCGGTATTCGTCTGCAGTCATCACGGCATCAAAAACGTATGACACAGTGCAGTAGCAAGGATTGCGCCTTGTGGCGCACTAGGAGAGGCTTGCTTATTAGTTGCAGTGCAACACGTAGGTTACGTAACCTGCTGGCTGACTGCCCGTTTTCAAAGTTTTGAGTTTCTTGGTTGGAGCACGAGCAGGAAAGCGCGCCATACTCAATGCAGGCAAATGCCCACATGCTCGCACCCTTGTCCTGGCTAATAGTTTAGAGGCCCTTACCCAATACTTGCATTTGAGGAGACTTTCACTGATCTCTTGCAGTTAGCTGGCCCACCAAGTAGTATTAGTTGAAGTTGTAATGCCCTGATTGTGGCTTTGTGTCCTTCGAGCATTCTCATACGCACAGTTTGCAAGCAATGGTATAGTATGTGTGGAGTTGGAGATAACTGCCACTATTTGTTAATATTTTAATTATGAGCGAGAGTGGTGGTCAAAACTCTAAGATCACGTCATTTATTACTGAATGTTCTATACCTGATGTCTTTTACAAAAGTGGTCTGCTTAATGGGAGAGAGGGCAGCCAAACTAGTATAAGAAATGTTTTATTTTCCCGATTGCTCATTAAAGCCGTGCCAATTTACGGGGTTCAACTGTATTATTATACATTTTGTTCCGTCGCATTTTTACTCTTTTTGTTAATTTTCATTCCTCTCTCCTCTCAATTACAGGCGTACGATCACAATGAAACTTCTGTTTGGAAGGCGGCAGTATTCTGCATGGTACGCTGCATGGCGTGGTTGGCTCTGAATTGATGAGGCCACACTTGGCTTCCCTTACGGGAGGCAAGGTAGGCTCGGAGCTCTTCTGTTCCTAGATTTTTTCAAGATCAGCTATATTAACTTTTTGCACAGTGTGGCGCAGCTTTGGGCTCTCTTGGTGCGATAGTGTTTTTTTTCTGTTTTCTGTTTTAAGAATGGACTTTGTACCTGTCTTTGGAGCATCTACTGTGTTTACCTGAATGTAGCTCACAATGAATGTACAAACGCATACCGATTGCTCGGACACGAAGGAACCCGAAAAATGGTCCGAAAAATCAAACAGTTCAAAAAATCTGTGAAGTACGGCTGTGAAAATCTGTGAAAATCGGCTTAAAAATGTCACTGATTTTACCTTAAGGCAAATTTCCCTTGCTGGCGATGATTTGCGGCTGTATTTGCCGAAACGTTGTGCTTTCACTGTACACGCTAGACAGCAAAGTCACCATATTTAGTTGGAAGACTTCCTACGCTTCTTTGACGGCCCTCCTGGTACAGCCTTTCCATTGTGTGTGACCTCACATTAACACACTTTCGAAAAAAACAAACAGCACAGGAGCACATACAGGAATACCGGGCACTACAAGAAAAATATGCGAATTGGAGAGAATTTTACACTGATGGCTCAAAAACAGCAGAATATGTCGGAAGCGCGGTTGGACGAGGAAGCTGCCAAAAAATAGTAGGGCTCCCTAACTGCTCATCCATTTTTACTGCCGAATATTATGCAGTCTCTATAGCTGTAGGCAGAATAGTAAAAAATTGCATTCAAAACAGCATAATATACACAGATTCACTTAGCGTGCTCACGGCATTACATTGCAGAAATACAGGCGAACCCTTACTGGTAAACATATTACACAACATAGAAAAAACAGAGCACTGGGACATATAATAAAATTCTGCTGGGTGTCGAGCCATGTTGGAATATACGGTAATGAAAGAGCCGACCAATGTGCTGCACAAGCTCGCAGTCAAGAAATGAAGAAAGTCAGCGTGCCTCATAGCGATTGCATGCAACTAATATACATAAATCTCAAGCCTAAATGGCAGGAAACCTGGGACCATGAAGTAAATAATAAAGTGCACTTGGTAAAGCCTGTACTGGGAGAATGGAAAACCTGTAGTTTTATAGAGGTAATATTATGCCGTGTCCGTATTGGACATACACACCTTACACACAATTTCCTACTAACAAAAGAAGACAAACCTGTTTGTGAAAAATGCGGAGACGAAAATACAGTACGCCACATCTTATTCTCATGCACAGAAATTGAATCACTGAGGAAAAAGTATTTTACTCTATGCTACAAAGAACACGTCCTCTTCACCCAACACTGATTTTAGGTCAAGAGGCACTTATTGATATCTCAAGTGTTTTTAGCTTTTTAAGGAAGCAGGCGTCTTTGAAAAACTCTGAATTCCAACCTTGCGCCTAGCTGCGTATGGTGATACACCTCAGCCACCTTCTCATTCTGAGAACAGGGCGGGGTTTTTTTATTTTTGATGGATTGACAGCCTCGACATCCTTGCCGCAGCAAGGATGGTTGCTGAGGTTTCCCGTCTCTCTTTAAAGCTTTCACTAATAGCCAGTTTTGAAGTACTTTTCTCATTAACAACAAATATGAACTAAAGTTTTTAGGTGTGTACACCACCGAGTTTTTCACGATTGAGCTTGGCGCATGATAGCCTTTGATGCTTATGCGTCATTAAACCCAACACAACAACAGCTTCTTTGACGGACCCGGCAGGGTCATGATGTCCACAACCCGAGTGTGCATTACACCGTTCGTCAAACACACGCAAAAACAAGGCCCTTTTCGTTCAAAGCCGCAAAACTGCCGGGTGCAATCACAAAACGGCGAACAGATTTAACTTCGTTTAGACTGAGCGCCACTCGGTCGACGCGGTCAGAGAAACCCAAGTGATGAAACGGCGAATGGTGAACGTATGAGACCCACCACGGTGGCTCCGTGGTTAGAGTGCTCGGCTACTGATCCAGAGTACCCAGGTTGGAATCCAGCTGTGCTAGCCGCGTTTCAATGGAGGCAAAACGCAAAGGCGCCCGTGTGCTGTGCGATGTCAGTGCACGTTAAAGATCCCCAGGTGGTTGAAATTATTCCGGAGCCCTCCATTACGGCACCTCTTTCTTCCTTTCTTTTCTCAGTCCCTCCTTTATCCCTTCCCGCCGAGATGTGAGATAGCTCCTGCACAATTCCCTTCGCCCAACAACCAATTTTCAACGTATGGGCGGTATGGGACAAGCGATAGCTGCCCGCGGCAACGTCAGCGACAAAAGCAAGTTGACAGTGATAACAATTCGGCTGCCACCTCGAAGTGTCAGAGATAGCAGGGACCTCTACTGGCAACACTGAGATACCCAAAGTATGTCAAGCCAGTCCAACTGCAGCGTAAATCGACCTGAATTCAAGATGGCACCTTTTGCGCCGGCGGAAAGCCGATAAGATGGCAGATTTTGTCCCACAGGCAACTGAAATTAGTCCGAAAAATCGAACCTTCGGACTTTGAAGTCCAAAATATCCGTCGGGAATATGTATGCGCTTCTATGGGGTGAGTTACGGTACCTCATCAAGGTCCGAAATATCCTACAAGTCCTAATTATTGGAGTCTGAATTACCCATCGGCTACTGTAGTAACATGACAGATAAGACTGCAATATACTGAAAGTTTTATGAACGTTTGTGAACAGAAGTAGCTTGGAAATTGGAATTCCTATCTCCCGTCTTTATACAACGGTGGCCAAGGTATTCCTCAGCCACCTTCGAACTTTAATGACAGTTGGCACCACCGTTGCTGTGCAAAGGTTTCACACGTACATTTATCGAGAGAGCCACAGAAAAGATTCTCAGAGAAGGCCAGTGCAAAGATAAGTGCGGAGTCTCGCCATGCTATCACTACGTCAACCATGTGCCTTAGAGACTTGTAAAGTCTCTCAGTTGCCCAACCGAGCAACGAGTCATGCATCCCAAATGTTGCAAGTGGTTGTCCTTGTGGGCATTTACGGAAACTGTCAAAAAATTGTGCGGCTTCTTGCAGAGTTCGATGTGTCTGAAAAATGTGTTAAATAAGGAGAAAAGCAGCAAGAAAGCCTTAACTTCTGCAGTTACAGCAGCAAGCTTTACATGCACCTGCAGAGTATTACTGCTGTTAACATACAATATCGACAAAAATGCAGGCGTTGAGTGTCTGTAAAACTTGAACAGAACGTAGTGAAGGCTTTTAGATCTCACATGTTCTAATGAGCATTCTTCAGGACATTGGCAGGGTGTCTACCAAATTTGAAATCCGTGAAAACCGGGAATTCTCGGGGAATTTGGATAATCTGCAAAAACTCAGGGAAAAATCAGGAGATTTTTGCTTATATCACGGAAAATTAGCTGCTGTTCTACATAAAAGGAATTAGTCTGGGCAGTGTACTCTGTCCTTTATTAATTCGTATATATATAAACGACTTACCTAATAACGTATCTTCCTCTATGCGAGTATTTGCAGATGATTGTATTATCTACCACCATATTAAACCTGCTAACAACTATCTGGTACTCCAATCAGATCTTCTTATTAATGAGTGGTGCAATAAATAGTTAATGACCCTTAACATATCAAAATGTAAAATCATCTCATTCAGCCGGAAACAATTCTAACTATACATACCATATTCAAGATGACTTCCTCTTCCATGTATCCTATTACAAATACCTTGGTGTTAACCTTTCGTCCGATCTTTCATGGTCTTTTCGTATCACATCCATATGCGCTGTGGCCTCAAAGTCATTAGGGTACATACGCCGTAACTTAAGAAATTCTCCTGCTAATATTCGGAAACTAGCATACCTAACATTTGTTCGACCACAGCTTGAGTTTGCTTCCTCCATTTATTCTCCTTATTACAACAACATGGTCACCACATTAGAAACCATTCAAAATAGGGCAGCCCGATCTTTCTTTGCAATCATTAGGCATATGCCGTGACATAGCTTTGCTAACATTATTTCACAAGTACGTGCACTCCAATACATCATGCTCATTTCACCTAGATGTCCCATCTCGCGCATCCAAAAGATTGCACAATCATCTCAGTTTTACACGCATCTATGGTGACACATTAGCTTTCAATTCATCAGCACTTCCGCGAGCCATCAGATTATGGAATAACCTCCCAGACAACATCGCCTCACTGCCTAATCCTGATACCTTCCATCACCAACTCATTGCACATTTCACTGAAGCCATCTTAACATGTTGATGCAATCTCTTTTACATTTTCCGCTACGCATTTCGTTTACTTTTTTCTCTCGTTTTGTTTGTATTTCTGTTTCCAAATTTTGTTGACACTAGTAAACACGCCATGTGCTTTTTAATTTTATTTTTTGTGTGATGTACCCTGGGTCACTTTTTTGGATTTATTTCGGTGTACCTATGTCGACTTTACCTGTACTTATCATGCGTTTCTATTTCAGTGTTCCTATGTCAACTGTTCTGTATTATATTAAGGTGTTTCAAATTCTTTCTGATCATGTATAGTGCCTTGTTTCCTTGTTTTTGTTTGTCCCCTTTTAAATTTGATCTTGATGTTTTGCCGCCCCCCTTACACAATGCCCTACGGGACAGTAAGGTATTTCAAATAAATAAATAATGCTGCCTCGTGTAAACAATGCAGACTGGCATTGCACGGATTGTCCAGTGCGGTGTTACGCATCCTCTCCTCCGCGACCGCTGGCCTCCAACATTGTGCTGTCAAGTGGAGCATCCCAGCAAGGCGGCAAAAAGTTTTGCGGGGCAAGCGGCGCTTCCAATTTCGAAGCATACTATGTCGAAAGCGGACACTTTCCCGCCTTTCACCGGTGCTGTGGCCGATGGCAGAGCACGCGCTTCTTACGGTTTGCACGTGCGCTGTTCGACGGCCAGCTGCCTCCCCTTGATTTTTGTGTCTCCAACTAGGCAGCAGAAAATGTTGTGAGAACTTGTGATGGTCCCAAACGAACTCTTCCTTCCTCCCCTTGATAGAAGCATCCATTTCTGCTGAAGGGGGTGCACGCACTCGATGCAGGCGGCGCAGCTTTGGGAGAAAGAGAAATAGTTCCGCACCTTTTCGCGATATGCCGACGCTAGCAAAGCAACCAATTCTGTTCGTGCTTAGCTGCGCCATTTTGAACTGACATACTCTTATTGACTGCTGTGGTGCCGCAGGCAAGCTGTGTGCGACGTGTGTGTGCCTTCAAGTGCACTTTCGTCCAGGACTGGACACATGCGAATCATTGAGAGTTTGGAGCGTGGATCAGGCCCGTCAAAAGTAACCTGCATACTATGCGCTATGCAGAAAGCAGTCTTCGCTCAGCAACATGGGAAGAAGAGTGGTGACAAATCACGCTGAATTTAAGAAGCACCGACTGGCCATTACCAGAGCCGGAACACCCTCTGTAGCCTCATTTTTGACACCACCGACCACCGTTGTGATCAATGCCAGGCCAGTGCCGTCAGTTTCTGCGCATCCTTCAATGCTTGAACTACTGCGCTTGGTGTCCAACTCGATTGTACAGCAAAGAATATATTTCAGCGTGACTTAAAGGCCATAAATGCTGAAGTGATGTGGTGCCTCAGTGCTATTATGACGCACAGATCACTCCGTGCTAGTGCGGCATCGGCTTCTCTGTTTCCTTTGGTGTTCCCATCATTAGCTACAGCCAAAAAAATGCAGCTTAGCAAAGACAAGGTAGGATATACTATTGTCTATGGCCTCGCACCTTTCCTCAAGGAGAACCTCATGTCGGAAGTAAGACAGGCCTCCCATATCATCATGACGTTTGATGAATCGTTAAGAAAAGTTGCACAAAAGAAACAAATGGATGTATTGGTTCGCTTTTGGTGAGATGCAGAGCAGAGCGTGAAAACGTGCTACTTGACGTCATGCTTTCTGGGGCGCTCGCGGGCGGAAGAATTGGTGTCCGCTTTTAAAACTTCCGCAGATGGACTCTCCCGATCAAAAATTCTTCAGATCTCACTGGATGGGCCAAATGTAAAAATAAAATTTCTCCGTCAGATCAAACAAGAACTTTGTGAATCCAGCGATGGCCATCGTATTCTCGAGGTTGGTAGCTGTGGCCTTCATAATGTGAATGGTGCTTTCAAAACCGGACACACGGCAACAGGTTGGCAACTCGTGGAATTCCTTCGTGCTTTGTACAACTTATTCAAAGCTGTACCCGCCCGATCCGCTGAATACATACGCATAACCAGGAGCAACATTTACCATGTGAAGTTTTGCACAATGCGGTGGCTTGAAAATGTTCGTGTAATTTCAATAGCTAATGGGATTCTACCGTAGCTAAAAATATACGGGGAGTCGTGTTGAAACGAGAACAACCAACTGACCAGCTCCAGTTACTGTGTGTAGCCTGCGAAGCTAAGCTTTATGCTTGGCATCGCGGAACTGCAGCCGTTGCCGGCTGAGTTCCAGGCCTATTCGCCTATGCTTCCATTTCTTGGCGCAGCATTGGAGAACCTTCTGTGATCACTAATGAGTAGAATAGTAAAGAAAGAAGTAATAATGACGCCAGACAGTCCGTTGAAGTTGTTCAAGGTGGACATGGACTGTACTGCAAATGTAGTTATGGCGCCCAAGGTTGTCCTTGGGTTTGCTACGAAGAATGCACTCCGAGAGGCCCCGAAACGTTCAGATCTGGTTATCCTAGTGTTCAGAAGGGACTGTGCCACTTTCGTGAAGAACTGTGCCAAAAAGATCGCGGAGCGGCCGCCATTGAGGTTCAAGCTGGCGAGGCGATTGCCATATCTGGGTCACGCGTGCGCGTTGATTCCCGATCTTTGGGAACGGCGTCTAAATGATGCACTTGAAGTTCTAACAGAGCACCAATAGATGACAGGAACAGAAAATGACGAGGCGATGTGGTCCTACAAGCATGTATGCTACCAAGTCTCGACGCAAGTGGCATTGAAAAATTTCAATAGGAGCACGCATCGGCTGGATGCCCTTTGGGTATGCATCTGTGGTTCGAAGAAAGAACTGTTCACATTTGTCAAATTGATTCTGTCTCTTTCGCATAGAAATGCGTCTGTCAAGCGGAGATTTTCTGTTAATAAGGAATGCCTTGTTGAAAATCAGAAGGAGCAATTTTTGGACGCCCAGCGAATCGTGTATTACACCGTAATGTTGGCAGAATGAGTTTCCAATGTTCAGCTGACCAAGAGGATGCTCGAAATGGTCCGTGGGGTGAACGCACGGTGGAAAAAGGAGCGGGAGAGGACGAGAGGCAGAAAGGGTCGATGCACTGAGGAAGGAACGGAACAGGAAGTGTGCCGCCGCTTTTGTGAAAGAGCTTGAGGTGAAAAAGGAAAGTGTTGGCTGACGCCAAGATGCAATTGTCCCTCATCCAAACGAAAATAAACTCTCTCAAGCAGTGAAACAGCACTGAAGCGTTGTGCACGAACTTGAGGTTGACTTTCCAGTGTTACTTTGAGGTTTGTTGCTCTTTTACTTCTACAAACTAAGGTTTCTATAATCTGCAGTTTGTCTAAATAGACTTGCTGAGAGAATCGCACATGTGATGCTCATGTTCAGGTCCAACACTATTGCGGTTACTATCAGTAGATAGAAATATCTCACATTTAAAAATATTTGTTTCCGCATGCATCCTCCTTCAGATCCCATGTGGGAACGTTCAATTCGATTCGCAGTTCTAGCATTTTTTCGAAGATATTCGATTTGTTATGCATTTTGCTAATCTCTCCCCCTTTTTATTTAATGAAATAAACACTACTCCTTACTATTCTAATAGGATTAAATCGTTGCTTTTATTTTTTAACATGCTTACTTTAGAGTAATACCATCAGGCGGCTTTGTGTCAGCTTGTTTTTGTATAAAACAAAGTGCTGTGTCACTCAGGGAATTTTACAGCTGCACTCAAGGTAAACCTGGAAAACTCAGGGAATTTAGAAACGTCAACTTGGTAGACACCCTGCTTTAGTGTCCTAAGGTCTCTTCGATTTGGCTGCACTCGCTGCACTGGTTCTGTAGAGTTACGCGGTAGTACCGCCAGCGTGCAGCGTCAGTTTAAGTGCAGCTTGGCAGTGGCTGCTTCCAAAATGAATCGTCGAGTGCAGGCCTGGTCATCTCCTAGCCTTGGCGTCGCTACGAAATCAACCAGTTGCGTACGACCGACATCAGCGGATGCCAAAATCCTAAAGAACGTTAAGTATTTCTCAAGCAGGAAATCCCAAGGAAGTGTCGTCATTAACCAGCCCCAGGAAATAGTCATTTCATAGAAAGAAGAGTGTCATTGCATGTATACACGCAGACGATTTACAAATGTGCTGAAATGCCACCCATGAGGCTCGACTTGATTGCTTAGGTTTACAATTACGACGCCATGAACAGTTCACCTCCTTTCAAGAATGAACTGTCATTTCATTTAGAGACTACTGTCGTATCTTCACTCCTTCTACCTACACATGGGCGCCGCCTAATTGCTGCACTACAGCTGCACTTCCACTTTGGACAGTGCAAGCCAGCCAAGAACTCGTGCTGCACCAGTCTGGCACTTTTGCAAAACAAAGACAGAGGTGCAGCGGGCGCACACTGCACTGGCAAAATGAATGCGAAAGTGCAGCACTCTTTGAACTGGTGCAGGAAGTGCATCCAAATCGAAGAGACCTCTAGTGTGCTATTTTCAATGACGAGCTTCTCGCCATGCTGCTGCTGCTTTGATATATGTGATCGGATAGGCCAGTCACTTTACTTGAGTGTTAATGGCTTGGAGTTTTCATTGTGTGACCTATAGAACTTTTCTTTTTGGCTTTATAACGGTATAGCCTTCACAGCTGTCTGTAGACAAGATTCAGTTATGCTAGGAAGTGACTTTTGACTTCTTCTATCACCAGAAAGAAAATTGTTATATTCGAGTAAAAAGGCTAAATGTTAATTTTTCTAGCAGCATTGCATGCTGTTATGATGCTGCATACCAAGCTCCTCAGGTGTGCAAGAACATCTGTGCAGGCCTGGCTGGTAGCTAAGGTCTTCATAGGCAGAGGTTGTTTTTTTCTTGGGCAGGCAGACAAGTGTCATTTTGTAAGCAATTTGGACATCAACATGCACTACGACAACCTTCGATAAAATAAGCAGACCATTCCATCACACCTCCTTGAAATCTTCTCTGCATCCATTCGTCTCCTGCGCAAAATTCAGTTTAACATCCTCTATACATTGGCTAGAGCGTATCTGCACTGTTGGTGGTCCACACCTTGATGTCCTGTTTAACATCCTCGATACATTGGCTAGAGCGTATCTGCACTGTTGGTGGTCCACACCTTGAGTTCCTAATTGCACAGAGCATTGTCGATCTTACTGTTGCCTTGAATGCCCATTAGCCATAGTCGCCACGTTACCCCTACCCAGCCACTCCTTCGTTGAGTGTGTTTTGCTTGCCTCAAACCAGTTGCAAGACCAGCTGGCCCTGGTACGGCAAGCCCGCTTCCAACATAATAGCTAACAACACTAGCTGCACAATTAAGTGTACCCGCTCTCTGAACTTGGCGTATTACACAGAGAAAATTGATGATACTAGGAAATAATTCAACCACAAATATAATGCAAGCGAGAAGTTTTGAGGCCTCACAAAAAATAAAGTATTCTATTATACCAAAGTAGAAGCCTAAGCGAGTGTCTAGGTGCTCATTCTAGAACAGTGCGAACAGGGCACGGACAAAGAAGGAAACGAAGAAGACGAAGAATGTACTATTACAGTCGGCGACCGATTTTTCGGACTCTTTAGGGACCGCGAAAACGACTGAAAAATCAGGCAGTGCAGAAAATCAAATGTTACCGAAAAAAATCACTAACCTATTACCAATATGCCGGAGGAAGGCATCAGTTGTATTGCTCACATTCTAAAGCTCCTGATGACTAAATTTCGCCACGTGGCATGCACGGACGAGGACGGCGACAGCTTTCATGAGCTCGGCCTGGCTGTGCTGCCCTCGGCATGTCGCCGATGAATGCACCGGTTCGGATAAAGTCTAAATGGGAAAGCGAACACGCCGCTACGGGAACTGCGTTGCGCCCGCAGTACGATGAGCCTGGAACGAGAACGCGAAGATGGCGAAACAATAAGAACCGAGAAACAGCTGAAGCTGGCGCTTAGTCGGCGTTGGCCTTCGTCATTAGGCCTAGCGACTATAGAGCCGAAATCGGCTGCGGTGGCGTCTTGTCTGTCATGGAAACGCCAGTTGTTTACGGTGTTACGATGGAAAAGTCAGGGTTGCGTTGCCTTTTCCCGCGGGTACGCTGGCCTCTCTTTGAAATGCACCACCACTTCCTCCCGCGCTCGCCGTTTCCGTGGAGCCGTACGCCTCCCACGCGCTTCGCTGCTACCTCTTTCCGTCTCCAGGACGAATGGCTCGGCACAGATGAGTCTTGCGGTCTCTTACTACTGTTCAAGTTATTGCGGCGGAACATATTCAAAAACAGTACGAATTCAAAACCATGCGGGCGCAATGTACCGACTCACTTGCGCAGAATTTCAGCATCTGAAGTCAAAAGGCTTCCTTTAAGCTTGAATTTAGTTTTGTATGGTCAAGTTTTCGATCTCTCCTGCAGTTTGAATTAATGAGGTTCCACTGTACGCATTATATATGGCGGCTTGGGTATTGGAGGCGAGTGCGAACAAGGCCCGAAAAATAGGGCAGTCAGTTCCAGTGCGTCCGAAATTTCAAGCGCTCCTATACATTGGCTCTATGGTGTCCAATTTTCGGTCGTCGACTGTGTAACTAAATCACAGGCTGTTCAAACAAACTACAGCTGAGGCGCCAAGGACTCGAAAAAAATCTGCAACGGATGCGTCTATATTATTTGAGAGGCAACACTTCAGAAATGAGCGCAACATCATCAGCCACAGCAAAGGCTCCGACGTGGTAAGGCACGCAGTTTTTGACCCAGTTGCGGTCGCAGTCATCGCCGTGCCACTGCTGCTATGACAGTCTTATGTCCTATACCCGTTCACCCTTCTTTCCATTCCCTGTTCCACTCCACTATTTCAGTGACTAGTCTTTCTTTTAAAGCCCATGTCGGCTTCTTTCAACGTTCACAGCCAGCCTCTACTTTCTTTGTGCATGCTGTGTGGCTCCAGGGTCAAGGAGAAGCTTGCTTCTCCTAGCAGCTTTTGAGTCTAGTGGTGAAGGCTACTGTAGCTATGTTAAGGAGCAGCAAGAAAAAAGTTTGTGTGTTACATTCGTACCTTGGTTTCGAATATAATTCGAGTTGCGTTCTGAAAGCGACAAAGTTGGAAAAAAATCGTGTTATATTCGTGTAAATTCAATATGCTTTTTCAAATTAAGGGGGATAAATGCTAACTTTTGGGCAGCATTTGAATGGTAGGAGCACAGACCCTGGTTTATTTGACCTGTCCAGTTAATCTGTTGTTTATCAGTAGTAAATGCCTGCTTTCTTTTCCTTCTTTCTTGCCGCAGTTGAAGCTTCTCAACTTTTATATCCAGAGAGCACAGGGCAACAGCAGCGGAAGCACCCGAGGCTCCCCTTCGAACACGGCGCCTTCCTCAAGCAATCCCTGATGAACATCGCCTAACAAATCCACGCTCCCTGCTTTGCTGGTTAACTACCGTGGCTGTGACCCTGTGCCGAGCATCACTTGCTCTTTCGGTGGAAACGAACTTTCTGTCCATGGGGGCCTCAGGCGCCTACTTTTTTGTCTTCTTTATTAGACTCCAGCATGTGTTTTGTCTTTGCTGCAAGTGAAACGATGATCCAGACTGGTGGCGACCACTCGCACCAAATGTACCTGCTCGTATGTGAGATGTGTTCCAGCTGATTATGCTGCACTCTTGCCTTCCCTTATTGAATGAGGTGTTAAAAAGAGCAAGATATTGTAATTTATTCAAAAGAGATATCTGCTCCTTTCTTGGTTAACAAGTATTGCGATTTTGGACAGTGAGTCACATGGGTCGGTTGCATAGCAAAGACAGTTCTGATAACATTGTGTTCATGCTGACTATGTGACAAGTAGTGACATTGTTAGCAGAGCTGCTACAGTGCAGATTTTTTTATTGTTGCTTTTTCAAGGTGGAGAAATGCGAAAGCAGTGCGATTGTTGCTGCTGCTGCGTGTGACAACTACATCACTTCGGCAATTTCCGGTTAATACACACTACGAAACTTCGTTATATGCGATTGTTTGGGACGAAATACTAGGACACGAAGAACCGCTGCTTCACATTTTTAATACGAAAATTAGTTTTGAGGAAAGAAAAGGGCGCAGTAAGGCACATCTCGACATCTCGTTGGAAACCTTAACCGCGCCCTATGGAAAAATGTAGTCTCAGAAAGGTCCATATGTCATTGGTCCGAAACGCTGTCGCAAGCTAGCCTCCAAATTGACTAAAACATGCGACGTATATGAAACAAGAAATGCTAAGACACGCGGAAAGCACTTTCCGCTCTTGACAAAAGGGGACGCGCGCCCGGCGCAAGAAGGAGAAGGAAATTTGCAGTTGATACTGTGTGCGTGCGCGTGCCTGCCTTGGCGCGAAGAACGAAAAGACGTGGAGCGCGCCTATAAATGAAGGCCGTTGACTGCATTCTGTCAGCCTGAGCCGTCGTTCAAGCCTCAGAGAAGCGCGTCCGCTCGACTCCCGGGAGAACACCACTCTTCCAGCCACGGACCAACGAGCCAAGGCGCGCCAACCTGAGGGACGGCTCCGTCGTATTCCTCAGGTCGTCATACTGTCGCAGTGGTCGGTGAACAAATTGTAATTTATTTTATTTGACTCCCTCGTCTATTAGTGCATTTCAGGTGCATAGCTTTTGCTGTATTGTAATCTCACTCGAGTGTTACTTTGCAGGAGTTGCATTGCATTGTAAATAAATTTGTATGTGGTCGTACGAGTTATAGCGAAATCCTCTGCATCGTCTCTTTGCAGTATAAACTTTGTTTTGTTTATGACCCTTTGGCTCCGACGCATTCTCTGGTTTGCGACCGGAGAAAGCCGGGCACCAAACGACCTACTCCCTGGTCACTTGGTAGCTGGCATCACGCTGAGTTTTCCACGCTGAGTCGAGAGCATCGTCTTTGAGACCGAGACCGCTATCTCCACACTCTCTAAGGGTGACTGGAAATGCACGCATAAGTGCGCGAAAAGGTTAACTATTCTGGCGTCCACGAGAGGACGTTTGATGATTTGTAACCGCAGAGAACGGAGAAAGAGTAGGAAGGGGTTTAAGACTAGATCGTAAACGAGTGTTCGGCAACAGGGCGATACCGTGAGGTACCGCGCTGAATCGGTTAAATGTGGTTCATCGAGCACACATCCTGTACTGCATTTGAAGAGTTCAGGCTAAAATGAATCTCAAGGAGATAGACGAGCTAGGCCTTCAGAAAGGGCTCAAGGCAGCTGAAATTGTTCATTGGGTGGACCAAAAATGTCTAGAGGTTCGAGAAGAGAGAGAGCTGAAAAGAAGACAATAAGAGGCAGTGAAGCTCGCCTTGGAGCAAGGAAGAAAATTTCAAATAGAGTATGCAATCCTTGCGGGGAAGCTTGCTGAAGTCCGGCGTTTGAAGAACATCAGAGAGCCAGTGAAGCTTAGCCCGGAGGGCCGGGTGGAAGACTAATGAGTCTGAATCGTTGGCAACCACGGAAGAGGTTGTAACTAGCTCCACAGGTCAGAGTTTGGTTGTGGAACAGCCCGTTCCTACAACTGAGATAGCAGAGAGTGAATACTAGGCCGGAGTGTGCCACCCTCAGAAAAGTGAAAGTGCAGCTATTAGAACGCAGTAGGCACTAGACAGAAGGCCAACCTGACGCTTCAGTCGGAAGGCACCTTAAGTCGCCTGAAGACGAGGAAGAAAGCTGGAGCTCCACCGAGTGGTCAGAGTACACAACACCTCAGAGTGGCAGTAGTGACCGTGAGAATGCGCGGTCAAACGCCAAAGAGTGCGAAAGCTTCGTCGTAGCGACAGCTGAAAAGAACACATTCAATGAAGGACCGGAAACTGCCCAGAGAGAACCCTCGACCATCGAGGAGGACTTCCTCTATGAGGAAATTTTTTTCTTTGAGGAAGGCGACAGTGCCGTGCAAGGAATGAAGCTCGACTGCACTGAAACCGACGAGCCCAAGAAAGAATCAGAGGAAGGTGAATTGATAACTAAGGAGTAAGAATTTCCAATTGCTTCTGAGCCGTGTTCAGAGCCCTGCGCGCGACCGAGAGTAAGGAAGAAGAAAAAGAAGTAAATGTCGGAAGGAAGAGAAGATTCAGTCCATCACAAACAAAAAGCGACTAAAACAGTGGCTCCATCACGAGAGCGCCAATCTTGTGGAGCTTGTGAAAATGAAACGGGCTTGACCCGAAGAATGCGGAGGAAAGTCAAAAGAAACAGAAGCGAATCGTGCACCGCCGACATAGGTGGAATACAACTGGATGGTCCTCGGAGAAAGGTGAGGAATAAACTAGGATGAAAGAGAACCATGCTATAAAACAGCTGAGCCGGGTGTAAGCGAGCTGCACGAACATCGCAGCAAAGT
Organism: Amblyomma americanum; assembly: GCF_052857255.1. Classification (NCBI taxonomy): domain Eukaryota; kingdom Metazoa; phylum Arthropoda; class Arachnida; order Ixodida; family Ixodidae; genus Amblyomma; species Amblyomma americanum. The sequence continues at coordinate 78,405,725 of NC_135504.1, read as the reverse complement.
GAGAAAGAAGTTCAGATCAATGAGCCAGCGCTCAGTAAGGACTCAGTCTGGGGGCGCCGAGAAGAAAGAAGGCATGACAAGCGGAGCCGTCATGAGTGAACTGGCGCTACTTTTGTTCCCAAGAGACGCGCTGGCCGCAGAAAAAGAAGGGCCGGAAGTCTGAGCAGAAACACACAGAGGAGCTTGCCACGCTGAGTTGAGGGCATCTCCTTTGAGATCGAGGCCGCTACACCCACACGCTCTAAGGGTGTCTGGGAGTGCACGCTAAAAGGCGCGAAAAAGCGACACTGGCACAGGCTGTCACGCAATGGTGACCGCGTTCCCACTGAGCAAGGATAGCGTCAATCCCGTGGCCGCTGGAGACTGTGCGAAGTTCTGTAGGGGTGGAAGGGTCGAAGTGCTCGAAAAGAGGTGGGGTGGTGAGGAAAGCAATGAGGCTTGAGAAAGCGTCAGAGTGCGCCCCAAATGAATGGAACGTCTTTCTTCAGTAGATTGGTGAGAGGGCGGGAGCTGCAGCGAAACTGGGGACGAACCGGCGAAAATAAGAATACAATCTGCTCAAACTGCTCACGCCACTAGACGAACGCGCAGTCGAAAAGGCACTGATGTCGCGAAATTTATCGGGAAAGGGCTGAAAGCAAGCGGCATTAAAATATTAGGTGGCCTAAGACTTTATGTTCGCGGTGATTAAAAGTGCATTTCTTTGAGTTAAGCGGAAATCTGGCGCGGCGGAAGAGCGCAAGCATGGACGAAAGCCGAAGCAGGTAGCTGTCAAATGCGGGCGAGAAAACAATCACGTCGTCCAATAACATAGACGAGTTGTCCACTTAAAGCCACGCAGCAACAAGTCCACCATGAGTGCAAATGTGCCAGAGGCATTACAAAAGCCAAAAGGCTTTACTTGAAATAGTCAGAGACCATCTGTGGTGACGAAAGCAGTCTTCTCACGGTTTCTTTCGTCAACAAAGATTTGCTAGTATCAGCTATGAAGGTCGATGGAGGAAAAGTAGCGGGCTCCGTGTCAACAATGCAGGCCATCATGAATTCGCGGACAGGGACAGACATCTTCCTTGACGATCTTGTTCAGCTGCCAATAGTCGACACAAAAGCGCCAACACTGATCTTGTTAATGAGCACGACAGAGGATGCCCAGGGGCTGGTGGAAGGCTCGATCGTGCCATTGGCCAGCATTTTATCGACCTACCGCTGAATGACGTGGTCTTTAGAAGGAGATACACGTTACGGCCGCCGGTGTGTAGGACTGGCAACGCCGGTGTAGATCCGATGTGTCACAACGAACGTTTGGCCCAGAGGCCGAGCAGCAGGTAGAAAATGTTACGAAAGGCAACAAAAGGTGGTGAAGATATTCAGCATACTTCGGGCTCAAATGTTCTACAGTAATCACGGAAATGAGGAGTTCGACCAGAGACGGATGGTGGAGGCGCGCCAGAGGGTGGCTCAGGTTTTAGGGCAGAAACGATGCAGTGGGCCGGGGATGTCAGTGAGCGAGCGAAATGGCTTCGGGATGAACTTGGGAAGACAGGCTGTAGTTAAGAGCAGGAACGTTGGTGCTATTCTGGGTGACGCGCATGACGAGTTGTGGGAGAATGTTATTGTGGTGTAGAAAAGCATAGGTAATGGGGCAAGCGACGTAGTCGCCATCAGGAACAGGTGCTAAAGGCGGATTAGGCGGGTATACAGCTGAGTCAGGAGGGCAGGAGAGCGAACGCCATGGAGCGAGGGCGGGTAAGGCCGGAGAAGCCATCAGACCAGAGGGGCAAGTCCAGTCGAAGAAGGCGGCTGGAGCAATTGATAACAGCAGAGTGCGTCGTTAAGAAGTCGAAATGGAGGATCACGTCGTGAGGGTGCCGACGAAGGACGGTGAACAGAATCGGTACCTGGTGAGCGGCAACGGTTACTTACATTTCAGTAATGACAGCAGTAAGGCCATCAGCGACGCGAACTACAGACGAAGCGGCAGAGGTGATCACTTTCCGGAGGCGCCGGCGAGAGGATGAGCTGAGTACGGATACTTGGGCACGAGTGTTAACGAGGGCTAGGGTAGGAACATCAACCGAAAGACGTAAAGAAGATTACAGGGACCAGCAGAGGTGAGCAGAGGATTTGCAGCCCGGGGCATCAATGCAGCGTCACCTACGGGAGCTGCATCGGCTAGTTTCTCGAGAAGCGGTGAGCGCAAGATGGAGAGGAGCTTCGCCGAGGAAGAAGGGAACGAGAAAGGCGGGTTTGCGGAGAAGGTGAGTGACTGGACCCATGAACAGACCGAGTCTCGGAGCGGGGTTGCTCATAGCCACAAGAGAAACGGCGGGGTTCCTAGTCGGAACGACGATCAACGTAGAAGGGGTGGGGAGGAGAGTACTAACGACTACGGCAGTGGTGAGAGACGTGACCAACCCATCAGCACGTGAAAAAGGTAGGCCAATCAGCAGGGGTGCGCCAATCCGGAGGATCGTGATACCGGTAACGGGTGAAGATGTTGCTAGGCATAGCCGCAGTGACCACAGGAGTGACGGGGCTTGAACCTAGGTTATCTGTTGTGTGGCTAAAGAGCACGCCCATGTTTGCAACCACCTGTCAAACAACGGCCTGAATGAGAGATATAGGGGTCAGCGTGTTGTCCGGCAAAGGCGGTGTAGACGGCAGTGAGAGTCAGGACCTCTAGCACACAGAGTCAAGTTGCCGGCGTTCGAAGGCTTTCGTAAGGTCGCTGGATCCTAGCACGTGGAACTGGCAGCTGTGTTTTGTAAATGGTCCAAACGGTGCGCCATTCTTCGGTGTGTTTGGCCTGTTCGAAGCGCCGGCATACATGTAGGGCGTAATCAATCGTGGAGCAATCTTTACTGAGGAGAACACCTTATCTGCCTCGGACATTTCTTGATCAACTTTTCTTCACAGGGCCAAGATGTCCTGGTTTCGTCGACGTTTGGCGCCCTTCTTAGAGGCGAGCTGGCATCCATCAGGCTTCTGTCTCGCCACAGTCTCGGAGCTTCTGCTTGCATATGTCCCAAGATGAAAGATCTTTGTGGTTTTCGTACCATACGCGTGCGGTGCCAGCCAGGCATAATATAACATCCGCAAGCATGAGCATAGCGTCGCTCCTGTTATCCTTGCTGACACGTTCATAAAGCGAGAGCCAGTCCTCTATATCAACGTCGCCCGTACCGCAGAAGGTGCAGGTTGCGCGGGTGGGCCACAACCAATGTCGGCGCTGTTGGCGTGGATGGAGCCACTTCGGTAGCCATCGCGATGTACCAAAGCGACAACCACTGCTAGACCCAGCCTGTGGGCGTGACGGATGCTTACGTTAGCCAGCATCCCAACCCAGTTGTTACGGGGAAGTCTCCACAGATCCAGCTAGTGGGCGTGAAGGCTGTTGACGTTAACTAGCACCCCGATCCAGTTGTTATGGTGAAGTCTCCGCAGATGCAGCTTGTGGGCGTGTCGGGTGGTGACATGAACCAGAACCCCAACCCAATTGTTATGAGGAAGACTCCACAGATCCAGATGTGGGCTTGACTGGTGGCGACGTTAACCAGCACCCAAACCCAGTTGTTGCGGGGAAGTCTTCACAGATCCAGTTTGTGGGCGTGACGGGTGGTGACGTTAACCAGCACCCCAACCCAGGTTGTTACGGGGAAGTCTCCACAGATCCAGCTTGTGGGCGTGACGGGTGCTCATATTAACGAGCACCCCAACCCAGTTGTTACGGGGAAATCTCCACAGATTCAGCTTGTGGGCGTGACTGGTGGTGACGTTAACCAGCACCCCAACTCAATTGTTACGGGGAAGTCTTCACAGATCCAGATGTGGGTGTGACGGGTGGTGACGTTAACCAGCACCCCAACCCTGTTGTTACGGGGAAGTCTCCACCGATCTAGCTGGTGGGCCTGACGGGAGTTGATGTTAACTAGCACCCCAACCCAGTTCTTACGGGGAAGTCTCAACAGATCCAGCTATTGGGCGTGACGGGTGCTGATGTTAACCAACACCACCACCCAATTGTTACGGGTAAGTCTCCAGAGATCCAGCTTGTGGGCGTGATGGGTGGTGCCGTTAACCAACGCCCCAACGCAGTTGTTACGGGGAAGTCTCCACAGATACAGCTATTGGGCGTGACGGGTGGTGACGTTCACCAGCACCTCAACCCAATTTTTACGGGGAAGCCTACAAAAATCCAGCTAGTGGGCGTGACGTGTGGTGGCGCTAACCAGTACCGCAGCCCAGTTGTTACGGAGAAATCTCCACAGATCCAGCTTGTGGGCGTGATGAGCGGTGGCAATAACCAGCACCCCAGTCCAGTTGTTACCGGGAAGTCTCCACAGATCCAGCTAATGGGCGTGACGGGGGCTCATAATAACCTGCACCCCCACCCAATTGTTACGGGTAAGTCTCCAGTGATCCAGCTTGTGGGCGTGACTGGTGGTGACGTTAACCAGCACCCCAACCCAGTTGTTACGGGGAAGTCTCCACAGATCTAACTAGTGGGCCTGACGGGTGCTGATGTTAACTAGCACCTCAACCCAGTTCTTGAGGGGAAGTCTCCACAGATCCAGCTTGTGGGTGTGACTGGTGGTGATGTTAACGAGCGCCCGAACCCAATTGTTACAGGGAAGTCTTCACAGATCCATGTTGTGGGCGTGACGGGTTGTGACGTTAACCATCACCCAAACCCAGTTGTTACGGGGAAGTCTCCACCGATCTAGGTAGTGCGCCTCAGGGGTTGTGATGTTAATTAGCACTCCAACCAAGTTCTTACGGGGAAGTCTCGACAGATCCAGCTAGTGGGCGTGACGGGTGGTGATTTTAACCAGCACCCCCACCCAACTGTTACGGATGTCTCCAGAGATCCAGCTTGTGGGCGTGACGGGTGGTGACATTAACCAACACCCCAACCCAGTTGTTACGGGGAAGCCTCCACAGGTACAGTTAGTGGGCGTCACGGGTGGTGACGTTCACCAGCACCCCAACCCAATTGTTACGGGGAAGTCTCCAAAGATCCAGCTAGTGGGCGTGACGGGTGGTGGCGTTAACCAGTACCGCAGCCCAGTTGTTACGGAGAAGTCTCCACAGATCCAGCTTGTGGGCGTGTTGAGTGGTGACATTAACCAGCACCCCAGCCGAGTTGTTACCGGGAGGTCTCCACAGATCCAGCTAGTGGGCGTGACGGGTGCTCATATTAACCTGCACCCCACCCAATTGTTACGGGTAAGTCTCCAGAGATCCAGCTTGTGGGCGTGACGGGTGGTGACGTTAACCAGCACCCCAACCAAGTTGTTACGGGGAAGTCTCCATAGATCCAGCTAGTGGGCCTGACGGATGGTGACGTTAAGCAGCACCCCAACCTAGTTGTTAAGCGAAAGTCTCCACAGATCCAGCTTGTGGGCGTGACGGACGGTGACGTTAACCAGTACTCCAAGCCAAATGTTACGGGGAGGTCTACACAAACATTAGTGCAGCGCAGAGAGGTACTCTATCACCTGAGACTTTGGGAACGGCCACGCACAAACACTCAGCATAGTCGCCTTCAAGTGCACCGATTGTCACTTCGCTGTGAGCGAGAAACAATATGGTAGATTCGTATTGTACTTTTACTGGTGGTTAAAAGAATTTTAACTGTGGTTGCGCAGGCAGCTACGTAGTAAGGAGATCAGCAAAAGAATAATTGCAGACTGCAATAACCTCCTGTATATTATAAGGTGTCTTACGAAGGCGAATACCTTTATTTGTTATATTTACAACATATCCTGCAGCGCGGAATCATTACAGCAAGAAAGTTTGTATAAACATTTAAAACAATAAAATAAGTAAAGAAACAGTTGAAGAGATGAGCAATATAAAACGAGGCATTTTGGGGCAGGAGGCAATTTCAGAACATGTTATTCAAACTACGAGAACAATACAGTGCAAAGATAAATATATTAATTGGAAATTATTGATCAGTTGATCGAAGTTGACATCGGCAGCTGTGACCACCTGCGCTGGCAAAGTGTTCCATTCAAAGATTGTTTTTGCAAAGAAAAAGAATTTAATGCAATTTGCACATTTATTCTAAATCCATTTTAATTCGCATGAAGTTGACGTATTCAAACCGTTGCAGAGGTCTGGAGCAAGGTCAATTGAGTGCTTTAGTGGGCGCAGCCATATTTCTTGACAGTAAGGACGGACTTGAAAGTAGATGAAAGAATGAAATGCAGGGCTGTGTCATGAAACTTGTAAGTGGGGAAGCGGAAAGCGATAAAGTGAATCTACAACTGTCTGTCTAGACGTCGCTATTCAGCGCGAATAAAATGTGGCAATATTTTCAAGCGTGGGGAAAGGCGGTAGTTTTTAAGCCAGTGCTATACAACGGTGTTAAAATACGGAAAATTAAGCCGGAAAACTTTTTCACGAGACCTATATGGATGTTATCGGCCAAATTTATTTATCTATTGTTCCGAGAGCCAACTTTGACCATATTTTGTATCTCTGACGAGAATTCCAACCACCATATCGCTGGAACCTCACGGACAAATAGGGTGCGGAGCTCGCGGTCTCCAGCTCTGAACCATCCTCACAAAGAGGGCTGGTAGAGTGGGCTGGAGAGTTCGCCGCACGTCATGGACTGTTGGCCACCACCCGGGATCAAGAGCCAGACCAACCCTAGGCAGTGACTCGTCCATAAGGCTCATCAATAAAGTTTTCACCTACCTACCTCTATTGTTCTGTTTCTTCAAAGGGGTAGGGGCGGAGGGACGTTGAGTGCTCCACTTCCGCTCAGATTTCCCACGGCGGTTTTCTTAACACATAATTGCTGCCTTTATTGCATGTATATGTGTTAATATACCACATCTGTGCATTTTCAGAAACCACATGCGAGAGCTCTAAATCGCCAAATTCAGAACGAAGCAGGTTAATTTCTGCGACAGTAAACGCAAGCGTAGTCGGCACACCCTGGCACGTTTTCAATGCTGTTTTTAGGCTTTTGTGCACGTAGGTTTAGCCTGGAACACTTTCATTTTAAATTGCGGTACTTTTTCGGCACTTCTTTGCGCTTTTTGAATTCCTCAGCCCCTGTTAATCATAGAGCTCAATTAGAGCAGCCTTCCGGTTTTTATGCTACGTCAGTGGCCTTTTGCAGAGATGTAAGCGCAGTAGCTGCTGATGTCAACATCGTTGCAGACCGTGTGGTGGACATTATGGGCTCGCTGTTATTGCCTGTTGTGCCGGCGGCTCACCGCTCATGGATGAGCCGCGTTGAATGGGCGCGCACAGCGTCGCGTCGCCGCCTAGCCAAGACCATCTAAGCGACTTTGGAAATTTGGTTGGGCAGGGTTTCCTACTTGTGATCAGCTAGAGCGGTGGGGTGTATTACGCTCCAGTACCGGTCCGAATTGCTCGCTTCCGGAATCTAATCGCCACGCTACAGTCACATGCGTGGTAGCGCGTGCCTTTTGGCGCTCGGTTCATGCGGGATTCCGTGGGCAGGACATTTCAAGTTTTGTCTCCCGCGGCCGCATCCCCAGCGGCCGCTTTGCTCGCCTGTTAAATGTAGCGGGTCTTTTTAGTTTATGGCGCAACCGATGCGCCGCGGTCACTGGTGGCTTTCGACGCCACGCTGAGTGGCCGATACTTGGCCGTCTTCGAAGGGAGCTGATCAGTTTCTTGTCAGAGGAACTCTTTCTTGGCTTGGGAAAGGAGGAGTTCCTCCGGCAGTGGTCGTGTTCATTAATTTCTGTTAACAACGATCATCTTGTTCTAGTCTATAGACCAAACTGGGGCTAAGGTCTTTTTTTCGTGTCAGATTATTGCTGTTTCACTCTTCTGTGAATAGGTATGATATCCCGTCTTAAATTGCTCACAAGGAATTCCTGCTAGTTTCTAAAAGATGCTTATGGTTACCTCGGTAATTAGCTTACATGCTTAGCATCATGTCTACTTGTGAATGTTAATGCATCCGGTAACCTTGGCATGTGTACATATGTAAATAAATTTTTTTTCCAATCATAAATTTCTATTTTCTAATCAGTGCTCCTATAGTTCTCATCCTGAAAAACAAAAAAAAATACAGGATTGCAGCTGTCTGCTTAAGAGCGCAAATGCGAAAGCCATCGCCTGTCCTCATTCTACCTTCACTTTTCGTTTTCTGTTATTTTATGTAATATTTTTTATTCCGCGAGAGCGCATACAGCTCGTTCGGTTGAAAAGCCACGCTAGTAGTAGTAGCAGCATTAGTAGTAGTTGGCACCGCGCGTCGGAAACATTCCTTCCCTTACGGAGCTGTTCGGGTGTCCACCGAGGTATGTGAGACAGAGGCGATTTCCTTTCTTTAAATTGTCGAACAGGCAATTCAACGAAAGGAAATGGCCTCTGTCTCACATACCTCACATACCTCTAATTATGGCACTCGACATCAAAGGGGCTTTCGACAATGTCAGCCATGCGGCTATGATGGAAGGCTTGAACAACACTAACTGCGGGAAGAGAGTCCACGACTACGTAAGATCTTTCTTGACAGGAAGAGCGGCCACAGTGGGCTTGGTAGATATAAGAAGCGAGATCATAGACACTCCAAACAAAGGCACGCCGCAGGGCTCGGTCATATCGCCAATCCTTTTCAACCTAACCATGATTGGCCTGGCAAGAAAATTGGAAACCATCCCAGGCATAAGACATGCCATATATGCGGACGACATAACTGTATGGTCGAACCAGAGATCTCTGGGGCAGATGGAACAAATGCAAGAAGCAGCGACTTGTGTTGAGCCATATATCAAGAAAAGGGGTTTAGCCTGCTCAACTGAAAAATAGGAAATCCTTAGGATAGGAAAGAAGCCGACGGATGCAAGAATAGAGATAAAGCTCGAGGGCAATATTATCCCTGAAAGGGAGATCATTGGAGTGGTAGGCATGTGGCTACATAGCAGCGGCCAATGCAACCACACGATTGGCCTCCTTAAAAAGTCAAACGGAACAAGTTTGTCGTATGATAACCCGAGTATCATCCAGAAGGTACGGCATGAACGAAGGCGACACGCTAAAGCTGGTGAACAGCCTAGTCTTGAGCAGAATAACTTACTCACTTCCATATCACACCATGCTGAAAAGTGAAGAAAATCAGGCAGAGGTCCTAATCAAAGGAGCCTACAAGATAGCTTTGGGCTTATCCAGAAACACGTCGAACGACAAGCTGGAAGAACTGGGGCTGCACAACACGTTCGACAAGTTAAGCAGGGCACAAGTCATGTCACAGATACAAAGTCTAAGGAACTCGGCAACAGGGAGGGCCCTCCTAAGACAGCTGAACTATAAGGGGGTCCTGGACATAGAGGATAGATAGGCAAACATCCCAGACTAAATACGTCGAACCTACCAGGTTATCCCTATACCCAGGAATATGGATCCAAATCTACACGCAGCCAGAAGACAGGCAAGGGATGAATATGTAGAGGCGAAGATAGCCACACAAGATCAGGTAGTCTATACTGACGCCACTCTGTACCCGTGGACTCGTAGCCGAAGCATCAAGAAAACGGTGTCGGTTGTCACAACAAAGGAGGGTGGCCTCGTCAGCAGCGCATTCACGAGAGATGGGACGATAACTGAGGCAGAGGAGATCGCCGTAGCTCTAGCGGCAGCCGAGGCTTATCGCACCAACAAATCTCTCACAATCTTAAGATTCCCAAGAAGCGTGCAGACGCTACATGGTAGGAAGAATCAACAAGAAAGCACTAAGGATTCTCCTGAAAACGCAGCAAACCAACGAAAAGATCCAACATAGGATCTACTGGGCACCAGGACACGCCGGAGTCGAAGGCAATCTGAACGCGGACAAGCTGGCTCGCGAGCTTACTATCCGAGCTGGTGCGTCAAACGCCTCCGGCGGCCCGGAGATAACGGTAGAGCTCACGTACGCAGCTATCCTCAACCTCATCAAAGGAAGAAAACGCAAATATCCCCAGCCACATCCTCTGCTAACACAATATGAAACGACATGTTGGAGAAGACTCCAAACAGGAGTCTTCCACAACCTTCACATTCTACATAAGATGTATCCGGAGCAGTATAGGGATACATGTCCGTGGTGCGGGGCAACCCCCACGCTGTATCATATCACATGGGAATGCATACACAATGTAGCTTTCCGAGGTAACAAAGAGCCAAATGCGGAGCAGTGGGAGGACAGGCTAACCAGCAGCCAGCTCAAGGTCCAAAGAGACCTAGCGAGCCACACATGCCGGATGGCCAGGGACAGTGGTGCCTTGGACTAGGGGCGCCAAACACGCTCAGCCTGGAAGACATCGGCAATCTTCGGGCAAGCAGCAAGACTCCTTTATTAGCGCAATAATATTTATTCACTCACTGTCGAACAGGCAGCGCGTCGCGCCGAACGGGCCGATGGCGTTCCGTGGACTCCTTGGCTACGCTGCAACGCGCTGTCGCGTCCCACTTTTAAAGACGAAGCTTAAGCGTCCTTCATATTAGCGCGACAGCTTGAAGTGCCCCGTGTCGCAGAAAAGACGGTGTCGCCGGCATCGCCGGCGTTGGCCGTGAGCGAAAAATTCCAGAAGCATTAATAACTAAACCGAGTAGGAATTTGGTCGAGTTGGGGAATCAAGCTAGGGCCTTCTGAATGTGAGACGAGCACGCTAACCACTCCGCCATGCCAGCTTGATGGTTTGGAATAAACAAAGGCGCGTCTAGTGAATACGGTGCCGTCTTGAAGGGTGGTTTAGACATACGTACTGTGGTGGACATTAGCAATTACGAGAATGGAATTTACAGAAGTCGCAGTTAAGCGAGTAGCAAAGTACGCATTAATTATTCACAACATCGCAGGAAATACGGACAAAAGGAGAGAATAGACGACACAAGCGCTGTTTGCGACTGATATTTATTACGAGAAGGAAAGAATATATACATCTTGCAATATTATGTTTGTTTATCTTCGTTTTTGTAAGATTAGATGATTTATATATTCTTCCCGCCCCGTAATAGATTTCAGTTGAAATCAGCGCTTCTCACCTTTTGTCCGCGTTTTCTGCGCTGTTGTGAATAATGAATACGTACCAACTCGCCAACAGTTTTCAGTTAGCCCAGTACGTTTCCGCCACTTTTCCTCTTCGCTTGGCGCGCACGTAGCGCCATCAGGCGGCGCCCACTCCCTCCACTCCCTCCTAAAGTCCCTGTGCGCCTCCCGCTCATCTCGTTCGGGCGAAGTGGGGCCTTTCGGGGACGCAGGAATCACGCGGTGAGCGGCGGAAAACGCAGCGCACATCCAAGGCGCTTTCACAACGCAGCTTGCGGCTTGCTGCCCGTTTGTTGAATATTGGCTTTTGCGGAAAGGAAATGGCGCAGTATCTGTCTCAAATATCGGCGGACACCTGAACCACGCCGAAAGGGAAGGGATAAAGGAGGGAGTGAAAGAAGAAAGGAAGAAGAGGTGCCGTAGTGGAGGTCTCCGGAATAATTTCGGCCACCTTTGGGATCTTAAACGTGCACTGACATCGCACAGCACACGGGCGCCTTAGCCTTTTTCCTCCATAAAAACGCAGCCGCCGCGGTCGGGATCGAACCCGGGAACTCCGGATCAGTAGTCGAGCGCCCTAACCACTCAACTGTGTATCAAGTGCATGCTCCATAGGCTCAATACACTGCATGTAGCAGTGTCCTAGCACCCGCCAACGTTCTCGCTCATTGTGTAGAATATTCTGGATAACCTGTCGAGCACCGACATTTCACCATATTAAAAGGGGGGGGGGGGGGTTCGAATGAGTGCCAACTGTATCCGATTAGCAGGGCTGCTCACTATGAGTGTGCTACAAAAGGGAATGGCTCTGTCTGTCTCTGCGTCGCCAGCCGGCCATCCAGCTTAGCAGACGATATCACCGCAGCCGCCGTCGCCTCATGGACGAACGCGTAATTCATATGGTGCGAGTCATTGGTATGGGGCGTGCGTCATCCAACTGTCGCATATCAAGAATATCCAAGGCAAAGCGGGCTTGCAAAGTGCTGACACACGCCGCCACTGTGTGCATCACAGCGCGACATCACTAGGGACTGCAGTTTCTTTACTTTTATGCACGTATTGTGAGTTACTGTGTAGTGGAATAGGCCGCCTGACGAAAAGATTACTGCCTATTTAGCCTACTTGACCCAATGCGAAGTCTGTGCGCTAGCCAGTCACTTTCGATTTGGGTTCAAGGCTAGCGTTTCAACGTCAAGCTACAGGAAAACATTGGCGAAATCCTTTATTCGGGAGGTTAGCGGTAGCGTACTAAAAACATTTGGCATCGCTTACCAGACCTTCACGGGGCAATATGGTTGCGGTACGTTGTGGATTCATTGTTCACGAATTATGTTGATGTAGACGACGGCATGCAATCGGCGGTGGTCGGCTGTGGCGACAGTATAGTGTTCTCATGCACTGGCCAGCGAAGCTGATCTAATCGCGCAGTTGCGACATATTTTTGTCCCTCAAGCTCTAGCTTGCGCCTCACGCTCTGAAAACGGGTTTTTCCGAGAATGCAAGCCTTAGTGTTCACGCTCTACATGGAGTAAATAAAATCCGCGACCACGTCTTTCACTAGGAAGGCGCGGTGCGCTTGGCCTGCAAGTACCCACATACAATATGTATAAAGAAATTCTTCATAAAATTATAGCCTCATTGAGCCCTCTGTCCGCAGCATGAGGTGTGTTCTAAGAACCTAAAGATTTGCTCTGCAATTGACAAATTAATTAATCATCGCAAGCCTTTGTTAATTGCTTTAGGACTCCTTCGGAATGCTCCCCTCTGCCTGGATCATGTCCTTGGGCCCTGGAGCGATGCAGCTTCGGCTACAGCTACGCCGACAGCTTTTCGACCGAACGAGCTGTATACGCTGTCGGGTAAAAAGCCGCGGTCTAGTCGGGGAACCGAACCAGGGCCTTTGGCGTTCGAGACGTGGACGCTTCCACTCCGCCACGACGGCTCAATGTTTGAACATGAATAAAGACTCGGAATGAAGTTTATGCTGAATATGAACTTTATGCTGCATGAAAAGCTGAATCGTATGAAACCATCCGGGACATTAAATGGTTGGCCGAAAAGTTTTAAACGAACGTCGTGTTTACGTGGCCCGAATTTACGCCTGCCAGACAGGAAAATATATGTACGAACCGACATTGTTTAATTTCGGGTTGTCGTGCTATGCCATTATGTGACAAGCTCGGTTACCATGGCAACCATTGTGCTGAGAATTGCGTTATAGCGCATAACGCTGAGGCGCGAGGCACGAGAATTAGAGCTTAATGCTCTAAACATGGAGGATTCTATCCGTGGAATCAGCATAACTCAGAGGCTCGAAACGCGACCAGCAGATCTAACCCTCTAAAAATTTCGGAGGCTCCAAAGACTACTTCTATGCTTTGAATGCTAAAGCATTGTTTTCATGCTACAATTGTTTCTCAGGTTCAGCAGTCTTGTGGTCGAGCAGTTTTTTCAGGCGTAACCCCTTTCTTGGCTCATGAATGGCGTGGACGGAAGTTGTCCGCAAAAATGTCCGCACGAACTGTCAATCGTAAGTTTGGTTTGGCTCGGTTTATGGGGTTTACCGCCCCAAACTCGCTCGGGCTATGAGGCACGCTGCATTCAAGTGATCCGGAAATCTCGATCACCTGGGGTTGTTTAACGTGCACTGATGCTGTAGACTACAAGTGCTTCTAGAATTTTGTCTCTATCGAAAGTTGTGTGATAATTACAACAAAAAATTACAGGATTGCACATAAGTCTGCTTAAGAAAGGAAATGCCAAAGCCTTTTCCTTTCCCCTTTTTCTCTCGCAATTATTTGTTTTCTGTGTGTATTTTTGTTTACCGGGACATAGATTATATTGGGAATAAAAAATAAAGAAATAACAAAAATGTGTCCCGGCCCGCGCCACTAAGCATAACGGGCCTAAACCAATGAAATAAAAATGAGTTCAGATTGCTTCAACTAAAAATTTAGAAGAAAAAGAAATGGAAAAGAGATTAAGAAAGAAAAATGGCGGTGATTAGCTTTAGTTAAACCTGGAGTGACGGGATAGCTACAGCTGGCCGAGTGAAACTTGGTCACGCGACCAACCACGTGGCGAACCACGTGATCAGCCACGGCTCCGTGCCGCCGGCAGCTGCTCCGCGCCAAGTGAGCGTGGCGCGCAGCCACAGGGTTGCGCGCCGCCACGCTGAAGGCTCGAAATGCTACCCTAATGTAGCTATTACTACAAAAAGAAAAGAAATGTTCTACCATCATCAGCGCCGCCAAGACCAAGGGAAAGGGCCCGGACGCCCAGAGGATTTATTGAGATTTGCAATATTGAAATGAACTTGCTGTACAGTTTCCCTCTAGAGGGAATTTGGGCTGACTGGACATGATTTCTTTTAGCTATGTCTTCTGGTTGTCTTGGTTGGGCTGCGAGATCTGGGGTGGGTAGTGTGAGCCATGGGTACAGGTGGGTCCGGTAGGGGTTATGATTGCTTGAGAGGCGGTTTAAGCAGGTGGGCTGGCCTTGCGTGGGAAGATCTGTCGGCTAGAAAGGCTAAAAAGGCAATGACAATGCCCCTACCCCCCAAGATGGCATGGATGCTTTTTTGAGGAGGAGGAGGAGAAGGAGGAAGGAGAGGAAGGGCAGGGAGGTTAACCGGCAGAATAATCGGTTTGTTACCCTACACGGGGGGAAAGGGGTGAGGCGACAGAAGAATGAAATACAAAAGAGAATGGCTGAAAAATTGAAGTCACCATGAAATGTTAGCGTTCGGTAAAGTCACCGCCTATCATGCAGGTGAGAAGTTCGCAAGAAGTAGCGCTGTGCCTTGGAGGCCTTCACCGCCGACGATCGCCGCGGCCAGTGGCCGAGAATCTTCGTTTCCGTCAGTGGGCGCGGGTCTAGAGGCCCCAGTGCACGACAGAAAGACTGCCTTTCTTCGCTGTAGGCAGGGCAGTCAAAACGAACATGTTTTGTTTAGGCGTACTGTAAAGTGTGTATATGATAGTGTTGTTATGTCATTGTCATTTGTGATGACAGTTGGTGGGTGAGTGTCTTGTGTTATATGAGGGAGTTAGATGTATTGTAGTTTTATGAGAGAAGGAAGAGATTGGTTGGTTTTTAAGTTGGTGGAAATGGGGTGTTTGTATGTTGGGTTTGAGTTAGGTTGTTTTTGGATACGTGGATTATGTGTAGTGATGATTTAAGGGTCAAAGAGTCCTTTTCCGGCTATTACATGCCTGTGTTGGCCCCTCTATTATCTTCCCCCCCCCCTTATTTGCACAGTGTACCTCACTGAGGGTAGAGGATGGTGGAGCGTAAGCGAATGAAGGTACCTGGGCCCACCGCACATGATAAAAGTAAAATGTCACTCCCGCCGTGTACAAAGACATTCTTCTTTGAGATACACACCGAGACATTACCCGAAATCATGGTTAAAGAAAATGTTTTGCCTCATCTGTGACGTCTCCAAAATTATTGAGCATAGCTTTATCACTTGCAGATCGATGCAATACTCTTGGTGAAAATTATGCAGCGGATATTGAAAAAGAAGACAGTCTGCCACCATATTTATCACGATATCTCATTGCTGCACCATTTCTTGAAGAATCCTTAGAAATGGTCTTTCTATTTGGGCTACATAACTTCTAGAAAATACGCATGGTGGTCCGCGATTGTGAATCTGTTGTTTCTGCAAAAGACCTTCTGTAGAATGACTGTTCACCTCAAAGAAGTGTATGCCCCGACTCAGTTCGAACCGCAGTGGCTCTACGCTTAGTGTTTTGCTCTTCAGTGCCTATTTTATAGTGATCTGTTGCTTAGGTGTGTCACACAAGGATAGATCAGTTATGGCCTCTGCATTATATCTTTTCTCGTGCTTGGGTGTGCGGTGTTAGCATCTTTTTGATTTGCCACTGTTTTCGTAATACTTGTACAGTCGTGATCAAAAGTTGTATAAAACACGCATCCGCTGGCGGAGCTCGGGAAAACTGCATTGCAACACCGTCTAGCAACAGCTGAGGTCAAGACAATGGGGGCGGTGCCCCATTTTATCGACAAGCATGTCAGTTAACTACGCTCGATGCGTCGCGCTCTTCTCGCCTAAACGTCCCGACGTGATTAAAGTCGCGTGGGTGGCGTTTTTTTTCATATTTTTTTTTGACTGCATGGTCTAGACAAGGCAAGCCAACCGGCGCATGACCGGCGCTCGCCGCGCTGGGATATCACTAGAGTAATGGTCGTTCACGCGACGCTAGGTCGACGAAAAAAGGCCATGTCTGTGGTGTCCAGTTTTAATTCAGCCTTACAGGCACAGTAATTATGCGGCATCACTCGGCATTTCACCGAACAGTGGCGCGACCCACCGAAAGGAGCCAAATTACGTGCCTGCAGAGAAGCTGGGTCCCCCCTTAGCTGTCTCGACCCCTGCCCCTGCCGCCAGATGGCGTCTAGACGCAGTTTAGATGCGTGTAAATGCAGTTTAGGAGGCGATAGAGAAACGTCTGGAAGCTTCCAGGAAACACAGATATTCCAAGAAGAGGGGGAACCAGAAGTTCAAGCAGACCGAAAATGGGATACCTACATAAAGTGCAGAAGGGAAGCATCCTATAGGATTAATGAGAAAAATATAAGAAAGGGTGCTCAATGGATGTCAAAACTAAATAAAAAGGATAGAAAAGCAGCTCAAAAATTCTGGCAACATCTAAATGCATTGAGTAATAAGACTAGGCTGGAGCAAAGGTTTATTGTTACAGATCAGGGTATTCGACTAGTAGGAGATGAAGCAATGAAACACATAGGAACATGGATGACAGAAAAATTTAAAGAAAGAAATGTTGCACATAATTTATCGAAGAGGGATAGACCGGTTACTGCAATAGCTTCACTTGAGCAAAGAGAGTGGGAAAGCGCATAGAAAAAGGATCCTAGCGGCACGTCAGCAGGACCAGATGGTATTCCAATTCTGTTATTAAAGAAGCTAAGACCAAAATCGAAGCAAACATTAATACAGGTAGTAAATATAATGCTAGTGGACGGCACAGTCCCCGATATATGGCGATTAAGTAGAATGAATATGATATATAAGGGAAAGGGGGAAAAGCTGACGTAAATATCTACCGTCCCATAACAGGGACATATGTGGTTTACAGGGTGGTGATGCAGATTATAAAGGACAGATTGCAGGCTTGAGTGGGGAAGGAGGGGGTGCTAGGGGAGCTACAAAATGGGTTCTGGAAACAAAGGAGGTTAGAAGACAATCTATTTTCATTTACGCAGTGCATAGTGATTGCGGAAAAGGAACACAGGCCCCTATGGCTATCATTTCTGCATATTAGGGGAGCTTACGACAATGATATTCAAGAGTATTCGTGGAATATACTGTGCACAATGAATGTGGAAGATGGAGTAGTTATTCTTTTAAAAGATTATATATATATATATATATATATATATATATATATATATATATATATATATATATATATATATATATAAGGAGAGAGAGAGAGAGAGAGAGAGAATGTGCTTAAAAATAAAAAAAATGTGTCGGGACCTGTAGAGATACAACGGGGGCTTAGGCAAGGATGTCCTTTGTCTCCTTTGTTGTTCACGTTGTACCTGCAAGGGTTGGAGACCAAGCTAGAGGGTAGCGGACTAGGCTTCAACCTTTCTTTTTTCAAGCAAGGGGAATGAATTAAACAGTCGTTACCGGGACTAATATACGCGGATGATAGAGTGCTAATGGCTGACAACAAGGAAGATCCGCAGTTGATAGGCATGTGTGGTACAGAGGGAGAGAAATTAGGTTTCAAGTTTAGTAAGAAAAAATCTGCAGTCATATTTAATATGAGGGCGGCGAGCATAGAATATAGGAGTTCACGCTAGAAGTAGTGGATTATTAAAAGTATCTTGGGGTATGGATAAATAACGGTGCTGAGTATCTGACAGAGCGTGAAAAATATGCAATGAATAAAGCTAGTAGGAACGCAGCTGCCATGGAAAATAGGGCACTGTGGAATTACAATAGGTATGAAGTGGTAAGCGTGATCTGGAAAGCGGTGATGGTTCCTATACGACTTTCGTTAATGCGGTCCTGTGCATAAGACTAGATAGATGTTCAAGCAAGATTTAAAATTAAACAACGCGCCGTAGGGAGGCTTGCTTTGAGAGCACAAGCCAATACATTAAATCGGGGGGTACAGGGTGATACGGGATGGGCGTCGTTCGAGAGCAGAGAACCTAGCAGTAAGATAGCATTTGAGGAGCGACTGAGAAAAATGGAGGAAAAGCAGAGGGCTAGGAAAGTTTTCAGATAGCTGTACATAAGGAATGATGACACTAAATGGAGATAGCGAACTAGAAAATTGACAAGCAAATATCTGGACAGCAGGAGGGGGCAAATCAGCAGTCATCGGTTAAATCGGGAGTCATCGGCAAGGTTAAAAAAACAGAGGGAGGTTTGTGGAAAGCAGGGATGCTGAGGAAATCAGCACTTGGAAGATAGAGGATCTTTAGGCAGGAAATTGCCAAAGAAATATCTATGATAATTGTAGGGGAAGCTCTTTGTTGTTTGAGGCCAGAAAAGGAGTTTTGCGGACTGAGACATATAGAGTCAGGTACCACGAGATAGACACGTTGTGCGTTGTATGCGGAGAGGAGGAGGAAACGGCTGAACACTTGATACTTTTCTGCAAAGGGCTTCACCTTACAGTGGAAAGCAGCGGGGATAATTTTTCCAAGGCATTGAGTTTTAAGGACAGTGAAGTGAAAGTAGATTTTAAGCGGGTAGTAGTGACCAAGCTAAGTCTATCTGACTGGTGGCTAAAATCAAGACAAGAGTAAAATTTCGTAATTCATGGCTAGGTGGCTTGAGCCACCGCCCGATTTAAAAGGTTCAGCCTTATCCATCCATCCATCCATCCACAAAAAACAGGGCAGTGTGGAATTACAATAGATACGAAGAAGTAAGATGGATCCGGAAAGGGGTGGTGGTTCCTAGTCTAACTTTCAGCAATACGGCCCTTTGCATGAGACCAGGTGTTCAAGCAAGGCTAGAAATTAACGTGGCGTAGGGAGGCTAGCTTTGGGAGCGCATGGCAATACACACAATTAGGGGGTACAGAGTAATATGGGATGGGCGTCGTTCGAGAGCAGAGAAGCTAGCATAATATAGTATTTGAGGAGCGATTGAGAAAAATAGGGGAAAAGCAGTGGGCTAGGAAAGATTTCAGATACCTCTACATAAGGAATGTTGACACGAAATGGAGAAAGCGAACTCGAAAATTGACAAGCAAACATCTGGACAGCAACGGGGGGAGGGGGCGCAAACCAGAAATTATCGGCTAAAAAAAGGTTAAAGAAACTGAGAAGCTCTGTGGAAAACAGGGATGCTGAAAAAATCAGCACTGGGAACATACAGGATCTTTAAGCAGGAAATTGCCAAAGAAATTATCTATTATAACTGTAGAGGAAGCTCTTTTATTTGAGGCCAGGACGGGAGTTTTGTGGACTAAGACATATCGAGGCAAGTACCACGAGATAGACAGGCTTTGCGTTGCGTGCGGGGAGGAGGAGGAAACGGCTGAACACTTGATACTTTTCTGTAAAGGGCTTCACGCTACAGTGCAAAGCAGCGAGGCTGATCCATCGATTCATCCATTCATATATTTGTCCGTCCGTCCGTCCGTCCGTCCGTCCATCCACCCATCCATCCATCCATCCATCCCTCCATCCATCCATCCATCCATCCATCCATCCATCCATCCATCCATCCATCCATCCATCCATCCATACATACATACATACATACATACATACATACATACATACATACATACATACATACATACATACATACATACATACATACATACATACATACATACATACATACATACATATATACATACATACTTCCTTCTGTCCGTCCGTCCGTCCGTCCGACCATTTTACTGCCTACCTGAACAACTTGGAACTGCCACATGTCCCAACTTGAAGAAGAAATCAATGGCCCCCTCACCTTATTCGTTGTGCTCGTGTTCCGAAGTCCTCATGTCTAAAGTCTAACGTTTGCCGAACGCACATGCACCGAGGCCGTTACCTTCAAGTCTGTACACCCTCATTTCCAAAAACGTTCTGTTCTTTCTTCACTCATCCGTCGAAAAAACGTGCGTTCCATTCGGGAAGACCAGGTCGCTGAAGCGGAGCACATACGCCATGGTGTGTCCTCTTGTGGCTATCCTGGGCATGTGACTGACTCGGTAGAGCGCCATCTTGAACACCCGGTGCTGCATCCAATCCAAAGTATACAGAAGCAAGCTTTAATTTCATATTTTCGAGGCAACGATGAAACTGCCGCGTATTTACGTTTTTATGACGTACATAGCGTACATGTACCAGCTAAAAAACTAAGGTGTCGGCTGGTGCAAATCACGGATAAACTAAAGAAAGATAAAATTCCCAGCGTGGTGTATGAAGTTCTATGTGCCGACTGCCCGTCTGTGTATATCGGCCAGTAAGGTGACTACGAACGAAGGTTGTATGATCACCAGAGTGACATCAGGAACCGGCGCACAAATCAAAATGCACTTGATGAGCACTCGATATTTGCCTCACAACATAAACTCGACAGACGCACGTGTGATCGTAAAATATGGGACAAGAAGTCGCGGCTCTATCCTGAATCATTGATCATCGAGATGAAACCACGTACGCTTTTTATGAATGATGGAAATTAGCCTCCAAGCTATGCAAGATACCAGAGTTCGCTCATGCACCGTATTTAAAAAGCGACGCTGCTACGTTCAAGCCTTACTGTGGACAAGGCTCCCATGCCGTATCCAAAACGTCTTTCTATCTCCATTCTTTTGGACGGTGTCTCTCACTTTCGTCATGCACCATCTCGACCAGACGCGATTCCATCAGACCCTTGGCCACAATGTTTAAGGCTAGAGAGTATTTTTCTACTCTCCGGCTTGCCTTCTGTAAATTCAGGTGTGGTGCAGGTTGACTGCTGTTGCATGACACAAGGGTACTCTAAAGGGAAGGTATGCTTGGGGCGTAGGTTCGGGAGAAGTTCGTCTGGGCACCACGCCAGGGCGTTCGCTCTTGATAGGGATATGGGTGGCGTGGTGGAGTTGTTCGTTGCAATCTGTAGTATTCGAGGATATGCGAGTGCGCCAGTGCCTCTGCCGGTAGTGAGTAATTGAGGTGTGACTGCTCATCGCCCGGTGGCCGGCCATCAAGCTTTCAGTCGAGCGCGTGTTCGTTGCCAGGAAGAAACGCGCGGAGCCCAGACGATACCACGGGAAGTAAGCTAGAATAGGAAGATTCACCAGTATGTGTCGCGCATGGGGAGGGAGGAGCCCGGATGTTTACGCCTGGCAGGAGGCCTGGGAGTCGGTGACGACATGTAAGGCGTTTTCGTCACCATGTGAGCGTGATGCGGCTTGTAGTATGGCGATGGCTCCCTCTTCCGTGGGCCGCCACAAGTCAAGACGATCGGTGTGGAAGCTTGTGCATGGCAATCCTCGTCTGGGACTCCCATGCACAAGGCCGGCTTGACGGAACAGCTGGTAGCCGCCAGCTTAGCCCTCTTGACCAAAGCCTTTTGGGACTGAAGGTCCGAACAGCCAAGCAGGGCCGCCTCCCATTCCTCTCTGGTAGGGTTGGGGTGGGGGGAGAGAGCTGAGTTGCGCTGGCAAGCCCAAACCATCTGGTAGGTGTCAGCCACCTCCCCACAGTGTTTGCACCTGCCAGTGAACGCGGGATCGAAGTGTTTTAGTACTGCCGGGCACAGCATTGTGTTCGTGAATAATCGCAGTAGAACGCGTTCGTTTGCTTTCCCCAGTCCCTTTGCAGGGGCCGGGTAGAGGCGATGCCGGTCCTTATAATAGGATGTGATAGCTTTGAAGGAGAGTAAGTAGCTACCTTCAGGTTCCAGGTGCTCAGGAGCCAATGGGAACGCCCGGTGAATGAGTTCTCGGGCCGCCGCGTCTGCAGCTTCGTTTCCTGCTAGGCCCTGATGGCCCGGAGAGCAAACCAGGCAGCGGGGTGTAGGATCGGTATCCCGGCTGCAGTTCCATAGTATTCCTTCAGCTAGTGGACTTATCCAGCCAGCCTCATAATTGCGACATGCCGAATGCGAGTCTGTTATTATGTGTTTGGATTTTTAATCAGAAGCAGCTAGGGCGATGGCAACCTCTTCAGCTTGTGTTGTGCCTGGGGCTCGAAAGGAAAGCCCATCCACCTGTATTTCTTGATGTATGACCGCGGCCGTGTACCACCCGCCGTGGGTAGGCCCAGCTACATATACGTAAAAGACACCATGTTTGTTGCCATAGTGGTGCGCTAAGGCTTCCGCCCTAGCCTGACGACGACCACTATGATCTTCCTTGTCCATCTTAGTGGGGAGGGGTCGAACTCTGACGGCGCGTCTCCAGAGTTCGGGCACTCGGACCCGCTCCTGAATGGGAAAATCATGTTGGATGTGAAGGCGGGCTAGCAAGTGCCGACCCGACTTCGTTTGGGCTAGCCTCGTGTATTGATTTGTGAGATGGGCTTCCTTGAGTTCCTGAAAAGTGTTCACCACTCCCAATGCAAGAAGTCTCGCATTGCAGGTGGACACCGGAAGGTCAAGTGCCCTCTTCATCATTTTGGGAAATATTACCTCAACTTTGTCTTCGTCGTGTTTCCGCAAGGGTAGATAAGGGACCGAATAGAGGATTCGGCTGATTACGAAAGCATGGGCCAGCCGCACGGCATCCCTGCTTCGCAAACCCCCTCTCTTGTTGGAGACGCGACGGACCATACGGCCTACATGGTCTTCAACTTTGCGGAGTTTGTGCAATGTTGTGTCTACTCTTCTTTGGTTATGGATGAAGAGCCCGAGTGTTCGAATCTCTTTGGCCTCGTGTATGGGGTCACTTGTTAAGGAGAGATGTATTTGGGTATTGTCCTTAGGGGATGCCCTAAGGTGCACAAATTTAGACTTGTTGGGTGCGCATTGGAGACCACAGTGCCCTGCGTAGCGATCCACTACGTGAGTGGCTGTTTGCAGGCATTCCTCCATGCGCCCTAACTTTCCCTCTGTGGCCCAGATTGTGATATCATCGGCATACAGCGCATGCCGTATGCCTTCAATACCATTCAACATGTCTGGGAGATGCAGCATCGCCAAATTAAAGAGTGGGGGGATAGCACCGCGCCTTGTGGTGTCCCCCGCGTACCCATTTTATACGGACCAAATTCTTCCTCTTGGGGTCTGATTAGTTCAGCTCGATCAGTCAGGAAGTCTTTGATATAGTTGAAAGTGTTGCGGCCACAGTTGGTTTCATTGAGGTGTCTCAGTATGACGCTGTGTTTGATGTTGTCGAAGGCTCCTTTAAAGTCCAAGGCCAGGACGACCTTGTCATTGTGTGGGTGTTCGACTGGTTGTATTATGTCTGTTGAGCTGGAGGAGTACGTCCTGTGCCGACTTATGTGGCGACCTCATAAACAGAATATAACTCAAGTTTTGATCATTCATTCCACAGCTCAGCGTGCCACGTGACCATCCTCTCTAGCAATCCTGAATTGGTTTCTGAGAAAAGGAAATGGGGCGCTCGGCTACTGATCTTTTGTGCCCGGGTTCGAACCCGACCGCGGCGGCTGCATTTTTATGGAGGCATAATGCTAAGCCGCCTGTGTGCTGTGCGATGTCAGTGCACGTTAAAGATCCCTAGGTGGCCGAAATTTTGCCGGAGTCCTCCACTAAGGCACCTCTTTCTCCCTTTCTTATTTCACTCCCTCCTTTATCCCTTCCCTTACGGCACGGTTCAGGTGTCCAACGATATATGAGACAGCTACTGCGCCATTTCCTTTCCCCAAAAACCAATTATTTTTATTATTAGGTAAGAAAATGACGCAGTAGTGGTCTCTTATTTCATGGATACCTGCACTGCTCCGTAATGGAAAGAAAGAAGATGGGAATGAAAGAAGAGAGAGAGAAAGCGGTGGCACAGTGGAGGGCTCCGGAAAAGTTCTAACCAACTGGGGATCTTTAACGTGCACTGAAATCGCACATCACACGGGCGCCTATGCGTTTCGCCTCCATCGAAACGTTGCTGTCACAGCAGAGTTTGAACTCGGGAACTCCAGCTCAGTAGCCGAGCGTCCTAACCACTGAGCCACCGCGGCGGGTTTACACTCGAGGAGTATGAAAAATTGAGGTTGGACAAGGTTGAGAAACGAGCAGGTTAGCAATCATACGCTTACTAATACTTTTCAGCCTCTTTAAAGAAAAAAAATGGTGATATGCAGGGCGTGTAATGTTCAGATCAGATAACCAGGGACCGCTTAGGTTTGCTGGATTTCAAGGAAAGTTGAGCGAGTGTCAGACGCCCGGAGTAGATTAGAGAGATTTCGGATCTAAGGTGGCCAGAGACGCACAGAAAGATGTAAGCTGGAGATCGGTGAGAGAGGTCTTTCTCCTGCAGTGGACGCATTTAGGTTAATGATGATGATGACGATAAACAGACAAGCTGGTTCAATTTTCATTGCGTGTGCATTGGGAATGGTACTCGTTGGGGTGGGAACAATTTATGATCGATGCAGAAGCTCAGTAGTGCTAATACAGCAGGGTACATCGAGAAATACACGATTTATTCGTGGGAGCTAGGGAACCAAGTAAAATCGAAACTTTAGTGCATAACTGAGGACTCAAATTCATTACAGTGCGAGGCACGACGCGCGTTTGGACGAGTCCGTGTAGTTGTCGTTGAGGAAGCGGCCGAGCCGCCTCAGCCTCACGGTCCGCACGTAGCGGCCGAGGACCTGTGTCCGCTCGCACGCAATCGTGACGCTGTCGTAGTTCACATCGTAAGCGGCGACGGTGAAGACGACATCAGTCAGGTTGTACTTGGCGTCGCAGATCTGCGTTCGTGGGAGCACCAGACAGGACCCGTCAGTCTTCGTCATAACATACCCTGGCTACAACCTTACGTTATCTAATCTGGAACTATCAGTGGCTACTCTATGGTGGAAAACAGTGCTCAACAGGAGCTAAGCCGCTTGTGGCGTGGATATAAAGTGCGCAGTAAAAATGCGGATTTACCGTGTGCTGCCGTTTAAAAGGCTATACACAAAGGTATACACAGGATACTGGATAAACTGCATGTCCTAAGTGAACATGAAGGCATCACAATAGAAGGCAGCTCGTAAGAGTAAATGAGCAAGCTTAGCTTCTTGTCCTCAGCAACTGATCCTCTCTTGGACAAGGAAACGATATTTGAAGATGAATAACAATTCTTAGAACAAATTCCGTGCAAGCTGACGGGACATATCGCCATGATCTCGCATAGTGAGAGCAGCGTTATAGTCGTTCTGCTTGAGGGTAAAATTTAAGAAGTATTTAAAACATTATGCCGTACCTAGAATTAGCCAATAGAATCCTCCTCACGAAAACAATTATTACACAAAAAAGCCGCCTTGAAAGGAAGAATTCAAAAGAACTTCAAAGAATTCGAGTGCAAAACACACTTTCGTTCTGAGCCGTTTCGCTTGAGTTTGCCGGAAGTATTCCGTGCAATGTTGATTTTGCAGCATCTGGAGGACAGGTTGCCACTTGTACTAAGGTGATCATGTGCACAGGCAAAAAATATGAGACTGTAAACCAGATTAGTCATCTGTACTCAGCGGCCAATAACGCCAGGAGATCTACTTTGTGACTTCAATCATCTGGAAGCCCTTTGAGCCCACAGAAGTTGGCAGACACTCAGGCACCATTATTCTCATCATACGCACAGTCTAGGGTTGCAGTGACTGTTTGATAACTGTTTCCAGCACTCGCCTAAAACTCAGCAATAAGATCCTTTAAGACACAAGATCGTTAAAGTATGGTTTTTTTTTGGGCAGCCGGGCTCAGTTTTCGCGTAGTTGCCGACAGTTTTATTGCGTAAGTACTAATCCGATGGGTACCAACCCCGAGCAACGGCATCCATTGTCTGTTCCTTTGCCTCTTCGCAGCTGGCCTATGGCTAGCGCTCCGTCCCGCGGCACTGCCTGCTCATCGTCATCCTCTATGTAGCATAAAGCCATGCTCTCGCACTAATTCGAATGTAGTCAACATACTCTGCAGTTTTGTAGCGAGCGCTACACTGGGCAACCAGTCAAGCATTTCGCGGTACATTAGAGAGAAAAGTTGTGCGTATGCGCCGTTAGCATTGCAACCGAATAGGAGCAGTAGGTGCGGCGTGCGCTTCGCCGTCGCCGCAGCCGCGCGCCCGCTCCAGCGGCGGAGCCGCGCGTGAAGTCACGCGGGGAAGAAGTTGTGCGCATGCGCCGATACCATGCTAATCAGAGAGACCACGCAGGCGCGCGTGCTTATCCACGGCGCGCTTCGTCACCGACTCGCCTCATGCCGCTATATCACCCGAACCGTGCGTCGCATGCGCAGCATTGCATGCAAAAGCCGGAGTGTAATGGGCGGCTGTATCGCAATGCTTGACATGAATGCAGAGAAGGAGAGTCCAGCCGCTGCTAAACGGCGGTATAGGCAAAAGAAGATTAACTCTACACAAACTAAGACCGCTGCATGCTGCTTCACAGATCTGGCAGTCTTCGTTTCTGTCCAGCAATATGAATAAAAATGTGTATATCTAATTTCTCTCATTGCTACACATACAGTGACCACAAGAAACTCAGCCAGGGAAACGTACCTCTCGCTGCGTATATCCTGGCATAGCCGATCTAAGGCACTGCCAGTTTTTGTTCGTGAGCTTTCTAAGTCACCTAAGCTACCTCGTCGTGAAGGCCAAATCAGATTAGTATGCCTTGTGGACTAAGCTTAAAACGCAAAATAAATTAATAAAGAATGATGCCAGAGCAAGTTCCTATGATTTTCTGGTGCCAAATTAACTGTTTGCCTTCGCTATGTTGTGAGCTGATGTGGGATGACTCACGGCGATTGTAGTTGAATTCTTAGGTATTGCGCGTAGAAAGTAGAGAAGATCAGGCTTTCGTCACAAAGAAAAGTAACAACGAGGATTCTTATTTTCGATGCGTGTCATTTGATTTTGTGTCCTAGGCCTCAACGGAATGACCGTTTCAGCAGAAACACTGACGCGTATAAACAATTCAAATCCCTTATAATGAGTGAACACGCAATGTCGGCTCGAAATTTGTCACTCTAAAAACAGAATCGGCTGTAAAAAAAAACATCCGAGGACATAATGCATATGTACGCGTTTTTATTTTATTCGGCCATCTTGTGTTCTTAACTACTCCTAGTGTTGTAGACCATGTGTAAGGTTACGCTGGTCGAAACAGGAATGCTCCCATGATGCCATTCATCTGTATAAGCCCGTCCAAAGCCCATGTCGCTCTGGCAGTCCGTTGTCGACGCCGACGAATCATGGGGTATGACAGCGCGTTTGATACACTAAGGAGCTTTGTCGGCGCCGACCAGGTTCCGGGAAAAAAATGGCCCCCGATTAAACCTTTTAAGCTAAATGCTACTTAGGTGCGCTAGCACGCGTGTCCTTCTTAAGCTTTGTTTGTCTTTATTTAGCTTTTTATAAGCTTACAATTCCGACTTTGGACTAGGATGTTCTTGCACTAATTCCTGTGCTTTCCCCTTGCAATAAGCCGCCTGAGCTGCTCGTTGCGATTCGAGTCTCCGTTCTTCCTTTGCGGCAGTCTCGGAAGCAACTTGTACCCTCCTTTCGACTGCAAGCTCAACGACTTAATCCTTCGCTTCTCCTTTGGCACCATTTTTCGCGTTTCTCACTGTGCATCTGCGCCTAGCCTTGCAACGGTATACGGTCCTCACCGCTCAGCGTCCGCTTGCCGCCTTGCTATATCCTCTGGATCGGTTGACTCACGTTGGCTTTCAGTTCTACTGCTATGCTGCTCACCTCGCCATGCATGCACGTGCTTCCGCTTCGGAATCTATCTCAGGATCGGCTTCTTAAAAGATTTACCGTTTGCTCCACCGCGTGTACCTCCCGCGGCTTCGCCCTTCGCCTCCATCTATTGCTTCTTCAGTTGCGCATATTTCACCCTCCTAGAATTGGCTCCTCGACAATCATCCGAACTTATCGCAGTTTCTTCTCGTTGGCCCTCAATTGAGGGGCCGTTATTCTGATGCGTGTGTAGCAGTGGCAGGCGGCCTTGACCAGCACGCTCCTGGAGGACCAGCTCGCCTTCACAGACATTTCCTTCGGGCGAGGAGGGTGCGAAACGCCTTCTCTCCGGGCTGTTGTAAAGTTGATCCGCTACTGCTTCTACTGTGCTAGCGTGGGGTGCACACAACAGCCCAACGAGAGATATGGGAACGCCCAGGGAGCCCTTATTGGAATGGTCTATAGAAGGAGCATCTACGGCGGCTGTCTCCGCGGAGTACTGGACTAAAAAGAATCCGGAACAACCCACACTGCTCCCATCGAGAATTCTTTTCAGAATCAAGTTTATTCTGTTCGTTGGCTGCAACGCAAGCCGCCACGGTTGCTCAGTGCTTATGGTGCTCGGCTGCTGACCCGAAAGACGCGGGTTCGATCCCGGCCGTGGAGGTCGCATTTAGATGGACGCGAAATGGTAGAGACCCTCGTACTGTGCAATGTCAGTGCACGTTACAGAACCCCAGCAGGTCCAAATTATCAGGAGCCCTCCACCTCAGCGTCCCTCATAGCCTGATTCGCTTTGGGACGTTAAACCCAGTAAACCAAACCATTGGCTGGAGCTTTTGCAATGCTCCTTCGAGGTTACCCGATTTACTCCAAGACTTCATTTCCAGAGAGGACAGCTCTTTCGTAAGCCAGGCATCTAGTGCTAGCTCAATAAAATTAGACTAACTGACTCGTAACTGCGAATTGGCGAAACATCATGATCCCTGTGATTCAGTAGGACTCGATGCGGCGGCATAAAGGTGGTTGGTATCGGTGCCGCGACAAAGCCGACCATACTTTCTGTGATTGGTTGTTTGAACCCTACCGCCCGTTTCTTGTTTTCACGATTGACGTTATAACCGAATAAAATGACTCCTTACGAAATAGTGCCCCTGGTACTACATGACTTCTTGTGCCGCCCACCTTTCGCATGTATGTCTGATGGTTGTCGAAAGTGAAGGTCTGTTTGAAACCAGGTCTTTTGTCGTACGTGGTCATCGTTTGAGCATCCTGGTCGAGTTGCGCATTCCTGTAGTAGTTTGTGTTTGTCAGGTTGCAAATCTTCATAAAGGGGGGAGAGAGAGAGAAAAGTAGCAAGCGCAAATATGAGACTTCCAAGGAATTGTCGCAAGTCATGTGCTCGGAGAATATTGAAGCATTTTCTCGGTGGAAATGAAATAATTTTCGGAATTATCAAAAATCCCTCTGAGCCCGCCCAGAGTAAGGTCTCAATCACTCCCTTAGACCTTCGAAAAATCACATAAGAGTTCATATTTCTACATTCTGCTTTCTACGTTCTAAAAGAATGGCGTTCAAGTCCCAATATCAATATTTCGTTAGCGCCACTCAAACTTCAGAAATCGATACTTTGCCAATTTCCAACAATTAGCATTTGGTTCATTTTCCTCTGGTAGTCTAATTTGTGTGAAACGCCATGTTTAAGGCCTCAAAGAAGTTTGAAGACCCAGAGAAGGTAAGCAATTTGTTATGCAACAAAGTCCTTCGTCAGGCGAAAAACTCCCAAAAAGAGACGAGAAGCAACAGGAGGAATGCACACAACTACGACTGTACTATCAACTATGCTCTATGGAACGAGGCACTTTCCCAGCACGACTCACCGGACAGGCACAGCAAAACTAAATAAATCAACGGACAGTGACATGGATTTGATAAACAGCACAACTACCGCCCGGCGCGCCGAAAATAACCTCATTTTCAAGAAGGCGCATAGATCTATGTTGTGCTAATGCAATCTTCACCTTGGAACGTGATGTAGTAGACTTATATAATTTCGCGTTCTTCTTTCCCCCCGTCTCTGTCAAGAATGCTTAAGTCGCCAATCAGCAGGTAGCAGCAAGACTAGCGACAATGGCGAGGAAAGTTTTGTCCGTCAGCAGAACCCAGTAAGTTGTGGTGTTCGCACAGCCAGTCATTGACACACCGGATTGTTTGGTCGATGTAAACCATTTCGCATGTGAGAGAAATTTATACACTAGGCCTGTGGAACATTTTGTGAAAGCATTTTCATGCTTCATCAATTGCCACAGTGTTTTTGCTTAGTTGGCCATAAAACCTGCAGACAGGTTGTCATGTACCGACCATGGCAGGTGGACCATCTGCCAGAGGCTTCGTGCAAACAAACAATGAGAGACACCTGACAATGGGGCTTTAGTGCTAGCGTACTGAAATGCCAATCGCGTATGCTGCTGTCTTTTAGGTGCGCCACTCCCAAGGACTACCCACTCACCGCACCCGGAATCGAGTCTTGCTCGAACGACCTTAGGTCGCACTCCTTGTACACCGCGTAGCTGCCAATTTCCGATGGTGCTGACATTTCGTCGTCGGTATGTGGCACCCACCAGAGTCCCTTCAGCGTTACTGAGACACCGATGGGGACCTGCAATTTGTCTTGAATTCGCAGGCACTCCGCCACCCTGCATCCTTCGTACTGCGCAAAGACAACGAAAAGCAAGGTTAGCTGGACTTCGTTAACAAAAATGATGATCGATGTACGTAGTTAGGCCAAATGCGAACTTGGTGCGCTTGCATTTAGGGTGTCCCTTTAGTTCCGGCGGTCAGATCTAGTGTTGACGGTGGCAGTTGATCACTCTCTATATATGCGGAATAGCTCATTGTCTCCATTCATAGATCCCTGGAAGTCTTTCTACCACTCCTGGCGCAGTGGTGCAGCTGTAAAGCGATGTGGCCTTCTATGGCAGGTGCGGCCATCGGTGGGATTTGGTTTGCTTGGGTTGGGTTGCGACCCACGTTGGCCTTCCTGAGCAGTTGCCCACCATCCGGTAGGAGGGTGAGCAGCCTGTCGCAAAAGCGGCTTCAGATAGACACACAAAGGCTAAATGCGGGGAATGGGCGGTATGAGTGCTAGCGCACTGAAAGAAAACTATTCAGTAGTGTATAAAAAGCTGGCCGTTTGGCATTGCTGAGCACCAAATACTGTGCGAAATCACGGTTTTTTGTAGATGGGCACCGCCGCCATGTACCTTAAAGTGCGTATGTGGTGTCCATTGACAGAGGGAGCCAGTTATGCACCTTTCGTTTCCTCAAAATCAACGAAGCCTTAACTTTCAACCGGTTTTAAGAAAAAGGGTTTTCAAATTTTCGGGGATGGGCGAAACCCATATATGTAGGGTCCCACATCGGCTCCAAACGTGGATCAACTCAAGTCAGATGTATTTTTTTGGTCCGCTCCGCGCATGGATCAACTCAAGTTTCAAGTTTTCGGGGTGAGGGGCCAGGCCAATTTTTGGAGGTGGGCCAATTCAAATTTCAGACTAGGTCAAGGCGTTCTTGCACCCGAGAACCTTCATATTCACTGGAAGTCAAACTTGGTGAATGTCATTCCAAGGACAAATTTAGGGTGTCCTGGCCATATCTGCGACATCAGTCATGTGCCATACCGTGCGTTGCCTACTTACCCTGCATGGCCACCACAAATTGAGCTTGGCTTGGTGCCTCACACGCCTTTAAATCGGCCAAGGTCAAATTTCGGGTGGTCCTAACCCTCGGGTGGCTCAGTAGTTATGGGGCTCGGCTGCTGACCCGATAGACGCGGGTTCGATCCCGGCCGCGGCGGTTGAATTTCGATGGGGGCAAAATTCTAGAGGCCCATGTACTGTGCGATGTCAGTGCACGTTAAAGAACACCAGGTGGTCGAAATTTCCGGACCACTTCACTACGGCGTCCTTCATAGCCTAAGTAGCCGAGGGGACGTTAAACCTCATAAATCAAACGTAACCATTTTGGGACATGTCTCATATGTCATACATACCATGTGTTTCCATTCATGCCAAGCACGGCAATTGTTATATATGAGCGTTGCTTGGCCCTCTGCCGTGTATCGCAATTCCCTTACTGAGCCTGGCTGAGGCTTCCTTTTCTTCGCGTGAGACATTGTCAAAATCGGTGGGGGTAGGATGAAAGAGCTTTCACACTGAAAACCCCTGTTGCATGCCGGTGAGGCCCGTTTTTGTTCGTCGAGTATTCGCTCTTATGAGAACTCTGGGCCTTCTTAACGACATCGTTAAACAAAAAAATGCAACAGCACTGAGAAGTTGGCCCACCCCGAAAAATTCCAAAGTACCACCAAAATTTGGAATCAAGCCAACCCTAAATAAAATTCCTCGAGTTGGATTACTTACTTTTGCTGTGAATGTGAGCATGATTTTAAGTGAGTTGGATTAGTTGGATTGCAGGTGAATTAATGTTAGATTGAGAATTGCTTGCTGGTTTAATGCGGATTAGTGGAGATTAGCAGGCGGATTAAGGTGGAAAAGAGGGTCGCCATAATATAGTCTCTTATGATAATCCAATGGATGGTGCTCGAACATTCAAGTCAAAAGATTTTTGTATTTGACGGCACTGATGATGTCACGATCCTGTGGGCCAATCAGAAAATTGGGTTACAGAAAATGCGGTTGATTTTTGCAAGAGTACATCACAAGTGCTACCGCATTATTAAGTGTCCTGATTTGCTTTCTATTACCCTCCAGGGTGGCTCAGTCTTTGGCGTAAAGCTACTGATACCAGTGTCGCAGGATCAAATGCCGACTTTGTCGGACGCGTTTCGGTGGTGCGGAACGAAAAAACGTCCGTGCGCTCTGCAACGTTCGCGCACGTTAAAGAAGCGTAGGCGGTCGATATTATTCCCGAGCACCCTACTACGCCGTTCCTCGTAGCTCATATGTCGTACTGGAACTTCAGCCCCGCAAATTAGCTTCTAATTTTTCACTCTCTGTTGATGTCACTGGTCGCCGTCATGCATTCCATGTTCTGCCTCTTATCTCTGGTAGCACTGGAGTGAGAGCCGCAAATGGCGTAGTGTCTGCTGTGTCTAGACCATTCATATGAGTTTTGCACCATTCATTAGCCCCTTAATATTGCGTTAAATATAGATGAACAGAAATTAATTGTTTTCTTGCGTTATCAACATATTTGCTGAGTTTGCATCTTTGCATCACTTACGTTGCCTCACTTCAGTGAATTCTTTCTGATCAGTTCTGTTTAAAAAATAATTACGCTATTATTCTCTTGCTAATAATCGCCGCAACCTAAATTAAAAAGCATTTCTAGTGCTACTCGGTTTCGGTGAATCTTGACTTATGTTACATGTGTAATAACGAGCCCATATTTTCCCTTCCCTCGTCTGCTCGAAAGCTAACGAGGGCCTCGATTCTGGTGTGTCCCCTCTTCCTGTCCCCTCGCCTCTTCCATTTCTTTTCTCCATTCTGCCTGCTATCCTTTATTTTCGCTGCCCAGCTGAAGTGCTTCAGTATCGATCGCAGATGCCGGGGCTAGCAAAAATCTTTGCCTTCCTTATTATTATTGTTATTTTAATAAACCGTTTATTACTCTATTCTGGCAGTCTTGATGGCGCAGGTAGCAAAAGAGGGTTCTGGCACAGGTTCCGCCCTCATCGTTCGATCACGTTCCTGCTTGGCACTCGCGGTAATCCACGACGTACTACGGCTGCCGCTATGGGCGAGGGTGGCACTGATGAACACTCACTCTCAAGCTTCGGTTGAAATACGCATAAATGTCCCCGAAATCAGAAGATTCGAATATTCGTTTTCTCATATTTCTCTACAGGGTTACACTTTATGATTTAGCGTTAGCACGGGCGAATTCAGGCCACCGAGAGAGGCCAACGACACGATCGATCACGCAAAACTTTTTTAACTACTTCGGCGAAAATGCATTGTGAACGCTCTGTCCATGCACAAGACCGAATCTCTTCAATATCATATTTGCCTTTGTGCGATCGCGTTGCACACTCACATCCCGACTTATTTTCCTGCCCCTCCTTGACACAGATAGCTGCATAGTCTCAACTAAGAGACCAACATATGTCCATTGCTCGATATGTTCATTGCTGACTTCTACGAAGAAGTTAGCTGCAACAAACGCGGCAGATAAAAAGCGCGAAGACCGTAGTCACCTCCGGCGAGTGCGGCGTTGCCGTCCCGCTAAAGTAACGGCAAAGACGCCAAGGTCTTTACCTGCAGTAATGGATAAACACGATGGAAACACGTTTCCGTTTTCACAGACACCGGCGACACACGAACTTTTCGCCCTCTCCACGGAAGATTCCGCAAAGACGTTAGCGCGATTTTGCGAGTATCAACAGCCACGCCTTCGCCCCAAATTTGGTCTGATTGTCGCTGATGCCCTCAGAGAATGTAAAAATTAAGCTCTTAGCGTCAAAGATGCGATTAGCTTCCCACAAAACAGCGAGAATTTCGGCACAAGCAAGCAAAGCCCATACATTCATAAGCGACGAGATATGCGGGGACCTCCACTCATGCCATGTTGCCAGGCTTCGCAGCGCCCCCTGAAGTTGAGTTTAGTCGCGAGTACCTAAAAGGCTAACTTCTCGAACCCGCCACGCCGGGCTTGTCACCTGTTAACCGGGAGAAATTGGATAGGGTATTACATTACGCATCTTTGAAACTCGTTCACATCATCTTAAGTAATTATCAGCGCAGGGCTAAGAATTTACTGGAGGTGGAAAACAAACTGATCCACAGGCTCAGTCTAGACGAGTCAAAATTTCTGACCAAATATCACAAGAAAAAAACTGCTGTATTGGAGCTAAAAGCAAAAAATCTCTCGCTTCATGGAGTAGCGGTCCCCACCCTTTCGGAATTCTCATCTCACACACCTCCTTCATTACAGTCTGTTAAAAAGTATCAGGTTTCTAATCCCTCAACAGCCAACATTTCTAGCTCCGTACTTAGTAATGCAGAAGCGAGTGCCCTCTCTAGAGGCCTTAGTTTTTGTCCATCAACAGGGGGGTAATATTAATGTCAATTGGTTGAAGATTTAGATAACTTCGCCTGCAACAGTAAATTACGGGAATATATTTATGGTCGCCCCCACACGGACGAATCTTGCCTATTCATAGGCGCTGGACACCACCCGCTCTGCGTGACAAATACCTGGAAATGCACATTGCGGCAGAGCAACGGGACGTGTTAGAGGCTTATAAACACCAAAAATCATTTCGCCGTAACCTGTCGCTAAACGAAAGCAAAGCTCTAGAAGATTTATCTATGCGCTAGGACATAACAATTAAACCAGCTCATAAAGGCGGCGCGATAGTCATCATGAATAGGACCGATTATATAGCTGAAGCCGAAAGGCGGT
Organism: Amblyomma americanum; assembly: GCF_052857255.1. Classification (NCBI taxonomy): domain Eukaryota; kingdom Metazoa; phylum Arthropoda; class Arachnida; order Ixodida; family Ixodidae; genus Amblyomma; species Amblyomma americanum. Next base: position 78,370,418 of record NC_135504.1, on the reverse strand, counting down.
TGCCGGATAAGGCATTCTACAAGCGAGTGGATGATAACTATACCGAAAACATTAAACTATCAAGGGAACCCTCGACGGGCTTCAGAAAGAGAAGAAAGTCAATGAACGCATAGCCCGTTCTCTTATACCACTTAATCCGGTCGCAGGACGGCTTTATTTACAACCTAACATTCACAAGCAAGGCAACGCCGGTCGCCTAAATCGTTTCAGGCGTAAGCGCCACCACTGAAAACCTTTCGCAATACGTAGACGTCATCATAAGCAAAACTCCACCTATATTTTTGTCATATATCAAAAACACCAATCACTTCCTCTCCGATATCTCAGATCTCCTTATACCTACTGACTCCGTTGTTGTAACTATAGACGTTTCGCCACTCAACCACACACTGGCGTTATTAAGGCAGTACTTGAGGCTTACAACCGGTCATCAAACGACAGGCTCATTAACAACAGCACATTAAAGTCTTTACTCACACTAATTATAACACTCAACTATTTCAAATTCAACGACGCAAATCACACCCAAATTTTCGGCAATTTCTGGGAACAAGAATAGGGCCTAATTATGCAAATGTTTTGATGGCTATCATAGAGGAGGACTTTTTTGCAGAATGTGATCACTAACCACTTCACTATAAACGTTTCTTTGACAATATTTTCTTAATCTGGCCACAAGAGGAACGAGCACTTCTAAGTTTTATTAGACGCTTTAACAGTGCTCACCCGTCCATCAAATTTTCGCACCAATAGTCACGCTGAATAGGGAATTTCCTGGACGTCGCAATCACAGTTTCTAAAAATGGGCTCGTTACCAAGCTCTACTGGAAACCCACGAATTCTCACCAGTATTTTTATTTTGAGAGGAGCCAAATTAGGCACTGCAAAACGGCAATCTCTTACAGTCAATCACACTGCTTTTAGTAAACCTGCTCAAGAAAAATGCCTTCAGGTCAAACTGCACAGAACTAAAAGGCGCACTATTTCTACAAAAATACCCGAAAATTAATTTTATGATCCCATAGACAATGTGGGCCGACTTAAGCGGGAAGAAATTATAAGGAGCTCGAATGCTACCAACCAATAGCTAGCTGCACGAATCTAACACACTTTTCTTCGGTTCCAGTCGTCTCGCACATATTAGCAAGACACTAAAACATACTCACCCTAAGTTAGCGCTGCCAATCTACTTTTACGGGGCCACCACTGGTAGTGTACTGAAGAAACAGAAACATTCGCGACATTTTAATTTCGTCCAAAATTAGGATTATTTTAAGCGCGGGCTGCATACCCTGCATCCCTACAATAAGCTTCATTATCAGGTCTGTGCACAGATGACCACATCAAAAACTGCCTTCAGCACAGACTCCGACATTTCCATCAAAATCAAAGGAAACTTTAATTGTGACAGCTCGACCGTGGTATACTTTCTTGGGTGTTCGACATGCCAGCTTCAGTATATCGGCCAAAGAGAGACGCACCTAAATAATCATGGTGCACACTAAATTTCTTCCCAGTCTATCCTTATGGAGGTATGTTAACGTTGGTGGTGACGAATTCAGTAACCTAAAAATAACCATCCTTGAATAAAACTTCCGCACGCAACATGACAGAGAAGCGCGAGACCCGTATCTCATCTATAAATTCTTAACAGCTTCCTCGGGACTTAATGAGAGTCCTGGGAAACTCAGCTGTTTACATAAGCAATGAAATCCAGAATTAAATTCATAATTTAGTACAGAAAGCATGCTATTCCGCTTCATTAGTAAAGAGTAACAAAAGTGGAACACCTCCAAAAAACATGTTATTTTCAGTCTTAATTACTTTTTAGAACTTACAGTTTAATTTCTACCCTCACCTTCGGACACCAGTTATTTTTATCAATTCCTCCTGTCCTGCACCCACTCGGGCGAATCCAGGGGTGGCTTTAGGCGACGCCCCAAGGCACCTCTATTGTGTGCGACAGGAAGCAAGGGCACAAAGGCGCAGGGTGTGGCCTGCCACATTGCCTCGGTACTCTCCTTCTCCCCTCATCACACATTTTGCGTGACATACATGTGCCTGCTTTAAAGATATTAAAGGCACCATTTCTAGGTGAAGTTAGGCGTGAATCCTTGCTAATAATCGTCAGAGTCTTGCCTTACTTCATTCTCGAAGACTGGTATCCCCCTTCCGATTAGTTACAGCTTAAAGATAATCATCACCATCATTAGCATGGGTACAGCCACTGCAGGGCAAAGGCCTTTCCCATGTCTCTCCAATTAACCCTGTCAATTTCCAGCCGCGCCCGCCCTATGCCCGCAAACCTCCTAACCTCATCAGCCCACCTAACCTCCTGGCGCCCCCTGTTGCGCTTGCCTTGTCATAGAATCAATTCCGTTACCCTTAAGGACCAGCGGTTACCTTGCGTCTGCATTACGGGCCCTGCCCAAGCCCATTTCTTCCTCCTGATTTCGACTAGGATGTCATTAACATCCGTTTGTTCTCTCACCCACTTTGCTCGCTTCCGGTCTTTTAACATTGCACCTATCATTTTTCTTCCCATGGCTCACTGCGTTGTCCTTCACATAAGCTGAACCCTTTTTTTCCGCCTACACGTTTCAGCCCCGTAGGTGAGTACCGGTAAGATACAGCTGTTGTATACATTGCTCTTTAGGGATGTTGGTAAGCTGCCATTCATGATCTGAGAGAACCAGCCTTCTAGTTATCTCCCTTTCATAATTCGGGTCAGCTGTAACTACCTGCTCTAAGTATGCATATTCTTTTACCACTTCCAGCACCTCGCTGCCAATTGTGAACTGTTATTTGCTTGCTGGAGCGTGAACATTACCTTGGTTTACTGCATTTAAAATTTAGGCCCACCGTTCTGCTCTGCCTGTCTAACTCATTGATTATCATTTGCAGTTCACCTCCTGAGTGACTCAGCAAGGCCTTGCCTTCAGCGAATCGCAGATTTTTCTGTCATTCTGCAAAAACTTATCCCCAACTATTCCCAATTCAGGCCTTGGAATACCTCCTGTAAACAGGCGGTGAGTAGCATTGGCAATATCATGTCTCCTTGCCTGACGCCCTTACTTAGTGGAATTTTATTCCAGCCTTTATGGAGGACTGTGGAAGCTGTGCAGCTGCTACATATATCTTCCAGTATTTTGAGATAAGGCTACTTTACACCCTTTTTCCTCAATTCCTATATGACTGCCGAGGTTTCCACTGAGTCGGATGCTTCCTCGTAATCAATGAAGGCTGTATATGGGGGTTGGTTATGTTGTACGCATTTCTCTATCACCTGATTGATAGTGTGAATATGATCTATTGTGGAATATCATTTACGAAAGCCTGCCGGACTGGCTTAAAGATAACTGATTAGGAAATTGGATCCCCTATGATCCCTGGTTTCTGTGACTTGGCTTCTCGCGTATGTATGACGAGTCCCTCAGTTCTCTCACCTTGTCTATATATATATATATATATATATATATATATATATATATATATATATATATATATATATATATATATATATATATATATTGTAAGACATACAGTTGGGGTTTGCTGCCCCAGCGGCCAGTGCCGCTGAAGGAGGGAAAGCTGAAGAAGACGAAGCTGACGCAGTTCAGTTTGCGAAGCAGATGAAGCTGACGCTCTCGAACCCTTGGCTTGGAGCTACGCTGTGTCAACAAAGATTTTGTCTGTCCACATTTCTTGTGCGTCTGATTTGAATCTTTACATTTGGTAGAGGTGCTGCCTGTTGCCACCCTGAAGCTACAGACCTTACGGATCTACGGACCTGAAAATCTACACCCCTTACCAGCCTCTACCACGATGACTGACACCCAGCCCTAGCCTGGCTTCGCTGTTCCCGCCGCCGTTGTCTGTTCCGGTCCCGTGCGTCAGCCCGATCCTGCGATCTTCAGCGGCACGGACGACACCGACGTCGAAGACTGGCTCGCCTCCTATGAACGCGTAAGCGCCTATAATAAGTAGGACGACAGCGTCAAGCTGACAAACGTCATCTTTTATCTGACCGACGTCACCAACTTATGGTTTCGCAACCACGAAGCCGATTTTTCTACCTGGGCGGCCCTCAAAACCAGCCTTACCGATGTCTTGGGCCGCCCCGCTGTCCGAAAATTTCATGTCGAACAACGGTTGCGCAGTCGGGCCCAGCAGAGCTGCGAGAAATTCACAACCTATATCGAGGATGTCGTTGATTTATGCAAGCGTCTGAATCTATACATGAGCGACGCAGACAAAATCAAACACATTGTTAAAGGGATTGAGGACTACGCATTTCAGATGTTAGTGTCCAAAAATCTTTAAACCATCTCCGACGTCGTTTCTTTGTGTCAGAGCTATGACGAGCTACGGAAACAGCGTCTTGTCACCCACCGTACCGTTTGCCCGGACGACACCCTTGCGAGCTTGGCTGTCGGCGGTCCTGCTCACGATCAGTCGACCCTTCTTCAGCAGATCCAGCAGTTTGTGCAAGAGGAGGTCGCCCGCCAGCTATCGCTGGCTACCTGCCCACCCGCTGCAACGTCAACGGTGTCGCCTCCCATTCAGCGTGTCATCCAGGAGCAGGTTGCAGAGGTCCTGCCACCCGCTAATCCACCTCTTGCAGTCACTGCACCGCTGACCTATGCTAAAGCTGCCGTCCGGCCACGACCTCAGCAGGTTGTTCCTGCCTATGCGCCACCTTGCACCGTCTTTCCTGACCCGTCGCTCGCTCTTACAATGCCTTACCCTCACCGACCTTTGCCTCGCACCGCTCCACGCCCTCTGAATCCGTGGCACATGCAAGATAACCGCCCGATTTGCTATACTTGCGGCCTCGCTGGTCATGTGGCCCGTTTGTGCCGCAGCCGCGGATCCCGTTCTCACGACTACGGGCAAGCGCCGACGTACGACGTTCCCATGCCCTCCACCCCTGACTCTCCACATCTGCCCCAGCATCCTTCTACCTATCACTCCGACTCCTACCACCGAACCCCCCGGTCGCCGTCTCCTCGCCGCCGTTCGGTCTCTCCTATGCGCCGCCGGTCGCCACCCCTCCAAGCGGAAAACTAGGCGCCGCAGTTCAAGAGGCAAGAACTGCGCCGTCACCGACCGTCTCAAGTCCTATTGCCGCTCCTGTGAACATCCTTGAAGTGCTGGTTGAAGGTGTTCCTGTTCATGCGCTCGTTGACACTGGTGTTGCCGTGTCCATCATTACTCGCAACTTGTGCCGCAAACTAAAAACAAGTGACCACGCCGCTTTCTGAAATTTTCCTTCGAACCGCCAGCGCTGACTCCATTCGACCTCTCGCAGAGTGCACCGCTCGCCTCATCATCCAAGGCCTCTCCTACACCATTGAGTTCTTCCTTCTTGTCCGCTCCTCTCACGACATCATCCTCGTTTGTTACTTCCTGTCCGCGCATCACGCAATCATCGACTGTGCACGTGCTCAAATTGATTTGTCGCCGCTGTGTCATACTCTTGTGGACGCCTCCCCTGCTACTGCCGAGCATATTCTCGCCACTGACGACACCGACGTGCCGGCTTTCTCTTCTGTTCTTGTGCCCCTTACTTATGCTGCACTCTCGGACGCTACTTTCCTTTTTTCGCCCGCACCCCTTTGTGCGCACCGCAAATCTCTCATGCTCCCGCATGCTGTGCTTACAATTTCTGGTGGTTGTAGCGCCCTGTACGTTACGAACGCGTTGCCTATCCCGACCACTTTATTTCGGGGAGAATCGCTTGGCACGGTTGATGTCGTCTATCTCGACGACGCTTCACCTGTTCCAGATGACCCTCCCACGTATGACATCAATGCCGTCACTCCTCCCATCGTCTCAACTGATCAGACCTCACCTGACCGGCTTGCCAATTACGTCGATGCTGCTCTGCCACCTCTCCAACGCGCCCAGCTTGTCGCCTTGATTCAGCGCTTCCGCGCGTCCTTCGATTCTCATCAAGACACCTTGGGTCGTGCAACAGCGGTTCGCCACCATATCGACACTGGAACACATCGACCTTTGCGCCAGCGCCCTTACCGCATCTCCTCCGCTGAGCGCCGCATAATTGATTGTCGGGTGAGCGACATGCTACACCGTGGTATGATCCAACCCTCTCACAGCCCGTGGGCTTCTCCCGTTATACTCGTCAAGAAAAAGGACGGTTCCATTAGATTTTGCGTAGACTACCGCCGGCTAAACAAAATTACTCGGAAAGACGTCTACCCCCTGCCTCGTATAGATGACGCGCTTGACTGCCTGCAGGGGTTAGAGTACCTTTCTTCGTCAGATCTGCGTTTTGGATACTGCAGGTGCCGATGGCCGAAGCTGATCGCCCGAAAACAGCTTCCATCCCGCCTGATGGGCTGTATGAATTTAATGTGATGCCTTTCGGTCTCTGCAACGCGCCTTCAACTTTCGAGCGCATGATGGACAACATCCTACACGGGCTGAAATGGTAAACATGTCTCTGCTACTTGGACGATGTCGTATTCTCCCCGGATTTTCCGTCTCATCTTCTTCGTCTTGGGAGTGCCCTTCAGTGTCTCAGTGACACTGGCCTGCAGCTTAATTTGAAGAATTTTCACTTTGGCGCCCGACAGCTGACTATCTTAGGCCACGTCGTGTCCAAGGATGGTGTCCTTCCGGACCCTTGCCAAGCTACGAGCAGTTGCTGAGTTCTCGAAGCCCACCTCCCTGAAAGAACTTAGAAGGTGTGTTGGATTTTGCTCGTACTTTCGTCGGTTCGTCAAGAATTTTGCTGCAATTACCGCCCCGCTGACACAACTTCTCGCCGGCGGCCACGACTTACCGGCCTGGTCCACTGCATGCGACGAAGCTTTTGCCATGCTGCGTCATCTTCTCACCACCCCTCCGATCTTGCGCCATTTCGACCTTTCCGCCCCTACAGAACTCCACACGGACGCCAGCGGCATCGGTCTGGGTGCCGTTTCATGCTCAGCGGAAACCTGGCTTCAATGAGTACGTCGTCGCTTATGCAAGCCGTGCCCTCACAAAAGCGGAGACTAATTATTCCGTCACGGAAAAAGAATGTTAGGCAATTATTTGGGCGATCACAAAATTTCGCCCTTACTTATATGGGCGCCCCTTCGCTCTCATCACAGATCACCATTGCCTTTGCTGGCTGTCGTCACTCAAGGATCCTTCCGGCCGCCTCACTTGTTGGGCTCTCCGATTACAAGACTACGACATTCAGGTCATTTACGGCTCCGGACGCAAACACTCCGATGCTGACGCCCTCTCACGCTCCCCTGCGTCCTCCGAACTCGACCAACCCTCTATTTCTAGCCTCACGGCTTCTTTCAATAGCATTGATATGGCTTCTGAGCAGTGCAAGGATTCTTGGATAGCTTCTATTCTCGATATCTTAGCCAACCGCTCTGCCAGCCCCCGTCTAGAGTACTCCGTCGTCAAGCCCGTCACTTTGTCGTGCGTGACCAGCTTCTGTACTGTCGCAACTACCTACCAGATGGTCGCAAATGGCTGCTCGTCATTCCCTGGCATCTCCGCTCCGCTATTTGTGTCAGTCATCATGACGACCCGCATTGCGCTCATGCCGGTCTGATGAAAACTTTTACCCGCCTACGTCTTCGGTATTATTGGCGAGGCATGTACCGTTCTCTCCGTCAGTACGTCCGCTCTTGCTTCGAATGTCAGCGGCGCAAAGATCCACCATAGCACTCACCGGCTCCTCTGCAACCTTTACCTTGTCCGGCCCGCCCTTTCGACCGTGTTGGAATCGACCTTTATGGCCCTCTTCCTAGCACTTCTGCTGGGCACCGTTGGATCATTGTCGCCATAGATCATCTCACGCACTATGCGGAAACTTCCCCGTTACCAGCTGCAACGGCCTCCGACGTCGCCGGTTTCATACTTCAAAACATCATTCTTCGCCCCGGTGCGCCTCAGGAATTGCACAGCGATCGAGGTCGCGTCGTCTTGTCCGGCGTCCTGGAGACCCTTCTTCCGGAGTGTCACATCGTCCGGCGTACAACTTCATCTTACCATCCCCAGACGAACGGCATGACCGAGCACTTTAACCGGACCCTCGGCGACATGATGGCCAAGTACATCTCATTCAATCACTCCAACTGGGAACGCATTCTACCATTCGTTATCTGTGCTTACAATTCTGCAATGCAAGCAACTACTGGTTTTTCCCCGGAATTTCTTCTCTACGGCCGGGAGCCATCTTCAATGATGGAGACCTTACTCCCTTACCGCCCAGATTCTTCCGTATTTACAACCGTCTCTCAAGCCGCTACGCATGCCGAGGAATGCCGCCAACTCGCCCGTTTCTTTACTGCCCACGATCAGTAACGTCAGCAAAGCTCCCGCGCCACTTCTGTCTGCCGCCGGCTTACCTTCCTGACTCCTTAGTTTGGTATTTGGTGCCATCCTCCCGCCCGGGCCTGTCGACAAAACTGCTAAGCAATTACTACGGCCCCTATCGCGTAGTTTAGCAGACATCTCCAGTTAACTACCTCGTCGAGCCCCTCACGCCTTCCCCTGATCATCGACGCCGCGGCCACGAAATCGTCCACTTCGACCGCCTGAAACCCTACTACGACCCCGCTATCATCTAGTGCCCTTAGGCCGCCAGGATGGCGCCGTTTCACTCCGGGGGTATTGTAAGACATACAATTGGGGTTTGCTGCCCCAGCCGTAAGTGCCGCCGAAGCAGAGAAAGCTGAAGAAGACGAAGCTGACGCTCTCGAATTCTTGGCTTGGAGCTACGCTGTGTCAACAAAGACTTTGCCTGTCCACATTTCTTGTGCGTCTGATTGGCGTCTTTACATTTTATATATATATATATATATATATATATATATATATATATATATATATATATAAACTTCAGAAATTGGCATAATCAAACTTAGAAAATTTACACGGGACAAAGTTCCCCATGACGAATGGATGAAAGAAGTACTAAGTGCGGTTGGATCAAATTCTCCCAACCCCGATATCGCTCAGTCAAAGGTCAGCCAAGGGCAAACACTCTCAAATCAGGGTCATCACAGTGTAGACAACATCACCAATCTATCTCTAACACCGCTCACAGAGTATGAGCGAGCCGCCATATCTAAAGGGCTGACTTTTTGCCCCCGCACAGGCAAATACAATGAATTCCAACTCCTGAAAGATCTTGACGACTTCGCCAGAAAACTGCGCCTGAGAGAATACTTCTTTGATAAGCCCGAAAACCGCCACCAAAACTCGGACCTCCACCCAGCAAACCAAAATTGGACTCCCAACATCGGGCGGGAAAAACACTTGGATATCTATATTAAGGCAGTTCAAAATGACATTATTGAAAATTTTAAGAACCGCAGGTTAGGACCAGACAATCTTCCTAAAAGAGAACGTACTGCTCTCGAGGCGCTCAGCAACCGTACCGACATCGTCATAAAGCCACCTGATAAGGGCGGAGGCATTGTTATCTTGAACAGGGATGACTATATAGCAGAAGGCATCCGACAGCTTTCTGACAACCATTTTTATAAACAACTGCATGGCGACCCCACCGACGAGCACTCCAAAGCTATATCTGACATTCTCCTCGACCTCACAAAACACAATAAAATCTCCCCGAAACTATGCAAGGCACTCACGGCTACCCATCCTTCTCCTGGGCGTTTCTACATGCTCCCTAAATTACATAAAGCCGGTATTCCTGGACGGCCAATAATTTCAGGAATCGGCACTCTCACAGAACCAATATCAAAGAACATTGACACTCTAATTAGCCACATTCCAGCCACACATCCATCCGACATCAAAGATACAAACCACTTTCTCCGCCAGCTAGACCATATAACATTACCAGAAGGAGCCTTTCTTGTGACCATGGATGTAACATTCTTATACACAAACATTCCCCATGCGGACGGCATTGCAGCCCTTTTAGAATCTTATGAACAGCAGAGACCTCATGAATCTCCAAGCCCAAACGTGTTAGGAACACTAGCCAAAATTGTGTTAGAATATAATAGCTTCGAATTTGATCTTCAATATTATCTGCAAGTAAGTGGCCCCGCTATGGAAACAAGAATGGCCCCAAATATGCCAATATCTTCATGCATCATATAGAGTCAAAATTTCTTTCTTCTTGTCCAATTCAGCCGTACTTTTACAAGCGCTATTTGGATGATATTTTTATAATATGAACAAACACAGAACAACAACTTACACATTTCATTGACAGTTTCAACTCCGTGCACCCAAACATAAAGTTTACGCACACCTACTCAGTCAGTCAAATCAATTTTCTTGATGTTGACATTCTGGTGGACAAAGGGTCAGATCGTACAACCCTTTATAGAAAACCAAACGACTCACAAAAATATCTACATTTTCAAAGCGCCCATCCCCGTCACTGCAAAACCAGCATCCCTTATTCGCAGGCCCATCGTTTTCGAAGAATCTCCTCTAACGATCTAGACTTTCATGAAAACTCCGAACACATGCGCAACATGCTCTTAACACCGCGCTATCCACGTTCCCTTATTGATGACGCCTTAAACAGAGCTTCAAATCTTAACCGTAGTCAAATACTCCAGGGTCACAAATAGATAACCGAAATGATTACACTACAAACCTTATCCTCACATTTAACAGTAACGCACCGAACATAAACAGAATTCTTAATAAGCACTTTAACATTCTCCAGCAAAGTCAACGACTACCGAAAATATTTACATGCGCACCCCGCGTGATTTACAGGCGTGCCAAAAACATTCAGAACCATCTAGTCCACTCCAAGGAACACAGAACCCTAAAATATGAATGCCAGCCCTGAGGTAAGGGTCGCTGCAAAGTTTGCAAGCACTGCAGACTACGTGTTCCGCAACTAGTACGAGGTCAGTTTTCCAGCATTCAATCAACGGTAACTTTGACTGCGACTCATCAAACATTATTTACCTTCTTGAATGCACTGTGTGTAACCAGCAATACATAGGACAGACAAACACTGCATTCCGCATTCGATTTAACAATCACCGCGCACACGCCAAGTCTCTCACAAACCTTCCCCTATCCAAGCATGTAAACGCAGAAGGACACCCATTTGACCAACTAAAAGTAACAATTATTCAAGCTGGCTTCAAAAACAGGCGAGAACATGAACAGCGTAAATCCTATTTTATCCACAAGTTTAATCCTATTCAAGGTCTTAACGAAAAGCCTGGTACCCTTTCTTTTATTCACGACCTCCAAACAAAATAATACTACACTTCTCGTTAATTGGCTAGCTCAGATATACCTTTTATAACTCCTAGTGTATAATCGCAGGCAATCATATTCCTCCTTAATTACACTATCCTGCCTCGTGCAGTATTGATAAGCTTTTGACGTTCTTTCCTTACATTTTCCGACAATTTGAAATATTTGCACACAGCTAGCCCAGCCCTCCTCCCCTACAAACAAGTATTCCCGGCGAGGTCGGTTCAACTACCCGCCCAGGGAGAGCGGTGCACCGTTCAGTGAAACCCTGACCCCGTGAGTAAGTTCTTACACATGTGCTCGTTAACGTAGCCCACTCTTTCCCTAACGTTCTAGCCCTCGGCTCACCGCAAATTAGTGAGACCCCCAAAAGGCGCCTGGTTTGGCCTGTTCGTCACTGCCAGTGTCATTTGCGCAGCGGCTCCTCTTTGGCCACACATCTGCAGCGGCGCCCTTTGTGTTTGAGCATTTTGTTTGTGTCTTTTGTTTGCACGTTTTGCTTTCGTACGCATGTGGTTGCCGTGCTGCCCATGTCCCCCGCACCGTCTTCCTCTCCCTTTCTCTCGTTTCGCCATCTCCTTTTGTACCCCACCCTTCCTTACTATACTAGTTTTCCTCCCTTTTTTCTTTTATTACTATTTTTTTGCTTCCTACACCAATATTGTTCCTGTCTGCTCCCCGCACCCCCATCTTTATTTTTTTTTCAATGTTTTGAACTGTTGTTGCTATTTGCGTGTTACACTCCTTTCTCCCTTCTCTTGAGCTCACAAACTTAAAACGTCCATCTGACACGAGACCACTACAGTCCTGAAGAAGGCCGCACCGCGGTCGAAATGTTGATAAATAAGTGTCTCTGTAGAAGTGCCCAGTTCTCTTAAATATATATATATATAAAAGGCTGGGCCTCCTGCCGAAACGTCATGAATTAAATCCAATCCTGGCATGTTATTATATATATATATATATATAATGAAGGAAGCCAACAGTGGCCGAAACCAAGGGGTGCATAGGGGAATGTTTATTTTTTATGCATTTTGGTTAACAATGGGATAATATTAATTAATCTATCGATTAAACAAAATTACTTATAAAGCAGCAGAAAAAACAACCATGCTGCCGTTGGGATACGAACCCACGATCTCCGAATATCGTATCCGGTGCTCTACCAACTGAGCTACGGCGATGGCTGTCCAATTTGCTGCTCTCGTGGGTATATATGTTTGTTGGGTGTAAGCGAATCTTGAGACTGTTCACCAGCAACACCCTCGTTCATAGCGGCGGACGCAGAACTTCTTGAAATACCGCGAGTGTGACGTGGAATGTTATCTAACGGCGAGGGCGGAAACTGTGCGAGAGCCCTCTTATGCTACCTATGCCGTCAATACTGCCAGAACAGAGACCCTCGTTAAGCTATTAGCAGATAAAGTAAAGGAAATGAGGGGCTCGTTTGGCAAACTTATGAAGGGAGCCAACAGTCACCGAAACCAAGGTGCGTAGGGGAATGTTAAATTTTTTTATGTGTTGTTCTTAACATTGGGATAATACTACTAAATTAATCTATCTCTTAAAGAAAATTACTTATAAAGGAGCAGAAAAAATAACCATGCCGCCGGTGGGATCCGAACACACGACTTACGAATATCGCGTCCGGTGCTATAGCAACTGAGTCACGCAACAGCTGTCCATTCTGCAGCTCTCGTGGGTATTCATGTTTGTTATGTGTAAACGAACCTTGAGAGTGTTCACCAGCAACGCCCTCGTTCATAGCGGCGGACGTAGCACGTCCTGTAATACCGCGAGTGTGACGTGGAACGTCATCTAACGGCGAGGGCGGAAACTGTGCGAGAGCCCTCTTATGCTACCTATGGCATCAAGACTGCCAGAACAGAGACCCTCGTTAAGCTATTAGCAGACAAGGTAAATGAAATGCGGGGCTCGTTTGACAAACTTATCAAGGGAGCTAACAGTAACCGAAACCAAGGTGCATAGGGTAATGTTTATTTTTTTATGTGTTGTGCTTAACAGTGGGATAATATTACTTAATTTATCTATCGCTTAAAGAAAATTAATAAAAGGCTGCAGAAAAACAACCATGCCGCCGGTGAGATCCGAACCAACGACCTCCGAATATCGGTCTCTGTTCTGTCAGTCGATGTCAAAGGTAGCATAAGAGGGCTCTCGCACAGTTTCCGCACTCGCCGTTATTTGACGTTCCACGTCACACTCGCGGCATTACAGGACGTGCTACGTCCACCGCTATGGATGAGGGTGTTGCTGGTGAACACCCTCAAGGTTCGCTTACACCCAACCAACATAAATGCCCACGAGAGCAGGAGATTCGACAGCCGTTGCCGTAGCTCAGTTGTTAGAGCACCGGACGCGATATTCGGAGGTCGTGGGTTTGAATCCCAATGGCGGCATGGTTGTTTTTTCTCAGACGAAGACAGAGAAGAAACACACGAGACGACAGACGAGCGCTCGTCTGTCGTCTCGTGCGTTTCTTCTCTGTCTTCGTCTAAGTTTTGCGCTAACTTCTTCTATATCATGCAAAGCCAACTTGCCCGACAACACGCTCTTCTGAATTGTTTTTTCTGCTGCTTTTAAGTAATTTTCATTAGGCGATAGATTAATTAAGTATTACTATCCCACTGATAAGCTCAACACATAAAAAAATTAAACATTCCCCTATGGACCTTGGTTTCGGTGACTTTTGGCTCACTTTATAAGTTTGTCAAACGAGCCCCTCACTGCCTTTACCTTGTGTGCTATTATGTATATATATATATATATATATATATATATATATACTTCGGAAGCCAACAGCCGCCAAAATCAAGTAGCATAGAGGAATGTTTTCATTTTTTAAATTTGTGTTGTTGATCGATGGCAGAATGATACTGCGATTAATCTGTCGCTTAAATCAACTAATTATAAAGCAGGAGAAAAGCCATGCGACCGGTGCGATCCGAAACCACGACCTCTGAATTTCGCGTCCGGTGCTCTGCCAACTGAGCTCCGGCAATGTCTGTCGATTCTTCTGATTTCTGCGGTATTTATGTTTGCCTGTACCGAACCTTGAGAGTACTCGCCATCTCCACGCTCGCTCATAGCGGCGGACGTAGTACGTCCTGTATTACCGCAATTATGACGTGGAACGCGCAGCTCTTTTTTGGCACATTTACAAGAAGGGCGCCTATGATCAGAAAATGTATTACCAGAAGCACTTACGTATGTGTGCGCGTATGGTACCAGGTGGCGCACACCGGCTGGTATCTGGTAGATATTTGGTGGCAGTATGATGCACTTGAAGTTGGAAATCTCCCTCGAAATCTTATAAGGTTGAAAGGACATGTGGCCCAGGATGACAATGGCGTCTGGTGTGAACACGGACCTGCGGTTAAAAGAAGTCAATGGCTGGAACAAATCGACAGGTGCACCGATTATAGAAATATCTTTATTAAGATTCCGGCAACCGATGGTTTAACGCGTCGTTAGTTTTGGCCAAGCGTCGCCCCGGTGTTATGCCCTACTCTGCACTACCCCAGTTTGGCCCATTTGTGGTGAGTCGTGAGGCTTGTGCTTTTCGAGTGCAGCTGGGGCCTGCTGGGCGGCCCAAGGTGCACCTATTTACCGTATTTTATGTGAACTTTCCGTGGCGTGCTTCAAAGTTGGCCGCAATGCCTCCGATATGTCTCCTGCTGTTTCCAGATTTTTTTCTCGCCCTTCGGTAAACCTCTGAGATATTTTGTGTATTGTTCAGCGGTAAAGGAAATGATTATTTTTAAGCTCCTCTCGAGGAGACCTGGCTCAAAGTGATTCCAAGCGATTCTTACACACAGCCAGCACACGCTGAGTATCTGCGCTGCTTTCGAAAATGCCAGAAAGTACACAAACAGGAAAACTTCAAGTACGTGTTTTTCAGCCGAGACAACTGCCGGTGTTTGCAGGTAGCTGAAAGCCTAGTGGACACAAGCTTCTCTTGAGCAAGGACCACATTAAAGATTATACCATAACATTTTCCTCGCATGTCACATAGGAGTGAAAGGTCGTCGGGTCGAAACAGTCACGCATCATGCATCAGGCAGTAACCCTCACTAACGAAACAAGTGAGCTTGTAAAAAACGCATAAGTGATTCTCCTGACTCCATTCAAAGTGGTTACAGCTGTCGCCGCTCCCCATGTTTGGACACAGATCCCACGTTTGCAACCTCTGCACCCTTCCCACACCCAGATTTCTTTCTGCTGAGCTGGGGTATTTATCACAGTTTTGCAGGTCACCTGGTTCGTCCTTAATAACAACCATCTTGCTTGGACAAGAGTTTTAAATTCAGACTACATATCCTAAAACCCTTCCCACTTCAAAGCCTCCTCCCCTAACAGGCGTTATTTCCTCCTCGGAGTGAAACCCCGCCCATGGTGAACCATATGCCCAGACAGACAGGTACTTCTGTCGAAACGTTGGGTCGCACCCTGAGGCTTCCCTGCTGACTTTGTGTTGTCAAGAAATGCATGTGCTGTCCTCTTTCTACCATGGACTCCCTTCAAAGTGCACATGAGAATGTCAATGACACCACACAACGTAACCGGGCAGCATTGCTTATCCTTCGAGCGCAAGCTCTGTGAGTAACATGTTATGGCGTTAACGGTGTCGCAGTGAAAGCTGCATATCCTAGTCGCAAACTGTCAGCATTTTGTCACACGCTGTGCAGGTAGATGGAGAAGTATGTCTAAGCCATAACACCCTATTAGGTAGGCAGTATTTGAAGTGCAGTACTTGTGTATATGGTGTTTGTGATATAGATTAGGGTGTCAGAGGACCTTTCTGCGTCGTTTCTGGCCTGTGGTAAAGCAATCTTTTTTATATCGATGGCTGTACTTTATTTAGTGGACTGAGGTTCGAAAGGTGGATCCAGCTCTACGCAAAACGAATACTCACTTAACCTCTTGGCCGATCGTCTGGCAGCCTCCGTAGCTCCCCAGGAAGGTGTATGGCGCAATTTGTCTCTGATGAGCCAAAGGCCGCGAGAATGTTACCGCCTCCTGGAGAGAAAACGATACTTTCTATCGGGAGGCTTCTTCAAGAGCACTGACTCGATTGCCGTGTTTGCCGATAACTAGTGAGTAGGACGGGGAGCTCACCTCAAGATCCTAATCGCCCAGCGGTTATGCGCGAACCACAAGACCTGCTTCTTGAAAATGCTCGTTCACCAAACGCAACGGTGCAGCGTCATGTTGACGTTCAAGGTGAAAAGTTACAGCAAATGCCAACTGAGATTTTCGAAACGCCTGCGTATATTTCGCGTTCCACTAAGCCCTGCTAACTACGCTATTTTGAACATACCCACCGTCAACATATTTATGGGAGCGAGCCAATTAAGAATTTGCAGAAGCTTTTCTGTGACGCAGTTGTTACAGAATAAGCAGCTGGAAAGCATGCTGGCATTAATTTCGCAGCCTTTAGCTTTACGCAGCACGATAGTCAGGTTAGGTGACAATATTAGAGCGATAGTAGTTTGAGGTGCTCTCAGCGGACTAAATGGGGCCGCGTCGGTTTAGTGCATAAAATAAAAGCCCCACACGTTGACCCACTGGACACTGAGAATCCTAAGAAAATTGACCTAGCTGAGAATGCTACCTAATATCTGCGCTGCGTTGTCACGCGATCTTTGGGAAGGCTTCGTTCACTTATTGTTTGCTCCTCTGCCGTTGTTCACTTTTTACGGCGACGAATGCCATGGGTACTGACATGGCGCTAGTCGGGAAGAGAAAGACGTCCTTAATTAAAGCAGTGGCGGACGAGTGTATGACGAAGGAGGGGGCACGACGACGCGTTTGTCACGCCTTGACGCGTTCCGTGGACGCTAATCTCCTGGCGGGAAATATAATTAAGGGGCACATACGATCCGCCTTTAGAGCACGACACAACACCGCTAATTAATATTCTTTACATTCTTTTCTAATTATTCTCTCTTTCTAATTACACACACTCATTGCCGTACATCAGTCGACATACTACAGTCGGATACAATTTAAGAGCGCAGCGGCTTATCCACATAAGCGAACCCCTTTCAGCCAATGGCGTCGGCCGATTCTCATGTCCCAGCTAGTGTGACAAAGCATGGAGTGGTAGATGAAAAGGGATCCGATAAGCCCTTCCTTGCATCCTTCGAGAAAAAAAAAACAGCGCGAAAGAAGAACGGGATGGAAGCGATGGAACACGGCTTCCGTCCCGTTCTTCTTTTGCGCTGGTTTTTTTTTCAAACACACGTCCTCACCAACTTTCCCAGTTCAGCATCCTTGGGCAGCAATCCCTTCCGTGTATGGACGGGGATAGGACCCTCTGTCCACTGAGGCGCCGCTCCCGGCAGTGTCACGCTATATCCGGGTCATGAAAATCGGCAGATGCCACTGGCGGAAAGGGGGTCCTTTGAGGGGAAAAACCGCTTCATTCTTAAGTGTATCCGACTTTAGACCGTGTGATACACCACAAGACACTCAAAATATCCTTTTAACCAAGTCAACGAACGTGCCTATGCCACCGCGGGCCGCGGGTTCGAGTCCCAGTCCTGGCAAAGGTTATTTTTCTTTCATATAAATCTCTGTTCAGTAAACAGTACGCCTTGGTGCAGGGGGTTTACGCTGCATAGGCCTTGCCGCCTGAATGGTTGCTGTTTCTTGACTCATGTGTATGTCTCTCGCAATTTTGATGGGCTCCTGGAGTGCAGTGTACGAAGACATGGGAATGTGTGTCTGCATTGCGAAATGGTATGTGTGTAGTTATAGCATTTGGTTGCTGAGCCGGTTTAATTTCCGTGCAATAAAGAAAAAAAAAGTGCCTTAGTAGCCTAAGGATAGCACGTGTGATTCAAAACCACAGGCAGGTGGGCTCGGTTCCCACGCAATATCTGCAATTTTTTTCAGCGTGATTAATTTCCTTGGCTTTCTAAATATTTCATAATAACCTTTCAATAATGCTACGATCGCATAGTTCAAATTTAGCCTAAAGTTTTAAGCATTTTCATTTAACAGGTCACCATGCGACGTCACAACTCTGTCGACCAATCCTCAATTATTGTGACAACGCCCACGGCTTTCCGTCCGAACATCCGATCTAACGCCATCACATTAGAATGTCTGGTGGATGATTGTGGGAACACAGTCCCTGTGTTTCGGCCGGGACTGCACGCGTCGGCGGTAGGGTAGCTAGTGGAACCGCGCCCAGACAGGCAGTGAGTAGTGATTTATCAATTGCTCCCCAATTCGTGTTAATTCATCATGGTTTCCTTAGCGACCAAATAAAAATAAGAATAAACGAAGGGGTTTAAAATAACGCCTGTGGCTGTGCCTTGCTGTGCGCATTATAAAAATATGGTTGATAGCCGGCATTACAGCTCCCATTGTCACTGGCCACCCGGGAGGATGGGCATCTGCTGATATGAAGGTAAATGCTGATTATGGAGATGACAGACCCCAATATTTGAGAGAGGCTTACTTTGTGCTTGGCGGCGCCCCGAAGACTTCTGCAAACATAAACTGAACACGGACTGCGTTTGCGTCTCACCGCTCGCCTTTTACTTGAGTGTCGTGCTAAAACAGCGTTGCGCGGTCGCATTCAGATCCATTTCGGTTATTCCCAAAGCAAGCTTTACTGATATTCTTTTATAAACTGTAGATTAGAAGAGGCCATCGTGTGAACGAAATGAATAACTGTTAAATGAACGCGCCTATCAATGACTGAGATTGCTAAACTAACATGTGTACGGGTGAACAAGCAAATTAGGAGAGCGAGACAGATAGACGAACCTTGAGCGCTTCGAGTGCAATCTTGAGCATGCCCTCGTTTCCTTCCAGGTACACTTTATGGACGTTCATGACACCCCAGTGGTACACTTTATTCTTCAAAAGGTTCTCTTCAACCCAGGCTTTTGCTTGCGTCTTCTTGAGGTCGCCGACGAAGTCTTCAACCGCCCTGTAGCGTCGATTTTGAAAAAAAAACTTCGACATAAAACGAAATTTCTATGCAATACACGAAACGCATATTAACGATAGAGAAGCAAAGAGCAAATACGGAAAGTAATAGGTCGGTTGTAGTTTCTCTTTTTGACTAGCACATTTCAATGTACAGAGACAACCAGCAAGCTAAGCGTATTTTCGGTTTATCCTAATTCATTTATTTAAGAACACTGTCACTCACAATTGTGGAGTGTTGAGCAGAGAAATTGTAAAATGAAAGAAAAAAGATCATGCAATTGTTTATCGCCTCGACGTAGACTGCCTACTGGCATTTCGAAAACCTTAAACCTCAAACTATCTCCCCTAGCGTACCCGTAAGCAGAACGGTAGGATCGTCACCAACGAACTGAGTTCCGCTTGCTCTTCCTTGCAAACAAGAGTAGGCTGCCAAGAGAGTTCAGCCTTAAATACAGCAAGCGCTGAGAAACCGAAAGAAGGCATACTTTCACCACGTAATTTGTGTCTCTCATTGACATCCTAGACTGCTCTATGAGCTATTTATCGCTGTTGGCCTCTCCTTGAGAAAACCGAGCATCACGTTCGCTGATGCGTAGTCTTCTGCCTGTCAGTCTTTCAAGCCTCGGGATTTCCTTCTCCACTGACGAAGTTCATCTGATCTCTAACGAAGCTGTGCCGATCCTACAGCGTGAATTAAAAATAGCGTGCAAATACGCCCCAGACCTTCTTCAGCAGCATCATTATCACCGTTAGACAATTAGCCTTGACTTCAGGATGAGACCTTGCACCATATTATTCCTCTTATTCCGCCATCCTCAAAGCCATGCATGGTGGCTCTGATTCGGTGCTCCCAGAAAATTCTTCACTAACAGTAACCATCTTTGCAATCTCTTTGAATTCGTTACTTAACTTTGAAAGACTGCGACTTCTTTGGTCCTTGCACTGCTTGTCCCAACGATATCAGTTACCCTTCTTGATTGCGGCTATGATAAGGCAACTAGTCTAGAAACACCAGAGCATGGAAGCTAATAACATGCATCCTACCACAATATTCGTATATTGTGGATTACCTTTCCTAAAATCAGCGCGCTTTCGCGCTTGGCCGAAACCCAACACTTTTCTACGTCTGTCGGCACCTAATGTTTATCGCCTGCAAGGCGATTAAGTGCCGGCTAATCGGTCAAAACTCATCAGCACTCTACAATAGAGTCTCTCCTGGAATACCGTTGTTACCATTCCTCCATGCTTTGAACGCGCATGATGTAAGGAGGGATTCAGTACACATGGTTGCAAGCTTTTTTCAAAAATATTTAGTCCTTCCGTAAATCTGCACTTGGTTAAATTTATACTGCCGCTTCTTCTATCTGCAAATTTTCTTTAGCTCTTTTTTACTCAGCCGCCATAAGCGAGTTTTTCGATTCTTAGTTGACTGTCTTTGCACGCGTAGTGGCTTAATTTGAATCCAATACATTTCCTGCACTTCTCTGATACAGTAATGGCCTTCTTCAAGTTGGTAATAAAATGGCCGTTGCCCCTTAAATGTTTATCTTGTTTCTGCCTGTGAATTTAGACTTTGTAAGCAGTGCAGATATATGCGGAAAGGATAAAAATGATAGGACTCACACCAGTCCTCTCCTGCTGTCAGCGTCTCTTTACGGTAGTTACTATGTCTCGATGCAGCAACCAACTAGCTCAGTTAACATCCTTAGCATTTGAATAATAACTCTTGATTGCTTTAAGGTGTCTTAAGAATTTTGGAGTTGCCTTAATGCTGTCTGCGGTCCTCTCGTGACTTATTTTAGTTTAATGATGTAGAACAACTGAAGAGTGATTACATCGTCGCCATTTGTATTAATGGCTATTACGGGCACATATTTTCAGCCATAAGTAGGCCCTGAGCCTTTTTTCGCTTTGGATGTGAAGGGATTTAGTACTAGACAAAATTGTGGTCCAGCCATTTGACAATCTGTGGGTCGACGAACACACTGTATTGACATAGCATGGGAGATACACTTAACGTCCCAAAGTTGGCCACAGCTTATGAAAGAAGCCGTAGTACAGCGCTCCTAATTAATAAAGATCGCCATGAAATATTTACCGTGCAGTGTGATTAGGTCATTTGGGGTCAGATCACCTAGTGACGTCATACCTCTAGGTCAGTCAGCTAATTTTGTGATACCGAACAACCCCGGGCTCAGCCTGAGGTGAACTCGAGTGCTATCTAGGTTGCTACATAGAAGGTATACTCCTTTTCACACATCAGATGCAACGCTGGGAAAGGAACGGATGTAGCCCGTAGAAAAAAATAAAGGCAGGCATGTTCCTCCGCGCATTTTTTTTTTGTGGCCGCGTGGCCCAAGGCTCGACAAAGTGACCGTACGTCGTCAGCAATAAGAGCCCACATAATCAAGCTAATGAAAAATGCATCGCATGTAAACAAGAACACGATCATACACACAAGCCGCATGGACATTGCCTACTACACGCTCCGGGCTGGAATGGCTGATCTCGGACCCCTGTTGGTCCTGCTGCTGTTGTGAAGCTTCCCCAAATAATCCACACCTTATATTTGGTCCAGGTGCCGGGTAACATCCTCTCGCCCTGGAACTCCGCAGCTGCACGCCACTGCCTCCCGCAATGCCTGCGGACGCCAACCACCAATCCATACAAGTGGCCTCGGCAGTCGTCTGTGCCAGTTCTCTCAACCAGTGAGACCCCGCAGTCTTCAGCGGCACCGATGACCCTGATCTTGAGAATCGGCTTCCATCCTATCAGCGAACTTTGTGGCACTTTGGTGCAAAAGTGCAATTGATGAATTGTTGCTGCCAGTGAACTCATAATTTTAGGTCACGTTGTGTCGAAAGACGCTGTACACCCTGACCCCGCCAAACGTCTTGCCTTCACTGCATTTCCCAAAGCTTTCAGCACTAAGGAACTCCATAGATTCCTGTGTCGAAAGACGCTGTACACCCTGACTCCGCCAAACGTCGTGCCGTGACTGCGTTTCCCAAAACTCCCACCACTAAGGAACCCCTTAGATTCCCGTGTCGAAAGACGCTGTACACCATGACCCCGCCAAACTTCGTGCCGTGAGTGCATTTCCCAAACCTTCCACCACTAAGGAACTCCTTAGAGTCCTGTGTCGAAAAACGGTGTGCACCCTGACCCCGCCAAACGTCGTGCCATGAGTGCGTTTCCCAAACCTTCCACCACTAAGGAACTCCTTAGATTCCCGAGTCGAAAGACGCTTTGCACCCTGACCCCGCCAAACGTCGTGCAGTGACTGCGTTTCCCAAACCTCCCACCACTAAGGAACTCCTCAGATTCCTGTGTCGAAAGACGCTGCACACACTGATCCCACCAACCGTCATGCCGTGACTGCGTTTCCCAAACCTCCCACAACTAAGGAACTCCTTAGATTCCTGTGTCGAAAGACGCTGTAAACCCTGACTCCGTCAAACTTCGTGCCGTCACTACGTTTCCCAAAACTTTCACCACTAAGGAACTCCTTAGAATCCTGTGTCTAAAGAAGGTGTGCACCCTGAACCCGCCAAACGTCGTGCCGTTACTGCGTTTCCCAAACCTTCCACCACTAAGTAACTCCTTAGATTACTGTGACGAAATACGCTGTACACTCTGACCCCGCCAAACGTGAAGATGTCACTGCATTTCCCAAACTTTCCACCACTAAGGAACCCATTAGATTCCCGTGTCGATAGACGCTGTACACCCTGACCCCGCCAAACGTCATGCCTTGGCTACGTTTCCCAAACCTTCCACCACTAAGGAACTCCTTAGATTCCTGTATCGACAGACGCTGCACACCCTGAGTACGGAAAACGTCGTGCCGTGAATTCGTTTCCCAAACCTTCAACCACTAAGAAACTCCTTAGATTGCAGTGTCTCAAGAAGTTGTACACCCTGCCCCGCCAAACGTCGTGCAGAGACTGCGTTTCCAAAACGTTCCGCCACTAAGTAACTCCTTAGATTCCTGTGTCGAAAGAAGCTGTACACCCTGACACCGCCAAACATCGTGTCGTGACTGCTTTTCCCAAACCTTGCACCACTAAGGAACTCCTTAGATTCCTGTGTCGAAAGACGCTGTACACCCTGACCCGCCAAACGTCGCGCCGTGAGTGCGTTTCTCAAATCTTCCACCGCTAAGGAACTCATTAGATTCTTGTGTCGAAAGACGCTACACACCCTTGACCCCGCGAAACGTCATGTCGTGACTGCGTTTCCCACACCTCCCACCACTAAAGAACTCCTTAGATTCCTGTGTCGAAAGATGGTGTACACCCTGACCCCGCCAAACGTCGTGCCGTGACTACGTTTCCCAAACCTTCCACCACTAAGGAACTCCTTAGAATCCTGTGTCGAAAGACGCGGTACAGCCTGACCTCTCGAAACGTCGGGCCGTGACTGCGTTTCCCAAAACTTCCACCACTAAGGAACTCCTTAGATTCCTGTGTCGAAAGACGCTGTACACCCTGCCCCGCCAAACGTCGTGCTGAGACTGCGTTTCCAAAACGTTCCGCCACTAAGTAACTCCTTAGATTCCTGTGTCGAAAGAAGCTGTACACCCTGACACCGCCAAACATCGTGTCGTGACTGCTTTTCCCAAACCTTGCACCACTAAGGAACTCCTTAGATTCCTGTGTCGAAAGACGCTGTACACCCTGACCCCGCCAAACGTGATGCTGTGACTGGTTTTCCAAACCTTCCACCACTAAGGAACTCCTTAGATTCCTGTGTCGAAAAACGCTGTACAACATGACCCCGCCAAACGTCGTGCAGTGACTGCGTTTCCCAAGACTTTCATCACTAAGGAACAAATTTGATTCCTGAGTTGAAAAACGCTGTACACCCTAACCTCGCCAAATGTCGTGCCGTGACTGCGTTTTCCAAACCATCCACCACTAAGGAACTCGTTAGATTCCTGCGTCGAAAGACGCGGTACACCCTGACCCCGCCTAACGTCGTGCCGTCACTGAGTTTCCGAAACCTTCCACCAGTAAGGAACTCTTTAGATACCTGTGTCGAAAGGCTCTGTACACAATGACCCCGCCAAACGTCGTGCCGTGACTTTGTTTCCAAAACCTTCCACCACTAAGGAACTCCTTAGATGCCTGTGTCTCAAGAAGCTGTACACCCTGACCCCGCCAAACGTCGGGCCGTCACTGCGTTTCCGAAAGCTTCCACCAATAAGGAACTCCTTAGATTCCTGTGTCGAAAGACGCTGTACACCCTGACCCCGCCAAATGCCTTGCAGTGACTGCGTTTCCCAAACCTTCCACCACTAAAGAACTCCTTAGATTCCTGTGTCGAAAGAGGCGGTACAACCTGACCCCGCCAAACGTCGTACCATGACTGCGTTTCCCAAAACTTTCACCTCTAAGGAACAACTTAGATTCCTGTATCGAAAGACGCTGTACACCCTGGCCCCGCCAAACGTCGTGCCTTGAGTGCGTTTCCGAGAGCTTCCACCAATAAGGAACTCCTTAGATTCCTGTGTCGAAAGACGCTGCACACCATGATCCCGCCAAACGTCGTGCCATGACTGCGTTTCCCAAAACTTCCACCACTGAGGAACCCCTTAGATTCCCGTGTCGAAAGACGCTGTACACCCTGACCCCGCCAAACGTCGTGCTGTGAGTGCATTTCCCAAACCTTCCACCATTAAGGTACTCCTTAGAAGCCTGTGTCGAAAGACGGTGTGCACCCTGAACCCGCCAAACGTCGTGCCGTGACAGCGTTTCCCAAACCTCCCACCACTAAGGAACTCCTTAGATTCCTGTGTCGAAAGACGCTGCTCACCCTGATCCCGCCAAACGCCGTGCCGTGACTGCGTTTCCCAAAACTTCCGCCACTGACGAACCCCTTAGATTCCCGTGTCGAAAGACGCTGTACACCTTACCCCGCCAAACTTCGTGCCGTGAGTGCGTTTCCCAATCCTTCCACCACTAAGTAACTCCTTAGAAGCCTGTGTCGAAAGACGGTGTGCACCCTGATCCCGCCAAACGTCGTGCCGTTACTTCGTTTCCCAAACCTTCCACCACTAAGTTACTCCTTAGATTTCCGTGTCGAAAGACGCTGTACACTCTTACCCTTCCAAACGTCGTACCTTGACTGCGTTTCCCAAAACCTTCACCTCTAAGCAACCACTTAGATTCCTGTATCGAAAGGCGCTGTACACCCTGACCCCGCGAAAGTTCTTGGAGTGACTGCGTTTCCCAAACCTTCAAACACTAAGGAACTCCTATGATTCGAGTGTCCCAAGAAGTTGTACACCCTGATCCAGGAAAACGTCGTGCCGTGACTGCGTTCCCTGAACCTTCCACCACTAAGGAACTCATTAAATTCCAGTGTCGAAAGACGCTGTACACCTTGATCCCGCCAAACGTCGTGCCGTGATTGCGTTTCCCAAAACTTCCACCACTAAGGAACTCCTTAGATTCCTGTGTCGAAAGACTCCTACACCCTGACCCTGCCAAATATCGTGCCGTGGCTGCGTTTCGAAAACCTTCCACCACTACGGAACTCCTTAGATTCCTGTGTCGAAAGATGCTGTACGCCCTGACCCCGCCAAACGTCGTGCCGTGACTGCGTTTTCCTATCCTTCCACTACTAAAGAAATCCTAAGATTCCTGCTTCGAAAAACGCTGTACACCCTGACCTTGGCAAACGCCGTGCCGTCACAGCGTTTCCCAAACCTTCAAACACTAAAGAACTCCTTAGATTCGTGTGTTGAAAGACGCTGTGCACGCTGACCCCGCCAAAAGTCGTGCCGTGACTGCGTTTCCCAAAGCCTTTCACCACTAAGGAACTCCTTGGATTCCTGTGTCGAAAGACGCTTTATACCCTGACCCCGCCAAACGTCGTTCTGTCACTGCGTTTCCCTAACCTTCAACCACTAAGGAACTCCTTAGATTCCTGTGTCGAAAGACGCTGTACACCCTGACCCGCCAAACGTCGCGCCTGAGTGCGTTTCTCAAATCTTCCACCGCTAAGGAACTCCTTAGATTCCTGTGTCGAAAGACGCTTCACACCCTTGACCCCGCGAAACGTCGTGCCGTGACTGCATTTCCCAATCCTTCCACTACTAAGGAACGCCTTACATGCCTGTGTCCAAAGACACTCTACACGCTGACCCCGCCAAACGTCGTGCCGTCGCTGCGTTTCCCAAACCTTTCCCCACTATGGAACTCCTTAGATTCCTGTGTCGAAAGATGCTGTACACCCTGACCCCGCCAAACGTCGTGCCGTGACTTTGTTTCCCAAACCTTCCACCACTAAGGAACTCCTTAGATTCCTATGTTTAAAGACGCTGTACACCCTGGCTCCGCCAAACGTCGTGACGTCACTGCGTTCCCAAAGCCTTTCACCACTAAGGAACTCCTTAGATTCCTGAGTCGAAAGACGCTTTATACCCTGACCCCGCCAAACGTCGTTCTGTCACTGCGTTTCCCTAACCTTCAGCCACTAAGGAACTCCTTAGATTCCTGTGTCGAAAGACGCTGTACACCCTGACCCGCCAAACGTCGCGCCGTGAGTGCGTTTCTCAAATCTTCCACCGCTAAGGAACTCATTAGATTCCTGAGTCGAAAGACGCTTCACACCCTTGACCCCGCGAAACGTCGTGTCGTGACAGCGTTTCCCAAACCTCCCACCACTAAAGAACTCCTTAGATTAATAATAATAATAATAATTGGTTTTTTGGGGAAAGGAAATGGCGCAGTATCTGTCACTTATATCTTTGGACACCTGAACCGCGCCGTAAGGGAAGGGATAAAGGAGGGAGTGAAAGAAGAATTCCTGTGTCGAAAGACGGTGTACACCCTGACCCCGCCAAACGTCGTGCCGTGACTACGTTTCCCAAACCTTCCACCACTAAGGAACTCCTTAGAATCCTGTGTCGAAAGACGCGGTACAACCTGACCTCGCGAAACGTCGTGCCGTGACTGCGTTTCCCAAACGTTCCGCCACTAAGTAACTCCTTAGATTCCTGTGTCGAAAGAAGCTGTACACCCTGACACCGCCAAACATCGTGTCGTGACTGCTTTTTCCAAACCTTCCACCACTAAGGAACTCCTTAGATTCCTGTGTCGAAAGACGCTGTACACCCTGACCCCGCCAAACGTCGTGCCGTGACTGCATTTCCTAAGACTTTCATCACTAAGGAACAACTTTGATTCATGTGTTGAAAAACGCTGTACACTCTAACCTCGCCAAATGTCGTGCCGTGACTGCGTTTCCCAAACCATCCACCACTAAGGAACTCGTTAGATTCCTCTGTCGAAAGACGCGGTACACCCTGACCCCGCCTAACGTCGTGCCGTCACTGAGTTTCCGAAACCTTCCACCAGTAAGGAACTCTTTAGATACCTATGTCGAAAGGCTCTGTACACCCTGACCCCGCCAAACGTCGTGCCGTGACTTTTTTTCCCAAACCTTCCACCACTAAAGAACTCCTTAGATTCCTGTGTCGAAAGAGGCGGTACAACCTGACCCCGCCAAACGTCGTACCATGACTGCGTTTCCCAAAACTTTCACCTCTAAGGAACAACTTAGATTCCCGTATCGAAAGACGCTGTACACCCTGGCCCCGCCAAACGTCGTGCCTTGTGTGCGTTTCCGAGAGCTTCCACCAATAAGGAACTCCTTTGATTCCTGTGTCGAAAGACGCTGCACACCATGATCCCGCCAAACGTCGTGCCGTGACTGCGTTTCTCAAAACTTCCACCACTGAGGAACCCCTTAGATTCCCGTGTCGAAAGACGCTGTACACCCTGACCCCGCCAAACGTCGTGCTGTGAGTGCATTTCCCAAACCTTCCACCATTAAGGAACTCCTTAGAAGCCTGTGTCGAAAGACGGTGTGCACCCTGAACCCGCCAAACGTCGTGCCGTGACAGCGTTTCCCAAACCTCCCACCACTAAGGAACTCCTTAGATTCCTGTGTCGAAAGACGCTGCTCACCCTGATCCCGCCAAACGCCGTGCCGTGACTGCGTTTCCCAAAACTTTCGCCACTGAGGAACCCCTTAGATTCACGTGTTGAAAGACGCTGTACACCCTGACCCCGCCAAACGTCGTGCCGTGAGTGCGTTTCCCAATCCTTCCACCACTAAGTAACTCCTTAGAAGCCTGTGTCGAAAGACGGTGTGCACCCTGAACCCGCCAAACGTCGTGCCGTTACTTCGTTTCCCAAACCTTCCATCACAAAGTCACTCCTTAGATTTCTGTGTCGAAAGACGCTGTACACTCTTACCCTTCCAAACGTCGTACCTTGACTGCGTTTCCCAAAACCTTCACCTCTAAGCAACCACTTATATTCCTGTATCGAAAGGCGCTGTACACCCTGACCCCGCGAAAGTTCTTGAAGTGACTGCGTTTCCCAAACCTTAAACCACTAAGGAACTCCTTAGATTCCAGTGTCCCAAGAGTTGTATACCCTGACCTCGGAAAACGTCGTGCCGTGATTGCGTTCCCCGAACCTTCCACCACTAAGGAACTCCTTAGATTCCTGTGTCGAAAAACGCTGTACATCATGACCCCGCCAAACGTCATGCCGTGACTGCGTTTCCCAAAACTTTCATCACTAAGGAACAACTTTGATTCCTGTGTTGAAAAACGCTGTACGCCCTAACCTTGCCAAATGTCGTGCCGTGACTGCGTTTCCCAAACCATCCACCACTAAGGAACTTCTTAGATACCTGTGTCGAAAGGCGCTGTACACCCTGACCCCGCCAAACGTCGTGCCGTGACTTTGTTTGTAAAGTACGCTTCGAACGCTCCGGCAACACCACGCCGGTCTCTAGTCTACGGACAATGCCCCCGGCGAGTCCACCACCGTCTTCGCCAGCCAAGAGTCCCAGGGCGTCGCGAAGCCGCCAACGCTCCACCTCCCGCCCAAGAACTGGTCGCAGTCGCAGCCGTTCCGTGTCCTTACCACCACTTCCAGGCGAAAGGGTCCAGGACTCTTCGAAACAGGTGAGCTGGGGGCCGCAGTCTTCCTCGCTCGAGAAGGAAAAGGCGGAGCTAAAAGCACAATTGTCCTCCCAGAGTCGCGAAATTGCTGCTCTAAAAGAGCAACTGAAAACCTGTTAAGGCGTGAACACTCCCCAGTGACATTGCCCCCAGTGGTGAAAGCCCCGACGCATCCAAACGTGCCCCTTTCCTCCTCCGTCTCTTCCCTCTCCGCCTCCTCCTCGCGCGCCACGTCTCCGGCACGTGGGCTCCCCGCTAAACGAAAGTCCGCCGATGACGCCAATTCTCCCTCCCAACCAGTCACTGACAACCTTGTACACCAGGTGACGTCTTTCATGCAAGATTTTGAGAAACGCATGATGGCGACATTAAACACGTTCCGCTCCGAAACTCAAACGTTGATGAAGAACATTTCTGACCGCGTGGCGGCGCTCGAAACCAGCCAGAGCAATCTGGGGGCCAATGTCGCGCAATTTCAAACTAAGATTCACGAGCCTCGCCCCAGAGGTCATACGCCACCCCCTGCATCTTCCGCTCTCTCCGTCATTGCCCAACATGGCTGCGACACCCCAACGCATTAAGGTGTGGCAGTGGAACTGCAGAGGTTTTCGCTCAAAGCGAGATAACCTGCAGCTTTACTTACAAACCCTCTCTAGCCGCGATGCCCCCGCGGTCATTGCGCTTCAGGAAACTAACGTCATTCAAGCTCCGAAACTACACCGCATACGAACCTTCTACCCAGCCACAGACCAGGGTCATCACGCTCGTACATCGCAATCTCACTGCGATAGAGCACCTATTGGAGGTAGACGACATAGACGGTCTCCTGCTGGAGCTTCTCCCTCCCACACGCAGGTCACTTAGCCTCTTCATCCTTAATCTCTATAGCCGCACAAAAGGTCCTCCTGCCCCTCTTCTTGCAGCTTTCCGCCAGACGCTCTCGATCAGTTCGAACAACTCCCTGTTGGTAGTGGGCGACTTTAACGCCAATCACATCAGTTGGGGGTACCGCAAGAACTGTCGCAAAGGCACCTCCCTGTGGTCATTCATTCAGGACGAAGGCCTCTCCCTTTAGAATGACACCACGATCCCCACCCGTATTGGTTCCAGTGATCAGCACAACACCAGCCCAGACCTCACAATTAGCAAACACATTCGCGACAGCCCATGGATCAACACGACACACTCCTTTGACAGCGACCATTATATCATTTCCACAGAGGTCAATATCTCTTCCATTACCTCGCCAAAACGACGAGGGACACAGGTGGTGGATTGGGACAAATTCCGCCAACTTCGGCGCCTAACCCCGAACACCATCACGGAGCTCTCTGAATGGACCTAACGTCGTGCCGTCACTGGGTTTCCCATACCTTCCACCACTATGTACAAATGTTAGCGCAAAAATAAGAGACAATCACAAGAAAGGTGGACAAGACAACGCGCTGTCTTGTCTTGTCCACCTTTCTTGTGATTGTCTCTTATTTTTGCGCTAACATTTGTACATAGAACTATGCAGCAACTAGCCCCGCAACAAGTGTTACTTCCACCACTAAGGAACTCCATAGATTCCTAGGGCTCTGCCATTACCTTAGGCGTGTTATTCACAATTTGCGCCAATTTCTCAATCTTAGACTCAGCTGCTAGGCAGAAATATCGATTTTTGGCTTGATCACCCGCTTGCGACGACGCCTACAACACCTTGCGCCGTGTCTTGGCGGCATTTCTTATCTCGCCATTTCTACCCGGCGGCCGTGACTGAAGTCAACACGGACGCCAGTGGTGTTAGTCTCTTTGCTGTGCTCGCCCAGCGCAAATGTGTATTCGACGAATGTGTGGTTGCCTATGCCTGCCGCACTCTTACCAAGGCTGAGTCCAGCTACTCTGTGACCGAAAAAGAGACCTCGCCATTGTGTGTGCCCTAGGAAAATTTCGTCTTTACATGTACGGCCATAATTTCGATGTGGCTACAGATCATCACGCCCTGTGCTGGCTTTCTTCATAGGAAGATCTTTCCGGCCGCCTGGCCCGCCTGGTATCATTAAAGATGATCAGTTACACAATCTTTAAAAGCAGACGATGAGGCGATGGGGACCCTCAGACAAACGGGCTCTCTGAGCGCTTTAACCGCACTCTGGTTGACATGTTGGCTTTACGTACGTCGGTTTGAACTAAACGAACTGGGACTCGATTGTCCATTATATTACGTTCTAGTGCAGTACTGCTGCGCAGTCTACAACAGGGTTTTCTCTTTTCTTCCATCTTTACAGCCGACATCCCTCTGTTCCTATCGACACTGTTCTCCCCCATCTCTGACACAAGTGAGTGCGCCACTGTTTCTGAAGCCATCAGGAACGTCGAAGATTGCCGCCTGATAGCCCGGTCGCTCATGACCGCTACCAAGTCCTTCGAAAAAACGGGCCACGATGAAGATCAAACTGCCCAGCATTACCCGGCCGGCTCTATTGTCACGCTGTGGCTACCTCCCCGCACTCCAGGCCTCTCCCGGAAACTGCTCGCTAAGAATCAAGGCCCCTATCGCATCTTGAATCGAACATCTCCTGTCAACTATATTGTTGAGACACTCACGCCATCTCCCGATCTCCGACGCCGCAACTGTGAGATTGTACATATACAGCGCTCAAGCCCTATGCAATGACAACGCTGACAGGATGGCTCTTCTCCCCCGGGGGTCTTTGTAAGGAATACCACAGGCGTACGCGCGAGCCGCATGGCCATCGCCTAGTGCACGCACCTGGCTGGACTGGCTGATCTCGGACTGTTGTTAGCCCTGATACTATTGCGAAGCTTCTGCAAACAAACCACACCTTACAAATGCAATGAACCTGCAATGAAACATTTGCTGTTTTTCACTCACCGCAGGGAACGCACTTCTTTTTGATCTTGTATGTATTCACCGCAAACAAGACCGCCAGCTTTGATAGCGTTGCATCTGATGCATGAAACGTAGTATAGGTTCCTCACAACTCGGATTGCAGGTGATGACGTTACGGTCACGTGACCTCTCTCGACCAATCACTAGCTTCCACCAGCCATATTTGGCAGGTTGGTCAAAACCAGTGGCCAGGTTGCAAAGTGCCAGGGGTGCCAGGTTGTGATAACGCTTTATATTCACATGGCCTCTTTAAACCTATCAGGGCAGGTTGTAAATACATCTCAAGATGTCGCGACGGTGGCGCGCTATGTTACTCGGCTGCTAACAGGAATTACGTGGTTTCGATCCCGGCCGTGGCGGTCGCATTTCGTGCCCTTCTACTGTGCGATGTCAGTGCACCCTAAATAATCGAAATTATCCGGAGCCCTCCTCTACGGCGTCCCAGGTGGCCTGAGTTGCTTTGCGACGTTAAATCGCATAAAAATAATCCAAACACCTTAAATCAGCGAATTTCGAGTTCTTGGACGGCGGATTTGAATGCGAACGTACATTCTAAGGCTATCGCATTTTAAAAATGCCCATTATCTTTTTACATTTAATCGTCTCCAGTAATGCGGGTCATGGTGGTAGGGTTTCAAGAAAGGGTTTGCGCTGCGCTTGGGACTGATACTCTCCTTACCCACTCCTTGAGACCGGATAGCAATTTTTATATGTCTAAGATTATGCAGTCCTTAGTTTAGGCGCTGTAACTCTACAAACTCTAAAGCAGTCTGGCGGAAGAATGTGTTTAGTATTTTTGATATTTTAAGAATTTCTACATGTTTGTCATTGTTTTATTTCTCAGTAGCCGCGTAACTGTTTTAAGACACCCGTCACACGTGGACTCAATATTCATTTGTGGCAACAGAGCTAGCGGATACGAAGGATGCTTTTTATCTGGAACTATACAGTTATCTCTCGCACGATTTAGCTCTCGATTTTAAAAAGGAAGAAGTACAGGCGGGAGGACATATCTTCCACCGTTATGGCATATTTGTGCCAACTTACATCACTGAACACAGAGTAGCGAAGCTGGCTCTTATTTTATTCATGAACTCAGTAGTTGCTATCCAAGTTTGATAATGAGACTGCATATGCCAAGATATCATTCTGACAGCAATACACAGGTGCGACGGAGATATAAAAGTGATTGCAACATCGCGATGTGTCCCATCATAAAGATTGGAACACATACATCATGATATCCATGAGCGGGCATACTTTACATGTAACCAATGCAGTTTTGGTTTTCATGGCGTAAAGAAACAACCCGGAGCTGTATTTTGTAAGATGTTTGCGCGTAAATTTTCGACTGCAGGCATTTCGGTTGGAAGGCCATCCTAGTTGAGAGGGACTTCTATAAAACGACTGCTTAATTTTTTTCGTCAAGGGCACAGACTGGGCGAAGAGCGGTTATGCCTGGAAATATGGTGTGAGACGAATCATTTCATCTGCCGGCGAAAAGGTGTGAGGTAACGTACGAAATAAAGACGAGATGCCGTACAGCGGGAAACGAGTGTTGGTGAATATAATCAAGATTTCACCACTGTATGGTGCTTTTATCAGAGTAGTGAGGTGAAATGATCTTTCGCGGCACGAGATTGGTTACGTATTACCCAGGTATTACCTAGGTTAGGTTAATGGGGATCCCAACCGCAGACTAATTATTGCGCATCGAGTTGCTACCCCACTCCTTTCTTGTACGTTCGGAAGTGTTTCCTATCTCACGTGTGGCCGCAGACACCTAACCTATACTGAGTATGCCTCCTGCGTGCAGTATGTGTTCTTCCTGTATTGATGCACTTCGCAACATTCGGTAGATGACATGCATGAAAGGAGTCTGTGCTAACCAGGGAATGCGAGATTGGTCGTAACAAACTCTTGAGAGCAGCACTGACGTGACACTTGTGCCTGCGCATGGCGCTGTGTGTCTCGGTGGCTGTTAGGCGCTTGAGAGAGATCGAGGTAACAGTGAGCGTAGTCTTACAGGGCGTCGACAGAACAGCCGTACTGCGTGTTTCTGCTTGCCGCCGCCAGTGCCACGAAGCTTTGCAGGCTCTTCGGCAGCGACTGTGCTGCCACTTCGCCACCGCACAAGTAGAGGGAGTCAAACAGCATGAAGTCGCACACGCCGTCGTTGGGCACTGCAATGGGCCTGCTGCACGTCACGGTGCAGATTAGCGAAGAGTTTGTTGGTGGCTTGTTCAGGTAGCTGGTGGGGTCTTCATTAGGAAGAGAAAAACATGCGAAAAAATTATATATTACTGCGGGACCGTTTTTTTTTTCGACGACGGTTTTATAATCGCTAGAACCCTTTAATTCGTTGAGATCGGTAGTGAAACTTTCCTTAGTTTCTCTGACTAAAGCAACCTTCCTCCCTGATCAGCACCTCTCTCAATTGAGGATGACACCGTGCTCTAAGCTGCCCGCATAGGAAAACATTTGCATGAAGAAATATTCTGACAGGGTGACGGAGAAACCGTTTAGTTTGCGATCGTTTACTAAAAAAGGGAAATGCCATTACAAATCAAAGCGTCCGGTTGCCTTCGATGCTGAACAAACTGCTAATTTATGCAATCCATCAATGCTTTTTCAAGACTGCTAGTATGTTTCAATGCAAAACCAAACCAAGCATGATTTTTGAGTGACGACAAATTTGTGCTTGTGTTTTTCTCTCTCTTGATTTCGCATGGCATGTGCATGTGACGAACATCATTTGATCTGCAATTAAGTAGGTAGGTATTTTAAAGCGTCACCTCCATAACGCCCCCCACAATGCAAGGCTACTAGCTGAGGCAACGCAGGTCCGACCGAAATTACAATATTCACCTGCAACGTGGCATCCACATCAACTGCATTTCGCTAATGCTCTCATTAAAGTCCTTCAATAAAGTCCCAATCTGATCTGCAGCATCTTGCATTTCGCCGTCGGATTCCTACTTCCTGTATTTATGACAGGTTTTTCTATTCGGCCCATCATTAGGAATTATACATCTGCGGACTTCATGCATTTCTTTCCCCACCGTACGCTCCCTTCAAGCTTATCGAGCACGATCCCGTATGACAACCTTTTCGACGGCATTCTTTCCAAGGACAGCAACGGACTGAAAAAACCTTCCACCCAGCATCGCAGCCATTACCTGTCATTCTGCTTTCTGTTGAATTTTCGCCGTGCATCATATAAAAAATAATTTTATTGCGAAAGCACTAATTAAAGCGGTCCCTACACAGAATCATGTGTGAAGCTTCGAAGTAATTCGGGTAAGCTCGGGTTACTCCGGAGGGGCGTCGCGCAAGCTGTAGCCAATGGGAGAATGACCTTAAAAGTGATCTTGGCCAAATCTAACACAACAACAGCCCGTGCAGAAATAAAACAATTATTTCCCCGACTGGGCTTCGAAACCGCGGTGGCGCGAATAGATAAGCTTCGCTGGCCACTGCACGACAGCTCTGCTACCGCCGCAGCCGATCACGCTTAGCCTTAAGCTGCAACACACTCTCGCGCTGTGCATTGCATAGCTTTCCTACATCAGGCTCCATCTGCGGCTCGAACAGATCAGGTCAGCTTAACCTCGATCAGAACTTAACCTGTGTCTAATATCGTCGCCAGACGTGCCGACGACAAAGGGAAACAAAACTATGAGGCAACCAGTCTAAACACATGCTTCTAGTCTATTTGGTTTAAGTGCGTTAAAACCCAACCACTTTTTTATTTTTGCTCCACCTCTTATGTCTTAGTTCAATGATGTATTTAAGTAATGACATGTAATGAAAATAAATTGAAACAGTATGAAACTTTAAATTGTAAGGTTCATTTCAGTTGATGTCGCGAGGCAGACCTGCCTCTAGATGGCGTGAAAAGACTACATGTCGGGATACGCAGAAGGGTTTTTATAATCATGATGCTGGCCAGAAAGGCGGCACCTGCTAGTCTTACTGGAGCTCTGGCCTAGCAGGGTCAGAAGTGTGAGGTGCAATACATCCTAACCTGTGGCAGTGGTCTGGCTTGCGGTAGACGGCGTGGACTGGCTGGGAGTGGTGGTCGGCAGAGTGTGAGGGGTACTAGACGAAGAGGAACTTATAGTCGGCGTTGTGTTGACTGTGGAAATAGTAGGTGCAGAGGCACTCGTCACAGGCGGAGGTGACAGGGTTGTAGAAGGTAGTATAGGAGAAGTCGTGGTCACCGGCGGATTTTGTCCACCTGTTGAAACGACTGTTGACACAGTTCGTGGCTGCGGAGACATTGTAGGCAAAGAGACGGATGAAGTTACCATTTCTAGATACCGCATGACAGACAGAAGCCGCTGGTCGAACTACTGTCGATCGCATTGGCGAAACCGGAGGCCTCTTAGAAACCAAAATTAAAAAGCAGTGGCAACATGTACCTTTATATTGCTAGCTTCGCTGAACATATCATGACACGCTACAAAGAGATCTAACAGAAATCTTGACCTCCAAATTTGCCACCTATGATACCAACAGTCAAAAGCAAATGCCAAAATTTTTCCCCGCCATAGAAATTTGATTACTAGGTGCCGCGAATCGCGCACTCTCCACTTGATCTGCTTTGTGCATCTACTAGGTGTTGCAACGAAGACCAACTTGAAGATATTTATCTGTACTAAATGTCGTATAAATATGTTCCGGCTTAAACAGAGGTTGCAGGTTGCCTTCAAGCAAAGGCGATCTCTCTGGCCATTGCAGTGTAGTGGCATTCTTCCTGCGACTTGGAAATGAGACGTTTTCTGGCAGTCTGTTGTATAATTCATATATTCTCTTTTATATTTACGTAAAACCAAGCAAGACGATACTATATTTAGCCGCTGCCCATCCATCATCATTGCTGCTGTGTCCAGCGACTGATCGTTTTCAACGACGTAGGAGTTTAGTTGATCACTGCGGCGGTCACTAGGACAGCAGCTCAAGACACGAGAGGTAAGGAAAATTATCTTTGAATCAGAAATTTGAGCGCAATGAACAAAGCAGAAGCCTCACTTCGCTGTTCAAGAATCAGAGGAAAAGAGTTGTGTTCTTCTGTTTAATTGTTCTTATCCTTAGCGGCGATTAAACAGGCACAGGGTGAAAAAAATGAAGGAATAGGATGATGGAACTGAAACTGCGTGATGGGGCAGGAGGAAGTTGGCCGAAGCTTGCGCACGCTTTTTCTTTTTTCGAGCAACTTCTTTTTTTGTCGCCTGATAGCTCATTCCGCAAGCCTGCTAAATCGCTTTATTCTAGTTTTCAGGTCAAGGCAGCCAGACATACTAAACCACCCGTAACAGCTGGACACACAGCCTTTCAAGCTCATACTCACTCTCTCTAATGCTCATACCCTCTGATTACTTTCTGATCAGTTGGCCTATTTCCATAGTTTTGCAGGCCAACCGATTAATCCTCTTTAGCAGCCATATTGCCTGGACAAGGTTCAAGCTCCCTTTTCTAACACAATTCCCAAATCATGACCTCCTCCCTCTCACAGGGCCTTACTCCTCGGAGCGAAGGCCCAATTTAAACCCTGCCAGGGATGAACACATTGAACAGACGAAAACAGTTCCTCTTGTCCAAATGTTTTCAAGCACCTTAAGGCGTTCCCTTTTCTGGCACACTGTGCTTGTATCAAAGAATGTACCTGCCCTGTATATACTAAGGGGAAATTGACAGAGACGACGGCTTGCGTCCCCCACTTTATAGGTCCACGCGGAACCTACCAAGGAGCTTACTAGAGACTTGAGACTAGTTTCGTAGACCTAAATGCTATGTACTTCTCGGAATTCTTATACTGTTCACAGTTACAAAGAATATAATAGGGCGTATTGCCACACCGTCCATATCCGTTTACTTGAATAGTCTAGAGCTTCTTTACCGTTCTCGCAATCATCAGCAGTAGCAGCAGCCTAAATATGTCGACAGTAAGACAAGGATCTCTCCCATTGACCACCGATCGGCCTTGTCCTGTGCCAGCTGTGGTCCCCTAATCTCAGCTACCTTCTTAGCCTCACCCACTCTCCTGACTCTGCTACCCTCTCTTACGTGTGTCTTCCCTTGAGGCAATTAAGCTAGTTTCGTTCCCATTTCCGGTTGTTAATAAATTTGATCTGCACATGCCATTTGCTGACAGGCTCGTTTAGCTTAGATGACGGAGTCACTGCCTGTAGGCGCGTTCCTGAACTGCAAGCTATAAACGTAGTTGGTCTCAAAGCTTGGTAATGTACGGTGTAGGCTTATATCTACCTACAGAGCGGCCCTAGAAGGCCGCACGCACCCAAGAACATCCAAGAAAGAATGTGAACAAGCACAATATAACGCTAAGGAGGCCCGTGTCTTGTCAGGAATTTATCATGAAGTGAGTGAGTAGCGCTACGAAAAAATCTCAAGAGAACCACACAATATATGTAGCGCCTGTAAGCACAGTGCGCGACCTTCGTCTTCACCTGTAAATATTCATCGTCATCACGCAACTTCTTCTTCGGGAGACTGGCCGCCATACTTGCGAGTGTCAATAAAAGCTCGCTCCATCCACAGTCTCACAAGCAGTGGAGGCTGCTCTCAATCCTGCGTCCTCTCCGCCGCAACACTGCAGCTACGTTCTGGTCGTCCCCTGGTCGGACCATCTCCCGTGATGAAAACAGTAGACCAACATCGCAGTGACGCTTCCGCTGGCCTTGCCGGTGCCTAAACCGGTGTGCTTCCCCTTCATGCTGATCCCTTCGCCAGCAGTCCTGACTTCAACGCACCCGCTGCCCCTTCGTCACCTGGACACCCGACATGGACCGTCCCCACCCTTCAGCGCGAGCCTCCAACATTTGCGGGTCTTCGTGGTAATGACGTCGAAGAGTGGCTCTAACAGTACAACCAAGTGCCTACAATCGTTGGGACTCTGCCATGAAGGTCATCAACGTCTCATTCTGTTTAACCGCCGTGGCAAAGACTTGGTCCATAAATCACAAGGATGCTATTCCGAATTGGACACACTTTACCTCGCAGCTTTGCCAAATTTTCGGAATGCTGATGCAAGCCCGGTCATCTCCAAAAAAAAGTTAGATGCACGTGTCCAGCTGCCCGGCGAATTCTGCACGTCTTACCTTGATGATGTATTAGGCCTGTGTCGACGTGTTAACAGTGCAATATCTGAGTACGATAGGGTCCGCCACATTGATAAAGGAATCGGCTCTTTTCCTTCTGACACGCTTGCTAGCCAGAATCTTACCTTGGTCCACGATATCCGCAGCACATGTCACCGTCTTGACGACCTCCAATCGATCCGCTTTCAAGACACCTGGGACCCCCGCCGTTCCACCTTACCGCCGGTGGAATCCCATCAGCACCAACATTCATCAGCTCCGACCTTCGCCATTGCGCGA
This sequence comes from Amblyomma americanum, assembly GCF_052857255.1. Classification (NCBI taxonomy): domain Eukaryota; kingdom Metazoa; phylum Arthropoda; class Arachnida; order Ixodida; family Ixodidae; genus Amblyomma; species Amblyomma americanum. The sequence goes on along the minus strand of NC_135504.1, from coordinate 78,330,922 downwards.
TCTCATCAAGGGCGAGCTCGCTTCAGTCACTCGCCCCGCGGCACCCGATCCATCTGTACCTCTTTGTGTGCCCACATATGCCCAGGTTGATGCGTCTCCTGCTGCTCCCGTCTATCCTTCACATTCGCCGCCCGTCCAGCAGACTGTCGCCTCCTTATCCCAGCGGCCCGATATGTATCCACCGGTTTGGCGCCCGCCTCCACCTCGCCCTATCTGCTACTACTGTGGAATTCGTGCACACGTTGCCCGTGTTTGTCGTAGGCGTCAATGCGACGAGCGTAACCAGTTTGGTCACTTCCGCAAAGACGAACCCTACTCATCGTATGGTTACCGTTCTACTTTTGCAGCTAATAGAGAGCTATAGCATATCGTTACCATGTTTACGTTACCGTTTACCGGGCCCGGCAAGCGACGTCTGCGCATGCGCCGCCACTTACCGGTCCGCAAACACTTTCCGGAATCCCTTCTAGCGTTGCGGAGAGTTAGCGTTCGCTTGTAAACAAAAATGGCGGCGCCCTTCACGGCCGCTTCGGAACAAATACACCACCGCCGCCGCGTTCTTCGGCGCCATTTCTCGCTATACATGATGGCATTCGCTTTTAATTTGCAAACTCTCACTCATATGTTGAGGTTTGAGTAACAACTAGGCCATGTTTTTGAGATTATTTGCCGATGTTTGAGGAGTTAAGCCTGTCTATATGTCGTGTACATATCCAAATAGCAACGAGTACACTGCAGCTCATCAGTTTCGTGCCCGATTTAACATTATTCAATATTTTCATGATTTTTTTCGTCGGAAAAAAAAGACTGGTTATTTTCTTGGTATATTCATCAGTAATTTCAGAAAATAAAAATGTTTTTCCGGCCTGGTGTTGGCGCGCTTTAACTTACTGCCACTAGATGGCGCCACATTGTTCACATTCAAACACATAAAGAAGCGACGTTGCGGCACGGCGAACAGGTGTCATACTTGTGCTTTTTTACAGCGCTCGCAATGCAACGTGCGCTGTGCATGCAAGATTACTGAGGTCTACGTAGTGAAATTGTCTACTGGCCAGGGTAGGCAAAGGTGCCTAACTTCACGGGCACATTTGAAAAGCCGCTTAGTCGGCTGTTAGCTGAAGTGTAGCCGGTACGTTTTTATATGCAGAGAAAGATTATTAAAGTGTAGCATTTCACTTCATGGAAATGATTGCAATGCGTTCGTTTTTTTTATCATTAAGAGCTGGGCATCTGCCATCATCATCACTCGTTTTAGCCTTACGGTAACTTGTTACGGGAGAGACGGTACGCTAAAACGTCTTCTGGCGTGCGCCGCGCTAACCGGAAAATCCGGCGTCCGGTAACCCGGTAAACGGTAACGTAAACACGGTAGCGATATGCTATAACTCTCTAATGCTCCTCATCACGACGACACGTACTCATCGTATCCTTACCGGCCAACGTTTCTCTCCTACGATCCTCCCCGCTTCTCCTCTCCGTCGCCTTCTCCCGACCGCTCGTCGAACGTCCGGTCGTCGCGCGCCGCTCCCCGTCACCGTTCCGCCGCTCCTCATTGCCTCTACGTCCAGCCTCTCAGACCCTCGGTGATCACACGGGAAACTAGATTGTGCGCTTTCCGGAGGTAAAGCTGCACCACCCGACCACCCTTCAGTTCCTCCTTCGCCACCGTCGAACATGTTAACCGTTGATGTTGAGGGCAGTATCGTAGAAGCATTAATTGATACCGGCGCCGCTGTTTCTGTCATCAGTTCTGCTTTGTGTCCTCATCTTCGCAAAGTGCGCACTCCTTCCTGCGGTCCTTCTCTCCGCGCTGCTAATGAAGAATAAATGCATCTTTCCGGTCTGTGTACAACACGCGTCGCTATCAACGGCATCCTGCACCCCATCAAGTTCACTGTACTTCCCTCCTGTGCTCACCTCCGCATCCTCGGCTGGGATTTCCTCCACGCTGCGCAAGCTGTCATTACATGTTGCCCGCTAACTATGAAAGTTGCTGAATCCGACCCTTCTGACGCTCCTGGAGTGCCTTCTCATCACTTGATAAACACCGCAGACCATGTATTTTATCCCGGTTCCGAACATGTCACCTCTGTTGCTTCTGCTCACATAAACGCTGGGGGTGTTTTCGCCACCCCCCGCCCCCTTGCTTTCTCCAGGGGCATTCTTCTCGTCGCATCCCTTCCTCGCTTCGTCAATGGGACTGCCTTTCTGACTGCGTTCACTACTACGTCGGAGCCTATTCTACTGCGCGCAGGCACTAAGGTCGTTTCTGTGTCTACCGCTGAACCTGTCAACGTTCTTTCCTCGCCCCCATCAAGCACCGCCATTTTCGTCCCATGCTTCTTTTTTTGCACCCATTTCCGCTACGCTACTATCAACAACGATCTCACGCTTGCTCGAAAAGCAGAATTGCTTGCAGTCTTGAACAACCATGTCGCTTCTTTTGATACCCAGTCAAATATTTTGTGCCAAACCTCGGCGGCTACGCATCACATCCACACTGACGGTCCGCGCATCATTCGCCGCCGCACGTCTTCTAGTGAGCGCAGAATTATTCAAGATAATGTAACCTACATCCCCAAGCTCCACATCATACGCCCTTCTTAAAGTCTTTGGTCCTCACCAGTTGTGCTTGTACAGAAAAAGGATGGTTCAGTACACTTTTGTATCGACTATCGCGCCCTCACTCGGAAGATCACTCAATAAGGTCACTCGGAAGGATGTTTATCCACTTCCTCGGACTGACGACGCCCTCGACTGTCTCTAAAGTGCTCAGTTTTTTCTAGTCTCGACCTAAGATACGGCTACTGGCAAATCCTCATGCATGAAGATGACAGAGAAGAGAACTTTGGCCACACCAGTTGGCTTATATGAATTTGACGTTAAGGCGTTCGGCTTGTGCAATTCTCCGGCCACGTTGGAACGCATGGTTGACACTGTACTCCGCGGGCTTAAATGGAAAACTTGTCTTTGCTACCTAGACGGCATCGTAATTTTCTCCTCGACTTTTTGTGAGCACCTTGCTCGCCTCGATGAACTTCTAACTGCTCTTTCCGCGGCCCGACTTCAGTTAAACACAAAGAAATGTTGCTTTGCTTCAACTTCTATCAAAGTTTTCGGCCACGTCGTTAGTCGAAAAGGCTTAAAACCTGATCCTGATAAATTTGCTGCAGTTCTGCTTTTCTCCTACCCACCACGGATTAAGGACCTGCGCAGTTTTATAGGACTGGCCTCATACTTTCGTCGCTTCATCCGAAGTTTGGCCTTCATCGCTGCCGCTTTGCATGAGGTTCTCGGCGCCAGCACGCCCTTCGTTTGGTCTGAAACCTGCAAGGCCGCCTTTACGACTCTAAAGCAGGCTCTCACATCTGATCCGATACTGGCCGATTTTTATGACAACGCCTCGGCGATTTTACACACTGACGCCAGTGGTCACGGCATTGGTGCCGTTCTTTTGCAGCGCCAGCACTCTTCGACCGAGCGCGTGATTGCTTGCGCCAGTCGTACCCTGACTGCAGCGGACAGAACTACACGGTCACTGACCAAGAGTGTCTTGCCGCTGTCTGGGCCGTTCAGAAATTTCGCCCCTATTTGCACGGCCGCCAGTTCGCCATCGTCACCGACCATCACGTGCTGTGCTGGTTGTCGTCACAGAAGAACTTGTCCGGGCGCCTCGGCCGCTGGATTCTCCGCCTCCAAGAGTATGATTTAACAGTCACCTACAAATTAGGAAGAAAACACAAAGACGCCGATGCGCTCTCTCGTTGACCCCTCGCCTCGACACACCGTCCGTGCTCCCCTAGTGATGCTTCTTCGCTCCCAACTGCTAATTCAATGGCTACCCAAGCCTTGACAGCCGCAGCCATTGATCTGATGCCCGCTCCCGCTCTCGGCGATCTCGCCTCAGCACAGTGGGGCGACCCTTACTGCCTTTGTGGTGCTATGCGGCCTCCAACTGCCCGCCTCCGTCGCCAATTTCACTGTTTGGAGCTGGTCGATGGCACCGTTTTTTGGCCCAATCATAGCCCCCTGGGTTACGCCTGGGTTCCTGCCATTCCCCGTTCTCTTCGTCGTGAAATTTTGCAGGCGCTTCATGACAACCCCATGGCCGGCCACTTAGGATTCGACAAAACGTATGACAGTATCAAGCACCGTTTCTTTTGGCCTGACCTTTCAACCTCTGTCGGCGAATATATTGCATCTTGAATCCCTTGCCAACGCCGCAAACGCGCCACGTCTCCTCCTGCGTCCTTCTACAGCCTCTTTCCTGTCCATTCTCACGCTTCGAAGTCGTTGGTATTGACCTCTACGGTCCCTTATCACTAACATCATCGGGCAACCATTTGACCGTCACAGCCATCGACCACTTAACCAGGTACGCCGTAACGGCCCCCGTTCCTTCAGGCTCTGCCTCCGAGATCGACCATTTCTTCCTCAACGCCATACTTCTGCGCCATGGAGCGCCACGTGTCCTTATCAGTGACCGCGGCAAGTCATTCCTCTCCAGCGTCCGTGCCGAAGTTCTTCACGCTTCCATAACCTTCCATAAAACAACTTCAGCCTATCACCCCCAGACCAATGGGCTCACGGAACGTTTTCATCCACCCCGTCAGATATGCTGTCCACGTATATCCACCCAGACCGCACCAACTGGGACGTCATGCTCCCATTTGTCACATATGCCTACAATACTGCCGTGCAACGAACAACCAGCTTCTCTCCGTTTTTTTCTTGTCTATGGTCGCCCCTCCCCCCTACCTTCACTCTCGAAGTGTCTTTCATCTCTGCCCCCGTAACCTCTTCCGGCCCCTCCTATGACGAATTTACTTCCCGTCTTGCCTACTGCCGCACCGTTGCCCGCCTGAACAATGTCGCCTGCCAAGCCTCCCGGAAAAGCACCTATGACTTCAAGCACCGTGCCGTGTGTTTCTTCCCTGCTAATGAAGTGCTGCTGTGAACTCCAGTGCGCACCCCCGGCTTGTGCGAAAAATTCCTCAGCCGCTTTATTCGTCCGTACGCTTTAATCGAACAGACGTCCCCCGTGAACTATCGCGTAGACCCTTCCCATCCTGTCAATGGCGTACGTTGTCGCGGTGTAGAGATTTCTCACGTGTCGCACTTAAAGCCCTTCGCCCGTCGCCCTACTTCGCTCTAACGTGCGCCCAGGCCGGTCGCTTTCGTCTATGGGGGAGAAAGTGTAAGCACAGTGCGCGAACTTCGTCTTCATCTGTATTTATTCATCACCATCACGCATCTTCGTCTTCGGAGGAGTAACCGCCATACTCGTCAATACGGTCATACGGTGGCAATACAAGCTCGCTCTGTCCACATTCTCACATGCGTCCAAATTTAAATGCGCGGTACTAATGCAGTATCTCTCTGGGTCGATTTTACAGGTTCATCTGATTGGTCTAGCAGCCTCAGCAGTGACGTGCCTGCTTTCTGCTTCCCGGTAGCCCTGACGAATGGTTAAACCTGCTGCGTTTCGAAAACAGACACCCTAGACAGGAGTTTACTGGGCACCCAACCCTGGAACACGAAGAATTTTTCTTCAACTTTTAAGATTTTTGGGAAGCTCTTGCATAAGATACGAGCAGCTCACTCGCTTAACATCCTATGCTGTAGTATAGGTGACTTAATAACGCAAGCCGAAAAAGGAAAACGAACGTAGACATGGTTGTCTGCCGGGGATTGGTGTGAACCTTTTGTGTATCTGCCTTAACCGACATATTTTTTAAAGTCCGATCGCCTCACTCGACAACTGTAGGGCGACAGAATCCTAGTAAGAAAGAAGACATATTTCAAGGGGCAATAAAGGCAATTTTGCTCTCTGTAGGCTCTTTGCCGCTGGTAAATAAATCTCCCTTCTTCCCACACATTCGGCCAATTATTTTGCAAGGTTGTATTGATACCGTTTCGATCATAAACCCACACATTTTCAGAGCTCTCGGTCTTTGTACCAGCGGACAGAAAGTGTTAGCATCCTTGTTTTGTAACCCGGAGCCAGGTACCCTAAGTACTGTTGCGGACATAAGCGGACTGTTCTTCAAGGCAATTTCATGCCGCTGGGGCGTTCCCGACGATATGAACACTTCGCGTCCAAAGTTACGAGAAATTCGGAACCAGAGCCCTACCAAGCGCTTTAGCCATTCGCACGACAACAGGCGAGTTCACGTGTTGCTAGTACCAGAACCGGGCTTTGTTTTCTTCAGGCGACGATAAACAGGGAACTAGTGCGCGCGTAGACCCACGTAAGCGCATGCTCGTGCTAACAATGTTTAGCTATCTAGTCCAAACCCTGCCGCAACAGTTAAAAACCAGGCTTCGAAGCCCTCCATATGCCTTCAGCCTGAGTTGGCACCGGCAGCCCCATTTAAGAATAGGGGAACGTGCGCTACGCAACAAGAAAGTACCTCCAACCGCCACTCTCGAGTGAAGCGGTAACACACTTTCCCCTATGAACGACTCGCACTTAACTATCTGAACCTATTGATGGCGTTCCTTGCTTTCTTGCACCCAGTGCGTCTGCTAGCTGCTAGCAAATCGTACCGTAGGGATAGAACTGTTTGTCTCATAAACGAGCTGTTCAACCCGAGAAGGATAACAATAAGCGCCGGCTTGCTTGTTACTTAGATATATGCGACGGTTAGTAGGAGATAAAAGCTTCAGCGTATAGATGCGATGCGGAGAGCGACCAATAAGCACTCATACTTTATGGAATCATGAAATCCTTTATCGCGCAGATCAAAACATAAAAATTCGTTCCCGGATGCGTCGAGCTGAAAATGAGCCGAGCGATACCTGTTTGGCAGTATTTGTACGTACGGCGGCAGTGGTGGCGTCAGTCTGCCTGGGGGGTCCATATCGGACGCTCGAGTCCTCGCCCTCCGATTGTCCCAAGCCTCCGCTGTCCTCACTGTCTGAGACCTCCCCACCTAATCATTGGAAAAGAAGGAATACTTTATTTTGTAAAATAAAACCGCAAAGGCCGGCACGAAGAAAAGCAGGAGTAATTTTGCGGCGATTGAGTCGTTTAAAGATCATATACTGTGAGCCAAAGTGCCGCTTCGTCGGTTAGTCACAGCGCATAAAAGCCTATCTGTAGCTCACTGCAGTTCCAAACAACTTGTAAATTCTCCAGCAGTAACATCTTTCGCAACTGCTGGAAAATGGCACTAGTAACATGACATGCATTCGTCATTTAGGGTTGCGTACAAGCAACCGTGACTTTCGCCGCGTAGACTGCCACTGACACATAGCTGCTAATCCTGAGGCCATAAGTTTGAAGCCTGAGCGCCGCGGGCGCATTGCGATTATTGGGAAGTGAAAAAATGTCAGTGGGCTGTGCGACCCCCCGGTGGCGGAAATTAATCAAGAACATTCTACCCCGGAGTCATGCTGTTATAATCTGTGTGCGTGTTCTGAGCATTAAACCGCACATGCCGAAAACATAGACGACATGCATTTGACAGCTTCAATGGTGTGTACAGCACGACCGACATAAACCAATAAACTGCCGATGAGATATGCATAAGAAATGTACTTTGAGCTGACTTGTTTGCGAGCCTGGAGAATTCGTTACAGTCATAAAAATGCATGAGAGTGATTTCTGAGTTGACGTCAAGATAGGACGTTGGCTTCCCATCAAAGGAACACATCAGTGGAGCCGATCGAGTCATGGGTCCTGACTTCCGGAAGGCGGAGAAATAAGAACCGTGACCACCAGAACAAATACTTGCTGCTATACCGGCATTGCATCGTCTTTCACTTAGCCTCAAGAAAAATTGGAGGGGCACCTAAGCTCCAGCGTAAGGATATTACGCGTGTATAAGGCTTTAGCATTGATGGGCTGAGGCCTATATATGCGGAACTAGTCATTCTTTAGTTTATATTCATACAGCGTTGGCAGGTGCTGCCACCACTGGGGCTTGTGCAACACGGGTTGCTCTTCACGAGCAACCTGTCGCGGCCAAACATTAATTTAACTCCGATCTGCCACGATATGCACTTTGCTCAGAATCCTATGGTTAGGCTGCGATGACTTCACAAGGTTATGTGACCTACGCGGCCCACCTTCCCTCTACGGGGAGGGTGGCCTATCCCTGGCGCTTTTATCAACACAGCGCCGACGACGACGCCGACAACGCCGGATTTTCTTCAGAACAGGAGCCTTAAAGCTGTCACGTTAAAACCAAGAGCCACACGCGCGCATGCAAGTCCTCCACAAGGAGATGAAATGTGCACCCCATTTTTGGAAGACTTCATTCAGTAAAACGCAACACGTACTGCAAGAACACCAGCTTACTTTTGAGTGCCATCTTTTACGTCAAGTGGAGTACGCTTACTGGTTAAAATGCCGGAGGAGACGATGACAAACAGCAGGAAGCCGAAGAGCATCAGGACACAGGCCACCAGCACCACGGGCCTCCAAGTGTCGTAGTCAGGGCTGGTGCAGGAAGAACAAGACTGCGGCTTGGACAGGGTATGGAGATGGCGTGCTGTCACGTGACGGCTACTACAGCCAAGCAGGGGTGCGAACGAGGGATTCCACTACGAACTTTATTACGACGTACGTTTGAGGGAATTAATTTTATGGAACGGCAACAACATCAAAGAATGTTGCAATAAAATATCTGATGTACCTTCTGGCTAGCAAAATTTCTGGCCAGGCAAGCTTCAGCCGCAAAGAACGCGCGAGCCCAAGAGCAGTCGCTGTAGAAAAGGTTCAATCTGCTTTCGCATCGTCTCTGCGTACCTGGGAGTCGCAGTACTCAATGAAATGGCGGAGGTTACGGTACGCCTATCGCTGTGATATAGAACGTCGGCTGTGTACGCCCTTTGCTTCGAGATTAGAGGAAGAATGTCGGTACTGTACGAGGAACACGGGGAAGGTCTTCAAGGTGACAGCCGTGAACTACGGTGAACTGTGCCAAGCATTGTGCTGAGCGCGGTTGTAAGCTACCATTGCGAAGGCCTAAAAGAGTCTTTTATCAGACAATAAATTCGATGAAAGCAACGACGCCATTGCAAAGCACATTGAAGCATTTCTTTGCTCACCTTGATTCAGTTTCTGCAAAGAGAAAAAGGGTATGCGTTTCAAGAAATTGACAACATGTGAGTAATTTTGTTATCATATATTTGTACAGTCCGTGAACATATTTCAGGGACACTTCATAGCGATGTTGATGATCTTGCTGCTTGAAAGCCCCTACTTGGTGAGGCTGAAATTCTGACCGCTTCATTAGTTGTAAAATTGCTATTGAATTTTCCGAAGTAAAAACTCAAACGAGGCGAACAGCAACAGTACTTGACATTTTTAGCGCATAATTAAATATACCATACTAACTGTTTCTCAACCGTGCTCGGTGTCAGCAACATTCCCTCAAGTCATCAGGCTGCCGTTTTTCTTAGCGGTACCAGAGCGTCAAATAATTACCCTCTGGAAGTTCGTGCTAGCAGCAGATCCTTAGGTAATAGTGCTGGAGTACTCACCGGAACCTGTCGGAAAATCGCCTGCATAAAAAAAGCGGAAGTAGTATTCATGCGATTGAACGTCAAGACGCCAAGGAGGGTCTTGAGCATTTGTAAAACCCAAAAGTCGGATAAGTAACGTTCACCGGTGAACGCCACAATTTACCTGATATATACTTTCATGATTTCCTGAAAACCCACCTGCCGTTATGGTTAGCGCTGCCCAAACCCAACCCTTTTTTCACTCACGACGCCTATGACTACACCGAGGACGCCGGAGTACTCACCGGACACTGCCGGAAACTCGCCTACATAAAAAGAAAATAAGAAGACGTATTCATGCGGCTGAAAGTCAAGATACCAAGAAAGAACTTCAGCATGCGTAAAACCCACAAATGGTATAAGTAACCATCACCAGCGAACACCACAATTTACCTCATTATTGCTTTCAGGCGCACCTGAAAATCCACCTGCCGTCTTTGGGTCGGACGGCCCAAACCCAACCCTCTTTTTCACTAACAACGCCGATGACTACACCGAGGACGCCGGAGTACTCACCGAACACTGTCGGAAACTCGCCTGCATAAAAAGAAAATAAGAAGACGTATTCATGCGGCTTAAAGCCAAGATGCCAAGAAGGAATTTCAGCATGCATAAAACCCACAAGTGGGATAAGCAACCATCACCAGCGAACACCACAATTTACCTCATTATAGCGTTCAGGCGCAACTGAAAACCCACCTGCCGTCTGCGGGTCGGATGGCCCAAACCCAACCCCTTTTTCACTAACAACGCCGATGACTACACTGAGGACGCCGCAGTACTCACCGGACACTGCCGGAAACTCGCCTGCATAAAACAAAAATTAGAATACGTATTCATGCGCCTGAAAGTCAATGCCAAGGAAGAACTTCAGCATTCTGAGACCCACAAGTTGAATAAGTAACCTTCACCAGCAAACGCCACAATTTACCTGATATTTACTCTCAGACGTTCCTGAAAAGCCATATGCCATCTAGGGGCAGAATAACCCATACCCAGCCCTTTTTTTCAGTTACAACGCCGATGACGAGACCGACGACGTCAGAGACCTCAATCAGAAGTCGTATTCACGCTGTTGAAAGTCAAGGGGCCAAAGAAGAGCTTGATCATGCATAAAATTCACAAGTCGAATAGGTAACGTTAACCACCGAACGCCACAATTTACCTCATATTTGCTTTCAGGCGTTCCTGAAAACAACTCGTTGATGGCGCTGTTGTTTAAAGGACAGCACGAAGCAAGCTGTTAGCTGTATTATACCTTGTAAACATTAAAAAACGCGGTCAGCTATGCCAACATCCTCGCAAGAATTGTTGGTGCATGTGCTAGAGAATATTTTACGATTATGTTTGGAACAAGGAAAATGGTCAGATGCTTTGAAAACTACGAGTTCATCGCCAGCCTGGATGGCCAAATCATTTGTGCATGCCAATGAAATCCTAGACACGTGTAAAGAGACAAAGACGCGAAAGAAAAGACACACTTGGCATCAAATACAGAAATTGAAACCAGTCCTTTGGTGCCCTCCAGCACTAAAAAGCTGCGACTTTAGGGCGGCACCGATGCTCAACACCTCAGTAGCGAATAGGATAACGGCTGTCGACCATGCCCACGTGCTGCGGCTGTCTAAACGGAGCCACGAGAGAAGGTGACGCCCTCCTTGCCTGAACACAGCAAGCACCCTCAAGCCAAATATCAAGGCCTAGATGCCATTGTCTGGCGTGTCTAGCTTCAATTGCATACCCACATCCCAAACAGTGCTGCTCAGCTCTGCAGTTCTTCGACGTTCCTGCTCAAATCTGCCCTCTGGTCGCCGCAAAGACTAGTAGCGACACATGCATGGAGAGACGCGCGCCTTATTCATTCCGTTCCGGAAGTCCGCAGTCACTAGAGACAGGCTAAGAATAGGGGCTCTTACCGGCGCATTCAACGCAGCCATCTTTTCCGCTTAGAAGAACGCGTTAATTGGGATGCGTGTTCCGTGTTTAAGTCTTCTCTTTCAACTTTTGTGTTTTCCTTCCAGTAGTATAATCATCACCATCATCATCATCAGCCTCACTGCACCCATTGCAGGGCAAATGCCTCTCCCATGTCTCTCGAATTGAACCTGTTCTTTGCCAGCTGCGCCAACCCTATGCCTGCAAACTTCTTAATCTCGTCCGCCCGCCAAACCTTCTGCCGCCCTCTGCTACGATTGCCTTCTCTTCGAATCCATAGCGTTACCTCTAAGGACCAGCGGTTATGTTGCCTTCACATTCCATGCCCTGCCCAAGCCCATTTCTTCTTCTTGATTTCGACTATGTCACTAACCCGCGTTTGTTCGTTCACCCACTCTGCCTGCTTCCGGTCTCTAGACGTTACGCCCATCATTTTTCTTTCCATGGCTTATTGCGTTGTCAACTTAAGCTGAACCCATTTCGTTAGCCTCCATATTTCTGCCCCGTAGGTGAGTACCGGTAAGACACAGCTGTTGTACACTTTTCTCTTGAGGTATAATGTTAAATTGCCATTCATGATCTGAGAGAACCTGTTATATGCGCTCCACCCCATTCTTATCCTTCTAGTTATTTCCCTCTCATGACCGGGATCACCTGTAACTACCTGCCATAAATAGGCGTACTCCTTTACCACTTCCGGCACCTCGCTGCCAATTGCGAACTGCTGTTCCCTTGCTAGACTGTTGAAGATAACTGGTTTTGTGCATGTTAATTTTTACACCAGCTGTTCTGCTGTGGCTGTCTAAATACTTGATCACGCGTTGCAGTACACCCCCTGATTGGCTCAGCAAGGCACTGTCATCAGCGAATTGCAGAATATATAGGTATTCTCCATTAGCTCTTATCCTTGAGTGTTCCCAATTAGGGCCTCGGAATACCTTCTGTAAACAGGCGGTGAATAGCATTGGTGAGATCGTGTGCAGTTGAAGCGGTGGCATCCAAAGTATTGTCCATTTTCCGAAAGCCACACACTGCCATTATTATGAAGAGAGGACCGCAGAGCGCGGACGTGCCAGTCTCGCGTTAAGGGAGTGCAAGCGTAATTAGTGAAATCGTACAAGTTCTCTGGCAAACATTTATTGTATTTTTCATTCTCCCACCATTCTCTTTTGTCATAAGTGACGCCACGACCCGTTTTCGCTCCTGGTGAATGGCCTGGTGAGAGCCGGGGCATAGCGTCACTTCTGCAAATCAAGAATGCCGGGTGACGGAAAAATAGAACTGGATAGCTGTCGCCCAGTGTGTGAAATACAGAATCATGAGCAGTTTTATAAGAAGCTATATACGCAGATTCGATTTCTTTTTATGTTATCAGGCAGCAAATACATTTACTGCGAATAATAACTGGGGTCCTTACTTGTACCATTAGGTGTGAGCTAGTGCAAGTACCTTGGAAATACTGTTTCTTTTCGGCAGCAGATAGAACATCCGCTGTTCACTCCGACGGACCTTGTCACCGAATAATTTGCAGCCATCGAAGTTTTCAAAATGTTTAAAGAAGACGCTCAGGATTTCTTTCATTACAGCGAAATGAACCACATTTTAAGAGTTATTCCCATTTTGTAAGCACGTATTACGCGTGCCCTCAGAGCTGGCTTGAAATGTTTGCGGGACACTTAGGCTCCGCGTATAAGGCTATCACGCGATAGCGTTAATGGGCCCCGTCGACGTGTTCAGTTTTCCCATTAACATAATACCTGATTACTTGTTCTGGTAATGTAACCAGATCAAATAACACATCAATGCCACGTGACAGTCGTTCGCGTACACTCACCCCTCACCGACTTGCACTTTTTTCATCGCTCAGTCACCACTCACCCGTTTAGTGCATAACCACACACACTCATCAGAGTACAGTCGTAAGCTGCCACACTGTGTGAATGACCACAACGACATGCATAAAACCCCACTTTAACCCAGCCGTAAGACGGTGTCGGCGTGGTCTTCGAAACAGGCTGTAAAGAAAAAAGCTGCCAGCGTCGCCTAGCGGTGAGGAGGGTCAGCAGTTCGAGTATCTACTAATTAGTCAATTTTTTTCAGCGCAACTCATTTACTTAACATTCTTATTAGTGATAACGATGTTTGAGTGATGTTGCGACCTTGTAATCATAATTGATATCATCTTTTAATAGGTTTTCAATTCCTCCGCTCCAAATGTGGTGAAAAACATTTCTACCAATCTGACACAATGCCAGACACCACCTTTTCCATTGAAAGGAACTCTTAACGCTGTCGCGTTAATATTGGCAATAACAGCAAAACTGTCTGCTTCACATTTATCAATAATGCGGTTACGAATTCCTCCTCCGCACATATTACTTGCCACCCAGCTCTGTGCCTTACCCTAACCTGTTTGAATGTCACAGCTAGCGTCTGAAAACCAGATGCTTAAGTACCAGGTTAAGGAAGGAAAGCCTCTAGGAAAGCACGTTGATCTTATAGCAATAGAGGCCTAATCTCTTATTTTTAGGGTCCAGCATAGCTTTCACATCACTGGAAAGAGATCGTGCCGCTCGGGAGATGCCGATAATTGAAGTTGCAAAAATATTTGCTGAATTAAAAGGGAGCACTTATCATTAAAAATTCAGAGCTATATGAACGATTTCTCGACTGCTTCAACACTCAGGGGCTCCAAAAGATTGTGAAGGCTACGCCGATTCATGTCTTAACGTGTTATTCTCAAACACGGATCAGCACCGTAAAAAAGAAAAGCAGCTTTCTTTGTCACGATATACAATTATCGCTTTCATACCATTTCTGGCAGCAATATAGCAAGATTCCTCACTCTCCAAGATTATCAAGCAGCGACGAAATGCGGCGCAAACATAAAGACTGTTCCAAGTTTATATTCCCTTGGCGAGCACAGAATAAGACGAGGTATGTTGTGTAAGGTGTGCTTTAGTTTCACGCCGTTCCTCCTCCACATATTCTGATCCTTCTGACTACGTCTATTAAAAACTTTTGGTGCGAAATATTCAAGACTTTTAGAAAAAAATTTCGTTTTTAGGCGTTTCCAAGCAGTGAATACAGCAGACGAAGAAGTGGTCGAATTTACTCTAAATGCGCCAAAGGTCTTAGAGGGTCGCGTCCATTCAAAAGCCATGCTCCCGCGACGCCACACTTCTAGCGCGTTGCAAGTTAGCGATGTGTGGCTACTTTCACATCTTCAGCGATGTAGTGCGTATTGCCTGCTGTTAAGAAATCACTACTTACTCATGAGCTCTTCTGTCAGATCACCTGAGCAGACAAAGAAAAATTATATTCTGGTCAGAAACAACAGATGCAGATAATAACGTAGAGCAAATGTGAATGAGGTCTCAAAGGGGGATATTAAAATCAAATATTATAAGCATAAGTACCACTTGCATCCTCAAAGTAAAAATGCATAGGAATCTGTCAAGTAGGAACATTTCACATGCTACTCAAGCAGCTTAAACTTAAAGCAAGTTTCATACTTCTGTGCGCGCACTTCTTGTAGTTCACCAAAGCTAGGTGAGTTATGCCTCCTGAGTTTACCGAGCTACTGATTAGTGAATGTTACAATGATCCCAGGAACGTTTTTGCCAAGTGAGCCGACAAATTGAATCTTTTGAGCCACCACACAGGTCAACACCTGTCCACGGCAAACAGGAGAGAGAACATGGTACCGAACCTAAAGCAGACATAGCGGAATGTTGCCCCCGTTCGCTAGAGGAACCTCCAGGCTGCAAACGAAAAGAAAGTCGCCGTGCGTGGTCACTTGACGGCGAAGCGAATATTCTTGAGGTTACAAGCACCGTGCGAAACCAGAGCGGTCTCTTCGCTCGAAAGCCAATGCTCAAGGATGACGTTCGAGGGAGAAGACGTGCGTTCTAGTTTGGAGAGAAGCGCGCGTCTTTGGAGCCAATGTCTTCCGGCGAGACCCGCCTTAGGATTCGCTACGCTTCCCTGCGGTGCGTTTCACGGTTGTACCTACTCTCGACGAGGAGTGACGCTACAATTTTCATTGAAATAGTCAGGGATATTAATACATTTGCCAGAGACAAATTCCAAGTCTGCAGTACCCTCTTTTCACCTAGTATACTGACCTTTTGCCTATGGTAAATGATTGCACAAATCACTCGAAAAGCTCAAGACATCCTAAGCTTTGATGATAACATGTGCGCACAGTAGAGATTACTGCGTTCCGCCAAGAGGCGCAAATCAACGAAGATCGTGAATTTTAATGGAGCAAAGACAGCTTTGGCCGCACAGCGCCATGACACAAGGTGTTATCGTCTACACAAGAAGAGGCCAAATGTACACATAATGAAAAGCGAGAACCAGAATAGGCGAGTATCTGTTGCTTCATCAAGCAATGAACTTAGAGGATTGCACTTATGTCTATATGCTAAAGAGCAGAAATTCAAAAATCTTTCCATTTTTCTTTATCCCTGTATTTTATGTGTATTTTATTGTATATCATTTTTCATTCTCTTAGTTCTTATAATTTGTGATTTTTAGATTTTGTTTTCGTTTCTATTTTATATTTCGTGCTTTAATTTGTAATAGTGTTCCCATCGCTTTCACCATCATCACTGTCATCATCATTGCTATCACCAACTATCAACATCGCTAACATCAGTGTGATCATAACACTATCACCATCACTACCATCCCTACCACTATCTCTCTCTAGCACGGACTGTCACTATCAGTCGATATCGTTATCACTATCTATCACTATTTCTTACTATCTCTTTACTGTCAATACTAGCATTACATCCTGGCTTATCGATTGTTGCTTATCTAGTTTTATATGTTATTTTATTTGCTACACGACTTATGATTGACAAATAGTGCGGACACTTCTGCAGACAACTTCTGTCTATAACTTCCGTCTACACCCGCCGCGGTGGCTCAGTAGTTATGGCGATCGGCTGCTGGCCCGAAAGACGTGGGTTCGATTCCGGCCACGGCGGAGGAATTTCTATAAAGGCGAAATTCTAGAGGCCAGTGTACTGTGCGATGTCAGTGCACGTTAAAGAAACACAGGTGGTCGAAATTTCCGGAGCCCTTCACTACGGCGTCCCTCATAGCTTGAGTCGCTTTGGGACGTCAAACCTCAATAAACTAAAATAAACTAATACAACTACCGTTTACAGCTTTCGCCTACAGTTTCCGTGTAGGCCTTCCGTCTACAACTTCCGTCCACACCACTCATGAGCAAGAAACGCTTACGCCTTAAAATTGTACCCCCAAGACTGAGTTTCGAAACGGATGCCTCCCGCATATCGGACGGACGCTGAAATCCCAAAGTAACCTATCAGGTGAATAACGGAAATCAAAACTTGCGTCCTCGTGTTTCTTTGCGCTGTACATTTCCTTCATGAAACACCAACTAGAGTTACTATATAGGCTTTGCAGGGTTGCGCGAAGGTGCCGCCATATTAAACCAAGTTTTGCAGTGATGCCGTGCTCAATTTTTGCACGAGTCAAGCAGCAAGAGTGGCAGGGGTGTCCTGAAGATATTACTGGCTATCGTCGAAATAATTTACAGCTGCAGCAGCTCATGTATACACATCATTGCACCTACTTACAGCCTCGAGAAGCCGCTGCCCTCATGCAATCCGGTAATTCTTTTAACACAGCCAAAATATACACAGGAGTGCAGGACAGGTAAATCGCGTAATACCTCGCTTATACTTACAGGATAGATAAGCGGGCGAGTTGGTGATACATAATGCAAAAAAACAGCGCGAACAAACGGGGACTAGACGAAGAATACACAGGCTAAAAGTTTTGTGCCGTGCTCCAAAGGGGTAGTTTATAAAATCCCCCTATCCTGTGGTCAGATATACATTGGGCAAACGGGACGTTGTATTAACACACGACTCGGAGAACATCTCAATTCATTAGAATCTAATCGCCCCACTAATCTAGTTGATCATTGCCGAGAGTGTCAATCATGTTTTCCGTCCTTGCATTTTACTGACATTTTGTACAAACACCCCGACCAGTTGACCAGGGAAATTATCGAGGCGTATAACATGACAAAGAAACCAAGATTATGTGTCAGCCAACCATCCCTGCTCCTGCGTGACTGTGAGGTTGCATATCTGGACATCACATAGTAACACATGCGTTCTGATTTTGTGTTTTTTTTCGTTTTCTGTTTCCTTTTATAAGTGTGCTTCCTGTGATTAAACTTTAGTTGAGAGTCAGCGCTTCTTCCTGTGTATTCTTCGTCTAGTCCCCGTTTGTTCGCGCTGTTTTTTTGCATTATTGCTTATACTTACATCAGAAACGTAATTTGCTTGGCGATCGTTGGAACACATGCGGGAAGATGAGTTATCGTCATGGTGGAAAGATATGTACTTTGTGGCTTGTGCATACATTGAAGCGAGGAATTCAGCTCGTGCGGCGGAAATTTGCGTTCGCATGCATTTAGGAGATTATAGTGTCACGAAGTGGTGACTGCAATCCAGGGAGCAGAACGACAGCGAAAGTGGCGGCTAATCAAAACTCTTCATTTGGGCGGACTTGCGCCCAGTATGGACTGAATCACTCGGCGGCGGCGTAGCAACATGCGTGCTCGGCGGTCGTCGAACGCAATGCCCGCCGCAGTCGGCCATGCTCAATTTAAAGCTGATAGCGAACTTCCGAAATAAAGCGTGCAAAGTTTCTAGAACATTTTCGAATAACGTAGAATCAGATTTGCTTGGATGCGATCAGTCGAGATAAATCTGGTCACGTCTAGCATCGCAAAGCGATAAAGCGGTGTGCCAGCAGCATTGAAGAGTGAACAAACACTGCAAAGATTCGCGGCAATATTATAGTTACTTTTGATCAACAATAGTTGCTGCGGGGCTAGTTGGTTACTGGTCATTGTAAAATGTTCTAAAGCCCAAAAACTGCACATACAAAGAGGTAAAGGCGACGGGGCCACGTCCCGTCGTCTTTACCTCTGTGTATGTGCTGTTTTTGCGCCTTAAGAATTTTGCTTAAAATCAATGCAATTTCTGTGGCTGCATGCTTCACCTTGCACTTAGTAACCTAAGCGTTTCTTGTTGCGGTTTCACGTATACGATTTCGCGTATACAGCGGACTCTAAGAACATAGCTCGTACCGAGCTACGCTCTCAGAGTCCGCGCAATTGCACGCCCGTTCAGATGTGCAACGAAGAGATGCACTTTGCTGTGTTACACCCATGACTAACTGCCTAACATTCCGGAAAGTATTTGACACTGTGGACAGGTATGGTCATTAGGCTCTCAGTATTTATAGATATCTTTTAAGCTCTGTCTCAAAAGTTGTCGTTATCGTTCATATAGACCGGAAGTCACTTGTTTCTTGCGTGCATCCTATAACTGCTTGCATGCAAAGTGCACCATGTTATGCTGCTTTAAAGAAACACGGCTAGAATGAACGTAGAAATTATTAGCATTGAGAAAAAAAGAAGCCAGTAGCGGCATGTGACTAAGTTCACCTTTGTTGTGCAGTGATGCAGCGATATGAACGGATTGCAGGATTATGATTCCATTCCCAGATGAAGCGGCTAGCTAACTGTACTCAGTTGAGATGTTCCGCTTAAATAATAGAACAAGTAGGAATATCCAGAGTTTCAGAAGTTTGAAACGCAGTTTCAAAACTTTAAGATGACAAATCGCAAAGTAGAGCCCAGTGCTTTGTAAATGCAGCAACACGGGCTGAACGCTTCTAGTCATAAGCCAAGTCACGATGATGAAAGTAAAGCCTATACAACAGGGCAAAATCTCAATTTTACCGACCGTCTGGCCGTCTCTATCTCCGATAGCCTTGCTTGCGCAATGTTTGAGCAAAAGTTGAAGCATAGGCAAGTGTCCATATGATGCCGCAAAATGCAAAGGTGTTTGACCGTCGTCATCCTACGCGTCAGGATCACCGCCTCCGTCCAAAAGCAACTCTACTATATCCAGGTGGCCACGATCGGCCGCCCAGTGCAACAGGGTCGTACCCTGCATATCATGGCTGTGTATCATAGATTCATCCTCATTAAGGGAGTTCACAAACCTCTCTAGGCAGTCTTCTTGTGTCTACTCATATAAAACGTCATTTTCCCCAGGGGCTGCATCCCTTTTAGTGCAAGGATGGCTAACCAGAGCTCCCAATTTTGAATCTTACGCTGCTCTTTGTTTCCTCAGAGTTACAATCTGGGAGGAGTTTATGGACAAATTTCAGATATGCATCATTTGCTGCTGTACTTTAACAAGGTGAAAAGTTGGGCTGGTTGGTGCATGATCTGGTGGCGGGAGCAGTGCAGCACGAGATAAAGAAGACAGAGGTGGTACACGACGCTAACATCCCGATTTTTAATGCACGTTCGTCGAATATGTACATCTCGCTCGTACAAGAAGGAAAAGACAGAAGTATGGAAAAAACATAAGGTGTAAAAGTGGACTTGAAAAACTACAGACCGATCAGCTCACTGTCTGTTGCCTACAAAGTCTTTACTAAGGTAATCGCTAACAGTCAGGGCAACCTAAGACTTTATTCAACAAAATGAGCAGAAAGGCTTTCGTAAAGGATGTTCCACAATAGATCGTATTCCCACTAACAATCAGGTGATAGAAAAATGCGCAGAATATAACCAACCTCTATATATAGCCTTCATTGATTACAAGAAAGCATTCGACTCCGTGGAAACTTCAGCAGTCATACAGGAATTGCATAATGAGGGTGTAGAAGAGCTTTATGCCAAAGTACTGGAAGATATATGTGGCAACTGTACAGCTACCATCGTCCTCCTTAAAGTCAGCAATAAAATTCTAATAAGGAAGGGCGTCAGACAAGGAGGCACGATCTCGTCAATGCTCTTCACCCCTGTTTACAAGAGGTATTTCGAGGCCTGAAATGGGAACATTTGGTAATAAGAGTAAATGGAGAATACCTGAATAATCTGTGATACCCTTATGACATTGCTTTGCTGAGTCACACAGGAGGTGAACTTCAAATCATGATCAATGACTTAGAAAGGGAGAGCAGAACGTTGGGTCTAAAAGTTAACATGCAGAAAACCAAAGTAATGTTCAACGGTCTATCAAGGGAACAGCAGTTCACAATTGGCAGCGAGGTGCTCGAAGTGGTAAAGGTCTACTTAGGGCAGGTAGTGAACGCTGACCGGAATTATGAGAGGAAAATAACTACAAGGATAAGAATGGTATGGAGCGCATATGGCAGGGTCTCTCAGATCATGAATGGCATTTTATCAATATCCCTCAAGAGAAAAGTGTACACCAGCTGTATCTTGCCGCTGCTCACCTACAGGGCAGAAACGTGAAGGCTAACAAAAAGGGTTCAACTCAAATTAAGGACAACGCCGCTAGTCATGAAAAAAAATGATAGTTGTAACGTTAAGAGATCGGAAGTTGGCAGAGTGGGTGAGGGAACAAACACGGGTTTATGACATCCTAGTCGAAATCAAGAGAAAGAAATGGGCTTGGGCAGGGAGGGCATGTAATGTATGGGGTCACTCTGCGTCCAGCCGGCCGGGAAGGCGAGCTTCCGTGCAAGCTACACGCAGGCGTTATTCAAGTACGCAACACGTTTCCCCAACCCTTGGCGCAGAGTCGCAGCCACGGCAGGTCCGGACGAAATAGGCAACGGCAGGGCACGCTAGGAAATAGTTTATTATCCTAACGCGAGGTAAAGCACACTGCGGAAGAATGTTCTATCCGTAAAATAGATGTTCAGTAGCTCACCAAGTCGTTGACGTTGACCGGCGTTGGTGTTCGGGGGCCGGCGGGCAGCGAAAGGGGTCCGTGGGGCACTTAGGTAAGGTCCGGCAGCGAGAGTCCCTTCCCGCCGCGCATTTCCCCCTTTTATCCCTTCGGGCATTGCCTCCCTGGCAGCAAATCGTTGCCGTCAAGCTTAGGCGTGCTACCCTCTCCGCAGAAGGCAGCGCGCTGCCGTGACGTCCCGTCACTGCTGGGGCGGAAATGAGCAGAGTCGCGGGGGTGCCTTCTCTCCCCATTCCTTGTGGCCAGCGCGCCCGTGTAAGTCACGGTCGCCGCTGGCGCGGGGGATGAGGAGGGGATACCAGTGTATCCCACATCCTCCCCTCCTTAAGAAACCTCCCGAACACAGAAACGGGGGCAACATTACTGGATCTTCTCCGCCATCCTGGGATCGAAGTTCTTCAGCTCCTGCAGGTGCATTGGTTGACGGCAGCGCCACGCCCCCGCCGATCAGCTGCTTCGCTCCGAGGGCTTGGCCTCCCGCACGATGACGCTTGGCATCTTGCTCCCTGTCACGTTCTTCCGAGTGCGCGCGGCTGCGCCGTTCCGGTGAATTCGGTCGACCGCCTCCTTGGCGCCGGCTGCGATGGCTTGGAGGCCAGGTCCATGGCTGCACCCCTGAGGTACTGGGTCAGGTGGCTTCAGGGGCCAGGGCTTCGGCGCTTTATGGTTGAGGCCGCGGTTGGGCTGCCCTGGCATACCTGGTCAGCAGGCGAGGGCCCAGGGTTGCGGTGGTAATGGGGCCCCGCAGGCGGTGGCGCACAGTCGGCGGGTGGGCAGCTCCGATGCGATGTGACAGGTAGCAGGGGTGGCCAGGGTGGCGACTGCAGGTCGCGGGCAGGGTGTAGTGTCGAGCCTTGGGCGCGGCGCGTTGCCGAAGCTGGATGGTGGCTGGTAGTTGGTAGTGGAACGGTCTCGTTCTGATTTGCCCTGCTTCTTTTCCATCTGCGCTGGAAAAGGTCAACACAGATGTAGCCAGCTGCCTGCCGGCTCGCGCCCTCGCTCTAGGCTGCGCAGGCAGATTCTGTTTCTGCCTACGGCGCAAGTTATAGCGGGGCGCGGGATTCTCCGGCTGATCGCAGCGCTCGTTTTCCGACTGCGGCGCGGGTCGGGCTGTGTCCTCTACCCACTCATCTCGCTGCACGTAGCGTTTCAGGTCGCATACGTGCACCGGTCCGCCTGTCGGTTTCGACCGCAAGTCCTCGAGCCTGTAAACGAGCGAGGAAAGTTTCTCTCGCACGCGGAACGGCCCGATCCATTTCGGCGCCAGCGAGGCCGCAAACTGTTTGCTAGCGTCGCTGAGAACGTGCTGGCCTCGAAGCACCAGACCGCCCACTTCGTAGTGAACATCCCGGTGCGAGCGGTCGTACTGTGCTTTTTGCTGCGCTCTAGCAGTGTCCAGGTTGCGGCGAGCCTTGCGTAAGGCCTCCGCCATCTTAGCGCGCAGATGCGTCGCGTACTCAGCTCGTGCTGACGAAGCGACTGGCGTCCTCCTGCTGTCCGATAGAATCCGGTCCATCGGATTTAGCAGCTCTCTTCCCAGATTAAGAGAAGACGGCGCATACCCAGTCGAGCGGTTAACGGTCGAACGCAAAGCAAACGCGATCTCCGGCAGATAGGAGTCCCAATCTTTGTGCCTCTCAGAGTGCGCGACCAGCATGTGTTTAACGTTGCGATTGACTCGTTCCGTGGGGTTCGACTGAGCATGATAGGTGGTCGTTTTCTTGTGCTTAATGCCGAGTGCAGTGCACGAATCAACGAACACCTTCGCCGTGAAGTAGGACACGTTATCCGTTATCAGCTGCTCTGGGTAACCTAACCTGGTGAATACGTCCATCAGCTTCTCCATGATCACTCGTGCCGTCAGCTTTCTAAGGGGAAAAAGTTCAACCCACTTGCTGAAGTGATCCGTGACCACCAGCAGGAACTTGTTCCTTACTCGGTGTCATAGGATACGGTCCCATGATGTCACACGCCGCGATTTGCCAGGGAGTCTGGCTGTTAATCGGGTGCATGAGGCCGGGTGGTCGTCCGCCTAGGGGCTTCACACTTTGGCACACATGGCACGAGCGGGCGTAGCGTATTACGTCCCTTTTCATGCCAAGCCAGGTAGCAAAGCGACACAACTTAATGTAAGTCTTGGGGCCGCTAGCATGCCCAGCGATGCACGAGTCGTGAAAGTAGCGTAACAGTGCTTCTCTCAATACTCGCGGTATCACCACCTTGAACGCCTCGTTTGTGTCGTTCTCGGAGGGGATATACCTCAGCAGGACGCCGTCGGAATCCAGCAGATACGAATCCATCGCGCTCACAGCACTACCAGCTGTTTCCGAGAGCTCCGCACCGACAGCAAAACCAGCTGTCTCCGTGTGCGCGGCGGCCCTGCCGCCCGGCTCCCGGAGCCCGTCGAACATCTTTCGACAAAACGGATCCTTCTGCTGAGCTTCGAGCAGCTCCTTTCTGCTGAACACGTTCCCCACGGAACTCGCGTAGTCCACGTGGTTCACGCTCTCGCCCTGGATCAACGGTTGGTCCGCGTTCCTTACATGGGCTACGGCTCGGGTCGGTCCCTCACTCTCTCTGGCTGTCGGGCGGTCGGTCGCGTGACCTTCCTCGCACTGGACAGGCGCTCGCGAGAGTGCGTCAGCCACAGCGTTGTTTTTCCCTTTGCGGTAGCGCACGGTGAAGTCGTAACGCTGCAGCAACAGGGACCAACGCGCAAGGCGGCCGCTCGGCTCGCTGAGTCGTCTCAGCCAGGTGAGCGCCATGTGATCCGTCTCGGTCACAAAGGCCACCCCATAGACGTAGTATTCGAACTTACGCAGAGCAAAAACTATCGCGAGACATTCCTTCTCTGTCACCGAGTAGTTTCTCTCTGCCGGCGTCAACGAACGGCTCGCGAAAGCTACCGGACGGAGAACGCCTTCATGCTCCTGAAGCAACACTGCTCCTAAGCCCAGGTCGCTTGCGTCGGTTTGAATCACAAACTCCCTGTTTAGGTCGGGTAGCTGCAACTCAGCCGTGTCAGCGAGCACTTTGGTGAGGTTGCGCAGTGCACCCTCTTGCTCGTGACCCCAACTCCAGCGCTCGCCTTTCTTCAAAAGCTTTGTCAAAGGCGCCTGCAGCGCTGCGCAATCTGGGATGAACTGGCGATAAAAGTTCGCCATTCCCAGGAAGCGCCTGAGACCGGCTATATCTGTGGGCGACGGAAACTTAAGCAAAGCCTCAAGCTTATCATCGCACGGCAGAATGCGGCCTCTGTCGATCGTGAACCCCAACAGTGTAATTCGGGTCGCGGCGATCTGCGCCTTCTTCGGTTTCAAAGTGATTCCCGCGGACCTCAGCCTCTCTAGGACGTCCCTCAAGTGGCGCAGGTGTTCCTCGAACGTTTTTGAGTACACCACGATGTCGTCTAGTTACGCGAGCGCATGTTGCCACTTCGCATCTCCCAGAACACGGTCCATTAGGCGCTAATAAGTAGCGGGTGCTCCTACCAAGCCAAAAGACATTCTCTTGAATTGGAAAAGGCCTCTGTGACAAGTGAAAGCAGTTTTCTCCTTGTCCCGCTCATTCATTTCAACCTGAAAGTATCCGCGGCTAGCACGAGCGTCGTGAAGTACTTCGCCCCACTTAGGTTGGACACTAGGGAAGAAATGGTTGGTAGAGGGTACGCGTCTTTCCTCGTAACCTCATTCAGCTTGCGGTAGTCTATGCAAAGTCGATATGTATCGTCTTTCTTTGGAACCAAGACTACCGGGAAGCCCCAAGGGCTGTTAGACCTCTCAACAACGCCAGTGTCGATAAGTTCGTCTAAGGCGCTGTCCAGTGCTTTTCTCTTGGCCAAGCTAATTGGTCTAGGATTGCACTTCCAAGGCAGTGCGTCACCCGTGTCTGTTCGGTGCTTGACTAGGGTAGTGAGGCCCGGGCGGTCAGTGAATGTCGCGTTGTACTCGTAGAGGAGCGATGACAACCGTGCCTTCTCCCTCTCCGTCACGCTGTTCACTTCCGACAACAACGGGTGCGCTGACCCTCCCTGCGCGGCATATAGGATAGGAAAACTTTGAATATCCAACAGAAAGAGGGTAGCCAGAGGGCTACCCGCCTAGACGACGGCCGAAAGGTCTTGACTCTCGGCGGCGGCTTCGGCCAGTCGGACGAGTTGTAACTGAGTCGCCGGGTCGGAGCAGAGCAGTTTTCTACCGCGGCAACATTCTCTCTGACCTCTCTCTCAGCGGCGATGGTCCGCTCGCCTCCTGGTTCTCGGGCTGGCGGGGTGAATTTGTCACGGTCTTCCTCCGCTCGCGCCGCGTTCGGAGTCTTAATGGTCTGCGGCGCCTGACGTGCGCTCCCTGTAGCCTCCGCTGCTGATATCTATCACAATACCTGTCTTGGCTAGGAAGTCTCGTCCAAGAATTACAGGAACGGATAAACAGGGAAGATGAACGAGGCGTTGTCGCCACGCGCGTCTTTCCCAGCGAACCACTATCCTAGCTGCGCCGCTTGATTGGCTGTGCCGCTCGCGAGGCGAAAAGTGGTATCGCACTCTCTCAGCCGGATTTTGTTCTCGCGGAGATGGTTTAACACCTCGTCACCGAAGAAAGAAGCGCTTGCTTCTGTATCTAGTAACGCGGTGAATTTCTTTCGAGCTATCGTTAGCTCAATGAACGGCGCTGACAGGTCAACAGAACTTCCTACGCGACATGCCAAAGGCGCTAGCAAACCCGGGTTTTCTGTGTACGCCGCGCGGGATCGAAGGTCGATCACCGGCGGCTTTGGCCGTTTCCCGACCGTGTATGGTCACGGGCGGGAGGGCGGCCACACTCGCGGGCGAAGTGCCCCGGCTGGTCGCACCGGTAGCAACGGTTGCCCGGGCCCCGACGGGCTAGGCGCTGGTCGCCCCGTTCCGGTCGGTCATCTCGAACTCGCGGCGCGGATGAGGGGGGCCGCGTGTCGGCCTCGCGATCTCGCCTCGGTTCGTTCCGCACGCAGCGTGTTGTTCGCAACGCGTAGCTGAATGGGTCCGAAGCGCGGTCGGACAACTCCCAACCCCTTGGGACACGCTCGTCAGCAAACTGTGCTGACGCTTCAGCTCTAGATGGACTGCGCGCTGAGCTGCTATTCCACGCGCAGCGCGGGAAAAGTGACAGCGATGCGGGTGGGGGCGGCCGATACGCTCGCGCAGCGAGGATGTCTCCCTGAATGCGCTTCGCCTCAGCTGCCAGCTCATCCAAATCTCTGAACCTGACTCCTCTCAGGTAAGCCGTGAAAGTCGGGTGCGCTTGTTTTTATTTATTTTATTTATTTCATAATACTGCAGGCCACTGCTTGGCCCAAGCAGGAGTGAACATAAAATGATACATAACCAAAAGAATAAAGTTATTTATTATTAGCAGCACACGGAGACCAAAAGAATAAATTTATACAATGTTAGCAGCGCAAGGATACCAAAAGAATAAAGCAAACAATAAACTTATACAATATCAGCAGCACACGTATACAAAACATCTATATAATCAATATTAGCAGGTAAACAGACGATTTAACGCATCAGAAAAATTTTGCGAGGAAAAAACAGATTCCGGTTCCGAATTCCAATCTTGCACTGCTCTAGGGAAAAAACAGTATTTAAAACTGTTGGTTTTGGCGAAAAGGAGAGTAAGTGAATGTTCAAGAACGTTCCGGGTCCTTCTCACTAGAGGACGCTTAATGCACTCCGGTAGCTTGAATTCATTTTTACCTGTTAAACTATTAAACAAGAATACCATTCTATTAATCTTTCGGCGGACTTCTAGCGTAGGAATTTTATTTGACATCATTAACTGCGATGGAGAGTCTTCCCTTTTGTATTTTCCGTATATAAACCTAACCGCTTTCCTATTTACTTTTTCAAGGACCATTATGTCCTTTTTCGTGTACGGGTCCCAAACGACTTTGTCTCGTGACACGCTCAACTTTCTCTGTGCTCGTGGCGCGAGGGTCAGCGAGGCGATAAAGTTCGTCCATCGCTAGGACGTACTCTAACAGAGACTCGTCGGGGTGCTGGGTTCGGAGCTCCAGCTCTCTCCTCAAACGCCACTCATAGTTTGCGGGAAGGAATTCGTCGCGGAAGCTTGCGCAAAACTCCTCCATTGTCCTCGCTCGGTTTCCGGCTAGTCGGTACCAGCGGGCTGCTTGCTCCGTCAAAGAAACAGGCACAACACGCGCGAGCATTTCGGCGTCTGCGATTCCTGTCACTTGCTGATAATGCAGCAGACGGTCGAGGTACTCGTTTGCTCCCGTAGTGTCGTGGTACCCCGTGTAGGTAGGCAAGTCTATCCTAACACGTGGTGACTAGGCCGGGGCTTGCAAATTGTTTTGTAAAATACCCGCTAGACTCCGCATAACCTGCATTGCGTTCTGCAAGAACACCTCGGATGATTGCGGACTAACGCCCCCGGAGTTGGGCGCAGCCGCTGATGGCGTCGAATGATGAGGCCTAGGTGCCTCATTGTTCACGCCGCTGAGCGGCGAGGCGCCCGATGTGGAGCCCCCCATGCCAGGCCTAAGTCCTACCAACGCGTCAGGGGATGTTACTCGGCTATTCCGCGTGGAACGCCCAAGATTCACAAATTCAAACCCTTCCAACGGCGCGTCAAGTAGGGAGCCCTGGTTATGTGCCGCTGGCTCTGACAGCATAAACAAAGACTGCAAGTCACTCCTGTCGGCTGCCATCCTTTGTTAGGGCGACGGTAGTCGTACGCTTTAACAAAGGTCACTGCTCAATTGCCTAGTTCGCCCCATGTTCGGGCGACAAGATATGGGGTCACTCTGCGTCCAGCCGGCCGGGAAGGCGAGCTTCCGTGCAAGCTACACGCAGGCCTTATTCAAGTACGCAACACGCTTCCCCAACCCGTGGCGCAGAGTCGCAGCCACGGCAGGTCCGGACGAAATAGGCAACGGCAGGGCACGCTAGGAAATAGTTTATTATCCTAACGCGAGGTAAAGCACACTGCGGAAGAATGTTCTATCCGTAAAATAGATGTTCAGTAGCTCACCAAGTCGTTGACGTCGACCGGCGTTGGTGTTCGGGGGCCGGCGGGCAGCGAAAGGGGTCCGTGGGGCACTTAGGTAAGGTCCGGCAGCGAGAGTCCCTTCCCGCCGCGCGTTTCCCCCTTTTATCCCTTCGGGCATTGCCTCCCTGGCAGCAAATCGTTGCCGTCAAGCTTAGGCGTGCTACCCTCTCCGCAGAAGGCAGCGCGCTGCCGTGACGTCCCGTCAGTGCTGGGGCGGAAATGAGCAGAATCGCGGGGGTGCCTTCTCTCCACATTCATTGTGGGCAGCGCGCCCGTGTAAGTCACGGTCGCCGCTGGCGCGGGGTACAAGGAGGGGATACCAGTGTATCCCACAAATGCGAAGGGAAGGTAACCGCTGGTCCTTAATGTTGATGGAGTGGATTCCAAGAGAAAGTAAGCGTAGCAGGTGGCGGCAGAAGGTTAGGTGGGCGGATGAGATTAAGAAGTTTGCATTCAAAGAGTGGATGCAGCTGGCAAAGGACAGGGTTAATTGGAGAGACAGGAGAGAGACCTTTGCCCTGCAGTGGGTGTAATAAGGCTGATGATGATGATGACGATGATGATGACACGTGGTAAAAGATTAGCACAACGCACGCAGATAATCGATTTCGCTTCACGACGCGCTATTGAAGGTATGCTGACGCATACGTCGCTCTTTTGTCGGAAGTTGAAGGCTTCTTCAATCTCCCTGGTCCGTTGATCAAAATGTGACGGGTAGACCATCCTGTTGCTAAGCTGCGGAGCACATTCATGCTCTCTGGAATGTTTTATTAATTCACTGAAGATAGTGCCTTTTGGGGATATTTTGTGCTCTTGAAGCCATTCATTCAAAGTGCGCCGTGTTTGACCAATGTAGGTGCGTCCCCATGAAAGAGGCATTTCATAAACGGCGCTTTTCACACAATTCTCATGTTTTGTTCGGTGCTTTTTCTTTCATTGGTTTTTCTGTTATGATTCTTGACACTGCCGCACAGGCTTCTTAACTGGTTGAGTGCTGACATGAGCACTTTTACACCAGATCTTGCGCCTACCTTTTGAGGCTGTGGGAAATGTTATGAATGTAATGAATGACCGCATACGGCTTACTTTCTTCTGCTGTGGTTGTGATATATGTTCAGCCTCTTCGTGCTTGACCAATTCCTTTTGCGACACTGGATAGCAGTGTGATCGGGAAACCTGCTGCTCTTAGGCGAGAGTTGTGGGCGTCAAAACCGCCTTGAAATTCATGATGACAGGATCTCGTCAATGGGGCTCTCATTGCTGATTTTGCTATTCCCCGCTTGATGAACTAGGATTGCGCTGATGTGTAGGGGAGCAGTCCCTTCTTGCTTCGTGGTCCATACAGCCAGCGTATTTGAGCCCCTAGAAAGGTTAGCGTGAAATCAAGAAATCTCAGAACGTTGTTTTCTGGGAATTCTCTCGTTATTTCTAGTCCTTTTAGTTCTTCTTTGAAGATGCCAATGATTTGGCCAAGGGGCTGTGGCTGTCGATCTTACCTGTTCAATTTGTAGAGCATCAGGTAATCTTCCACGTAACGGAACACTTTTACGGAGCTTGTCACTTGAAGAGCGATCATTAGACGTCTGTCAATACGCGCGAGAAACAAATCACTTAAAATGGGGGCAAGCGAAGGCCAAAGGCATATCCCCTCCCGTTGAATGTAAAGACTCCCCCTGTGACTGATGATAGTAGAATGCAGGTAGCTGGTAAGTAATTTCATAAAATTTTCTTTCGAAAGCCCACTGCAGTTTTGAAATTTCACAACGCTGGGTCAGTCAATGCATTCTTCGACTTCTCGGCACACTAAGTTCTGCGGAAGCGAGTAGTCTTTCAAATCTATCGAAAAGCCAACCACGTAGGGCGGATAGTTTCCTGGAAGAAAGTCAGCATACCTTCAGCATACATACTTCGATTGCGCTTCGTGAGAGCGAAATTGATTATCTTCGTGGATCTTCCTAATCTTTTACCACGTGTACATCTTATGTGTTTTTCATGCTTCGGTCCTTTCCTTCTTGTACGAGCGAGACGCATATATTCGACGAACGTGCAGTAAAAATCCGGTTGTTCGTCAACGTCGTGTCCCGCCTCTCTGTCTGTTCTTCTGTTCTATGTCTCGTGCTGCGCTGCTCCCGCCATAAGATGCTGAGGTATCACTAATGTTGCCCAACTCCCTCCAGGCATCCCGTATCCAGGCATCCGTAGAGGCCTTTACCTCAGAGAATGCTGGCTTCAATGACTTGCTGGGTCCCTCGCCAGCCTGTTTGTTTTTCGCGTAAAGGTAGGACAGCTGGTTCCTATTCCCACCATTAGCATGAGTGTGTTCTGCCGGCCTCATAATTTATCTTTGTACTTTATCTTTATACATACTTCATCTTGTACTGCATATTATGCTCATAGTCATGATCACTTTGTGCCCTGGTCTTAAATTTCTGCAACAATATTCCTGGCAGTTTTTGAGTTAATTTCTCACTGACCTAGCGTTGCTTGTGCAAAGAAAGCTAAAGTACCAACTATGAACATAATTTATGTCTAAAATTTGAACCGATGAAAGCAGATAACTGTTGATTCTGGGACACTAAGAAATCAAGGTCATTCTTAAACAAGCGCCTGTGCACGCTGTATCAGTTAATGGAGCTATTCTTGAAATGATAGAATGTTAGCGCTTTGGTTCAGGATTTCATTTCTCAAAATCATTTGCATGAGAAAAATTCACTGTCATTACGGCTCAACTGCATAGTATGTGTTACAAATACACAGCGTATGAGAGGTATTAAGAAGCAATAACAAAACCAACAACCATCTCAAAAACTATCAGCTCGGCTGGCTAAATAGTTCGCAGCTGCCAAGGATTTTCACAACACCGCCCGTCATATGATATGCATTTTTATAAATATAGTACTAAAAGGCAAGTTCATGCCATCAACTTAACATATACTTATTACACTTGATTAACTTTGACTTCAGTGTGTCTACAAATATTCAAGGTAAAGTTACTGACAGCCCAATAACCCTTTTTGCGGAACATACAATTCTCTCGAAAGGAGAGCTGTCACTGTTGACGCAACTGCACAAGCTTGGAGAGGCTTCCAAGTCGGCTTCCTACCTTTGCCCAGTATCACGATTTGCATGAAAATTTCAACAATTCCTGCAGAAAGCTCTTGGCATCGTCGGCGTTTTAGAACAAACCTCACTTAAAGCAGTTTTTATGGTGTGAGACATCATAATCGAAAACCATCTAAACACCTTATGAACGAATAATGCTGTAGTACGTGCTTCTCTTGGAAGCTGACTCTTGTAACCAGATATCGCAAAGCTGCAGCTGTACTGTTGTGCATGAGCCCCCCCCCCCCCATGTGCAGAAGGTACACTTTTCAAAATTATTTGGTTCTAAATCTCGGAATTTCAGATGAGAAAACTTCAGCGCATGCTTGTCACCGATTTCTCAGGCCAACTTCATATGCTCAACGGTCACCTGCAATAACAAGATGGCTATTAGATGCTGCGCCCTTCCCAAAAAAGTGAACTTTCACTATTCGTCAAGGTTACACCACAGGAGCCTTTCGCTAAAAAACCCATTTTGTTTGACATAGGATAGAAAGTAACATTGGGCTCACATAAAACTTTGCAGCGTATGTTTTACGGCAACATTGGTTCTTAGCATATAAGGCTTTCCTTGTTTGTAGGCGACTTGTACTCTAAGATTGTGAGGTAGTCAAGAATGATGACTTGTCCTCTTCCAAGGTGTCCTGTTATGTTTTTCAGTAGGTGTGGTGCACCTGCCGAAAAATTATGCTTCCTGCCGCTGTTACAAGGGTGGGGACAGGACGTCTTGGGCTTGCTGTGCTTGGCAGCATTAATGCCACAACCCCTCCATATCGTCATATAACCTGGTCCCATGCCACTGACTACTGCATCAACAATCAGGCTAGCAGCTTCTGCTCGCCGAATTATATCAAAAAGACAATCCTCGACTTGGAAAGCATTGAAGGATGAGCCTGTGAGACAAGTCATAGAAAAGCAAATTACATGTAAACTGACAAAACTAAAACCATTAACCAGAAACAACACCAACAAATAAAACAGCACCGTGCTGCATCTGAAAGGTTCGCGTTCATCCCCTTCTATTATATTTTTGCTTATTCAAGTTCAAACAAAACTGTTTCTCAGTAGTACTGAATCTTGCATATGTATTTGGCATCTGCACGACCATGACATAGGAAAAACCCACCTTAAACGCGTGAAAGCCTGCCAACAAATTTGGTCCTAGTCTCATGTTAGAAAAGGTACCTTGTAATCTAGATAGTCTTTCTGCAGTACGCATAGGGTTGCACAGTGGCTATAGAAATCACAGGGAGGTTTAGGTAACCAATGAGGCAATTATAGTTTCATTATTAACACTGGGGCATGACGCTTTATAGTGGTTGACTATGCCTTTAATTAAGCAGGAGTGACTCGTGAAGATACATTGAATTTTTACAGTCTAGCACGATGCTAAGAATGTTTTTCACTTATTGTAGTCATTATTAAGGGGAATAATTGAAATTGCATGTTTAGAAAAATAGAAAGAAGCTATGAATAAAGTGAAGTATAAACAATCATGCTGCTAATGGGAATGGAACCCATGGCTCATGGGTGCGTGAGTTTGGTTGTCAGCAGCGGCATGGTTCTTTTCGTCTTCTACTCTTTTTTACAACTTCACTCCTGTTTCTAAGCATGAAATGTCAATATTCCCCTTAATGATGACAGAAAAAATGGCTTCTTTCTACTCTAGAGGTGTAAGCAAACTGCATGAGTGAATTATATCTCATTAGTATATGCTTGTTAGGAAGAAACGTTAGAATACAGTACTAGAATACTCACAGCAAAAATGCTTGGCACCGCATGTACTTTTAACCGCTTCTTCCCCTTTGCAAGACCATCTTTGAACTGGTCCAGTTCAAAATGGTCCTCCATGCGTGAATGTTAATAACGCCATTCAGTTGAACAAGAAAATAATACCAATGGCACAGAAATCGCAATGTCATTTTAAATCAATTTTACACAACGAATGTAACAGTGTCCGTACACCAACCTCCGCGAGCGTGACATAAAACACAAACACCAAAATTATGACCCTTCCTTGAACAAACAAACGTAAGCTGCTGTAAAGGTTATAAAACCATGCTCCGAAACGCGGTTTTCTTCTTTATATTCAAAATCAAAAGTAGCCTTAAGCGTCTCAAGTAACCCGTGTCATTTTTTTTTGTTCTCGTTTCGGTTGTCTTGTTGAAACTGGCAATAATTTATCTTTTGATTTCATAATGTAAAATTGGTGTATGCCTTATCTAAGCACTCCAGAGCTAAGTTACTTCGCATATTCTTGCGTCTCTTGAAAAGTTCTTTTCGCGACCCATGCGCAGGAACCAATTAAGACAGCGGCGAACCACGGACCTTGCACATGGGATTGAATAGAACTGTTCGCCACTCTCCGAGCGGTTGATGCAGTTCGGAGCAGAATACCTAACTGTCATAATTCCCGCGATGACAGCCGCAAGATCCAAGAAACACATGAACACTCACTGTAACAAACGGACGCAGCCTATGAAAACAGAAATGTGAGCGACTTACCCTCAGCACGGTACGCTGCCGCCTCGAGAGGTGATGCAATGCGGCTGGAGTGCCCTGTATGGTTGCCTTCACGGTGGTACACAGTTGCCTAGCAGTCGAAACTCTGGCAAAGCCTACATAGTAACTCTAATACCAAAATGGCCAGACCGCCATCTTAGAGGACAAGTATATTGCCGCGATGCAAAAAGCCATCAGCACGCGGCTTTATAACATTCTTTGTGAGACAAGATTTCATCAGGTTTTTCTCGAAGGATCGCAGTCACACGCAGCTGCTCCTGCTGATACTTTTGCTGCTGCTTATGGCGCCTTATCTCAAAAGTTCTTGGTCAACGTTAAATTGTGCGCGGACGAGAGCGTCGGGAAATCTCTTCGTCGACCGCGGCGCCGTTTCTTGCTATCATCACCGCCGAGATGTTTCGTTTTTGCGGGCACAAGTATGCCCCAATAAATAGTTTCTGTTGGTAGCCTTTCGACTGTCTTCCTGACTGCTGGACCGCATAGACCACTACGTGACGTCTGGGGGAGGTTCTGAGCAGTTGTTTTGTTACGTCACCCCCTAGTGACCAAGCAACAACCGTCGTGCTTCGCCAGCCTCGTGAGCTACCGCTTTGCT
Source organism: Amblyomma americanum (assembly GCF_052857255.1). Classification (NCBI taxonomy): domain Eukaryota; kingdom Metazoa; phylum Arthropoda; class Arachnida; order Ixodida; family Ixodidae; genus Amblyomma; species Amblyomma americanum. The sequence continues at coordinate 78,296,405 of NC_135504.1, read as the reverse complement.
ATGGTCCGCTACACGATGTTGAAAACTGGCTGAACATGTTCGAAAGTGTGACTGCGCTGAACGTACGGGGCTTCGAAGCAAAATCGGAAATATTTTTTGTATGGACGACCCAGCAAGAACACGGTTTAAAAACCACGAGGTTTACTTGACGACCAGGGAGGCCTTCAAGAACCACCTACTGGAGACGTTCAGCAGTGTTGTCCGGTGAGAAATATGTTATTTTTGTTTGAAGCACAAACCAGATGAGGCCGTTACTGCGTATGGTTGGATGTATAAGGCTGAATCCTTTAAATTGCGTGGTGGCTCAAGCTACCTAGCCATGACATAAAATTTTGCTGTTGTCGTGAACTTAGCCACCAATCAGATAACCTTCGCTTGGTTACTTCTACCCGCTTAAAATCTGCTTTCCCTTCACTGTCATTAAACCTCAATGTCTTGGATAAACCAGCCCCTCTGCTTTCCACTGTAGGGTGAAGCCCTTTACAGAAAAGTATCAAGTGTTCAGCCGTTTCCTCCTCCTCTCCGCACGCAACGCACAACGCCTCTATCTCGTGGTATGTCGAAGAACTAAAACGCCATTTTCGACGCGAAGATCCCTGGATGACCGATGAGCATGGGATATTAATAATGCGAGGCGTTAACGAACCATTTTTCGTCTGCACGGATTGCAGTTGACAGACGGCCTTCGCACAATTCAGCAAGGAAGAAGGTACCATACAGAGTGCCCTATGTACCAGAGCAGACCAGCACGACTGGCAGCTACACGTTGTCTCCGCGAGCCACCCCGATACTGCGTTTTCGACAAGCCGAATATGCGGAAAGTCATGCGCAATATTATCCGGAAGGAGCCTCGCGAGCTTGTACAATCAACAATTCAAGTCTCATCACTAACAGCCGTGACTCATGAAGAAGTGCAGGAGTCTTCAAGCGTTCCTCTCGAGACTTCCTCGATTACAGATCTCCACGCCATGACCTATGCCGCCGCGGTACGGAACCGAAGGCGTCTCGCCAACCCACGACAGGAGCCCCGCGTTCAGTACCTACGACCAAACTCGCCCACCCTCAGCAAGGACGGCCAAGGAAAGCCGAGCTCTGGAGGAGCCCCTACCAGCGCCGCTACTTCCCCTTGCACAGCGATGATGGTTTATGGTTTATGGGGGTTTAACATCCCAAACCGACTCACGCTATGAGAGACGCCGTAGCGAACGGTTCCTTAAATTTCCACCACCTGGGGTTCTTTTACGTGCACTGACATCGCACAGTACAAGGGCCTCTAGAATTTCGCCTCCATCTCACATCTGGTTAACTTCCCTGCGTTTCCTTTTCATTCTCTCTCTCTCTCTCTATCTCGTCTCCACCGAAATTCGACCGCCGAGCCGGGATCGAACCGGCGTGTTTCGTGTAAGCAGCCGAGTACGATAACCACTGAGCTACCGCAGCGGCTTCCACTGCGATGAGGCCGTGCGCGTCCTCCGGCACTGCCGATACAGGCGAATGGGTCTTCATGGTTTTAGTGGGCCAGCATTGAGGCTCCTACTCACCCATTTCGCCACTGCCTGTCTGGTGGCACTTCGATTACTGGCTGATCACAAGAGGTTACTCGAGAAGAGGAACCTGACTCTCACAAGCCCCACCGGAAGCAGCACCTGCCATCACAGGGCAGTGGAGCATAGTTTAACCGCTGCACCACAGCGCCAAGAGAGATATGAGTCCCTACGATGTATGAATGTAAAGTAGAGAATGCCAAATACCGCATGTACTGGCATTAATCCATTAACACAATTACGTAATATCCTTCACCCGGGGATTATGTGTTCCTTCCAGCTTTGATGCGATAGCACCAAGGCCTCCGCCTACCAATTTAGCCATTCTTGGGGGCCTGCTTGTCCTGTAAAACCACGCCTCGAGCCAAACTCGAAGTGAAAACCAGATGTTAGCGCACGTTGTTTGGATTTCGCCTTACTGCGCTAAACCGCCCGCCAAAATTTTTTCGGTTGATGCTTCATGACCACGCCCTGGCAAATGATCACTCCAGATCCACGATTATTTTCGTCGAGATGTCTGAGCGCCAAGCCCTCAGTTACGCTCGCCATGGCCATGAACCGCATGTTTCACACCGCCAAGCGGCGGCTACGCACAGGCCGTCTGCGAAAGGTCCCCCAAGACGCTCAAGTGAAACTGAAGACAGCAGTCTCTGTAGGTGATGCTGCTCACAGCGAAAAAATGAAGATCCTCGCCCGACCACGTCGAATTAAGATACCGCGTCCCCTATGAGAATAACGCAAACATAGAATAGCCAAACAGTGAAGCGACGTAACTTCAAAATGACGACGCTGCCATGCAGAACGACCACGACGTTCCCCAGCTGAAGCAAGAGAAATAGCCGAAGCTTTAATCCTTTTTCTAGACCTACATGCATCTCGTGAGCAGGAGCCTCTGTCTTGGGAGTGACTTTTGACGGCTGTAAAATTACCGCTGTGGTTGCCCCGGTAGCAGAGTATTCTGTATGAATGGAATATTCCCGACTCAGGTCCATAATGTCGCGACAACATGGTATCACCCGCAACTCCGCACCACACGATGCCACCTAATTACACCATCGGGACGACGCACAGCTCAAGTAACTGCCAACCGACATATCTCTACAGTGACAATGCTCCCGGCACAAGCAATGCTCGCGGATCGTAATATTGGGCATGGACTTCCTCGTGACCAGTGTCTGGTCACTAAAGAATATGGTTAGTGAGCATCAGGTGGTAATCGATGTTGGATCCAAGTTCATCACGCTCTGGAAAGGCGAAGCCAAACTGTGACAATCCTGAAGCATTTCGTTATTCTCAGTGTCCTGGGTCAGCAACTGAGCGTCCCCCCCCCCTGCTCAAGCGTCATTGTCACCGCAGGTACCAGGAATAGAAACATCATCCAAGCCATTAATGAGGGGAACGCGGAATTACTTTTAAATCGAGGAATTGGCATTGCAAGAGCAATGGCGAGCTTCCGGAACGAATAAGCTGAGTCGCTGGTGACAGACTCAAGGGAAGGATACCGACACCTAAAAAAAAGGCACAACGACGTTGTTTCTCGACGAAAACATTTACATACGAGACGTCTTCGCTCTCTCCGACTCATCCAGAAAAGACCTGCTCTCCGCAACCTTGGCACATACAAGATCAGGTCACCAGTCTCTTTCGAAACTACAGGGAGTGTTTTTGATCCTCGTCAAAGGTCCGACAAACGACGCTGATTTCAAAGCATCGCATCGCAACCGAAAAAACACGCCTGTCCTCTCCGCCAAAGCACACGCCACGCGTCGCCGCGAGAAAGCGAAGCTCTCTAAGACCAAGTGGGCGGAATGCTTCCGGAGGACGTCATTTAGCCCTAAAGGATCCTTGGGCAGCATTGGTAGTCCTCCGCAAAAATGAAGACGGAAGTGTGCGCCTCTGCGTACATTACCGCAGTCTACGCGCATGAAAAATACGGCCATCTATCCCCTCCCAAGGATTGACCACACCCATGATCCACTCTAACACGCAAAGTACTTCCCGTGGGTAGGCGTCAAGAGATGGCACTGTTAGATCGAAGTCGACGAGAGAAACTGGGAGGAAACGGCTGGGTCTTTCACTGGATTTGGGCTTTTCATTGCATCAGGAGCGTTTCGGCTAGATATAGACACGGTTCTGGCAGGCCTAATGTGGAAAACGTGTGATATGTACCTAGACAAAATTGTAGTCTTTGCAACGAGCTTCGACGAACCCCAACAGAGGCTGAAGGCAGCACTGGAAGTCTCCAGGACAAATACTGAAGAATAAAATGTGCTGTTTTCTCTACCAGGACTTGGTTTTTTTACCGCATCAACAGCAAGGACAGCGAACACCACGACCCACAAAAGGCAGTCGCCATTTCTGAGTTCCGGTAGCCTCACGTTGAGAAAGTAATCCGCAGATTTCTGGGACTGTGCGCGTGTTAGGTACGGTTTGTCAAAAACTTTCAATGAATTTCCAAAACGCTCATCGATCTCACAAAGTGACGTGCCAACCGAATGGGAAGCGCCTCAAGCGGAAGTCTTGAAGGTATTTCAGCGTCACTTGCACTCCTCCTCCCCGGTTATCGGCCCCTTTGAAGAAAACGTCGAGAGTGAAATTCATACCGATGCAAAGAGCGTAGGCCAAGACAGATTCCTCATTGACAAAAACGGCGGACTGGAGTAAGTAATCGCGTATGCTAGCCGTTCTCTGTCGAAGGCCGAGGCTAACTATTCGACGACCGTGGATGGCCTTGCCAGCATCCGGGTTACATCGAAATTCCGCTCCTATACCTATATGGACGGCCATTTAAAGCGGTCAGTGATCAGCATGCCAGTGCAGGTTTGCCAATTTGAAGGACCCCTCCGGCCTCCTCGCTCGATGGAGCGTGCAACTGCAGGAGGTCGACATCACAGTCGTCTACAAGTCTGGGCACAAGCAAAACGATGCAGATTGCGTGTCGCGAGCCTCTGTAGACAAGCCTGTGGAAGAGGACGATAACGGCGCTTTTCTGGGACCGATAGGCACAAGCGATTTCTTGCGACAGCAGAACTCGGACACCGGCCTAAGCATCTCGATCTTAGAAGACAACGCTTGTTCTTCCCCCCCCCCTCCCCCTCCGTTGCTTTCAAGCATGGTTTTTCCTCTTTCTGTCTGCGGAGCGGCATCGCCATGAAGGTGAAATTTTGATCAGACAAGACAGCATAACTCGTCGTCGTCGTCCGTAACCTTTGTAAAGATATTCTGCAGATTTCCCACACCTGGGTTTCTGAGGTTAACCTCCACCCTTCTCCGCATTCAAGACAAAATAAACTGATGAAGACTGCCCGCAGATGGCGCACGGCACGTAAAAACCTGCAGAGTCTGTCAGAGACGAAAGGCACAACCGACAAGACAAAATCAGCAGGACTTCTCGAGTCTATTCGGTTTCCAACAACGCCTCTCCAGCAGGTCGGTATGCATATCGCCGGCTCATCGACATCGACGTCCGAAAACAAATGGATAATGTGGCGACCGCCTACATGACCGTGTACGCTGACGCAAAAGCACTTGCAAACAGCACAGCAGCAGAAGACTCATAGTTTCGCGCAGGATGCATCCTGCCTCGACACGGCGCCCTCGAGGTACCCATCACGGACATTAGAACAGCGCTGGCGTCTGAGTTGACGCTAGCCATCTTGCGCTGCAGCCAGGTAAGCAACCAGAGGATAGGGTCTTATCATTCGCATATAAACGGCTTCTCGGAGCACCTGAGAAAAATGGTCGCAGACATGCTTGCCATGATTGTCAACGCGGAACACGAAACCCGGAATGTCGTCCTCCACTACGTAGTCTTCGCCTGCAACACCGCAGTGCAGGAGACAACCCATATAACAAAGGGGGACAAAGACCTCGCTCTATGCCATGCTCCTAAAGGTCGTCGAAGAAAACAACCTCTACGTCGGCGCCTGCCTCAAGCGTGCAAGAGAACTCCGGCCCATTGCCAGGCTAGTATCGAAGATCAGCCGCGCACAGACGCTCGATACAACCTACAACGACGCGACACACAATACCAGCCAGGGAACAGAGCCTGGGTGTGGACAACAGTCCGCCATCGGAGGCAGTAAAAACCTTTACGGCGTTTTTCGAACCTTCCAAGATACTTTGACAAATAGGTGAGCTTGAGTATATACTCATTATCGAATAAGTGACCGTATTCCAGCGACGCCGCGTACTCCCTGAAGTTGTGCATGCTCTGTGCCTGAATCTTTGTCATGCATAGGAACGGACGTTTTATTTTTGCCTTTTTTCTTTTCGTTTAAACATCCTGCAGATGCTTCTGTGATCGCAGCAATGCCCAGAAATTTGTTCGCTCATGCCCAAAGGCGCCGGCATGCAGCTTTATCAGGAGAGCAAGCTGCCGGGCTAGTTGGTGATGCATGTTGTAAACTTGGAAGCGCAAAAAACCGGACGACGGACAGAGTAAGGGAACACAAAAAAGCGCTCGTGAACCTGTTTTTTGTGTTCCCTTACTCTGTCCGTCGTCCTGTTTTTCGCGCTTCCAAGTTTACAACATGCAGCTTTATCACTTTGTGAAGCGAGATGCAACCAGGCTTATCTCGAATGATCGCAGTCACAAGCTGCTGCTTCTAAATTGTCCAAGACTGCTGTAGCTGCTTCTGGCGCCTTATCTCGAAGGTGGTCAGCGTTAAATTGAATGCGGCTGGAAGCAGTGGGGATCGTGTTTTCCGTCGAGCGCCGAGCACGTTCGTTTGTTCCTGTTATCGCCACCGAGTTATTTATTGGCGCATGTCAGACCGACAAACTTTCTTTGGCAAGTCTCTTCAGTCTTCCTGGCTTCTGGACTGCCGTCACCACTATGTGGCACTATGGCTGCAACCACGTAAAATATTTGCACATCGTTGTCCATTAAAAAAGGCACTTATTAAGTTATTGGGTGTCGTCCTAGCTAATCACAAAGATAAGCGCATTAGATAATCTTAATGCGATACAAAAACAATTGATGATGGCCTAACCCTGTTAGGCCAGGATATACGTAGCGTAAAGGCCGCTGTACGATCACTTTTTTTCCGCATGCGCACGCGCCGTTTCGACAGTGCGCAAGGGCTGCGCAAGGGCCGGACAATAGGGCGCATGAACGCATCCGGCTGTGCGCACGAAGTTTTTGCCGCACGAGCGGATGGTCGCATCACGCTATTGGCTGCTGTCTCGTGACTTAGCAGCGCAGCGGTGCCAAGCCACGCCTCCTCAGCTAGATGGCCGCCCGCGAAGCGCAATGAGAAACCAGGCCTAGTAGGCGGTTGCTTTGCCGACAAACACAAAATATTGGCCGCATGTAACTATTACGAGTGTTGGCAGCGAATTCGAGCTTCACCGTGCGCAACGGCGTCAAGCGGCAGTCTCCCCTAAGTTGTTTTGTCGCCGTCTGCACTGAGTTGACCGAGCGGCCTTCAGACCTACGCTGTCTACACAAGCGGTAAAAGTGGCGGTGTCGCGAAGTGTTTATTTGGAGCCGTTTGTGGTAGTTACAAGTGTTCTTTATTCGCGCGAGGATCTTCACGAACAGCAGCGAGAAGCAGCGCCCCAGTGTGAATTTCCTGTGCATACGGTAAGCATCACCGGGCAGTAATAAGTGTGAGTTGTGAAAGTGATTGCAGTCTAAACGAGTGCTTTTGCGTCAGTCAGTGATAGCGCCTGCAAGTATAATTACGTTTGAAAGGCTTACTACACACGCATTGTTTTTCGAATGCTTAAATGAACATCGAGCTGTACAGCAGATCGTGGTCCGTGTGCACCCGTGTGTACTGTATTTGAGAAATGCCGTGATTGCGAGGTGACGAAATGAGCTTCGAGCTCTACTGCTCGTCGCATTCGTTGCAGCAGTTGCAGTGATCGTGAGCATAACTCGTTGCGCTGCGGGGTAGCCATCACTCATATAGATCGTAGTTCGTATGAAGTGTGTAACTGTGTTAGACAACCGCCGTGAATGCGACGAGACCATGCTGAAACTTGTATTTTGCGTATGCGAAACGACCTCGGCTGCACGGCCGTGGAGCTGCATTCTGCCGGGATTACAGAAGCATCGCCGGCATTCTGCGGCATTGCGCTCGTAAAGTGCAGTTTTCCACTATGAGCGGCAATATTACGATGGTATGCCGGCGGCACGGTGAAATATATGTGGAAACATCGGTGTGCATGGCAGCTCTCACATCTGAAGCGTCTTTTCTTATTATTCCTGCCGGCTGCGCGGGCCCATATCTGCAATAAATATTTGAGGGACAAATTCAATGATTCCAAATTCCCTTGCATGTGTTCATGGTCTGAACCAAAGCAGTAGTGTTAAGTTTCGGGTGTAACATGTTACCACCAGATCAGGGGGACTTATGTATAAACAAGAACCATTGTCGCAACTCATTCACGAGTGTTTCACAATGCACAAGTCTCTAATATGTGCTGACTAGTGCAGCTTTTTTTCGAGAGCATTTCATTTTATCTGATTAAAAAAAAAGACCACAGTAGATGCTTACGCTCCTCAAAGAACTGTGCATACAGAGTTCATCTGAAATGGCCTGCCAGGTATGTTATGGAGCCAGCATTTACAGTATTTATAAAAGGATGCCTCCTTCTCCTCTATAATAAAGCTAAATTTCACATATAGTTCTGTCGTCATGAATGGAGTCAGATTTCAGCTGCTGAGAACGCATGAAAAGGCACAAACCTGTACTCAATATTAATATATTCATAGAACAGCTTTCTTCCTTACATTAGTAAGACGAGTTTTCACATAAGGCCCTAAGGAGTATTAATATGTTGGTGCATTATTTTGAAAAAGGAGGTCAAACAAGAAAGAAGACATTTGTTTGCCTAATACATGCAGGCCTTCTAGGACTGCTTAAATTCACATACACTCCCTTTATGAAGCCGAAAAGTAGGCATAGCCTTGGCAAAGATTTCCAAACAGTTAAGTTAACAACGAAGTCATTTTAACATAATCTATGCCAAAAGAGAAATTTGGCAGTATAAAAAACAAACTGGCAATGAAATAAGCTTTACTTTGAAGAAGATGTTGCTAATTAGAAGAGCTAGCACGTTCCAAAATTTTATACATGACAAGTGGTGCACACAATGCTAACTTTTATCTGCCGTTTTGGGAACCAGAATCAGTGTTGCGATCCGTCACTTTTTTTCTGGTCAGAAAAAAGTCTGAAATATTACGGCGAAGTTCTATGAAACAATATATGCATGTATGCCCTACACACACTTGAATGCTATTTTTTATTTACAACTTTCACCTTATAAATATATTTCTACAAATTGTGCTTCAGATAACCACTATGCATGGTCAGTGCATCCTGTTTTCCTGAATATATGAAGTCTTCTTTTCCAACCTCCACCAGGAGCCGCCTAGATGTAAGCCAGTTTACCAACTCTCCTATCATGTTATGTTTAGCTAAAAGGCATGTATGGCATTTTACTAAGTACTCAGCAACCACTTTGTTTTCATTCAAATGGGCACTTGCAGAATTTTTTGCAGCTGTACAGTACAGACAACATGCCAGCTTGTTTCTGCATGTGTCACCATTGACTGGCTTCAAGCTTGTTTGCACTGTTGCATTCCAGCTTGTGGAATTCCCGTTGCAATATTAACTAAGGAATGACTGCTAAAATAAAACTGGTCGCCCATTGTCACTGTACAAAAAGCAAAGCCATGCATTTCAGCGCAGTGATAGATGGCTTGGGCCCTTTGTCACCACACTGTGCTATTCCAATTTTGGCTTTTCTAACGGACCAAATAGCATTATAGACAGAAATCAGTACTGTTTCACTGTCACCCTTCTGTGAAATGCACAACGGCTGCAGTTACAACTGATTTTACATATTCCAAATTACTGGGGATATCGTAATTTTCTCGTGCATTTGGGTTCGTATTCTACTGCAGTGCTAAAATATGAAATTTTTAATTCATGCACAATTCAGACACACACTTCTTACATCAATGAATAGATAAGTGTCTTTTGCAATAACAGTTAAGGGGGGAGACAGCAAGGAGGCGTGTTTGCTTGACAGGGACAACCAACATTTATAGATGAAACTAAAATAAGTGTGCATGGAATAATGAAAACGCTATATTAAATGCAATTATAACACATGTAAAAGACTGCAGTGAGCTAGTTTGAATAACTGATGATTTAACCTGTGCCTGATCTCAGCAATGTGAATTTCCCTGTTTAATTACAAACGATCGAATATGCATCGCAACCTATAGCTTGTTCTGGTCCCCTATCTTTGGCTCCGAGAATTCGCGATACGAATTGCGTCGTCATTATGAAGTCGTTATTGCATGTTAGGGTATAGCGTAATTTTCAGTGGGGGCACTCTTTAAATATTAGGAGGCAAAATTCTTAGATCGTAGTTAGAACGGTTGCATGCATGGGTGGTCTTCAGTGGAGACTAGCAGACTAGCGGTCGACAGATTGTGTCACGATCGCGGTGTGATGCCTTTTTTCACTTTCTGAAGTAGAAGCAGCTAACCCGTTAATCGTTTCCCGCGACGCTGTTTTATAACCTCGCCTGCGGTGTTGCAAAATTTGTAGCAACTTCTTTTGCGGACGTCAGAAGCGGCCACGCCTAAATACATGGCTATCACCGCAGATCGCGGTTTTGCCTACTACGAAAAATCTGAGAGCTAAACATGTCTGGGGTGAGCCGCAATATCAATGTGTGTGTATTCGTACGGCAATGTATCTTCGTGTTTTACGGCACATGCCTGTGCAGCCGCATGGACGGCACTGACGAGCGCGGCAATCAGAACGCTCTAGTCGTCCGTTCGGTCGGATGCAGCAAGGTTGATCGTACAGCACCTCATCCGCAACGCACCCTCACGCGCCCGTGCGCATGGTCGCAAGGACACATGCGCATGCGAAAAAAAAACGATCGTACAGCAGCCGTAAGCACGGCATGAAAGCCGCGCCTTCACTACCTGCGCCTTTATTCACGGTTAAACCTTGAGCCGTCGTGGCGGAGTGGTAGCGTCTCCGCCTCAAACGCCAAAGGTCCTGGCTCGACTCCCAGCCTCGACACAAGGTTTCTTTGTATTCAGTGAGTGTGCGGGTGATTGACCACCTAGTCCGTCACGTGGTGCGGAGCAGCTGGCGCGGCGCAGTGTCTGGTCACGTGGTTCAGCACGTGGTTGGTCACGTGGTGCGGCCTCCAGAGAATACGCAGATCGCCGAGTAGAGGTGTGCGCCGACGTTTTCACTCCGCGCAATGGCGCGCCCTTTAAATATTAGTATATGAGTATATTTTTCCCTGCAAATATAGCTGCGGTTGAGATTTAGTGTTGTCTTGTTTAATTCCTTTCCCTGTCTGAGGCATATAATCATGCCAGCATGTCAAATATGTTGCAATGAATCAACACAAAACAAACAAAACCAACCGTGCTCTCCGCGCGTCTACACATGCGTATCGTCACCAGAAAACGCAAAATGGCATACCGAAATTTCTCCAAAAGCGCAACAGGGAGCAACGAGAAGAAACAACAGTTTCGGAACGTCGAAATCGCGACTTCAGGGTCACGACTGTGGCTGCGGGTGGAATGAGCGATATGTCCCAAAACGGCATCAATGCATCGTAACAATCTCAGCTTTAGAAAAATTTTAACTTGCTTCAAAAAGTATATGATTTATTTTTTATTCCGGGAAAATGCCCTTAAAAAAACAGTTACTTTAAACAAATAGCGATTAATATTCAGAACAAGTGATTTCACAAACGGTCCAGACGGAAACTTAATGTTTTTGTTGCAACATATCCTGATTTGTTGACAGGTATAAAGGGCTGAAACAAGCAAAAGTTGGTCATAGAAGAGGTCTGTTCCTTTTTACGCAAAGAATAGCGTATAACCACAATCTCATTTACAACAAGCGGAAGTACGATTAACATATCGAGTGTTACGTGCGTCGGTGCCGGCTTAACAATTCTAGGCGAATTAACTGACTCTGCGCAATGGAAAAATACGTGTATATCCAAAGGATAGCAAAAAAGAAAACAATTTCGACTACGACGCAGAAAACAAGAAAGGTTCTGCACGTTCGCGAGCAAGAAAAAGATACACACAATGAACATACGCGCTTGTGATATGTCTAATTTTTTATAAATATGGCGCATAAAAAAGATTTACAGAACCATTTTGCTCTTCTCTCACCCTTCAACCAATCTGTATTCTGAGCCCATAGTACGAAAAGCCGTAAAATTTCAACCAGTTCAGCAAAGAAGGCTGTAGCGAAATAGCTTTTTAAATTTGTGGTTTAGCTTTCCACGCCACCGGCTAGAAATGACCGCCACACCGCTGCCGTTCGAAACTGACACGGCGCACACCTGTACGGCAGTGGCGGAGCGCGCGGCGGCGGCGGCTCCGGCGCGCCAGCTGTGCGCCGTGTGACATCACTGCTCCTCGCGCATGCGCAGCACGGCTCTGCAGGAGCCACGCGAAACTGCTAAACCTCGGCTAGTGTAGCTTACGCTACAAAACGTTTTCATCTCACTGTAGGGCCAATGCTATTAGGCGCTGCCTTTTCGGAAGGAAGACGACATTTGTAATGTGCATCAAATAATATGCAAGAGCAAGAAAATGAACACGGCAGCGCGTTGCCTTCGGCAAAATCAGCGCGGCCTTGCACTAAATAGCAAAGAAGTTCGCTGCTGCGCGAGCTGAGCTTGTCCCAACACCGGTGGGGTCGTTCGTGCCGCTTGCGCCTAAGGAGCGCACAGTCGGAGTAATCGTTGCAGCCGCATTCTCACCACTGTCGTGAATAATGTGCATTGTCGTTATATGTGTTGTATCCGTCGTTTTCGGCAGCAAGGAGGAAAGCACAAGTTAGTCAAGGCCACAGGTACTCATCTCGATGATGCATACTGCAGCGCTGAGACAACTGTTGCCAGCTCAATCTCCAAAGGCAAAAGTAGTGAAAAGGCGAAGCCTCGAGCAAGCCTTCAGCATGTTCCGGAAGTGCAGAGTAACAAAATTTCGTTTTACCAAGCGGCGTGCAAAAAATCACGCTGTTGCAGAGAAATTAACCGAGGAGCACCGTTTGCTACATGTATATCTTCAGACGGACGTAAGCCACGTTCATCTTTGTTCGCCTCGCTTCTACATTTTTGCTGGCAGCGAATGTATCGATATTTCCTCAAGACGAAAAGGGCATTTGCAAGAGAATAGAAACTATGCACAGCAAAATCAGGTAGCCTAACGACGCACCGTAGTCTTAGAGCGAAGCATCTACTCGAGCAAAACTCGATCTCTCATTCCTTATCTCCGGAAGACCCTGAAATCACCTTGTAATGGCTGCCATATCAGCAGAGTTAATGTAAGCTACGTCCTCATCATCATCAGCCTGACTACGCCCACTGCAGGGAAAAGGGCTTTTCCACGTCTCTCCACTTAACCAATTGTGAAGTGCTGCTCCCTTGCTCTATTGTTGAACACTATGTTAATTAGACCCACCGCTCTGCGGTGCCACTCTAACTCATTGATGATACCTTGCAGTTCACCTCCTGAGTGACTCAGCGAGTTAATGTTATCAGCGAGTAGCAGATTCTTTAGGTATTCCCCATTGAGCCTTATCCCCAGAAGTTCCCAATTCAGGCCTCATAATACATCCTGTAAACAGGAGATAATAGCATTGGTGAGATCGTGTCTCCATGCATCACGCCCTACACGTTGGAATTTTGTTGCTTACTTTATGGAGGACTATGGTAGCTGTGCAGTTGCTATATATTGCCACAGTACCAAGCAATCTAGGGGCGCCATACCGCGGCCGAACTGTTTTAGATGGGACTTGCCATGCCTTGCGCACTGGAGGGGCTAGAGGTTTCGTCGTCTTCCTCGCTCGAGCTCCCTGCTGTCTTGCACTCCTAGCACGTCTAATTAAACCTGGTTTGAGTGCTTCGACCGGTTGTTGGTGACATATTTGGTGGAGGTGCTGGGAACGGTACATGTACGCTGGCCTCGAGGACACTCTAGATGTCTGTTCTCAACGCGTGGCTGCAACACCAGTCCACAAGGCGAGCCGCCACCTGCCAGGCCTACAGCCAGAATTCGGCCAACTCGCAAGACCAGCAAGGGCCATGACGTCCGCTACGGCGATGCAGACAAGTGGTTTGAGAACCATGAAGCTTCCTTTACCACCTGGGAGGCTTTTCGTCGAGAGCTGCTAGCAACATTTACCAGCAGCGAAAGAAAAGAGAAGGCTGAAATCGCCCTGCGCTCAAGATCACAGCAGCCGAATGAGAGCGTCTCGATGTTCATAGAGGACCTGACGCGACTGTTCAATCGGGCCGACCCTGCTATGCCCGAAGCCCAGAAGGTACGCCACCTAGAAGGTACGCCACCTAGAAGGTACGGCACCGTAAAAGAGCAGCTATTTGCCGGACTGGTTTGTGACCCGCCACGAACAGTGTCCGACTTCACCAAGGAGGCAATGGGTATCGAGCGCTCTCTGCAGGAACGGGGCACCCACTACGGACGTCAGGCTACTGTAGCAGCCGCTTCTCAGTACACGCCTATGTCGCTGCCTGCCGAGGAGCTTCGGGAGCTTGTAAGAAGCCTTGTCCGCGAGGAACTGGCGAAACTTCGCTTTGAAGTTCCACAGGTCGGAGTCGCTGCCCTAACGGACGTGGTCAGCGAAGAAATCCAACGAGTTGTGCAGCCACGCCCAGCTCCACACCCGGCGCCCTCCGTTATGACGTACAGCGAGGCGCTACGAAGTCCCGGGCCAGCGATGCGAGCCTTTTCCCCCGTCGCTCCCGTGCCATACCTGCAGGAGCCAGTCGCAACTGAACCCTTCGTGCCGCAGGAGTTCAGGCCACCCGTTAGCAAAGCGCACGTTTGGCGTACACGAAATAATCGGCCGCACTGTTACCACTGCGGGGAGCCCGGCTACATCCTCCACCACTGCCCCTACCGAAAAATGGGTTTAAGGGGGTTTTCACCTGACGCACCTCGACCACGCTACGGTGAAAGACCACGGGATATCGAACAGTACTTGGCCGATAACGTGCAATCTTCGACCTCACAGCGATGACAGTCCCGATCGCCATCCCTAAGGCGGTTCTCTTCGCCCCGCCGCCCGTCATCCTCTGGCCAGTTCAGCGGCACGTCCCCACAGCGGGAAAATTGGAGACGGCGTCCTCCGGTGGTACGGCTGCCGCTACAGGGCCGAGTCAAGAGCCTCCACCCGACGATTTGCCGCGACGCACCGACCAACGACGACCTGACCCGACGACCTCGACGACGCGCTGCGACCGACTGGTCTCCGACGAAATACCAGTATCCGCCGACAAACACGACGTTACCGCACTCGTGAATACAGGCGCTGATTTTTCTGTAATGAGCAGACGCTTAGCCACAGCCTTGAGGAAGGTTCTGACTCCTTGGTCTGGGCCGCAGATCCGGACAGCTGGTGGCCCCGTGGTAACTTCGTTTGGTTTCTGCACTTCGCGAATCCAGATCCGCGGTGTTACTTTCCCTGGTTGCTTTGCTGTGTTACCTGAGTGCTCCAAAGACCTCATACTCGGTTTGGATTTCCTTCGGGAGTACGGTGCCGTTATCAACCTCCAGGAGCTAATAGTGTCGTTTTCCACCCAAGGCCCTGTCGACGACAATACCGAGCCATGCAGGGCTACGTTATGCGTTTGTGACGACCACGTATTGATCCCGTCCAGAGCCAGCGTGTTTGTTACCGTCGAGTGTGATAACAGCCCCAGCACTCGTGGCATCGCTGAAACCAACATCTCACTGCTCGTGGGTCGTCAAGTGTGTGTAGCTCGCGGAATTATTGAATTGAACAGTGGGCGAACCGAACTTTTAGTGACCAATTTCGGTTCTGAAAAGCCAGTGTTTGCCTGGCAAAGCAGCTATTGCGTATTTCGAAGAACTTAGCGAATTCGCGGGACAGCACTCGCTGTCTGAAATCCCGGCATCAGTGGATGCACCGACCACTCCCATAAAAACCGACGTGAACCCGAACCTCCCGTCTAATGAGAAACGCTGCCTCGAGAGCATTATCGAATCTTTCCGCGACTGTTTTGCCTCCACCTCCAAGGTTGCGCAGACTCCGCTCATAAAGCACCGCATTATAGTTGACTCAAACCAGCGACCGTTATGCCAGCCGCCTTATCGAATCTCTTCGAAGGAACGGGATGCCATTCGCCGACAAGTTCAATAAATGTTTCAAGACAACGTTATACAACCGTCGACGAGCCCGTGGGCATCGCCTGTTGTTCTAGTGGCGAAGAAAGATGGAGCCCTACGGTTCTGTGTTGATTACAGGTGTCTAAACAAAGTCACCAAAAAAGAATTTTATCCTCTGCCACGCATTGATGACTCCCTGGAGCGGTTACGCCACGCGACGTATTTCTCGTCACTAGATTTACGCAGTGGCTATTGGCAAATCGAGGTGGACGAACGCGACCGGGAAAAGGCCGCCTTTATTACACCGGATGGTCTGTACAAATTCCGGGTGCTTCCTTTCGGCCTGTGCTCGGCTCCTGCTATCTTTCAGCGGATGATGGACACCGTGCTTGCCAATTTAAAATGGCAGTCCTCCCTAGAGTACCTAGATGAGGTAGTCATCTTCTCCGCCACGTTCGAAGAGCACCTGAGGCGCCTACGCGCTGTGTTCGCAGCAATTCGTTCGGCCGGTCTTTCCCTCAAGCCCGAAAAGTGTCACTTCGCCTTCCAGGAGTTGAAGTTTCTCGGCCACATCGTGAGCGCTAAGGGAGTCAGCCCTGACCCCGATAAGACAGCCGCCGTCGCTGTTTTTCTCGTGCCAACCGATAAGCGCAGTGTGCGCCGCTTTCTGGGTCTCTGCGCCTAATATCGGCGTTTGTGCCGAACTTCTCCTAGGTCGCTGAGCCCCTCACCCGCCTCACGAAAGATGCCGAACCGTTCCTCTGGGGCCAGGAGCAACAACAGGCCTTCGAAGACCTCCGCACTCGTCTCCAAAGTACACCCATCCTTGGCCACTTCGATGAGTCAGCCGACACTGAACTGCACACCAACGCCAGCAACATCGGCCTCGGTGCGGTCCTTGTGCAGTGGCAGGATGGTATCGAACGTGTCATCGCATACGCAAGCCGCACCTTGTCACGCTCGGAGGCGAACTATTCCACTACTGAAAAAGAATACCTGGCTATTCTGTGGGCAGTGACCAAATTTCGCCCGTATTTATACGGCCGCCCTTTTACAGTCGTCAGTGATCCCCATTCGCTTTGTTGGCTGGCAAAGCTCAAATATCCCTCGGGACGGCTTGCACGCTGGAGCCTTCGCCTTCGAGAGTTCGATGTCACCATCGTTTATAAGTCCGCTAGGAAGCACAGTGATGCCGACTCTCTGTCTCGTGCTCCTATCGAGGATAACCGAGCTGATCCCGACGGCGACTCTGTTTTTCTCGGCGTCATCTCCACGTCCCTCTTCACTCAACACCAAAGGGACGACAGTGAACTACGGTCTCTCATTGATTATCTTGAAGGAAGCGCTGCGTCGTCCCCGTGAATCTTCTCACGTGGACTGTCATCATTCTGTTTGCGCGATGGCGTTCTGTATAAGAAAAACTACAACCCGACGGAAGCTGCCTATCTGCTCGTCGTACCTGCGGCCTTGCGCGACGAAGTCCTGCAGGCGTGCCATGATGTCCCATCTTCTGGTCGCCTGGGTTTTTCCCGCACTTTGGCGCGGATACGCCGAACGTACTACTGGCCCAGGGTTGCTGCGATTGTCCAGCGTTACTTCAGAACTTGCCGCGAGTGCCAACGTCGCTAGAAGCCGCCGACTAAGCCAGCCGGCCTACTCCAGCCTATTGATCCGCCTCAGGTTCCCTTTCACCAAGTTGGCATAGACATACTCGGCCCATTTCCGGAGTCCTCGCTGGGCAACCGCTACATCGTGGTCGCCACCGACTACCTCAGCCGATACTGTGAGACTAAAGCTCTTCCCCGTGGTACTGCTGACGAAATTGCGAACTTTTTCATTCAAAACATTGTGCTTTGTCACGGTGCACCCACCATCGTTTTGGATTGGAAAACATTTAATTCGTCAGAAAAGGCAGAATGCAGACGATCCGTGCTAGGTGGCTATCAGTCCACGGCTGACAGCGACCTGGGTACCCCATTCAATGACCCGGGTTTGAACTCCCAAGTCTGAGCTGACCAACACGGCCTCCCACTGCTCGAGAGTAGGAACCTGTATTAGAGATTTCGGGGGCGGCTCCTCTTTACAATTCCACAATAGGTGATCATAAGTGGCTAAATCACCACATAATGTACATGCAGGGTCGAATTCACCGGGGTAGAATTTTGACAACAGGTAAGGCGTCATGAAGGATCGCGTCTGGAGTCGCCTCCAAATGGTCTCCTGCTCCTTATTAAAGGCTTTGTCCGGAGGAAGGAATATCCTCCTTTCAAGTTTAAAATGATTAGTAATATCGTGAAAAGATAATAGGCCGTCCTTCGAAAAACTCTCAGCAACGACAGCGTCCCCTGCTCGGCTGACGAATCCTCGAGCTGTTATGTGTGCCGCTTCGTTACCAGAGTTCCCCGAGTGAGCCGGGACCCATATCAATTCAATAATTCTGTCTAAGTCTTTGGTTTGACCCAATATGCTCATTGCTGCTTGAGAAATTCTGCCCCTCGCATAATTGCGTATGGCAAATTTAGAGTCGCTAAGTATGGTAGTAGCTTCTGTGTTAATGATAGCAAGGACGATTGTCGCCTCTTCTGCCGTTTCCGAGGATTTCGTTATGGTAGTGCCAGAGACTATCAGTCTACCTTGCGTATCCACCGCCGTTAGTGCGAACGCTTGTTTCTGGGGATATTCTGCGGCATCTACATATACTGCATGTTCATCTTGGTTGTATATGTTGTGTAGAGCTTTTGCCCTAGCCCTTCTCCCCTCGTGTTGAGCAGGATGCATATTCTTAGCTAGTGGCTTAACTCTTATTACCTTAGCGATGCGTTTAGGTACCTGTGTTTTGGTATCTTGAGGTGGCAACTGTATGCCTAGTCCTAAACGATCAAGTATGGTTCTTCCTGCTTTGGTGCGGGAAAGCCGGCCTCTCTGCATTGTTAAGTGTGCCTCTGTAAGCTCATCTAAGGTGTTGTGTACTCCCAAGCCCCGAAACCTTTCGGTGGAGGTACAGTTCGGTAGCCATAATGCTACCTTGCATGCTGCTCCAATCATAGACACTACTTTGCCTTTTTCACTACTGTCTAATTTTAAGTATGGGAGTGCGTAGACAAGCCTGCTTATTACAAATGCTTGTACTATTTTGCAAAGTTCTGTCTCCTTCAGTCCCTTCCTTTTGCTTGCAATTCGTCTAATTAGTCTTATCGTCATATTGATGGTTGTCAGGAGTTTTTCTAGTGTTTCCTTGTTCTTCCGGTTCGACTGAAGGAATAGTCCTCGGATTCTTATAGTTTGAACTTCCTTTACAGGGAGCCCTTATACCCAGATTTTCAGTCGAGGCGGAGGTTTGTAATTTTTTGCTCGAGGGCCCCTTGGTTTGTATCTGATTAGAAATAATTCGGACTTGGAGGGCGAGCAGGTTAGCCCTGCTTTACCCGCCAGGTCTTGTATTATGTCTACAGCTTGTTGCAGGGTGTCCTCTGTCTGACCATCACTGCCAGTTGTGGTCCATAAAGAGTTATCATATGCGTAGAATGTGTGTTGCAGCCCCGGGATGGCTGCTAATTTAGAAGGAATTTTAATTAGTGAGAGATTAAAAAGGAAGGGTGACAGGACTGAGCCCTGTGGCGTTCCTTTACCTCCAAGTGAGATAGTGTCTGATTTATTCTCTCCCACTGCTATCTCTGCCGTTCTGTTACTGAGAAATGACTTGATGTACTGGAAAGTTCTTTCCCCTGGGTTGATGTCCGAGAGATTCCTTAAGATAGCATCGTGCATGACATTATCGAACGCCTTTTTCAAATCCAAGCCTAATATGACTTTAGTTCCTCTGCTGCGTTCCATGTCTATTATGTCTGCCTTGAGTTGCAGCATAACATCTTGAGTAGAAAGATTAGCCCTGAAGCCTAGCATGGAGTTAGGGAGTAAGTTATTGTCCTCAGCATATTCTTGTAGCCGATTGAGAATTATATGTTCCATTAACTTTCCTAAGCAGGATGTTAAAGAGATTGGGCGTAGATTCTCTATACACATTTTCTTGCCTGGCTTTGGAATGAATGTAATCTTTGCATGTTTCCATTCTTGTGGAATGTTTCCGTTTGTCCAGTATTTGTTCATGAGATCAGTGAGTGCTGTCACTGACCCTGCGTCCAAGTTTCTAAGTGCTTTGTTAGTAATACCGTCAGGCCCAGCTGCAGACGTGGTGCGTAGTTGCCCCATGGCAAGCCACACTTCCGAGTCCGTAATCTCAGCGTCCAAGTCCTCGTTTGGTGTTCCCTGATAGTTTGGCAGCAGTCCATCTGGGGTTGTGTTTAAGTATCGATCTCGTAGTTCCGTTAAGAACTCCTCTGTGGTGCCTTGATACTGATGCACTAATCTAATAAGTTGACCTCGTTTAGTTGGTTTAGCCTCTGTGGGGTCAAGAAGGTGCCTTAGCAGATGCCAAGTTTTCCTGCACTCGAGCTTGCCATTGTTTGTGTTGAATCTCTAGAGTATATTTTTCTATTAGTCTCTGCAACTGTGCCATTCTCTTTTTAAGCCTTTTGTTGCGTTTGTTCCTCTTCCAGCGGTTTTGCAAGCTGAAATGTGCTTCCCACATATGCAATAACCTAGAGTCAGTGACTTGTCCTTCTTCCATGTCGATTTCGGCTGTGGTAGCCTTAATGTCCATTTTTAGTGATTCCACCCAGTCCGCGAGATGTTCAGTTACTGGGTCTGTGCTTTCATCTTTTTGTCTTTGTTCTCTTAGCACCCTGAACTTGTAACAGTCCGTAATTTTTTACGTTGTTGAAGACTGATTTATGCTTTGCTGTCTCAAAGGTGGTAGATATACTGTAATGGTCACTGCCTAGCGTGTGTCCTGTGTTAGTCCATGTTCGGTTTTGTATGTTCTTTGCCGGGGTTAGGTCTGGCGACGTGTCTTTACATATACTGTTGCCTAGTCTCGTAATTTCTTGGGGGTTGTTCAGGACAGTTAGGCCTAGATTTTGGACCACTTGCCATACCCTGTTTCCTTTGGGACCGGCTCTAGTGTATCCCCATTCCGGGTGTGGTGCGTTAAAATCCCCTACTATTAATAGCTGGGCTTTAGTCGCTAGTTTCAGAGTCTTTATAAGTAATTCCGGTATACCGGTACCCTTATCTTTGGGTGGGCTATATACATTAAGCAGAAACAAATTTGTATCTCCTCGTTTCTTGAGTAAAATCTCAAGGAGGACGTAGTCTTCCTTTGAACTTTCTATGGAGTGCTGTAGAGCAGTAATATTGCGTTGCAATAATACGGCAGTGGACACACCCGTAATTGAGCCGGCATCATGTCCTGGCGGAATAAACGCCTTATAGCCCGGTAATTTGACAGCGCCACTAGCTTCTTGTAGAGCAATAATGTCTGCTGGACGTTGTTGTGCTTGAATGTGAAACTGCAGATTCCCCTGTTTGCGCCGGAAGCCTCTGCAATTCCACTGCCATACCTCAATTTGTTGCGACGGGGCCATATTGGTGATCCACTCTTTGCTGTAATGATGTTAAGCTGTTCTCCAATGCGGTGAGCTTCTCCATCACTTGTTGGAACATAGACATTACTTGAGTTTGGAACAGTCTGAATTCCGCTGCTAAGGCATCTACCTTAGCCTCTAAGTTTCCTACTCTAACCTCTAGGCTGTCTACCTTGTTCTGAATGCTATCCACTCTTGTAGTGATTGCATTAGGGTCAGCTCTTAATGGAGCGGGCATAGCCGGCTGCGGTACATCACCTGCAGAGGCTTCGGCAGCTCGTTTGTTTTGGGCATTCTCCGCCGAGGGAGGGAGTCTTTTAACTGCGGTGCGTTTGTCTGTTTCCATAGCCTCGCATGAGGGAATGGGTGCTTTAAGAGGGGCTTGCACAGGTGTTTGCTGTGACTGTGCTCTTTGCTCTCTCGAGGCCATGACAAGTCGACGAATCTCCGCCATTTCTTTCTTTAGTCTGGCGTTTTCCTCGTCACGCGCCTTAAGCTCTTTGTGGAATTGTTCTATAAGTTCCTTCTCCCGAGCGCTCATCTGTTGGGAGGCCGGATTTGGCCAGCTCACCTTTTTGTTGGTTCGGCTGCTGCTTCTGCCTCGGTCTGAACTTGTGCTCTTCTCTCCATCGGTCACCCCACTCAGCGGCGGGAAGGAACTGGATCTATCTCTGCCCTGGTTCCATGTGTGGTTCCTCGCCCGGCTCGAAGATCGGTGCCTGGATCTCGGGTGATGCTCCACGTGATGTCGGGCCGCACCTTCCACGTGATTCTGGGACGCACCCTCGTTAAGCCTATGTGGTTGTTATCTCCGGACCACGAGGCGGTGCTTGCAATTCCGGCTCCGGTGTGGTGTGCCCCATGGCACACGATGCAGTCGGGTTTACATGTGAGTGGCTCCCCAGCAGGAGGTGCAGGATGGTTCTCGCCACATCGGTGGCACAGGTTGGTTTGGGTCTGTAGCAGACGTCGGCTCTATGTCCGACTCTCCTACAGTTGTAGCAGGTTTCGACTTCTTCCCGGTAAGGGTGCACATGGAATACGGATCCCAAATAGTAGATCTGGCTCGGAACTTTCTTCCCTTGGAATGTTATCTGGATCGTTTTTGAACGACCCAGCTGACGAGCGTCGAGGATCACGACACCCGGGTTGCGATTAATGAAGCCTTGTCGGACTTCCTCCGGCGAGCTTCCATAGTAGGCTTGATAAATGACACCTCTGACTGAGTCGTCTGGCGCTGCTACATACGTCGCCACTTCATAGGTGTGATCTCCAAGCTGGAACGCTTTGACTTCGGAGTACATTGCAGCTCGCTGGCGTGCCGGGGTGCTTAGAGTGAGCGTGTTGTTATTAGAATTAACACGCATGGTGTCTTCAGTTAGTGCGGCCTGAAGAGGAACCTTGGCTGCCGCGCACATGGCGAGTTCAAGTTGGCGTGGCGCAAAGTCGTTTAAGTTCCAGCCTCGCGGACGGCAGACTATTTTTGTAGTCGCTCTTTGGGAGTTGCGGTAGCGGCATTCGCCTTTTGATAGCGGGCGGCCTCCGTTTCTTCTTGGAAGGAACGCCGGAGTCATCGTTGGCGGCGTCTTGCTGCAGGCGCCGGGCGCGGTCTTGTAGGCGAAGAACGGTTTCCTATTCTCCGGACGCCAGCTCCGCGGGCGAAATGTCATCCCCCCCGACGGTGTAGTTCATAG
The DNA here is from genome assembly GCF_052857255.1 of Amblyomma americanum. Classification (NCBI taxonomy): domain Eukaryota; kingdom Metazoa; phylum Arthropoda; class Arachnida; order Ixodida; family Ixodidae; genus Amblyomma; species Amblyomma americanum. Next base: position 78,273,517 of record NC_135504.1, on the reverse strand, counting down.
TTGAGGTCGTGTGAGCGGCCGGCTGGCTCGAACAAGCGAGCGCAGGGCCCAGGGCCCTGAGGGCACGGCAGCGTGTAGAGAAGTCCGTGAGGCACGCAGAAAAGGGCGTTGACTTGCCAGAACTGCTGTTCGCGGGTACGGGGCAATGCTCCGAAGATTTCCCAAAAACGGCAGCTCAGAGAATGCAGTATTTCCGCCAAAAGTTGGCTGTAAAGTGAAAGCCCATGTAGAATACGTCCACACAGCTCGGTGTCTTCGTCTTCTTCCCCCACCATCGTTTTAATTGACAGGGGAACAGCGTTCATCTCAGCCCTTACGCAGGAGGTTATGCGCCTAAGCGGCACAAGTCACCGCAAACCAACAGCTTACCACCCTCAAACGAACGGACTAACCGAACGGCTCAACAAGACGATCGCCGACATGATTTCCATGTATGTCAAGGCAGACCACCGCAACTGGGACGCCATACTCCCTTACGTCACATTTGCCTATAACACTGCTCTACAAGAAACGGCACGCTTCACTCCATTTCGCTTAGTGCATGGTCGCGAAGCCATAACTATGCTGGCCGCCATGTTGCTTCCGACTAGTAGTACCTCATCTTTTATGGGTGCTGCCCAATTCGTTCGTCACACCGAGCCGCCCGCCAACTCGCCCGACAGCGTATCCGGCACCAGCAAGCCCTCGACGCTCGCCGCTATAACCTCCGCCACCGAGCTGTTAGTTACCCTCCCGGCGAACAAGTCTGGGTATGGAGCCCAATCCGCATGCGTGGGCGCTCCGAAAAGCTTCTGCGCCGGTATTTTGGCCCCTACGAGGTACTCCGCCAGGTCAGTGAGGTGAACTATGAAGTTCTCCAGGGAACAGTTCGCTCCTCTAGACGGCAAACCCGCGAAATCATCCATGTCGCACGGATGAAGCCTTAACGCGCTCGTTAGCGCTTCAGGCGTATCTACACCAGCCGCCGGAACATTCGCCGTCCTTTGCCTTCCTGCTTCTCATTGTTGCGGCACCGAGTCGTTGCCCTTCAGAGAGGGGGAGTAATGCCACAGTACCAAGCAATCCAGTGGCGCCATACCGCGGCCGAACTGTTTTAGATGGGGCTTGCCATGCCTTGCGCACTGGAGGGACTAGAGGTTTCGTCTTCTTCCTCGCTCGAGCTCCCTGATGTCATGCAGTCCCAGCCCGTCCAATTAAACCTGGTTTGAGTGCTTCGACCGTTTGTCGGTGGCAATATATCTTCCATTATTTTCAAATAAAGCTCTTTTACCCCCTGATTACGCAATGAATGCATGCATGACTGCTGAGGTCTCCACTGAGTCAAATGCTTTCTCGTAATCAATAAAGCCTATATATAGAGGTTGGTTATATTCTGCGCGTTTCTCTGTCACCAGATTGAAAGTGTGAATGTGGCCTATTGTGAAATAACCTTTACGAAAGCCTGCTCGATCATACGGTTAATTGAAGCCGAAGGTTTCCCTGCCTATATTAGCTATTACCTTAGTTAATACCTTGTAGGCAACAGACAGCAGGCTGATGGGTCGGTAATTTTTCAAGGCTTTGACGTTTCATTTCTTAAGACTTTATATAGTGTTAGCGTTCATTCAAGCTTCTGGTACGCTCGAGATCATAAGGCACTGCGTATATAGGATAGCTGGTTTTTCTAGCACAATCTCCCCTCCGTCCTTCAACAGATCTGCTATTATCTGATCCTCGTCAGCTGCATTTCTCCTTCGCATTGCTCCTGAGGCTTCATTTCTTCTTTCGTTTCTGACAGGATGACCTATTGCTGTGCGCTACAGTCTCTCTCATCAACGATCGTATTACATTGTCTACTGCATAGATTTGTGTAGAACTCTTGGGCAACTTTAGCTATCTTATCCGTATTGCTAATGACATTGCCCTCTTTATCTCTTTGATGCATACATCTGGTTTTTACCTATGCCTGGTTTACTCTTCACCACTTTTAGTCCACTTCCGTTGTTTAGAGCATTTTCGATTCTCTCCATATTAAACTTCGTTGTGTCGGCTACCCTTGCGCTTATTTTTTAACATCGATAGCTTTGCTCGGTCTATTTTGTCACAAGGGTTAGACACCTTCATGCTTTGGCGTTTTTGAGTCACATTTTTTGTCTCCTAAGAGAGCTTGCCGGTATACTGTCGAACCATCGTACCGCCTATTTCTACGGTGCACTCCGTAATGATGGCGGTGAGGTTATCGTTCTTTGTACGAACATTAAGATCGTCTTCCTCACTTGAAGCTGGTTATCTGTTGTGTAGCGAAATTCTGATTTCTCTGCCTCCCTTCTAATTGCTAAGTGGTCAATGGGGTTCCGCTTGAGTATTTTCCGGTGAAAAAAGGTTTGTGAGGAAGTAAATGGCGCGGCATCTGTCTCACACATCTCGGCAGACACCTGAGCCGCGCCATAAGGGAAGGAATAAAGGAGGGAGTGAAAGAAGGAAGAAAGAGGTGCCGTAGTGGAGGGCTCTGGAATAAATTCAACCAGGTGTGGATATTTAACCTGCACCAACATCGCACAGTACACGGCCGCCTTTGCCTTTTGGCCCAATCGAAACGCGGCCGCCGCGGTCGGGTTCGAACCCGGGTACTCCGTATCAGTGACGAGCGCAGTAACCAGTGAGCCACCACGGCGAGTAGTTTCTTCCGTACCCGTTTCAAATCAAGGTTACTTCGAGACCTCACTATTCTGTGGTCGCTACAACGCACCTTTCTGAGGACCTCCACATCCTGCACGATGCCAGGGTGACCGCATACGCATAGTGTGGTCTATTTCATTTTTAGCGTCACTATTAGGGCTCTCCCAGGTCAACTTCTCGTTCTCTCGTTTGCGGAAGAAGGTATTCATGATCCGAAAATTATTCCTCTCTGTTAACTCTACTAATAACAATCCCCTGCTATTCTTAGAAGCTATCCGATAATCTCCTACCACCTGGTCGCTAGCCTGGTTCTTGCATACCTGAGCATCGAAGTCGCTCATCAGTACATTGCATTGTGATTTTACTTGTTCATTGGGGATTCCACGTTTTCGTAGATGCCTACAACTATGTGCTCATCAAGGCTGAATGAAGGCGCGTAGGCCTGCACGACCTTTAGCTTGTACCTCCAACTGATTCTAATTACGATAGCTGCCGCTGTCTCGTTAATACTACAAAACTCCTCTACGTTGCCAGCTATATCCTGATTGATGAGGAATCCCGCTCGTAGTTTTCGTCTATCCGCTAATCCGCGAGAGCACAGTATGTGCTCACTCTTCAGTACTATATACGCCTCACTTGTCCTCCTACTTTCACCAAGCCCTATGATATTCCTCTAACAGCACTGCTAGGCTAGCCTGAGTGGATTAAGTTCCAGCGTTAAACGTTGCCGGGCTCATATTCCAATGGCGGCCTGTCCGGAAACAGAGATTCTTAGCACTCTCCGTTGTGTCACAGTAATGACCGCCGCCTTGGTCTGTTGCTCCACAGACGCTGCTCCCCAAGGGCTGATGTTTAATTGGTTTGCACATAGAAGGTTGTGGCTAAGTACTATACACCAGCGAGGCGAAATACTGTTCAGGTTAGGGAGTGCGTTGTCGGTTCTAATCATCGAGATCAGGCCGCACCCCAGGCCTGGTTATGCAATTTTATCCGCACCCGGAGTTTTTTTTTGAAATCCGGTGGAGAATTGCGCGGCACCAGTTTTCGAACCTCGGTTTCCTTGCATCTGAGGGGGATGGTCTACCTCTAAGCCATCACTGCTAGGCAACTAATGCGCAAATGGTAGTTCTTGGAGCTGTGCTTGGAGAAAAAATTGCTACCCTTATTAAAAGACAAACTCAAGTTAAATGATTTCGCCGGCCGACAATAACAACAGTGGAAGTTTACTTCTAAGAACTAACTAGGTTGACATGTTATCGTTGGGTTGTCATGCTGCATTAACCTAATTAAATTCTACGTAAATAAAGCTGCCTAAGGTGTACCATGTGTACAACGTGTCTACAAGTTTCACCATTGTAGCATGGTCTTTGACCTTGAGTGCGGGTCACCCTGAAAATTTTCCGCCCCCCCCCCGCCCCAAATTTGAACTCGGCAGACTTGGACTAAAATCGATGAATAGCCATAATCGACTGCGGCAGACACGATGGTGACTTCCAATTTGGCCCGGTCCACATTAAAAGATTGGTCCGCTTCCGAATTTTGACCTTGGTCGATTTGGACCAAAATCGATGTCCGGCAGTAATTGAACGTGCCCTACATGATGGCGACCTCGATATTTGAGCCGAGCCATTGCCAACGTTTGAACTTGGCGATTGGAGCATGCTTTCGCACTGTATTAAAATTTAACTCACTTAAAACGTTGACAATTTCTTGGTTGAGTGGTCCTCGCTCAAATCCTCCTGATTATTTTACCAGCTGCAGTTTCAATGTTTCCATTAAAATTGTTGCCACCTGTTCGCCTAACCTTGCTCGCTTATGCTTAAACACGGTGTGGTGGTACAATGCACAGATTTTAAATACAATCAGCATATTCACGCGCTTTACATGCGTTGATTTAGCTATGAACACACTTATTACACTTGCATTGAGTCACAAGCTGAGGAAAAATTAGGAGTGCTAGCAAATGTCGCCTGCGCGTAGAGCTTGACGATGCCTTTCTTTCTATGCCTGCGTGGTTAAGATTCCAGGCAACATAAAATACTAACAGTGTTCTCACCCATGTCTCAGCTGTCCACTGAAAGCCTTCCCTCTTCCAGTGACAAAGGCCCACCTAGGCGATGCCGAGGCAGTGCATCAGATTCATAACATCCGCATAAATAACCAGCCTTCTTCTTCTTCTTGCTCAATGCATGCGTGGTCGAGAAAGTTGCCTGTGCATTGGCGATTGTGTGAGGGCCCCTGAACAGTAAGGGACGTAAATACGCAAGATATGAAGCGGTGTTAAATACTCCAGTTCTGTGACCTAAAAAAATAAACTAAAACTTTATGGGAGCGTAATCCGAGTAAGCTTCAGGTTTACTGAAAATTACCAAAATTGGAAAGAAGCGCCACCCACCACTGGGTTTTTAAAGAGTTCTTTTTTCAAAATTGGAGTTAAAGCCGAAAGAAGTGCAGAAGTTAGTATTCGGCTTGGCTAGTTTTGGTCGGGGAGGTGGATTTCGCTTCTCAAGCACAGCTGCACGTAGGGCTCTCTGATCTACACAGAATTTAATTTCATTCATTACTTATACCTTTCAGGGCCAGAGATATTCCAGAGGGGGAGTTGTAAAAATGAAAATATGAAGAAAAGCAGTAGTTACATAAATAGTTATATAGCAGCTAAGTATACAAGGTTAGGTGTTTCAATATGAAACCTCTAATTATTGTTAATGCATAAAACAACTGCGAGAATCTTAACTGCACTTTTCATATCGAAACCCCATGCTAACCCCAGGCTGGGCTAACTAAGTCAGAATATTTTGAATGTTTCTTCTTCCTTTAAAGTACTGCTGTACAAAACACTGATACGCTCGAAACTGGAGTATGCTACACCGTTTTGGGACCCTACTCTAGACAAACTAGTTACTGCTCTGGAGTTGCTCTAAAATAACGCTCTGCGTCTCATCCTTACAAGTTACAGCCGCACACCAAGCTAACATCTTCCAAAAAATTAAATATTTTCATCTCATCGCTGTCACTTCGTGCAAAAGTGGCTTGAATTGAACTGTTTCACAAGTTGTACCACCATTTCACACTACGTGATCGTATCATTCCTCAACCATTGTATGCATCCCATCATATTGACCGTCATCACAAAGTCATCTTTGCACCTTCGGAAGCCAAATACATTTTTAGCAATTCCAAAACGGCGCTTTCCAACTTTGCCAGAGGCAGGATTCACATCTCTGCCTGGCACTTGTTAAACATACTCACCCAAAATTTACCACGCAGGGTAGCGCCCTGGTGGGTGCTGACTCACTCTGGAAACCCTGTAGACGAGGTTGCCAATAAATTGGCCCCAGGTGTGATTTGTCGGGCTTAAAACAGCCTCGATGCCGGCTCCTCAAAGAGTAGTGAGTACAACATTGCAGAGCTCACGCAAATACCCTATTTGAACTTCCACTCCCAACTCTGCCCCCGCGACTCCGAGCAGATCCTCTGGAGACGCCTTAAAATTAGCTCTCCATCGTACTCTCAGCTGCTTCAGTCACTAGCGTGGCAGCCCCATGGCATACGATCCCCTTCTCCCCTCCCCCCCCCCCCCCCACTCTTGGACACCCGGCCATCTCAAGCTAAGAGGACTGGGAGATCCTGCTCTCGTCTCCGGACCCGACCTCGCAGCTTGCTGCTCTGTCTAGGGCTGCAGGCGTCATGAGCAAAAGATTCATGAACGTTTCGACGCAGCGTGGGACGGCGCAGTGGTACAGGTGCCCAGGCGGCACTACTCACTTGCCCCAACAAATTTTTTCTCTCTGTTTGTCTGTCTGCACAGTGGTTTAAACCAGAACGTCTCAAATCATGATCTACTATGCTCACACAGAAAATGCGCTTAATGCACGTGATTGCCAAATGGCAACCCCCGAGAAAGGCACGCGCCATGAGCCCCACCTCAGGACCGATGCCCACAACTAAATGGGAAAAGTCACGTGTGCTCACTCTAACCCAGGTGTTCTCACAAGAGTAGAGTTTATGTTGCCGGGCTGCCCCTGCTACCACGAAGTCACGAAAAAGCACCTCAAGACACATGTCGCTACATACTGTATATATATTCTAGACAAACAACGACACTTGGTCTCGGCCCACACAACTGTCCCAATGTGTACGCGCACTCGGAGCAGGATTTGACCATATAATGTAGGTAACTCTCTCCCCATATTTTCCCTCTGCCCTAAATAAGCCTTCGGGCGAGCCTCATTTTAATTGAATTACTCTTACTGGATTACTCATCCTTTACAGTGACATACCCAGCAATTCTGGACAAAATCATTTTTCAACAGGAAACCTCTTATAAACGCAATTTTTTATGAAATGTAAGATTTCACTATAACAAAGAACATAACTGCCGCTCAACCGACGGCAGCCTGAATTTTTTTTCACTTAGCGTTTTTGCTATCGACAAAAGCGTTCCCCATTGGCGGACCACTCCTTCTTTCCTCTTATTAAAATTCCTTTCTGTCCCTCTTAACTCTTCGATGCGACCGATGAAACCATTTTAAAAGAAAGATATTGCTACATATCAGAAGAATGGATCATTACCATCTATAAAATCGCAAAATTATCTTACAATTTTCCAATTTTCAAGAGCTTTGACTGAAATTGCTGGGCATGAGGTGTACAGACACAAACATTTAGAATGTCCGATGTTTTTCTTCGAACGAGGCATACAGGACTAGTTAATTACGAAAATGACTTCAATGGCCTAATGAACAACGTTAATATTTTATTTAAAGCGATTTTGTGCCGGCAGTTTGGGTATCAGCCTGCCGCAGCCCTAAAGTGTCTTTTGATATCACAGTCGACCGGCCAAACCGGGCTATGAGTATACTGGTTTTGCCGGCGTCCCCTGTAAGTGCTGGTTTTTGTTGAGAACATCCGCTGGGTTCGGTGACGTCACAATAATTTGGGCGAGTGCACCCTCACGTTATGTGGATGGAACGGCCGAGATGCTCTTCGGCCAAAATTCAAAATCAAAACAAATTGTGTCTCAATTAAAGCCATATGGTTTGCATTCATAATTTTAGCGCGGCAGCGTTAAGGAGCTCGTGTCGCAGAAAAGCCGGTGGCGGCGTTGTTGGCATCGTGAAACGAGAATCTCCAAATAAAAAGAAAATTTCTGAGCATACCAGGAATCGAACCCAGGACTGGCAGATTGTAAGGCGAGCACGCGCCGAACATGATACAAAGGCTCTTTGTTTTCTTTATTGCATGGAAATATTGCCGAAAATGGAAATCTCAGTACGCTTATGCGACAAAACACCAGGCTGTGCATTACGAGCCCACCATACGCCTGCGCGTCCCCACCTTCCCAAACATCACAAACCTGGGATGCACACAAATGCATCTAAATAGGGGAGCCAGCTAGGCGGCTCTTCCAGAGCAGATTTCGACGACCGTGGTGGTTGGGCGTGGTGGCCCATCATACGGCTCTTCCAGAGTCTAGATACCCCATGAGCATAAATAGGTCACATGGCACGACACAGTTTTTCTCCACAGGCCCTTTTTAAGAAGGATACTGTAGGGTGTGATGCCAATGCTGATTGGATCGAAATCATAAAAGTGGACCCAATGACTGCGTTGTATAGTATTTCACTTCGTAAAGTGTCTTTGTGTACTGACGCGTGCATGAGTAATTATGAGTATGCGATTTGTCCAACGGGGATGGCGTCACGCCGAACGGGCGAAGGAGTTCCGTGGACTGCACGGCAGCGTTGCAACAAGTTGTCGCGCTCCACTGTTAAAAGCGAAGCTTAAAAGGGTAGAGACACGAAAATATTTGGTGGGGGCTTTTTTGTTTCAAGCGTTGCGTATTGCCTCAGGACGCGTGATACACGCTGCGCAATTCATATATGTGCGGTAAATAATTTATTATTGCATTCCTTGTACTGAGCGATTTGGGTCTCGTTTTCTAGGCGCCGGGGTGTGCTGCGACGTCCCTATCGCGGAAGAGAAGCAACCCTGGTCACATGGCTCAAAAAGTTGTCACGCACGGATGGCTGCGTCGTCTGCTCTAGTACACGTGTTGTGCATATTAACGCCTTTCGAAAGCATGTGCCGGCAAACTTGGCAGGTACTGCGATATGCAGAGAAAAGCCAAGCGAGCGAGGGACGACGCCGAGTCCTGAAACCAAGCGGCTCGCTTCGGCCGATCTCAGTCAGTATACCGCGTATGCCAGTGCGGTTTCAGCGATGCATTTCGCTTTGCCACGCCGACGCTCGGCGTAGGTCTGTGTCGGTGGCCTGCAGCTGACCGTAGTCACATTACAGCGACACGATGCCTTACTTTTCCTACCGACCAACATCCGTCTCTGTCTTCACTTCGCTGTGATTGAGCAGCCACGCTGCGCGAGGCTGCTCAGGGTCCCGTGGCTGCTGATTACGATATCTGTTGCTATTTTATTTACATATCTGCATCTGTATAGGCAGCAGTTGCGCGCTAGCTCAGCATGAATTGCAAGATGGGTTCCACTTTGGTTAAACAAGCTTTTCTCCAAACAGAAGCGACGCAAATGAGAAAAGCTTGTTTAACCAAAGTGGAACCCATCTTGCCATTCAAGCTGAGCTAGCGCGCAACTGCTGCCTATACAGATGCAGATATGTAAACAAAATAGCGCCGAGATGAAGTCGTCGTCATGGGCGCATTCTTGGGGGAGTTACGTACCCGTGCGGTAAATGCTGAATCCCGTACAATTGCCTAGAAGCATTCATTTAGCGAATACATGGACTGTCCGCAAAACTAGCATAAATAATAATAATAATATTAATAATAATGTTATTTGGTTTTTGGTGGAAAGGAAATGACGCAGTATCTGTCTCATATATCGTTGGACACCTGAACCGCGCCGTAAGGGAAGGGATAAAGGAGGGAGTGAAAGAAGAGAGGAACAAATAGGTCCGTAGTGGAGGGCTCCGGAATAATTTCGACCACCTGGGGATCTTTAACGTGCACTGACATCGCACAGCACACGGGCGCCTTAGCGTTTTTCCTCCATAAAAACGCAGCCGCCGCGGTCGGGTTCGAACCCGGGAACTCGACCGCGGCGGCTGCGTTTTTATGGAGGAAAAACGCTAAGGCGCCCGTGTGCTGTGCGATGTCAGTGCACGTTAAAGATCCCCAGGTGGTCGAAATTATTCCGGAGCCCTCCTCTACGGACCTATTTGTTCCTCTCTTCTTTCACTCCCTCCTTTATCCCTTCCCTTACGGCGCGGTTCAGGTGTCCAACGATATATGAGACAGATACTGCGCCATTTCCTTTCCACCAAAAACCAATTATTATTATTATTATTATTATTATTATTATTATTATTATTATTATTATTATTATTATTATTATTATTTATGCTAGTTTTGCGAACAGTCCATGTATTCGCAAAATGAATGCTTCTAGGCAATTGTACGGGATTCAGCATTTACCGCACGGGTACGTAACTCCCCCAAGAATGCGCCCATGACGACGACTTCATCTCGGCGCTATTTTATTTACATATCTGCATCTGTATAGGCAGCAGTTGCGCGCTAGCTCAGCATGAATTGCAAGATGGGTTCCACTTTGGTTAAACAAGCTTTTCTCCTTTGCGTCGCTTCTGTTTTTGCCTGTTTGTGCAGTACGGAAACTTTACAAGAATCACCGAAGAATGCCAGCGCCAGCCTGGGGAACGCTTCGTAGCCAGGTTGTTGACACCGCGTATAGACCGGCATGTCTGACTCGTTGTAACTGTTTGTTTTTTCTTGCTTTTTCCGATGAGTGCAGTACTTAGATTTAAACTCATTTACCTATAGGTATGTTCGGTGCCCATTTACGATAAATAAAATGGCTTAATTTGTTGCCCTCAACCGAGGCTGACGACTGTTAGCTGCCGCCGCGGCCGCCTGCGTCATTGGTCGACAGACTGGGTCCCACCGCCATGCAGCGGCGCTTCCCGCTCTAAGTATTTGCGTCTAAAGATGTAAGCAATCCTCGATTTCAGGTCACTGTTGTCAAAACTACGCTTCATGACCACTTGTATTCCCTCAAACCCGTGAGGTCGCTCTCCACAATCGCCGACATCGCACATACGAACCCGGCGGCGTGTTTCCATTTGCTAGCCGCTGCAGACAAGCCCAATGTCCCCTATGCCCGTTCCCGACAAGTGCAATGTTGCCAAAACAGACGCTTCAGCCAAGTTCAGTGCTGCCCACGCCCGTTCCCGGCAAATGCAATGTTGTCCACCTGTGGCCTGCTGTTGGAAACACGCTGCAGACGCCCCGTGTGTGACAGGCCGAAGTTGTATTGTAGTAACACTAGCCTGGCCTGCATTTGTGCGAATAGGTGAGTGTCACCAGCAGTGTGTAATATTCCTGGTCTTTCGCAATAAGCAAGCCAACATTCCTGCTGGCAGTTTTGTTTCATTGTCGGTGATTTTTCTGCGTAACCATCGCTTTGTTGAGCCTTTTCTCTTAGCAGTGCTGCTGTAAACTGCCTGCCGGAGTGGTTTTTGCATGATGTAGGTTTTCAGCGTATATTTTTGTGGTTTAGTGCAAAAATTTTCACGACAGTCCGTACTCATTTTGCCCATTCTTCGTCTTGGGTTGTGGCACATTTTTTTTTTTCAAACTGCTCAATCGTCGAACGTTCATATCCATCTCACACCTCTCATGAAAGCTGCGGTTACGGGGTATGTTGTCGCATGATGGATTAGGCGAAACTGAAGCAAAAGAGCTGAAGTGACAATTGTGTCAGGTAGCCCAGAGCAGTGCATTGGGCTCTAAGGTCATTTCCTGTAGACACTGTTGCAAACACTTTCATGATGGCATATACTTTCTGTCCTATCTTAACATTGGACACAGGCATGAAAAAATCCCACTAAGCACAACCTCCCCTAACTAAACTGTTCACAGTGCAAACAGTAGTCATTATTAAGATCGCCTCCACTGCTCTGTGTCTAATCTGAGCTCGATGTGGCATCCAAATATTTTCTGCAATCTCTGATCTGGTAGGTCCTAAACGCAGGGGATAGTGCTTCTGAAAGTGCAAGCTTCTCTCACTTAGAGATCTGCTTTGCATGCTTGGTTTATGTGCTTGCTTTTTTCTCCAATGCATATTCATTTATGTTGTGTGGAGCTTATGTATGGCTTGGAGCTTATCTGGTCTCCTCAGAATAAAAAAAGGTGGATACTTCTCTGAGAATCGACATCTATTATCATTGAAGAGTCACTTGCACCACCCCATAGGACATTACAGCAAGGAGTTGAAAACGTTCAAAAGGAAACAGACTACTAATTGAAATCATAGAAGAAAGCACCATTCGATAATGTAGGAACAGTACTGGACACTAAGCTGTTCCACTCTAGGATAGGTACAAAACAGAAGAATGGAAAACATCACCCGTTAAGGAACGCTCTTTTACCTTGAAATGCTTTATTATGTAATTAAGTTGATGGGTGAGTTTATTTCTCAGTTTACAGCAGTTTTAGCAAGTAAATATTGTAGATTTTAATCCAAGATTTTTCCCGTTGACGTTATGATGTTTCTATTTCAGTTTGCGTTTGCTCTGTCATTCTGAGTTACTGTCTTTAATTTCCCAGTGGAAATCAAGCAGCACTGTTGTGAATTATTCAATTTACTTCTAAGTGGCCATGTATGCAATCCCCAACAAACACATCCATATTCAAGTATTGATCAGACTTGACTATCAGCTGTATTTTGAAATCACTTTGCAAATGACCGAATCTCTATTGTAATAAACCTAGAACTGATGGCTGCCTTGTTTCCAATGTAACTCACATGCTTATTCTAAGGCCTGAGATAAAAAGCACTCATCAACATACATTTCTTGCTTGTTCTTAAAGTAATATGATGAACTCTGTACCCATCAAAGTGATTACAACACTTTCTTGTAAAGCTGATGTGAACAGTTGTAGGGTTGTGTTGGGGAGATAAATACGTTCTCCCCACTTAATCGCGGCTGACACGGTTCAAAGCCGCCCGGACCCCACCCAGTGATCGCGTACGCTACCGAGCGCACGCCAACCACGGCGGGCCTCGCTCTGAGGGAACAAAGGAACGACACTCTGGCTGACACAAACAGGCATTTATTGCTACAGCAACAATAACGCCAGCTAGCAACAAGGTGCGCTAATGAATCAAGGTCGTCCGGCTCACTAGCAAGGTTCCGAGCGAATGCTCTCCCGCGCTAGAGCAAGGGATGCTCCGCGGCCTGGACGGGACGAGAACCAGGAGCCAGTTTTCCCACCGCTTCTTCGCCCCGCCGGCGAAGAGCGGAGCCGCGAGCGATACATCCGCCCGCGCCGACGATCCCAGCCGAAGCCCCTGTCCCGCGCGCGGGCCTCCAGCAGTCTCTCGCGCAGCGACACTGGCACCCTCTCTTGCCGGTTAACGTAGTTGATAAGGGAATGCTTTTCTCCTCAAGGTGAGGCTGCTGCTGCACGGTGCCTCGCGGGAAAGCGAACAGAGGGGACTGCAGGACAGGTCCCCACACAGTTTGCAAAGCTTTTAGCAAAGTTGGTGAATCATACACAATTTGTGAATTACACTGGAGGAATATCATCAAGACCAAGTACCTTGGCCTGATTAACATCTTGGAATAATACACCAATCCCGTTAACACAAAATCTGGCCTCCAGCATGCGGTCCAGCTTGGCAGGCAGTGTGAATCTAACAGTATGCGAGCAAGACGGCATGCAAATGACGAATCACCACTGCAAAGTTTTCTTTGGCATACATTATTGTTTATTCAAAAACTAGTGAAGGTATGAGGTAAATAAATTATTAGAGGAGGAGGCCCCAAGTAGAAACTGTTGGGGGACCTTCTTTTATTAACTGTATATATGACGCATATTAAACATATGGTAGATAGCAACTACATATCGGAAAACAGGTTCAGTGGGAACTAACAATCACAAAAAAAAATTTCATTAAACGTGCTCAATTTTACAAACTAATTAAGGAACATGGCAAAAAGAGAACACAATGCTATACAAAAGCACTCAAGCAATAAAAGCCATGCACAATAAATACAGGGTTCATTGGCATGGCAAATGAAGGTAAGTAAAAAGTACACACTTTTTCAACCTTTTATGGAATGATGCTTCTGTAGTAGATGATGTGATGATTGTTAGTAGAGAGCTGCATACAGTGATATCTAGGAATAATAAATAGGAAAGAAGCTCTAAAATATAATTATTTTCATGCCAGGTATAGAGCTGTTGTTTTCACCAAAAAAAAATAATTTCCGGGTGTATTGTACAGTATACCGTGCAGAGACTGTAACCATGTGTATGTGCGTGAAAGCGGAAACTTCGTTGAAAGGTTGAAATAACACCAGTATGACATTGCAAACAAGAAACTTCGCCATATGCACTCGCTGTAAATTCTGAAAGCAAGCAGCATCATATAGATTGAGCAAGGCGTGCATTTTGAAAACAGAAGAGAATCTCCAGAACCGTCTATATCTAGAATCCTTAATGATTCAGACAACCAAACACTCTTAATCGCAATGACGGGGCACTTCCTAGTGCATACACCCACTGCCTAGGGCATATTTTCAAGCTTAAATAGCCAGCCCTTCACGTCTGCACCGTTTTGTGAACAAGGTTCCAGTGTGGGAGCCGAAACGACTTTTAGGAGTTCATTTTATTTTGCCCGGTGTTCTGCTTTCTCCATGTACAGCCCTGCCTGACCAGACAGGTTTCCGTCCAACCCTCGACATCATGCAGCAAGCATATACTTTCTAGAATGCCCAACAGGGAACCTAAGCTCAAATGTCTGCATGTGATAATTCATGCTCCAGGTCATCCTGCTAGGATTGCAGCCACTGCAAAAAAATGTGAAGTTGCTTTCATGCATGTTCCACAAAGCATTATCTAATATTATCTCTAATCATAAGTTTCAGTGTACTCCAAGAATTGCAGAAAGATTACCCTGAGAAACTGCCAGAAAGCACACGGTCCAACAGGTTTGCTGCATAGAAATCCAGTTATCTAAAAGCTTCCTGCTACATTTTATTCCATTGAAAACAAAGTAACTTCAAACACTGTGGACTGCAGGCCTATTAACTGAAACAGGCGCAATCTGACTACACAACCTTGGCAAAAGAAAAATAGGAAATTGGAAATGTTAGGGTAATGCAGGCAGCACTGCAGCAAAAACCCTCTTATAACCAGAGTAAACATGAGCATTCACCGTGAGAGCCACTGAATGGAACTGCAATGTGAGAGTGCGATTGATTTGTGTCCTAAGTATGTGACACAATGCTGTATCAAAAGTATCGTTACAATAGGATGCATATATTCTCAAAAGACTGAATAGAAAACTCCTGTTGACAGCGTCAGCATGAAGCCTTCTGCTTTGTTTTGAGTATCGGATTGCTAACTGTTTTGGGGCAAGGAGAATGCTGGGGAATGGAAGATGCTCTTGGAATGCACATTCACAATACAGTCCAAAGTGTTTAAGAGAAACACTCAAGGCGAAGTACATTTCAATTAGGCAGTAATTGCTCATGAGTTTCTACTTGATCGCTGTTATACGGTTGCAGAGAAAAGCTAGACAGCTTTCTCAGAAGCTTTGCAGCTGAAGGAAAATTCGTCTTAGTCTGTGGATAGAACCAAGCACCACTGCCTGCCTGGGCAGTCACTCTACATTTGAGCTAACCAGGATGCCTAGCAGATGCGATGCTGAGATCGAATTGGTCAACAACCTGAAGCAAGAACGGTGTTAGTCTCGCTCTTAGCTGTTGATCAATTAGCTCTCTTTACCTAAATGGTTTGAAGCTTCTGACACCATGAGACACTACGCAGGAAATTGTTCGGGATAGCCCTTGGCCTTTTGCTTCTGACAGCCTATGCAAAAGTTCTCGAGGCAGCATGGTCACATTGCGTTAAGTGTATGTCTCTTCAGACTTCTTTACGGGCTTTAAATTAATACGGAGCCCTCCATTAAGAAGACCTTGTAGCCGCCGGGTTGTTTTGGGATGTTAAACCCTACAGTTTACTAATTTTCTACGCGCGCTACGCTGGAGCCGTAGATGGGGCAGAGAGAAAGTGAAGAAGAGAGGCAATCCATTGATATTTACGCTGCTCAGAGGGCATGTCGGAGGTGGTGAGCGAAGGCGCAGCGGATTCGAGGGCAGAAAGGCTGGCAAGCTCGGCCAGTAGCGGGGAGCGGGACAAGGCATCAGCACCATGGTGATTGCGGCCCGACCGATATATGACGCGTATGTTACATTCTTAGAGACGGAGAGCCCATCGAGCAATGCTACCGGAGGGATCTTTTAGCGAAGAAAGCCAACATAGGGCATGGTGGTTTGTGACCACGTCAAAAGGACGGCGATTATGAAAAAGTCGAAACTTGCCATGGGCCCGGACAATGGCCCAGCTAGGCCACCTTAGCCAAGCACGCTTTAGTATACTTCATACACAATCTGGCGACTGACTAGCAAGGTGGAGCTGCACTAAACGTTTTCCCAAGAACTCTCGTCCCACAAACTTTTGTCCCCGATAGTACATATGCGAATAGTGGCGTGTCGCGTCCGCGAAATATATGGTGCGGCACTGCTGTATTCTTGTAAACGCGGCTTATCTCAGCCTGCATTCTTTATCCGTCCTTGCCCTTGTGCAACGTGATATGACGCCTCGAGAAAAAAGGTTGAGACTGCACAGTTAATAGCTTCGCCATATCTTCCATGTACCTCCATGAATGCCAGCACCTCCGTTTAGCCGCTGCTGTGGCTATTGTGCACGGCTGCTGACCCGAAAGACGCGGGTTCGATCCCGCAGCGGCTGTAGCATTTCGATGGAGGCGTTAATGCTAGAGGCCCGTGTACTGTCTGTTGGCAGTGCACGCTAAGGAACCGAAAGCAAACTTGTTTCGGTTAGGAGAGAGCATTTGACTCGAGAAAGAGTATCTAGACCTACGGTATGCATATGCAGCTTGTAAATTTCTGCTTGAAATATTTCTCATGCCAGGCAGATATGCCGCTACCGTGACACAGGCGCTGTCGCGACTCGGACAGGAAAAAAATGTGGTTCTGGTTTTTGGAATAGCATTTTCACGCTTCAAAATCGAGACTCAATTTGGTGCAGTTGTAGGTCAACGCGCTTCGATGGCAAAAAAATGGAAAAGTCGCCTGCCGAGTGCATTCTTTGCAGAGTTTCGGTTTTTATTTTACGGTTGGCAGTTTTGTCTAAAATCTGCACTTTCATAATTTTTGCTGTCAGCTTTTATTGTTTTTATGGTGCTATTGTGGTGTCCTTTCTAAATAATTCTGAGCCATGCTTCCAGTGCATTTCGTATCAGTTGCAGAAAAATTTCATTTCATAGGTAGCGTTTTAGCTCAATCTGCGTGGGATGGCCTGCCCATCGACATCAGCATCATTCTTCTGCGTGCCGCGGGTTGTTTGTATTTGCGGCTGGATTGGTGCTGTTCTTGCGTTTCTTGTAACACTAAGTGCCTTTTTAAGCGCAAGCAAAACGTTATGCTGCAGTGTTCAAGTATGACACGTTGGAGCCAGTTCAGGTGAGTTCTCTGTGCTGCGCAGCTGCCTACACGGCCTTCGTTAGTACTTTACTAATTTTGGGGAAAACAGCAGTTGAGGTACCTTATGGTCACTTTTCTTTTCAGAGGCTTTCACTGCTGCGTAATCCTATCGGACAGAGTCGAGTTCATACTGCGTAAATGTATGTACCACCAGCAGCAAAAGTTATTGGGGTGCGTGTTCTCCGGGAAGAAAAGTTACTGTGGGGCTTCCTCGCGAACTAGTGTTTTAAAAATGCTACCAGCCTCTGGCGAATGCAAGTCCCCTCATTCAGACACTTCGAGCGATTGGCTTACGTGGCGCTTGGCTACTGTGCCGGAGTTCCCGGGTTCGAACCCGACCGCGGCGGCCGCGTTATCGATGGAGGCCAAACGCAAAGGCGCCCGTGTGCTGTGCAATGTAAGTGCACGCTAAATATCCCCAGATAGTCGAAATTATTCCGAAGCGTCCACTACGGCACATCTTTCTTCCGTTCTTCTTTCACTCCCTCCTTTATCCCTTCCCTTACGGCACGGTTCAGTTGTCCGCCAAGATGCGACACAGATACTGCGCCATTTATTTTCCCTAAAAACCAATCTTCTATTTCTTCCCAGTACACTCCCACCTCGTAAATGTTGCCCGCCGATAGTACCTCCGTGTGACGCGATTCATTAAAAGAGTTCACACAGTTAATTTTCTTAGAAATACTGAGCGCAGTGCGCGAGCTCAGCCACTGTGTCCATGTGTAGTAAACGGGTCCCGCACAAGGGGGAAAAATTGGTAGGGTTTTAACGTGGTTAAACCGAGTATATGTGCGAAAACGTGTGTTTAGCATGTTTGTCTCATGGATTGCTTTGCGAGGTCGTCGGCACTTCTGGCGACGAGATTAGTTCTAGAGTCGCTTTAGTTGATGGAAGACGACGACATGCAACACACAGCGCGAGCGTGTGTTGCAATTTAACGCGATCCGTGGTCGTTTGCGGCAGCAGCATGGTGCTCTCCTGCACGGGCCAGCGAAATTGATCTGCTTGCGCCGCCGCGGGTTCGAATCTCATTCGCGGCATTATTAATTTTATTATCTTTTTACCAATGTCATCCTCAAGGTTATTCCTCACACTAACTGTGTGAGCCAGTTAGACCTCGTGAGGTAGTACTTTCACACTAAAATATTAGCCCTCCTGAGAGTGACAACGTTTAAAATTGCTGTACAGTTGATGCCTTCATAACCGTATAAAATACACTCCATAAGCACCTTCCTCACCAGTCCTGCCTGATTCAGCACCTCAAATGAGTGTGAACACGGCTGCCAGTCCAGTTTGACCAAACTAGTATTAACAGAGCTCATCAACTTGCTTCGGGAAAGCATCTGTATTTGATATCCTCTTCTCTTTCTCTCTTTTTTTATTGTAAGTATTTTTCACCACCACTGAATGCTCATAATGACAAACGCTACAACTGGTAAATATGTCTTGTATTTGGCAACAGCATGGCAAAACAGCCTAATACATTTGTAGCGAAGTCTGCCAAACAAGTTGTGGTACTATGTATTGCTGAACTTGGCATCACCGTATGCTGATATTGTTTAATAACATTGAGTGGCAGTTAAGTCTTGTTGCGTTACTCAAATTTGTCTGTTGTAGGTCAAAGCTTGAGCACATGAGTGCAAAACAGATTTGTTGAAAATACTTTTCATGAAAACAATTGCGTATGGTACTGAGTACTGTGTAACAAGAAAGTATCGGCTGAGACTATGTTCAACTGTAAAAAATGTCTGAACAGTGAAAAGTAAATTATTCATAGTGTCGTGCCGCAGGGGTTCACTCGAACCCGGGCTCCGTTGGGTAGCGTGTCCGAGCCTTCGGGTTGAAGAAATATGAAACTTGAAGCTTGGGAAAACTAGAAACAAACGGGTTTACCGGCACTTTTCAAGCAACTTGATCATATAATTTAGAAGGAAACAGAAAGAGCAAACAGTCAAGAATCAGAAGTTCATATCGGCGAGTAACTGGATGAGCCTTGTCGTCAGGTCCCAGAGCGATCGTTCGTACTCAGGACACTCGTTAAATACACTGAGGCTCCGCCCATTTCACCACACGAATCACAGATCGGAAGTCTCCGCAAATAGCACGCTGAGCCTCGTGGAAATGGGCGAGGAGGACACGAATGTCCGCTGCTACTTCATCCGAAGCAGTCAGTCACGGTAACTTCGGGAATGCGCTTTTGCCCGCTTCCTTTCGTCGTCTTGTCCATCGTGGGTCGCGTCTCGCGGTCCGACACAAGGAGAGCGTGCGTGGGAAAGACTCCGCGGGTAGTTTCCCCGAGATATATTTTTTTCTTTTTTGTAAGGTCAACGAGGGGTGAGACAACGTGGCCCCAGCAGGGTTGTAACAACAGTCAACAGCAATCTGAGAATAAGAAAAGGAGCATTACAAAAAAACTGCGTTTACTTATAGGAACAGATACACAGTGTCCCCAAAAATATCGGGGAGGAATGTATGCAATAGGACGTAGCAAACATGTTTGAAGTTTTCTACCAGCGTCACGACTTCCCCACCTCCTCTCACAAAAAAAAAACAAACTTGAAGGACGCTATGAGTAATTCAAGACTGGGAACTTGAAGCACGCTATGAGTAATTCAAGACTGGGTACAAGTGATTAAGTTCATTCTAAATATTGACTTTTTAAAGTATTGGCAAGATACCAAGTCATCTTGAGAAGTACTGAATATAAAATATTCAATGTGTGGTAGAAGAAGCACCAAAATATATTGACACAAGAACTAGGGGGCTGTGCCATTGTCTTGTAGTGCTGCTGTCGCCATGGAATACCAACAACTCACCAATGTACGGTTCTTCTCTGTTGTATGTTAGCTATGTGCATGTTTGACACAGAGTTTTCCATGGCCACTTTTGTTAAATCCTATCATCCAGAAATCTTCAGTCCCAGTCATGACCTTGTGCTGCGCTGCTATCTTCTGTTTTGTCAGCCTCAAAGGTTTGCAGAATGTGGCTGTGTAGGAAAAACTTCATTGATGTGCTGCTGCCTTGTGAACCAGTTTCCTGGCATTACGCCAGTGAATGGAGCCTGCATGTTCCCTCATGATTGCCTTGGAAATGTTGTTATGGGTTATGGCGCATGTAAATGGGTTTTCTGCGCACCGAATATTCGTTGAGTTTTGTCAGGATCATACACGTCAGAAGGGCTGGTAGTTATTTTACCAGAGCAGTGTGAATATGAAAAAAAAAACGTACTGCAGTGGGTAAATGAAAACTAAAAACACTGGTACGATGCAAACCTACCGAAACCGCTCACCAGTTCTTGAAACAAATCTGTGTGCTTCAGTGGTTGTGTTGCTTGTCGTCCTTTCATGTGTCCCGTCTTCCCGCACTGTTTAACAATGGCATCACTACTACGCTTCACAATTTTTTACCTGATGTGTTTGTCTTAGGTGGATTGCAAAAATGGCTCAAGCTTGCACATCTACAATGTCAACAGGCCGGCATATCAAGGTCCACAGAATGTTAAATTATGGAATACCTTGGACGGTGCTCTGCGTGCATTGCTAAATAATCTATTTCAAAAAGAACTCCCTAACTATGTTATTGACATTGTTGTAATCAAATGCTGTGTAGCCCAACCCTGTTATGCCTCTAAGAAAAGACACAACAGTGTGTGTAAAAAAATAAAAAATACTCGAATGCTTCCTTCCCAAAACATTGATGCAATGCAATGACACCATTTTTTAGACATCAACTGATAATTCTTATCGCATGATTGATAGCATTTACAGCCTTTGTAGCGTTTCCAGCAGTCAGATTGTCTGTAAAGGCGTTTTCTGTTATTGTTTAAGTGATATAGGTGCCGATTAAACCAAGGCGCAGTGTTACTGCATGAATCTCTCAATAAGAGCAGCATGTTTATTACTGAACAGGTTTCAGTTGACCTCCACTGAACGTGTTGGAAAAATTTAGAAGAAAGTGATCGGCAAAAATTATCAACTCAGCATTTATGTTTGCCCGGTTGTAGCACTTGATTTGTTTGTTGCGAGTTGCTTTTTTGTGGGGCTTGAAATTAAGCTTTGCCTTGATTATGGAACGATCAGAAAGGCCTTCTAAGAGCATAATATTGGAGCAAAGGTTTGCTGGTTAAGATAAGGTCACGAACATTGGCAGAACAACGCGTAGGTTCAGAAATATGTGGTTGCAATAAAAGAACACGGCAAGCCTGAGCTTCAGGATCATTTGCTGGAGCAGTTAATGAGGACCAACTAATAGCTGAAAAGTTAAAATAGCCTAGTAATAGTAATCTTGAATGAGCAAATTGAACTGTAATTTCGATTAACATTCTAAAGAATTCAGTTTAGAATAAAGCGTTCAAGTCAGGAGGGCGGTAAACACCAATAATGACATCCGTAGGACCACATTTCATACGAACCTGCACCGATTCCAGGCACGACATGACCTCAATAAGCACAGCAGTAACCTATTTTTTTTAATGGCAAGAAGTACACCACCACCCCTACGGCCCACGCGTTCACAATGAAATATGTTAAATTGGGAGTCGCAGAGGAAAATGAAATTGTCAGAAATAATGTCATTTAACCAGTTCTTGGTAAGCGCGATGATAGACAAACTGCACGAATCGATTAGTGAAGAAAGAGCCGCGTTTTCTGATAGAACACCTCGTATGTTAGTGTAAAGAAAACTGACATCCATATTAGTGTGACGCTGCATGTGACCGGAGGTGTCGTTTGACTGCAAATTTATTAGGACTGGAAGGAATACATCACTCGTCTGACATCCGCACTGTGCAGAAATTTGCGTGGACTCGGTTGTGCAGCTCCTTAACTTATGTTTCGAACAGAAAACTCGCAGTACCCTGGTGCGAAGTACATTGTAGGAAATTGCTTGTTTGATGAGCAGGGGCCTGGCCTTGCAGCGTCAGTAATCGTAATTTCTATTTTTGATTAAGTACACAGACAATGAATACAGGGGAAAGGATGATGCACTGCTGCTGCTTGCCATTTGCTGTTCGCACTCTAGCACATACTTATGCAGTAATGGGTGCTGGCACTGTGAATGAATCAGAATCATTATCATGACTGCAGGTTTCTGCATTAAAATGTCGGCCGGAGAAGACGTGCCGTTTTCCCTTTTCATACTATGAATTATTTCTGCTCAGACAAATTCTCGGGTTATCAGTTATGCTTCTTCCCGTTAATATATGTCAAATATATGTTAGCATCTGCATACTCTGCAATGAAAGTTGACGAAACCACCATTCTCTTACTTTCAAATTTTTGCAATGCTTGTGAAAACAAACATTTAAATGTAACCCAGTCTGCCGTTAAAGAAACCTTACCTAAGACAACGGGATCCAAAGTGCAATGAATCCTGGGCACTGAACAAATCTGATGTTATGTTTGTTTTTTTTCGCATTCTATTCGTGCAAGAAATGGTTGTCCTAGTCATGTGCAATAACGATTCCAGCTCCTTTTACACAGAAAACAACCACTTTGATATTGAATCGCTGTCCGATTTTCTCTTGGCTATATATATGGCCGTTTGGTTGCTCTGAAAAGCAATGAGGAGACAGTGCCTTTATTAAAGGACTGCTTCATTCATTCCACCGTAAACTTGTCAAGACATGTCTTGAATATCATGTTCATACCATGTTGGCATCAGGACCTCAAAGAATGCTGACTTAGCAGAAGCACAGTATGTCAACTATGTTTTGGCCATTGTTTCTGAAAGTTTCATTGATATAGTCTACAGGGCACCTCTGCTGTTGCATAACTTGAAACTCAGGAAGCGACCCAATGCCAGTGGCTTTTCTCTGCACAGCACTAGCTGCAATAATTTGTTGGATGACGAGGGCACCCACTTATAGAAAAAAATGTAAAAAGAAATATGTAAGGAAAAAATTCCACTGCACAATATTCAGTGTATTAGATCCTGCTGTCATCGGGAAGGTGTTGAGAAGGGCACACTGGGGTACATATTTTTTCCTCTCCTCCTGCCACAGTTTCACCTGAGGCTGCAGTATGTGAAAATAAATTTAAAAATGACCACCTCCATATCATTTCAACATTGAAAAGAAAAGAATGGAAGCTTCGTCAACCTTTCTTGCGCCAACCTGCGCCTGCAAAGAGAGCAAAGCCACTCAAAAAATAATGAAAACACAGCTGTTCACTTCCAGTGTGATGACCACTCGGGAAAAAAAAGCACACAAGAAAAACAGTTGCGGTGAAAATTAAGCAGTATTTGGTCTTGAGATATGACTGCGATTAAGAGCAGAGCAACTGAGCTTAACAGCAGGTCAAAGCTCTAAATTTACAAGTATAGGCAGCAAGAACAATTTAATTTAGTCCAACCAGTGAAGAATGAAACCGAAATTACACTTTGGGAGTTAGACAGGTCCAACACTTGACCTCAGCGTTGATGCACAGACTGTAGCATCGATACTGTCAGATCGGGAACGGCTCAACTCAGCAGTGCAGTGTCTGTCATTGTGCAGACATCCTGCACAAGAATTGGAATTTCGTTAGGGAACATGCAAATGGTTCTAACATGAACACAGAACTATCTGCAAACAGATAGGTGAACCATCGTTGTCACAGAGCAGCAAAGAAATCGCATTCCTCATAGGGAGGTCACAGGCAAATGAATGTGCGCATCAATGACATCCTCCTCGTGAGTCTTCAGTAATGCCTGCAGCTGAAGCAGTAGACCAGGAAGTGCTGAACATTTGGTGCACAGGCAAGTCGTTTACAGGGCCACTGTGGATACAACAGCAACCACAGAATCGGACAACCAGTGCGAATCCTGCAATCATGTCTCTCACAGCCTGTGAGGCACTTCGCACTGTAGTACAATTTTTGCAACCGGGAAAATGTTCACGTTTCTAAAATTATAATTTGTAATTCACTGCTTGTTGTTATGCAGAAAAGCTTACTTTAATCAGTATATATATATATGAATAAATGTCTTTTTATTTTTCTTCCCCTTTGTTATGGACATTTTTGATGGGAGACCAAAGTACCATATTAACAAGGCATGCTTGTATAACCATGCAGTATACGAAAAACACCACCTGCTTTCGCATGAAATGCATGGCCTTCCTTAGGAACGTCCCTCATCCCTGCTATGACAAAAATACAGAAATGGTACATCAGTAAGTTGAGCACACAGAAAAGGTATTAAGAAAAACGTGCTAAAGTAAACAGCAGCCAGCCAAACAAGCCTCAGTGTTCATTTTCGGAGTCCTTTCAATGTTCCTGTTATGAGGGAGTCCACTAACTTTTCATGCATCTTCTAATGTTGTGGCTGTATCAAAGGACGAACAGCACAATAAACACGGCGACTATAGTGGCAGCGATGCGTAGGGGTACCCTTTGGATACCACTGATGGCAGAGGTGTCACATATATTAAGAAGCCTAAATTAAATTCTAAAGTAAAACGGTGTGCAGAAGACGACGTGAATTAACCGAAGTATAAAGAAGAGGAAGAAGAAGCATTCGTTGACGTGGAGAGAGATGATTGGTGGAGAAGCATTCGGTGAGGTGGAGAGAGATGATTGGTGGAGAAGAGAAGACGACGATAAGGCTTACGTGGACTAACACCGAGGCTATAAAAGGGCGAGTGAGAGCGAGGCACTGGGAGGAACAGCAGAGAAGCGGAGGCTCCGTCGGGTCAGGGACACATTGGCTGGAAGAGAGCGACGCCGGCTACTACTCCGGCGAGCTCGCATTCTACGGCTTCGCATCGTGGACTTCCTGCCGTGCGTGAGCCCGTTCCGAGGAGTCAACGGAGGCCGCTACCACCTGCTACAGGTAGGGGTGTCTCCAGCGCTGTTGCCATCCATCCGGGTGGTGCCCCCAACGCCAACAACACCGGCATCACCTCCACGGGCGCTTGGACCGGGAGCTTGTACGACGCAGCCAGTTCCGCCAGCCCAAGCACATCGAACGCCGCCAGCAACGCCAGCCCAAACACGCCGAACGCCGCCTCGACGCCGGCTACGGGATCCATACAACGCCGCAGCCGCACCGAACCAATCGTGAGCACGAACGCCGACCAAGAATTGTAGAACGCTATTAGTAGACGAGAGTAGCAGTGTGCCCGGGTCGTGTGCATTTATAGTCTTTGTGTGTTGTGTTAGTTTTGTGTTCTAGTGTGTCTGTCACGTAGGGTGTATTAAATGTGCATTTGTGTGGGTACGCCCATCGCCTAGTACATTCTTTCATTCCGAGACTTCTCCGGAGAGATCCGTGACAAAGATAAGTGGCGAGCCTGCCAGGATTCATTACCTTTATTCTTTGTGCTTTGTCTCGGATCTTTCCGATCTCTCGACGGCAGAAAGGATGGATTTGGCAAGAACGTCAGAACTGGCGCTCAAGCAAGGGTTAAGCAAGAAAGAGGCGATGCATCTCTATGAAGAGGAGGGAAATAGGCAGAGAGAGGAAAGGGCGCAAGCACGCTCAGACGCTCGCGAAGCAGAAGAGCGCGAGGCGAAAAGAGCTCGCGAGGCAGAAGAGCGAGAAGCTAGAAGAGCCCGCGAGGCAGAATAACAGGAGAAAAGAAGGATAGAACGGGAGAAGGAGTTTATTTTGTGGAAACAGGCGCATGTCGCGGGAAGATATGACGATATCACGGACAATGATCAGCGTTCCTTAGCGGGTACAGAATCTCCTAGACCGGCTAGAGTTTGTCCAAGAAAGCTGATGGCTCCTTTCGATAACAAGAGAGATGATTTGGATGCATATCTGCAACGATTCGAGCGGATAGCTTTGAGGCAATGCTGGGAGCGCAGTGAGTGGGCCACGGCATTGAGCATGTGTTTAGTCGGAGAGCCGCTGAATGTGTTTGGAAGGATGCCAGCTGCTGATTTCATGGATTACGAGAAAGTCAAAAAGGAATTCCTCCAAAGATTCAGGCTTACAGCAGAGGGTTTTCGTGAGAGAATTCGCACCGCGAAACCTGAGGCTTCGGAAACCGCTAAGCAGTTTTCCTGCAGGCTGACCAACTATTTTGATAGGTGGCTTGATATGTCAAACACAGAAAAGAGTTTTGAAGGGGTGCGTGACAAGCTGGTCACAAAGCAATTTTTAGCGTGCTGCAGCTCAAAGCTAGCTCTATTCCTGAAAGAAAGTTGTGTTCATTGGAAGAATTCGCCGACACTGCAGACCGATTCCTCGAGGCTCAATTGCTAAGAAATTTGAGTAAGGCAAAGGAGGAAACCCAAAAGACCCTAGAGACAGATGCGGCAACACCAAGAGTATATGGCGGTGCATCTAAGGCGCCAGTAAGGTGTTTTCTCTGCGGCAAGGTTGGACTCCGTGCAGCTGACTGTCGGACTAGTAGCGCTGCCCAAAAAACACAGATTGTGTGTCAAGGTTGTAAGAGGAGGGGTCATACTCTGGATGAGTGCCGATACAGAACGCAGGACCGAGCTGCATGCGTTGTCGACTCAAGGGTGGAACTTTTCACGCCACCCGAAGTTCCACAGCTGAAAGGAGAGCAAATGCCGCTGGAAAATGAGGCAGTGAGTGGAACACCCAAGTCGAAAGCAGAAATGCCGGTGGTGGTTGGGCAAATAGGGGACCGTCCTATATTGGTGCTTAGAGACAGCGGAGCTAACACAGTCTTGGTTCGTAGAAGCGTGGTGAAGGACGAGGATCTTACAGGGGAAGCGTCGGACGTCACTCTTGTAGATAGCACAGTGAGGTACCTTCCTGAAGCAAGGACTCTAGTGTCCACGCCATTTTATACTAGGCAGGTAGTGGCAAAATGCGTAAACCAGCCCATCTACTATCTCATATTGGGGAACATTACGGGTGCAAGAGGTGTCGAAGACCCCGATCCCGAGTGGAGGAAGCTCGACGTTGAAGAACATCCAAAGGAGGAAAGGCCTGCGACAGCTCAGACGGGTGCAATCAGTTTCTCGTCGGCAGTTGAGACAAGAGCTCAAGCGACAGTGCGAGCAACGCAGCGTCCGCTCTCTACTCCTGTTGCGATGTGCTTGAGCGTAACACCGGGCGAAATTGCAATTAGGCAAAAAGAAGATCCGAGCCTGAAGACCTGCTTCGAAAGAGTCGGGGAAAAAGTGAAGAGAAAGAAGAGTCGCACGTCCTTCGAATATCAATTAGTAATTGGTCTTCTGCACAGGGAATGAATATTTAGTTCAGGAAGGCGGGTCCAACAGCTGGTGTTACCGAGGGATATTCGAGAGACCGTGCTACGCTTAGGACATGACGCCATTATGGCCGGACACCAGGGTGTTCAAAAAACGGTGTTTAGGATCACCGAGGAGTTCTTTTGGCCGGGTGTTCAGAGTGACGTTAAGCGCTTTGTTCGCTCATGTGACGTGTGCCAGCGCACAGTTCCGAAGGGAAGAGTTGGTCCTGTACCTCTGGGCAAGATGCCAGCCATCGACCTACCGTTTCAGCGAGTGGCGGTTGACATTGTGGGGCCAATCTCTCCAGTATCCGCCAAAGGCAATAGATATGTGCTTACTCTGGTTGATGTGGCCACTCGTTATCCTGACGCTATTCCATTGAGAACTATTGACAGCATCCAAGTGGCGGACGGTCTTGTGGAAATGTTTTCGCGTTATGGGTTCGCGAGTGAAATTTTGAGGGACCGGGGCTCAAACTTCACATCGGAGCTAATGAAGGAGGTTAACCGCCTTTTGTCAGTAAGACAGTTACAGACGACGCCTTACCATCCCATGTGTAATGGGCTTGTAGAGCGGTTCAACGGCACCCTTAAAATATGATCAATAAAATGTGCCAGGAGAGACCTACTGAATGGGATAGGTATCTCCTAGCTCTCTTGTTCGCTTACTGCGAAGTACCACAAACGAGTCTTGGTTTCTCGCCCTTTGAGATGTTGTATAGGAGAATCGTTAGAGGTCCACTTACAATATTCAAGGAGCTTTGGGCTAATAAGGAGATTGCATCAGATCTCAAGACAACTTACACATACGTTCTTCAGTTGCGGGACAAGTTGGAAGAAACATGCAGGCTTGCACATCAAGGCCTGGAAAGGGCGCGCGAATGCTATAAGCGGTAATATGACAAGAAAGCCATTTACAGGAGTTTGAATGCGGGCGTCAAGGTTCTCATCTTGCTACCCACGGATCATAATAAGTTACTGATGCAGTGGAAGGGCCCTTACCTTGTGACGCAGAAGAAAAATGACATGGATTATGAGGTACTGATAAATAAACCAAGAATGTGTTCCATGCAAACATGTTGAAAAAATACGAAGAAAGAGTTCCCGTACAGTGCGCCCCCAAGGTAGCATGCTCAGTAGTAGCCGAGGAGACAGATGATGATGTCGAGATGCCCACATGCAGTAGGAAGAAAACTGTAGGTTGGGATAAGGTGCGAATTAACCCCAATTTGAATGAAGACTAAAGTTCACAGATAAAGGCCCTACTCCAAAGCAAAGAGGATGTGTTTTCAGATGTACCAGACAAAACGGATCTTATGTTGCAGACTGGATCTCTGTACAGATAGACCAATCAGCGTGAAGCAATACCCACTACCTTTAGCAGTTCAAGAATCAATAGAAAAGGAGGTGCAGGATATGTTGGAGCTTGGTGTGATTGAGAGGTCGTGGTCAGCATACAATGCTCCTCTTGTGGTTGTCAAAAAACCCGATGGTAATAACCGACTGTGTGTAGATTTTCCTCGGCTAAATGACATCATAGTACCCGATGCAGAACCCATACCAAGAGCGGACGTGGTGTTCGCTAAGGTGGCCCACAAAAGGTTTTTTTCTAAATTTGACTTAGCTAAAGGGTATTGGCAAATAACAATTGAAGATTCTTCTAAAGGGAAGACTGCTTTTTCGTGCTCGGTGGGTTTATTCCAATTTAAATTCATGCCTTTTCATTTGAAGACAGCATCTGCAATATTTACGAAGCTGATGAGGAAGGTTTTGGATGGGCTCCAAAATGTAGAACACTATCATGATGACATCCTGGTGGCAACAGATACGTGGGAAGAGCATGCAATTACATTTAAAAAACTATTTGATAGAATTCAGCAAGCCAGGTTGACCATAAAACCGGCGAAATGTGAGGTGGGCTTTGAAGCCATTTCTTTTCTTGGACACAACCTGGGGATGGGCCGCATCGCGACGAAAGACGACATCTTGGACAAAATACAGCAGGCCCAGACACCGACGACCAAGAAGGAGGTACAGTCGTTCCTGGGGTTAACGGGACACTACAGAGACTTTATTCCCGATTATGCCCACATAGCCGACCCGCTTCTCGAACTCACTAAGGGGGCAAGCAATAAGCTGAATTGGACTGCTGAACATGAAAATGCATTCGTGACGTTAAAAAGGTGTATGGCAAAACCGCCTGTTCTGCTTGCTCCGAATATAGGTAAAGAGTTTGTGATTCGCACTGATGCATCAGACCGAGCTTTAGGAGCCCTACTCTTGCAAGAAGAGCATCGCGTGCTACATTCGATATTTTTTGCAAGCAAGAGATAAACGGCTAGTGAACGCAACTACTCCACTATTGAAAAGGAATGTCTGGCGGTGGTGTGGGCGGTAAAGAAATTCCACATTTATTTTTATGGGAGACATTTTAGGATTCAAACAGATCATCAGCCGCTTGAATACTTAACCAAGGCCAAAATGAACAATAGTAAAGTCATGAGATGGAGTTTGGCCTTGCAAGAATACTCATTTCAGGTGGAATATATTAAAGGCAGAGATAACGTTAGAGCGGACTTCATGAGTAGAGCCAACTGAACAGCTCTAGGTATCTCTGGGATGTATGTTGTTGTTGTTGTTGTGTTAATGTATCTCTAGGATTTATCTTGTTGTTGCTGTTGTTGGTGTTGTGATCATATAAGGGAGTGCGTTGTGGACACGAACATGTTTATTAAGGACTCTGTACGGACAGCGGCAGTGGTGCGTTAGTGTTCTGAACAGCAATTTGGTGTGCTGTGTTCGTGGTGTGCGTTCGGTGTGTGCTGGACCGACCTCTGCTGTGTGTTGTGTGCTGGGTCCAGAATCGCCACAGAAGATAGTCGGTTGGCAGGATGGCTTGAAGATGAGTATGACGGGAGCAGTTTTTCATGGAAGAACTCTTGAGAGAGGGGGCCCTTGTCACATATATTAAGGAGCCTAAATTAAATTTTAAAGGAAAAAGGTGTGATGAAGACGACACGAATTAACCGAAGAATATAGAAGAGGAAGAAGAAGCATTCGTTGAGGTGGAGAGAGATGATTGGTGGAGAAGCATTCGGTGAGGTGGAGAGAGATGATTGGTGGAGAAGGGAAGACGACGACAAGGCTTACGTGGACTAACACCGAGGCTATAAAAGGGCGAGTGAGAGCGAGGCACAGGGGGAACAGCAGAGAAGTGGAGGCTCCAGCGGGTCAGGGACACATCGGCTGAAAGAGAGCGACGCCGGCTACTACTCCAGGTGAGCTCGCATTCTACGGCTTCGCATCGTGGACTCCCTACCGTGCCTGAGCCCGTTCCGGGGAGTCAACGGAGGACGCTACCACCTGCTACGGCCAGGGGTGTCTCCAGGGCTGTTGCTATCCATCCGCGTGGTGCCCCCAACGCCAACAACACCGGCATCACCTCCAGGGGCGCTTGGACCGGGAGCTTGTACGACGCCGCCAGCGACGCCAGCCCAAGCACGTCGAACGCCACCAGCAACGCCAGCCCAAACACGCCGAACGCCGCCTCGACACCGGCTACGGGATCCATACAACGCCGCAGCCGCACCGAACCAACCGTGAGCAGGAACGCCGACCACGAAAAGTAGAACGCTAGTAGTAGACGCTAGTAGCAGTGTGCCCCGGTGGTGTGTATTTATAGTCTTTGTGTGTTGTGTTAGTTTAGTGTTTTAGTGTGTATGTCGCGTAGGGTGTATTAAATGTGGGTCCGAGCGCCCGTGGAGGTGATGCCTGTGTTGTTGGCGTGGGGGGCACCACTCGGATGGGTGGCAACAGCGCTGGAGACACCCCTGGCCGTAGCAGGTGGTAGCGTCCTCCGTTGACTCCCCGGAACGGGCTCAGGCACGGCAGGAAGTCCACGATGCGGAGTCGTAGAACGCGAGCTCGCCGGAGGAGTAGCCGGCGTCGCTCTCTTCCAGCCAAAGTGTCCCTGACCCGCCGAAGCCTCCGCTTCTCTGCTGTTCCCCCCTGTGCCTAGCTCTCACCCGCCCTTTTATAGCCTCGGTGTTCGTCCACGTAAGCCTTGTCGTCGTCGTCTTCGCTTCTCCACCAATCATCTTTCTCCACCTCGCCGAATGCTTCTCCACCAATCATATCTCTCCACCTCAACGAATGCTTCTTCTTCCTCTTCTTTATTCTTCGTTTAATTTGCGTCGTCCTCTTCACACCTTTTTCCTTTAAAATTTAATTTAGGCTCCTTAATATATGTGACAAGGGGGGTCACCTTTATCTCGGCCATGGAAGAAAAGATGTGGTAACTTGCAGATAGGGCTTACATATAGAGTGCTACAAGTTGGCATTTTTGGAGTGCACCCATGGCAATAAACAGTCTCAAAGTAAAATATTCCTCATCATGGATTGCTGCTGAAGTGTCAGGCAAGAGCAATTTCTGAATATTTCCAACCAGTCTGCAGGTACTTAGTGATTGCCAAATGGCCACTCTTCAAACTACAGTTCCTGTCATGTGCCACTCTGTGCCAGTAGTAGTAGTAGTAGTAAAGACTTTTATTCGACCATAATTTATAGGCCGAGCATGTCGACCGCCTGGGCGACCAGAAGCCGCTGTTCTTCTTCCCCTTCAGCGCCAAGCCAGTCGAGCCAGGTGGTGATGGATAGAAAGGGTGGGGGGAAGGAACCCGACTGCTGAGCAGCCGGGCAATAGAAGAGGCAATGGGCCAGGTCCGCATAGATGCAGGGGCAGTTGGGACAGGAAGGGTCCGATCGATAGCGATAGTGGAAGAGGCGGGACGGGGTGATAACTGCATTCATCTGAATGTGCCGAAGAAGGCGAGACTCCGGCACCGTGAGTGATGGATGAGGAGGAGGGTAAAGGCGTTTGTCGAGGCGGAGCTCAAGGTAGACCTCTTTTATGGTGCGGCGAAGGGTGAGCCTCCCACCGTCCTCCGAGGGCTTGGGCCAGGGGATCAACGGTGCCCGGAAAAGTGTGTCGCGGGCGAGCTGATGGGCCAGCTCATTGCCGTCAATCCCTGAATGCCCAGGGACCCAGCGAAGGAAAACGATGGAAGGCTGCAGTGCGGAGACCGCTCGCTCGACCTACTGTTGGAGAGAAGGGGTCAGGGTGCGTTTCTGTATGTGGTGTATAGCGGCTTGTGAGTCTGAATAGACTGTGTACTCTTGGAGAGAGGGAAGGAGGGCCAATGACTGGAGGGCATGCGCAATGGCGAGGACCTCGAGGGACAATGCGTCTGGAGGGTGTAGATACGGCCCGCTGGTGTGGGTTTCAGGAGAAGGGAGGTGTGGATGGTACAGGGCGTAGCCGCAGGAACCTCGAGGAGCCACGAAGGAGGCATCCGTGTAAGCTACACCCTGGGTATCAAAGAGAGGGGAATGGTGCTGTGCGGCCGCATGACGACGTCCGGCGTGCAGGACGGGGGACATGTTGGTCGGGAGGGGAAGGATACGAAGATTGGGAGCGGGGGTGGGAATAGGAGAGGTAAACGGGGAGATTGGAATGGGCGAGATACCCGCTTGAGTCAATAACCACTGACCCTGACGGGTAAGGGAAAGCCGGGCGAGTTGTGAGTCACGATGGAGACTGAGAAGAGAACGAAGAGGATGGAAGAGGCCTGTGGCAAAGAGCTTAGTGGTAGAGGTAGTGATAGGGAGGTTGAGAGCTGCCTTGTAGAGGCCCACAAGGGCAGTCTCGAGAGCGTTAAGTTGAGTCTCATTGAATGAAGCGTAGGGTGCAAAGTACAAGACTTTGTTGAGGGCCAGCGCGTGGGCAACACGGCACGCGTGAGCCTCGTGGAGACCTGAGCGTCGAGTGACCACGCGCCGCAGGAGGTGAGTTACAGAGTGGCAGGTGGTGACAGCGCGGTGGAGGGCTTGCACATTCTTAGCCGCATGCAAAGGGAAGCCAAGAACTTTGCACTGTGTGACGACAGGAATGGGAGAGCCAGAAAGGTGGAGAGAGACGAAGTGGTTGTGTGAGCGCTGGTAGGAGGAATGGTTGAGAAGGAGAAGCTCGGATTTCTCAGGAGCAGGAGAGAGGCCAGCGGTGGTGAGAAAGGAGTCGATGAGATCTAGGCCACGTTGCAGGGTGTCCTGTACGTGACCGGGAGAGCCAGATGAACACCAGAGAGTGATGTCATCGGCGTAAAATATATGATGCAGGTCGGGAATTTCAGCTAGCTGGGAGGCGAGAGGGGCCATAGCGAGATTGAAAAGGGTAGGAGAGAGAACAGCACCTTGAGGAGTGCCACGGGTGAGGTGGTGTGGGTTAGACAAGTGGGTATCTACTCGAAAGCGAGCCACACGTTTAGAGAGGAATGAGCGGATATAGGAGTACATGCGGGAGCCACAATCCAAAGAGGCGAGTTGAGAAAGGATGTGATCGTGGCAAACACCGTCAAAGGCCTTGCGCACATCGACAGTCACAAGTGCGTAAATTTGAGTGGGTGTAGGAGACAGGAACGTTTGCTGGAGAATCAGAAACATGTCCTGTGCACAGACGCGGCGTCGGAAGCCAATGAGAGAATGGGGGAAGAACTCCCGTGCCTCAAGGAAATCAGAGAGG